>NW_026136708.1:17897542-19385042 GCF_905237075.1 Dicentrarchus labrax
ATTAGAGGCATCTGTAGATTTTCATACTTCAAGAATTTGGCACTGTTACCTTGTGTCAGACAATATTTTGTAATTAGCTTGCGTGTTTATTCGTAACCATACCTAGAGATTGACCAAAGCGAGAATGGTATTCTTGAAACTGTTATAAGGAGTCAATAGGGAATCATCTCTATATGTGTACACAGCTGGGTTAAAGACTATTAAGACAGCCTGTACAGGAAGTGGCCTGTTCACTCTGGTTGCCATTAAATTATCAGCTGTTTATTTAGAACAAGAATATTTTCCATGTCTGATGTCTTGACTTGACAAATAACTTGTTTTTACTTTTAGTTGCTGTTTCAAAACATGTTTCAAATTAGACCAAGATGTTGTTGTTTTGCTGAGCCGTACCATTAATTGGCATAATTTTCTGTGACAGCAGTGCTAGACAAATTGTCTCCAGCATCACAAAATGATTCTTCACTGTTGTGTTAAGTTAGCCTTTACAAGGTCGTTAGATCACCACTGTCAGCCTGACTCTTTGTGGTCACAATAAACTCTGGTCTCCTTCCAGACAGGAAACTCATTGCTGCTTGTGTGTGTCTGTGCGCCTTTTGTGCAGGTTGAAGAATGGAGTTGGCCAACCATGGTCTTATCCTGCTGCAGCAGCTTAACGCTCAGAGGGAGTTTGGCTTCCTGTGCGACTGCACTGTGGCCATAGGAGATGTCTTCTTCAAAGCCCACAAAGCTGTCCTCGCTGCCTTCTCCAACTACTTCAGAATGCTCTTCATCCACCAGGACAGGTACAGGAAGAATGTGTTACTATGTGGTATCGGACACAAGCTCAATACCGAGCTAAGATTCTTTTTGTTGTACATCAGAGAGTTCACCCAAACGCCAAATTCTGCTGCCAAAACCTACAATCACATTGACCAGTTGTCATGTTGTCTGTAGTTGAGCACTGGACTGTATCTAAATCTTTTTAGTGTGGTGACCCTTAACTAATGTTATTGTTCGATAACTGGGACAGATTGAGGTGACAAATTGGAGAATTGTAAGGGCATGAAGATCAAAACATGGTATCTGTGCTGCTTTGATAATGTGTTATGGTGAGGTTCTCCTCACGGAAGGGTATACAGACCCAAACAGATTTATTCTCATGTAACAACCTGCAACCAGTAATGTAAACATGTTTTCCTCATATAGTAAAGAAGTTCTTTATCTATTATCCTTAACTATTGACAGCTGAAACCTGTATCAACTGGTGCTGCTGTGACCTTTTGCTTCCTTTTATCAGCAACACAGCATCTATTATCAAGACCTCAAACATCAATGTCGTGAGTTAACTGTAAGGTGTTTGTGTTTCAGTGACTGCGTGCGCCTGAAGGCTGCTGACATACAGCCAGATATCTTCAGCTACCTCCTCAACCTGATGTACACAGGCAAGCTGGCACCCCAGTTGATAGACCCTGCACGTCTGGAGCAGGGGGTCAGATTCCTGCATGCCTATCCACTCTTGCAGGAGGCGAGCCAGTCTGTGTATTCACACCCTGAGCACAGCATCAATCTTTCCACCTCCCTCTACGGCATCCAGATCTCTGACCAACAGGTAGCGTTGGCAGCTAGGTTGCCCTCTCGACGGCAGATCTCCTCACCGTTTGACATGGAGCATCTGAGCTCAGAGGGGAAGTATCCGTCCACGGCAGCTGCCACAGTTTCATATGCAGATTCATTACCGTCCAAGCTAGCTTCCTCGCCCCTTGGTGTAGAGGCTTCAACCAGCGGCACCAAGCCTACAGTTGAGGAGGGGGGGATGGACTTGCTAACTGCAGATGGCTCCTCAGCCAACGCCATCCTCCACGTGAAGCCCAGCATCATGAAGAGGAATTCCTCCTTTAGGAAGCATTACTCCTGTCATCTGTGCAGGACCCGATTCACCCAGAGAAGCCTGCTGAGAGAGCATCTCCTCCAACACACTCAGGCTCTGCAGCAGATACAAGCTGAATCCAGCAATGCACTCTCACCTGTCATGACTGCAGAGCATAGCATGCTAGAGTTAGAGGGGGTCCTTAAGGGAAGCAAGGCGGGGTCAGGAGCCTCAGCTTGCACTACAGCAGTAGAGATAATCAGCGACAGCGAGCAAACGCCTGTTTCAGGTACCAACTCGGACTCTCCCCGAGCAGAGGTGCCCACCTCCAGCTGGGGGGTGGGAGGATTAAATTCTCAGGCAGACACTCCTCCTCCGTCAGACATTGCGGACATTGACAACCTGGAGAGCGCCGACTTGGACAGGGAAGTGAAGCGGCGGAAGTACGAGTGCTCCACCTGTGGGCGCAAGTTTATTCAAAAGAGCCACTGGCGTGAACACATGTACATCCACACGGGCAAGCCCTTCAAATGCAGCGCTTGTGGCAAGAGCTTCTGCCGGGCCAACCAGGCAGCCCGCCACGTGTGCCTGAATCAGGGGGCCGACACCTACACCATGGTGGACCGACAGAGCATGGAGCTGTGCGCCGCAGGCGACGACAGCAGCCAGATGGAGGCGATGTTCTTGGGGTCGTCAAAGCCTTACAAGTGTAACATTTGTGCGACGACCTTCGGCAGTCCCAATGAGGTGATCAAACACTTGTGCTTCACCCAAGGGGGATTAGTGGGGCTGCAGGGAAACACGGGCGCAGGGATGCTGCTCCAACGTGAAGAGTTTTCCAAAGATGAAGGCTCTGATTTGTCCAACTCTGGCACCCCATTGGAACCCATAAAGACTGAGGAAATCCTCGTAGAGTAGTGCCAAAACTGTGTATTTGTCATTTTTAACATGTATGTGTATTTTCTAAATTATGGTTAATAGGTAAGCTAAAGCTGAAGTTAGTCAGGGTATGTATGTTGGAGGCTCTCAATCTACTAAAACATTTTTTTGGAGGAGGGGTTGGGGGGTTTTCTTTGGTACAATTTATTTTGTTTTGGCCCTGAATATGACAAAAAAGTATATTAAATAGTAAAGTAAATAGCCTGTAGCTCTCTGGAGTTAAGTCCAACGTCATTAGAAAAGCAAATAACATAAACATTTGATCCAAGGTTAAGTTGAATGATGGAGATTCTAATTTGTGTACATCGGTATTAGACTCTAACACGTCAGGCTGTAGCGCATTGAGCTACCGTTGTGGTAAGGCTGCACGGAGCGGACTTTGAATTTAAAAGGAAGAGGAAGCAGAGACAGTTCCGGAGAAGACAGCTGCTTGTGAGATGAGTTGCTAGATTTGAGGAGGAAAAAGAGGTGCCAGCTACTAACAATCCCTCTGGAGCTGCACAGAGCCTTTTCTTCTTGGTCATAAATGAGATGCTGATTCTGCACATCAGGAATAGATTATAATTCCAGCAAAAAGCACACAATATATTCAGACCTGAGACAATCTGTGCTCTTGTTTTTTTGAATAAATGCCTAATATGCAGGAAAGTACATTTGTCTTCCATTCATGTTTTGGTTGGCGTTTTGGCTCAGCTGCCGTTTTTAGTTGTTTTACTCTGTGTTTTTTTTTTTTTTTGACTGATCATGGTTCATATGTCATTACACCATATTAAAGCACAGTTGCTCTTCATATTAAGAATTTGACCACTGAAAGTTGGTCACAACAAGCAAGAGTTGTCATTGTGTTTACAGTTGAGCCACTTTGATTCTTTACTCATTCTCACTTGTGTTGTATTACTCTTTGACATAGCAACTTGTTCCAGTCAGACACTCATACATTGATGGGAGGCTGTCCTGTACAATATTGTACATCTTGTCTTCATATAATTTGCAAATTGCCCTTCTGTTTTGTTTGACATGCTTTTCTAATTTCATATACAATGATATATTTACAAAGATTATTTTATATTGCAAAAGTTACGTGTGTATATTAATTGACAAATAGCCTTCAAAATAGGATTACATTTGGTATTGCTGAAGTTTATATATTAGGGATGGGCATGATACATTTATCTTTAATTTCTCCAAGAAATAGGTTAAAAGGGGTTATAATAAAAAGATTGTTTGGGAGTCTCTTCCCATCGCCAAATTTGTACTAATTGCTATCTCTTATTCATTTTGTGCAAAGGGAAACATTTTCTCTGTATCATTTAAAACTGTCTGACATGAATATTTGTTCTTTATTTTTGTCCAAATCAGAAAAGGAAGAAGTAGTCATTTATAGAACAAAATACGCAGGTAAACCTGGTGTGATGCAGATGGAGTAGAGTTTGCATGCTCCACCTGTCAGTATGGAGGTCATGTGAACTCAGGCATGGATGACAGTGTGACACAGGGATATATATATATATATATACATATATATACATAAACCTATCTGTCTGGATACATATGTGTTAATGGGAATATAAGATAATGCTATTTATTATAACTTACAACAACCTCGATTGTTTGAGATACCAGAAAGACGTTTTATGTACTACTGATGACTGGAAATTGTGAAGAATTCTTTACATACATGTTCAATTAATGTGTAGGAGTTATATAATTTGTCATACTGAAACATGTGAAGTGTTACAGTAGCACAGGTAGCATAATACAAGTTGTTCAGGAACAAAATCTTCCAATTGTCCAATTGCCTTTACAGGCCCAGATGTTCAAACTAGTCAACTATACATAACATGGAGATTAGTTTTTTTTTTTTTTTTAATCCTTACATATTTGAATATTAAGATGAAGTTATTTTAGGAAGGCTTGTAAAACTGTCTTAATATTGTTATTGTTCCTTCTAGTGGGAAATAAATTCTACTTTATATTGTTATTGCTACAGCATTGCTTCTTTTCTGCAAAAACCTATAAATTGTTTGGTGAAACAATGTGATCCCTCCAACGTTATCCAGCCTCATATGTTTGCAAATACCAAAAATAATTTCTCTCATTTAACTTTTTTTTTTTTTTTTAACATATTTTCATATATATATTTCAAAGCAGATTTCTTAATTAGGACACACAAAAGCTGATTAATGTGTGATATAGAAAATGATTTTAAATCTAGTCTTTTGTTGGATTTATGGACTTTGTTTTCTCCATCTTTTAATTATTTTTATAATTATGAGAGAATATGAAAGAAATGCCCATCCCTAGTATGTTTAATATGTGTAGTCGTTTTGTTTTCTTTTGAGCCAATTTCACTCAGCCGGTATGTCGGTAGGTTGGTTAGTGACAGCGAGAATGAGACCCAGGTCCGATTTGGTTTAAGTGGGATTTTTATTCATTATATCCGATTATATCAAGTATTGAAGAAGCAGTTGCTGCTTTTGACGCAATGAGCCCAGTGTTTGGCTAGATGGAGCTGTTTGTCTTATTTGTCTACTCAGGTCTAGTGAAGGGGGGGAAGGCTGTCAAATTTGAAGTAATATCCTTACTAGTGTTTTTGTGGTGTGCTTGGCAATGATATGGCCGTCTTTGCCAGGAATCAATATTCCATCACAGTTTGGTTCACATAACAAAACAAAACAAAAAACCCACAAATATCTGTGAATTTAACTTTACGAGTGTTTTAGTATCGACTAACAAGGAAGGGATTCTTGTGTGTCTTGATTCAAGCTTGTTTTATTGAGGGAGCTGAAATGCTGTACTACTGACATTCATTTCTAAGAGCTCAGTTGATACACAGAAATATGCACACATTTCTGAAAAGTCTAAATCCTTCCTCATTTATGTTTATCAAGTTGTAATTGTTCTTCTGCCACACCAGTCTTGTAACTCAATGGTTGTGCATGTTACGTGTTTAAAACATCTCAGTATCTCAGGAAGATGAGAAGTTGTCACATTGTCTTTTCTGTCCACTGTTTATCAAAAGAATAATTATTTCATTTCCATCTCATGATCCTTACTCCCCAATGCCCCTCTGACATCTACTGTGATCAGTCTGTGTTCTCAGGAATGTGAGTAATTTTCTGTATAAACAAATTTTTTTCAGTGAAGAACAATAAAAATATGTCTTTTTATAATTGTGGATCTTGTCTTTACCTCAACAGAACAGCTTCAGGAGCCATTTTGTCCATCTATTCAACATTTATAAGCTATTATAAAGATTTAATTTCAAATTTATTTACAACACACTGTGAAGTGTGTTTATTAATTTGTTGTATTGGTCAAATTCTAACCTGCTATGAAGACACATTTGATATTATTACACTTATGTTTTACTATATTGTTGTTCATTTATCTTTGTATGTCACATAACACTTATATCTGCTTACAAATGCATTATAATGTGTTATAAACCATGTATTAAGTCAATCACTTAAGTTTTACCTTTGCTCCAGAGGTAGATAATGTCTTTGTAGTGATGATTATGTATTGGGCTCAGGGATTAATACAAAACTCACACCGATTTTCTCTAACTTTATTGAATGAAATATAGACAAGTTTTTGTATCCTTACTATTAACAGCTTGGAAAATATAAAACACAACTAAGACCATGCTACATGAATATTATGCTAAATTGCTGCAGGTTATTAGTTAATATTACAACAATATGATTTTTAAGTACATACAGTAGGTAAACAATCTGTACAAATGTTAACAGGTTCACAGTTAAGTGTGTTACAAAAAGCAGGGAGGACTGAAGTGGGCTGGTGCCCCAACTAAAATGCTTTACATTATGCAACAATAGCAAAAGTCTTTAGTTCACTCTATCTTATTTAATCATTTATTTTTACATGAAACAAGTGTGAATGTGACACAACCCTCTAGAGTCAAAGTAAAGGGAAGTGGCGACCTAACGGGTCGGTGTACTTCCTGATCTTTCTCTTGTTTGGTCATAAAGCGAGTGAAATGAAAAGAGTGAAATGTGAGTTTCCAGAGCTCCTCGTGTCAGGAACCAAATTAAAATCAGTGGATTAAAAAGCACTCACAGATAAATATAAAGTTATCTGAATGATTGACGCAGTGCAAGTTTGACAAAAATTTGGTTGGAAATAAATATCAGTGTAACCCATAGTCATGTTTGCTTTGGTGGTGAAACTGGATCCCAGGAATGCTTCAGATATTCCTCCAGCCTAAAAAACTTGCAAAATAACCCCTGACCTTATTACTTAGGTTTGATGCGTGACTCAAAGTAGCTGAGTAGATGCTTTAAGGAATTTAATTGGATGCAACTGATGTCTTATCCTGTGAGCAATGAAATGACCATGACTGCCTGGTTGAACTTAACTTGATTTGACTTTTAAATTAAGAATAAAATGAGCTTTTTTGTTTACTCCTGGTACCAAGCAGTCAGTGTCTGTGCCTCTCTAAATCCCCAAACCAGTGAGTCTACGTCCTCCCCGGTGCCAGTTTATAGAAACCTGAGCTATCATGCTGGGTGAAGAACACGACACAAGGGCAGGTACCATAAGACCAGTTTTTTGTGTTATCGCCCCTGGTTAAAACAGTTAAAGTCAAAATGACACAAAATGCCTGAAGACTAAAGGGTGCACTACTTTTTGAAGGCAACAGAGGGCGTCAATATACTTTCTTTTAATCTAGAAATATAAATATTGTGTAGTAAGGAAGGTGTTAAACTTAAAACCGCTACACACAAATAATACATACAGTATGTCACACACACAGTAACTCAGAAAACATGGCCATTAAACACCAAGAACATGATATGCTTTGTGTTTCTTACATGCACGTGTCTAAGCAGTATGGCTCTTCCAGTGTCACAAGTTGGCATTATGTATCCTTTACACATCACTGTTTACCAAATACCTCTGCCACATGATCAAATGAGGGTGTTATAATAGTATTTTATTGTATTATTACATGAAACAATGTGTAACAATGTCTTATTCACAGTAAATCAGGCAGTGATTTTTTTTTTTTTGTCTTATCTACATGAAGCTTATTGAGTATTTTGTCAGGGTGCAGAGTGAGAACACATTGTGATGATCAAGAATGCGTCAAAAGTCAAACACGGGGTGCATTTCTGGTAGATATCATCATACTCTCTGCCCTCTTGTTGTCAGTATTATCACTTACTGTCAGTGGAATCACACTTGTACCATGGTTTAGTTATAATTGCTGCAATGTCTTGAAATAATCATTGAAAATGACTTTTAAAGCTGTGATACACAGGTCGCTTATATGCAACAGTGTCACATTTGTTTTGGTAAATTTCACTAGAAACTTTTTAGATAACGTCAACTGTTAGTGTTGCTTTAAAAGAACACCTGATGTATCACAGCTTAATAAGGGAATCTTAAAAACAGGCAACAATGTCCATACAACAACAAAAAATAAAAACCGACGGGTGAATGAAAGAATATTCAAGATATAAATACAATATACAAGATAATAATCCTCCATCTCTTCACCTACACCATCTCACTCTCGCTACTATACACATACCAACACACACACAGACATACGCACACGCACACACACACACACACACACACGAACAGCTGCACACTCAACCAGGTTGCAGACTTTTCGTCTAATGCAGCAAGGGCAATGGAAAGTCACTGAGACACTGAACATACATCACACTGATTACAAGCCAGATGGGATGCTTCTGAGGCACAGGACATGCTTTAGTGTGAGTGTGAGTGTGTGTATGTGTGTGTGTGTGTGTGTGAGAGAGTGAGTGAGTGAGTGAGTGGGTGAGGATATGGTGGTGGGACGTCACATTGCAGTGACAGGGCTGCAGGATGGGGTTGGAGTACAGGTGGAAGGGGAGGTGGAGAGAATGGCGGAGCTGTTGCTCAGTCACTCAGTCTCTCTGGGCGGGATGGGCGGAGCCCAGTCTCAGTGTGTTACCACAGAGCTGCCTCTTTCTCTCTCTCTCTCTCTCTCTTTCTCTCCCTCATCACTCACTTCCTGGTCCAGACAGTGTGTCTCCCAGGCATCAGTCTTGTATCTTCAGCTGTGGCAGAGAGGCACAAAAAACAGATATTAGGAACAAGAAAAGACTGCATCTCTTCTTCTTTGTACAAAAAAAGAAACCCACTGAGGTTGACAGTTGGAAACAACCTGTGGTATTGTTGTAGGACCAGAAAATCATTTAATAGCTGCTTTGTTATTTTAAGTGTGCATTGTTTCTTCATTCTTCTTATTCAGACAATTAGTGGTAGTCTAGCTATATAATCAACGACTCCTCAATTCAAACAGTGTCTTCAGTTGTACATCGTGACACAAACCAATGATATATTGTCTAATCTTTGTCATTTCAATAAAGAACAGGTACTTTTCTTTTGTCCTTTTATATCTCTCAAGGTTTGTTTATATGATTTAGCACACACTTACAGTGAGAGAGCTGCTGTACCACTGCTGCTGTTAAGCTAATGTAACCCACCAAGGTCTTTCCTGCAATACTTCACTTCATCTCCTGACTGTCTTCTGCTGCATGACTGCTTAATAAATATAAAAGTGAACTACGCCCCAGTCACTAAAATATGGTTGCACATTTTAGATTACACTATCCTGTACATATCAAATATATTCAGCCAAAACAACTGGAAAAAAACAACATGAGATCTTTGAGGCTTTGTAACTGAATCTAACAAATGCATACTCCGACATGGTTTCTTGACTCCATACTGAGCCTGTGATAGGAGGAAAACAGGAGGAGGGAGCGGAGGAATCATAATCAGTCTTTCAGCACAAGTTCATCTGCCCCTCACACACCGCTTCCCTTTAAGACCCCGGCCTACAAAGAAGGGGTCAACGGCGGCATTCCTGCTTTGATATCAAAGGTCCCCTGGTTACTCATAGCCCGAACAAAAGCTTTTTCATCTGGCCAGTGGGCAAATCCCCTCCCCTACTCCCTAATAAAAGTAGGGCCCATTGATGTTTCAAAAAAGCTACTATGAGAAGATTGTTTGATAGGCCAACAAAGGAATTTTGAAAATAACTACCCTTTTTCAGTCTTTACTGTTCCATCCCCAATTTCACAGAAATACTAAAAACACTCCTACTTTGGTTGCCTGCATTTTGATTTGGTATCTTATATTAAAAATGTAAATAAACATTATATCAGAGACTGGTCTCACCTGCTCATGATGTGGCTGTGATCTCTGTTGATACAGGCTCGATCTCCTTCACAGCCTCCTCAATCACCTCGATCACCTGCGCCATCACCTCTGCACACTTCACCGATGATGTTTTCTCTGTCTCTGGTTGGCTGGCTGCTGCCTCTGTGAGTTGGCTGGGAGCGGAAACCTCTGCCGACGCTTGTGGTTCTTCTGACAGCGTGGGGAGTTTGTTTTCACGGGCAGCGCTCTCAGCTTTTACGCCAGTGTCTTCAGCCACAGGACCATTGCTATCAAACTCTTCCACAGCCTCTTCTTCTACTGACGGTTCCTCAAATACTTGCGCTGTCTGCAGGACCACTTGGACTGGGATGTGAATCTCGAGCACTTTCTCTTTGTCCTCCTCTGAAGGGGCCTCTGATTTTGCTTCATCTGATTGTGGTTTCCTTTCCTCAGCTTCTTCTTTTACATCTGGTTCCTGAACCTCTGTGTCTTCTTTGCTCTGTTCCTCCTTGACCTCTTCAAGCTCTTCACCTGTCTGACTCTCTGTCTTTATCTCCACCACTTCTTCCACTACGACAGTTTCTTCACTTACTTTTACCTCCACAGCTTTCTTTAACCCTTCTTCTGGTTTCTTCTCCTCCTCTACAGAGACATCAAGGCTCCCTGTAACCTCTACTGGGATCGTGTCAATGACCTGCACGGCAACACAAAGTGGCTGAGGTGACTTTGGTGCTGTTTTTTCGCAGGCTGTTGGAACAACAACTGTGATAACAGGGGCCTCTGTTGTGATCTCAATCTCTTTCTCTGTTGTTGCTATAGCCTGGACTGGTTCTGGGATGGTGGTTGTTGGGGTCGTGGGCTTTTTGGGTTCAGGCGCCTCTTCTGAAACTTTATCCATGGCATCCTGAATGACATTCTGGGCAATGACCATGCTCTGAGTCTCAATTTCACTGGCCTGCTGGATGTCCTCCTTGATTTCCTCCATCTTCTCACTGGCTTGGTCAATGACTGCACTGACCTCTGAATCTGCTGTTTGAACAATGGTGGCCTCCTGGTTGGTCTCTCGCACCTGGATTGGTTCATTACTGACTGGTTCTGAAATGATCACCGCATCTGATGCAGCCACTTCGTCAGACTCCACAGTGACCGGGGCCACAAGGACCACTGTTTCGGTGATTACAGGAACCTCCTCACTTGGTACAGCTACAGGGGTGGCTTTCTCAGCCTCCTTTGACATGGTGGCCTTTGTGGTTTCACATATGGCCTGAACTACCTCTTTCACAGGGGTGTTTTCTTCAGTGGCAGCAAGCTTCTCAGTGTCAAATTTCACCTCCTTGGTTTCGATAGTTTGCTCTGAGACTTCTGTGCTCAGGGTGCAGACAGCTGTTTCAGATATTGGTGTAATTGGATTTATTACAACAACTTTAGGAGAGTTCTCACTCACTGTGGTAGTCTGAAGGACTTCAGACTCAGTGCTCAAAACTCCAACCTTCTCAATCTCAGGTTCATAGCTCTCACTGGCTGTTTGAATATGTACAACATCATTCACTGAATTTTCAACGGCAGGCTCAAGCGTGGTGCATTCCACTTGTTGCACCTGGGCCTTGAGCACTTCATCTTCAGAAGCAATGGCTTCCTCTGGACATGCTGGCCTCTCTTCCTTCGACACCTCTGTGCTTTGAGCGTCACGGATCACAGCCATGCACTCTATGATGGGCATTACAGGTTTCTCCAGAGCTACTTTGGCGATCTCCTTAGTTCCTAGGCCGGTGCAGATAGCCATGGCTTCGCCGCGAGTATGGGGCTCTAGGATGGCAGGCTTTGTGGAATCTGCATTCTCAGCTGGTGGTTCATCTTCACTTTTTTCTGAAGCTACCTCTATTGGTACATCTTCAATAGTCACAGATGTCTCAGGTGGAATTTCACTGACTTGGGCCTCTATGCCCCCCATGACCTCTTCTGCGTTCTCTGGCCTGGGTCCCTGAGGAACAGGAGTAGTTTCTGCAGCTGGAGCTTGGGCGACAGGCTTCACCTCAGCTGTGGACAGTCTGCGCCCTGTACGCCCTAGAGCTTTAGGGGGCGGAGTAGCCTCCTCCTCGATTTCATCCTCTGCAATGTCAGTGTCAATGGATTTTGGTGTGGCAGCATTCTCAGCCTCCTCTGGGATGTCACTGAGCTCATCGTGTTTATCATCTTCCACAATGGCAGGGATCCATGAAGGGGATCTGTCTTCAGCAGACACTTTAATCTGGACTACAGGTGGTTCTGCTGGTGCTTCCTGTTCTGCTTCAGCTTTCTCATCATACTCTGAGAGAGGAACCACAGCTGGGGTGTCTGAGTCCTCCTCAACTGAGCCATGTTCAGCGGAGGCTTGTTTTTCAGCCTTCTTCTTTCTGCGACCAGGCAAGAACTTCTTCAAGGAGAAAGATGACTCCTCTTTTGGTGCTTCACTGTCTGATTGGACTTGTTCTGCAGACTCCTCAGGCTTTTCCTCAACTTTGGCCTTGTTTTTTGACAAAACTATGCGTTTCAGTGTGTCCCACGCGGACACTCTCTCAGGGGGGCTGCTTATGGGTTCAGGGGAGGAAACAACTTCTTCATCACTCTCTGTTTTTTGGGAAGTGACAATGGCCTCAGTTTTGCCCTCCTGCTCTCCTTCTGCTGCTGCTGTTGCTGGCAAATCCTCTTCAATTTTGGTCTCCTCATCATCGGAATCAGAGGTCCTCCTAGTCCTCTTTTTGGGTCCACCCATACACATTAGAGCCTCCCAGGAGACAGAGGTGTCCATTTTCTTTTTGGGCTCTTCAGTGCTGCTAGCCAGTTTCTCCGTGTTTTCAGTCTTTGGCTCTTCCTCCGCTGGTGCTTCGTCCTTAGTTTCCTCCTCAACACTCTTATCTGCTAACGCGGCACTCTCGGAAGAGGACAGGGTGGCTGACTTTGCTGGTTTCTCACCCGTGGCTTCATCTTCGCTCTCAGAAGACCTTTTCACACGCTTCTTGGGTGTTACTAGTTTCTTGAAGGAGGACCAGGCAATGATGCCCTCTTTCTTCTTCTCTCCATCGGAGGCAACTTCACCATCAGTCTCTTGGCTAGACTCATTCTGGGTCACCTCCACAGAAATTACATGCTCTCCTGACTCCTCGGGAGATGAGGGTCCACTGTCAGGTTTTGGAGCCTCTGCTGACTCAGTGGAGGATTGAAGCTGCTCAGCCACCTGCTCCCCAGACTCAGTGAGCTTGGTCTCAGCCTCTTTCTTGGCCTTCTGTTTCTTAGTCGAGAGCTTCTTCAACCCAGCACCAGTGAAAAGCTTCTTCAGAGGGCTTCCCTGGGGCTTTGCCTTCTCCTGTGAGGACAGCAGCTCAGCCTCTGAAGTCACCTCTACTGGAGCCTTCTCCTCTTCTGCACTAGGTTCGGCCTTTTCCTCTTCTTGTTTGGTCTCATCAGAAGTAGTTGCTGCAGCCAGAGCAGGGTTTTCAACAGTAATCTCAGGCTCTGGGGTAGTCTCTGATTTTGCTTCCTCTGGAGTCACTGGCGCCTCAGTTTTTTCTTCCTCAGGAGTTGCTGGTGCTGCCTCCTTGGTTTCTTGCTCTACCTCATCCTTCTCCTCCTTTTCTTCCCCAGCCGCAGCAGTTTCTTCAGTCTTAGCTGCCTCCTCCTCAACAGCTGCTTCCTTGTCTTCCTCCTCTTTTGTCTTCTTGATACTGGCTTTCTTTCTCAGGTTAGAGAAGAGTACTACATTGAAGAGCTTTCTGAAGGGGGAAAGGGTCTCTACTTCCTTCTCAGCTCCTTCCTCCTTGACTGCTTCATCAGTAGCTTCAGTGGCAGCACCTTCAGCTGGAGCATCAGTGATTTCAGCTTTTTCACTTTCTTTAATGACTTCGGCCTCAACAGTAGCTGCCTCTATATCAGCCTCCCGTTCTTCAGATGTGCTCTTCTCCTCAGCAGTGGCAGCCTCCACCTCCGTTGTAGGTTCATCAGTCCCACTAACCTCCTCTCCTTCTTTATCTTTGACTGTCAGTAGCTTCACAGGGTCTTTCTCCTCACTTTTGTCCTTCTTCAGTGTGAACTTAAAGCCCACAAAGCGGAAGATTTTCTTGAAGCCCACTTCATTGGCATCATCAGGTTTCTCCTCCGCTGCTTTCTCCTCAACAGCAGAGATGTCATTGGCATCAGGAGACTCTTTCTCCACTTTCTCGCCATTCACTTGAGGAGCCACTTCATCCTGAATAGTATCCATAGTCTCAGGAGCCTCCTCCTTTTGAGCCACAGACACACCATCTGGCTGGCCAACTGAAATGATAAAGAAGAAATTGATAAGATATTGATACATTTTTAGTCAATTAATGTTTACTACTTCAACTCACTAACAACATCCCCATGATATTCAGATTAAAATGCTTTAAACAGAGCTACGATTTAACAGAATCAGGTAATGATGAAGTAATCAAATTACTGTCCCAGGAAGCATAAATCACTTTGTCCTCAATGGAAATCTCTTGAGAATCTCTGAGAGGAAACTCCATTAAAAACAAATGCAAGTTTTATATCATTGATGAACGTCTCCTTGCCAGCTGCAGATAATCAGAGACGTTGTACAGAAAGTATTTGCTGAGATCCTGATCTCCTGAGCTAATTTCATTAAGCATATGACTACTTAATTGCAATCAGATTGCAATTTGGTCCACTTAATCCTGTGCTATGTAAACATGCCAAAGAAATACAAGTTTAGGCATTGACACACATAAAACAGAAATCCCCAAAGGGAAGTTCATAGAAAATGTTGCACAATGAGAGTAATGCTAATGGCAATTTGTGGATTATTAATATTATGAACAACTTCTACTTTCTTTTTATGGTTAAACTGGAGCATTTATTCAATTGTTGTGAGAAAAATCCTTGGTAGATAAATGTAAGACAAATGACATATCAGCAGCTGAAATGAGACACATAAACACAACGTCTGTCTGCCTGCCGTGTCTATCTGTGTTTGGACAGAGGAAGGCGTTGGGGGATGACAACCTGCCAGTATCTGTAGTTTTTCTTCCCTTTTTCTTTGCCTTTCTCCTCTCCTACTCTCAAAACAAATTCCCAGGACTTTTAATTCCCAGCTATCAGCTTACCTGATTACACACACTGGGAAACACAAAGATGCATACGCAGTCCCCTAAAACCATGCACACTGTGGGAACTACCTTGTTCTCTTTACCTAGCAAAACACATATTAATATAATATAAAGCTCTGAACTTTGAAATCAATACACAACACAATCTCTAATTCAAAACGAATACACACAAATATATGAAGACAATGTAAAAAAAACAGGTATTTGGTCACAGTCCCTATTTTCGTTATACTATCTGTTTTGAAAATTGGATTCGGTTGATGAGTGTTTTCTTGTCTCACACAAAAATGTAAAACTATGCGCCCACATCTGTCCACATCCTTTTCCTAAATTATAGACATGAACCTTCACTCAGTAGCACTGCATTCCTAGAATATTTTAGCTTTAAAAACAAAAAAGAAACTTTTAATTGAATGCTTTGCTTGACCAGTAGAAGAAATTAGGTAAAACCTCTCTGTGAACTCGCAGCACATTTCAAACTAAATTTGTGTGATAAAATAAAGAACTGCTTTCATACACTAATGTTGTTAGTGGGGACACGCCCGTATATTATGTATAGATTTGACTTGAGAGGAATGTGAGCTATGCTGTTCTACTACTATGTGTGCGGGGAAAATTATTTTAGGATGCTCTAAACATAATCTGAATTTAAATGCCAGGGGACTTCAAGAATGTTTATTTGTTTTTCAGTTAAACTGTGTCTCCACTGTGCCCATGTAGGACTCAAACCAAACAATAAAGGCCTCTACTACTACTACCCCTCCTTAAAATAAGTCCCAATCCCCTTGACCCAAATTCCACCACAGCAGGATGGATGGGGACCCACCCCCTTCCCAAAGGCACACACACATTCAAACACAATAGTCTTCTAACCCTCTCTGGCCTCTGAAAATAAAGGAAGGGGGGGTGGTCAACTTTTTCTATTATCAAGACACACTGCAGTTCGGAGGAAGTTTACTGACTTTACCAAACTGAATAAACACGAATGAAGAGTGACTGAGTGATTTTATAAAATACATCTGTGTCACACGGCAGTGGGCTTTCTCTCATATAGGTGTTATTTTCAGGGTGCTTGTCCAACCACACAGCTGTTGAGCAAGCAAGTCAAGACCCACAAACATCATATAAAAACTACTCTGTGTCATGTTTATCTAATATGAAACTTGACCACAAACACAGGTTCAGCTCAACTATACCTAAGTAGCAAAGTCCTGTTAGTGTATATGTTATTAGTACTTAGTTCCTCAATCAACTTCCGGTGCACTTTTTTTTTTAATCAAGACGTCTGTGTGTGAGTAGGAGGGTTCAGACTGTTAGTAAGCCAGACGAGGCCATGTGTGTCTACATGTACAATAAAACAGGAGTCATGTTGATTTAACAGACTACTGGCATCTCTCCTGTCTTTTTGATCCCTGTTTTCCAACCCTGCCTTTTTTTTTTTTAGACACACAACTCCCTAGATTGAATTGGTTTTTTGGGGGGTGTGGGTTAATGCGTGATGGAGGAGGGCTGGTGTTTTAAATAACGACTGTACCAGAAAGAATGTGTGTGTGTGTGTGTGTGAGGGGTGAGGCTACAGGGGGTGAGGAGGGAGGGGACAGTTAAGAGATGAAGGGAAAGGGTTAAAAAGGGCTGGGGGGTGGTGGTCTGCCTTAGGGTTGAAGCCCTTACTCACTTTAGAGGGTGTTACATATTTCAGACTCACACATTCATAGTTGAAATGCTGCTGCAGACAGACTTTGTTTGTGTGTGAGAGCATGTGGTGAAGTGATGCTCTCGTATTAAATATCATCGCTGCAGCCAAAAGACAATTGTTGTAAATCTACTCTCGTCTCCAGTGAGATCAGATAATGTTTCTGTTGTGGCTGTTTTCGTGTCTAGTGTGGGTTTGTGTGTTGTTGAAGAGGGGGTGGGGGGTTAGGGGGCAAGCTGAATGGCAGCTATTCTCTCTAGACATTATTTACAAACTTTGCCAAATATATGCAAATCCTAGTTGTAATTAATTGTCTGGAGTACAAGCCCTTTAAACAAAAGAAGTCAGTTAAAAAAAGAGGGCAAGGCGATACCCTATGCCCTCCCCCGGCAGACAGTTTCTAGCACCCCCCCGTATCAATGATGTGGTCGAAGTGTCTCCAAGGCTCCAGGGGGGTTTCTACACATCAACAGCAATAATAACACCCACAGTCCTTTATCTTATTAACATCAAGTCTGATGGGGACAGGTCGAATTATCCCACAGAAAAATAAAGAAAACACAAACACTTCTATCAATATCAGTGCTTTTATATTCCATTTGTGTTCAGAAACCAAAACCTGGGGTCACCATGAAGCAAAAACACCCCTGACCTGCTCCATCTGAACCATCACTCCCAGTTATCAGAAGAAGAAGAATTGGTCTTGGCATGTAATTAATTCCATACGCCCATTTCTCCTCCCTCCCTATCCTCTGAGGTTTAACTGAATAACCCCACTGGGAATTAGGATCCCACTCTAATCTAATGAAACACTTCACATGACGGGACACAGCGAGCTGGCATGAGCTAAAAACAGGCACTGAAAATATTTCTGTAAATCCATCTTCATATATTTCTAATTGGCAGCTGTCACTGTGAAATTCTTGTCCCACCAAGAAGTCTGGCGGTAGTATTAGATCTATACTTAAGAGTTCAGGGGCACTTGGTAGTTGCACCACTGTAATAGTACTTGTACAGTAGATAAACAGGTTTTCACTACAGGGCTATTTGGGGGTGTTTTGTGGGACTTGTGTAAAGCTAGTGGCAATGCACAAGGATGATGGATAAACACTTGGTGATGCACTTTTAAAGGATTCGAGCTCATAAACAGGATAAAAGTTAAGAAAACAAGCATTATTATAAACATTATGTGCTTTCAACTCAATGTGGCTCTGCAGCGGTCAAAGAAAAGCCATCCCCAAGTCAAATCACTCACCCGTGCCGGGACATCCACCAACTACAATGCTAACTAACCACACCCTCAGGACAACAATGCCTTCAGCTATTCTCATTCATGTGAGGAGAAACTACTGCTCTTTAGACATATACTAAAAGAGTAAAATGCAACAAATATTATCAAGTTTCAACACAACAAATTATATTAGTTTGGTGTAAATCAGTCACAAAATTTTGCAACAATTGTTAAAATGTAATAAGATGAGACTGAATCATTGTTCTTACCTGTTAGAGTTATTGTTCCAAGCATTGGTATAAAAGCCCAAAAATCCTTTCTCCAAAAAAAATTTACAAAAATAAAGATTAAAAAAATTAAAAAAAATATCTGTCTATTTACTCTCTATCGTTTTCCTTCACTTGCACACTCGGTAAACTATTAAAGTTGCTTTGAGTTGGTTCCGTCTTAACTAGTAAACTAGGGCAGAAGCTGTGTGTCTCTCTCTCTCTTCCAGCACTTCTCAGCCAGTATGAACCAAAAAAGAGGGCTCCACACACATTTCAACAGACTGACACACATGTCATGTTAGGACCACCCCTGCCTCCCTCTTCCTCCCACCTCCCTCTCCTTTCTTCAGCTGTTCTGAATGAGCCCCCTCCTCCCCCCATCTCCTCCTCCCTCCCTCCCTCCTCCTTATCCACTCACCCTCCCTCAGACCTTGCAGTCCAGCCGGGATGACTGGAGCTCATCATGTGATCTTTAAAGAAAATAATTTGTTGCCCACTACAAAAAAAATAGCAACTATTGTACATGTTCAGACCACAATACACCACCCATCCATCAGTTCCTCACCCCGTTTCATACACAAACTCATATATATTGTTTCTCTGGAGAAGGTGGGGGTTCAACAGTCTACTCTGGTTGTGATATCCTTACGTTTCTCTCACAGATTTTTCAAAATACCAAGTGAAAAACAGCCTTGTGTACCTCCTTTACTCCCCTTTTGCAGTAGGCAACCAGGCTCTTCTTTGTATCTCGTGTCACTAAGTGTCATGTAGAGAAAATGTTGATGGAGGCACACCAGAGAAATTCAGGATTTTACTCTCTTTTCAATTGAAATCGTTGATTTTTTTCAGCCTTTTTGAGTTTTTTCTCTAATGCAAAAATGATAAAATAGTAAAACTTCACCGTACAGACCCAAAGCATATCCCTGTTTAAGATAAAGTTCATACCAAGGGGCTAAATCCACACCGTGAACGGGGGTGCCATCGAGTTGTCGCCTGCCCACTGTGAATGTTAATAGGCCCCCTCTCAATTACTCCAATACAGAAACATTTAATTCAGCTTTTGTCTGGGGGGGGGACTAGGAGGAATGCAGATAAATCCTCAGGTAAATACCAGCATAATCAGGTCTGTCACACTTCAGCATTGTCCCAGAGGAATGTGTGAATTCCATGTAGAAGGCTCCCAAACGGGTGATAACAGCAGTAATCAAGTACCGTCTGAAAGCCCCCCCACCCAAAGTATGTGCATGCTTTTAACTGTGGGCACAGTACACACACTAACTAACCTAATAATTGATAAAACAACAGGGAAAAACTAGTAATGTGTTAAATGTTTGTGTGCTTTTCTTATTCAAAGTTTTTCCCTGAAGCACTTCTGAATTTCTATGACGCAAACAAACAAGGCAACTTAAAATCAAATCTGGTCACAACAAGATAACCCAGAAAAGTGGGCGAAACAAATCATCCCATTTTCTCTTTATCCAGCACAACTTCCTGAGAGTTTCTTCACATCCATTGAACTGAAAGAGCCGTGAATACTAGAGATCTATGCTGATGAATGGGAAGGCTTCATGGTTTTTTTATCAGAGGTTTAGCAGGAGGGAGAAAGGAGGGAGAAAGGAGACAGCGGGGGCAGTCACAAATCTAATAAGATATAATATTTTCAGGGGAAAGAGGAGATTCTGCTCTTTTATAAGTCCTCCATACTTTAGTTAGATGGTTTAAGTCTGTGATTTAATGTCACTTGATGATTAATAAGTAGTAGAAAGAGTTAAATCTCATCTGCATATCATGAAAGAGTCTTTCATTTAATCACAGTAGTTTACTAGAAGAAAGAATTTCATTCTGACACACCAGTGAGGCTCTCTGTTATTGCTGTGACTCATCTTTGAGGTATTTCACTATCTGTACTATAGCACATAATGACCACTATGACAGGACTGTATATTATGCTGAGTGGACAGTGAGTCAGACTGAAGGGAACTGGGTGAGAGTACCTCTGTTGGATTGTCCCACGTCTTCCTTTTCCCTCCCAACTTCCTTCATATGACTCATTCACATCAGTCACATTCCTGGACTTCCATACATCCTGAAAGACTTTAATTTAGGCACAGCATCCGACTACACTGAGCCGTATGGGAAATACTGTCATAAAGAAACCATATGGTTCATCTTGGAGTTATAGGACAAGGCAGGCATCTTTTTAGAAAATGATTATGAGGAAACATCTGAATTAATCCTGCTAACATGTGTCTCTAAGTGTTGCCTTGACTTGATATCACTTAAACATGTTATAGAGCCACATCTGTGTACTGTACTCTTATTTGTTCACTGCTAAGAAAGTAAATATGTCTAAAAAAAACCCTTTAATGTCATTTTCTAATTCTCTCTGTAATTCACATACATGTTTTGGTCTCATTATTGGATTAATTTACCTCTTGATACCTACAAAGCTGCCATGGCGGAGTCATTACAAAGTAAATAGTCTTTAGCCAAACATTGTTCAAACACACAAAACGTTTTATTACTGCTCATTGAAAGATATTCAGTTAACTATCATAGAAGACTAAAAAAGCCATAAAATATTCACAATATTATATTCAATTTCTGCCAATAGATCCTCCTAAATGTTACACACTGGACCTTTACTGGACTGTGTTAGTGGTCATAAAACAGATGGTCTGGTCCAAAATGCACCTTATTCAGATCACAAGGTTAATAGTTAATCATGTGGTTAATAGAGAGTGCTTCCCTAGGAGCATTAAAAGGACTGTCCCAGACAGGGCATAAAATTAAAGTAATAAGGTCAAATTCATGCTAGTCTACGGGTCAGTTTAAACATTGTTTTATTCCTTCGTTTCCGGAGATAAGACAAATTAAATAAATGCAAATTCAATTGAAATAGGCTTCCATCACAACACCTAATGAATGGGAGTGTATTTTGTGTTTAAACTGCAGTTTAGTCGGGGAAACACAGGGCCGAGGCTGGAGGGGGGTGACGCCCCACATATCTCGATAAATCAGAAAACGTGCCTGAGCTCAGGAATGTTTGAGGAGGGGTCTTGAATGGTCGGTCTGGAGTGGGGGGTTGCGGTGCTGGGCGGAGGGGCTTTTTGTTGCCTGTAAAGAAGTGAATGACATCATCGGACAGCACAGAAGAAAACGCCTCCTGCTCTTCCAAGAACTGGATAGGATGAGGTTGAAATAATTGTAGGAAAGGGAAACGAGGACCGTGAGTAAGTGAATGTGTGAAACTGCCTGAGATCAGAGGGAGTTTTCATTCAATACCTGTCCTTTATTTTCCTTTCTTTAAATTCTGTTTTGCTCCTTTCACACCATCTTTTTTTATCTCCCGAATCCACACTCCAGTCCTCTTTAATCCGTCTCCCTCTCCACCACTTTCCCCTCTGTCTCATCCATCCTCTTCAGCCCCTCATCCCACCACTCCTCCCTCCTGTTTGTGTGTGGGCCGGAGGGATGGATAAGAATGTCGGACAGGAAACGGTCATTTCTTTACATCACTGTTTCCTCTTCCTTTCTTTTTTTTTTTTTTTTTACCAGTTTCCTCGAGTAACACTTCATTCTGTGCTCACAGTCTGTCCAACAACCTTTCCGCCTTTTCTCGCTGAGATTACAGTCTGTACATTACGCGATGAGATGATCGCTGAAGTTGTGACCTCTCAGATTCAAGTATTTCGTGACCGTCTTTTGTTTATTTTCACTGTAACACACAATGGAGGATCATGTTTACAGCATTCAGCATCGAGAGAGAAGGTGTGGGCTCCGTAAAATCAATATCATCTTGCACGCAACTGGAAACAATTACATTTGAGATCAAGTATGTGGGCCTTCTCTTACAGTTGGTCTTCCAAAGAGACAACACAAACTGCTTTTAAATTTGGGTGAAGAGCAGCATTTCTTCCAGAGGGGTACATTAAGCCACTCTTCGCCATCTGTTATATTTGCATTCCTGAAATATCTGCACCAGCAATTTGACATTCCAGTTGTTGCATCATCTTGTTATCCAGTACAGGATGAATTCTAAAAATGATGGAAGTGGAGACCTAAAGAAGATCCTCCTGCTGCTTGAAAAGGCCTGTGAATGGTCCTCAAACAAGTTTAACAGTAAAGAATGAGAGTGAAAAGGACAACGTGTCAACTTTTCCGGTTGGACGAGGGTCTGTTTTGATCTCAAATGTAGGGAGGCCCTCAGAGAGCCATCTAGAGGGCCACAGAGGGAGTGGTACTGCCAAATGTGTGCAAGAATTCACATAAATAAATAAAAAAAACATCAAACTAAAATGCATAATTTTAATGACCAGTTAGGTTTGAATGTCAATCCACCAATCACGACGCGTCATCAAGTGGCTACTGTTAGTTAGCTAACGGATGCAGTGACACAAAATGGATCAGTTCTTGCAAAGTGATGTGCGAGACAACTCTGCACCAGTAAAAGCTCCAAAGCGTGTGGTGAGGACAATATAACCCCAGACACATTCAATCTGAATTCATGACGGCAGACAGAGATGCAGAGCCGAAAGCACAGTGTGTTGAATGTGGTGAAATCCTGTCACAACCCAGTTTAGTTTCTCTCCTTTTTTTGGGAAGGTGATTGAGACAACCCTGGTCTAGAAGTTTTGTAGCAAGTAGTTTAAAGAAAATAAAATATGTTGTTGATAAAAAGTGCCTTGCCTCAGTCTTGCTCAACCCCAAAACTGGCTCATCTTGTCTCTGAGCCAAAAAGAAAGTTACCATTCCCTACCCAGCTGCATTTCATGAGAACTTGCCCAAAAATGTTTTCCACAATTGCTCTTATCCTTCATGCTCTTCCTGGCTGCTTATCCATCTCCCTTACCTCAGTCTCATGCATGGCTCTGTTTATCATTAGGATTTGGCCGAGGTCCATTAACTTGTGCTTGTCCTACACACACACAAAAAAATTCATTTAATTTCAACTGAGTGTTTTAATTAAATTTTCTTGAATCGGCCAACGGAGTGAATTTTTCCACTTATTTCCACAACAACTGAGCTTGTTTTGGGACTTTTCTTGAAACAAATGTCTGTAACTTAAGACAAGGTGGAACAAGGCAGATCACCGAAGTATCGAGTATCCAGCACCAAGAAGATTACGCTTAATTCCTGCATCGGAGTCAAGTGAGAAACCTCCCCTCACTAACGCATTCTTGGCACCTTTTTAAAGAAGATGTTATCATTAATTGCAAGGTAAAAAATGACATACTACAGTATATGGATACCTGCTGCATTATAACAGGGGGGCCGTAATGCTATTAAAGAAGGAGGAGAAGGAGGGGTCAGTCACATTCCTGGTCCGTTCTCTCAATCCTCCATGTGCCTGGGGGATGTTAGGGGTTGAGGAGGGAGATTAGGTTCCCTGATGCCGGTAAAGATGAGAGAGGAGCTAACACGGAGACGAGTGGGTCCTGGGGGGTCTGAGAAGCCCTTGTGGGAGTCTACCATGAATTTGACCTTATTACTGTTATTATTAGGCCCTGTGTACCTGGGACACTCCCAGGGATGCACTCTCTATTAGCTATTAACCTTTTGATTTGAATATGGTGCACCACTGATCACTTTACTTGGAGTCCAGACTGAAGTATTTCAACAACTAAAAGATGGAGTGAACTTATCTAATGCCATCATCAGGTTCAATTATAATAATGTCTGTACTTTTGTGGCTGTACTTTGTATGCTAACATGCTAAAAAAAATTATGAGCATGGTAAATATTCCTGCAGTCAGGTCAGCTGAGACACAGGGTGCCTTATTATCTTGCTGTCAGTTGATCTGGTTATTGCTGATGATGCAGTCTGTAAGAACTTACTGGAGCTTCATTTAAATAACTTAAAATGTTGTCGAGGTTGCTTTTGGACAGAAACGACTCCTGTCTGATCAGTTTACCGCAGTTGACAAATGACAGCTTTCTAATCGACTTCTTTATCCTCTCTTGCCCTGAGGTGCCCTTGAAGTACGCACTTTATAACAAATGACTAAATAAAACATGGTGCACAAATGAACATAATTGAAGTAGTGACTGGACAATGATGGATCTTGAGGGGCCGAGGGCCTTTTAAGCACTCCAATCTAAAACTCTGCCTCCCAAACACTTTCCTCTGGGATCACTTCCCTTCTCTGAGGAGAAAAAAATCATTCTGACGTCTTGCGGCAAGTTGATGGATCAGCATCTGCACAAATGCAGTGCACACTGAGGACAAAATAATTCCTCCCACTAATGTGGTACAAAGATGCACAAGAACATCTTAATAGTTGCCTGTAATGAATATTGTCAGCTGGAATGTAAAAGGCGTACGGGCAATAATCCAAAAGGAACAATCTGGCGGCTGGATTGCGTAATGATGACTGTACAACGTGAAGCCTTGTTGGCAGAGATCAGACAGAGTTTAAGTGTAGGGAGAGGTCCCTTCCACAGGCGTGATGAAGGTTTTGGCAACACAACTATGCATGCATTCTCCCCCCCGAGCCGAGCCCCAGTAACTCCTAGAATGAAATCATGACCACACACACAAACACTTGCATACACATACACAGTACAGTAAATACTGCAATACATTCACCTCGTAAAAAACTAACACCTGCAACCAAAAAAGAAATAAAAATGTAGCATAAAGAGACTCTAGTGAATCACTTCTCACAATTCATGACACACCTAGGACCATCTGAACAATCGGTCTTACTTTCTGACTTACTGGGACTAGCTGCAGTCACATTGTACAAAATTAGGTTATAACAACTACTTGCTTTCATTTTTATATAATATGATTAAATTGTCATAATAAGGAGTTTCCATCACAAGCTCCAGTGACCTACATTGTCGTCCAGAGTCGGATTCAGTTTCTAATAACACGCAGTTTTCAATTAAAGAATGTATTTTCTGTCAATCAACTGTTTGATTAAGCGTTCAAGCACAAGCACAGTACAGCGAGTGACATATAAAAGTATAAGAAGAACGATCATTCCTACATAAACCCAAACTGCAGTGAACACATTCACGCAGTCAGCATTCTCCCCCTCGCAAAAACCTTCAAAAAAAAACTTCATCTGTCCTCTTTAAAAGCCTGTGAGCCATCTGGGAGGGACCCTCAATGCTCCGGCCAGTAAATTACATCAGCTATGATGTCAGCCTTTGGGCTCCCACTGCACCCCACCGCCCTGAAACTAGCAACCCGAACACACATGCAGGCCTGTATGCAGGTCTACATGGAGCACCACAATTCTTATTATGACAAAAAAAAAAGTGATACTGTGTCTCATTTTGATTACATTTGTAGGACTGATGCACTTTCTCTCTCTTTATCCTTATCTATTTTTACTCCTCCTGACTCTCACTCTTTGCTTGCCTCTCTCTTGTCTTTAGCAAAGAAACATTTTAAAACGCTCCCCTCAAAACTGAACTTCCATGTAATCTTTATTCAGTTCCTTTTCTGTCTAATAACCGACGTAAACTCTGCATTCCTGAGCCTTGAGCAGGAGCCTGGGCTTTCTCAGCCCACCTGGCACTGAACGAAGGTTAAAACAAACTTTTAGAATAATTTTCAAACAGTTTTTTAGCCAATTTGTTATCAATGTTTTAAGCTAAAAAACTGAGAGGCCTCCCAAGATGATGTCCCAAAGCCCTTGTAGAGGAGGAAAGAAGCAGCAACCACACATTTTCTCTTTAAAACAACAATACCACGCCAAAGTGACAACAAATACAAACAACTCTGAGCTCGGATTAAGCTGTTTATGCACTGTTTACTTCTGATTTATCTGATTTTTTCCTTCATTTTCAGGATTTCTCAACCAAAATACGACTGCCACGTCCCCTTAAAACAAGGAACGGTTACCTTGTGTGAACCCGCAGATTCAGTGTTTGTATTCACAGAGGGGTCGACTACTAACAGACGCATTGGAAAATGGAACTCCACACCATCCTCATACTTTGATACCAATTTAAACAAATACTTTTACTCTTTTAATTAAACAGTCTGCAAGAGATGATAGAGTAAAATATTGTTGCTGCAATGTATATGCCTGCTTTTGCTTTCCATAAAGTCAAACTATAACGAGACTCATTGACTTTCCCATTAAAAAGGCCCATAAAAGTCTGCGGCAGAGTCAGATATTATGAGTTTTCAATACCTTTTCATTCCTGTCTATAATAAAACGGGCACAGAGCCAACGGGTATTGCTTGTTAAGTTATATGTCACTCAGTGGTCATGTTGTCCAGGCTGGTGTATGATGTGTTTGAGCTGTTGCTTTGGTGTTTCACCACAGTGTCCCTCACACTATAAACACTCTGGTATACCTGATAGAGAGAGATTATGGCGGTGTGTTTGCTTGCACGTGTGTGTGTGTGTTTGCTCAAGCGTCAGTCTTTTTGATCTGCAGACCCGTTTTTTTGTTGTTTTTCGTTGTTATCAGAGAGATTCGACTGCTCTTCCTGTCTCCCACAATGCATTGCTGTCTTTATCAGGCTGCACAAGAGCGAGAGAAACGCTGGGATGTGAAGCCCCATCCATACCTTCCATACCCCTCTATCGTCCTCTATTGTGTATCTACCTTCCTTTCACTCCCTTGCTCTTTAATCAGTGGCCTTGAAGTTCTTTCACAGCTTCAGTTGTTTTATGTTTCTCTCCTGTTTTTGGTTCTGTGAGTGAATTATCAGTCATCTGGGGTCTGTGTGTGAATATGTGTAAAAAAAAAAACCCAAGTGGATCTGAGCAGATGTGTCATTATCATCTCAGAAGAAAAATATGTTTTCTTGAGGCTAGAAGAAGAGTGTGAAGTGTGAAGTGCTGGAAAATGTGCTCTCATTGTTTCACTTTTTGACCACAGTGTTCAAAAGTGTCGTTTACTATTTTAGGTCTATTCAGGTTGGGTGTAAATATCATTATGCAGGCAAAGGAAGAAATAGGAGTAATTTTGTGGGCAGCAATATTGCATTTTATCTTGGCCAGATCACCTGCATGCAAAGTTTTGATCACATGGTTTTGTGAACATGAAGGCTGCAACTTTTATTTCTGTATGCATTAGTGCACAAGATCTAAGCATTCCTTACAAGATAAATATGTGGAAGACATGTAGCAAGGAGGACACAGGTTGGAATTGTACCTCAGACTCAGCTTTAGTACATCGTGCTATACTAGGTTAGCTACTGGGGCCACCCCTTTTTTCTGTTCTATATCTTAATTAACTTACAGTGTCCACAGAAGCAATGATTTCAACAACCAAATTACTCCCCACTAGTCTACGTGCCACATCGACTCATACACTCTGTATCTCTGCTCTGAAGACGGTATTGGGTTACTCTATAAACTGACAGAATTGCTTCATTAAATAGCTTATTAAATAGGTTATTTGACAGAGTGGTATGTGACATATCTCTGTGTTTTAAGTAGTATAAGGTTACCCCTTCCCCTGGGCCATAACATATTATGAAGTGCGCAGGTTGCTTTGTGCTGGGGCCCAGGTCACGGCCTGCTAAATATTGAGGGAGGGTTGTACAGGCCTCGGCAGCCCTCCCATATTGAGGGAGACACGACAGAAATGGCAAAGAAAATAAACAAACACTGCTTTGGAGATAAGAGGCTGCAGGAGATGGACAGAGCAGGTTGGAGCACATGTTAATTTAAGTGGCAGAAATTAATTTTGACAACTTTATTACTAGTTAATGATTACCTCAGATCACTGTGTCCTTAGAGTATCTCCCACCACTGACAGCCCCCTTAAAATGGTTTTGAGTTTGAATTTCCAACTCTGTGCAAAGGCATTTTTTACAAAAACTTGGCCTTTCTTTAATGTTTTGACAAATTTAAAGTGACATTTCTGCAGCTGCTCACACACAGGGATGTGATTTGAGCATCACACTGGGACCAAATATACAATATGTGTGTATCTAATTAATTATCTAGTTAAAAGAGGAATAGTGGGGGGAGCAGTATGCTCGGTATGTGGGTGTGAGTCAGTGTGTGTGGCTCCTATGTTAAAAAGCCCATGTAGGTGTCCCCTATGTGTTGACACAGGGATTATTTAAGGATCAAGTAGATCTTGCAGACCCATGAAGACATCTGCAGGCAAGAATCTGCACACACACACACACACACACACACACACACACACACACACACACACATTGACACACACACACTGAAAACTGACCCCACACAAACAAGCTTACCTTCTGCCACTGCTGAAGAAACAGTACAAAATCCCAGACACAAACACACACAAACACCCACACCGACCACAGGAACATCACCCAAAGTCACACACTATAAATAAACAGTATTGACGAGGACCGACACACACACACTCACTACACATACACACACACCTTCTGCCAGCGTGTTGTCCTCCGAGTGTCCGTTCAGACTCGTCATGCTGGAGATTTGTCCATTTTTCTGCAAAGACTGAAAAGACACAGAAAGAAGGGAAACTTCAATTTTTTAAAATAAAAAAAAAAAGCATTAGCATACACAGAGATACGTCGTGTTTGTGTGTCAAATATAGAGCTAAACCTAGAAGGCGGTTGTCTTAGTGTCACTGAAACAGGTGTTAACAGCTAGCCTGGCACAGTCCAAAGTTCAGAAATACAGCCACTAACACTTCAAAAGCTCACTAATAACCAAGTTGCAGACAATTTGTTTAATCCGAACACAGATAAAAAGAAATAAAACGTTTTAGAAAGGACCTTTCGCATCTCCACTGGTGACAGCGGGACTCAGGAACTGCTGTTGTTTGTGTACAGATTAAACAAACCATATAAACTGTTTCACAGTTAGCTTTAGAGGTTTAACTTGGACCAAGCCAGGACAGCTGTTTCTCCCTGTTTCCAGTCTTACGCCAAGCTACAATAAGCTCAGCTGAACCACTTCCTGGCTCCATACTTAACACACAGATATGAGAGCGGCACCAATCCTCTCATCTTAACACTCAACAATAAAGTGAATAAGGGTATTTGTCAAAACGTAGAACTATTTCTTTAAGGCATTCAAGACAATGACAGCCTTCGCTAAAGCCAATTTTACCACCATACATTTTCAAATAATGCAAACCACCAAATAAATGCTTTTATCTCGTCCCACCCGTCATGTTTTATGATCAGTGAATCAAGCCTGCCAGGACACTATTAGATCCTTAAATGGTATGTGTGCTGCCACTACGTTACACATCCTTAAATAGTTTTATTATCAGGTGGTAAAAACCAATCGTTAAAAGACAAAAACATCCCGACAAAGACCAAAAATGGGTAAATTCACATCAGTTCACAGCGGTCAGCTATGTGGTAAGTTGGCAAACAATGCTGAAAAAGAGAAATATTACATTAAATATACAAATAAGACAGAAAAAAGTAAGGAATTAAGGAGTATGACATAAATAATGATACTTTTACAGCCCTTTTTTCAGTATGGACATGGATGTTAACAAGTAAACAACACACAGCCTTGGCTCACAGCACCTATCAGTGGATCTCGGCCTTGACAGAGTTTTCTCTAGTAGCTACCAGCTCCTACTGACAGCCGTACAATGGCAGGCAGGCCAGAGCTTTGTCTGTCCGAGCCAGGGGAGAGGGAACCAGAGCCTCCCCACAGAGCTGCTAATCTAACTAATGGACAACTCAGGCTCCATTCCCACCAGCACAAACTCCTCCAGGAAAGCCCTGAAAAATGACACCACAGAGGAGACACTCTGCTTGGGACAGGTTGGAGGGGCGTAATAAAAGATGAGATAAAGAAAGCGAGAGCTGGTTTTAAGAAGGGAGGGAGGGAGGGTCATCAGGTGGTGCTACATGGTGGTGTAACCTTTGTTTTGGGAGGAATACAACAAAGGCACAACTCTGAGATAAGAGGTTTTAGCAGGAAGCAGTATGCTTGTCTCTTCGATGAAACTTCTATTTAACTTCTGCGATCCAAGTGACACTTAGGTGCATTATGTGGCAGGTAGGTGCACAAAAATCTAAAATAAGCTCCCGCATGGTGTCAATACTTAATTGTTTTTTAAGCAGCTATATTTTAAGTCCGACAGCCTTCCTTTAGTCACCTCTCTGATGTACAAATATCTGATTTTGTCTGCATTGAACTCTCTAACAAGCCACAGTGAAATGTAAAATCATAATTTCTAGTAGCTATAATCAGACATTTTAAAACACACTGGTCCGATTCCTGCCTAAGATGTGGTATTAAGTATCGGCAAGTATGTGTGTCTGTGCACCGATCCAACACCATATACATAGATATAGAACATAGTGGCTAGCTATTGCTTAAAACCAGGGTACGTCATGTATTTCAGTAGCATTTTTTACTATGTTTGTTGACATTCTCTCTACATCCTGACAGAAATCAATACATCAAATGTTCTGGAAAGGAACTGAAATTAATCCGGTATCTGTAGCAGTCACAGGCTTGTAAGTAATTAATTTCCTTCCACAGTCTCCCACAAGTCGGTCAGACAGATATCGCTAAAGCTACAAGAATGGCAGAGAAAGATCAGCCACGATTTACCTTTACCTATTTAACAGTTTGCACCGTTAAAGAAAGCAAGAAAAGAAAAAGAGAAGTACAAAAGGTTCCAAACAAACAAAGTCAAACTAGACTTAACATTTGTGTGGATTTAAAATTTTTGGATTTTTAATGTGTGTTAGGGCAGAGACCTGCAGGGAGGGGGTCCCGAGGAACATGCTACTAAAGTAAGTCAGTGCCCCATCAGCACATACTTTTGTTAAATGGGCCACTAATTTTTAAAAAGAAAAACCTCATTGGTTGAAATGCTTTCACACAGAGGAGGATGGTCTTGTCATTTTTAGCCCTTTTAAAGCCACCAGGACCTCAGATCAGACTTGGGGTGTGAGCCATCAGCTGACCTCCAGACCTGCAGCGACCCCGCCCTACCTTTAGTCCGCCTCATGACTGGCATTCCCAGCATTCCTTGCTCTCCTCTCCAAAATTCCACGGAACCCCCCCCCCCACCAACACCTGATTTTGCCCTCTTATTTTAAGCCCACCTCCCTCAAATGGTGACCCTCTCGCCACCTCTGTCCCTAAGTTACCTCATATGCGCCCGTGTCAAAATGCCACTCCTTCTTCTGAGCATTAAACGTGCTGCTGATTGACTTTCAAGACTCAACTCACTCATGACTCAGAACTAATCCCACAGAGTGCTGAGGATGAGGATAGATGAGCTTCCCATATCATACACCAGGAATCTCAACATAGGATGGGAATTAAGTCCGAATCGGATGTGATTTGATGTGAAATTCTTAAGATTTACATCCGCCGCTAACAGTCAGTCCCAACACAAGAAGCAGCGTGCGTCCTACCATAAAGGGACAGAAAGGGTGTGGAGTGAGCTGCTCTGAATTCCTTTCATTTCCCAAACAAAATATGCCAAAGTTTCACTGCCAGTTGTGCATTTTTTGACGTCTGCTTGGTCAACATGGTCTGCCACAAAGACCTAAAGACAGACAGAAAAAAATGCACAAACGGTCACAGAAAAAAAACATCTGCTAAACCAAACAACAGCAGGCGGGAAACAACTGTGTTTTGTTTTCTGTCTGTGTAATGTGAGCTAATTTAATTTGTGGAAAACATTTTTTGTGGAAAACATTTGAAGAAGTCTAAGTCATGTGCAGGAGGTGTGTTTGCTTAAACAGTATGTAAATATTCATGGAACTTGTTAGGGAGCACCGTGAGCTGTGTTTACCGACTACTTAAAACCACAGAGACCAAGTGTCAGTAAACGCCTCCGGACCTCTCTTATTACCTCTTTTCAGCTCTTTTCATTTTGCTCCCGGTCTCATCTTCATCTATCACAAGAGGCTAAATACTCACAAAGGACGATTTTATCTCCGTCCTTCCCTCTCGGCATCATCTTTCACTTTGAATGTTTACACATCCATTAAGCGCTTGGTGTCTGCGAGCCAGCAGACCTTGTGTGGTTCTTACTGCAGAGTCACCATTCAGACTTGAAAATCAAATTAAATCAAATAAATAACGGCTGCAGTTTGTTTAATCCAACTAATTAAATCAAATTGCTTAATCAGGCAATTACAATAAGTGGGAGGTAGGTAAAGCTAAATTTAAAGAGTTAAATCACAGATACAGATTAAACCACAAGGCTGTTTTTTTTTTTTTTGTTTTTTGTTATTGTCAACAAATCAATGAATCGATCCAACTAACAAGCACTGCCTGTACAGCTGAAGCCTGATATATATATATATATATATATATATATATATATATATATATATATAATAGACCTCCATTGTTGTCCAAAAACTATTAAAGACACATCAATTAGCCACACGGGTGCACTGGATGAGATGTTCCTTTATAAAGATGAACATATACTCACCAGGACACCAATTGTGTATTAATAAACCACTTTTTTACTCCTGTTTGAGTAACATTTGCTAAAAACTACAATGCCCAGTTTTATTTAGAAAGATGAAACTTTAAATCCTAGAAATCAAAAGTATGTAGCTCATGTCTTTTTTGTTTGCTTGTTTTTTGGCGTTCAAACTTAGACAGACTGATCATATCTCGCTGCCATGTGGGGAAGTCGTTGTGTGTGTGAAATTGTCTTTGGTGCTCCTTTAATCACCAAAATAAAAGTCTTAATTAGCCGGTCCACTTTGTGCAAGCGACTGAAGGAGGTTCCCATCTGATTGTCCACAATAAGAACGACCTACAATTTCAGGATCAGCTCCAGAGGAATGATTAGATTTTCTCTTTTGCTGTTTTTCTTATGATCTTCTCTCTCGCTTAACCACTCGTTCTGCTTTCGCTTTTATCCTAATTTTATCTTTGATTCTTATTTCCTCTTATCTGCCCCTCTCATTTACTTCTTGGCTACACCTCTTCACTCAGTGGCTCCAGGACAGAGACAACCCACAGCCTCCTAAATCACTCCACAAAGGCCAACAGAGGAGATTTATACGCCTTAAACCAAACACAAAGTGCAGGAGGAGGGGGTTCATTTAAAAGAAGGGGACGGCGCAGCTGGTAAATTACATCTCAAACCAAAGTCGCCTGTCTAAGAATAGGCAGAGAGAAGAGGCTGAAAAAAGCTTTAGTGACCTTTATTTAAATCTGATCCACTCAAATAAAACAAAAGAGGCTTATAAAGTTATCAAACAGGCTACGGGAACAGTTCAAAGGACCCTAAATTTGTGGATTAAATTGATTTATGAGGTCACAAGTGAGAAAGTAGTTGGATCGTTTCGGTTTATTGTTGCATTTGATTCGGTTTCTCCTGAATCACCTCTTGTTTTGTTGCTCTGTTGTGATTTATACAATAAGTTATTGTCATTTAGTGGTGAAGCTGCAGATTGCAACCATTTGCATACAGCTCAGCCTTCAAAGTGAAGTAGAAGAAACTACGGTGGCTGTGAAAGCTCTTAAAAGGCCCGATCTAGAGCCAGTGTTTGGTTTGTCCGCTCTGGGCTACTGTAGAAACATGGTGGTTCAAACATGGTGGCCTCAGTAGAAAAGGACCAACTACCTCTGTAGATAAAAACAGCTCATTATAAAATTATACGACATTTAGAGAAAGAGAATACTAATACTTAATAATAATCCTTTATTTTGACATTTTATTTTAGAATAATAATAATAATGTTTTTTAAAGGTGTTACTCTATTCTACCAGTTTATATATTTTAAAAATAAAAGACATTCCTTCTAAAATTACAGTAAAGGTTCATTATAATAAAGGTAATTACTGTATTTTTTTTACATTTAATCTATGTTTTTATTCTTACAGTACTTTACAGTTTTTTCGGCACCCCTGCTGCCTGGAAATTAGTTTGTTTTACACTTTGTACAACAAAAACGTCTCATTCTAAGTCAACAAAAACACAAGAATTCAATTATTTTCAAGCGATTACACACAAATGACAACATACGTATGAACATTACACACTGGACCTTTAAATACTGGACCTTTAAATATATATTTGAGAATCCTTACAGGAAATAAAAGCAGATATCAGACACAGAATAAGCTAATACTTTCGAGGAAGCAGCGATACTTGTCGATCATTACAGAGAGCACAACAGTGAAGAAGCAGAAACAGTCGTCATAAATTCACTCCGTCTGGCTGACGTGGTCGTTGTATTGTGCCAGCATGTTGACAGAGTCTCAGCGAGGTGCAGCTGAAAAGGAGGAACTGTTTATTGCCGCTTCAAAACTGCCAAACCTTTTGAACCGTGTACAACTATAGAGAAAGGGAAAAAGATCAGATTCAGCTGTCTGAGCTACTGACTGCTCCATCGCGTTAGGATTATTCCCAAATGAACATATGCACACACAAGTAAACTCGCAGTAGGAGATAACAGGCTTAAAGACTCTCTGTGGGGTCGTAGTTTGCTCATGACAGTTAACCTTACGACCTCTGACCTCTGAGGTGTGGACAGCGTCTCGGAGCAGACGAAAGGAGGATGATGCTGTTTGGGGGGGGGGAGAGATAAAGGCAGAGGAGAGGAGGAGGTGAAAGCAGAGATGTGGAGATAGAAAGAGAGAGGAGATGGGAAACAGAAGAGCCAGAATGAGGAGAAAAAGAAGGCAAGAACTAAAACAAATATCTTCTTGGTCGTCAGAGAATGATTATAGATTATTATTATAGATGAGAGTCTTTCAAAGCTGACTTCTTGGGAACTACTATATGAAGTTAGAGGCAGCAGATGGTTAACTTAGCTAAGCTGACAGCCAGGACACATGTGAAACCCCAACTTTGTTTTTATATCATAAATGTTGTACAGACTAAACAAATTGCATATAACGTGTCAATTAGTGAGTTTTAGAGGAGCTGGTAGGTTGGATTTCCCTTTTCCAGTCTTTAGGGCTAAGATAAGCTAATTTGCTGCTGGCTGTAGCTTCATATTTACTGTACTGACAGGAGAAAGACAAGATCTTATAAGTGTATTTCCCAGCATGTTTGTACCTTAGGACATAATATTCCAGTAAAATAACTGATTTTCTTGACAAATTAAATAACCACCATCATCTGAGATCCATCCTGATTAATCAAACTCCACCAGTAAGTTTAAAAACGAGCTGCGAGACGTATTTGCCAATAAATATTTCACCTATGTCAAACAGGAGGTTTCAGGGGGCCTGTGTGACCATCGTGTCTGTCTCCCTCTCTCGCTTCATGTCTCCTCACCCTGCCAGCCCCCAATCTATTATCCCTGACCCCAACATTCAGTACATACCAAAGATCAAAGCCTGACAAGAACCCCGAAGTAGCACTCTCACTCTTTCCACAATCCTTTAACTCCGCTCAGGTGCTCAGACTCTGGGTACCTGTGCCTCCCTGTGTGTGTGTGCAGGCCAGAGCAGTTTAAAATGGATCACAAAGGAATATATTGTGAATATAGTAAGTCTCGTTTCATGGCCCCTTTAAAATAAACACATTTTTTGGCTCATTTGTGCAGGTTATATTCACAGAAATCCCTCAAACTCTGACTATTTCAAGTCTCTTCCATTGTTCCCTCTGATTCACTCTACTTCTGATCAATATACAGAGTAGGTTTTATTTATGATGGCTTTCAGGAAGAGAGGCATCTGTTACAATAAATCTGTCAAACCACACACACAAGCTGTATATGGGAAACCTCCATTATTCACTGTGTGTGTGTGTGTCTGTGTGTGTGTGTGTGTGTCCTAAAAGTGTGGCTGCCATTTTTTCTATTAGTTTATTTTTAATGGATGAAGGTCAGTTTGGTGTCAGGCTGAAAGTTAAAAACTGTCCTGCAGTTAATGACAAAATACAATTTACCACTTAACTCAGAATATTATGTCCTCATAATATTAGGATAAATTAAAATTCCTCCATTTTATTTACAATAGGTACAATGTACAAAACAAGGACCTGAGACTTGACTTAAATTAGATTTATCTACCTATAACTTGAGATTTGAAAGACACAATATTCTTTCTGTGAGGCTGCAGCCTACTACAGCAATGCTTCAATCTTAAATGCTAACATGCATGATGTTAAACAGGTGCAAGATGTTTATCACACTTAGTTTTAGCCTGCTAACTTTTACTAATTAGCACATTAACTGTAACTCTGGACGTGGATTAAGTCTGTTTAAGGTCCAGTGTGTAACATTTAGAAGGCTCTATTGGCAGAAATGAAATATAATATTCATAGGTATATTTTCATTAGTGTAAAATCACCTGAATATAGAAATCGTTGTGTTTTTGTTACCTTTTTGTGGCGGCCACCATGTTCAACTGTCAGGTTTCTACAGTAGCCCAGAACAAACACACCAAAAACGGGCTCTAGATAGGAGTGTTTGCCTTCTTTACGCTGTAGTTTCTCCTTCGTGCTTGAAAAGTGAACGTAAGGCAAGTAACACTGCTAGACGCCACAAATTCCTACACACTGGACCTTTAAGTGGAGACTAGCAGTAGCCTAGGATAGTCAATTATTAGGGCCAAGACTATGAAAGGACTCAACTGTTCAATCGTAGTTTACTGTAACGTTTATCAGTCAGGGACTTGAATTTGCTCCAAACTTCTGGTTATAACTGATATGAAAAGTGCATGAAATTAAAGTATTATAGAAGAAAATATAAGACTATATCTAATTGTGCAAAGATAAGGTATTCTATGTGGTCCACTACTTCTGAGCCTTGGCAACCACATGAGTCTGTTTGTCAACCCTGGTTCACATACGTGGCGTGAGAAGAAGAGAACCTCAGGGGCATTGAATTAGATTAATATAACAGCAGATGGATAAAAAAAAAGCCAAGACTCAAATATGTCTGTGTTTATGTGTGAGAGAAAGAAATGCAAACCAACAGACTGAGTGACCCTAAAGCTGCAGAGTCACCTGTCACCTGTTAGCTGCCATTTTAGGACAACAGATAAAACCAGGTTGTCCTCCTCTACCTACATCAGTGCATCACTAACCCTTTAACCCAAAGTCTCTATACCTCCCACAATTTGTCTGTTTTTCATCACCACCCGTCCCTTCATCTGTGCGGCTGCTACACTCGAACAGCAAACTGTGTGTCAAACAACAACAACAGCCTGGTCGTAGGAAAAAAAAGACCCCCCAGGACACGATCATAATCAGGCCACACTGGCCAGCGCTTGACCCTGCAGGCCAGCCTCTCTAACTGGGTTGAAATAACAAATCCACCCCCATTGCTGACCCTCCTGTCATGAATCTCTAAATATCTTTGAGCCCCCGATAAGCATCTGAGCTCCGCAGTCATATGTGAGAGCGGGAAGATGACTAGCGAGGAGGGTGTCTGGAACGTTATAAACGTGGCTTTAATTACTGAGATACTTAAACCAGACTGTTATTTTGGCTTTACGCCTCAAATTACTCTCAGATTATTGCCCTATTAATGTCTATATGTGTGATCTAGGTTTTGGCACAGAAACAACATTCGGGGTCAAATACGTCACATAAACTTGGGGCTGTTCAAATAGTTTGAAGAAGTAGAAGTTGAGAAGTACCACATATTTGTGTCTTAAAGCTGAAATCTGTAGCTTTTACTCCAGTACATAAACAATTTAGTCTCAGTTATGTTGAATACTTTCCTGAAAATGTTGCAACATGATCACATTGTTCTGTTTATGTGCATGCAGATTTGTTATATTATGAAATACTGTTGGACATAATCTTTTATTCGTTATATATTAATAAACTAACTATCCTGGAGTTTATGTTGAAAGTTCAGGGTTTTATTTTCTTGGTTTAATGTAATTAGTACAAAAACATACAATGGCACAGAAAGACACTTAATAGATATAAAACACTCATTGCATCATGTTCACTATTTAAATTCAACATTCAAAAACATGGTTGCAACGAGGTGGTTGCAAAATTTGTATAAAAATACAAAGATGGTGTGAACCTCCTTTTGAAAAGACTTTATAAGTAAGGTGTTCAATGACACTTAAAGGTCCAGTGTGTAGGATTTAGTCGTATCCAGCAGATCGCAACTCCGTCGCTTCACCCTCCCCTTCGGAGCACGAAGCAGAAACTACGATGGCTGTGAAACACGCAAAAAAAACCATGCAAACAGCCCCATCTAGAGCCAGTGTTTGTCCCGTCTGGGCTACTGTAGAAACATGGCGTTTCAACATGGCAGACTCCATGTAAGGCGACTGTATAAACGTCTCATTCTGTGATTATACACCTGAAAACCAATTTCTGCCAATAGATCTTCCTCAATGTTAAACACTGGATCTTTAACATTACTGGTGAATATATGAATTAATAAAAAAAACCATGTATATACTAGCTTTGACAAACTACATCAAAACTGCATTAACTGATGTTTTGGCCAAAGCATTGACATATTATAACCTTATATTAGCAAACAAACAGTAGAGATCATTCTCACACATGTTAATATGAAAACATGGGCAGCTTTAAAGCACAGGAGCAGATATTTCCCTTTCAACCATACATGAGGAATCTCAGAAGAAACCTTAGTCATGTCTTCCTAACGAAGCCTTTTTCACATGTCACTGGGTGCCATTTGATTTTAACACAGTTAAAAGAGACATGTGAAAGAAATCAGCTCTAAATAGAAAATCTGCTTCCTTGCCAGAATACAACCAACTCCTCAGTGTTGTTCTCCTCCTCTCATTACTTTCATTCGCCTACTAAACAGAGCGGGAACAGTATATGGGCTTTATTCCGCTAATGCAATTATCTAGTCTTAAAAAAAAAAAAAAGTGAATGGCTTAATGACAAACAAGCACATGTTATGTCGTGGTGTCTTGAGGACTCAATAAATCATTCAGATTTAATCCTGTTTATGTCCAAGCAGCTATTAAACTGTAGCATTTGCACAGGATTTAGTTTAGTCTCGATAAAGCAGTGAGCAGTTTAATACAACGCTTCCATTCGCCTTAACTGAGCGAGCAGAAACCACCTGATTCACTGCACTGTATGTTTCTAATTATCCTAATACAGCAGTAAGAATCATAAGACACCAGCACAGCATATGTGTTCTTCTCCCTCTGCAGTCACGACTCTTCACGTAACAGTTTTGTTGTTAGAGGAAATGGGGTGTTTTGCATTTTTTGGACTTCTCCCATCTTTAGTCAGAGCAATAAAACCTTAAAATGCTCATTCATGGTAATTAAATCTAATTCATTAAGGCAACTCTGTCTGTAAACCATCCTGTTTACATAGCGAGGCTGGGATCTGCGTCATGCGTCCCGCTGTGTCCAATCTCATGCTTTAAGTCAGTGTTGACATTTCCTAATTTTAAAGAAACTACAAGTTAAAGTCCTGCACTCAATTAGGTAAAAGCACTTAAATATTATGATCAAAGTGATTTATTGTATCAAAACTAAAAGTCTTCTGCCAGTTTTATATTACTCTTTATTATTTTATTGGTTTATTTGGATGCTTTTTCATAATATAAGCAGCATTTTTATGGTTGTATCTGGTTGAAGTGGAGCAAATTTTAACTATAACATATACTGTTGGATAGTTTGATCACAAATAATCATGTTTTATGTACTTATTATTGGTTTTTAACTTCATAATTTGCTAAATAACTTCCAACTCTAGCTCTAAGATAAAAGTAGTGGAGTAAAAGCTACAATATTTTCCTGAAAATGTGGTGAAACAGATGTTTAAAATGGAAATACTCAAGATTTCACTATACAGTACTTCAGTGCATTACAGCACTGCTCTGTGTTTCAGGACAATGGGTTTTACTGTTATTGGATTGGAAGTGTGATATACGAGTACAGTAAATCTCAGAGCTGGAGAGATTAGAGGGGCCACACCGTCCTGCATGAGTATGCTAACCAAAGAAAGCAGCTGCACTGAAGCTATGATTCACTGTTTGTCCTTCAAATGCTCCGACTCCCACCATCACCACTGACACACCCACATAACACCCACACACACACACACACACAGACATGCTCAAAGTCACACACACACATCATGACATCACACATCTTCCACTGTGCTCTGTGAAGCAGTTTAATGCTGCATCAGGACCAGAGCTGATGAAAAATAGATGTGCAAAAAGAGAGAGGGGAGGCAGAGAGAGGGATGAACGAGTTCATGAGGATGGAGGGGTTGAAGGAGGCTCTATTAATAACAACAACATAAAAAAAAGCATACCTCTTACAGCATTAAATGAAACACCTTCTGGAGCAACGTGAGGCTGAAAACTGAACAATAAAGGGAGCAGACTCTTCAGCTGAGACTGTTCCCACCAGAAAAACAACAGGATGGGTTTTAATTGAATTTTTTAGTTTTAATGTTTATGTTTTCCTAACATGTGACCTATTGCGTAATAATTAAATAACTGGTCTTTCTCAACAGCAGTAAAGTAACACACGCTATTAAGTGTCTTGAATCTGTATCTGTATAAAATCCAAATGCAATTTAATGCGCTACTTCTGAATAATTGGTTTTGGCTCACATCAAGGAAGCCGTCACATAAACACATGGATGTCTCGCATGCATCGGACGGACTATGAGTAAGGTAGTTTTGCTTTCTTCCTCCACAGGGAGACAAATGCTAATTTCAGTGTAATTTAAGTGTAGCTTCAGCTGCTGTTATCACAGGGAACAGACCCCGTAGTCGAGGCTACTTCCACAGACTGTTTACTGATGTAGTTACACTTGGATGTGGATGCAACGCCCCTGAAAAAAACGTCCTTATTTTGTTGTCTTAGAAGTGGATTTGGAAGTTTTGGTTACACATGAAAGTGCTTTATTTGAGCTGTACATGAGGCATCAGGGGAGAGCCATTTTGTTTCAGCAGATGTAAAAGTGAAGGCAAACAAAATGGGGGGAAAAAAAACAACCTTAATGCAACTCCTCTCTTGTTTTCACAGAGTGCAGAGCACGAGATATAACAGGTGCGTGGAAAGATGAAAAGACATGAATCATGGAGCTAAAAGAGAGGATAGAAAGCAGAGAGCAAGATGGAGCGAGCGAGTCCACGAAGGCTCGTGACGTAACGGAGGTACGAGAGGTTATTTTGAGCACAGTGTCGCAGTGAGGAGCCAGCACAGACTTTCCTTTAAATTCTGAGCATGCAAAAAAAAAAAAATACCCACAAGACTCCACATTTATCTTTAAAATTCATTCCTCATCACTTCTCAACTTAAAGGAAGTAAACACCTTTATCTGAAACTCCCAAAAGCAGCCAAATAATCCAGCGTTTGACGCACAGATGATGGACGAGTAGCTCGGATTCTCTGCGAGAGACAAACAAATTAGTTATAATGTAATCAGATTATGTGAATATTTAAATCTAATTATACAAGGAGACGTATCCTCATTTATTCTAGAAGCTATGATTTAGAAGTAATCCTTTGCTATTTGATTCTGAGGACAGTCCAGTCTTTTTCTTCGCTACCTTCAGCTGCCTCTACTGAAGCAACACAGAGAGGCAGCATCATAGGGACGCTGATGACTTCCAATCATAATGATTGATTGGAAGCAGAGCAGCTTGTAAGAGTCCCTGTGGGGCAGTGAACTGACCAGTTCCCTGCTGGCCAGAACCTCAAACATTCATTAACACATCATCAATACAGTGCTATAACCCCTCCTCACACCTTCCCCATCAGCATCATGTGTGTTTGTGCAGCATAAAAGTGAATTTAATGTGTAAATTGAATAAAAGGCAATTTTCCAATTTGTGTTAACGCAATTCCAAACTAAGCGTCTTTATGAGCGTGGCACCACAACAAGCCTGTCAATATTTGAAACAGTCCACCTTTCTTTATTCCATCTCTTCAAGTATATTCATTTCTTTATGTGTTTTTTTTTTTTTTTTATATCTAGGTTGTCAACTTAAATTAATTTATGACATCTCAGCCTTATCAGTGGACTAAAACACGGTTTAAAACCAGTGGTTCCAAGACTTTTTTCTGCTCGTTACCCCTAAACGAAGCAAAAACACCTGCAATCCACTGTTACTGTCTGTGGATCTCTGTTGATTGTGGCCAAATCAAGCGATTTCCCCCCCCTTGTTCGATTTAAATAACCTTTAAAGGCAAAAATAAACATTTTGTGAATCAGAAATATGTCTTTTTCAGCTTTTCTGTCCTGATAATCATCTCGAGACCCCTCAGATTTATGTTTACAGTCACACACACACACACACACACACACACACACACACACACACACATATACATACAATATATACAATATAAAAGAAACAAAATTAATTTTTGACAGATCAAAGTCAGTTCAAGTCAGAAATTAATGGGATTTGAACAAAATTTGTTCTGGTGCATTTGCACAGTTGAGAGTTGTAAATATGGAGGATTTCATGGGAAGATGAAAAAACGTATTGCAGTTCTGCCGCAGTGTAAACAAATTAAAGGACAACAGCAGGAAAAAACAAGCTGGGAACACAGATGCTGTAAAAACAAAAGAAAGCTGTGTTGACAAAAATGAAACATGTCTTTTATAACATTATGTAACATTTTGGGGATTTGATACTGTCCGGTGGACCCGTTATTAGATCAAACCACTGGAGTGAAGTCTAATTTGCAGGGGGGCAGAGAGGGGAGAGGAACAAAAGAGCTCTGGGTTTTCACATCCTCAAACACACGTCTGTTTTTTACTGTAATGGAGCTGGCAGTGAATCTGAGAGATGGAAGATAGGAAACGGGCTGGGGGACAGATTAATTAGCAGAGAGCCACTTCCTGTTTCTTCTCAACATCATAAATTTGATTTTTCTTTAAGACAAAAAAACTCCACGGAAAGTTTAATATTCCAGTTAATCTTTGGAGCAGTTGTTTATCTGCTGTATTAAGAAGGAATGTGTTTTATAGTTATTTTTTGCATCAGTTTGACATTTTTTAACTTTTTTTTAACCAATTTTGTTAAAGTTCAGATGTGTAATCACAATAACACAAAGAGCAAAGTTACAGTGAATAATTATAAGAAGTGCAGTTTCTCTCTAAACAAACTGCTGTGTGTTAACAGTATGCAGACCAAGGGTTTAATGCGTCAGTGGTGGTCATGTTTAAATTGTATTAATCTGTTTTTATGTCATGTGCGTGAAGAGCACTTGATTTATTTTGGAAAGAGGAGTATATTGTGTCCTATTGCATAAGTTTTACTTCACTTACTAAATAACCATCGTCACTTGACTTTCTGCTTTAACTCGACTCGATTGAATTACTTTAACAGAAACTAGCTGAGCTGACTGTAAGCACGTGCTGGTTGCCATGACAAAGACAAACCTATGGAGCAGTCAACTTAAACCTGGCTGGTAAATAACAGTAAATAAGTAAATTAATTCTCTAATATTATCTGTTTTATGTTACTATGACATACAGGTGATGGATCATTTGGGGATTCTTTGCTAACACTACACTTAAAGAAACATTTTTAGATTCAGTCTGGCTTTTACAGACCTTTAAGTGAAGGTGCACTTTATCTAACGCACATCTTTTGTCTTACAGGTCCCATTTATAAATATATGTGTGTAACATGCAGGTGAAACTGAGGTTTGGATTGAAAATAAAGTCAAACAAAGCAGTTAGCTGTAACTGCAGAGTGCAAAACAAATCGATGCTTATTTTATTTTTGTTCTACAGATTTCAGATCTCACACCTTCCCACCTTCAACACAAACACACTACAACGCTCAGGACTGAGGGAACAATCGGCTGATTCATCTGCCTTTATGTCACCCTGGCAGGTCCCCGTCTGACTCTCTCTCTCTCTCTCTCTCTCTCTCTCTCTCTCTCTCTCTCTCTCTCTCTCTCTGGGCTCCACACCCAGCCCCTTCCCCTGCCCACCCAAAACACTGCTCCACCCCCTCCCCATGTTGGTTCCTTCCTCTTGTTTTGGGCCGGTGCACATGGGGCCCCCGGCTTGTCCCCGTCCCGGCCCATCCTCAATGGATCCTCTGTTTGACCCCTTCCGCCTCCCCCCTCCATTCTCTCTCTCTCTTTCTCTCTCTCTCTCTCTCTCTCTCTCTCTCTCTGCTAAATAGGATAATCAGAGCCACAGCAGCGTCTGATCAGCTGCAGCTCATTACACAGGAACGTAACCAGCCTTAATCAGCACGCATTACATTACAGTGCATACGGAAAGCTTTCAGATCCTTTCAAGTTTTCTTCATTTCGTTATGTTTCAGACTCATTATCCCCTCCAGGATCTTGTGTGTGTCCATGTGTGTATCTGTCCGCAGCTAATCTCACATACGTCTGGACCCATCAACCTAATATTTTGTGTAAACATTTATGACTGTATGCTCAAGGACCTCTTTTATTGACTGTTCTGTTTTATAGGTTACCACATCGTCTGCTGACTCCTCTAAATCGGCCAGTCGGGGTTGCAAGTGATCAAAAACTGCTTCAGTTTTGAATCTTGTTTCCGCTGGGCACAATGTACGTTAGTGTTGGCGGACTGTTTTGTTTTACATCACTGGTGTTTTGGACCTGCCCCAGGTGTGGGATGGCGTATATGTGGCATTAAAACGTATAAGGACATTTTATGTGTCCTGTCTGCGCATTTTAAGCTTTTTATGTCTCATTTAACGGCGTTAGAGATGCCAATTTTATGAGTTTTGGATATGCAGGAAAGGACAAAGTTAGGTTACTACTACGATCAGGTGAGCCACCGTTGACAGGTGACCTTTGTCGTCAATCGTCACAGTTTGGTTATCTTGAGACACCGAAGCTACTACTACTAAGGAAAACATCATGATTAGGGTAAAAACAGGTTAAAAAATAAGAACATATGTGACGGAAGTTAAATACTTCATACTTAGGTCAATATTGACTTTAGGTTTCACATGGGACAAAAACAACGATCTCCTCAGGGGAAAAGTCTTCGTTCGTTTGACACACTCATCCAGTCTGACTTCTTCCCTACATGGAATTTGTCGCTCTTCCTTCAAAGTTAACTGACTGATTGTTTTCCTGTATGGCATTTGTGTGTAAAATGACACACTAATCATTTTTAAACAGTAAAAACTCTGGAAACTAACTGAGACTCAATTGAAAACATTTTAAACAGATAAAATAAAAACTAATGAAAAATCCAAAACTGTAGTAACTCTGTTCTTTTTGATTCCTACCTGCGGCCCTTTACTGCATGTCATCCCCCCTCTCTCTCTTTCTCTCTCTCAACTTTCCTGTCAATCCTCAGCTTTAAAAGGGAAAAAAAGGCCCAAAAAACATCTTTTAAAAACCCCAAACCTGCCTCTCTCGGCTGCATGTAAGTGAATGTGAACGGTTGCTCTTCAGAGACATTTTGCGTGACTGTTTCTGACATTCTTTTGCAATTATTATTATTTTCATTTTTTTTTTTAAACTTGAGCCACTAATCTGCTTCTTTGATACGCTTGGTCACACGCCACGTTGTTGAGATTGGATTGCTCCTCTGGGAACATCTGCAGTTACCCATAATAAAGTTCCCCAGCGTCGATCTGGAGATGTTTATGTGCATTTTTGCAAACTTTTGCCAGTATTAGAGAATTGCTCTCCCCACACTGAGGATGAAAGGAGAGATAAGCAGCATTGTTGCATTAAACAACGACTCGCTTCATACATTATGAGTAATTTCCCACATCAGTTTCCAAATAACAACGGTCCTGTTATATTTGAACATATTTCCAAAGCAGAAACCTACAACTTGTGTGAACAGCTGATGAACCCAGCAGTGTCAGAGAGTCTGAAAGGAGCTCCTAAGTGAGAGAGATATAAGATTTCACTTAATTTGAGACACTGGATGTTTGTTTGGGGAATAAAAATACAGTATAGAGAAAGAGAAGCACACACACACACATAAATAGATTGTGGCAGCAAAGTGTATTTATATTGGATCGAATAACTGTAACAATCTGAAGCAGAACTCATTATTGTAGCTTATAAAGAACTGTACATTAGTTGATTATTTTGGCATAAACATAATGTATTGCATGATGTCACATAGGTAATAGGGTACATAATAACTAGTGGTGGTGGGAAAAGGTCTTTAAAACATTCTTTAACGTGTTTAGATGAGTTGAAATAACAATATTTTGTCGCATTAACATGATTTCTGTACAACGTCAAGACCCACTTTATACTATAACGACCTTAATGTGATTATTTGGATAACACTTGTGAGGTTGTTGGAGACAGAGAGGTATGAAGAAGGAGGGTCGGTGGTATTGGTGGAGAGAGAGAGAGAGAGAGAGAGAGAGAGAGAGACATTGCTATAATTCCTCTGTGGAGTGAGGAAGGATATTTATTGACTGTGTATCAAGCAGGAAGGCTCCATCAATCAAACACACACACACACACACACACACACTACTCTCCCTCTCTTCCCTGCACTTTAAAATTACTTCATTACAAGTAAAAAATATGTAAGTATTAATCAGTTTAATCAAGTATCACGTAATGTACGTGTTAAATAACTTTTTTTTGGTCTTACACTATATTTTATTGAGTTTTCACAACTAAAATCATCAAAGAAGTTTACATAACGTATAAAATGTTGATGGAAAATTTACATCTAAGTGACTAAATATTATAATAACATGATTTAAATAAATATTTAAAGAAACTAAGCAGTACTGCACCTTAAAAGTACTCAACTACATATAACAGTACATGAGTATTAATCAATTTAATAAAGTCTGATGTCATTTAGATTTAAGGAAGTTGGTTGAACTAATTTTTTTGCTTTTTTAATGTTGGCTCTACTCAATTTGTTTCATCTTACACTGTTTATTATTGAGTTTTCCCAACTCAAAACACCCAAAAAGTTCAGTTAACATATAAAAAGTGGGTTGAAAATGTTGCCTCAGTTATATCTAAGTAACAGTTTTTACAGTGTATGGTCCGTCCATTTCACATGACTTTGATGTCAACATTTAGCCTTTAATCTGATAGTGGTTTCAAAATCACTGTTTTTATCTTGTATAACTTACAAAGAAAACATGACTCAGTAAAATTGGCATTTTCCCACCTACTCCTCCCTTTCTCTGAGACAGTTCAGGAATTAAATACTTGGTGTTACAACCAAGGTTACGCTGCTCCCCTGTTTACAGGATTTGTTCTTTCAAAACAGGAGTTTACTGAACAGAAAGAGGTTCTTTTTTATGCACTTTTCACAAATGTTTAACAGATTTGCAATCAGATTTTGTCGGAACTGGTAGACACTTCAATACCACAATTTAAAGCATAATATACTGCTTCTCAAGTAAAAGTCCTGCATTTAAAATCTTACTTACTTTAGTATCAGTAAAATATACTGAAGTATCAAAAGTAAAGATACTTATTCTGCAGAAAATGTGTGACTGATATCAAATATGACATCATTAGATTGTTAATACTGTTGTAGCTGGAGCATGTTTTAACTTCTTTCTATACAGTGGTTCCCAACATAGGGATTGGGCCCATCCAAAGGGTCACAGGTTCAGCTGCTCAAATCTGCCTTTCTTGAGTAAATTTGACTTTTTTATCTTATCTTTCCTTTACTGGGAGATATTGGATCACTTCGAGCTCTTTGGGCCTAAAACGGTTGCTTCAATAAAACCATCTGAGAAGTTTAGAGGTAAAACGTCTCTCTGGTAGAAACTGCTAACAACTGTGGAAATGTGGAAATTCAATCTTGGTAAAATTTGCATCACAGACTCAAGCAAGTAACAGCCTTTGTTTTTTAGTCTCTTGGAGAACTGATGTGTCTCTCATACTTCTGTGAATGATGCCTCTGACAATCCTTTGGCTTCTGATTTCCTGTTTTTTGGGTTGATTCGAACAAACAACACAACTGCGGCCGGTACAGTTCAGTCACCGACCAACAACCTGCTTACATGAACATACATCTTGATCAGAAACGTGGGTGTGAGAAACACAAACTCCCACAAATCTCTCCGTCACAGCTGGAATCACAAATCACAACAGTCGTACTCAGCTTTGAAACATCTCGTATCAGACATACCGACCTGAAGAGCAACCGATACCTGCGGTAACAGCTTAGACAGCTTAACAACACAACCAACTGCCAAACAGATTATATCAATTCACTGGAAAACTGCTGCACAAACAGCCTCCAAAAAATACGCTCAAACACACATTCTTAGGAAAGAAAAAACAAGCTAAGATTAAAATCTTGTTACGCCCTTTCTGCTCTCTCCCTCTCTCTCACTTTTGATGTCTCCCTCGGTGTCATTTGACCTTTGAGGAAGAGAGACTGGCCCCTGACCTGTTGACCTCCAGCCTATAAAAAACAAAGAAAAAGTCAATAAATCCAATAAGGTTCTATGAGGCGTGAACAGAGCAGGTGGCGAAACATACATAGTCATTAGTGGGCGCTTTCTAAATATTCATTCGCACAATGCTGAGCAATTTACACCGAGGTAATAGTGCAGAGTCGGCAGGATCCCTCGGACAGTGGCAGCCGGTCACAACATACTGCGCAGACGAAGAACTGAAAAGTGGACGTTTTAGTTCTTTAAATTTAAATGCAGAGAGGTTAAATAGTTAATAATCTGTTGTTCTTTATCAACAATGTGTTCATAGAGCACAGATCCTAAAGGTTGAAGGGGTACCTGCTTATACACTTGATCTTCCCTCCATCTGTTTAATGTATTATTCATTAATGGGTTATAAAACTCTGGAGTCACGAGGTCAAAATGCTCAACTTTACTTGATTTTATGGGAAAGAAATGAGAATATTGACTAATACACGTCAGCAGAAGATGGGGGGGGGGTAAAAATCCTAATAAAGTTATGTTTTAATGTTTTACTAAAGTGAATTTTTTTAAAATGTAACTTAAATCATAGGTGACTGTTATGATATCACATTGATCACATGACATATAATACAGATGGGTATCATTTTCACATATTCACTCTCTTTTTAGGATTTTACCATATTTTCTATCATTTGATGTTTGAAACATAAACATCTTTCATAACTTTATGGTTATTTTTGTGCTTTTAAATAATCTTTTAGCTTGTAATATGTGTGAATAAAAATGTGTTGCTTTGAAATGCTTTATATGATTGCTTGATTTTGAGTAAGTTAGCAGAAAATAATGTAAAACCATAATTTTTGGGGAAATAAAAACCAGAAAATTAGACGTTATCATCGTGTTCAGTCTAACAATCCTTCACTGCGACCAAAAAAAGGTCCACATCTGTCAAAAGGACAGATGTGGGATGTGGTCGTGGAGCCCAGGTGGCCCCATCTGGATGTAAATCTGGACCCGGCTGAGCTGCTGGCCTTTTATTACTGCGGGACTGCAGACTAGTCAACCCATTACTCAGCAAAAAAACAACCCCACAGCACATGGAGCCTGTGCGCTGCAGCACATTACTGATGTACTGCACAGGGAGGGAGGGAGGGAGAGAGAGAGAGAGGGAGGGAGGGGGAGAAGGGTGACGACAGGTATGTTTGCAAACACACAGGTAAACTGTACAAAACAACTGTAAGCAAGGAGCGTTAAAGCCGACACCAGGAAGCAGAATAAACGCCACTAAATGAAGAAATGTTGCTCTCTGAGGGGGTGAGGAGGGGGGGATGTCTCCGTGCACATTGCGCATGGAGGTCTAAAAACCCCCGGAGCTTAAAGGGCTGTACCTTGCTGTCGAGGACGCTGCCTCCCTCCTGGAGCACCTCCGCACTCAGCTCCCCGGCGGAGGCTGAAGCTGAGGCTGAGGCTGGGGCATCCTCCTGGCTCTTCCCGTCCCGCTGCACTGAGCTCTCTGCTCCCATGGCGAACAATCACGCAAGGTGAACTTGGTCTTCGTCTTCAGTCGTCTTTATAAAAAGACAACAACACAAAAAAAACCCCCAAAAAACCCGCAGCGACCCTGCGCGTTAAAGCGCCGACAGATGATACCACGCAGCGAGTATCCAAAGCGTCTAAATGACGAGCTCTATACGGTGCAGCTCCGCCCCGGAGTGGCCTGGATCTGGAGTGATGAAGTGTGAGGACCAGCAAACTCTTTTAGGACACCCCCCACCCCACACACACACCCTCCTCTTCTTCCACCTCCCAACACCTCCCTTCAGTATCACATGGGGCTCCGGTGCGCCGCGGCACGCCTTGCAGCATCAGGGAGACGGTGGGTGCTGATGGAGGATGAGGAGGAGGAGGAAGAGGAGGAGGAGAGGTGAGGAGGAGAGAAAGGACTGTCAATAAACAGAATAAAAACTTTACAGTTTGTGGCGTTTATCCGTTTTCAAGCAGAAATTAGATCTATCCTAAGAGATTGGTCAATTGAATTAGAGCTGTTATGAAACACTGACACTGCAAACATTAAAGCAGAAACCTACAAGAAGCCCCTGTGGAGATAAAAGGGACTTTAAAACCCAGATAACTACTGGATTGTCACATGCTGGGAGAAATATTCATATTATACAACACAGACATTATTTGTGGGGCATTTAGTAAACGGGTGGTTAAATTGAACTAAACTTTACTTGACTTTCTGAGATTTAATTTAAAATTATTAAGATATAAGATTATTGGAATTTTTTGCCACATTTTTCTGATGTTTGTAGTTTGTAACAGAAGAAAGAAGCACAATAAGCTATAAAATGTAATACCTCGCAATGCATACAGGGAAAATTAATAATATAAAACATTCTTTATAAGAGTTTTATTTATTATTTGAAGTTGAAGTAATGGATACATCAAGACTAACGTATAGAGACAGTAAAAAAAGAGTAAAAAACACGACTTTGAATACATAAATTAAACTATGCTCGAGTATCATTAAGACTTTTATCTTAATTAGCTACTTTTCAAATATGATAAAGATATTTTAGATTTATTTTCCTTCAGCGCCACCTTATTATCTCTATATATACCTTCCTCTTGTGGTAAACAACATCTGCAAATAGCCTTGAGTTAAGTTCTGCATGTTCAGCATTTAGGTGGAAAGACTCGTTTATATCAACACTGAAACAAACACAAACAGTCCTGCAGCTTTTTTGTTTTCTCCCATTTTTGTCAATTTACACTGACGCTGGAGAACATAACTCTTGTTTCAAGTTGCTTTAATCAGCCTCGTAAATTAAATGAAGGTTGTGAAAAATTAAATTTTTAGTCTCTGATGCACACACATACACATATATAGTACTCACATTACTCTTATAGGTGACAGACTGTCTCGTGTAGTGTGTGTGTGTGTGTGTGTGTGTGTGTGTGTGTGTGTGTGTGTGTGTGTGTGTGTGTGTCGTCTTCGTTCATGGGGAGATGATGTTGAAGTTTAAATGTTAATTGCAGGTTGGGCTCCATGTGCCATTTTGTTTGGAATTTTCACAAATTACAGCCCGAGTGCTCAAAGCCAAGTTCACACAGGCCTCGACGGAGGGTCCCTGCGGCTGAACCAAACTGAAATACACACACACACAAACACACACACACACACACACCCACACAAACACAATTCAACAACACAAACAAACAAACACTTGGAGTAGAGAAACACACTGGTGAAATGTAAAATCGTGGAGGTTTCTGACCCGTCAAAGTGTGTCCACAGTAGCAATCTGGCCTGAAATAACAATAAAAGATATTTTATTTATCCGGTTTGGGGGGGTGGATCTGAAGAAACATTATTCTCTAAATGTTTTTTGTAGCTCAACAGGGATCGCTTTCGAGCAGAGCTGTGGACTACAGACTTGGAGTTTCATAAGTACAGTTTTAAGTCACAAAAATGGGGATTTCAGACTTGACTTCTTTGACATTTGAGATTTGACTGACTGCCCGAAGAATACATCATGTTCAGTGCCCGAATTGGACCAAAAAAGGTGTCAGTACCCTAATTCATCAAAACCTTGACCCAAGGACTGGCTACATCTTTACAAGGACTAGCAACATCTTATCTCATTACTGTACACAGGGTTTTAGAAATACTGAAGTCCAAAATCTGAACTTGCTCAGCAGAGTTGGCGGCATGCAAAACGTCAAAGTGAAGTTATTTTAAGGCAGTTATTTCACGACTTTCACTGTAAAACCCATTGGAAAAAATACAGAGGCCCTGATCTCTGTGACCTCAGTGGTGGGTACATCCGTAAATAAAACGTATGTGAGCAAAAATCATAAGTACCGTCGTGTAACCGGTGTGTGTACCGGTCGTGTTTTTACCTGGTGAAATGACTTCGTTTTGACCTCGTAAAAACCCGGAAAAATGAAAAATAAATAAGACACATTGTATAGAAATACTTTTAATGATTAGGCCTAATTGAAAATGTCTAAAATGAACAAATCTGGGGGTTCTCTGTAGCTCGCTCCTTATACTAGCTTAAAACACTCACATTTTTGCCTTGTGTGTTTTGCCATGTCAGGACTTTCTTCCATGATCTTCTCCTGAAGCTAACCAAGAAGTTTAGGTTTTCTGGCAGAAATCCCTGAAGGCAAACTTCTACCATGTAGCAAGCAAAACAAGCAAACCAGCTTCTGTGACATTAAAGCTCCCTCTCTACCCACATTGTTGATGATTAGTATCACTGGCACACGGACATCTAATTTAATAAAACGTAATGCCATCATGATCACAGACACATGATGGGACTATAGGAATGTCTGACGCACAGGGTCAGTGTGCACCTAATACAACATTCCTCCTCGAGTTACCTTGTTACATTAATAGTGTATCCATTGATGTTTACATGTGCAGGAGTCAGGAAATAAACAACGAACTCACCATGGCTATATTGCACGTGGTTTCACTTCATCAGCACTTTAGAAGGATTAAATCCTACACAGGCAATTCCCACACCTGACTGATATTAAGGTTTTACTCTGACGTTCTCATATTACAGATAAACAGTTCACAAAAATATGTTTCTGAAATGATTTTAGGTGAGAAATAGACAACACAGTGACAGAATATTGATTCATATTTGATCAGCGCTGCCTAGTTTGACAATTTGATCCATTGCGGATGTACTCACTGAGAATGAGCAGTCAATCACAAGGTAGCCACGCCCTAAAGGATACCCTGCTTTATCGTCTCTTTTAATCTAAATTGGACAATAATCTACAAAAGGAACATCATGCTTCACGGAAGGAGATTTACAATTATTAATTAAGACCATAAACTCATTTGGAAACTGTTTACTGAGCTAATAAATCAAATAAGAAGTAGGTTAATTTCTCCTAAGACTCAATACTATCAGATTGTTTTGCAGCCTATGGAGGTCATTAGAAAGGATGCAGGTTTAGTTCTGTTCACTAATAATATTATTATATACACATTCAGGTTCTTTTGAAAGTGTAGGATTTTTAACTCTTGTCCTATCTCAGGACTTTATTGTCTTAAAAAGATTTAAGTGCTTTTGGTTGAGTTTTCATTTCCATTCATCAAAAGTAAAAACATTTCTTACTCTATATCTAATTTGCTTAAAAACAGATGTAGTAACAATATGCAAGAAACTGCACATTTATGAAGATGACACCCTCATTTACATTAAAATAACACACAACACAAGTATTTAATTCTTATAGCAAACATGTTGTTAGGCATCTTTATTCACTATTCACTGTTCACGCTATTGTTTATTTACCAATGGTGGAAGTCCATGAGCCAGGCAGTTTAATTATGATGTTTTTAATTGTATTATATTAAGATGTAGGTTGTGTTTCTATGTTATTTCCAGTGAAAATTTAATCAATACGTCAGATTTGATTCAAACCTTTTGAGATAGATCAAAGAGGAGTTAGAGTTGTGTCAGTCACTACAGTGGTTTCAATTTCTGGACTAATTTGAGCTTCTGTCAGGACATTAATACCTCAGTAAACTGCCTCTGTTAGTCACAACAGCAGAACATTCAAGATTTAACTTTACTTTAAATTTTATAAACAGAAAATGTCTTAAAAAAGAGTAAGTGCACACAGACAGTATGAGAGCATTACTTGGGACAATGTATTTGACAGAACTGACATCGTATTCCCCCTCTAACCCCCGACTGTACTGTGATTAAACCGCTTTGCTCCCAGAGGTGCAAACGGTGCACATCAATCCTCACGAGTGCAATTTCTCATCGACCTTTGTGACACAAAATTATCTCCGACTGTTTTGATATGATTCAGTAAGAACACAGCCTGTTGTAGTTGTACAATTATAGAATAATTTCAAACACGTTTTTGCGAGACGAAGTAAACCGAGACAGAAAATCTCATTAGAGTTGCACAGTGAATGTGGATAGATGTGTTAGTCAATGACCTTCAGCATGGCAGGCCCATCAGGAGAAACGCTTATGTCATCTGAAAGAGGAGGGGGAGGGAGGGATTGAGGAGTGGAGTGAGACGGGGGGAGGGAGGAGGTTCTCATTAAAGTGAAAGCCTTACCGGATATGTCATGGTCTCCGCTCAATAAAACAGTAATGTAAGGGCACATTAAAGGCACAAAGCACGCTCACACTTACACACACTTACAAGAGGAAGGGTTCAGTAACCTTCACAAACAAATTGGCTAACTCTCTCTTTTTCACACTTGTCTTTCTGAGGAGAAACAGGAATCCACTCCAGGATCAAATACAACCAGCCTATTGTTATCTGCAGACATTAAAATACAGATGTTTGAGTACAAAAAATCATCTTTCTGCTCAGTTGTGGAAGGAACACTCATCCAAATTATAGATATTTATAAAAATGTACCTTTCTTGTGAACTGTAAGACACTTACGGTAAAACTGTAACTACATCAGCTACAGCAGAGATAATATGTGAAAACTTTGAGAGACTCCCACACGACTTCCTGTTCATACACGGACTGCATATTTTTATTTTGTTTTGTTTAAAAAATGCAACAGTGAATCGGTGGGAAGTGCTGTGTTTTTCAGACAGAGACAGGGTGAGTTGAAGAATGTGGCCCTGAGGGTTGATGTCTGGCGCGGGCACAGTGCGAGGGCTCGCCCTGACACAGCGAGGGGTTTGACACATTCATACTTTGTTACAAGCAGCGAATGAAAAAGGGGGTTTGTGATGTAAAACAGACGTTACCGGACAACACAGGGCTGAGTTATAATCATATTATCCCCCAAAATGAATCATAAAAAGCTGTCAACTGGACTGTGACATGTAAAGTGGGGCGATAATTATTCTATACATAAATTATACTGAACAAATAGTCTAAAGGGAATGTGGGAAGTATAAGGAAAAACACCATTTATCCAGAGCATCACCTGACGTTTCATGGCCAGTCTAAAACACTACTTGGCCCCTATGTATGTCAGTTAGCTTTATTGATGAAAATGCACCATGTACCATATAAACAATATTAAATAATAATGCAGCAGGACCCAGTTAATATTGTACTTAACTCGTGCAAACAAAAGGCAACTTCCACAAAGTGAATCTGAGACTTTTTGGGGCCCCCCGGAGGTCCGAGGTTCAGGGGCAGTTGCTGGTTTTGCCCGGTTGGAAATCCAGCTTCGGATCATCTGAACCGTTTTCCAGAGATACACTCACACAGACATTCAAAAAGGACCTGTCCTTGGTACTGAAATTAGCCAGTCTATTAAATATGAGCACTAAAAGATGAAGAAGTCCAAAGCTGAACATAAACAAACTTTGATTTGACAAAGCGGGGGGGATTTTCCAGCACGTTACAAAGCAATGACGAAACCCACTCCTCATCGACACCATGTCTTCAAATCTGTCATCAGCTCAAAACAAGAGCCTTCAGTCTCACACACACACACACACACACACTAACTAAATGTGCCGTTGGAGCACTACTGTATAAATGACAGCATTCCTGCAGCCTTTACTGTAGTTAAAGTGCCAGATCCTGCCCAGTGAACACAGAGAATAACAGACTTAGCAGGTGTGGAATGGCAGCTATGATAGGCACACACATGTGGACACATGTATGTGGGCTCTATCTTGCAAAACCCAAACACTTCATAATGACAGATGCTGCACCCTGGGGTGTTGCTGGCGGGGCCCGACTGTTGGTTATCAGGCACGCTTCCAACACAGGGACCGCCCCCCCCCCCGTGTGGGAGAGAAGCTACACTTGAAAAACAGAAGAAAATTATGAAAAGTTTTTAAATAATATGTGAGTGGAAGTGAGAGAGAAAGAGGACATTTTTTTTGTTTTTTAGTTAACGTTTGTATTAAAAGCATCTCTTTGGAGAACCAGGAGATAACAGGAAGTGAGTGCGTGTGTCCAAACAACAGATGGCCTGAGCCACAAGTCAGCTGCTGGGTGTGAAAACACAAACACACAGTTTTAGAGTAAATGAAAGGTTTATTTGAGGAAAAAAGGCACACACTTTTGATCTCTGAGAACCAAAATGTTTCACATACAACTGTTGCCAATGAGAACTATAGTTATTTTCTAAACAAGACTGGACGACTGTATGAAGTTTAAACTTTAACAAAAAGCTTCAGGTACACCTGTGATTACATTGTGATTAATCAAGACATACTGACACTGGTATTTCTATCTGATAAGTAACGTGTAAGTCTGAAATGTAAAGAGGAGGGACACCTCGCCTGAAATTAAGACCACCTCCAGTAACATCATAAAATACTTGCAAACATTTATGATATAAGCATTAACCATCAAATGCCACATATTCAGGCTGGATATATATACACTTTTTTTCCCATCACATAAAAATGTAATACTTGAACAAAATCTTTAAAAAATGGCTTTGACGTGATGAGTCTGTAACTTGTAGTGTGTTTCATTCAGACAGTAGAGCAGCTGGGACATTCAGCAGCATCCAGCAGGTTTGGACACAAGAGGTTACATTAAACACCGTAATGGCTTTTTGTGCGTACAACAGCAATTTAGTTAATAAATACACAAGCTGCTCCCCATTTCAATTAAAAAGCTTAAGACTTATTTTTAAAAAAAAATAAAAATGCAGCACAGTTGTAAGACATTTGAGTTTTTCACAACAAAAAAGGAATATTATTAGTCTATGAAAACAACATTAAAGTAAAATTCAAGCTGACTGAAAACTTAAACTGACTATTCCATAGAAGACATTGTACAGAGAGGTAAAAAAACCATACAGAATAAACGGTATACAAGATATGGATGTAGACGGTCGTCTTTGGCATGTCACATAATGTGTGCAAATTACAGCATAGAAGCTAACGCTCCAGTAAACATGTTAATGTAATGTGGGGAGAGTTTTGGGCGGCAGGGAAGAGTGAGAAAGCATTTCTTGTCCAAGGTAGAGAGAAAGGATGAGTCTGATGGAGGATCCTGAGGGAAGAGCAGGGACAACAGGATGATGAGTTTAACTGTGAGTATAAGTGAGAGTGTAGTCTCATAGACTGGAGCCTTTGGCACCGAGTGAATGGTAGTAAACTCCAGAGAGGAAATTAAGTCTCATGTAACAAGTTATATAGACAATGACTGCTTGTTAAATGTTTATAATGATACAGTGAATGCTCCTGGAACAGTGTATTTACTTTATGTTGATGTGTGTGAATACCTATATATGGATATCTTTAACTGGAGCATCCTCAGAAGAGCCCAGTGATCTCTTCTGTGACCGGGTCAAGGTCAATGTCGTAGAAACAGGGTCGGGTTGGCAGACCAGGCATGGTGCTCATCTGAGGGAAACAAAAGCAGAGGAACTTCAGTCAGTGTAAGTTCAGGCTCTAATCCTTTTCCCTGTCAAACTGTCTCATGTTTTTAATGTAGCTATTGTTTCAGGTTGTTGGGTCCAGTTCAAGGTGGTGAAAAACCTGTGAACTGGTCAGCACTGCAGGACCTGGCTAAACACTTTGAGGACTAAAACAAAAAACACCATAGCCAAGTGTTTTCTGATTTTAAACATTCAATTCAAATGTAATTTATTACTCAAGATCGAAAATTCGTATCTATATCTTTAATTAATACAACATTTTACACACCCTCCTTGTTTTTCCCAATTTTAGAGTGCTACGGTCTACTGGGACTTCATTGTGACTAAAATGTGTTCACCATTTCTTTTACACACTTAATAAAAGTGCTGAGACACGTAGACAGAAATAAATATATGAACAGTGTGTGAGACAGTGTAGCTACAATTAAATAGAACAAAAGATCAACTGATAAATTATAATCTCTTTAAAATAAATCAATAAACCAATGAAGAAAAGAATGAATACAGTATATATATATATATATCCTACAGAAAAAGAACCTTTTATGTAAAGTTGCATCCTCACATAAAAGATGTCTGGTATCGAGCTCTCTTGATGAGAAAGGTGCAACAAGTAACACAAATATTAGCAGCTGCCTCATATCGTTTGTCCATTTTTAAACAGGAGTCTCATAAAAGTTTCAGTGACAACATAAGCCAATAAGAAGGTAAGATTACAATCTAGATAATTACTGAAACATCCTATTAGAGCCTTTTTCCACAACACAGCTGTTCTACACCAAAAAGACAATCCACTAAGAGTTGGTATCAGACCTTGCATAAAGGAGTCAGAATAAGATCAACCCCCTGCAGGTTCAATGACTATAATCTAGACTCATTTAACTCTGGGCAGACAGATGATCAATGTGTTGACAACCTCCACTTTGGCAGTGATGGGTTTAGCCACAGACAAACAGTTGCTTTGTTCGCAGTGTCGTCAAAATAGAGATAACAAAAGGGTAGCTCGCAGATATGAGACAAAGTTAAGAGCTTATGTACAAAGTCAAAGTGGTAATATCGACTACAGTTCTGATGGATCAAGACTACTGCCAGAAGAATGAGGTATGAAGAACCTCCTGGATTTCTAGTGAAAGAAAGTGATTATATTTGGTTCTTTCACATTCAGCGTTGATGCAGCACTCTCAGTATTTCTGGTGTGCAATAACTTTATTAGCAAGAATTATTTGAAATAGTGGGAAATCTTTCAGTAGGTTTCCAAAATTGGTGGATTAACTTCCTCTAAAAACACCAACAAATAGTTACATAAAATTTACTCAGAACAGGAACTTTTTATCCTGTCCACCTCCACTTATGTGTGTGTGTGTGTGTGTGTGTGTGTGTGTGTGTGTGTGTGTGTGTGTGTGTGTGTGTGAGCCAACCATAAGCATGTGAGAACCCGCTTATGGTTGGGTTACACTGCCTACCTGAGCAGCATGTGTCCACACAGGATGCTGCCAGCTCTACCTTTCTATACTTTATACTTTGATAAATACAATACAGTTAATGCCTCATTAACAGATGAATGGAGAGCTTTTAATCTATAACACATACAGGAGGTGATGAAGTAAAAACAACAACTGACGGTAGAAATTCTTCAGAAAGACATTTGTGACATGAACCGGACCAACGAGACCAGATACTGACAGCATGCTGTACCGTTCAGGTGCCATCTGAATCTAACATTTCAAGTCAATAAACGTGTGACTCCAGTGAGAGTTACACATAAGGAATTGGTTTGCGCAGTACAATTGATCCGAGGCCAACTGTCTGACTCATAAAACACTTCTCCTCTCCCAAAACCAAACCAGATCATCCCATCCGAACTGAAAAGTAAATTATCTCGCTCATTAGACAGAAGAGCGACATTCTTTGCATGCCTCCCCCCCCCTACTGAACCAGGGCCAGTTTTATGGGCCCATTAGTGGAAATGAGACAGAAGGAAGTGACCAGCCAATTTCCTGTCTGAGGAAACGCGTCTGTGAGGAAAACGAAGGGACAAAACGAGGAGCACACGCACTCTCATTGTTGGCTGCTCTGATGTCAACAGTGGCCGCTGTTACGTGACACCGTTCTGACCACGTCCATCGATAAGGCTTTAACCACAGATGACTCAGAGTATGAGCAGATTTAAAGGAAGTCAATATCAACGCATTACATTTTATTCTAATGGACCGCGTTAAGAACAAAAGACGGCAGAGGAGTCCTTTTCGTTGTGACATCACAATGTTCAAACACTACTGTGTGATGTCAACTGGATTCGCTCTCATGTTTCCCATCGACAGCGTTATGTGACTCACAGCTGAAGCGAAGTGGATCGACAGGAAACTTTCCCTGATGAATCATCAGTACGAAAGGTTAAAAACAGCATTAAGGTGCCCCTGGCAGCTCACCTGACCGTGGGTTGAGTCTGAATTTTTATTTTAAAGGTGATTATACACTAATGAAAACACACCTATGAATCTTATATTCCATTTCTGCCAATAGATCCTTTCTAAATGTTACACACTGGACCTTTAAGCTTAACACACACACACAAATACACACACTATGGGGACAATCATGGAGAGAAGTTAAATGAACTTGAGTCTGACCCCAGCCTGGTCTATAAATTAAAAAAACAGACCCAAGCAGGGCTCGAATTGACCTGTCTGGTCCCAGACAAACTTGCGGACCTCTAATTACAACCAGCTCATTGATAAACAGGGAAGCAGATAATACTGACTGTATTTTACATCTCTAAACAGGAATGACATCCAGAGAAATTACTACCATAAAATGTGGTTGGAGGGAATAACAAAGCGCCTGTCTTACCTTCCTAAACTAAGCAGGGCTGCAATAAAGAAGATTCTTCCATCACCCCTCATCAAGAACACACTCTCACTCAAATTAAACTGATAAACTTCCCCATAACTCTCAGTTCACAGAAAGATACAACTCAAAACTTGCTCAAAACTCACTCAAATAATTTAAATAAACCACTGTAAAGTAATATGATTCCCCAAACATGAGTTATTCTTCCCTCTCAGCGTTTTCCCGTATAAAGTATCAGGCTGCACATTTAAATATCAAAAGATGCCAAAATGTGCAGACAAACTGAAGGTTTTGAAAGCAACAAAGGCTGTGCTGTTCTGCCGGTCCTCCTCCTCTCCAGCCTGAGAACAAGTTGGCACTCGCAAAAACACACAACACTCCGTGGCTAAAGTTGGAAACTCCACTCAGCCAAATAAGTCCCTCTATTATGCCCACACACAATGCGTCTTTGTCGGGGAAAACCCTGGAGGAGACAATGTAGCTGGATTTCAAACCCCCCCCCCACTGGTTCTGAAGAAGAGTCTCGGGTCAACGGCGGCACAGTTAACTTGCAGAAGAGGATTGAGAAGATTATGAAATTTGATTCAGAAGCAAAACTATTGTGCCATTTGAGATTAATGGGCCATTGGAGGGAGGTAAATGTTTGAAATTAGTGAATAAGTGTGAGAGTAAATATTTAATAAGAAAAGTCAGATGGCTGCCCGTTATGTCAGGCTGCATGTTCATTTAATGAAGTTAGATTCTTGGTTGAGGTAATTGTGGAATACTATTGAATAAAATGACCCAGTGACTGGAAATATGGAGTTACATTGATGAGATAGAAGAGAGTCGATGGATTAACAATATAATGTATAAAACACAAAGAGGACATATTTGCTTGTCTTTGCAACACAGATGACGCTATATAGCACATAGCATGTCTGAGTACAGGAAAGGAGAGAGCTGACTGACCTTCTGATCGAACTGTTGGAGCGCAATTTGACTTAGGAACGGTCAACAGGGACAGATCTACAGATTTGGGCGCTTTAATGTTATGCCGTGTACCTTTGTTATCTAATGCTGCATCGGTTTTACTGCAACATAATCTAATAACAGTACAGCATACAGTTGAAGTACCGGTGAGTTCCAAAGATAAAAACATCTCGTTGGCCTTTGGGGTAATTAAAGAAAGATAAATTGTATTATTCTATTGGTTAAACTGGAGGAAGACGACGTGTGTGATGGGCCGCTTTTGTCACAGCTGTAAATGTGCTTCTAGTGACCATCAAAGCTCCAGTGCACTCTTGGTTGCAGCGCAGACATGCAGTGCATCACACACTCGCCACAATGCCATGCTTGTTTTTATGTGCTAGGAGGTAGGGGGAGTTAGTATTAGCAATAGAGTTCAGGGGTTTAGTTACACTTTAACATGACCAAAGTGAGCCAAAATAAATTAAAGTCCACTTCCATCTTATGTGCTTTCTTTCATGGATGTACTCAGTCCTTTAACCAGTCTACAACCTGGTAAACATTAACTACTTGGGACCATGTGGAATATACAGCCAAGAAAGTGGGGGGAAGGTTTCTATAAATCTGAACTGTTTGGGGTTTAATGGTGCAGTGGAGGCAGCTCTAACGGGATATGAACTCTACAGAGATCTATTGTTCTGCCTGCGACCCCTCCCTCACATATCTAAAGAATGACATCAGCCCCTTCCTGATTCTTCACCATGTTAAGACCCTTCACCTCCCCCCTCTCCCTCCAAACCTACCCCTCCTCGCACACTCATGCCCTCACAGTCTCAGGAGTTTTGCTGGTGAGATTTGTCTTCCTACCTCTTGGAGTCAAATGTGACCTGAGAGTTTGTGAATGTTTTGTGTGAATGTGAACAACAATGTGTGTCCTGATCCAGAAAGGAACAAAACACAGTTGAAACTTTCAATCAAATCTTATGAAAAAGTTTTTTGCTTCAAGTTCATGTGATAGTAAAGAGCAGAGAGCATGCAGAGGCTCATTCCTGCCCCCTTTTACAGGCCTCCGTTCTACTTGCCTCATCTTCTAGTGGTTTCTTTTAACAGATTTTCTAAGAATCTGAAATATGAGGCTGGGATTGTCTGTGGACATCTACTATTGTACAGGACAGTAACATGCGAGAACCAGAAAAAAGAGGAAAACCTGGAAGTGGGGTGGGACTTAAATTCAGTCAGTCAAATTTTCAAATTCAATCCATGGATCAGTCTGACAGACAGTTCAAAGAACAATTTGGAGACTTCCTTTGGGTTAAGAGTCACAGTTCAAGGGTTGTCAACTTGCCAGTGGCTCCGCAGGCCACAGCAGATCAAAGGCAAGGTTGGGAGACTGGACAGACGCCACACCAAGACCCTGCCATGCCTTCCCAGCATGCCCGGTGTTTGACACCTCTGCCTCAGCCTATCAAAGCCTTGCCCCCAGGGTACACTGGTGAAACAGCAGGAGGCAAAATGCTCAGGAAGCCGCTTCCTTCCTGCCCGGCCCATCATCAAGTAAGAGGCTCCAGCCAGCCCAGCGCAGCTCTAACCAGCTGTGGTTGTCAGGAAAAAGCAGGGGCCAGGGCCCAAATATAAAACCTAATTCAGGGACAAACTAAGGGGAAAGAAGGAGGATGACGCTAAATGGATACAGCACCTGCATGGAGCAATCATCAGATGTGGGCCTTCAGGACCAGGAGACACGATGTCAGAGCTCTCTAGAGATGCTTAAATTAAGAAGCAAACTCAGCCTGACAGCAACAAACCAGAACATCAACATAAAATATCAGAGATCGTGGCCTCCCAGAAATATAGATTAATTAACTTTTCACCAATTATAGCTGAACTTCTTCTTCAATTTCTGTGATCAGCTGGAGACATCAGTGTTTGAGCTGGATGCTGCAGTACCGAGGTAAAAGAAGGGCGCCAGGTTGTAAAATTAGATCCAGTGTCTTGTGTAATAGCTATTCATAACTGCTTGACACTTTGAGAGCAGGCTACAGAGACGAAAACGATTGAATGCATACCCAGTGAAACACTAAAATAGACACGAGAAAAAATACAAAAAGGCTCTGTGCACAGGATCAAAAGGTAAGTTCTTCATAAACACATTTCTATGATTCCCCTTTGGTGTCCACAATGCAACAATCTTTGGTTCTACACCAAAACATTTGAAAATTAACCCCTCAGGGTTAAAGCATGTTAACATGTTCCAGATTTGACTTTAAAACCTGCAATAACTTGATTTTTTTTGGTCACTTGGGAGCATCGGAAACAATCTGTGAACACAACCACTGACATGTCATGACCTTTAAAGACGATATAGAAAACTAAGCTTTTTGCTCTGTTCCTGAGGGAAATATCTGTCTCTTTAGCTCCTAAATGCTCCAATATGTTCACTAGCTAGTCGCTAAATGTGTCTGTCTGTTGATGGGTGCTGAGCAGGTAGAGTACAGAGGGTTTTTTTTTTAACTGAAAACACTGTTAACCAAAGCAGTAAAGTTGCAGCTGAACAATGAGCTGAAACTCACTATGAAGCTCTGTAAAGTGAAGGAGAACTGCAGATTCAGGTGGTCATTCTCTGTAGGTAAGTGACCCCTTTCACATTGTTGAATTGTTCTCACTTTGTCACCTGATACATTGTTATTATAAATGTATCAGTTAAAGCTGCTACATGGTGCAAAAGAAAATGGACAATAAACTTTAAAGAAAGGAAAAGAGTAAAGGTGATAATTATAAATATTTAAAATTGATGGAAACTTGCAAACAAGACTGGATTATGTGTTATTCCCCCCATACATATAAATCTCTGCTCTACAGCGCAGTATAAAGGTGGTCCAGGTACAATTGTATTGTACTGTGCAGTATGTAGTATTTTACATATATGTAGTCTATAGCTGTTTTTCTGCTATAAAATGTTTGTTATAAACAGTGATGGCACTGATGGCAGTGATGGATGAACACGTTAGATACACACCCACATAATAAATATATATGCAGTTTTGTAAGGCACAGAGCTTGAAGTTAGCCTTAGCCTGTGGGACCGTTTCAGACTACAGATACGTACCGTTCCCACAAGTGGGAAGATGAAGCCGGCCCCAATGCTGGCACGCACATCTCTGATTGGCAAAGTGAATCCAGTGGGTGCACCCTTCTTGTCGGGCATGTGGGACAGGGACAGGTGAGTCTTGGCCATGCATATGGGCAATGAACCGTAGCCCTGGTTATAGGAAAAAGACAACAAGTGGTTAGTGTGTCTGAGTGAAAGTAAGAAAGGAAGTGAGACACTAAGAGAGAGAGAGAGAGAGAGGGGATGAGCAGCATGAGTCCTGTCAGTGAGTGAATCAGTTGTTATTGCAGCAGCAGTGATGTCACCTGTTGATTGTAGTAATCTATCTTGGCCTCGGCCTCTGGAGACAGCTCAATGTCATCAGCTCCATACACTTTCTGGGCGATTGTTCTGATCTTCTCAACTATCGGCATCTGTGGGAAAGACGGAGACACAGACAGGTGGAAACACATGAGCGCTCCAGTCAGAGGGACAGAATCAAGGAAATTAGATTTAGAGAATATACAATAAAGGTTAATAAAAGCCACAGAGAGCAAATTAAATAATTTAACTTCTATTGTTGGACTGCTTCCCTTAGTTCTCCTCTTCTTAAACCCTTTTGAAACATAGGGTGTGCTGCTCCATGGTGTTAACAGGGCCACACACCATATTAACCATTAACATATATAACTTGGATAAGTGAATTTGGAGATCTATCCAAAATTGAGAAATATTTTGTTCGTTATTCCATATTTGGGCTGCAGCTCGTCAGGGAATATCTTTTTTAAATACATCAAACTTTATGGTGCCAAAACTGCGGATCAGGACAGTTTAGATTTCCTTTGCGGCAGCCATAAGACCACAGAGGGCCATCACCTGCCCGGTGCTGAAATCAAGGAACAGCAGCTGGGATTTCCAAAGTAAAGGAAAACTGCAGTTTTTCTGTCTTGCCCAATGTTGGCGTGCTAGTTCACATGGAAAGTATCAGGGGTGGCTGCAGTCACATGCAACATATGCTGTGTTTTGGACTTAAACTACTTAAGTTTAAGGACCCTTGCAACTTACTTTCAGTGACCTTCCTCCTACCCCTACTCCACCTAGCTGCCATTGTGAACTTGGAATAATGTGAAGACTGAATACCTTCAATTTACTCATTTAACTGGACTTATTCTATAGTAGTGTGCAGGCACGTGCATATTGTAAAAAGGCGAACACATACACCAGTGGAACAGGATCAGTTAATGTAAGTCACAACTTCCTAAACTCACTAACTCAAACCAGCTGATATTTCTTTTTTTTAACTTCCACATTCCCTGGCTAGGGTCCCAAAGAAAACATCTTCATTTACTGCAAACAGAGAGCACTGTGACCGTAGGATTTGAGATATTGACAACTGTCTATCATACAGCAATAAAATAGTCATCAAACAGACTGACATGTCTTTAACTACAAACATATATTCCTAAAAGACCCAAAAATATGTTTTGCTTAGTGTTACTTGGATGATTGAGCTTCACTGTGCAGAAACAATATTTGTATATTTATTGATGCTGGATTTTTCTTTGAAGGAAAAGGACTAGATGTAATTTCTAACTGCGTGATTCAACGTTTCTGTGGACATATCAGACACAAATTATTATTCCAAGCTGAATATTTTTATGTCTTAAACACACAACATGCAGTTCTCACCTCTATGTTGTACAGGAACTGGAAGTTGCTTGGCCTGCTGGTAGCCTCATTCACAGCTTGGGCCAGCTCTAGGGAACCCCGCCCGCCCTGCGCCCAGTGGTGACACGGCACAGCGTCAGACGCTCCGCACTCTTTTGCTAGCTGACACACGAGGTCAATCTCTGCCTGGGTGTCTGTCCTAAAAGATCATCAAGGGAAACATTGTTAGCAGGACAAATTATGTATGTAACCAAAAATCGTGATTTTGTGGGCTTAAGGAATGTGTGGACTATCCCATTACTACTGTTAAAAAGGTCCAGTGTGTAGGATTCAGTGGCATCGAGCGGTGTAGCTGCTGATTGCAATGCTCTCGCCTCACCCTGCCAAGCATGTAGGAGAAACTAAAAACACACGACACCCCTATCTAGAGTTTCGTCTGTCTGTTCTGGGCTACTGTAGAAACATGGTTCAACATGGTGGCCTCCATGGAAGAGGACCTACTCTCTCTGGAGAAACGCTTATTATAAAGGTAACAAAAACACAATGATTCTTCTTTTCAGCTGATTATACACTAATGAAAACACACCTATGAATATTATATTGTATTTCTGCCAATAGAGCCTCCTAAATGTTACACACTGGACCTTTAGTCAAAAAATGTACTAAATATTATTTTAGTAAGTTGGTGACTGAAGTTAGGTTGTGTTTTTATGTCTGTGTGTGTGTGTGTCTGCACGCATCTCACTTGAACACATTGAGCGCTACCACAACTGGTACCCCAAACAGGTGTGCGATTTGGATCTGTTTCCTGAGATTGCTACGGCAACCACCTGCAACTAGGCTCAGATTCTAGAGGAGAAACAGACAGAAGAAACAAAGCAAAAGGTCAGAAACATATTAGTGTAACTGGAAAAACTATAAACTGAATCACCAATACAATGTATTAGAGCTGGCTGTCCACCAGAGCACATGATAGCCATCATGGCAAAACTTGTTCAGTTTCAGGATTTCTCACAGTCTGTAACATAGTTCATGGTTTTGTTCATTATTAGGCTCCATCAAAAAGCTAAAATTCTATGTAAATGGAAAAGAATGATACTAATACTGCTGAACTACTAAATATAGCAAGATGCAAAAAAACAACAAGAAAAGAAATGAGTGACTATGTCTGGCTTTCTCTCGCTCCTTGTTTCTTGTCACATCTCTACTGCCAACACGACAAAGGAAGATTAAAATGATTGAGACAATCTATGGAATTTGCACCCTAACAACATAAAACAATGTGTTAGTGTCACATTTGAAATGTCTATTGGCAGTATTCTTAAAGAAAACGAGTTGCTAAAAACCCAAATTGGTACGTGACTCAATACTGAGGACAGTTTAGGGGGGGAAAAAATACTAAAGACCTCAGCTTTTGCCTTCATTGCCAAGCAGTTTGCAGAGATATAATTTGAAGGGTATGACAGGAAATGCCCAAGTCCAGTGAAAGCTTACTTTAAATGGCTTCTCATTTCCTATTTACCAATTTAGCTGGAGTTGTCCAAACAAATTTATCACAATATATGACATTCACCTTGTGAGCAACAATTAGTTTTATTTCCCTGATGTGGTATACTGTTAACATTTAGAGTCATTATGCTTAGTGAGGTATTCTCAGGTCGGTCCACTTTAGCCAGGAGTGCCAAGCCGTGATGACAGCTTCAACTACAGTTACAGGAGACAGCCGAGCCGAGCTGCTGTGGTCCTGCTCGGTAAGCAGAGCTGACCACAGACAACTCGTGATGGGACTGAACTGAAAGGTGTTTTTAAATGTCTCTAAATGTCTTTTGTAGCCTCTACCTGAATCTCTGTGGTTTGGAATTTTATTTCAGCTCTGTGTTCCTGTTTGTACTTTCAGAACTGCCTTATAGTTCACGGGCCTGGACCAGAACAATACCTCCCCTTCTATGGAAAAACCCTCATACAATAAGACTGGTCGTATCCTACTGTGTCCTTTATCACTCTCACATTTAATACTACTATGTCCATAAGTCAAGTCGGTCCCAAGCACATTAGCAGCATATTGTGAAGCTACTCCAAGTTTGACCGCAGTAACCAAACCTTGCACCTTTTTTGGGGGGGGGGGGGTGTGTGTGTGTGTGTGTGTGTGTGTGTGTGTGTGCCTCAGGCTCAGAGCAGTAAGGCCATACAGGTCCCATAAATTCATTTCCCTGGCTCTGTTTTCCCCAGTACTTCTGGTTCTCGTTACAAGCGTCACAATTAATTTATATTGCTTCATTATTTACTCAGCTGAACCTGCTTGAAAGACAAGGAATTCTAACCAGATATGAACGTGAATACGCACAGACATACACACACACACCGACAGAATCCCACCTCCACTTTGCTAAGGCACAAGTACCCGGAAACCACGTGCAAAGGTTCTGTTTGTGCTGTTAATCAAATAAGTGCTTCTAACCACGTTAGTATTTATGCATATAGGCGGGGAATTAAATGTCCGAGTGAACACAGCTGGAGCTCTGCGGCAGATAGGTTGAATACAATCTGAAACTTCCTTTATTGCATCATACACAAATCTCTATAAATGTGTCAATTAATGGCTCATTTCCCAAGCCTTTCCTGGCTCATAGCGCACACACTTGGCCTAAAGGACAAACCCAGCATTAAGGATTTAAGTGATATGGAATATTGTGCAAACTGTGTTGCACCAGTATGTAAGTGTGCAGCAAGTCATCTCCATGCGACTCGTCTAGCCCGTCTACAGAAGGTCAGGGCTGTGAGAGATCCTAAGGGGATGTTGGGAATGTCGAGAGGCCACAAAGCTACACGAAGAGGACGCCGCTCATAGTTCTTCCATATCAGTTCACTCAAAAACACAACACACAGGCACACCACCAAACAGTGCTACGCTAATGAGCACGTGATTGCTTTATAATTGAAGCCTTGCATTGGTCAATGAGTTTAAGTAGCTTCAGTTTTCCTAGAAACATCCTGACCTTTGCAACTAAATGTAATAAAAACAAGCTCAGCCAATTATTGTAACATGATTGGAAGTGATGTCAGGAACCAGAAAACGTTAACGTGTCTGTCAGACCTCCCTCGTGTTTATCTTTATTTAAATCGCAGTGGAAGCACTTATTTTTGTGTATATTTGCTTGAATTTATGTATATATACGTGGCTCGTACCTCATCGATGTACTCTCTGGGAAGAGGCGCGCCTGCTGACACCTAAAAAACGCACAAAGAAAACAAATAATCAAATTATATCACAACCAATGTATTGTGTTACGTTTCTTGGACACATTAATGAATTTGTAATGCAGAACTGCTGTTTTCTTGACTTGTTCTTTTTAATGTTTCCAAGTAAAATCCTTCAAATACTGCTATTAATTGGGGCATTCATTTCAGTTAATGTGACCGATAAATTAATTTATTTATTCTATGCAGATTTCCATAATTGTTTTTAATTGTATGAATCATTCAAGTACATTTCTGGAGGAATGCACTAACATCTGCAGCCCGAGCTTTCAGAAATACAATCTTGTCCTTAAATGCCCCGTTTGTACTTAATGTTTGGAATGGGAGCTTACACTTTAGGTAATCCACATCATTGTTTCCCAACCTAGGCTCTTAGGATCTACACTGTAGGCAAGTCCACGTCCTGTGTATCAATTTGGGGGTTGAGAACTTACATTTGGGCCTCCACCGTGCATCTTTAACGCTCGCACAGTTGCAACCAGCACCACCACATTTGGCCTCAGCCCTGAAGCCCGACACTTGATGTTGAAAAACTTCTCCATCCCGATGTCTGCTCCAAAACCAGCTTCTGTCACTGCGAGGAAACAGAAAGGAAGTTTTTATAAATATAAATACAGATTTTTCCATCTTTTGTTTATGCTTAGGAATTATTAAATCGATGTTTGCACCAAATCACAACTTTAGCAGCAGCACTGGTAAGAAAAATAAAATAGGTAGTGAATGCTGGCATAGGTTTGAGCCAGTCATCTATCTACATTAATCTCTTTGTTTAATACCTTTTCACCTCAAAAACAACTTTGTTCACACACATGAGTTCAGCCAGACATCTTTAAAGAATCCTGTGAATAAGAGGAGAGTCTGACTGTGTTTCTGTCTGAACAGTAACACTGTACTGAGAAATAGGTGCACTGTGAGGGCTTTTTAAGAACAGACAGAGGGCCTCTGATATGAACAACGCTACACACAGGCCTCTTGAACAGGATCCAAACAAAGCAAATAGTCCACCTGGAATGACGGCCTTGTTAAGATAAGGTTTCCTGTTACTTGTTGTGTGTATGTGTGAGGGAGGGTGCGTATATGTGTGTGGCACCACTGTACTAAAACTAGAGGGAAGACTTAAGGTTGATTTCACACCTAACTTGTTTAGTGAGGTTTTAACAACTTCGGCTGTATTTTCCCAATTTAGTGCAGTCTGTTTAATCTGGTGGGAATAATAACATCACCGAAAAAAGCTGGGCTTTCAAAACTGCATCTAAATTTACACTTTATGTGACGTGACATACTTTTTCCATCAACTTTTGTTAGCCGTCAGTTATTATTTATTACAAATGAAGTCCAGTTTGCGTAACAAGCTTCACAAGCCTTTTGTGAACACCAGAAAGGACAAATAAAGCCTTCAACTTCATAGGAATAAAATTAGTTTTGACTTTCTCCAACAAGTCCATATAATGTCTAGACCACTCTACATCCAAGTGATACATTGGAAACAGCTGAACCCGAAGTAACCTCGAACTGAAATGCTAAATTAATCATTTTTGAGGGTATTTGGACCAAATAAACCACAAGTGTGGATGTTATAATGCGGTTTCAGGGTTCGCACTCTTTTTAAGAAATCATTTTCCAGGAAATTTTCCAGAAGTTTTTCTCGACAATTGAGGACAGTTCTTTGCTTTAAACAATATATTTTACTGGTAGGCCGAGCATTGACTTTAACTCCAGTTTTATGCTTCCTCTTTTAATGAGTGTTTCAGGTTCCTTTCGATGCCTGAAAGGATAGCTGCAAATCTGTTCCACTCCACGTCTGGACTAGACTGACTGACATGGCCGAAATTAAAAGGGAGTGTTTAAAACGTTTTTCTGTTCCGCTTCATGTTTGGTTAATCCACTTTGAAGTGTTAAACCGAGCAGCTACCGTTGAGTTTCAAACAAAATATGCACCTAGGTTTATGTAGTCGATCTGAGCAAGGGGCTAAAACACAATAAACATCTATCAGGACAATATAGATTATTTCCAGGAAATTTGGTCATTTTACTCAATTTCCAGGTGTTGCCATGCCTGGAAAACTAAAACCAAAACATGAATCTTACCTAAAAAGGTCAACTTCATATCCTAAGACCAATAAAACGTTTCCAAAATGAAATTGCTATAGTTGCTATATTTATTATTAGTTGCTATATTTATTAGAAAACTGTTGTGCTCGTTTGATACTTGAATCTTAGTTGTTTCAGCAGAGTACTCACTCAACCCTAGTAAACACTAAAAACAGAAAACAGTCAGTCAGAAAATAAGGTATTATAAAAGAAAACAGTCACTAGAGCCACATTCACAGTAAATCCCACTGAAATCAACAAGGAGATTCACAGAGAGAGAGAGAGAGAGAGAGAGAGAGGGTCAAGCATCGTACAGTTACGTAAGAACTACACAATGCTAAAGGGAAAAAGTGTGAAAGGGTGGTTCGGTTTAACAGAGGGTTTTGTATGAATATAATCATTTCATTATTGAGTTATATCCCAGTGGAGCATCAGTTGCTCACTACAACTGGGGAGTGGGCCAAAACTTTACTCACTCTGATCATTTTCCCTGAATTCACGGGGAAGTCCAGCGCAACTGTTTGCACCGGTGCACGTTATCAAATGCAAGGTCTAACCAGTTGCATTCACGTTCTGTCTGTCTAATCTACGTGGGCAGCCTTTGTACAGGACACAGTGACCAACAGCTAATCCTCTTAAACAGTTAATTCAATTAAAAAGGATAATAATGAAATGTGACTAGGAAGCATGTCGGGAAACAAATTAAATTAATGTGATATTTATGTGTACGCACAGATTTAATCTATATAGCGAATGCACACTTTATCGAGTGTCGTTAAGCTGTCACGGACACAAGAATGATTTGTATCAGTTTTATTAAAGACGATTATGTTATTGATTATAGGTGGCAAACTCAACAAAGAAGAAAATGACTAAATATATTCATTGTTTTTTTTAAAAGAGAACATTATACACTGCAGCTTATTGTGCTTGTGGCTGACACTTGATGAAGCACGCCTCTCCGAGGATTTAGTGAGAAAACAAGTGTTTCCAAGAAGAAATGTGTCACTCTGCTGTGTGCGGTTTCTCTGCATTACTAGTAAAAGTATGATTTATTTCACCAGAGACTCAAGAGTGAAAAGACTGCAAAGGAGGAGAGACAGAAAGAAAGAGAAAGCAAGTGAAAATTCAATTAGAAAGACAAGGATATCGTCTGGGGACGAGAAGAAGAGGAGAATAGTGAAAAGGAAACAAAAAAACCCTATTTTTTATTACTTTACAGTTTCTGGGAATATAAATGACAATGTTGATTTTAAGCAGAAATTGTTGTGGTGGTGGGGGGGGGGGTTTGGCTGCATCGTCTCTATCTTAACAAGTCTCTTTGTGCAAAGAGCAACAAATAAAGCCTGAGGGATGAGCACAAGAATATAACTACACTTTTGACCGCAGGCTGCTGACAGAGTGCAGTGTTTCTCGTTAGTGCCACACTTGAGATTCGGCTCTGAATACTGAACCAACCTGCCAATGAAAATCACATTCTTAGGTAAGGGGATTTTTGGATATTTCCATAACTCCTGTGATCTCCCACAGACTGAGCCCAGGACAACTCATGTCACAATAAGGCCGAGCAAAGCTATACAAAAACAAAGAGTATATAATGACAGCGAGTCCGACGTGGCTTTTACACCATGGCATTACACCAAGCAGGAGAATGACCCCAGAGGATGTCATGAGGAAACACTTGCATGCTTCCTGTTCTGTGCGACAACCTTGAACTGTCCCGAGAGCAAGAGGGGGAAGAAGAGGTCGACGTTGTTGCGAGTGAAAAGAGAGCAGAATGATGTAGTCAGAGCACTGGTATCAGCACCCCTGCCAATAAAAGCACTAATAAAATGGCTGGAAAGTAGGCTACATAAACATGACCATCTACTTCCCGTTAGAGCTTACCACAATAAGCCATGTTGTACTTGTGCTATTGATTATTTTCATTATTGTTAATCTGTTGTCTGTTATTATTTCAATGAATCAATCCTCCACTATTTTGCAGACCCTAAGGTGTTTTCAAATAGCTTGTTTTGTCCAACACAAAGATATTCAATTTACAATGATATATAACTTAGAAAAGAAACAAATATTTTAATTTGAAAAGGCCCCTTTTTCTGTACTTTTTTACAATCTTAAGATGTGGAATCAAAAAGCATGTATACCTTGAAATGTTTTAAATATTGAATGAATCCTAAATTTCTCAGAGGCTGGTTCTGTGTTGGTATGACCCAACTTTTGTATGTCGTACTGGTGACCAACATACAAACACATAGATCGATAAAACATTCAACCCACGTCTAATAGTACTTTTAGACTTAAGGTTTTTAAACCAAGCATAATGTAAAATGATGATATTCTGGAAATTATAAGGTTTAGTATAATTACATTGAATCATTTAAGTGAAACATGTGCACCTAAATGTGGTTAGTAGTTATAAAAGCCACAAGAACTAAATGAAGAGCCGAACTGAAAAAGAACTGGAACTCCTGTCACTTCTCTAAAAGCCCAAATGATGTGTTACTTTAGGTTTATGGGCGGCTTTGCAATGTGGGAAATCTACAGTATCAGCGGGTTATCGACATTCAGTACAGGTAAAGTACAGATACAGTAATCCCTCACATCTGGAATGTGGAATTCAACCCTCAGCAGCCCTTTCCAGTTTTTCTCCATTTTAAGTCCAGATTCCAAAGTGACTTGAAAAACCCACAATAATACAGAGCATGATGAAGCATAGCCACGACTGTTCATACGCCCGACCCACAACCCCCACCGAGTTCACCAAGAGTTCATGTTCTTCCCTTTGCCATGAGAGGAGCTTCCAGAGATAACTAAACTGAACTATATATTACTTACAATAAGGTGTGGTTACATCAGATTCAGTAATTCCAGTTTATTACAGTTTTGGTCTAATTGTTGTAGTTCTGGACATTATCTTATAATTATCCTGACTTTTTCTATAATAACATTGCACTCATCAAGTTGATTGCTGAGATCTGGGAATGCAGAGACAAAGACAAAAATAATAATGGGGAAAGAAACAATCAGGCGATCATTTCGTAATCCTAATGTTCCATATTGTAATTCTGTCATTTTGCCCAAACTTCCCTTGGAGGGCCAAAGCAAACACCTATTGTATTGTTAAGATGCAAAATGGTACTAGAATCCCAAGTTCCCTAAATCGACTGACTTCCTGAGTGTCACTCTGTTTTCACTGTGCTCAGGTTGTAATAATTACAGACACTTATTATAACTAATTACATTATCAGTTTGTCTTTGCTAGAAACATCTGACAGGCCTAATTGAAGCTTCTGGGCCACTTTGAGCAGCCAGGGTCTAATCTCTACACACAAACTGTATTGCATACACATCTGTCCTAGCGAAGGGATCCCTCCTCCCTGGCTCTTCTTGAGGTTTCTTGCTGGGTTTTTCTTTATCTAGTTGAGTCTCAGGATAAAAGGTGTAATATGCTGTATAAATTGTAAAGCCTCTTGAAGCAAATATGTGATTTGTGATATTGGGCGATATACATAAAACTGACTGATGCATTTATTGTTTTAGAAGCACTTCAGTGGAAACAAGCTATAAACAAGCAAGCATCTGCTTATTTACAAATCAAAACACACATGAAGCAACACTAGCATTCATTTGGAGTTGTGTTTCTGGCCTCCTGGCATACATAAGTCCATAGTTGGTTTTTAGAGCTTCTTTGCTGAAAAAAAACTGCCTGCTGTGTCTGGAAACAAGGTTGATGGGACCAGTGAGAGTGAACCAAAACAGTAAAGTTCTGAGCAGTGAAACCAAAACAATGAGCTGAAAGTCACCACCTACAGCTGTGGAGAACTTGGGGGGATGGTTTTCTGTGTGTTTGTCACTATGAGCGACCCCTTTTACATCACACACACACATTTGATTTATTGTTAATATAAAAATATTAATTAGAGCAGATTTAAAAAGAACTGCAGTTAGCCAAACTTATCTAGGAGAGAAAACAAGAGCAAAATGATAAAATGATTACACAAACAGTCCGTCCAGTTTTCCATGCGTAATGAGGGATTATTAAAGTCCTTTTGAGTGCGCTTTCCGTTTCACCTCCAAATAAAGGCGTTCAGACAGTCTATCTAAACTAACAGCGTATGGTCTGACAGCTCACTCCTTGTCCTGTCAGACTTTGTTAGGACGTCATCATGTTTCACGATCTTAGCAATTACTTTGGTGAGTACAATGTTTTCATAACCAGTAAAAATGACCAAAAAGGAAGAAAAGAAAAACAGGATTATTCTTTAACTTAATTAAAAAACTAGATCAAACAAAAAGATGACTAGTTGTTCCAGACTGTATGTGCAGAAATATTAATTTTCCTAACTCCGCTGTCAAGTTACTGTTCTTTTATGTGGTGCCAGTTAAAAGAAGTCAAAGTTTGTAGCATCAGAGAAAATATCTTGAGAGAGATGAAGGGAGCGAGGGGGGTCGAGGGGGGGGTACATGCATCCCAGCTGCCGAAGGAGGAAAATAGGAGGGAGGTCGAGTTCCTAGCATACCTGAGAGTCAGGTAACAAACACACAGACAGGGAAGGGAGGGTACGAGATGGACAGATGGAAAACAAAGCGGGGTGTAGAGGTGGAGGTATAAAACGCATACAAGGCTTCCTGATACTCTGCTCCAGTGTTGTGAAACCCAACTCTCTGCTCACGCTGCCTACACATTTGCCCAGCTCACAGATGACAGCCTGTCTCATAAGGAAAACCCCCATCTCACAGCGGGAGTGGCGTGTACATCAAATGCACCTGACAAACCCCACAAACTCAACAACACACACTCGTACATTCCACACATATTTCTGCAGCCAAAGTAAATGAAAACAGAAAGAGAGCAGTGGGAAAGATAGACAGATAAAAAGGGAAGTACTCAAGTATGCTTTGACGTTGGAGGGATTAGTGTGGTTTACTCTAAAGCATTCCAGGGGCTCTTAAGATTATCAATCAGCTTCCTTCCTCTCTGTCCTGTGTTTTTTTACGCAATCTTTCCACCAGTTTCCTAGAAAGTTACGCAGCAGCAAGACATCACAGCAGCACACCAGTCGGTCAGAGGCACGTAGAACAGAGCCAGAACCAGAACTGAGATGAATGTAGGCCAAAGGTTATAACAGCAGGGGAGCAAGCTTAAGTTCACGACTGGAGTAAATAGTAAATTTTACAGTACATTTATTCTGCCCTGCTAAGGAAGAATATGCCTGAAATTCCTCCACATCTGGGTCTGTCATCTCCAGAGGTGTTGTGGCTGTGCATCTGCCTTGTCTTGTGTAAGTGTGTGTGTGTGTGTGTGTGTGTGTGTGTGTGTGTGTGTGTGTGTCTCATCTGTATGCTTGGACTGAGTGCACTTACCCACAAAGCCGTTCCGTCCAACCAACTTCAAAGCCAGCTTGTCCGCCAGCACCGAGGAGTTGCCATGGGCGATGTTGGCAAAGGGCCCAGCGTGGACAAACACTGGCGTACCCTGCAACAATCGGAGGGGCACACAAACATGCAGGAGGAGTTGAGAAAACAGCGTAACCCAAGGCAAACTCACCCGACCAAGTTTCAATAAGGGCTAACCAGCTCTTTCATACTACGTTAAACATCTTTCAGAAACACCCAGGATAAATATTGAAGTGTGGATGCTCTTTGGTTGGCACTGTGTGTCTAAACAGTAGGCACAAGTAAAGAGGTACTCGACTGGCACGCCAGCCGGACTGTGGGCCAGGCTTCCTTCCCCCTGCTGATTTGGCCGGACACACACACACATGAACTAAAAGAGCACATTAAGTGTCTTGCCAGTACAATTACTTTTAGATGATATTTACAACACAACTCTGAACAATACTGCTATAAACATATCATATGCTCAGTATAGATACATTAAATAAAGGTGAAAAGGTATCATTTTTAAAAGCAGAGTTTTGACAGTGAGGCCTCGTAGTTTAAAATGTTTATGCTGAATTCAACCTTGCTAGTATCATGAGTTCAGAAGATCTACCTCTATATCTGGAATAATTACTTAAATCTTAAAATAAATTAAACATGGGTCGAAATATGGTAATTTCCAAGAGAGAAATTAGCTCAAGCAGAGGATGGAAGGCAGTGTATGTGGACATGTATCCATATTTAGGAGTACTGGGGAAAAGTTGCTCATAAACTAAACCAAACAGTGCTGCAACATTCGTCCTGAATTATTCCGAGATATTTTGCTGTGAATGCAGCTTAACAAGACAGGGCATCTAAGGGTACAGTTGCCAAGGAAAGGTCTACTCCTCAACATCACAATGCACTCATGACAGACTTTAAAAAAGGAACTGAGAAATCTGAAGAAGAAAATGCCAACTGACCCATTGTTACACTGCATGTGAATTCCTTGAGTGGGAGGAAATGGGAAGGATGGGAAGGACTTGCATGATTTTCTAAGCTTTTGTTTGCATACCTCTCCCTCTGCTTGCATAAACAGCCTCCCCTCGGAGGACTAAATCAGCCATTCAACAAGGCTCTGACGAACGCTGCCGCTTGTCTATTTGTCTCTGTAAACTAGTAGTACAGATTATCATCAGCAGCATCTGACTGCATCAGAAAAGGAGAAAAAGAGGGCACAATATAACAACAACACATCCTTCAGTAGAGATATCGATTCAATCACACGTTCATTTGTTTATTGCAATGGACACACGTCATACATCTCATGGGTTTCCATGTGTGTTTGCGACTCCTGAACTTTAACTTGACCCACTTCACACCTCAAACTCTTTCCACATCCGTACATGAGGGGAAGTGATTCAGGACATTAAATGGTGATGAAAGTGGAAATAAATGAAAAGTCGAGTCAAGGGTGTCACCTCTTCAACTGGTGGACAGGAGGATTATGAAAACTGGAGAAACGACCGAAAACAGGAAGATGGAGATCATGTCACCGTTTCCTCTTCTTGTGCATCTCCAGTGCATCTGTCCACTACACCAGTTGCAGACCAGTTGCACACCAATAAAATGTTCCCAGTCTAGATTTTCAGACAAAAATTCAAGCCTGAGAGCCCCTGACTGTCTCTCTATGTTATTGTCTGCCTTTCCCTGGGAAAGATGCATGGAGTTGGTTCAGTGAAACTCCACGTAGACAGGATGTTTGAAAAACTCACAGAATGACTGAGGTCTGCTTAACAGACACGTACATAGCGAGTGAGTTCAAAAACTATCCCTCTTCCTCTTTGGCTACGTCCCATCCAAACCCTGCCTCATCTGAAACAACACAGAAATACATGCTCTAACACACACACTAGCTTCCATATACCAACTCTGTTCTCTCCTGCCTGTGTTCAAAACACGCAATCACAAGCGATGAGGGCATAAAGGGCACAGGCGGTCAAGCTCGATGGAAAGTTCTCATGGAGCTTTGAGGCCCAATCGGTCCCAATTCCAGGTCCCTGACCAGAATCACAGGAAACCCACACAGGAAATGGTTTCACACAACAGGGCCGCAATGCTTCCTCCAAAAAAACAGAATGTAACCAAATCTCTGCTGCATGCAGCACTCCACCCCCTCTACACCCTTCAAAACACCCAGTCTGTGTTTATTTTCCCCACCCAATAGCCATGTAATCAAGCTTTCTGTTCAAAACCAACAAAAGGACAAACAAACGAAAAATAGCCCTACAAGAAAAACACAAAGCTGTTAGCAGAAGCATGACTGCTAACATTGTGCTCCTTGTAAACTGTAATGACTTAAATCAGACCAACAGGAAATTACACCAAACAGCAAACCCTTGACCCACCACCCAGTGTCTCAGGCTCAAAGTGAGAAATGCCCACAGTGAGAGTGTCTACATCAAATATAAACCTCCATGTACAGACTCCAGCACAAGACACCACAATGATAGATAAAGATAAAGATGAAGAAGAATGTTTTTTAGTTCACAGTCCTATTGTATGCCTACTCACACAATGTGCACAGGAAGTAAATGATACCATCCCCAAGGTTAATTAAAGTCTACATCGTCATCCGTTAATGGGCCAGCTTTCTATACATCTTTCTTTCTTTTAAGTGGGCTTTGGCTGTACCATAAAAAAGGTCCAAATATTAAGACTATATGTTAATTCAGGCTATTAAATCTCCAGTCCTCCATCCATCACTTTGAGGATTTGGCTTTTTCCTCTAGCACAGGGACAGCTTTGGGTCACTGATGGTATATGTACATGTGCGCGTTTGTGTCTGTGCGATCACGTCCATTTGTCTTACTGTAATGTCTCAAAATCAGAATGAAAGCCAGATGTTGTGCGAGCACAGTTGTGACATAAGTCGTCACACCAGATATCAAACTGTTTCCATGAGACGGTATGAATCTGGATGGGCTGGCCTGTTGTCTGACAGCTCCACCTGCCCTCTACACACTGCTAAACTGCTATTAAGATAAAAACGCCAGGGGAGGAAAAGGTCAATCTATCATCCTTTCTTAAAAGCTCTCAGCGGAGCACTCTCTCCTTCTTTCTTTTCTCTTTTGACAGCTGAGGTAGAGGTACTGCAAGTCTAGTGCGCACTTTCAATGTCCCTGTGGACTGCCAACCTATTTATTGTACACGATATTCACCAGAAGACGCTCAGTTGAAGAGGGTAATGACTATTTAAGTAGGGTCATGTGCGTGTCTCACCTCGAGGGTCTGCATCATCGTGGGCTTGATGGCATCTTTCATTAACACCGCCAGAGCTCCACTCACACCCTGAGAGGGAGGAAGAAAGAAATATGAGGGAGGTGGTTGGAAACAAGAACAATTCATCAGGATTCAGACAGACATTTAACCTCACTAATGCAAACAACTGATATTTATGTAAAGAATGGTTAAATGGTTGTCTACCACAGGAGATGAATGGCACTACAGCCCATTTGTAGGTCTCTCTCCTTGCTCTAACACTGCAATTTAAGCTTTCTTTAAAAAAATATGCCCTGTCAGCAACCTGAACACACATATACTATACACCATATTCTCACTGGGACTGGCTCTGAGGTGTGGTGATGTTTTTGCATCCAGACTAATCAGAAAGACTAGTGTAACTTTATAGGGGATCCTCCTCTACGGCTCTGAAACAACACTGCAGTCTTCTGTGGGAAACCAGAGCCAGCTGACCCCACAGATGGATCTAGTGAGAGGTGCAAAAACTCTGCTTAACATCGTAATCGCAGGTTACACCTACATTAGACATGTTTTTTTTGAAGAAGCAAAGTGGTGGAAGTGGGGATTTGGACATTTTTAAGCCGCGTGTTTGACACATAATTGCAGAAAGGGAAGCAGAGACTGAATGATGACAATGAGGAGTCGTGTTTTGTACGTGTGTCGCCAAAAAAAGATTCCATTTGGTACTAAATGTGATGTATGTGTTGTTGTGATTCCCTGGGTTGGAAAAAAAGCAGAATTCACACCAGCACAGGTTTCCCTGCCAAAAATGTAGGACAGTTTGATACGTAACACACCTAAACTTCACACTCGCATGATAATGACAGAGAATGTTATCATTTATCTGAACTGAGGAGGAGAAAACTGGAATTGACTGAATAATTTGATTGTGTGAAGTCTGAGATGTAGTCATGATAAGCCAACAGGGAGATTTGTCAGGTTTAAAATTCCCACACTCTCCGAATCAAAGGACCACACAGTAACACACACCAGGTCCTCTGCAGTGATGGGCTGTCCGGAGCGGCTGGTCCCCACCACCATGCGGGCCAGTCTGTTTTTCATGTCCTCCAGGCTGTCTGCCAGAGCCAGGATGGCCATGATCTCGCTGGCCACTGCAATGTCGAACCCGGTCTGGAGTGTGAGAAAAGGAAAATCATACACAATGTAAACCACAAGGGCAACAAATTGAAGTACTTGTTCAGTGGCGTGCAGCTGGTGGATCTGTGAACATTCAGTGTGATGCAAATCGATGTGTTTATACTAAAGTAAATGTGGCTGTTTAAAAAAAGTGGTGACTGCTTTGTAAAGAATAATAATTTTGAAAGTTAATGAAACGTCTCATCCCTGACTCACATTATAAGACCACAGTGTGGGAAGAAAACTGGCAACTTTCCACAGTGACTGGCAGACAAGAGATTATCTACACACCATAGTCACCAGCTTTATCACATGGGCAAGACAATACAAGTCTTATGAACACGACCTAGTTTTGGAGTGATGACTTAGGATAAGAAATTAAATTATAAACATGTTGAACTCATTTTTGATGTAGCTTTCTGTATTGATTTATGTCAGACTAACAGAAAAAGAGACTGAGAAAACGACTGAATGTGGGCTATCCACAGGGAAGAATATGGAAAACCAAAGTAGTCTCCGTTCCACGTCACCACAAAAAAAAGAAACATAACTTAAACCACATCAATCCACCAAGGAACACAACATTTCTATTCCCATTCCCAGTGATAATACCCTGAGGGGCTATAGTGTATCCAGTGCTAGAGGAAGGTGGAGGACAGAGGAAGGGAAAGGGAAACAGAATGGATGAACTGATGGCTTTAAATGTAAGCATATGCTAAACTAGCTCAGAGGCTGTTCCAGGTGTGTGTGTGTGTGTGTGTGTGTGTGTGTGTGTGTGTGTGTGTGTGTGTGTGTGGAAGGGTGGGTCATTTTTCTCCTTCTTTAAACATTTGCTTTCACTTAGGCCTGCTTGCTTCCCATTGAGGTGAAGTGTTTATTTACAGGATTTCATTCAGCTGTCATTACTACAGACATATGGGTGAGATACATCTGGGCTTTATCATGGAGAGAAGAGGGGATGAAGCAGAGAACGTCTGTGTGTATGCATGGGAAAGTTTTAGTGTACAAGTACCTAAAAATGCAGGCATCTCAAGCCACCGTAATAATAGTACTAGTAAGATCAGATAAATGTTAATGCCCCCCACCAGTAAAGTCTTTGTGATGGAAACCCTGCAGTTATATCAGTGTTTGTCAAACTGAGACAAATGAGAAAATGTTTGCAATGAACAGGAATGTAAAATACTCCAAAACTGATACTGCAGAAGCATTCATATTCTGGTTATTGTATATATACACAAACTTAGCAGGTGGGTGAAAAAACATTTTAAAAAGAACGTCATACATTCAGAAGAAACAAGATTGTGAAGGCATGAATGCTGCATACCTCTCTTATCATGCCTTTTTCCGTGCTTGCCTGTCCAACTGTGATCTTCCTCAAGAAACGGTCATTTGTGTCAACAACTGAAAAACAAAGACAAAAACTTTGAGCATGGCAGCTGGCATAGCATTAATGACAGGCAAAACCCATTAAATATAGTAGTAAAAATATAACAATATGATACCTCAGACACACAAAAGATTTATGGCTTTATGGCCTGAACCTGACTGACTGTAAAAATCAATTTTCACACCTTGTTAAATAGACACAATATGCAAATGTGCACCCGCAAGCTCGCACATACACAAATAAAACCCAATAACTGACAAGAAGAGAGATCCTTATCTCTTGTTGTGAGTAGGTGCTGACACACTGAAAGTGCTTATGCTACGAGGGATTTGCTACTTAAAGTTTATTCACTCAGCACTTAGCCTATTCTCTGATAATGTGGCCAGAAATGAGTTAGTCTGTGGTTATACAGGAAACCATGCTAGTCAAACATTATCCTTGTGTTGGTCTGAAGGGGAAAGACATAAAAACATGGTTTGTGTCATGAGCAGAGACACACGGTCACACCCATGTAACATTAGGTGGTAAATGTGTTTTTAATCTCCAGGGTTCGGCTTTTAAGAATGCCCTCTGGAGCCACTGGAGTAAATACCACATCAGTCATAGCAGCACCCGGCTGGTCGTTCTCACTGACAACTTTAAACCAACACATCCACCACTGAGGTTACTGTTCCCACTCCTAACATACCCACATTTATTATCCTGTGACTCTTGAGTGCAATACTTTTACACTGGATGCGTTAATTCAATATAAATACAAGGGCCAGAAATAGTTGTTTAGCTAAACTTCACTGAGGAGAATACCAACACATTGCAGTGAAGACTTATTTTAGAATTAGGAAATCCAGTTTAATTCAAGATTGCATGTGACATTCCTTAGTCGTGGCACAATAAAAATGTTTTTTGGATCATGGGATGTTTGTCAAAGCTTTTCTCTTATAAATTAGATTTGTGTGATAGTCATGATATTGACTTTGATCATGTATCTGGTCTTGCAGAAAATCCTACTGGGTGTTGTATAACAAGCATTTTCATTTAATTCTCAAAGGAAATTATTTTGTGAAACATGAAATCAAACATAAAATTTCATATAATTGTTCCACCTAAAATATCTCTAACATTAGTATTTTAGTAAATAACACATCACGCTGCCTGTTATGTGGATAATACTGGCACTGTGTACCAGCAACGACAAGGTAAAAGCTTTTTGCTGTAGTTTAAATATGTGTAAAGATGAAGCTTCAGTCTATGCGTTTGTGGCCAAACTACGTGGACCAATCAACATCCTGTACTGGCGGTGATGATGGTGGATGGATAAAGGTTAGCGTAGATGCTGCTGGATTCAGTTATATGAGAACTGGAGAGCAAATCTTAATCGAAAGAAGAGCAAAGAACGACACTGAAGACTTTTATCGATGGAAAAGATGTTTTCGCTGACTTCAGTAAGAGTTTGACTACATTATATAGTCCGTTGATTTGATTGGTTAAAACTGTGATAGACGGTGACAGTTCTTCCAATCACCTGCCGAATACTTTTTGAAAGCGACTGCCCTTTTCCAAACAGTTTCCAGCAACAATTTCCCAGATGGTTCTGTGTGACAAACCCTCTGGTGCAGTCAGGTTAGGTTTTATGTGAAGAAGCAAAGAATGACAGACTGGATCAAGAAGCAGTTCAAATCCTACTGAATATTTCATACATACACGTCGTCCTTCTGCAGTTTGGTCTATGGGGAAAAAAAACTACAATAAAAGGCTGAATTTCAGTGGTATTACCTTTCAGTGTTAGAAACCAGAAAAAAGATTTACAGAGTGATTTGCTATAATTCTATAAATACCTCTCTGCCAGGTGATCTTGGAAGGGTCAAGGTCAAGACGGACAAAGGTGCTGACTTCCTGGGGGGTGAGAGATGCCGGGTCTGTTTTATTGATCCCTAGACGCTGGAATCGAAGAGAGACAGAATATTAGAGCAGAGTTTCTCAAACCTTTTACACCGCGTACCATAATGACCAACATTTAGATACAGTAGCCATGGCCTGCCCTATTGAGGTACAGACAGTGGACGCACAAGGCAGGTTTATTCCTAGTCAGGAGATTATACATTGTTGACTCTTTAACACAGCTCTCACACAGAGGAAGGTATAACTAAACATGGATGTGCACTACGTGTATGAACGTGACTACGTAGCAGGCTGATATTCAAACAAAAATATTACAGGAAAGGCCAAACCAGTGGATTAGAGGACCATCTGTGCGTGTTTCTGGAGAAGTTCTGCTTTAGGTCCACATGTGCCCACATTTCGGTCCCAGCTGTGGCACTACAGCTATTATCATTAGATATTTTATGATAATCTGACTAATTTATATATTCTGTTTTAGTAGTGGATTTTTTTCTTGCTATGTCCTTACCAGCTGGACACATTATCATCCTGGCATTTAAAAGTGAATCTAGAATAAATGACTAAGAGGCCATCAGCTCACTGTCAGGTTTAAAAGGTTCACTGGGAAGTGCTCTGTTAAAAAAAAAAAAAAAAAACAACCACACACACAACTCTCACTCTATCCACCAAGACCAATAAATATTTTATAGTCCTTTTAACTTCTCATCCCAGCTACTTTAATACAACAGGACAGACAACAGACTTATGTTCAGACTTCTCCATCCTATGTCTACAACATAATTTTATCTGTTTGGACTTTATTAGGCGTTCTTCATCAACACAACATAAAACAGCATTACTCACAGACATATAAACACATTCATGAGGTATACACAAGTATTTGGAGACGAGGACATAGTGGAGGGAAGGAGAATAATTTTAAGGTAGGCTCACTGAGGCCCCCTAGTGGGCAAAGGCATTTTTTATATAACAATTCTTTTGGCTCATAATGATTGATGACACTGGTGATTCTGGCACTGCAGTGTTTAGACTTACGTTTAGCCTGGAGATCTGGATGGGTGAAAATCTTCTGACTCCATTCACTGAAGGGACCAATCTATTGAAAAGGGCCTATCGGGTAGAAGACAAAACAATTACGTTAAATATATGTGTGCATATCATGCATATAAAGTATATTTAATTGCACCTTGGAGGGCAATTACTTTTTCTTTTCTTGAATAGATCACACTGAATAGACAATCACACAAAAAAAAGCTGCAGAGTGATGTCATGGTTGTGACTGGTAAATGTAATTGGGACATAAAAGGCACGCTCTTACATAGAATAAGCTTAAAATTAGGTTTCCCAGTGAATACTTAGTGTTAGATTGTAGTATGTTCATGTGTGGTGAACCAAAATCAGGACTATAAACCTAATCATATACCGTTGTCTGTTGTAATTTATATTTATGCAATTAATATCTGGAATAATCACATAAAAATTTACTAAAATACTTAATTAAGAAAGTCACTAGTGATAATAATTAACAAAATACAGAATAAAACACTGAGAATAATAAATTTAAACAGCAAATCACATTTGGAATTTTCTGCTAAATCAGATTTATCATTATAGTACCATCCAAAATAACAACTTCCTATTTTTGGTGGAGTAAGAATAAGTTATTAGTGAGTGACATCAAGACACGGTCACCTTGTCTGATTGCGTCGCCTCATGGAGCATCCTGGCATCGATGGCTGCTGCCACCAGGTTATTGGCAGCTGTGATGGCATGAATGTCACCAGTCAGATGGAGGTTGAACTGAAAGAAGAAGAATAAACAGAAAGAGAAAGAAAAAGAAAAGCATTATTACTGTAATGTTGGTGTACACACTGCTGGTTTGAATGGCCCCAGTGGAAATAAAACCTCTAACAAAGCCATGGTCTCATGTCCCCTAGGTCTTTAAAAATATTATGACACATATACTTTCTTTTTGGCAAGAGCCCTTCGATTTAAAGGAAATGAAACATTGTGAAGAAGTAAGAAGAAAAAGGAAAAGGCTGAAAACAGCTGGTGTTTTGGTTTGAGAAAAGGAGGCTGTCTTATTAAAGGCTATGTGTCGAAGCTTCAAAACCCCAAGTCTCCTTCCCTCTTCCCTCTCCCCCCTCCCTCCCTGCTTTTACAGACAGTGCCTTTAGTCACAGGCAATATTATGGCACAGCTCCAGGGGTTGCGTGTGTGCGTGTGTGTGCATTGCTATGTTTTCATGCAAACTAGTGTGAGTCTCTGCATGTCTTTAGTTCTTTGAAGACTGTAATAGTCCTGCTAGGGAGCACCGAGAGTGTCTGTGTGTCTTACCTCCTCCATAGGGATGACCTGGGCATATCCCCCTCCTGCAGCTCCCCCTATGCACAAAGAAGAGGTAGCACAGTCAGAGGCAGACAAACAGGACAGGGACACACAAAGGAGGAATGCTGAGTGGACTCTGAGTGAACTACCCCACCCCTGCACAAAATGTAGCAGGGTATGAAATGCTAGCCTCATGCTGGTAAAGATAGCTTATCACGCAGTTACTTGATACATTCCTAACTGCTGGTTTGGGCGCCTGTCTCTGGCCACGTCCAAATCCCACTCAATATATTCAATTGGAAAAAGAAACAAGAGGTTCATTCCAAAATAACACGCACCATTTGAAACAGTTTGGCATCTTTTGTATCATGAAAACACATCTACTTCAAGAATGTAACTGCAATTGTATCCATTGGAATAGTTTTCTTACAAAATAGAGTTTTAGAGTTTTGAATATCTTCAAAAGAGCACAGAGAGGTCAAAGCATACTTTTCAGACAAGATATGCAAGTTGCAATTCTGCACAAGGAGGAAGAAGTATTCATTGCTGACCTTTAACCCCGAATGTGGGTCCCTGGGAAGGCTGTCGGAGACAGGCGAAGGAGTTGAGCTTAAGGTGGGCAGACAGGGCCTGGACGAGGCCGATGGTCACTGTGCTTTTACCTTCGCCCAGTGGGGTGGGAGTTATACTAGACACACAGAAAAAGACAACACATTTTTTAGTATCTTATGGTGTGCAAAATAAGACTGGGTCAAACAACTGGTGCATATAATTGCAAATGAATATTCAGAAATAAACCACAAACTGTGTCCAATATATCTCTTTAAGCTAATACCATAAAGGAAGCCAGGATAGAGTGACTGCTTGGCCCTTTTTTTTGGTTTTATGTCACACAGGGGCACTAGAGAGCACTGAAGGAATATGACAATTAAGAAGAAAAAGGATTCAGGCGACTGCTAATTCATACTCACCCAGCAACCAGTACATATTTCCCATCGGGCTGTGTGTGGAGGCGGTCTAACAGGGAGAGTTGGACCTTAGCTTTGCTCCTGCCATAGGCTTCAAGCTCTTCTGGCAGCACACCAATCTCTGCAGCCAGTTGGTCCACTGGCTTAGGTGTCTGAGCTCTAGAAATCTCTATGTCACTGATGAACACAGAAAAACATGACTTTCAGCACTCAGATTTCATTTTAAAGCGTCAGATATGTGGACAATGTCTGTTACAAACCACACTCCCATATTCATATAACATTCAAGTGTGGTGCAGGTGCGACTTAGAGAACAGTATGACATGAGAAACAGACCCTATGTCCGGGTAGATGTAGTTAAACACAACACAGATAGTGGTCTATACCTTGGTACAGGGGTCAGGGGCTGCAGTTTGAGGCTGCGCAGATGCCAGGGTCGGTACTGCTGCTCCTGGAACCACCGACTGCAATTATGCACCACATTCTAGTAGCAAAAAGGAGGGACGGAGAGAACAAGGTAAAAAAGACATTGAAGACAGAATAGAGGGAAACCAATGGGGCGAGAACAGAGGCAGAAACAAAGAGACAGACCTGTGTTCTATAAGCTGCTGTGAGGTATCCTAACCCAGACTTTGAGAACATCTCAATGGCATCTAAAACAAGAAATAGTATGATTAATCCACATGTTGAGTTGAAACATGCATCACTGGTCTTTGTTAGTCAGCTAAAACCTCATTGAATAAAATGTCGTGTGATTCCTTTTTCAATACAACTGAAGCACGTGGAGAGTGATTGTGATGACTATCACAGTATATGTAACAATACCTGTCTCCAGCGAAGGCTGACAGCGGATGACCGCAGCTCCTGGTCTAACCCAGCTGGGTGGGACATCTATGGTCCCTGCCCCTAACAGGACCAGAGCATCAGCCTGCATCACCTAAGAAATAAGGAATGAAGAAAAAATTAGATACAAAACATTTTAAAAAACAGGAAAGTATTAAATAGATATAGATATGGGATAAATCAAAAAAACTTAATTGAAGAAAATTGTAGAGTGCAGGAGGTTGCAAAGTGTAGAAGATGTTATAAACAACTTTCATGACAAATTAACCTGAACAACTTCTTCAAATGTGGGAAAAAAAAGATAAAGCTTTGTAAACAGCATAGCTCTGTTACAACTTTATTGACATTGCATTTGAAGAGCAGAGACTGACTCCATGTGGTCAGCCACTAAAACTGCACATACTGTAACTAGTGCAACTGAATAATGATAACAGATGGTTGAGTTTTTGGAGCATAGGAAGAGAATAAAGACGTCTCAGTTATAAAACAATGGCATTAGTGCTTTCAAACAAATAATTATCAAAACATTGATAATTGAACACACTCAAAACCAAAAATATGTCATGGACTAAACAAACTTTGTACAACCACAGCACCTTTTCAAGTCTACTGGGGGTGCCACACCAGTACCACCACACAAACACACCTGTCTCTGTAGGCTCTTGGAGCTCCAATGACTCTTAAAAACTACCATTCCTCTTCTTTCAATCAGGCACTGCAGGGCCACTCCAAGGGATCCTTCTCCTCCAACCAGCAACACAGTTTTTCCTTCCAAAGAAGTGTCTGTAGGAATGTTTTAATGCAACATTAGGACATTCTTCATTCATGACGTGCTTTATGTGCACGAGTGACCCAACTGTCACCGTGGTCCACATTTCAGCTACAGTTGAGCCCATTTAGGTGAGTGTTCATGATGCCTATTAAAATGCTGACCATCTGGACATGGACGCATACCAATCGTAAGTGGGTGTTTAATAGCTTTGTGCAATACTGTGGTCATATTTACAATGTGGTACATTTTCAAATCTAATGCCCATACACTTTATATTTTGAAATAAATCACCATATACTACTGCAAATGGACAAACATCACTTTCAAGACCTGTGTGTTGAGAAACTGCACCACATGTTACTGAATCTCTACTAGTTGTAACAGGGACACTCAGAATAACTGTGACCCTATGGACAACTTTGACCCCTCCCCTCTAAACCCCAGGGTGTGTCTCAAATTGGTCCCCACTTCAGTAGTTAACCTGTTGAGTAAGCCTTTTCCCTTGTGTCTCCCAACACATAAATCTTTGTGTTGCACTGGAGTTTTATGTCCTTACATAATTCCCAAAATGTATTCTAAAAACTGAGAATACTAAAATCATGCCATTTTCACGTCATACATAAAGTGTGTCCCCATTCTTTACTATACACTCATTTAAATCAGGTTTTAATCACATGATGTGTTCATACTGAAAAAAAAAAAAACAAAGTATACAATATCCTGCTTGCCTTTTGTTTGTTTGTTAAATTGTCCTGTTTGAAATTGGCAAAGGTTCACTAAGTTGTACTACACTTGACATTCATTAACACACAGTATAGTATCATTCTCTGCTCGTACATAACAGTGAAGTGCCTTAATTTCTTACATACTAAATGCAAAGAAATATAATAATAAATTAGATAAGATTTAATAAGATACAGTAGCATATACTTTATAGTACTAGTAAAATGTATAGAAATGGTTAACACACGTACAATGTCAGAAATTACTCAGGTAATGAATGTACGACCCACAACCTACTCAAAACAGTTCGAATTAGTCTTTACTATGCATTGGGGACACAGGGACATTGTCACAGCTGAATCTAATTAGTAACGAGTAGGAACTGGTGTGCCACAATAATACTAACTGTCAGTGTTATTATTACTTATACTGTAGTACAGTAATCAAACTCACTCATTACCTGTTAGCTACACTTGTGTTTTCCATGCTGTGACAACTCTGAGAAGAACAGCCGCTACGTATGTACAGCTACATATATAAAAGTATGGGCATGGTTTATCCATTCTTAGAAACTCACCGTGTTTCTCCAGCAGATCCAGGACAGCGTTGGCTATGGGTGGAACAAAGCCTTTGCTGAGGTCTCCTCGAACCAGACGGCCCATATTCAAATCTGATATCCTACAACAAGATATAAATATAATCCATTTTTAATATATAAATACATCAGAATGAATAAATCATAGGTTACACTGGTGAGTAACATTTGAAAGTATATAGTATAGTTGTAATTAGATTGCATTATTAGACAGAGAAAACATTAACAGTAAAAATAAACATAAAGCTGCAGTTGCAGTAAATCACAAGCAGTTTTTCATGGGACCACCTCAGCTTTTTTTGGGATTAATTTGCTTTACATTATTTGTCCTCTACTGAACCAGTTCCCTTCAATTTGTGATGATTACGAAGGGTGCCTTGCTAATTTTCTGATTCACTTGTCTGCTGAAGGCACACAATTTTAATTCTGTGCAGCCCTATCTGATTAGCGCCAATTTGACATACCATGTGAGTAAATGCATTTATCTCCATTGGGACAGAGAAACACGAACAGCTGATACCTGACTGACTGCTGCATAAAACTGTCAACTGCAGACACATAAAACAACCTGTGCAGTCAATTTTAGGGGCCATATAAATCAATCAAGAGACAAAACACAGTTAAACAGCATGTGCTATTAGGAAGAGGTTTGCCATTCACTGTCTCTGTGTTTAAATGTAATGATCCTAGTTAGCTAGTGCAGGTTGTTACCCGTCTACATCCTTCTCAGGTTTGAGTGTGTTCAGCACTCGACTGGTGAGGGAAGCAGGGGGGAGGTGGAGGTAGACTCCGTGCACCCTGGGGTCTTCATTCAGCTTCAACACCTCCTCCACAATCTACGTGCACACAAAAAGACGAAACACACACAAACAGAAATGAGACTTTTTGCAGAAAAAGCAGTGTTTACACAGGATAAATGCATAACTTGTGGAAATATATCATGTTAAACTGTTAATATCATACTTGCTAGTATGAATACGGTCTGTATCGCCCACAGAAAACTCCAGCCTTCATACCTAAAAGGTAAAGTACCTTTGATCTTATAAAATAAAGTACTGTTTAAGAACAAAGAAAGAGAGAAACAGCATGTTCACCTTTAAATTGAACAGTTCAGCGCTATTAACTGAGCTTTACAAATGATAGTATTCCCTGAGGAAAGAGAGGGGGAATTTCTGAAAAGAGAGGAAAGATGTGAGAAAGTCGAGCAGTGGATCAGTAGATCAGTAGAGAGCCCTTAAGGCGAGGAAGTGTGATGTAAATAATCCACTGTCAGCTGAAATGCCTGAGCTATTCCCAGGGGTTCCTGCTTTCTACATAGATCAAGACTCAACTTCCATTTGGGCAAAGAGAGCCACAGCTGAGAAGCTACATAAAGTTACATAAAGTTGTAAACTACCATGAAGTGAGGAAAGAAATGAAAAAAGAACCTAATGGGTGAAATCAAGGATCTGCCACCGAACAGAGGATGAGTTACAGTTAAGTAAAGTTTTAAGGATATAAATGTGAGTCACGTATTACCTTCACATTTCACACAACCACCATGATCCCATGCGGCGCTGACAAACAGCCAGGGCAATGGGACATCATGCACTGACTTGTTAAACAATGGCGGGGGTAGGTACTGAGAGGCATTTGCCAAATGTGTGAGTCAATTTCACTTACTTCATCTTCACTGCACTCCTTCGCCAGACAAATCTGAGTGATGTTTAGGCCAATCTGTGCATATAGAGACAAGCAGAGGGTGAACCGTTTGAATGATTGTGTAACGAATGTGATTTGTGACAAGACAAAATGGGTACAATTCACACAGAGTTTGAAGAGCGCGACGGAAAATTACCGTTCCTGCAATTTTCTTATTGATCTCCAACAAGCTGTCATCTTCACCTGCCTTTGAGATAAAATCAGAACAAACACACAGAGATCTGATGACACAGGAATCTTTAATGGCTTCAGTATAAACAGAGCACCCTCAGGTAAGCTATGGTAAATTAAGGTGGAATATCACTACGGGTACAACAATACCTGTATAATGGCTAACAGAGGTTGGATTGATGGATTTCTCCTCTGCAGAGCCAGCATTGCCTCCTTGGTGCTCTGAACCACTTCCCTGGGAAAGAAAATAAAGCCACTAAACACAGGGATTTTAAAATTAAATTCAAGTCAAACATATGCATTCTTCAAGATTTTGGTAAAAGTACCTACAAGAGAAAGGTGGACACCATTTAGAACCGTTTATTCTGTGTTTGTGGGGTGGGATAAGACACTTAATTGTAAATGAAGCCTCAAACTCTTTCTAAACATGCCCTATTCAACTAAAATAGGTAAATTATGGGACAGCAGAAAGTAATACTGTGATTATTTTGATAGACATTGCGATATGGTTCAGGATTAGTGGGAATTATCTTTTTTATTGATGATATGATGAACATTTTTTAGGGTCTGTACCACACAAACATGTTTTCCTACATGTGGAGAACATTTCTGCAGCACGACAGTGCTTCATTATAACGTTGTCTGTCACACATTTTACTTTACTACTACGTTATTTAAAATATGGATTTATTATTAAATTAGGCTGTGAGCAGCACTTCCAACTAAATACACTGTAAAGTTGCAGTAAAAGGAATACCACATCTCACAAAAACAAAGAAGTTACCACAGAAATGAGATTTATTTTAATTAAATAAAGTAAAATATACTTTGTGAGGTTGCAGCCATTGGCCACCTCGCTGCACACGTGTGTGGGAGGGGCTTACTGTGTAAACGTGTAGTATTAACACACTGACCTATATATTGTCCAAAATGTAAACACTAACTAAAGCAAGTCCATCTCGGATCGATCATTCAGTGGATTTTATTGGTCTTAGACATAATTAAACATTAAATCCCCCCCCAACCCACCATAACGTACACTACATGCCACACACACACAAATGGCATATAAAAACCTACAACTTAAGGCTAATACACACACACACACACACACACACACACACATACACATACAGTGATGTCTCAAAACGTTGCAGCACGACTCATTATATATATTAAATGGATTTATATGTGTGTTTTAGCTCCATTCACACTGATTTGAGGCACATTATTTATTTATTTTACATTGAGTTTTTGGCAACAACAGAGAGAAGTTACATCAGCTGGCTCTGATGATACCGGAGACACGTGCGGAACTGGCTGCTAGCCGACAACAAAAAAAAAAAAAACGCCGGTGAGACCGGAAGTAACGAAAACTACCACAAACTACACCGTGTCTTTTTAAAAAAAAAAAAAAAAAAAAAAAACACAAATATAACAGTAATTTCGGGGCCATATTGTGTATTTTTAACGTAACACCTCTCTCTTTCTTACCTCAAAGAAGTGTCGCATTCAAACCCGCCGTCCTCCTGGGGCTGTTTCCTGAAGTTAACGGCTAGTTTTGGGTTGGTACCGCCGCCGGTGGTAGCGGCGGTCCGGACCATCAACCGGCGGCTGGCAGGACCAACCGGGAGGCATCTCCGGGACAAGCCGCCGATCCTGCTTCCTGGGTGGGTTGGATGTATCCGAAGGCTGCCACAGGCGCTACGGATTATAGACAACTTCATGGCCGTTTTATTTAACCGGGGTCTCTCTGCTTGCGATGGCCGGCGACGGATTCACCTTCACGGGAGGAACCAAAAAGAAAGTTGAGGTGGCGACAGGGTTCGTGATGGAGCTGCGGGTGTCTTCACGGGCAGTCGGAAATCTGAAGATTCAAAGTTCGACACAAATCACCAAACCGCGTGATGAATCCCAAACAGAGACAGAATCGTTATGATAACACGAGCTAAAGGATGATTAGGGCCGTAGGCAACGTGGCTGGTGCTTTTCCTAACGCTCAACAACATTTGACATAAACATAATACAACATAAATCACAAAATGTAACGTGTATATAGCTTCTTTATTCTGCCATTGCTACTAGTTCGGCTGCTCTACTTGTTAAAAGACCACAATAATATTATATTAACATTTTAGCACAGGGTTTATGTTTTGATTTTTAACCAGGTACACTGGAATACTTGTAAATCCGAGGTACACTTGAAAGCCTCAAAAGGAGTTAAGTGCTCGCGGTTACGAGCATGCGCCTTCACGTGCTATATTGACATAGACTCAGCATTTAAAAACATTATGGTCTATAGACCTGGGTACATAATAGATAGATAGATAGATAGATAGATAGATAGATAGATAGATAGATAGATAGATAGATAGATAGATAGATAGATAGATAGATAGATAGATAGATAGATAGATAGATAGATAGATAGATAGATAGATAGACAGATACTACTATAGACTGTATGCATGTTAAATAACACACAATTAAATGTCTCAGCTCTTAAATACCTGAGAAAATAACTCTTTGGATGCAGCTATGATAACCCAATATGTTAAAGAAGGTAACCACTCTTATCATTGGTGACTGTGATTAGACTATAGTCCCATTGGAATCAATACCAGGCAGCCAAGGATCAAAGTGTGTGTGTGTGTGTGTGTGTGTGTGTGTGTGTGTGTGTGTGTGTGTGTGTGTGTGTGTGTGTGTGTGTGTGTGTGTGTGTGTGTGTGTGAGGAGTTGTGAGTCTGAGTTGGAGCCTACTGTTCAATCTAGGTGGGATCACATGGGAATCAGATGTCCCTTCTCCCTCTGATAACGACTTTACGGCCAAATTTAATTTAGACGTTCAACAAATAATAATAAAAAAACATGAAATGTTTGTGTGTGTGTGTGTGTGTGTACATGGTTTTATGTAACATGCTGTTTTGCAACTGAACTAAACTTTGATGGAGTTTACACAAAGGTTTTGTTACAGTTAATGCACATAAGAGGGAAAATAAAGAAAGCTTTCCCTAAAAATTAAAGATTTGGTGCATTTTTACCAAGATGAACCATAGTTTGTGTCCAACCATGAATTAAAACCCTTTTTTTAAACTATGGAAAATACCAATTGATGCTACTATCGAGGTAAGCTGTGTCACCAACAGAATGTGGTCAACAGTGTTGGGCAGTAACCCATTACTCGTAATAATATTACTTTTTCCCAGGAACTAGCAGTGTAACTACTTACTAATAAATTTCATTACTAATATTACAGTTACTCCTCCAAAAGATAACTAGTTACAATGTTCCTTTGGTTGTCACCCTGTACTGATTTTAAATCCAACAATCCAATCACATCTTTGGATCCATTTTTGTAATTGTGGAGGAAACTCTTCCATTCAGTGGCTGGAAATATTCCATTACTTTGATTTTAACAAACAAAACTGGACTTTAACCATCATAACATTACTGCTTCTTGCACTTCTGGTTGGATGCTTAACTGCATTTCGTTGTCTTAGTACTTGTACTTTGTGCAATGACAATAAAGCTGAATCTAATCTTATAAGTCTAAATTGTGGGGAGATGGGACACAATTACCAATTTTGTGGGGAGTAGCAGAAAAGTAATATAACTAGTAGTGTAACTATTTTATTTTTTTTTTGAGTAATTAACCCAACACTGGTGATCAAATACATAATATAGCCTACAGCTCTCCCTCTCTCCCTCTCTCTCTCTCTCTCTCTCGCTCACACACACACACACACACACACACACACAGACAGCAGAAGTCATTTGGGCGTGGCTGGGAAAATCAACGTCAATTCACCTGAGCATGGGCTCGGTTGTACCGACTCCAGGACTGTCAGGTATCACTGCCATCAAAACTAACCCTTCCCCAGTGGCTGGTGATTGACGAGTGGCCTAAATATTTAGACCTTTGGGCCCCCATTTTCCTGACAGTCAGTTTTATTCTTTAGGGTTCAGATTGGCTCTCACTCGGTTCAAACACAGCAGCTGCTCACAACCTTATCCGATTGACGCTCCTGAGGTGCAGCGTCACTGCAAACCGACCTGGCTTCATTCCTCAGGTCGCATCATTACAGTCCCATGGCGTGGCGCAATGCTTCTCCCTAACAAAACCACAGTTGAATACCAGTTTTGGCTCTAAAGATAGGCGCATTACTCATGTAGGGCCCTTTTGTTTCAGCCCGTAGCAGTCGACTTCAGAACTGTAGGATGGTGCTGTGGCACCGAGGCCACCTTTACATTATAGGATAAGGTTGATTTCTGTGGAGATCAGAGCACAACAGGTAAAGAGTTTTCATTTTATTTTAATCTTACAAACATGCATGAAACATTCAAAGAAAAATGAAGGAAATGATCAACCTATGCGTGTGTTTGGAGTCGGATCATAAAATGAGCTGAGATTTAAGCAATGTGGTGATAGCTACTCAGCAGGGTAAACAAAAGGCATTTAAACGAAATCAATTAACTATATTTGATAAAATATACATTTGCGATTTATTTTAAAAAATGTATTTAAAATAAATGAACATAGATTGTATTGTTTATCATATATGTATATACATATACATATATTTATAAAGCCTTGGAGCCACAGCATGTCTGTATACGGCCTGCTACCATTTACCTTGAACACCTTTGACCATGAGACTGAGCAGGTGCAGATCATTTGAATAATTCCTACTTTAAAGGAGTGTTTTTCATGGGTGTTAAGTATTGTAATGAATGATTCCCAACCTCATGACCTGGAGCACTTGAGTCAATATTAATTTTAGTATTAATACATTTTAATATTCTACCAACTAGATGTCAACTTAATATGTAATTATTTAAAGGATCTGATCACACATAAAGACTATTAATCTGAGAACAGAGAACGACAGCAACAACATAATCAGGCAGGAGTTCCTGAAGTTTGAGAACTTTCAATCTAATAACCTTATTTCACATTGGAAATATTTTATTTTAGACTATGACTCAAACTCGAGATCCAAGATATCGGATGTGCAGTATTTGCAGAATCTGATGCTCCACTTAGATTAGAAGCAAACATGAATGTCTGCTTAAAGACGTCAGACAGCTCGCAAGTTAAAAGAACTAGTTTGGTGAGGAGGAACACCTTTTGACTGTTCTTTGGAGAACCTGTTGGGCCAGTGCTGGGTGGGTTAGAGCTGAAGGAAGAAGGAAAATGCTTTTAAACAGGCACGACAGCTTTAATGAGATACCGGGTGTGTTTAAACGTGTGTCCCTTCTTACACTGTGTTTTATCAAACCATCTGTGGTTCAAAAAGTTAAACTCCACATGATGTGAAACTAAAGATTTGTTGTTGCTGATGACTCTTTCAGGTCATCTTTACTGAGTTATGTTCACTATATGTTTGGCCAAAATAACCAGACAGGGAAACGATCTGTAACCTTCTGTTTGTTCTCCAGCCCAACCATGAGGGACAGACTGAGCAACCTGCAGGAAATGTCCAATGGCCATGTGGAGCCAATGGAATATGCAGAGTCCACTGTCTCCGAGTCCTTCAGCAATGTGGACCTGGAGGACGAGTTGCCCCACGAAGCAGTGGTGTTCGACAACAGCCCTGCTCTGGAGGGGGTCTTTTCCCAGTCGCAAGACATCCACAGAGAGATCCAGCTCATCCGCCTGGAGGTTAAAAGGCTTCGAGAGCAGAACTCTCGCATTCTCAAGGGCGTCACCACCATGAGCACTATCAAAAGGGACTCCAACGCCATCGGTGCTGATATAAAGGCTCGGGCTGAGGGTGTGCTAGCACACCTGCAGGAAATGGACGGCACAGCCCACAAGCTAGAAGAAGAACATGGCTCGAATTCTGCCATCACACGTATCGCCAGAACCCAATACGCTTGCCTCAGCAATGGTTTCCGCGATGCCATGTTTGACTATAACGAGGCTGAGATGAGCCACCGGGAGAACTGTAAATCCCAGATCCGGAGGCAAATGGAGATAGTGGGACGTGAGATGACAGGGGAGGAGCTGGAGGAGATGATTGAGACAGGTCAGTGGAACATCTTCAATGACAACGTTGTGAGCGAGGGTAAAACGGCCCGATCAGCTCTGTCCCAGATCGAGAAACGTCACCAAGAGCTGGTGGACCTCGAGGCTCGTATCAATGGCATCCATGAGATTTTCCTGGACATCGCCATGCTGGTGGAAGAGCAGGGCTCCATGCTGACCTCCATCCAAACCAACGTTCAGAAAACTGATGAAGACATACAATTGGCCCTGGTCAAACTTGGAAAGGCCAAACGTCATGACAAAAAAAACCCCTTTAAAAGGATGTTTTGCAGCTGTTTCCCGTGCTACAATTAATGAGTTTATAGTCTAGCGATTGGTAGAGGGATGGAGAGATCTTCTGTTCAGACAAAGAGAAGTGGGAAATTTTCTGTATTTTTTCCCCCTGCCATTAGTACGTTGTATTATCACAAAGCATTTACCGTTGCGCCACATTTTTTCCAGGAAGTAAAATAAAGTTTTGATTGAAAGTTTTAAAAAAAACTATTGTCTATACTGAGAGATAAAACATGCTTGGGTAAAACATTTTAAAACTGTACTGAAGTGATGAGACTGGTATCTCAAATCAGAATAAATCCCCGTGACTGAGGTGTGATGCAGATCTGAAACTAATAGTATTTGAAAATAACGTTCGTTATCCGTTTTTATAGCCTGTCTCAGTTTCCATGTAACACATTTATTCTCTTAAAAGGAAATTATTTGAAAATTGAGTTACATGTTTGTGCTGACATAAAGGTTAATACAGTAAATTGCTTAAGGACATAAACCCTAAAGAAATGTTATTATATCCAAATTCAATAAACAATTCAATATTACTGTGTCAATGCACTGGTAAAAATGGATGTCCCAGACTTACGGCTGAAAGAAAATGATTGATCGGACTGTAAATATTTTCTGAATTACTATATATATATATATGTGTGTGTAAATTATTAAATGATGATGGTGATAGAAACTAACTCTTCTGTGTCCACATTGCACAATGAACCTATTTAAATTTATTTCCTTATCTTTTGAGGACACCAGTAATCGAGGAGTTACAGCAGTTTTAATAGTATATATAATGCTGTCGTAATGTTATGCAGGAATCACACAATTGATGGATGATGTAAATGATGTAATGTACACTAATCTGTTAATCTGACTATATGTATGATAATAGTTTTATGCTGTCTGACTTTCTTCTGTGGTCTCATGTATCATTACATAAACAGCTATATTAAGATCAGTGGGAGTTTGTTCTTGTTTGAACATGAAATCTACATTAACACATTAAAATAAAGACCTGTTGAGATTTATTTCTTAATTCAATTCACAAACCAGGGGCCAAACAACATAATTAATACATATAATCTGGTATTCATGTAATACTCTCTGTCCAGCCCTGGGCCTCCTAAATCATCCAGTGGTATCCCAGACACACACATCCACTAACACAGTGGTTCTCAAACATTTTTTAATAATGTAAATTGAAATATTTTTTTTTCAAGTACCTCCTGAAAAGTGCCTATAAAAGGAGGTACAATACAGCGCTGCTCAAACAGCGTCTGATTTATTAAGAATACTTAAATGCTTAATTTCAAATGTTTGGAATCTGTCAATAAATTCATGGGAAAACATTATTATAAAACATTAAGCAATAACACTAAACAGCATTGAAGTTGCATTGAATTGTGTCTTTTTGGTAAGTTGTGCTTCAGTAAGATCTTTGTCATCAATTTCTTTTCCAGAGGTTTTACTTTAGTTGACAGTTTATGTCAGATAACATTGAAGCTTTTTAAAATTGAATATAAAATGTGGTTTTATTGACATTATAGCATAATTCATTTAGGAATTATGCAAGACTGATATTTTCTAAATGAAGATTTAAAATTACAGTGTAAATATTTTCTGAATTACTATATATATGTAAATTATTAAATGATGATGGTGGTTTGATAGTAACTAACTCTAAGATTAAAAAAACTAAAACAATCTCACATACCCCCTGCAGTACTCCAAAGTACCCCTAGTACAGATACCCACATTGGAGAAACACTGCACTAACACACAGGTGTCATCACTATACAAACAAATGGCAGCTTGCGTTACAGCAGTTCACTGTCAAACACTTATTTCCTCAATACAGGTCTCATGAACATTGGTCCATTGGAAAACTGTCTTACTTAATCAATAAGTCTCCTGCTTCCCGAAGTGAAAAGAAAGCTGCTAAAATACCCATCTCCCTTCAAGGAAGTGTTTTTGTGTTGCAGTGGGAAGGCCCATGTCTGTCACCGAGGAAGGGGCGGCATTCACACACACAATGAACACACGGCAGACAACTTCCTTCAGAATAAAAAGATGTGTTTCTCAAGCGCCTTGGACCAAATGTATCAGAGTGAGACATATTGAAGGGATTTACTTGCTTTCTGCTTTAGTGGGAGCCATTTACAAGAGGTAAGACACTAAGCATTGATAGCTGAATGATATGTCATGAATTTTCTGCAGCTGGGGACAAGTGGATAATTGGTGGGAGTTAATTAGTGCGATACTGCCCGAGCTGCTTGGAAAGACTGAAACTAGGCTGATTCAGTGGTCATCAAGAAACAAGACATTTAATTGTTGTATTATACGCAGTGACAGCTTTTTAACAATTTTCTATGGTATGAGGAAATGGATTTTCTATGTGCAGACTGAGACTGTGTGAAACAATCAGTGGCAGAGATTTAGGCAAGCACCACAGTCTTAAAAGTTTAGAGCAGGATGAGTTTGACCAAATGAATGTACTTCTTAACGTACTTCTTACAAACATACTGTGCAACAATGCCATACCAAAAGCACATTCAAAGCAAATGTTTGTTTTTTCAGTAAGATGGTGTCTTCCTTGTTCCTGGTTTAAATGAACACATTCCAACAAGCCTTTGAGCTGTGACTGCTGTCATTGCCACAGACTGAAACTACAGATAAACTGACCAGTCATTGTATCACTAGTTAAACAATACTGATATATTAGCTTTTGGATATCAGCATATCCCTCCAATTGGCATTACTGTCACCATATGCTAATTCCCAGCTCTATATTTTTATTCTCAGACTCCATTAAAATACTGTTTAATCCTATTTTATACTGGCCCTTCATGCAGCCTGTCAGTTCATCCTTTATCTGAAGCCATTTTGTCTTCTGTCTCTTTAAGGCTGCCCTGTGTTTCTGGGGGAGAGGTCTCACTAATTAGTGTACAAAAACACAATGGTTTCGGTAAAACTGCATCTCATTTTATGGAGATAATATATTCTGTTTTTTCCCATTGATGGAAAGATAACTTCACTTGTTGTTTGTGGCTTAAGTAGCTGCTAAAAAATAACAGTTGGCTTCACTTGTTGCTTCAACGATTGCTAACTGTTCATCAGGAAAAGTCTGTAATGTTAAATCACCAAGAGTTGTGGCAGAGCAGCTGAGGACATTAGAGGGAAAACCAGAAACCTGGGAAGCTGTACAATGGTATGATGATGCCTATATTGACTTCCTGACATCCAACAATTGTGCAGATTTTCCTTGACAATTTTGTCTTGTAGCTTGCTGGCTCAGCAATGGAATGACTGCTTAGTGTTGTTTTGTTAATAAAGTTAAAACACAAGAGGAACAGAGTGTATGCAAAAAGTATTCAGGTGGAATACAAACAAATATCACTCCGGGGCACTCCTTTGTGCCCTAATGAAGTTAAAACAACAACCAAAAAACAGGTTGAGGGTGACAATAATCACAACTTTGCTGTTGTTGTCTGTTGGCTGGTTTAAACTACTTTTACAGTATTTATATAGCACCTAGACCTGTTTCATAATTATAAAATACATCAAATTTCACTTTCTACAATATAGGACCTTTTTAATATCATTAATATTATAGTATTTAATATTTATGGGGAGCCCTATGAGGGCTTACCATAATGAGGTTGGACTTAAGATCCAATGGACATATGTCCGCGTGGGTTCGAACCCCACTCCTGGTATAGCATTTTAGTTACGTCTCTATCTGCGTCTTTGAATTACCTCGATATAAATAATAAACTCATGTATAAACTCGTGTATAATGCACGTGATAATAACTTTGTATTATGAATTTAATGTATTTGATCATCATGAAAATCTACCTGAAACTGATTGACCAACATCTTGCTCAACTCTGGTCTCTCAGGCAGGATGCGGGACATGCTGGAGAGGCTACAGACCATTAGCGAGGAGGAGGAGGACTATGAGCCAGAGTTTTATGGACCTGAATATGATGTAGACAAAGTGACTCTGTCTCAACAGGCAGTGTTGTTTGAGAACACCTCAGCTATTGACAACATCCTGAAGGAAGCCCACTCCATACGTAAGGAGATCTCCTTGCTCCACCTAGAGGTGGAGCGCTTGAGCATCCATAATGAACGCTTTGGCACCTCTGTGCGGCGCCTCACCCTTCTCAAAAAGGACTCTGACTCCATTGCCAGAGGGATCCAGCAACGTGGGGAGGCCCTGTACGCCCGCCTTAAGACCCTGGGTGAAGAGAGCCGCGAGCTGGAGGTGAAAGAAGGTCCCAACTCTGCTGCTAGTCGCATTGCCCGAGTTCAGTATGACACACTGACCCGCACCTTCCACGCTGCCATGAGTGACTACAATAAGGCAGAGGAGATGCAGAGGAAAACGTGTCGGGGGAGGATCCAGAGGCAGGCCTCCATACTGGGGACTGAAATCACTGATGACCAGCTGGATGGGATGGTGGACAAAGGTGGTGAGGGATGGACTGAGCTTTCCCAGAGCCTGCAGACCCAAGGCGGACGCTCGTCCCGTTGGGCGATGTGTGAGATTAAAGGCAGACACAAGGAGCTGGTGGAGCTGGAGGCCAGACTGAAGGAGGTCCATGACCTGTTCATGCAGATGGCCATGCTGGTGGAAGAGCAGGGATCCATGGTCAATAACATTGAGGCCAATGTGTGTAAGACTGTGGAGTACGTCGACAAAATCAATGTTGACATCAAGAGGGCCCTACAGTACAAGAGGAAAAACCCTTTTCAACAATGTTGCCCCTGTCTACCCTGTTGGAGACACAACCAAACTTTTTAAGGGCTTATTTTTGACTTTATGCAATGTTATGGATGATTAAAAATAAATATTTACTTGTGTAAAAAGTTATGGACAGCTGAAAAGAAATGTTATGTAATGTATTGTAATTCATGGTAAGTCAGCAGATGTAAGACCAGCAGTCTAAATTTGATTTACACAGAAATATCTGTTCCTGTTATTTGGATCAGATAATTAATTTAAAAGCGAGTGTGCGTGAGAGAAATATATACGTTTTAATTTAAGTTGAATCAGCTAAGCAGATCCCTGACGTGCAAAATAAATGCTGTTGTAGTAAATTAAAATTGGTTTGTTGTGCTTGGCAGAACATCAACATAGTAAGTTGAATCATGGGGATAAGGTCTTTTAGAAAAGTGGAAGAATTGGAGTCATGAGAGTGATGGTGGTGCAGTTAGTGGTGACAGATGAGATCCATTTAGAAGAGGGAACAGGATTACGGTAAATTATCGAAGTCACCATCACTACGTGGTTGTACTTCAGGAGAAATACCTTGGTCTTATGTAAGTGGGAGGAGATTCAGATACACAGAAATTAAATAAACACTAAAAGAAAGTGAAACTCTAAAGTGACAAAGACGATGAGATGACGAGAGACGTTTCATTCTGATGACCAAAAGGTACGTTTGGTTTAAAATGCTATGTTGATGTGGGTTTTGAAGCAGGTATAAAAGTCAGAAATGGCTCTACAGTCAGCCAAAGAATGGGGAAGAGAGAGAGAGAGAGAGCTGCTCTTCCAGATTCTTCTTCACTCAGACTGGACAAGAGACATGTCACATGATCCCATGACACAATCTATTTTTTGAGTGTAAAATGAGAGAGCTGTAGCCTTTAGCTGTCAGCCTGTGTGGTCCTATATGAAGACAAATTATGTTAACAAGATGGTTAGTCCAGTAGTTTATGTTAGGCTACAGCTTATGTCTTGTTATTGAAAAATAAGTAACCTTAACATGAGCAAGCAGCATAGCTAAATTTAACCAGCTTGGGGGGTTCGGGACAAACATGAGCTGTGTGTGTGTGTGTGTGTGTGTGTGTGTGTGTGTTATCCATGGTATGTTACAAGGCTCCAGGCCTGTTGTGTGGTAATTTGATTAAAAATAAATTAACTTAGCAGGCCCAGTGTCATCTGAAATATTATGTCAGGAACTAATCCCAGATTTTGACACAGGGACTGTCAGGTACTAATGTAATGTAATCAGTTCATATAGTGCTTTAGTGGTTTATATTATTTCCATATCCCAGAACAAAGTTACATTTGATCATATTAAAACCAACCAGTTGCCACACAGAAGCCTTTAACTGTACAATTAAACAGATTTCATTAAACAAAATGAAACCCTTGGTTGTTCGTACACTGTACCAATGTCAGAAATAACCACTGAAAGTCATTTTGCAATTTATAAATAAAGTAAAAATAAAACTATATTGTCTCATACAGAAGAGAGAAGTGTAAATATGTGTTGTAAAATGGGAAATACAAAGCCAACACATGATAGGCGACTCGTCCGTGCGTGTCCGGTTTCAGTGCCGCGGTCAGCCCGTAGTAGCCGTCACTGTCACTTCAAGTCTCCTACCGACTCCGGTAACTTCTCCTGCACGGATCCGTGAATGCCTCCAGAGGTCTTTTCTGTTTGGGGTTTTGCTTTTCCTTCGCACCCTCATTTTTGTGGCGTGGCACCATTTCTGTTGGTAACGATAACAGGGATTCAAGCAATACAATAAGCTGACATTATTATGTCTGGTAGTGCTTTTGAACACTTAAATCTAACCACATTTTGTCTTAAAAGCTGTGTTGCGTCAGTCTGCCTCTACAAGTTAGCTGCTAGAGGCTAACACAGCGCTAGCATCGTGGTTAATCCCTACATGAGGCGTTTGGTAATGCGGGGAGCCGTTGTAACAATCGTGTGCGTTTCAAACTCCATGGTTATTTGGAAATTATTATTATTATATTATTATTATATATAGTTTTTCTAGTGGAAATGTGGCGGGATGCGGTGTATACACCAGGATGGCCGAGTGGTTAAGGCGTTGGACTTAAGATCCAATGGACATATGTCCGCGTGGGTTCGAACCCCACTCCTGGTATAGCCTTTTAGTTACGTCTCCATCTGCGTCTTTGAATTACCTCGATATAAATAATAAACTTGTCCGCTAAAACAAAAGCCCTGGATGATGGGATAGAAACAGCACGTCTCTATGCGAGGTAGTCAGACGCAGTCATTACACTCTTGCTGTGAATGGTAGGCTTCTTTTCATCTAATGCACCAAAGAAAAATACAACATTGGCCTCCGTAAGTAGTGGTAACGTGACAAAAGCGAAGACATTCACAAGAAAGACGTGGTATTAAGTGTTAATTCTTTACGTGTATCAACTAACGGCACCTAAAGACAGTGTAAAGTGTTTAAATACATTTTTGTACAATTAATCTGTAGCTCATTTGGTCATGATTGACAACAATGTGGTATTGTAAAACAAAATAAACTCTTTTAGATTGATGAAGATTTTTACAGTACAAGCCCACCTCCTGCTGGCACATACAGTATTTATGCATTTGCTATATTTGATGAATGTGCCCATGAGATGATACCCATAATTACTTTCAACTAGGTTGATTGTGGAGAACATATTTATAAGTGCATAAATATATGTCTTTAACGCTGTATTTATTTAGTGTATTTAGTGAAGTCCTCCAGGTTTCCGTGGTCTATTTTCAGAGAGTAGTTGCACCATTGAGGCAGAAGAGGGCACTGTAAGCCCTCGCTGTAGTCTCTGGTCTGTGGTGTAACACAGGCCCTAGTGGAGGCCTACACACTCTCACCCCTATAATTTAACTGCAAGGGCGATGCCTTAGATTCATGGATACCCAGTCATCTGCATCTGCCGCAGGAAAACAGCTGTAACTCTTCTTAAGTTGTATTCAGAAGTTTGCTGCACTGTTACATGGGTCCAAGAAACATGAATGTGAAATGAGTATTGTGAAACTTTCTCAACCCACTGAGATTTTTATATAGGTCTTTTGCACTGTAGTGTTGAATGAATGTAAACAATCAGCAGTACCTGCGTGTAACTGTGCCTGTGTGGAGCCTTGATATTTAAGATGTCCCCATTTTACATAAGAGTCTACGTAAATATGTCAGTGAAGCATTTCTTCCTGTCCCTTTACTCCATCTATACCCGCCACCAAATAAATATGCTGTCACTTGATAGGTGTCCGGGGCCTAAGAGAGCACTAATTTGTGAAATTGAGCTTCTTCTTTCAGCTGTGCGAGGAAGCATCCACAAAAGAGCCCTGACAACTGAGAAGAGGGAGGGAGAAGCATGAGGGCTTACAATGGAAGATCAACATCTCTGCATCCCCAAAGCCTCGGAGACTCTTTCGAATGGGCCTTAATCTATTATTCAGTCCCCTCAGGTACTGGAAAAGTTGTTTCTTTTCAGGCCAACACATCACGCAGTATAATAAAATGATACCTGATCCAAGAGGTAGTGGAAGGGTTTATGGTAATGATAATGGCTTTTGTTGTTATTATTATGGTTATTTATATTGTTAATGTTATTTTTAAATGTTCACATTTTAACTGTCTGATCTGCTTGTTTCTTTGTTAGCATTTAATGTATGAAAGGTGCTCTATAAATAAAGTTTATTATTATTGAATTAAATGTTTTATGTTCCCTGAATTTGTCCAATAATTTGCAGGTGTTTGTTATGAGCGGGGGGGCTCCAATGAAAAGTTAAGCAATCAGTGGTGGAATGTAGCTATGTACATTTACTAGAACTGAAACCATAAACACATATTGTACTAATTGTACATTTTATTTGATGAAACTAGTTGATTTTCATAATAGCTTCAATAAAAACACATGTACAGTCAGTAAAATGATTCTGTGTTATAGATTAAACTGAATAAAGTAGTTTGTATGTAGTAACTTGTTCTGGCTCAGCATTTAAATGTTATAATAATACAGTATAATATATAATAAAATACTGACGGTACATTATTGATGCTTTTATTACATTTTACTGACAATACCTCTGGTTTTAGATACAGGAGTTTAACTCATAATAGAGTTTGTTTATCAGATCAGATCAGAAATACTTTAATAATCCCAGGGGGAAACTATTTTCGTTACAACACTCCAGATATACAAACGACATATTATACAAACAACATATATATATATACAACATTCAGCACAAAAAATATAAATATATATATAACTATATATAACTATATATAACTATATATATATATATATATATATACAAGATCAATGTACAGTATTAATGTGCAAAAAGTGCAAAAGAATGATTGTCTATGTTTTGAGTCAGAATTACAGAGGGTTTACAGTTTATAATGTAATATAGCCACTTTTACTAAAACACAAGATCTGTAAACTGTAATAGTTTTCATAATCCAAGTAAATACAGTTATATTTCTCACATTACACACATATTACAATAAAACACTGAAAATGGATCAAATGGCTTCGTCCTCGGTGCCTTTGCTAAGGGAAAGTTTCAAAGACCCTTGGCCTACTAAACCTTCCAGTTTTTTTTTTTATTTTTTTTTATTCCATCCCATTAAAGTTCCTGGTGCAGCTTTGTGTTTTCCACTGGGAATCACTGGTTTCGTTGGTGCTACGTCACGTGACGCCCACCCCGCGCCATGTTTCCATCTCCGCGTCAGGAAAACTTTTACAGCCAGAGGGAACGGCTCGAGACCCAGCGTGAAGCTGTCCTCAGTGAACACGGTGCTTCCGCTCTGGACCTTCAAAATAAATCTCACTTCTGCGCTGGGGAAGGAGTAAGCTCCCTTAAAATGGTCATAGCCGTGGAGTAAAACTAGAAACAGAAGCAAATGTCATTCTTTAAATCATACATAATGTCTCAAAAGCTATTTCACATAGTATAAATGTAATATATGGAGTGGCATTATGTTGTAAGCCCTGACATAAAAAACCTATGCACCCGTCTTTTACGCCCTTTTACTTTGAAGGCCCCCCCTGTTGTAGTAGCATTTCCGTTATGTTTCTCTATCTCCGTGTAGCTTAACATCGGCGTAAGCGGCAGGGAGAAAGAGTCAAGTAAGCAACAGGAACAAAGTTGTGGGACCTGAGTCCAGAGTACTGCGGCGTTCACCCGTGAAATGTAACAACCATCTCTCCGTTTCCCAAGAGACAGCCCCGCCGTGTGGCTCTCCGAGACTACGGTACTTTGTGTTTTCCGTTGCAGCAAAAAGGCGTCTCTTTTTTTTTTTTTCTTCTTTTTTGTTGTTGTTGTTAAGGAGGCACATTGTGGAGACTGGATGCGCGTTTGAGGACGGTTCCCTTTAAGTTAGCTTGTTAGTTAAGAAGAGTGCCTCGTGGGGGGAAAGAAATGCCTTAAATCAATTGGATTTATGCACTTTTTTTTATTTTTTTATTTTATTTTAAAACTTTTAAATAGATTTTTCTACTTGTGTTTGTCTGCCCATACTGTACACGCTTTTTGGACTTGTTTTGAGGGAGCACGTCTCCTGACTCCTTGGTGACAGCAGAGGTGAGTGTGTGTGTGTGTGTGTGTGTGTGTGTGTGTGTAAGAGAGAGAGTGTGTGTGTGTATAAGTGTGTGTGTGTGTGTGTGTGTGTGTGTGTGTGTGATTTTGTGGGACCTGCAACGTTAACCGTCATTGTATCAACGGTTTTAAAAAAACAATTCATTTTAAAATGTTTTAAAATAAGTCCTCAAACAACACGTTTTTTTAAATTTTTTAGAATTTTTTATGTTTTACTTCTTTAACTTGAGGTCTTGCACGTAGCTTAGCAGCTGGGGGTTGTACACATGGCAGATATGGCTTGATTTAAAAAAAACAAAAAGCCCCAAATACCGCAGTCATACCTAAGAGATAAAACATTAACTACCACAAGGCCACCACAGATTTTAGAGTTAAAGTCCCCTTTTCATGTGTTTTGTCGCCGTATCATTGTGTGTTTTTTTTTTTATCAGGAAGACAGCAAAATCTCCTTCAGTTTTCATGAAGTTTGCTTTTCATTCAAATGAACCAAAAAAACTACAAAGTACCGAACTACAACCAGGCTTGTTTTTAAAATGTACACTTATAGTTTAAATAGTTTGTATTATTAACCTGGCTGATTGTATCTCTTCTGTTGTTTTGCCTCGGTTGTCCAAGCTACTCCCCTCAGCAGTGGAGAGGAACCGAAATTGTAAAGACACCAGCAAGATAGATGGGGGCTGTCTTTTCCTTGAGTTTACATTTGTTATTTTTGGGTCTTGCATCATCCCTGAAGAACTGTAACTCACCAAGCACTGCTAGATAAAAAAAAACAAAACAAAACTGCACATTAACTCCTTTCATGGTCAACACAAGCTATTTTGAGAGTGGACATGGTTGAGTGTTTTAATGAACGGACACCCTGAATTAAAACAGACCTCATGCACAAGCGTTAACCTTACACAGACACACACACACACACACAAATAAAAGGTCTCAAAAAGCTGCATCAAGACTGAGAGAAATAACAAGAGAAGCAGATTCACGAGTCCAAGTCGAAACAGTTTGGAGATTTTGTGATAAATGGTGTTTCATTTTTGGAGGTACTGAAAGTTGAGCACACATGACAGCGTCCTTTGTGAAACCGATGACTCACAGATAGAAAACAGTGCTATTTGCATGGAAAATTAGCACATTAAATGAGACGTAACTGCAATGTAGTATTTCACAAACCCCGTAGAGGAAATTCTCATCACTTCTAAGAAATCATAGTCCAGGTTTAGCTGCTCTTCTGGTTTTGTTAACCTTTGAGCCTGAAAAACTTAATTGATCCAATGAAAGAATCATTTGGTTGCACAATGACAGACCTTATCCACTGCGTGCAGTCATGCTCTGCCATACCATCCAGTGAAATTATTGTCAGGGACCGAACTTGAACTAGTGACTAAATGAAAATCAATTAAATATAATTAGAATGTGCATTTATGGAAGTCTTACAACTTATACAGTGGAAAAACTGCTTCAGCGTGAAGTTCAGGACTGAATACTAGGAGGAAACATTACATTTGACTGCATATGATGGTTAGTAGGCGCCACCCAATGCAAAATAAGCCCACTAAAACACGTCAAAGATCAATTTGACCTCTGCTTGATGCTTTGTGGCTGCTTCAAACACTTTGATTATTGGCTAGTTTGTTCTTGAGCTGAGTCTACAACATGATTGTCCATTATTACAGGATCAATTACTAGCTGTTTTACACATACATCAGCGCTCAGATAGTCAGCCTAAGGACATTGTGTGACACCAGTTTGTTTCTTCCTCAGCCCCGTCGAACAGACACTGAGGTGAGGTCTCAAACAGGTGTTAGTGCTTAACGACCTACGGTGTTCCTCGTGAAGTGCCAGGGCTTCCTGTGTGCTATGTGACCATGTTTGAATGTTTTTGTGTGTGTAACTCCCATGCATGTGACACCTCCACTCTCCAGGCCTCCCTGTGAGATTATTTCCACTGCTTAAAGTCACATTAAAGCCAAAAGGAGCTAAAGAACTGGAAGCAACTGAGCCACAGTGAATGTGAGTTTTAAGCTTTCTTTCATTTACAGGTGCAGAAAGAGGGCTGTTACACTGTGTGTCAAGAGGCCTGGTACCAGAATTATCACAGTACTGCACAATTTCGACCTATAAAGGCATTGAATTCATTGGCTACCATGGCATCGCACAGTGACATCGCAGAGGGAGGAGCCAATGAAGAGTTCAACGACATCATCAAGTGGAGATCTGGTATGTTTTTTTTAATAGCTTTTGCCGTTATTGAGATTGTTATCATGAGGTTGTGGTTAATGTTTGCTGCTCTATATCGCCTGGAGAGCGCGTAAGCATGTTTGTAGAACCAAATGCTGTCAGATCAGTGAGGGGTCTTCAGTAAAATGACTGGGTTCTCTCACAGATGCACAGAAAGAACATTTTGTTGTACGTGCCATAAGAGCGGTCGCTGAGAGGAAACTCTGACAGAGCCAGAAATCCTGTTGTTCATGGTTAACCTCAGTTCCCATGGAGGCAGAAGGGACAGAGGCAAAGCAATCAACAGAAGGCACGAAGAGAACAGGAGATGGTTGATTGTAACACGTTTGCTGGGAGAAAGAGAAAGTCACAGGAACAGTGACCAATGGCAGCAGAGAAATGGAGAAGACAAGAATGCAGGGATGGGTTTGGAGGGCCGCACCCTGTGATCCCTTTCACCGTGGATCATTCCATAGGTTAATCTTTTGTAGACGCCACCCCCGGAGAGAGACAGACACACAAACAAGTTGTTACTCTAGCAGAAGGAGTGCTTTAGTTGAGGAAGAGCAGTGCAATATCTAGAATATTACTGTGTCCATCTCTGCTGAAAGGTGGAATTTTTTAATTTAACATTAAGTGATGTTGAGGGAGACAGAAGAAGAAAGAGAAACTGTGACCTCCAGAAGCCTAGTGTGTATTTCACATTAAATTAATATATTAATACTTGTATATAAGGCTGAAAAGGTTGGCAAACTATTCCACATTTAAAATTCTGTGTAAAGTGACATTGGTAGATAATGTAAGTTTGTAATATTGATAATAATTGTGAATTATGGAATAAACACTTCACTTCAAAAGTGGTACCCGGCCCACATCCTGAGTTTGAGCAAGACTCAGGATATCTCCATCTATGCTGTCTCTGTCTCTTTCTCTCTCTCTCTCTCTCTCTTTCTCTCTCTGTACTGTAAACTGTGAAATACAAAAAGTAATCATCAAAAGAGAAGTGGTCAGATTTATCCATCCTGTCTAGTCCAAGTGCCAGCTTTCTCCACCCGCCCAGCCTCAGTATGCTGGCGGATTCTGTGCCAGGAATTCCACCGTGCCGATGGAGTTTGTAATTTACAGCACTTGTGTTCAGACCGCAGTGCTTTTTCTTACAAAGATTCAGGTTTCCCTAGCAACACCAAAAGTAATGTTTTCTTTTATGGCAAGGAGGGGGGGAATTTAGCACGTAGCTTAGCTGCACACAACCCACAAAATATATCAGGGCACATGTGTGTCGAGGTCACCTGCAAGCAGTATCCTGACTGTTTTATCTTCACCTTGTGGACTTTTTTTTTTGTGGTGTGTGTGTGTATGTGTGTGTCGGCGGTGGGTTTACAGAACTATAGCTGAAATCAGGTGTTCTGTTTTATTATTAAGAGTGTGTAAACTCTCTGAAACCAGGTTAAACCAAGAGGAAACAGCTGCAAGCTTCACAATGAGAAATTCTTATTTTTCACCAGAACACATGTAATATGTATATAGCTCCTTTCCTCACATGCTCTGTCGTCACACACATTTTTTTAAGGCGCTAAGCCTGTTCAAAACTATACAGACTGATTATTAACATTGATCTTGTGACAGCCTTACAAACCTGGGGTTGTCTACTGCGGTGTCTAGTGTCGGTGTCAATTGAGACTGGATAATAGATGGTGAGAAAGAGAGAAATTTGTAGCCTACATGGGGCTGAAACATGGGCTTCGAGAGGTGATTGACAAGCAGGTGAGTGTGTGTGTGTGTGTGTGTGTGTGGGCAGGTGAAAGGATGTTTTCACAGCTGAGACGAGACTCGTGAGAAACGCATTACTGTACTTTGTTCACGTGATCTCCAGCCGGCCACCATGGGGGTGTGTTTGAATGGTTGAGGAATTTCCTCAAACAACATGCACACACACACATTCCTCTTTTTCTTTTTGTCATCATTACTGATTGACCGACAGTTCTGATCTTGTGGAGCGTCTGAGCAGATTCTGTGATTCTGAAGCTTTGGTTTAGTTATTTCAGCTGGTGTCTGTTCCATTTCTAAACTAGTACTACAGTGGGATCACCACTACAGTGTGTGTGTGTGTGTGTGTCGCTCTGCCTCCTATGACGGAGTTCAGGAAGCTAGACAGTCCCTTTGACAGACATATGCACACTCATGCCTCTTGAGGGGCGTGGGGGGTTGCTCATGTTTTCCTGCGTGTCAGCTTGTTATGCAAGCTCGCAGTGGACCAGAACGAGAGACAAAAAAAATGTTCAGTATAGAACAAATGAAAAGAGGATGCAGGGTAGAACTGTGTGATGCTGGAGAAAGTATCAGACCTAAACTTTAGATATTTTGGAACTTGTGATGGGCATTTTTGTCTCCCATTTAATAGACTAAAAGATTAAACAATAAGTCTAAAGAAATCCTCTACAGACAACCTATAATGAAAGAAATCCTCACCTGTAGGGCCTAAAATTGACCTAATGGGCTGAACTCTGTTGAGAACCAGATGTGTGTGTGGTTGACCACATGGCACAGCAGTTCTAAATGAGTTGAAAACAGATGTTAAGAAGTGCTTCCAGACATTTTTTTGACAAAGTTCTGGTTGGATTACCCTATAACCTCCTGAAGCCCTATCTACCTATCCTACCAGTGCACTTCCCCTCCCCCCCTGCTCATTCCAGAGTGCAGACAAATGTGAAAGGTCAAATATCATCCACAGGATGGAGGGGTTGTTGTTTAACAGCCGTTACACAATAATGGACACTCAACGGACCCTTTTTTCCTCTCTGTTTATTTGTCACTTGCTGTGGAAGAGCCTCCTCATACAGCTCTGCTTACCCCACCTGTTCTTCTTCTTCCATCTTTTCTCTTCTGTTTTATGCCTTAAATTCCCCTATCTTATTACTTTCTCCTATAGTTCAGTGTCTGTGCAAATGTAAATGTGAGAATAACAGCATTTGAATTTATAGATTTGGTAGGTGCCCTGCAGCTCCTTGAGTGTATACAGCTTTGAAATTGGTTGCCTTTGTATAATTGTAACTCCTAACCCTCTTAGCGTTACCTTTTGAGATACACAGAAAACCATCTGCTTACACTTTACATCTGGGCGTGACGTGCAGCCTAATGAAAGAATTATGGTTGTATCTGAGAACAGGATTGCGATTGTCACCAAACGGAGGGTGTGTGGAGGGTGTGTGGAGGGTGTGTGGAGGGTGTGGAAAGCAGATTTGTCACCATACTAGCTCAACTACATGTCATGGATCCTTAATTCTAGCCTTGGCCTCTTGTAGCAGGGTGGAAATGTTTCAGCTAGTGTCTGTGTGTGTTTGTGTGGAAAGAGATTGTATTGCTTATTCAGAAATAATTGGTTGTAACATTAAAGTTATCTGGAGTGTCGCCACCTAGCTATGACAGCAAGAGCCGGTACCTAACTGTCAGGGAGTGCAGTGGTATGCAGTGTTATGCAAATACATAATAATGGGTGTGCATCTGCATGTGTGGGTAGCATGGAACACAAATCAAAACAAAGGAGCTTTCACTGTGGCCGCCCCTTCGTTCTGAGATGTCATGACCTGAATTTTTTATTTTTCTTCCTCTTTGCCTCTGGTGTTTTTTGTGCTTCGTTTTCTTGTATGGGTCTACGGTCAGTGAGAGTTCTCATAGTGTGTTTTGACTTTGAGGAAGCAGAGCGTCCACAGGGAATGTAGCTGGATGGGTCTTCAGCAGCAATATTTAGACACACGTGTGTGTTTGTGTTAGTCTCTTTGCTTGTTGCTGAATCTGGCTGCCTGGGAAGTGGGAGGAAACCAGCTCTGCAAAATCCTGGCTGGAAATTTGGGAATGGAAGCACTGGCCAAAACATCTCCCCTGGGTGCGGTTGTCTATGGGGACTCTGCCTCTTTGGTCCATGTGCATGTGAATGTGTGTGCGTCCAGCAGTGTACAAACACCCCGCCCAGCCCAGATGACATTTCAGCTCTGCAAGAGAAGGCTGGAAATGGCAGAAAATGATCAGTCTTGAATGTTCCTGTGGTTGTTACACACATACAAACGGGTCTCCTCTTTCTGTGAATCTCCCTTTCCCAAAGAAAGCCCTTCCAGTGTAAATCCCCCTCTCTGCCCCCTTTCCCTTGCTCATTAGGGCTACAAAGCCACGTTGCCCAATCTACCTTCTGACCCCTCGCATGACAGGATTTACTAAAACAAAAAACAGGCTGAGGCCCAGAGAGAGTTTAGATTAACCATTTAAAGCTACAGTGGTATTTCCCTACTAAGTAAATAACTTGAAGGGATTGAATCCCATTATTGAAATTCCCACTTTCTCATAGTGCTGAAGGTGTTTTACTTGTCCCTTTGGTTGTTCACAAGTTTGTGTTACTTGTTCTAGTACTAATGGCGCTAAAATTAGCTGCATAGTGCAAACAGTTTAAAGCTTTTTGACACTGTGTAAAAAGTGGTGTTGATAAAACTCTATAGTTGGGGCTTTTCACTACCTATCCTGGAGATAGTTTCGAATATTACGGATCCATCACAACCCATTGTGTTTGTGTTCTTCAGCGTTGCACAGAGTGGTCAGTAGAGACAGACAGGATAGACAGGCTAGAGACAGGAATTGACACGCCAAATGGTCTCAGGTCAGACTTAAACCAAGGAAGCTGTGGTTATATGTAACCTCTACAAAGAGACTGAGGATTCAGACATGGGAATCTACTTTTTCCAAGGGAGGAGCCCTGTGGCATTGTGGGAGATTTTGAATTTTCCATCTCTTGAATGTTGGTTGGACCACTGACTCATCTACTCTGTATGTGTGTGAGAAGCACAGCAATTACCACAGCCACTCCTGAAAGGTATTTTATTAAAGAAAAACCCTAAAATGTATGTAAAAGCAGCCATTTTCAACATACCCTGCATTTCTTGGTCTTGTTAACTGCTATATGTTTGAAAATTAAAACTAATCTTAATAATCATTAAGGGGAAATGCTTTGTAAAAGAAGTGGAAGTGGCAGAATTTCCTCTAACAGTAGCCTCTAATGGCTGTAATGGGTGGAGATCACAAATTGATATCAAAGATGACAATCAGGGCGGGAGGCTGAGAGAAAGATGGTGCAGTTAATTACATTATTTAATCACAAGGACATTGAACATCAAAAAGTGGAACGAATATTTTCTGTCAGTAGAGGATGGGTGTTAATAGTGAAGCCTACTGTACTAGTACAACTAGAAGGCGTGTGCATGTGATTATCATTGATTGTACATTATTTATTTATTATGTAGATAAGGTCTTGTGTGGTTTCCTGGGCTTCTGAGAGAGGTGGCTTTGATGGACCCTCGTAGCTTGACCTAACCTATGATTAATTTTATTTTAATAACGTTGTATGATAAGGATGAGTTATTTCATTGATCCATCAACAGTAATTGAATTATACCTTCTACTTTCTTAAGGAATTATCTTACTAATTATTCATGTTAAGGTAGCAAACATCCAGTAAGCAAACAGCTCTGAACTCACAGCATTTCTTCCAGCCAATAGTCAGACATGGGAGTTGGATTTGAAGAACTACCATAAGTAAATTAATTGTGAGAGAGAGAGACAGACAGACAGACAGAAAGACAGAGGGAGATGTTTATGCCAGTGCATATGCACTCGCACGGCTTCATTCAAGCAGCTCGATGATGGATGCTCTCGGGGTGGTGTGCGAAGACGGAATGACAGAGGGGGACGCCTGTCTCTGGGTTCATGACTGATGCAGTGCAGTGGAAAGTCCCTTTCGGTCTCTTATTCCTTTAGTCACTGCCAAGGCCAGCCTCACCCAGCCCAACTCATTCCTCTGAGTTGCGACCAGACCAGCTGCTGCAACTCTCTATGGAAGGAAGTAGATTTAATTTAATCACTCTGGAAGTTGGTCACGGGTGGACCGGGGCCGGTATTCCTCCTCTACTTCCTTTTTGTGAAGGAAAGGAAAAGAGAAAACAAAGTACAGGAAAATTAACTTTCTCTCTCTGTTTTCACCCCCTCCTCCCCTCTGGTCTCACTCCAATCTCTCTGTACTTCACCATCTCTGTGGGAATCGAGCTGTTTGCTCAGTTGCCCCTCATTCACTAAATATGTCAATGGGCAAATGGACTCAGGCCTTTGCCCTGTTCCCTGTTCCACTGCGCTGGCTCACAGACCTGCATTCAATGTCAGGAGCTGTGTCACTGTTTTGACCCTATGTCCTGCGTTTATTTATTCAGTTAGTCATCTTTCCTTTAATCGTCAAAGGTTTCACTTTCATATAAACAGTAGTAAAGGAAGTGGCTGTCGTAGCCCAGAGTGTCAGCATGTTTTAGGGTTAAGTCACTCTGGATGATATTTATCTGCTGTTACTCACTGCGGCGTGGGAGAATGACGTTTGTCGTCCCCGTCAGTACTTTGTGTTTTATAGGGGAGAATCAGCAGTCAGTAAAAGCAATGCATGTGGCACAAACACACACACACACACACACACACACACACACACACACACACACACACACACACACACACACACACACACACACACACCTATATGTTACCTGTCACTTACCTTTTAATTGACAAGCTGAAGCCGTCCCTGCGCTTGTCACTCACTTTTCTCACCCTCCTGTTGAGTGTGTGTGTGTGTGTGTGTGTGTGTGTGTGTGTGTGTGTTTGAGCATTTGTGTGACGTCACATGCAACCCGGCCCAGCACCCCAAATAAATAGACCCAGCGAACTTGATAAATGCACTCGCACCGCTACTTCCTCTTTCTCTTTTCTCACATTCTCCACCCTCCACCACCACCGCCACCACCTTGTCTTCCTGTTCCGGATTTATTTTTGTTTCTTTCTCCTTCTTTTTCTCTTTTTTTTGTTGTAAAAAGTCTTGTATTCCGTCATGAATTTAAGTAAGTGGATGTCTTGGAGGAAGCGCAACTTTTTCAGGAGGAAAAGGAAGCCTGAGAATAGTCTTTATCTAGGTAAGTAAATATGTAGTTCAGTGGATTCAAACAAGCATTACAGGAAACTGAGCTGTTTATCCACTTAACTCACAAAGTGATTAGCCACTTTATCTGTTTCACTCGCTGAAAGGGCTGTTAAACCAAACCGAATGCCCCAGTTTTTCATACCCACAGCAGCACAATGTCCTTGGTTAAATTCAGATTTAACATTATCTGTGACATCTTTTCTTCCAGTGACTTTTATCTTTAGCTCTTCTTTGTTTTTGCAAGAACTAATTATGCATCTGTGTGTGGCTTAACCATCAACATCTGCTTACTTTTGTGATGGACTGCATTTCATGTGTTTGAAATGAAATGTAGAGATTGCTCACTGTCATCATGTAGAAAGAGGGTTTGTATGTTGGATTATAATAATAATACAATAAAGCCAGAACATGAAGATGAAATATGTGAAAGTAAAATAAGGGTGAATGTTCCGGTTATAAGACTATGGTTCTATGGTCCTGTTTCACATTTTTCACGTTGCATCAGATTTAAATTTGACATAAATGATGCCCAGTTATTTGTTAAGGTGCAGGCCTTTTTCTATACCACTGGTCTATTCACCTTGGCAACACCCACTACTTCTTAGGAAGCCTTGAGCCAAGAGCGCAAACCTTTCCACATTCACTGCAGTTATTTTATGACTCAGTATATTAAATTGCTCACATTCATGCTCCTGCGTGTTGTGTGACAGCTACATTGGTTATGATGTTAAAAGTCTCCGCTTAAGGATATGTGTAATATAATCTATATATATTGAGGGCGGGGGGGTGGTTGGATCAGATTGTGGTGGGTGTGTGTTGAGATTTCCGGCAAATGCAGATCAAAAAAGTTGATGCCTTGCTTTGCCCCACCACATTGCCTCTCTACCATTGTGTTGTGTCTGTGTTTGTGCGCTGATCTCTGGCTGATATGCGCTTCTTTGTCTCTTTCTCCCATCTTGTCACGTCACTTGCATTCTGTCCGGTTGCACGCAGAGATGGTGCAGAACAGTGTTTCTGTGTTTATCTGCGTTCATCCCCTATCCCACGATGCATTATGGCTCCCACCCTTGGCTTGCCCCGTCCTGTTCTGCTCTGCCCCCAATCTGTTTCCCTTTCATTGACAATGTCCCTCTTTCCCTCCCTTCTTTCTTTGCTGTGGCATTCTTCAGATTTTTTTCCCCTCCCTTGCTGGTCAAGGAGTGACAGAGCCAGAGGAGAGAGGAGGAGAGTGAGGCAGGAATGTCAGATACTGTCTTGCGCTGATTCTCTTGGACTATTCCTTCATACACTTTTTAAAACTTTTTTTTTTTTTCTTTTGCTGCTTTTCGGCTCAGCGTAAAAGATGGCAGAGTATGGACTCAAACTCAGAGGTATGAACTTTTGACAGGTGTGTGACACATGGCTTGTTGGCAGATAGGTGTGCCACAGGTGGAGCAGCTAGGTGGGGTAGACCAAGGTGACAGTTGCTGTATATTTTTAGTAGTTTCCTGCAATCTGATCAAGGTGTATGCAAGCTTGCTATGAAAGCAAGATAATCGTTTTTCAAGTAAAACAGAGTTGTAACAACATTTCTAGTGTACTTTCTCCTCCTCTTCGGCAAACACACTTAAGATCCTGCAGGTTTTACGATTATATCAGTTTTAAGGAGACGTATACAAATATATATATTTGTATACATATATATTTATATTGTATACATATGCAAGAAATGTCTGTCTTAATATCAGAATCTGAAAAAGTAGTGGCATAAATGTTGTATACTATATTAGGTTTCCAACACGTGACGCTTAAAATGTATTTGATTGGATTGTGATAAATGTAGTTGGTAGCTGAAGCCAGTCAGACTCAGCTTAACGGTTTAATTTTCCCTGACTTTGCTTATTTCACTCTCATTTTAGCAGTTGCAGCAGTGATTTACAGTTTATATCACTGACTTGGCTTCCTGCTTACAGATCATCAGCCTGCTCTGACTTCACTAAATTGCAGTTCCCCTCACCTCACCATTCTTGTTCACCCCTAATTACACCAAATCGTGCACCTATGCACACCGCAGAGGTGTTTTTAAAGCTGCTAAGTGGGGATATGGGGTAATCTTTCTGGACGTTCGAAGTGTTTTGCTTACAAATTCCCAGATCTTGGCGAGGGAAGAGTGTCAACAAGGCTGTGCCGGCTGGGACAAGCTTAGACAAGTGACCACTGGAGGGAGGAGGGAGGAATGCAGGGGAAATTATAGGAATTCTATGCATTCCTTTCAACCTATAGAGTCAAAATAAAATGCATCTCTGCAATCAAACGAATAGGAGTGAGTTTTTACATCCACTTTTGTGTCTGCATATGTGGGGAAAGGAGAACATTTGTAAGAGTAAGTTAAGTGATGAACAATGGTTGACTTGAAAGCCTAACAGTGTGATTGTTGTAGGACTATGTGTGTGTCCTGTGTAAGGATTAGTGCCCCCCAATAGGCTGTGGGTGGTGCTGTGCTGAAAGACAGTAGAGCCAACAGCTGAGCCCCCTTCCTGGCTCACTTCAAGGTGAAGTTCACCCTGGGGAAACTTTTTTTTGCTTCTTTTTACGAGTGCAGCCTCTGCTTGACAGTTGTTTCACAGCCAAGACACAAGCTTTCCTTCATTTTTCATCACCAGTGACCCAAGTAAAGTGTGCACTTTGCATCCAATTTCACACACAAAAAAATAACTTTTGGTACAGTGACTTTGAACAAGGTGACAGCTTTCAAACACACATCCCAGTTGGTTTTCTGCCAATTAAACTTTCAGTCACTTCAGCTGACACTGGAGCTAAATGTATGGTTACTCAGTTAACTGTGGTTCATTCAGTGGCCACACATGTATTTTAAAGTTTTGCCAACATAGCGACTAGGGAAATCTAAGTTCTACCTCTGAAGAATAACTTGGCTGAAGGTAATTGCTGCTCAGTGGTGCGGTTAAACTTTGTAAATATCTCGATTTGTCTAAGCTCCGCTCTCTCATGTTTACTATGTGATGCTGCCGTGGAAACCCTGATGGTTTGTTTGATTTTCACCTCAGTGCCTCCCACCATTTGCCCCTTGTCCCTGCTGTGTGGTCACAGGCTCTCTCCACCTGTGAGAGGGAGGGAGCGTTAATAGACTGGGGTTGTATATTTTATGTGTCTGCTCTGTGTTTCCAGCTGGCTGCCTTGAGGAACGTGTGTTTCTGTGAATTTCTTTTTCTTGCCCAGTTATGTCATGTTTTGAGGTTCATTTTTCTCAATCTTCTCAGTGCTGTCAAGTCTTGCTTATGTAATGTTGGTCAACACTGGGTGAAGGAGATTGGAGCAGCCTGGAAATTAGATTTGGAATAAACTTTTTTTGGTTATGCAGAATGTATTAACTTGTTTTTTTTTTTTTTTTGCATTCATACATCTTTTTAACTGAAGCCCTTGTCTTAAAAAGAGCTCCACAAACAGGCTGTGAACATTAGAGAATTGGTCTGTAGTCTTCATGCTGTGGTGTGAGCGTGTGCAAGCGTGTACATAACAATATATTGGGAGCATGTGTGTACTCAGTGAGCTGTGAGAAGACAGCAGTGGGATTACTCTTCCTGATGTAATCACTACTTCCTGTTCAGCTGTTGAGGAATAGAAACAATTGTTTCTCAGCAAATCTACTGTACATGACAATGCACTATGTGCAGAGTGTGTATCTGTGGCTGCATCCCTCTGCTTACAGTAGTGTGTGTGTGTGTGTGTGTGTGTGTGTGTGTGTGTGTGTGTGTGTGTGTGTGTGTGTGTGTGTGTGTGTGTGTGTGTGTGTGTGTGTGTGTGTGTGTGTGTGTGTGTGTGTGTGTGTGTGTGTGTGTGTGTGTGGCTTATGTGAAATATGATGACTGTGACTATTATTTGAAAAGAGTTGACTATTTGTTCTGCAAACAAATGTGCATGTGACTCTGTTGCTTCACTGTGTTGGTACAGTTGGCTGATATCTTTATCGTATGACCGAGTGACCCACAAAGACTGCTCTGCAGTAAAAGCTTTTTTAGACTGTTGCCAGTTGTTGGGAATATGATCAGGCAAACATTTTGCTTTTTAATATTAGCAGGACTCAAATTCAGTGATTGTTCTGAACAGCCATCTTTTCTGTTTGAGGATTAACAGACAACATTTATATATTTATAGCTTCTCTGTACACAATAAGACCATGCTTAACTGATTTCCTTGGTAATAATTAACCTAACTAGATAAACACTTATTTATCTTCAAAGAAACACACCATTCGATATGTCCAATGCTTATATGGATTCCTTTTTTGGTTTAAATGTAAATCAGGCAGAGATGACATGTTGACAGGCTTCAATTAACAGCAGCAGTGGATTAGATTATAGGTTTAACTCTCTTCATAGCAAAGGATCACAAAGGGACAAGAGAGTCGAGTTGTAGGAAACAGTTTGTGTATTTCTCTTTTTTGTGCAAACTTGACACAAGAAGTTGTTGCGTGTGTTCTTTTTCTAATTAGACTAATTAGGCCTTTTACTTATAGATATTGGACTTGGACACTAAATTAATTGTGTTTGTTTCAAGCTGGAACCTTTTTAACTTCATCAGCTTTAAAGCTTTAAGACTCGGTTGAAGATGAACATGCCTCAGGTTAGGTCTCGCTGAACTGAAAGCATGCCACTTGCCATTCACATGGGGAAAAAAAATTGAAGACCACAGCTGATTTGACAGTTTGTTTACAACTCACTGTAAGTGTGCCTATGTCTTTTTCCTATCATAAATGTCAGAATGTAAGTGGTATGTACTACATCCACGGCTGAAGTACTTGTGTGGGCAGATGTAAACACTCATAAGTAAATTGACTGAAGTGGACGTGTGTAATTAATGTTGTATATACAGACGCCCCTTGGTACGGGTATTTTTTCTCTCGTGCTCACACACATGCACTTGAACACACTTGCTGCTTTGATCCGTCCAGCAGTAAGACATTCCTGTGCTGTGGTGAGTAGGAGCAGCAGACAGATTGAGGGGGGGAGCAGTGTTTATGAATCGAGCGTATTGTCCTGTCAAGGTGGTAAGGTGGAGAGCCCAGGAGACCTGAGCCCACAGAGACCCTCTCCCCAGGGGCCTCGGAGGCCCTACACAGGGTGCCGATAAGGCTGTAAGGACAGGAGCCCTACGTAGGGCTTTTTATAAAAGGAAAATTGATACTGTGTTGAAAGCATACCTGTACTATACCTGTGCCGCTGCTCATGCTCCTCATGAGTTGTTTTTTTTTTAAATGTTCTTGCCAGCATTTTTCTCTCCCTCTGGCTGCCTCTCTAGGTCTTTCTGGCCCTCTTTAACCTGTAAGTTATCCACTGTGATTGATTCCCGTCAGTTACTGGTCACCTAACCCATGCTGTTGTTTTACTTTTCATCAAGACCCCTTCTTTGTCCCCTGTACCCCTTTTCTCCATCATCCCCATTCATCACCTCCTTCAGACATCACCTCTTTGTCTTCTTCACCTCTTAAGAAAGAATCTTTTAGGTGCTATTGTTGCTGCCAGAGATTTATAGAAAAATGGGTCAACGTACTCTCAGGAGGGCCTTTTTTACAGTGTTACTGTTCAAAGCACTTTAAAGACAATGGCGCAGAGAAGAGGACACAGTGCAAGTGTTTACCAATCTAGGCAACTAGCCGGTTTTGCTTCTGTCCCCACCTCAAAATCTTACCTTTCCAGTTGTCTTAGCTCCAGTTAGCTTCTACTCCAGTCTTCGTGACATTTCAGAAACATTTAGGTGACAAAGAAATCATGTTTGCCTTGTTCCTACTGTGAATGGCATACAGAAACCAGAAACATTTAAGATTATTCTGTCCTCACACACACATTTATACATATTTCTGCCTACTGTTACTCTGGATAATAATACTTGGAATCAGTGAAAGCAACTTTTGCTGCGTCCAAAATGTTTGACAACTAAAACGTTTTCAAATTCAGTCAGTAAATTATTGTCTACCAAGACTATGAAATTTCAAGATAAAATGGAAAATGTAGAAACCATGTCTTGTCGTCTTTCCAATTCTTTTAAGTCAAGTCATTTTCTTGTATAGCTCAAATCACAAATTTCCCTCAAAGGGCTTTACAGTGTGTATAGCACAAGGTCCCCTCAATACTTAGACCCTCCATTTGGTTATAAAAGAAGTCCCAAAAAACTCCTCTCTTCTACCACCATTTATCTCATCCTCTCACCTTTTCACCTCTCTCGCTCCCAGCTCTGGCCTCCCCTTGCAGTAAAATCTTGTTTTTATGCCCCTTCTCACCCTGCCAGCCACTGCGCACATACACACAACATACACTCCACACACCCCAAACAAAGAAGCTGACTAGTGCTGGGGCTGGTGATCATAACCTTTGACCCTTTGTTCAGTTCATGGTGCTTTACACAGCGGCTAGTTGAATGACAGTGGCAGTTTAACGCACGTACGCTTTTACCTCTCCTATACCCCTAGATTACAGTCTTAGACCTCATTCACGGTGCTTAGAAGCAGACGTGAATGTATTTCTTTTTTGACCCATACCCTCAGGTGTACAATTCTAACACAGACTGATAACTGGTTATTTAGGAGGGTGCAGTCAGAGGAGGGCAATAAACTAACTTTGCAGAACAGGGCAGGCTCCTTGCATCACTTAACGGAAGCATTGATGTGTCTGAGATGTAGATTATCGGATACTATAACAGATAACAGCCATTCCCTCAGGTGTACAATCCTGTTATTGATGCTGTTTCTGTATTTGGCTGTGGGAGTTCACTGCTACTGAACCTGCGATGATTTGATGTACTGGTCTGGAGTTTAATACTCCACCACTCTGCATCCTGTCATTGTTGATCTTAAGTGCAAGATAAAGTCTCTCAAAGGCTTCTATTGGCATGTCCTGTTTTATTTTGTTTGACTGGAAATAATCAGCACAACAACATTAGCTCACCAGAGCAAATTAAAGGAGTTTAGAAGAAAATAGAAAAGTATTTAATGTTTATCAGTCACATCTGGCCAATATAATTTACGCCCTGGCCTGCAAATCTTGTTCTTCAGATGTTAGAAAAGATGTTTGTTTGTACAGAGCAGACCAGATGTCACATCATTATGATTTTACTAGTTTGTTTTCAGTGAAAATGAAGATTTTGATGCAAAAATGATCATTCCCACTAATCGTGAATCATATCGTAATCGTAATAGCTGTCGAAATAATCACAATATGACTTTTTAACCATATCGTGCAGCCGTTATTCCTTCATTATTAAGTGATGACTTGAAATTATAAAGATATATTCCTAATTATTGAAATGGATTATTTTCCTCCATATCCTTTTAAGTGTGAGCCAAAGTACAAAAATAACTTTCTAAGTCAAGTCCAAGGCTTTGTATGAGCTACTCTGATCCATTACAGGAACCAGGCACATCAAAGGATCTGACCCTCTGCCTGACACACAATGAGGCCTTATTAGAGAGCCATGTTGGAGAGAATAACGAAGGAGCAGGGAGGGAGGGAGTCAAGCGGGAAGAGAATGTGAAATATTTGATTGTATTCGGAGACCAGAGGAACACTATAAATGGGCATGGGCGTGTGCACACATTTGGGACAACGTGGTGTGTTACCTTTACCTCTGACATGGCACACCTTTTGACATTTTGCACACATTTATCTGAATAGCCCTCTCTTACCTACATTTTGTTCAGCCACATTGATCACAATGCTTTTAAGCTGTGACGCCTGCAGCTACAATCACCATTTACCATCATGTTGTTGTTGTGTGAGAGTAAATTTGGCCAGTTCCTGAAATAAACTAATGGAAATGGACTTTGAGTGTTAACTATGTTCTTTGCTGTCTTCATAAGGCTAACTGTACCTACTGCCAATGTTTGATTTCTGATACACCCGTTCACCTTTCTAATCCCTTTCGTTCTGTTCCACAGATGAGCATGACGCCGTACAGCAGAAAACATTCACCAAATGGATTAATGCACAGTTCTCCAAGGTAATGGAAAGATTGTACACCAGTTCAAACAAATGCCAAACCTTTACTACACTACTGAATAAGGTGACAGGCCTGTTGCTTGCAGGGGAGTAGACTAAATGGTGGAAATGTTTAGACCAATGAAGTTTGTGTGTGTGGTCCTGTTTTTATATATCATAAACACACCATTCACAGAGTTGTGGTAAATGTTTAGTTGATTTTTCTAACTGGATTTTGTTTAAACATTCGCACTCCTCAGACAACAAACTCTGAAGCTCTTAATTGCTCTTAGTTTCACTCTCGATCTTGAATTTCTGTTGCTACATAGGCCTGCGTTGGCTTGTTTGTGGATTGCTTACTGCAATGACATCTGGATGATTGTTTCTGGGCTGCCGCTGTGTAGACTAGTAGTCAGTTGTGCTGTTTTGTCTAATCAGACGGGGAAGACGCCCATCAAGGATATGTTCTCTGACCTGAAGGATGGGAGGAAGCTGCTGGACCTGCTGGAGGGTCTCACCGGCACTGTCCTGGTAAGTTTGCATGTGTGCATTAAGGTTTGCACAACAAATTATGAAGAACTAAGTCATCTGACCCTAAAATCTCTGAGATTTTGTTTTATCTTCACTACTATTGGTTTATCTTATCAGTACTCAGTCTTTATCAGTACACTCTTGCCAAAGTTTGACTTCATTTGGAACTTCGGCTACGGCACGAAAAACACGTTTACCGCATACGTGCGTTTTATCAAGCTTGGCAACACTGATGTCAAGCAAAGGTGATAGCAGCACAGAAATGCTTTGTTTTTTTGGCAAAGCATGCAATGAAATGACAGGAGTGTTCTGTTTTTATAAAGATGTGACTACTCCACTCAAGCTGGGACTAGCACATGTATCACTTCATGTAAACTCAAATGTTAAACCTAATGTAAACACTGGCGCCACACGGGGGGCCTAAGCAGATGTATTTAGGATCCTGGAATAGAACGAGCTAAATTATGAACAGATGTTTTGCAAACACACTATAGCCCCCATTTTATCATTTGTAGATGAATAGATGTTATTTATTTATATTATTTGAATTTCAGCATTTTCTGCACTTATGTTATTTTCAGCAAGACATTTCAGTTTTTCATCCACACAGACTTCGCTCACCAAACACTCTCAAAAAGGAGTTGGTGAAGAACCAGATAAAATGTGTATTTTTGAGAATAATTCTTCTAAATGAATTATTCCTCGTTTTTTAATCAGTGTCACCTTGCTGTCACCCCTTCAGCAGCATATCTACTTTCTAGCACCTGCAGCTGTACTAAGTGCCAACTGTCTCTATGCCACACACACACACACACACACACACACACACACACACACACACACACACACACACACACACACACACACACACACACTTCTCTCTATGTGATACCAGGATACTAATTCTATAATTGGGTGCTAATGAGTGGTTGAGGTATGTGAAGACTTTAAAAGGATTTGCAGTTGGCAGCTATTCACCCTGCCATTCTTTCCATAAGTTGGACTGTTGACACTGCTGATAGGCTAATGGGTGTGATGAATGTATGGTGAAAAACACTCTGCTGAATGATGGCACAGATTTTCTTAGTGTAATGCCTGCCATTGTACATTTTAGTACTCAGTATTATTTTTACTATCATGCATGTCCATTCACCATCCATTGGACAAGAGCTCAAATGGTTGATTTATGTAGATCCCTGCAGACTTACGATTGGCTAGTGAACTGTAAACATGCTGATTTTACTGTGTTTCCTGTTCCTCAGACCAAAGAGAGAGGTTCCACCAGAGTGCACGCTCTCAACAACGTCAACAAAGTACTTCAAGTTCTGCATCAAAATAATGTGAGTATCTGGTGTTTTCTGGTGTTGTTGGTGCTATTGTTGCATCATCTGCTATTTGGGAGATGCTTTTAGCCAGATCACGTGTAGCATAGTGGTTCTTATGCAGCTTCCATTAAGAATCTGCATGATTTCATTTTAGCCACATAGTACAACACAGTACAGCCAGAAAGAGGGAACCATAATGAATTGTAAAATTAGCTACTGTTGTGTTTTGTTGAAGTAAAACCACATAAACTCTTTGGCTATAATACATTTGATATATCCTACACTACACTGTAAGAGATGTGTAGAGTTACAGTCGAGGTAATGCTTGATTCAAACCAGTTACTTCCTGTAACTATACCAGACTACATGTTCTCCTTTGGCCTTTTATCTGAATGTGTAATTTTGTCTACATTGTCTTCTGTATTTTTCTTTGTCTGTCTGCCTCCCTCCCTCCTTCGCTCCCTCATCTCTCCTCCTCCTCTCTGCGTAATAGTTGGTCTTAAATGCCTTGAATTTATCAGTGAGAGATAATGGGCAGGGCACGCTCATGGGAAGTAGCAGAGGCTGGAGTTTGCATGCAACCCCTGCTGGTGTCCCTGCTGCCAGAGACTGTCAGCTGGCAGTGAAGGCCAGAGTTCCCACGGGCCCTTTTAAGTCTGCTGAGTGAAGAAAATGAAATTAGGCCTTAGAAGTTTTTGAAAATAAATAGATATCATAAATACTTGATGTTTGTAATAGAAGTTTAGAAACCACATTTATCATTTAAATGCGCTTGACTTTGATGTCCTCTACTAGCCATGGAAAAACTTGACTTGAACATTTATCATGAGTCCAAAGCTATACCCAAAAACCAGCAGTGGCTACAGCATTGAAAAATGTATTAGTAGTCACAGTGTTGAAGTGCAAAAAGCAAGTTTTTCTAAATGTTTTTGGTTCCAACTCGGCTTAAAACTTGTAAAGAAAGCATCCTGACTGGAAACATTACAAATTGGCATGGGATGCACACGGCCCAGGACAGGAGGGCTCTGTAGTGGGTGCACCAGTGATATTCGTGAGGTGCTTGTGCAGAGCCCAAAGAATACTAAAAGACAAAACCCACCCCAGCAACAGCGTGTTTACCCTGCTACCATCTGACAAGCGATATAGAAGTATCTGCTGCCATACCACCAGACTACAGAACAGCTTCTTTCCTCAGGCTGTGAGACTGCTTAATTTATCCTATGCAGACCATAAATTATATAAATTATAGTGTTTTGTTTTTTGTAGTATAAAGGGAGTACAGCTTGCATTTTGTTGGACAACCCTCTGTTGTGGTATGATAGATAAATTAACCTCGAACCTTAGGCAATCAAAACACACATGAATAAGATGTGTGAAGCCTTTCCACTGTCAACTGCAATATGCACAACACTCATCATAATTGTCCTCTGCAATAATGCGGACCTAGACCGCTGTCTAATGACCAGAGGTTAGAGGGAGCGCTGCTGGATGATTCTTGTTGCTTCAAAAGTTTCACAGAGCAGAATATCGTAGTTTACTATAGGTTGGGGATGGAAACATACACACAGATGCAGAGGTATGATTTGCTGTATATCTGAGCTCCTGTGTGTGTGTGTGTGTGTGTGTGTGTGTGTGTGTATGTGTGTGTGTATGTGTGTGTGTGAGAGAGAGAGAGAGAGACAGAAAGAAAGAGCGGGAGAGAAGTGATGGTTTGGCAGGATGGAGCTAATTGGGACTAGACATGGGTCAGAGGTCACTTTTTAGTTTGACCAGACACTTGATCTCATGTTCCACTTGGTGCCTTGATCCTCTGAAAAATATTTATATGTAATCAGTCTGCACTTGGCCTCACCTCGTATGGTAAGTGCTGGACAAGGCTGCAGACATACTTTATAGGTAGCATTGGAAGGCTGTAATGAGGGCGGTATAATCCACAGTGTGGTGCAGAAGTGGTTTAGAAGTATTCAACTGTAACACTGTGGACACTCATTAAGATTTGAAGCAATATTATTTGCTCCACTGCGTAAAGACCTTCAGATCAGAGTTGTTACTTTATGGGTGCTAAGTGTTGTAACGGTTATTAACAGCTTAATTTTGAAAGGATATTATGATTACAGCAAACAAAAGAGATTTTACATTGTGTGCAACTGTGTCGCCTTTCCAATCACTCTGATCAAAACAGGAAGCATTCCTACTTTAATAGACAGCTGTGCACCATTGCTTGTGTTATTAATTATTTAATTTTAACTTTTAAGTCTCATTATCTTTTATATCTTTTAGGTTGATTTGGTAAACATAGGAGGCACCGATATCGTGGATGGGAACCACAAGCTGACCTTGGGCCTCATCTGGAGTATTATTCTTCACTGGCAGGTGAGCACACACATATTCACATACATGTGCTGTTCCTTTCTTTCCACCCACCTCCAGCACATAAAGACTGATTAATGTTTGCTCTGACAGTGAACTCACAATTCACAGATGTTACAAGAGGGATCAAAAATACAACTGATGGAAAATCTGTATTGTTGTGCACAAATGCGTTCATCCATGTAAACATGCTCATCCATTGCTTTGTGTGAGTCTGAGTTGCTGACATTTAAAACGGCCATGTGAAGAAAAACAGTTAATTAAGAGATTTAATTAAAGTGGTTTGAACACTGCCAGTCTTCTACTATAGTTTTTCATTACTCCATTATTATTAGGTTACGTTAATGTCACTATTGTCACCATGTGTGCATGATATGTTGTTGTTATCATAGCAAACCTGTTAATGTGATGGGAAAAATAAATAATGTTATCTTTATAATGTATTATAATGTGAATCCTTGTAAAGAAAGGAAATAAAATGTGCAAAATTGAATGTTTTTACTGTTGTTTATTCTCCAATATTAATGTGTGTTTTTTCCATGTTAATGCAGGTGAAAGACATAATGAAGGATATTATGTCCAACCTGCAGCAGACCAACAGTGAAAAGATCTTACTGAGTTGGGTACGCCAGTGCACCCGCTCATACCCAGAAGTCAATGTGCTGAACTTCACCACTAGCTGGGCTGACGGCCTGGCACTCAACAGCATCCTACACCACTTCAGGTGAGGAGGGATCATAGACTCTGTGGTTGCGGGAGCACAAAATGTGGACATGGTAACAAACATTTTTACTGCAGTGGTCTCAGGAAAAAACATGTTTTCAAGTTGTTGCATGCCATTTTGTGAGACAGCATTTTCGGTACTTTTCCCTCCCTGCCACCCTCTTGTTGTGCTGCGTTGTGAAATGTGTTGCTGTGAGATGAATGTTCTGCTTTAAGTTGACATTGCATATTTGACATATGCCCTTTGACTCTGAATGTAAATCACACTGAGCACGAACCAAGACCTTCAAATGCCGACAAGGAACCAAGGCCTGGAATTTAGAGATGGCAATGTGTAGGACCCTTTCTTTGTGTGTTTGTATGTGTGTAAGTGGCGGGAGGGCAGGTTGACAGGTCAGCGCCTGCTGGGTGTGTGTACACGGCTTGACTTACTCTGTTTACGCCTACCATGTCACTGTTTGCACACGCTTGGTGTGTGTGTGTGTGTGTGTGTGTGTGTGTGTGTGTGTGTGTGTGTGTGTGTGTGTGTGTGTGTGTGTGTGTGTGTGTGTGTGTGTGTGTGTGTTGTGTGTGTGTGTGTGTGTGTGTGTGTGTGTGTGTGTGTGTGTGTGTGTGTGTGTGTGTGTGTGTGTGCGTCACTAGTAAGGGGTAAACAAGGGGTAACAGAGAGGGGGGACAACACCCATACCGCTTCTGTAGCTCTCTTTCTTTCACACACAGCAGCGCACACACACGCACACACGCACTCACGCACACGCACACACAGGCCTGTGAGCTGTGAGAAAGGGCAGTGTTGGTTTAGACCTGGGCCAGGGTTTAGGTGGATCACTGAACACACACATTCCACACCCAACTGGCCTCAACACAAGTCTCCCCTGCACCACAAAAGAAAGAGTCATTAATTTTTTTTCTACACAAGGAATATGCTCAGGTAAATATATTTTATTGCCCCAAAAGTATCTAAAAAACCTCCTCCCCTTGAGTCATCACATTGTAGTACAGAACACATTTTTTACAAATGTGCAAAACAGAAGCGGTGATGTTAAAAATCAAAGAGAGAGAAAATATTCTCAATTCAGGTAACAAGTTTACTCTTTTAGCAGTGTTTAAGATTTACCTATCACTCCAACAGCACCAGCACTTTGAGAAATTCACACATTTAAGCAGATATATGTGGATTCTGAATGATCTGAGACTGTAACCTTAATACTGGGAATCCTGAATACTATTGCCTCCATGTTGCCACTCTGATTGCCTACATTCTGTGTGTTTTTAGGCCGAATGCATTCAGCTGGGATCAGGTTGTCAGACTGAGCCCAGTGGAGAGACTGGACCATGCCTTCACTGTAGCCAAAGACCAGCTGTCTATTGAGAGGCTACTGGATCCCGAAGGTACTGGCATTCTTTCACCACTTTCCCACATTGGGTCACCTGTATTTTCTTGAACAAGAATAACTGTTTTTATTTAAATTGAAAGAAAGGAGAGGAGAAGAAAAGGCACCTATCAAATACCTTTTTATAGCAGTAAAAGTTGGATATGGAATGACATACCTTAAACTGTCCAAAATTCCCACATATTAAAACAGTCTGTGTTCACAAAGTTCTACTTTCATGTTCTGCCAGCAGTTGGATAAACTCATGGTGGAGTAAATACCTCGATGTTGTCTTTGGCTGAAGATTTGTAAGAAAGCTGTGTTTGCTCAGAATGTTTTTCCAGTTCATGTAGCACCTGTAGATGCTCGGTGTACGTACTGGCTGTCTGTATTCACACAGACATTTGTTATGTCAGAACCGAGGGCCAGTCACACCTGACCTGTGTCAAAGCCAGCTTTAGTCAATATAACTCGTCTCAACCTGCCCCTTTTCTCTCCCCTCTCACCTTCCTTCCAATCTCCTTCTGTCACCCTTAACTGCTATGTCACTCCCATCTTCCATGCTGCTTTTCTCCTCATGCAATTTTCACCTCTCCCTCCTGCTTCACATACTTAATTTATCTTTCTGCCCCATGTCTCACCTCCTTCCCACCATCTTGCCCCCCCACCCCAGACGTGGCGGTACAGTTACCAGATAAGAAGTCCATCATCATGTACGTGACGTCACTGTTCGCTGTGCTGCCCAAAGACGTGAGCATGGAGGCTATCAGAGAAGTTGAGACCCTGCCTCGCAAATACAAAGTGGAGTCTGAGGACTCTGGTCCAGGCGTCAGTGCTCAGGTAAAGTGCACAATACAGTAGGTTGCAGTTTGTACTCCATGTGATATCATACGGGAGGAAACAATGTGGCAGAGAAACTGTTCAGACTTCTCTGAATTGTGGTTTTGGGGCTAAGTGGGAAGGACACATGGGTCTAGACTAAGAGGAGGCTTTTGCTCACACAAAAGGTGCTTACTGGAGTCCATAGCTACATCTGTTTTTCAAGGAATCCAAGGTGTTCTTTTATGTGCAAAAATCCACAGCTGGTAACCAGCAAAGGTCCACAAAAGCACAGTCCAAACTTCAGGAATTTATATCTGGAATCAAAAAGTGTGTTTCTTAACAAATATCTGGTTCTAAGAATTTGGAATCTGATACAGTTCATAACTCATTCTTGAGAGAAAGAAACATAATTTTGCATGCAAAAATTAAGGCACAAAAAAATGTTTCATTGGTCAGTAAGCAATCTAAAAGAAAAAAAGGGAATATGAAAGCACTGCTCGAACTTAATTACAAAACATTGAACACGTGCGTATGAAGAACTTAACAGCATATATATAACTGCATTTTGTATGTATATTTATGTGCTATATCCACAGAGACAAAGACTATTACATTGTTTGTTATTCCTTGGGACTGTTCTGAATCTGCAGAAAAGGACTTCACCTCACACTGTTTTAGTTCTTTTGCAATAGTTCAACAGGACACTTAAATGATTTAGGAAGGTTTTTCTAACTGTGCTTTGTCATCTGTGTTTGCCAAAAGCTAACTACATTTTATATAAGCTGGATTAACGTTGCTAGCATACGTCAGCAAAAAGCCAACAGCTGACACCCTCCCCAAACTTTGCATTTGGATTTGAAGTTCTGAATTTATGTTCTGCCTATGTCAATATATTTAGGCTGCAAACAGATTGTACTATACTAGACTGTGACCATTCGGTTCATAGGGCATACAGAAAGAAGTTTCGGACAAATATGTGTTCCAACAGACCCCTAAATACAAACCGTGTAATACAACCTCCTTAATCCCAGTGGTGCTTCAGACCAGCAGATATATCTCCCTCAGTGGCTCCCTGTCTGAACCCCCTCTGTCTCTGTCGGTGTAAACAAACCATTATCTCTTCCCATGAACGGAGAGATGACAGTTCAGCTCCTGGACTTCAACAACTGAAAGTCCAAGAAAAAAAAAAAAAGAATATTAAACCCATAACTGCTTCAACTTTTGCTTCTGCGTTGTGTTTCTGATAACATTCAGTCTGAAGGCCACAGACTCCGTTATGTACAGGCATAAGGAATATTGTGAAGTGTCTCATTGTGTGTTGCCAGATAGAATGAGTCACTCCCACTCTGAAAAAGCCATCTCCTTCATTCTCTCCAGCACTGCTCATGAAAAGCACAGCAGGCACAGGCAAATAGGGAGGAGAGCCATGACTCACCCCTCTGACATTAGCCAACAGACTGAGCTGCGTGCTGCTGGAAACACAGAGCTTTAAAGGAATGGAAGGATATTAGGGAATAATTTTGTGGGAATGGGGGTGTGTGCAGAGAGTCGACAGGGAAAGTTATCCGAGCATTAAAGATGTCTGTGTGCTGGTGGGCAGGTGGCTGACATGCATATACCGACACGGCTCAATGTTTAACATCTGTGAGCATTTCAGGGTGTCTTATTTGACTAACTCGATTCAGTTGGACTCCCCTGCCTATTCACTGCCTTGAGATCTCCTTCTTACTCTGAACATATATTTTATAGTAACTACCACAGGCCAAGCTGCAGCGCCCTCCCAAAATGAAATTTGTTCTGTCCCTTTCAGCCCACTGTGCTCTTTGCTTTCAATCACATACATCACTGGGGCAGCTCGTTTCAGTCAGAAGTCAGAAAATCCCAAAACCACCTCTTAAGGTTTTATTGCCCATGGGCACATACTTCACACGTCCTGGAACGACTGCTGGAAAAGTCTTTTTAAATAGTGCTCTGATTGGTCCAACAAGGGGTTTACTTTCCTGGCACATTTCTCCTCCTCATAGGAAGTGATGCGTAATGCTGCTGGTAGTGAGACTGAGTGGAGGAAAAATAAAGGCTCTTTGTTTTTGATGACTCCCCTCTTAGTTATAGATTCATAATATTGGTTCATGATATTGTTGTGGCGTTCTCAACCTTGATTTCAGATAATGATTGTTTTAGATATTGACTAGTACTTCATCTTGAGATGAAATTTAATTTTATCGCATCTTTAAAGTTGGAATATCACTGATGGTAAGGGCACTGATGTATGCATGATGATGCATTACATGCTCCAGATTCACATCTCAAAAGTGATGAATGCAGGGATTGAGTTGAGCAAATCATCTGGTGATAATAAAGTGTTCTGTTGAGCCAGACCACAGCTATTTTACAGCCATTCAAGTCAATAAATAGACCAAGGCTGCAGTTTTCTCTCTCACTCTCTCCCTTTCTCTCTCCCATCTCCTTCTTTCTCTGTTACTTTGTCTCTGCCAGCCTACACTGGTCCAACATAAGGGCTTACAGTATTTTTATTACTTATTTGCAAAATATCCAAAAGGTCACTGAATATTTTCAGCAGGTGACCTTTTCCTGAGTTTGCTACACAGACATTACTGCTGTGTAATTTCAGCCTGGAAAACAAAGGTCCATTTGACTTGTTACTGTACCAGACCCAACACACCCATTAGCATTTCTGTCATCTTTGACTTGGCACGGTTGCTGCTGCAAAGATTTTATCTCCTGTTCATTTCAGCTACAGACACATTTGTTGAGCTCCGTTGAGCTTTTTCCTACATTTCTTTCAGAAAAATAAAAACCTGGAACAGTTAATATAATAAGTTAATGTTGTTGTCTACAAAGGGCATCACATGTTTATGTAGTGTTTAAGAACTCAGTATTTAAGGGAATTTATAATTGAGATTGTGTTTGAAAAATAATTCAGCCTCCTCTTTTATGGTGTTGATTTAGGAATTATTCCGAGAAATAGTTGAAGGATACCACACTGCCAAGGCTACTGTCATTACACAGCAAAGTTATCTTTCCGCTTACATCTAAAGCGTTAATTTTAAATTTCAATAAGTGTGTGTCCAATTTTCAAGCTGTTTCTTCTTTTAAGGCTGCACTCAACCATCTCTGACTGCACACCCAACTTTACCCAGGATTACCACTGTGTCTCAAACTTACTGCTATTCCTAGAATGAGGATTGACCTGCCCAGCATGCCAGGGGCACCTCCCAGCATCCCATAATAGGCCTGCAGTTGTTTTGTTTTTTTCTTAACTGAGCAGGGCAGGTCGCTCTGCATGCTCCAGAGCAGCACAGGCCTCTCCTAGATGTCTGGTTCTATTTTAAAACTCACCAACTGATGTGCACACATGAAAATCAGAGGAAAGGACAAATGGAGGCTTTTGGGCACGGCTGTGTTTTATAGACATCGTCGGTCTGAAAGCTTTCAATTTTTTGTTTTATGTTTGAGTTTTAATGTGGCCATGTGAATGTGACATGTGGGAAGTAAAAATCTTTCTTGATTTCTTTCCAGTTTTAAGACTGTAAACTTGACCTTGTATAATGGCATTAAAATAAATCACTACATTACTCTTGTTCCATGCTATCTGTCAGTGCTAGTCCTAGTATATTACTTACTTTAAATCATATTTCACTTTAAATACAGTAATGAAAACCCCTATGTAAACATATTGTCTGTAATTTGGTCAACCTGTACCATTATCCCTTGCCTCATGTTTCTCAGAATGTGCAGGTGGAGAAGGCAGGCAGCAGCCCCCAGCCGGAGACCCCCAGCACCCTGACAGAGACAGAGGGGGAGATGGAAGGCAGCCTGCTGGAAGTAGACCTGGATAGCTACCAGACGACGCTGGAGGAGGTACTGACCTGGCTACTGTCAGCCGAGGATGCCCTACAGATTCAGGACGAGGTGTCGAACGATGTGGAGGAAGTCAAAGAACAGTTTCACACACACGAGGTAGGAGGAGACCTGCAGGTTGGCCTGAAGCTTGCAGAGATGGAAACATGCATACACATGTAGACAAGGGTGCAAACAACTGTTATTTATTTCTTTATGTTAATGTATTGTCATAAAGTCCATAAGTGTCTAAACCCCCTTAAAACTAGATGCTTAATTAACCTTTTTCTAAATGGATATATATATATATGTATAGGAATGTGACATCATATTGAGAGACCAGATCACATAACACAAGCATGACCTGTCAGCCAGAGCATCTCTGTAGCACCGCAGTATTTTTATAATACTGTTTAGTCACCTTTTTATCAAAAAATTGCAGCTACTGTGATTTGGATATGTTATGATTTCGATTAATTGTGAAGCCCTTACACAATACGGTATGTTATCTGTCTGACTGCCACACCAGTTTTTTGTCTACGAACTGTCACACCATTGTTGAGACTGAAGATAGTGTCCCAGAGATAGAGGCCTCCCACAACCAATAGTACATGCTCCGTACATGTTGGGAATGCCAGGAATTCTGCTGAGAACAGAGGTGCACAGCACCCCATGGTGCCCTGGCCCAGAGCTTACTTGCTTGCTTGAGAAGGCGTAGTTGCAGGGTTTGTGTCTGTGCATGTGTGTAAAGGGGTTTTGGCAGGATTCCCTTGGCTGTAATGTGAATATTTGTAAAGTCTAATGTCTGGAATCCAGGTCAAAGCAGAAAGCTGGTAGTGAGACTGAGAGCAACAAGACCCAAAGCCTCTTTAACAGCCAGGCTTTTCAGGAGCTCTAAAAAAATCAATCCAGTTTGTTTCAGCCTTGTTGTTCACATACTTACTCCAGCTTCTCCAGCAAAGCCTAATCAAAAACAATGTGCTCAGAGGTGCAGACAAAAATGCTTACTCATCCAGAGAGCTCACGGAAAATAGACAATAACTCAATTCATTGGTCTTCATATTGCTCCCTACAAGAACCAGCAAAAAGCAGCCCCTTTGAGGAGCAACCAAACTCCCTCAAAGCTGCTCTTGTATTTCTCCTTGAAGCATTTTCTCCTTCCTCTTTTGTTTTGCGATTGGCCTCAGTTGGCTACTTGACAGAGTCTGCCCTGCAGTTTGTGCTCACAAGCTTGTCTGACTGTTGCTACAGCAACACTTGCAAATACAAGGTTGCATAGGTGATGCCCAGTGCTTCTGCAGGGCGTTATTAAGTGTTATACCAAGTGAAGTTTGAAGGTGGGGAGAGAAACATATCCAGATGTCAGTATGTGGGTGCCAAGTGCCAGTATGGAGCCTGTTGATTATATAAGCAATGTTGGCCTCCACGTTAAACTGAATCTGGATAATTTTAAGGTTATGAAGTTATATACCGACTCCCTTAATTTAACATAGTATATGTAGAGATAGAGGGTATTTTTCTTGAAGTTTGTCATTCCATAATTTATCCCAGGGCTGTTTTGTCTCTAGTACATAGATTGTCTGGAAGACCAACATTTCAAACTGTTTCAGATTCAGAGATTTTCAGTAAAGTTTTTATAATAACTGTTTACCCCTCCTCCCCCAACAGGCCTTTATGATGGAGCTGACAGCGCACCAGAGCAGTGTGGGTAATGTGCTCCAAGCAGGTAACCAACTGATTGCCCAGGGCAACCTGACAGAGGAGGAAGAAGATGAAATCCGCGAGCAGATGAGCCTCCTCAACTCGCGCTGGGAGAGCCTCCGAGTAGCCAGCATGGACCGTCAAGCCAGGTAGACGTGCATACATATTTTTGTTTATTTTTGCAGGGACAACACAGTTAAAAGTAATTGCATGAGAGCTAGCTAACAGCTAATTTGCATCTATGGCCCCTGGGCAGGTAGGAGAAATAAAACAGCACAATACATAAAAATCCATCATAGCCATCCATAGCCATACACCTGCTCTTGTAGAGGTATTGAAATACATTATGCAGTTGTTTATTTGCAAATGACAAATATCAGATGATTTATTTATTTTAAACTTGTTAAATGCAGGTTTGATAAAAAGAGAAAATAAGGCTTTAAACTCAAACATATAATATATTTTATCCGGTGTAGTGTGCATTGCCATCACATCATGAGCCACAAATTGCACAGTGGAGGTCATTTCTCTCTGTGTCACTGTTGACCTCACATCTTTATGAGTTGTTCCTGTGAAGAATGTACAAGGCTGCAAGCTGTGTGAAGGTGACACCTGATAAGCCTTGAGCCCTCCAAGGTCTAACAAGTCTGAGGCTCAATCTGTGTTACCAAGGTTTATGATACTTTAGATACAGGCGCACACACACACACACACACACACACACACACACACACACACACACACACACACACACACACACACACACACACACACACACACACACAGAGTTGTTCATAAATCGTATTCATGATGTCCACTAGAGCATTTATTGACCATGATTTTAAAGTATATAATAGTATATATGTCCCATGACACATTATCCATCCGTCTGTACACAACATTGTCACTCATTCTAGTGTTTGTGCTACTGTGAGGCAGCTAAATGACCAGCTGAACAAACCTTAAAGTTTATTAAACTAATAGCTTTCATTTCCTGTCTACCTCTACATGCTGTTTTCCTGTCCTTACTTTCTCCCTCTTCCTCTGCAGGCTCCATGAAGTCCTGATGGATCTACAGCAGCAGCAGTTACAGCAGCTTTCTGATTGGCTGACACAGACAGAGGAACGAATCAGAAAGATAGAGACAGATCCAACAGCTAAAGACCTGGAGCTCTACAAAGAACAGATAGAGCAACACAAAGTAAATACAGTTTCTGAATCTAGTCAATGAAGAGCAGGTCAATTATGATAATAAAAACTGCATGTTTCTCAAGTTTATCCAAATTGATGTGATAGAACGTATTTGTATGAATTTAAGTGTCACACTCTCACTGCACTTGACCTAAAAAAGACAAGTCTTGTGACTGTGTTGTCACATGTTTGATCCTGCACTGTCTATTCTGGCCCCCCTGGTGTTACCATAAAGCTGCCAGCTCTGTTAATGGGTAATGTGTGAGCGTGCTGAATTCACTGTTTGCGTTTCAACCCAGGAGCTTCAGAACGACCTGGAGGCGGAGCAGGTGAAGGTCAACTCTTTAACACACATGGTGGTCGTGGTAGATGAGAACAGCGGTGAGAGTGCCACTGCTGCCCTGGAGGAGCAACTACAAGTAAGCTGTCAGCTTGATAGTCTGTGTGATTTTGTTTCACTAATATCCTTTGACAGCACAAGGAGGAGAGTCTCCCTCCAGTAGATGCAATGCAGTATGTCTGCCTTTTAAAGCTATTTAGGAATAATACCTACTGCTACCTTATGTATATGTAGGTGTTAATACATAACTTCTGTAAGTATTGTACTCAGCTTATTGATTTTAGAACTTAATCCACAAAAACTGGCAGTCTGCCTTAGATTGTGTTTCTGAAGAACATTAATGTTTGTATTAATGTTTGGCTTTATCCTGCATTCAAGTCTTTGGGTGAGCGCTGGGCGGCTGTGTGTCGCTGGACAGAGGAGAGGTGGCACAAGCTGCAGGAGGTCTTCATGGTGTGGCAACAGCTTCAGTCAGACCAGGTAGGACATTTAGCATGTTCTCCCTCTCCACATAAAGGTGCACAGGCACATACATGCACACTGTCTTCCACCCCTCATTCTAATTAAATAATTAATTATAATAGACACACCCATTAAGCTATATTGAGATGCACAGGAAAGCCTCACAATTATTCCTCATTCATTTAAATCTTCAAAACTGCTTAGTTTTTGCAAGGGAATGCCACTGTCATGAAGCTAACTCAAGTCCTTTCAGTGCACAAAGAAATCTTTTAGTTTTACATAGAAACTTAATATTCTTCATCCTGCAATTGTTAAATAACCCTGAACACACTGTTGTTTGAGTTGGAAATGTGGTTTGAAATTCTAGTTTTGAGTTGCTGAATTTAAAACTTAAAATGTTAACTATGCTCCCGGACACCAAGACTCTGTTTGTAATGTTTGCTAAGTAATTTAAGTTAATGTTATTTTCCCACCTCTTCTGCAGAGTTTGTTTAGAGCGTGGTTGGCAGAGAAAGAGGAGGCCTTGAGTGAAGTACAGACAAGCAACTTCAAGGACCCAAGTGAAATGAATACTAATGTGCGCCGATTAGCAGTAAGTAGTCTGCTAAGTGTTTGTAGTTGACATGCTGCCACACAAGATACTTACAACTAAATACCTTTAATTTGTGAACTTTTTTCAATAAGGTTTGAATGTTGAGTGAAGCCTTTGATTTGTTTTTGTTGTTCAACCTGCAGATTTTAAAGGAAGACATGGAAAAGAAGAGGAGGACTCTCGACCAGCTGTCTGATGCAGGACAGGATGTGATATCGCTACTGCGGAGCCCTGAGGCCGGAGCCAAGATTGAGGCAGACACAGAGGAGCTGGCACATAGGTGGGACAACCTGGTGCAGAAGCTGGAGGACTACTCCTTTCAGGTGTGTGTTTTCACCTAGTCTTTTTGTAATGTAACTTCACTCAGAAAGGCTTTTGTCTTCCTTCTTACTGTGCTTGACAAATGCCACAGTGGGTAGCACAACTAAGCTGACAGAGATACAAGGATACTATGACTTTATTTGGTTTTGTGTGGTTGATTTCTGTCCCATCCTCACTTATGCTCTAACTCGCTGCCAAGGTAATGGAAGCTGTGACGGATGCTGGGATGACTCAGATGGAAGAGCAAGTTGTTGTGGATACAGTCACTGTAGCTGCGGCTTCATCGATCACTGACCAGGAGTTGGCCCCACCTGCTCCCCCTAAGAAACGACTTGTGGAGACAGATGCAGAAGTCAGACGAATGTAAGAACTGGGACACATGGACAGACAACGTACCGTTCATGCCAGTTAAGTGTAAGAATAAAAAGGCAATGCAAACACACCAATGCACACACTGTGTTCTGTGTTCTGCAGGTTTGAAAATAAGCTTTCTGACCTCCTGAGCTGGATTAAAACATGGAAGATGTCCACTCAGAGACTGGCGTCCACACACCCTGAGAGCACAACTGACACACCAGACTTGCAGGACAAACTAAAGGTAAACTGGCAGAGGACACGGCATAGAATTTCAAATAGATAGAGCGTATGTTTTGAAAAGCACACCTTGAATATGTGTTGACCAATCACTGTAGGATTTGGAGTTGGACCTCAAGGCAAAGGAAGCCACAGTTGGTCAAGTGATCCAGGAGGGACGGGGCTTGATGGACCAGTTGGAGAGAGGTATGAAGGAGAGAGGCGATTGTCCTTTCTCATTAACACTGAAATGGTACAATATTAAACACAAAAAAGTCATTATTTTAAACAAATCCATCCAAGTTTGGTCAAAAAGTGTGCTAAGATACTGCTTCATATTTACCGTTTCTCAGAGGCTCACGACTACTGGCTCTAAGAGAAATCTTCCATTTCCCTGTTAAATTTTGTTCATCTCGTAAGATTTTACTACTTTTCCACAGCTGCTTGGTATTTTCTGGGTATTTACAAGCCTAAATTTTTTATTGTCATTCGGTTTTAGATGCCAGTAATCGGAATGTGTGTGTGTGTGTTTGTGGACAGAGTGGTAAAAATCTGTCAGCCTGCAGGGTCGCTGACTTCATATAACTGCTCAATGAAATGAAGAGGCACTCAGGATTTTTATGTGTTTACACTTTTGTGTAGGCACTGAGGGGTAGTGGAGCAGCACTGCTAAGTTGGAGTAGATTTGTTAAACACCAAACTTTCCATTGAACTCAACTTGTTTTATTCCCTCATATCCGCTGTTCTCTCATCTATAAGGCCTCTTTTACAATTTTATATCCACCTAGTGCTCTGACTCTCGCTAGAGTCTTTCTCCAGCCAAAAACTCCCACATAGGCTGTTACACATTCAGACTAAATTATGTAAAAATCTATTTAAAGTCTACTTATTCATTCGTTTAGTGCTTTTGATCTGAGCCTGTATATCGGTTGGCTTCTGTGTTTCTCTCTGTAGAGGGAGTGTGTGTGGACTCAGTGAGGGCAGACATAGACCTGATCCAAACCGAGTGGGATGTTTGTGCGAGGGAGCTGCAGGCAGCCAGTGAGCGAGTTCACACTCGGAGCCGGGTCAGAGCGGTGTCTGCAGACCTCGCAGACCTGGACCAAGCCTTGGAGGAACAGGACCGGTGGCTGGACTCGACCTCGGCTGTAGAAAAGTCCGAAGAGGCCAAGCTTGGAAGCCTGAGTGGAGAATGTCAGGTAAGAATCATTGTCTCCGTCCACATTAACCCTGATCTGAATTTCACCCACTAAAATTCAGCTTATTTTATATATAAAATATAATATATAAATATTTCAGTTTTCACAGCAGAGCTGAACCGCTCTAAAGGACAGTCATAGATCAAAACAACCACGGGGGCAAAATAGGAAAAGGATGAGAAAGTAAATAGAAAAGAAGTTATGAGGTGCCTCAGATTCTTGTAAACTCAGTGAAAGGTGTACAGAGTAAAACCCTCCCTGGTGTTTCCTGAAGTGTGGACTTAAGAATTTGAGACTAATTCACTTTGAGCAGGGAGGGTAAACCTGTCAGTGTAAAGCACGTCTCCATCCAGGAACCTGTGAATTTCTCTCCAGACTAACTTAATGTTGCAGTGTGTTGTTGCAGGTTTCCCTAATTTCTATACAGAAAAAAATGATAAAAGCTTTTAGAGGACAGTGAATGAATAAAATACAAGCAAAATGAACTGCTGAAACACACACTTACCATCTTGTTTCATCATTCTGCATCCTGATAAAACAGGTGTTGTCAGTGTGATTTTCAAGAAAACCACTAATTATAGAAGCTGTAACTTTCTGTTGCGTCAAGGGTTGTTTTTGTGTGGATGTACACAAACTGCAACAATTTTCTTTGTTAAACTATCCTTGAACAATTCTCCATGTGGATTAAAAGTAACTCCTTTTTTCATACAAATAAGTGAACCTTTGTCTTCCTCTTGCGTTCTTCAGGCCCGACTTGTCCAGGTCACTGCCTTGAGTCCACGTTTGGAGCAGCTTTCTGCAGAGGTGGGGTCACTGGGAGCCGTACCCTCTCTGAAAGACAACATAGTGGTGGTGTCGGCACATCACGCCTCCACACTGCAGCAGCTACAGAGCCGACAGCAGGAGGTCAACCAAGGTACGTTTGCTGAACTATATCAGAATAATTTTGTTAAATTAGTGCAGAGGGAACCTGTTTCAAAACTTCGAGCAGACTCATTGGTATTAACAGTACCATATGCTTTTCAAGGGACCTGACAGCCTTAAGGCATCCTCCTATTTCAGAGAGCTGCAGGACAAGAGATTTAAGCCTTCCTTAAAACAAAGACCCATTTCTCCCTCGCTGCTCTTGGCTCAAAGCTTTCAGGTTTATAGACTGAAAGAGTGATAGCTAAGATCAGCGGAGCTCAGTCCCACAGGGGTTGTGTAAATTGACATCAGTTTTTATTTGAATCTTTGGCCAGCCGCAAGTAATAGATGATGCCCTTATATGGCCTCCAAAAATTCACAGATGTGTGTGTGTGTGTGTGTGTGTGTGTATACGTGAGCGATTGAGAGTAAGATCATACCTCTGTGCAAGCTCCATCCCTACCTGAGGACGTGACTTGGACCTGGAGCAGTCCTGAAAATCAGTCACCGTTTTACCTCTGGAATTTACGTGCGCTCCTCTTGGCCAAAAAACGAGTCTGTAAAGGGAGACTTCTTCTCCGCTCCTGACCATAGGTGTGTGTGTGTATATGTGTGCGTCTGTCTGTCTTGGGCTTTTATGACTGTGAGGATTTGGATGAGAGCCAAGGAAAACCATTTTGTTTCTGCTTGAGGGCAGTTTGCCTCTCGCTGGGGCCTCTCTCTATTTCTCTCCCCCCTTCTCCCAGTTACGCTCTATCTCTGCTCTTTGTTTATATAAACATAGCCAGGTTTATGTATGCATTAAATCACCTGGTAATTAAAACGCTGACAGAGAAGGAGAGAAGAAGAGAGACGGTCGAGGAGAAGAAGAAGAAGAAGAACAGAAAGAAACTGAAGCTTTCATTTCAAATGAGTTTGAAGCAGTCACAAATGGGCACTAGGAAACTTTAATTATTCATCTAATCACCTTTGCAATAGGGGGAGTTTGCAGGTTAGTTATTTAATAGTGGGTTTTTAACATTATTGTGGCATGTTGACATGTATGATACATGTATGTGTCAGTTAGAAGAGCACAACTAAACATACTTCAAGAAACACGCTGTCAAACATCTGGGATTTTCTTGCAGCATGGAGAACACACACATACACAGATGGGGAAATCCCAAACCAGCTCACTGCCCCCTTGTGGTTGAAAACATGATCCTTAAGACCTGATGCAAAAGTTTTGATTCCTTAACTAAATGTGCTGTTTTTTTCTTTTATTATTGTTTATTATTCACACATCTCCTCCTAATCCTTGTCTTACTCCAGCTTTGACCAGCCTTGTGGCTAACCAGATGCTCCCGAGCCCCGTGGAGGGTCTGGAGGCCAGGCTGGCCACTCTGAGAGAAGGAATATCCGACATCCCTTCTGCTGAGGGGGCAGTAGAGCGGGCACAGGTGAGTGGTCTTGATAAATGAAGACATGGCTCTCTCTGAAAACCAAGGTCAACTTTCTACCAAACATCATTTAAATCTGTGAAGTACACATATCATGATAACTACCAGACCAACCAAACACATAACACATAAACTAGGTTGAGGGTACCAAAGTATAATAACAAAGTCTCATTATTTAAAGTTTAATACTATCAGAATAATCATATTTATTTTATGGTTTTGAATTATTATCACTCAGCCAGTTTTATTTGACTTTCAGAATACGAATTGCCGTCCAACAAAGAGTAACTTGTATTTCTTATTGGAAAATGTATTACATATTTAGTGTTATGTTGTTAGTCTTATTGTAACTTATTGTTAGTTCATGTAAAATAAATGACACCCTGAAAGCTCACCTGGTAGAGCTGGTGCCCAAGGAACCAAGGCTGAATGTGTTCAACCTGTGGCCCTTTGCTGCATGCCATCCCCTTTCTCTCTCCCATTTTCCTGTCCATCCCGAGCCCTCCTATCAAATAAGGGCTACCCCTCCCATTTTACATACTCAGATCTTGGATAGAAAAAATTAAATATTAGTTATTTTGAATTGTTGTTGGTTTATCTGGAGCCTTTAGCTGATAACACAGAGGCCCTCTGACCTCTAAGCTAAATGGATTTCATTCTCAACAGTTGCTTTGTTTGTGTCTGTGCTTGTATGTATATCAGTGTTAATCTCTGTCTGCTGTCAGTTTTTCTTTTTTCAGCACACAATAGGCCCCTTTATCAGCCAGTCACTTCCCTCTGCACTGTATCAAACCTCTGTGTGAAGTGTGTGTGTGTTTTGGTCTGTAGTTTTGTGATATATATGCGTTGTTGTGTTTTGTGTGTGTTACTGTGTGTGTGTGTGTGTGTGTGTGTGTGTGTGTGTGTGTGTTGCTCTCCTCCTCCATCCTTCGGTGGAATGTCCGAGCCCTTGTTATCGTGTCAGATAGGGCATGGTGCCGGGGAGGGGGGCGGGCACATGGCACATTCTGGGCAGCGTGCCCATGCGTGCAACATGGAGCTCCAAACAGCTCCGTGTGGAGCCGCTCAACCAGTCAGTCAGCCTGACAACCACCATATACAATCCCATGACAGCATATCTGAGTCGGACTAGCAATTAGCCTAATGATAGAATGTGATAGTCATTTGATTGGCTCAGTATTGTCTCTTCATGTTTAAATGGATTCATTAGTGACAAATGTGAATTGTTTATGCATGATTAATAATGAATAAATTAATTAATCCTAGAAACGTAGGTAGCACTTTAATCACCAGTGCGTAACTTGTGTTCAATGAAGTTTGCAGTTTTAATTGCAAATTGCAGGTTTATTTGTTCTACATTGTTGTCAGACCCCTGCACACCATGTACATTATGCATGGGGATTTTTTAAATTACATAATTAATGGTATCTCGTGGAGATTTGGGCCACTACAAGTGCCGGGCTTCACTCTATTTCACTGATTGACAGTGGCAAAACAGACTCATTTTTTATGCTGCATTCATTTTAGTCGTTGTAATACGTTTTAAAAAGTTTTTCACGTGTCACAAGTTGTAATTACAATTGGGGAAACAGTTTTTTTGTGGAAAGCTTCAGTATTTATTTCACTTGGCTCATAATAACATGGAACTTCCTGAACAAACATGGATGCCTCATGTCTGCCAAAATCCATCGTTCAAGATCATGAATCTGAATATGAATATAATGGTGTAAACTGTCTCTGTTTACAAAAAAGTCTACAGTGTATTTGTATTCAGATATTAAATTAAATGTTGCTGTTATCATGAAAATACTTTAGATTACATAACATTAGATCAAATTAACTGTCAGAATTAACATTTTAATGGACCTGACAGCCACAAATGTTTACCTAACTTTTTTATTTAATAGTGAAGCCTCAGTTCAAGGTTGGGGACCTCCTTATCTTCTTCTCACCAAGGGGACGACTCACTGTTAAACATTGTTATTGTTAATGTTACGGCGTAATTTTCTCATGGAAAAAATTCCTTCAGGCTTAAAATGACATGTACACATAATAGGCAGCCATGGGAAGAGTTTCCATGGTTGCCCCTTACGTGTACACACAACTGTCATTTTAAGCCTGAACTCTTGTTCACCTCAGGGCCTGTGTCTAGAGATTGAGCAAACACAGCAAGCCTCCGATCCAGCAGAACTACAAAGATGGAGTCAACTCTCCTCCAGGGCCCGTGAGGAGCTGGCCACACTGCAGTGCATCCTGGGTAGCATGAAGGACAATCAGGTAGGTAGAATAGCTGCCATTAGTGATATAGAAGGCCTATAAGTGTAAAGCTGAATGACTGTTTTTGATACATTGGTTATAATGCTGTTGTTAGGTGCGTTTGGTGGAAGTGGAACGTTGGTTGGACGCGGTTCAGGAGCTGTTGTCTCGTGATGCCACGGGGTTGGGCGACAAGGAGAATCTACAGGAAGAGCTTAACCAGTGCAAGGTTGGAGGACAATTCAAAAAATTCAAGAATTGGTTGATATAATTATTTAAAACAGATTTCTAAATTGTAAACACATCATGACTTAAAAGTTACTTTTACTGAAGATTGCAGTCATTTTACTATTACTCTACTTACTTACTTTGCATTTTTCACTTGACCTGAATTGTATTTTAATATCTACAAAGTATTGTTCTTTATCTTTATTTCTTTCTGTGTCTCCTATCAAGGAGTATGTGAATGAGATGGAGTCAGTGGAAGGTTCATTGAAACAGATGGGAGAGAATGTGAGCGCTATACAGGGGACTACCGTACCAGGACTGACCAAGTGGGGGCAGGATAAATTGGACGAGTGCCAGGGCAGATGGGACACGCTCAGCAAACAGGTGAGGCCAGACGTTCCTCTGTTGGAATTGTGTGCTGTTATTTTCTGCAATTCATGTATGAGAAAAAATATGGCTCCTTATTTTGTGTATATACAGTATGCCTGTATTCATTCTTATACATATTTACAGCAAAATTTTAGGCAAAAAAACAGTTTGTTTCACTTCCAACCCTGATGTCAAATGTCTCCCTCCAGCTGCTGAGCCATCAGGAGCGCGTGGCAGAGAGTCGGGAGAGGCAGGTGAATCTGAGGAAGGACTTGGCGGAGATGCAGGAGTGGATGACCCAAGTCGATGAGGAGTTTCTAATGAGGGACTTTGAATACAAGAGTCCTGAGGAGCTGGAATCGTCGCTGGAGGAGATGAAGGTGGGAGTGGAGGCGTAGGAAGACTTAATATCAAACATTTGAGAACTTTGTGGAGATATGGTGGTTCTCTGATAAACAAAGGGAGTTTGACTGCTGTGTGCTTTATTTGTGTGTGTGGGTCTAACTCTCTTTCTCTGTTGCTGTCGCCCTCATATCGTACCAGAGGGCTAAAGAGGATGTGCTACAGAAGGAGGTGAAGGTAAAGATCCTGAAAGACAACATCAACTTGCTGGTGTCCAGAACATCGCCACCTGGTGGAGGCAGTGGACATGAGTTGACCTCAGAGCTGGAGGGGGTACTAGCCAACTACCACAAGCTCTGTGACCGCTTCAAGAGCAAGTGTCACACTCTAGAGGTAATGTGTGTGGTTGTGAGTCCTTCTGTGTTAAAAGATGAAGTTTTTTGTTTGTTTGTGAATGAAAATATTGGTTGACAAATGAATTGCACTGGGTTTGGGTAAAAATAACCTGGTTATAGTGGATTTAAGTTGGCTTTTAGTCTAAGGTTGAAGTCTTTTTTCTGATGTGTAACGCATTCATATTAATATAATTCATAATTTAATGCATGAATGCCTCAATTTGTCCGTGAACTTGCAGCTCCCATGGTTCAGTAATGGGAATGACATGATGGTTTATGAGATGTGTCATTTCGTGGGCTCCCTTTTTGTTAATTTTCATGCGAAGAACAGGAGAAGCTGGAAGGGCACTGGTGATCCTGGTTTTTAAAGCTAATCTGTGAGTGTAAAGTCATAGTTTGGGGCACTGTTTTTGATTATCATCCCCCAGACTTTGCATGGTAAAGGTCAGACACATCACTGAGTTGTGCTTATGCTCATGTATACTCTTTGCCTGTAGTGCATTAGTCACCACCCCCTCTTTGTCCTTAGAGTTTTGAAGTTTAATTTGAGCATACTGAAGGTTTTTTATTCGTAAAAATGCCTCGCGGTGAAATGTTTTTTCACATTGTCCTTTTAAGATTGTAAGCGAGGGCATACTTAATAGAGCTGTCACTTCATAGTAACGTAATTTATGTTTCTCTGGCTGTGCGCAACTGTAAATGTTTTTAAATGTTTTTGACTGGGTGTTTTTGTGTGTGCTGGGGCGTGCTCTGCAGGAGGTTTGGTCCTGTTGGATGGAGTTGCTTCAGTACCTGGACATGGAGCAGACTTGGCTCAACACTCTGGGGGAGAAAGTCCAAGCCACTGACAACCTACCAGAAAGCACTGAGGCCGTAAATGAAGCTCTGGAGGTATAAATGCAAACACACACATACTAACCCTAATACTAACCCTAACCCTTGTGAATTTCCCCTTGGGGATGAGTAAAGTATCTAGCTAATCTAATCGAATCTAATACACACACACACCTACTGTAACACATTTGATTAACCCGTCATCATACTTGACTGTTTTTCTTCCCCTCTTTCTCTCCTGAGTATTTTTCCGACTCACTTATTTTTTTCTTTACATTGTCCAGTAGTTTTTATTTACATATAAGGCCAAATAATTTACCCATGCCATATGTGATTACAAGGCACTGCTATGTACCAAATATAGCAAGGTACTGTACATACATAGAAAATGCTACTACATTTAAATGACTGGGATACCTTTGTAACATCTGTTTGGAAAATGCACATATTCATTCTCCATGGCTGCAGGCGCATGTCAACAGGAGTACTGTCTAGACCTGCTCTGTATGAAAAGTGTCCTGAGATAACTTATGATTTGGCACTATACAAATATCATTGAATTGAATTGAATATATTGTTTGTTCTTACTTATTATGGAAATGAGTCACTTCATGGAAAACATCTTTGAATATGTTCAGAATTGTATTTATTCTGTACTTGTTTCTGTACCTATATTGTATTTGAGATAAACTGCTACTTGAAGAATTTAAAAATCAATTTAAATCAACACGCTTTCAAACAGCATGTAGACACATATAAAAGGTGTCCATTAATGTCTGAGACCAGATAAGTAGGAAAAATAGTAAATTTCATATACCAGACCATCCATTTAATATTCTAACTCTTTTAATAACCTCACTGTCTTTGACTTTGTCTTCCAAATTTCTTCTGCTTTGTCTTGTTCTGTTGCTATATCTGTAGACCGCCTGCAGCATGACTGTCAAACTCACTTTAATCACAGTGCTCCTTCTGTAACATTGCATAGTGATGAAGGAAATTGAAGACCCTTGAAGACAACCCTTCTCCTCTTTGTCCTTATGTGTTTTTGGCTGTTTTTTTTTCTCTCCTCCACCCACTCTCTCTCTCTCTCTCTCTCTCTCTCTCTCTCTCTCCCCCCCTTCCATTCTTCTAAACCTCCCTCTGTCACCACTCACCCTTCCCATTCTCCCAGTTTCCTAATCAGACTCACCCCTCTGGGGGGGGGGGGTGCCATCGCTCTGTCTCTCTCTGTCCATTACCTCGGGGAAGGAAAAGCAACATTTAATGACCCCCACATAAACAGTGACTGTTGGATCTAAACAAGTGCCGTCACTCGACAAGCTTCTCTCTCACTTGTCTCTCATTTCTCGTTCAGTTATCATCTTTTTACGGGTTGCCTCCATCTGACACACCCAGCGTAGCATCTGCACTCTATCTGTTTGCTCAGCTACTTGGTTCTTTCTCAATCTTTCACACATACACACACTTGCACTTTGCGTTTCTCACTAATTCACTGGATTGTTTTTGCTGTTTTTCTAGTTTCTGTGGCAACTTTTTTCAACTGTGAAGCAGTTTATCTTTTATTTTTATTGTGGCTTTGTCAAAGGACTGTTTTATTGTTGCCACCCTCATGCTCACTTCCTTTCCTTCCATTATTTGCTTGATTTTTTTGATTCATTGTTCATAAATTTACCTTTTTCTCCATCTCTCCATTCATCACCAGTCTTTGGAGAATGCGCTTCGCCACCCGGGGGACAACCGCACACAAATCAGAGAGCTGGGTCAGACGCTGATAGATGGGGGCATATTGGATGAACTCATTAGCGAAAAACTAGAGGCCTTCAATTCCCTTTACGAGCAGCTCAACCACCAGGTCAGGACCTTGTCTTTGTGTGTAAACAAATGTGGGATGTGTGTGTGTGCATGTTGGTTTCTGTTGGAAAAAGGCATCAATTATGTATTATATTTGGATTTCCTATGCGTTGTATTTTATTTTAGGAATTTGCATCTGATTATATCCCTTACAAATATAAATAATATTTAATATCATTTTCCCCAAACATATCGATGGGCTGTCATCAGTTAATGTATTTACAATTATATTGATAATGATACCACATATATGTTTTATCATATTAATATTAAAATGTTTACTATGTGTTACACTATATAAGCACAAAATGTGTATTATTTTGCACTTATTTTTTATTATGACCATCTTTAAGCATTTGGTGTTCTTTTTGCATTATCACATCAAGTAAAATACAACGGAGAAGATTGGTGTTTCTATACATTACATGTTTCTATAGTATAATTGTTAACTGAACATACCAGCTGTTACATTTAGTCTTTTCCATCAACAGTTTTAGGACATGAACTTCCCCTTAGTTACTTTTATCTGGAATATCCAAACATTGACATCCTTGACTGTGAAATATTTAAACCCATGGCTTGATGTCCTCCAGGCGGTGAACAGGCAGATCAGCCTTGAGCAACAGCTGCAGACCCTGAAGGAGAACGAACAGGCGCTCCAAACACTGCAGGAGTCTCTGAGCCAGCTGGACCACACACTCACCTCCTACCTCACTGACCGCATCGACGCCTTCCAGCTCCCGCAGGAAGCACAGGTACATTACACATGTGCACAACGCACCATCACGCCCAGAGGAGTTAACAGACAAGACGTGACACCAAAATTTGATGGATGTTACTACACGCAGTATCCTCTTACTTGTCTGAAGATCGTCCCTTCACCTAGAGGCTCATGGAACTGTAGTGAAATATAACTCTTACATATAAAATTCCAAAAAGACCCAAATAAATGCATAAGCATAGTAGGTGTAATCTGATTTGTCTGTACATACAGTATATTCATGATGCTTGTATTAATTCCCCCTTTTCCTACAGACCATTGGGACAGAGATTGCAGCCCACGAGTTGACAGTGGAGGAGATGAGGAGGAGGAATGTGGCCAACTTGCCTCCCCCCACCTCTGATGGCAAAACAGCTCGAGGTGGGACCATGCTGGACCAGCTACAGGTAACACTGACTCCTACTGGAGAACATCAGGAACTGCAGTAAACTAATGTTAGACCAGCACACTGATCTTTCTTCTGTAAAGCATTACTAAGAGGTGTCAGACTCATTTTACTGATGGATAATGGATCATTTATCATACTTAATGAAGGTTTCTTATCTAGTTGTTTAGCAATTTCTGAAATCCAAGATTCTCATGAGACGCATCTTATTCTTAAATTACCGTTATGTTGTTTAGACATTGTATTTTGCGTTTAAAACAGTGGGAAAAAATACCAAATCACTGCAGCATGGTAAGAGAACTGTGTGTGTGTATTTGTGTTGTGATACAGATTTATAACTTTACAAATCTCTCCCTTCACTCCCTGCAGAGGAAGCTGAGGGAGATTTCCACAAAGTACCAGCTGTTCCAGAAGCCAGCAAACTTTGAGCAGCGCATGTTGGACTGTAAGAGGGTCTTGGACGGTGCCAAGGCTGAGCTGCACATTCTGGATGTTGGGGATGTGGACCCGGAAAAAATCCAATCTCATCTCAGTGGTTGCATGGTGGGTGGTCACTTTTTCAGTTTCTCTTTTAGACAAGCACAAATGGTTTATTTGTTGCTGGTTGCATGAACTGTTCTGTGTGCACATTACAGATGTTCAACCAGGTATACAATTATTTAAGCATATATAAATAAAATAGCCGAATTACATTTTTATGCAGACTCAAACAAAAAAAGTATATCTCACACCCAACCATAGGCTCATTTTCTTTTACTTTTTTGTTTTTTAGAAACTATACAAGTTGCTAAGTGAGGTGAAGCTGGAGGTGGAGACAGTGATAAAGACTGGTCGACAGATTGTGCAGAAACAGCAGACGGAGAACCCCAAGGCCATGGATGAACAGCTCACTGCTCTCAAACTACTCTACAATGACCTGGGGGCACAGGTAACTTATTTTTTGGGAGCTTTTAAAGGAAATTAATTCTCCTTGGTCTATATAACGCAGCTTGTGTTGTGTCTGTGTTAATAGGTTCTATTGAATAGCTCCTAGGCCATTTTAAAATGCCTTAATGTTCCTTCTTTTTACAGGTTACGGAGGGCAAGCAGGACCTGGAAAAGGCTTTGTCTCTGTCTCAAAAGTTCCAGAAGGAGAGCGCCGCCCTGCAGGAGTGGCTGACAATCAATGAGGCTCAGCTCCAGCAGAAGAACAGCTGTGGAGACATGCCTGCTGACATTGATGCTGAGATTGCATGGGCTAATGTGAGTAACTGTTACTGTCACTGTAACTGTTTTCAGCAAGTGCAAAGAAGTGCTTCTGCTTCTGACCAGCAGGTGGAGCAGAGAGACAGTAAGATGTTCCTGAAAACACTTCAGCTGTATCAGTCTTATGAAAAGAGGACAGCTGCAGGACAACTGGGAATGCTTCAGTGTTAAAAAGTGTTGATTAAATCCATATCCACCCTTTTAATGGGTGTCATTGGCACTACCCTCTTTCTGAGATCCCAATTCAGTGAAAAGGACTGAAACTTTTATAGGTTCTCGCCCAATGAACCAACCCCCGCTTTGACCCCTTCACACTAAAGACTCAGCAACAGTATTAAATTTGTAACAGTATGAATTTTAAATAAGTCTCAGGCTCACACTAAGTCTTCAACAGCACTACAGTATATAAAGGTGTGTAGAAGGTAAATGTGTACTTACTTTTTAAGTTTTAAGATGTATATGCAGTTGAATATATATTGACTTCATTTTGGAATATAAATTAATATTATTTTTGGTTTATATTGTCTGAAATTAATGCGTTATTTTGGTGTGCATGCACTGTACAATCCTAACAACATCTAGGTGATAGGGTAATACATTACTGACACATGGAGGACATCACATGTTTAATATACTGTATATTACACTGCATATGTGTGTGTGTGTGTGTCTCCACCAGGGCCTGCTTAAAGAATCAGAGCGTCGTAAGGTGGAGCTGTCCAGCCTCATGGAGACCAGCGCTGGTCTGCAGACTCTGGTGGAGGGCAGCGAGGCTCAGCTGGAAGACAAACTCTGTGGCCTGAATGAAGCCTGGGGCCGTGTCCGCACCTGGACAGAGGACTGGCTCAGTGCTGTGCTGGTGAGTGCAAATATTTTATACAGTAAGGCTTAATAAATAAAGGGTTGCTGTGTTGTTTATTTTATGTTCTCTGAGTAAGTAGATTCTCCCACCTGCTTTAAATTTTAAAAAAGAGTTATTTGCTTAAACAAGACTTTTACTTGTCATCATTTGCAAGGGAACAAAGGTGAATAAATTGATTTTATGTCTTAGCTGTGCCTTTTAGCATGCAGTTTTTCTGGGTAATGAGAATTATTTCAATTATTGCTATATGCTTTTATAAGACATATCAAATACGATGGAATAATTTAAATTTAAAAAGGTCATTGAATTTGCAAGTTGTTTTTCCCAACCTTGGAACGATAAAAAAGGCATTACAAGGTTATGTCTTTGAACGTTTTACAACCCAAATAAAACTGGCTGTGTAAGTCAAGTGATTGCAGTAGCTAGACAAATGGATAAACTTCAAATCAAGAACAAAACAAGGACATGCAAATCACCTCCTTAATAAAAATATATTTACCTTTTGATCAAAAGACTAAGAAGTGTTCCTACTTGTATTTGTGCACTGCAGCAAGTCATGTAAAGGTTATGGAAAACTCAGAGAATCATTAAAAGTCTTTGTTTTAGATGTATAAGTATAAAAAATAGGGAAAAACACAGGGGGGCCTTTTTAACAGTAATTCATGTTTTTCCTAATGGGGAAACACTGAGCCTTTGTTTTCTGTTGTATGCGTGCAGAGTCACCAGAATGAAGTGGAAATCTTTGATGAGAACTTGGCTCACATCAGCACCTGGCTCTACCAGACCCAAATCCACCTGGACGAGGCTGAGCGGCTCGCCCCGACAGAGAGGGAAAAGGTGGTCAAGGTAAGGCAGGGGGAGTTGTTACATTGTGAGAGAATGAGAATGGCCCTAAGGTGCAGATACCCCTGGAATATAAGGGGTAGTAACTTTTTTCATATTATCATTATAAAGTTATTAGTGTATACTGATTTACAGTTACCCTGAAAATATGTAAGAACTGGCAGAGCTTATACCATGACATGCCTAGACGTATCTAATAGTAGTTTAAAATCTCTTTATGGAAATCAGTGCTTCTGGCATGGAAATGCATTCTGCTAGAATCCATCAGGGAAATTCCCTCCTGTTACCTTGCAGTATAGAGCAATTTGAATGCTAAATGTCCACTGTTGCAGCAGAAACCTTTTATGCTTGGTTAAGTTAAGAACTTTAAAGAAGCACACATTTTTGGACACTAGTTGGACTTTTTTTTTGTCTAGTTCTTAATAATAATTACCCAACCTCCCCATACATCAGAAATGGAGTAAAAAAAGAGTGAGAGTTAGTTGTCGTTGGGACAAGAGAGAGGTTTGTTGAAGTATTGGAAATAAGGAGGCTAAATGAGGAAAGAGAAGAAGCTGAGTCTTTTTATTGTGTCAAATAATTTATCTTGAAGTTATATTAAATTCTTAACCCTTCCCTTCCTCTTGCCATGATAACTGAAGGTCTCCACTACATATCAACTGGTGCCTGGGCCTGCTAACCTTGATCAGTACATGCTGTGCTAAGCTTTGTGGTCTGAACCAAGGCTGCACTGCCATCCAGTCTGAGAGAGCACGACTGATAGCATAAACCGATATATTAATAGCTTATCGGCTACTCTGTGGTCTGTCCTCAGCGCATGCTGGAGGAGTTGGAGGACATCAGTCTGCGTGTGGACAACGTGAAGGACCAGGCCATCATCCTGATGACCAGCAGGGGGCCTGCATGCAGAGATGTGGTGGAGCCCAAACTGGCTGAGCTCAACTGCAACTTCGACAAAGTCTCCCAACACATCAAAACTGCCCAGGTACAAAAGCACAAACTGTATGTAAACAACTGCATCAAACACGTCAACATTCATTATCATCTTCATTAATGAAGATAATGTGTTGACACAAATGTATATCATGTGGTGGAGTCTGTACAGTCACTACATCTGTTTGTTGTCTTTTGGCCTTTAGATGATGACCAGTCTGGAGTCAGGTGGTGTTGACTTAAACCAGCACACAACTCAGCAGGTACAAGAAACAGTAGTACAAGCTGTGAGGACAATTAAATCACATCTTGATGCAAAATCAGTTCACCAGCAACTACTTTACCTGTGACAAAGCACATCATTTTATCCAAACTACATTATAATAGATATCAGGAGTTTTTAGAGAAAATACTACAAGGCTCTATTTGGATCCTGTGTATTATCACAGCTGAACACTCTCTTTGAGGGTGCAGTCAGATAATACAATTTATTTTGACCTGAGGTGTGTTTTTGTTCTTTCTCATCAGGTCGTTCACAGCCAGGAGATCCGAGCGGAGAGTCAGAGTCGTCCTACTGAGGCTCTGGTCAGTGAGGTGAAGGACCTTCAGGCAGAGCTCCAGGAGACACTGAGGTCTCTGCAGCAGCAGCAGCAACACCAGGATCCAGCACATGTCCTGGATGATGACAAGGTCACCTTTCAATTTCTTTCTTTTGTTGTATTTTCGGTTAATTCTTTCAAAAAACTTTCAAAGAAACCGTATGATGATTAGGGCTGACCTTGAAAACTCGACCATTCAAATCATCAGTCAAGAAGAGCCCGAGTCGACTTGGATTTTGTCAGTCAAATCTCTGCCCTTTTGTTTTTTTAGCTGTGTCATTGTACACAGAGCAGTGCTGGAGCAACAATATGATTGGTTTACAAAACGAGTCTCAAAATGACCACAAAAATAACTGTGATGGACGCTGAGAAGAGTGATAGTTAACAGAGGATATCATGCAGCAGGGCAGCTGCTGCTCTGACTGTCAGTGAAGTTGGATAAGCCTCTTTTAACCAGACGGTGGTACAACCTCCTCTACTGCCGTCCACTGTGAATAACTCTTTGGCTGACTATGCTGTGAGTAGCCTGGGAGGAGAGGTGTGAGGAGATTTTACAACTGAACTACTCTCACTTTTTGTGTCTGTGTGTAAATCGGATGCTTTCACATCACAGATGACGAAGAAAGGCATAAAAACACGAGGTAGGCTAAAACATGAGACTCATGTAGCTGCGTTTTCACTGCAGGAGCTGCTGATATCGGAGTTTAGTGTGGCACTGAACTGGAAAAAAAGAGGAACAAATCGTCGAGTGTTCGTATTAAACAGCCGAATCTGATTCGACTGACAAAATTCTGAGTCCGGTACAGCCCAATGATGATTGATAATTATAGCAATATTATGAGATATGTACACACAGAGAAGGTATGAGCAGCAAAGTAGGAATTGCTTAGTAGAGTCCCAAATGTTGTATTCCAGATTGCAGAGGGGAAATAGACACACCACTGTCCTTTGTTTGGTTTCCATTAAGGTTAGCCATCTCTAGCAATTTTCCAGAAAATATTAAAAACCCACACAGAAAATTGCCCCGGGTTGCCCATTATTCTCTTTCTGAAGTTTCATGAGATTTGTATGCCAGGTCACAGGCTATATAAAGCTGCCACCTGATAAGACAAGCTTTGATTTGGCATTTCAAGGCCTAACAAGTGTGGAATTCAAGCTGCGTTATCAAGGTTTATGACGCTAAAAACACTGCCTGAACAAACCTGACCAGTCCAAAGCCAAGGTCAGGCTGCCTGTCAGGAAGTTTTAAACAGTTTTTTCCCTGAGAAGTGTCTACAGCTTTTCCACTCTCAGCAACTTGTTGCTTGTTTAGCAAAAGAGCAACTTCCAGCTTATGTCGGTTCCTGGTGTAAGCTGTTATTTTTCTTTGCCAACTGAAGTGGTCTCTTCGTTTAACCCATCTGTCTCTGCTCCAGATGGATGAGGAGAAAGCCAGCGTGGAAGACTTGCTTAGAAGAGGAGAGGAACTGCTGCAGCAAACTTCAGACGAGGGCCAGAGGGAGGAGTTGAGACTTCTGCTGCTCCGGCTGCAGAGCCAATATTCTGCTCACAGGGTGAGATGCAATAAAAAAATATGTTGTGTCTTTGTTTTAGGCTTATGTGAGATTTTTTTTTTATCTTAAGAAAACGTATCTACCTGTCATGTGGTGTTTGCCTGTGCACTGCTTACGCGTGTGTGTTTGCGTGCTGTAGGAGTTAAGGGTGCTAAGAATCAGGCAGGTTGAAGTCTCTGTGGAGTCGACGTCTTCTCACACCTTCCTAGAGCAGACGAGAGAGTTTTCTGTTGAGGTGAGGGATTCACACATGCATAAGCACGTTCTGTACACATAAACTAGGATGTCACTTTAAGTTCTTCATGTATTGCCTGTAGTGTTAGTTCAGCACAGTGTGACATGCTGTATTATCATGTGGCACAATAGGTGTTAGTACAGTTTTACTCTCTCACTTTTTCTGCCCTGTATTCTTCTCCTGCTCCCGTGTGGTGTAGGAAATGTCTTCAGTGGAGCGCAGCAGTGCTCCTTCACTGAGTCCCTCCGACTATCTGCTGGACATCAACAAAGTACTCCTCGCCATGGCTGACAACGAGTTGCTTCTAAACTCCTCTGAGCTCAGCGGGGGGCTCTACGAAGACTTTTCTAGCCAGGAGGACACACTGAGGGTGGGTCATCACTGATATACCCAACCTGTTAAGTTAAAAATTGTCATTGTAAACCAGCATGTCACAAAAATGATAGGTGATATTGCTCTGTATTTGCTTTTGTATAGCAGTTTTTTTTTTTACAAAGTTAAACAAAAAAAACACAGAAAATTTAAAGTTAATGAACATTTGTTTGTAGTCAAAATAGAAGAAATTATTTGAACCACTATGTCTGCACCTTAAGGAAGCCTTTCCAAAGCAAAGTGTTCCACATCCAAGGCCTTAAATCTGGAGTTAAAATTGATTAGAAGCGTTTTTTCTTTAGGAATTTAAGGTCTTATTCAGCACCATAAAGGATTAAGCTCAAGAAGACCGAGGGTCAAATCTGACCTTTATTTTTGAAGTGATCAGCAAAATATTAAAGTCAGTCTGTCTCAGATAAATCACCTGCCACAACTGAAGTGATGTGATTTTATTCTCTTTGCGCCAATTAATTACTTGCTGTGTGAACCTTTGAGCCGCTATTTAATTTCATCATCTCCCCCTCCCTCTCTCACCTCACCGTCCCTTTTACTTCATCTTGCATTTGTCTTTTTATAGAATATCAAAGAGAATCTAGAGCGTCTCAGTGAGCACGTCACAGGGATCCATGAGCGGCAGCCCGATGCCATTCGGGATGCTTCGCCTGCTGAGGTAGCCCAGATCGGAGACGCCCTCACGCAGCTCAACGCCGAGTGGGACCGCCTCAACCGCATGTACAACCACCGCAAGGGGTGTGTGCACCAACTTCACACGCACAGATTACACTGTAGTACTATAAGGAGTTGAATAAGTGATTCACAGAAAATGTTGTAACAGTGGAGAGAAGGGAACACTGCTATTTTCAGATGTGTATGTGTCAGGATGTGTGGTCAAAGTTGCAGGGACATTAAATGCCAGCTGTCTGCTAGTCAGGAGACAGCAGGAGCAGATAAAGAGAGGGCTCACAATCCAGCACCCTACACACACACAGTGACCTTGATTACTATCAAAACAATTCCTTGGGCATAAACAATCTCATGCCTATTCACATATTCACTCACTCACTCATTCACTGACTGACACACACACACACACACACACACACACACACACACACACACACACACACACACACACACACACACACACACACACAGTAGGTGACCTTGACTACCATCAGCACAATTCCTTGGGCATAAACAGTCTGCATTTGCTGAGCACAGTGTGTGCACATGCTAGAATAAACTAGTAAGCTAATTTTGAAGATTGCACACAAATGCGGTAGTTGCTGTCTGTAATCACAATAACCTCTGGGCATCATTAAAAATCAAAAGAATGGAGTATATTTTGTAAAATTGCTCATCCAAAGATAATTTCCTCACCTTGTCTCTCTGATCAGATTTGCTGTGCTCCAAGCGATGCTCTAGGAGGGAATAGCCCTCATGCAGACCATCAATGCGATAAAAGATCTGTTTTTTTTTTTTGTATTAGGCATTTCAAGTAATCAGCCTCTCAGTCTATGTGGATTTATTCAATAGCATCTCTGTGAACTTTCCAGTGTTGTCAGAGGTTCCTGATTGTTATGACATTTTCTTGTGTTTAACAGAGGTCAGCTGTGCCATTTTTTTTCTTATCATAAACTGTTGAATTTCCCAGTCGGTGTACTCGGTTGTACCTTAAGAGGCCAGAATTCATCCGGCTCTATACCAAGCCCACTCCACCTTAAACAAGAGCAAAGAAGTAAAGAAAATATTTGTAATAAGTCATTAAGGAGCAATCAAAGCCAGAATGCATTGTTAAATTCAAATCAAGAACTCTACAAAATGAACTGAGCTTTAGGTTTAAGAAGAAAAAAGATTCTTATATTCTGCTGGGTAATTGTCTGCTTTAGTATCTGTTTCACTTTATAAAGGAAATTGATCTCCACTTGATATTAACTTCCACAGTGTGGAGATTTGCATTTGTGTGTTTGATGTTTAGTCAGACTAAGGAAAATATGTCCTATGCACAATAAGAAAGAAAGAAAACTTAAATAAAAAAAAGCACATACAACATCACAATCATTAATCAGAGTGTACTGTGACACACACACACACACAGACCGGCATACACTACTTCTCTTCTGCAGGTGTTGTTTATACCCTGGCAGAAAGGTTTGAATGACAAATACTAAAGTAACTAAATACATGTTTGTGGTATATGTAGTTAAATTATAGGTTTATTTTTTAGTCTGTCTTAAAACGACAGTCAGGCGCCCATATGAACATCGAAACTGGTTTGCTTGCTGTAATCATTCCTTCTGTCAATACTGGCCAGTGAAGGAACCCTTCCTGATTAACCTTCTGCTGCAGGAGTTTTGACCGTGCCGTAGAGGAGTGGCGGCAGTTCCACTGTGACACCAATGACCTCAGCCAGTGGCTGACTGATACGGAGACGCTGCTGTCCGAGAGCATTGGCCCTGATGGACAGCTGGACCTGGACTCTGCACGACAAAACCAAGAGGTCAGTGGAAGGTGAACGAGCACGTGGAGGTCTGAATATGTGTTCTGTATAAGTGTGTGTGACTGCCATGTATACTGGAGTATTTCACATGATTTTTATATGCATGTTTGGTCACACCACCACAGAGACGTTTGTAGGACTCATTAAGTACAGAATGTATTGATTTGCATTTTAAAATATTTTATGACTAATAAAACACTAATTAGTCAATATCTCATATGTTTACAAGCTCAAAGCAATATTATTACCTTCCCAGAATGCAGTTGTAATATGTTTGAAATAGAAGCAGCTAGATGGTTGGAGATGTTAGACAGGAGATAATTGCATTTTGGTCCCCAAGGAAAACAATTGGTGCTATACTGTCCCTAATAAACAAACACATTTGCACATCTAGTTGTTCATTATGCAGAGTGCGAAATGGAGAGAAAAAAACTGAGTAGTAAGATGAGAAGGGGCCCCGGATTTTGCTTTGCTTGATTACGAAAGCGGTAATTTCATTTCGAAGGGGAATTTAATTTTCTGAAGCTGCTGCATTATTGCTGACAATGCCATTGCCATTAACACCTTCATAAGTGTGATGTGCAAGGTTTGAGCTGCACTCCATCTGTCTAGCTCTTTTACATGTTTTCACAGTTGCTGAGAATGAGATGAGGGATCAAGTGGAAGGGAATTGAGAGATCAATTAGCTGACTCACCCTTTAGCGGACTTTACAATCACTCACCCTACTTTACGGATCTGTCTTGGCAAGTTAAATCTCTCTTAGTCGAAGTAGAGATTTGGCTGCTTAAATCTTCATGTGCCACATGCCAATGTGTCAATCAGAGATTTGCTTTGAGAGATGGACTTTAGCAGGAGATTTTGCCCTGAGTGATTTGGCTTATGTTGTTTGATTGATCCCAGATTTCACCTTTTTTGGTGTGTTTTTCCTCCTTTTCTGTCCCCTGTGCTCTCATTCTTTCCTTTACGTATTTTAGGAGCTGGAAGAAGGTCTTGCCAGCCACAAGTCCGTCCTGGCCGTACTGACCCGCACTGGGAAGCAGATAATTGGGCAGCTGTCATCCCCTGACGGGTCCCTGCTTGAGGGAAAGCTTGACACCCTCAGTCAGCGTTGGAGAGCTGTCAAACGCCAGGTCCTTGAGAGACAGCGCAGGTAATATATCCTCGGAAACACACGGGATGTTATGTCATATATGGTTTTAAAAGATTAAAGGGAATGTGGTTAATACGACACATATTGCTGTGTCTTAAGCATATAATATTTGGGTTTACAGTATAATGTAGCACCGAGGATAGTGCTCCCGCTCCATCACTGACAGTCTTTGTTTCTTTATCAGTGTTTGGCAGGTTAACATTATCAGTGTGGTCAATCAGTCTATAACAGTAATTTAAATGTAAATTTAGGCCTGCAACCCCCAGGAAATGGAGATCCTAATCTCAGGACATTATGTATGTGTTTGTGTGGATGTGTGCAGGCTGGCTGGAGGAGACTCGGCCCTGTCAGACCTGGTGAGGAGACGCGAGGAGCTGGCTGTATGGCTGGAGCAGGCAGAAAATGCTGTCAGCTCCTTACCCGTCACTGCTACTGACAAAAACCTCAAAGAACTCAAGGTACAGCAAGGCTCAAAACATGCTCAAGTTAGTGCGATCCATGGGAGTGCAGAGATTTCTATTTCTGCTCCAGAACTTGGTAGTGATTTTTATGGTCAGCTCCAACTGTGTTGTATTTTCCTTTGTTGTTTTTTTCCCTGTTTGCTTCCAAGTTGCTCCCTGTATCTCAATCACAAGGAAAAACCTGTCAAATCCAGCAAACCTACAAAGAGAGAACCTAACTCTCACTTCTTTTATTTTGAACAATGGAGAGGAAACACAATCACTCAATGTTTTCTGTTTTCATTCCTTCCTCATTCCTTCCTGACCACCACCTCAGACTTTTCCTTTGCGGAGACAAATTGTGAAAGAAGTACGAAGAATGATGTTCATTACATATGGCTGTATGGAATAACTCTGTGTTCTGCTGCTGACCTTCACAGTATTACTTCTTGATTTCCCTTTACAGATTGTACTTTCATTTGTTATTACACCATCAAATAGATCCATCTTTGTGAAAATTTGCTTGCAGGCCATTGCAGAGGAAATGGATGCACAAAATGAACATCTCGGATGGATTAACAAACATGCCCCTCAAATCCTGGCCAGTCAGAGTGTGAGCCCTCAGAGCAGAGACCAGCACGTTGGCAAACTCAGAGCAATCAACCTCAACTGGAGCAAGGTGAGAGTCCACATCCAAGCACATATTTACCGTGTTTTACAACATCTCGTGCCCTCCATGTTTTTCTCATCTGCTCTTTGACTCCTTCTCTGCTATCCCTCCTCCTTCCCCCCTCTTTGTTCTACTAATTTTATACACCTACGTTCCTCTGCAGGTGACCCATGAGTTGTTGGACAAAGTGGGGGAGGTGGAGGCCAACCTGCAAAGTCACGCCCAGTTCCAGGACAGGATGAACAGACTCACTGACTGGGTCGTCGTCACGCACCAGACGATCATGACTAGAGGCTTGAGCCCGGGCCAAGCACAGGTAGATTATCTTAATACATCACAAAAACCAACATGCCACCCCACTGAAAATGTTTTCATCACAGACACAAATGAGGTGCTTAAAATGGGTTCTTACCTGTTGCAGGCTCTGGAGGCCTCCATGAAGGACAGGAAAAAGGACTTGGAGGACCTGTTGGCTCATTCTATAGAGCTACAGAGACGTCAGCAGCTATTGCCTCAGGAAAAGGTCCCAGTTTCCATAGTAATATGATTTAATAAAGAAATACTACTAATAGTAGCATATAATTATACTTTTGCACCGTTAAAGCGCTGGTTAATTTTATTTCCTACAATTTATTTAAGTTTAATTGGCCATTTTATTAAAAGCTGAATAAATTTTTTCCTGTTGCTAATATTTTGTACTCAAAAAATATGTATGTTCCATGTGTATAGAGTAAGGTAGAGCAGCTGGCAGCTGATTGGAAAGCTCTGGATGGTCGATTGAGGGAATCTCTCCAGCCACCCGTCTCTCCATGGACACAGCACCAACATGTCGTCCAGCACCAGCAGCTTGGTAAGTATATCTAGGAATGCACTTATTTAAATTCCTTATTATTATTCTCTCTTTTCTGTATCAATAGCTCTATATTTATAATACATCAATGGTGTGGGGATGAAAAGTCTCGGCCCCAATGAAGCATTAAGCCTTTAATGAGATGGAGAAAATTAGATATTGGATCATTAACAGAAAACGACAAACATAGAAATATGGACTTGTTTTAGAGGTAATAAGTACTCAGGTGGCAGATTTGAAATTCCTTATTGGCTTGGCTTAATCTAGAGCATGAAAATGCGTGATAAAATAACAAATAAGAGGTGAGCTACCAAGTCCTGGTTGTGTAACACTAAAACAAGCCCCTCAACATGCCTCATTCATCATAATTTAATATGAGAGCTATTTGACAGCACCTCCTCCCTAACTTTAACATATTTAATGTTCATAGCATAATTTCCTCTTAAAAAAGCCCTATTTGTCAACATTACTTGCCTTGAGTTCCCTGCCTTTTTTCGCCCCGGCTCCAGTGTCTGCGGTCCCCTCAGCCGTGCAGATGGCCAGCCTGGTGAGCGAGGACCCCCACCACCAAACCCCACACACACCAGACACCGTGGCGCCCACTGACCTCAATGAGACAGCCACCGAACTGGCGGACTGGCTTCTCCTCATCACACAGATGCTAAAGTCAAATATTGTCACTGTGGGGGACACAGAGGAGATCAGGACCACTATGGGACGTCTTCAGGTGAGAAATGGGGAGCAGATGGGATAGATGGGAGAGAAGATGTGGATTTTTTTAACACACTATCTGAATGTCTCTGTGTGTATTTGTGCTTCGTCCTGGCAGGTGACCAAGAGTGACCTAGAACAGCGTCACCCCCAGCTAGAGGACATTTTCACCCTTGCACAGAACATCAAAAACAAGACCTCTAATCTGGATGTTCGCACATCCATCACTGAGAAACGTATGTAGAAAGCAGGATGATTATACTAGAAAAATAATTTTTTGTAGATTTATTCTAAGGATTTTTTAAATTTGACAGTTTTTATTTGTAATTGGTTGGATTTTATCTACCAGCATTTGTATTTATGGCTATCATCACTTAACAGTGTCTTGTTTTTAAAAGTATCATCATTACTTTCTATTTGTTCTCTTCCTGTTGAATGTGCATCTGTCTGTAGTGGAGAGGGTACGCAGCCAGTGGGACAGCACTCAGCATGGTGTCGAGGCAAGACTCCAGCAACTGGACAACATGATTGGCCACAGCAACCAGTGGGAGGAGCAGAGGAAGGAGGTGAAAGCTCTTATTGGGCACAACGAAGGACGTTTCCACAACCTTCTTCAGCAGTCCAGAGATCCCCTGACTAATCAGCTTGCTGACAACAAGGTTAGGGAAAAGTTTCACTGCTAAACTTTCTCTCTGTCTCCTCTGGGTGTCTTATTCTCGTCCTTACTCAGGTCATATACTGTGATTCTGGATCCTTGTCATTACAGTAGACTAGAAATGTACTCCAGGGAATTTGTCGGCTCACTTTCCTAATAGAGAGAAAAATCTTAGACCAAACCAAACTTTACTTTATAAAGTATTAGAGGTCCTTTATACAGCTGTATAAGCCCGTACAAGGTGGGAATGAATAAATCACCTCTCTGCAGTATCACTTTGAACCTTAATAACATTCGTAAACCCACATCATCCATCATTTTAATTTGAGATGATGACTTGGCCGAGAGTTTTCTGGGAACAAATTCTGCCTCCTGAGTTCGTCTAACGCATTACAAGAACCAAACACTAGAGGGCAACTGAGTTTAAGAATGAGAGCACACAGTTATCTGCTCCTGGTTTGTGTGGTCTTGTAATGATGAGTAATTGTCCATTTAAAATAGTGAAGTGGACCTTTTTGTTATAAGAACAGGAACCTGGGGGTCATATATGGATGACTTATTTGCTAATGCTGAATTTAAAATAATAATCTGGCCTCATGAAACAGTGGGGTCTTATGTAACCTGCTTGATTAAGTAGAGGTTAAAATAACAATGTCAGATGGCTGAGCTGTAGAATGACAGATTTCTTTTGTGTTTTTAGTGCTGAAGTTTAATTCAATTTTCATTAAGTTTGCATAATAGGTCATTAATATTCTTGCCTAGAAGTTTGTCTAACAAAAGTAGACGCCAAGCCATAACAATACATCGACAATACATAGTGCATGCAAATAAATACTATTAAAAAAGTAGTGCCAACAGGGCCCCTCTACAGTGACACATAAGGGCTGTCACATCTGTTACATTTTCAGTGTCACACTGATCCTAATGCCTCTGTGTTGATTGTTTTACAGGCGTTCCTCCAAGACCTGGGCCGAGGCCAAGCTACAGTCACGGCCTTCAATGAGCTGTCCAATCATCTTTTGCAGGAGTATTCGACTGATGACACCAGGAGGATCAAAGAGGTCACAGATAAACACAACGCTGCCTGGAACAGCATCAACAATAGGTGTTTACCTGTGCATACAGTTTGCGTCACATGAGGGGCTGATATTGCAGCCAGTATTGAATCATGCTGCCACAGTTGTTAAACTCACAAATGTTTTGCATGTATAGTCACGTATTTGACTCATTGTCAATTGATTGGCAGGGCGGGTGACCGACACGCCCAGCTGGACAGTGAACTGAAGGGCCTGCAGATGTCTCTCAGGGAGCTGGAGTCCTTCCTCAAATGGCTCCAGGAGGCAGAGACTACGGTCAACGTTCTGGCTGACGCCTCCCAGAGGGAAGACCTGTCGCAGGACTCCGCCCATGTGAAGGAGCTGAGGCAACAACTGGAGGTAGGGCTAAAGAGGATACACTCTGTGTGTGTGTGTGTGTGTGTGTGTGTGTGTGTGTGTGAATCTATGCACAGGTGCTAGCCTATTATCTCGGTGTCATCCTTCATTAACGCATCCTTCACCAATGGAACTGAGGCAGGGGTGTATGTGGGTGCATCCATGTGTAAGATGCTGGTTTTATAGTGTGTAAATGAGAGGGCGCACAAAGGGCGCGTGAGTGCTTGTATGCATTGAGTGAGACTCATTGATCCTCTTGTCCTATGCTGCTTAGGAATTCTGTGTGAGAGAGAGAGTGTGTGTGTGTATGTGTGTGTGTTTCTGCTTCTTCTCACTAGCTTGTCATTTACCCAGACCTTCCCTCAGGGATCTGTTGACACACATCATCTTATGCTTTATGTAACATTTGAATCCCAAAATCACTTCACCTCACCCTTTCAGCATATGAAATGGGAACTAATTTCTTTTTTTACATCCTAGTAAAGTTTAAAGATCTTTTTCTCTTTTTTTTTAAAATGCTGAGCCTGTCGGTCTTGTCCTCATCTCGTTTGGATTATACATTAAGTGGCCTTCATTCGCACAACCTCCTGTTTTTCAGCCACGGTCGGTGATTTGATGTATATATGTGTATCCGAGTTTCCTATTGCTCTTGTGATGACCTTGTCCCTGTGAAAATGCTGCAATGTTGTGTATCTTTCAGAACAAAAAGCTTAAGTCCAATAATAACATTCTGGTTTTGTCGTCTTGAATGCTACAGTATCACTCTCATTTCCAGTGTTCAGTTATTTTTAAAACAGGCCAAGCTTATAGAGAAAAATGACACTGAGTCACTGCATGAATGGCCGCAGAGATTTCTTAGGATTAATTTACTTGGTTTTGAAGCTCTTTGTGGAGGCCTGGCTGGATTTGGTCTTGGTCATTCAATTCAGATTTTTGGGCATAAACGGATATTATTTTCAATGATCTGTATTTGTTGTATTGAACGTAATCCATCATTATAAACTCTTTCAAACCTCCAAAGGACACTTACTGTATACTATTGGATTTTACTCCTAAAATGTCTGTCAGAGTCATCTCAAAGGTTAAGTGTGTGATAAATGTTGTAAAACAGTAACTGAGTAACAGAAATTTAATTGGAGTATCAGTCAGAGGCTAATATATCGAGAAATACTGGCGCAAAGACATATGAGTGCATCTTTCTGAAATGGTCATCGCCCACTGTCTTTAATTTCTTTTTTCCCCTCTAATTTCCATCTCTCTGTCTCAGTTGGAGTCAAGATTGATGAATAGCACTCATGTCTAGAAAGTAGGGTAATGAAATTTCAAGCCTTAGAGGATGTGTGTTGACATAAAGAGTTGTCTTCCTAACTCTTTTATTAACTCACAGTGACTGTGCTGCCACTGTTGTGTGTGGGGTCACTTCAATCATAGTTTTTGGCCACCAGCCATTGTCATTCTGACTGCTGTTTTCATATTAAGACCACAGTTGGTGAGTGGTTAGGAGCAGTGACAAATAAAAATGTCACACATTAACCAACATTTCCTGCAACCGTAGAGGCTGAATTGATTATGAACAAAACTCAGCTGAGGTTCTGGCACATGTTGCGCTAATCATAGATTTACCAACTCTACTTAACGTTAAAAAGAAATTGTGGTGGCGTCAAATGAATAGTTTGACATATTGGGAAATACAGTTATTTACTTTCTTGCAGAGGGTGAGATGAGTATTGATACCGCTCTGATCTCTGTCTGTTAAATCTGAAGCTATAGCCAGGAGGCAATTGGCTTAACTAGCTTAAGCATAAAGACTGGAAAAAGGGGGGGGAAAGCTAGTTCTGTCCAGAATTACGCCTCATTAATTAGCACCTGCATCTCTATAGATGAGAAGATGGATACCACTCTTTTTTTAATGGAAGCCAGAGGCAGGAGGTGATTGCCTGTTTAGCATAATGTAAAGAACAGCGGTTGGGAGCAGCAAACTCCTGTTCATCAAGAAACAGCACAGAGCTCTCTGTAAAACCACAAATTCTTGTAGAGAATTGTATGTCCTTCTTGCCTACTGGAATGTGTGCCACACACGTGCACACATGTTTGAAGGTATAGCAATAATGGCATCAAGTAGAAAAGCTGGAGCACACAGCTGGATGAGCTGCTTTTATCCAGCTCAGAGTGTTTAGCTGTGGGCATTATTATTTGTGCCTGTGTGTGTGTGTGTGTGTGTTGACCATACCAATGTGAGCTGCAGAGCCATACATGCCTCCTACAACCTCTTAGTTGAGACCCGGTACTGTCAGTGCCATTAAGAGTGAGCCAACAAAACACTCAGTCTCCCTCGTAATTCCCTGTGAAGCAGAGTCGATACTCAGTGGAATGACTGAAATGGACACTGTAGCCAGTTAAACCTTGTCTAAACAGAGCTCTTTCACTAAGCTCATCATGATCCCTTCTCCTACTGACTGCGTGTGTATCGGTGCACGAGCCTGTTGGTAAATGATGATCTGGCTGCGTTAGGTAAGCTGGGTGTTGGTTTAAAGGAATTTACCTCTGTCCATGTGTTTAGATTCATTTCTCCTCTCTGCCTTCATCTTTAAAAAGAGACGGGACAAGCGGGGACCTAGTGCTGTAATGCATCCCGTAGTGCTACACTGAACCATTTGTGTACAGTTTGTGTGTCAGTTTGTGCTCATTTTAAATGTATGAGTCACAGTTACGGGGGAACCGTCGGTGTGAAGCGTGCTGCTCTCGGGCGATGCAGAGGTTTTCATCCTCACTTCAAATAAATGCCTCTTGTAGTGTTTGGGAGAAGAGTGTTTTTCAGCAGCACTTCAAATAAAAGTCAACAGAGTCCTAGACAACACGAATAGGTTTAAAATACCCACCTGTGCGTAATACTATTGCTTTATAATGACCTTTGCTGTTTGTGCAGTGCACCCATCTCTGCTTTTACTTGACTCTTTTTCTTCTCCCACCTTTTTGTCTCTTGATGTCACCTTTTCGGTACTCTTGCGCTCCCAACAGATTCATTCTCTAAAGATTTAGCTGTTTTCTGCATCGATAAAAGATGCTTAAAAGCCTTTTATCTCCTCCTGACCTTTCCCTCCTACCTTCTTCCCCTGCTCTACATTCCTCCTACTTTTTCTCTTTCGTCATCTTTTATCTGCATTTTTCCAGTAAGGCCTGCGTCTTCTCAGTTAATCTTTTTAAAGCTACATTTGGGCCACACCAACACAACACATAATAAACATGTCCTATCTCTTTCACACACACTCACTCACTCACACACACACACACACACACACACACACACACACACACACACACACACACACACACACACACACACACACTATGCAGTAGGAGGAGCTGCTGGTGTCTGAAATATTTTTCTCCACTCTAAATTTCCATTTTTAATGATATCCTCAGTATTTCTGAAGATATAGAGACACATGAACACCGGGATCAAATGGAGAGGAGGTCAGTCACAGGCTCGTATCTGAGCTGTAGAGAATTAAAAATACTTTGTCCAATCCAAAATTGACCCTTAAACCAAACTGATGCACGCTGTAGTGATGGATTTCTACAAAGCATAATATTTAGTTTGGCTCTGCATAAGTGACACAGGCATCAGAAAAGGCTCCTTATTATTCATTCATCTACCTAAGTACCCACTGACGTTTATCAAATAAACAGATATTTTCTAATGCAATTAGTGGACTTTTGTACTCTTGATTCAACCAGGCGAGTCTCATGTCCATCCAAGCCGTGGAAGTCCAGCTGTCAGTCACTAACATTGCCAAGGCAGAAAATGAATGGGGCATTTAATTCCAGGAGCTCTGGACCCCTGAAATAACTCCTCCCACTTCGTAACTCTATTGTGTGTGTGCATCTCATTTGTGCAGTTCTCGCACAGTCCCTCTCTCTCTCACTGCTGCTCTCTCTCTCTCTCTCTCTCTCTCTCTCTCTCTCTCTCTCTCTCTCTCTCTCTCTCTCCTCTCTCTCTCATGCTCTTTCTCTCACTCGCTCTCTCTTTTGCTGTCTCTTTTTGTCTGTCTCTCACTCATTGATCTGTTGGTTGCCTTGCGTAATGTCATTCTCCCTTCACGGCAGAGGCAGTGTTCTTCGTCCCTTACTCTGCTGCTTTTGATCCGTCTTTCTCCTTCTATTCTCCTCCGCTCTCTCTCTCTCTCTCTCTCTCTCTCTCTCACTCTCTGGTCCAGAAGGAGTACTCAGTCTCCCTCTCCCTCTCTTTCTCTCACTCATTCCCTCTCTTTCTCTCTCTGGATCGGATCAGTGGCAGTAAAAAGTGAACGCCGTATGTACGACCAGCTTCTCCTCTCGTCCAGTGCAACTCGTGCCTTCCTCTCTCCTTTCCTCCCTGCTTGCCGGCACTTTCCATTCTTCTCTCCTCGTTGATTTTTCTTCTTCTTCTTCTTCTTCTTCTTCTCCTTCTTCTTCTTCTTCATTTCCTTTTTCTTCATCACCCTCTTCTGACTCTGCAGGGTGCCGTCACAAGTGATTTGTTTGATTCTCTTCTGGCTCTGCAGTCGGGGTGCGCGTGTGAATGTCCGCGTGGAGGAGAAAGTGAGTGTCTCGTCTTGTCCTGCTCGCCTGCATCATCGTGTGTGTGTGTGTGGGAGAGTGTGTGTGTGCATGCTGAGAGCTGTGTGAGAGTGACTGTTTCTAAAGAGAGAGAGAGAGAGAGAGAGAGAGAGAGAGAGAGATAACTGAGGCTGCACTCACTGTTTGTAGCGTGTGTGTATATGTGACGAAACATGGGGGCATGCTGAGCTGAGTACGCTTGCCAGTGTGTGTGTGTTTTTTTTCTTCTCTCTCTCTTTCTGTGTGCATGTGTGTGTGTGTGTGTGTGTGTGCGCATCACGTCAGCTTGGCTGGGGTCTGGTCGGCTGGCTAGGGAGAGGGAGAGGGAGAACAATATGAGCGGGGTAGGGCAGTGCTAGCATGCGGACCAGGAGCAGGCTGCTACAGACTTGTAGCAGTCTTAAGATGATGGCCATGGTCCGGACCTCCCTCCAGAAAGTGGTGGTCTTCCTACACAGGCTCCAGAGGATGGCCATCTCCTCGCCGCGCTACCAGAAACTCTGCAAGGTACGTGGACTCTAGAAGAGAGAGAGCTGGGCTAGAGGACTGAGAGTTTCTGTTTTTTTTTGTTTTTTTTTTACTAAATTGATTTGTTGTAAACTTGTATATGTGTGAGTCTGCTTGAGGCTTTTTGATTTGTTTTTGAGACTATTGTTACTCATGTTAAGGCTGTTGTGTTTGTGTGTGATGCCAATCAGCTTATAGCCACAAAGTTTTGCGAGGTATGTGTATTTTTTCTCCAGTGTAATTAGTGGCTCCCCAAGTAGTCTATCTTTGCCTCATCCATGTTTTTCTTCTATTTTTGGGTCTTTTTATTCATGAGTCATTTGGTTGTCAAGACATTCTGTTCCAGCCGATGGTGTTTTGAGGACTCTGTCACCTCCACAGTATGTCGTTTATATATATATATATATATATATATATATTGTGTGCGTGTACCACACTGACTTTAGGACTTTTGGCACTTTTTCTGCATAACAAATAATGATTCCAACTGTGCATTCCTGTTGTGGTGTGTGTGTGTGTGTGTGTGTGTGTGTGTGTGCCCGAATGTGTGTATTTTTGTCTGCATACTGCCAGTTTTGAAGTGAGTTTTGACTCTATAGTGGTGCAGGCATAAACAAACTAACAAGGCAGAGAAGAGTATGTGTTGTATTGTTTTTGAGTGAATACATATAGGTTTTTTTTTGTGGTTTATGTTTGTGAGAGGCATGCTGATGGGATATATTGTGTTAGTGGAAGAAGAGTTGAGTTCCTCTGTGGTTCAAGGATTGATGGGAGTGAGCAATGGACAATTAAGTCTCTTAGTTACAAGTTATAAGGTCATTAACTGAGTTTGTTATGAAGTCATTTAAATCCTGAAATTACACACAGCTGATTTTACTGCCACACATATTAATTTGAAAAGAGTTTAAGAGACCGTGTTCTTGATGTTTAATAGAAGAACAAAGTCAGTTGTGACGTTCTGTAAGCTGTTACAGCCGCTTGTCATCTCTTATCGATTTCACCTTTGAGGAAACAACGACTGGTGTGTGGGGGGACTTGGTGTCATTTTGTACCACTGTTGATCATTATTGATCGCTGATCTTCATTGCTGTCTCTCTTGCGTTGCACAACATTGACCCACTCTCAGTCAGAGGGCAGAGGGAGACCAGCTGTTGAGATTTGACAGTGCGAGAGACTAGTACATCGGACTAGTTTCTGATTGCTTGCCAGCTCCAATCATGCCTCAACAAACATGTGGTGGTTAAACTTAATCCATCTTTAATCCACAAATCCATTACTCTGTAGTGCTCCGCCCTTTTTTCTACTGCGTATGTTTGGTAGTTTGTCAGTGTTTCTTTGTATGTTCGGTAAAGTGTGATTATGGGTAAAGTCTGTTTGCTGTATTTTACAGGTTTTGTTTACCTCTCTAGTCTAGAAAATAGAAGAAAAAACATAGAGAATAATAGTTGGCACAAGGATGAGCCTAAATGAAAAATGAGAGTGTGAAAGACAGCGATAAACCGAGCATTAGGCATTGATAATTTTCCTGCTCTTTCTCAGTTATTTATCTTGTGGGTGGTGTACTAGCTTCTGCTTGTTCAACCAGTTCTGGGGAAAATAAGTGAAATCAGATCCTTCCTGCATGTACTGTATGTGAACAGTATCTTCAAAATCAACACTTGCTCTTTCTTTCAGTCTTTCAACTTATCCAACTCCAGAGTTGAATTGCTCATTTGGCTCCGTTCAGCATCCTTAGAGGCCAGAACTTCCTGGATTGTGTCCCTACCGGCGGGAGGCATCAGTCATTCCACACTCGATTACCCTCCCCTGGGTTGAATCAGTCATTCTAGCTTCGTTTGGCCTTCCCTTCGGGGAATCAGTGATGCCGGGCTTGTCCTGCATCCCTGGGGTGCGTTCACTGACTGCCAGACTGGAACAGTGACTTCTCGATGATGGATTTGCTCGGGGCTCAACCTCTGGGGTCCGGCCATTCTTTTTGCTTCAGGACAGCACTGGTCCTAAAACAGTCCACATGGCTATTGTCTGATTCAGGATAATAAGTATATTTGTATTGATTAATACTAAATGTAACCACTGCAATTACTGGAAGTGAGGGAAATACTCTGGAAAGTTATGAAAAAAACAACAACATATAAATAATATTCAGCTGATCTGACTGACCTGGTCAACATTATTCTTTTCATCAGGCTTGGGTTCACATGAAGGCTGTATATTACATGCAGGCTGTATTTTACTCTTGGCAGTCCAATTAAGCTGCAAAGCCAAGCTTATCTTCAAAACCATATTGACCTCCATCACATTGGTCCTCACTATGTCTGAACAGTGGCAGGATAGAGCATGGTGACCGCCGTGCCAGCTCACCAAGCTATGAATGATGGGAAGTTTATAAAATCTACTGAGTCATAACCTTCTAGTCATCTTTTTCTGTTAATCGTGCTTTGCTGGTAGCTTTTTGTTGTATGTGTGTGTGAGTGCCCCTTGAACGGCTCTCATTATGTTGATGTATAATACTGAGCTTTGCAGTGTTTGCAAGCAGAATTCATTTAACTTGCACAGTTTTTAGAACTGCATCTATTATTTGGTGTGTAAATTGTTTTCTTCTCCCACTTTCCCAATTCAAAGCAATAATGTTTAATGAGGTTGTACACTATTAGGGAAATTTTACATCTATACAGTATTCCCTAAGGCTTTGATTATGTGTATGGTCTTACAGTGTATTCATCCCACTCACAGAATCACACTCACTCCCATTAAAGATGTCAGCTTAACGCCTTAGATATAAATATGAGGTTCTCTGAATCATTGTAACTCCCTAAACGCATATTTTCAGCTTCTATCCTTGTGTCCTTGCTCTCTAGTGTCCTCGCAGCTTCTTTGCTCGCATGCTTGCGACATGAGTAATCTACTAGTAAAGAGTGTTTCTGAGTAGCATGCCTGGTTAGTTTGTACTGAGGCATACAGAGTTCATTTTATCTCCGCACTTTTGCACTGTTCTGTCTCTCTGTGTGTAATCACTAGCTGAGAATTGGCTGAAGGGGCCCCCCTCTCTCCTGAGGAGTGTCCTCCTACTCTCATTACTGTGGCATTGGCTCCTACTGTGTATGTGTGTGTGTGTGTCGAGCCAAAACCCACTTTAGAAGCAGCCCTAAAGCACTGACAATGTGGAGTCATGGCTCGTCTTTCCTATTGTTTATCTCGCAAATACTTTGGCCTTTGGGCTCCACACTCTATCTACCTTTGCTTGCGGCTCACTGCAACCCCAGGCCATGTGACTCAGGGATGGGCATGGAGCCCAGCTGTCTGACCTCTGCGTCCTTGCGCTCCATCGGGGTCCTCTGGGTTATTAGCAAGTGTTAGCATTAGCAGTTGGAGCCTCAGGTGCAGGCAGATAACCCCCCCCACCTCCCCACCCGGTAACCTGGCTCACACTCAAATCACAGATATTTTCTTTCACGCATGCTTAGACACATTTAGTTTACAGACACACATGGTCCACAATGCATTCTGTTCTCTGTTCTCTGTTCTCGCATTTAAAAACACACACAAGCATGCACACACTTACTACACATACACACTCACTTGCTCCGCAGCTAGCCTGAGTGATGAGTCACAGAAGGGAGAATTATGTGGAAACAGATTCATAAATGCAGATCATTTAAATTAATCAAGATGTTATTGGGAGAGAACAGAAACAATAAAAGAAAATGTAGACGGGATTCTGCTCCCAATCAACATTACATGTAAATCACTGCAGATGGACTTCCTATTGGCAGTAGTGGTTATTTGAAATAGCACTTAAATCACTGATACAGCTCGGAGTTAAGCAGCTCTCCTGTTCTCAATTGCTGTTACTGCAGCAAGTGACCGTTCAGTTAGGTGGAGATGAGGTGAAACCGGCTGTGTGATTGACAAATGCCATCCTGGCACCAGATGAAATATGTAATAAACTACATTTTATATTATTAGATGTAAATATAAATGGAGCCGCCTCTCATCTCTCCCTTCTCTCTCTCTCTACTCTTTGTTTCTCCCACATCCACATCCAGTAAACCCATTTATTAGGCCATTAATATGTGTGTGTTGGTGTTTCTGTGCACTACACCGATGGATTTTGTGCGCACACTTCCATTAGTGGCTTTCAGGCAGTTCCCGACAGCAAGCTAAACCCGCTAATGTCTGTGTGGTTTATCATCAGACAGACTTTATGGTGCTGGAAAGCTCTGTAACCACCCAGCCTCTCAACATGTGATGGTCAGGGTAAACAGTTTGTAGCCAGGAAGCAAACGCACGCAAAGCTACCAGTGGAGAATTACATGTGTATTTATATTATGGTTGCATTAATACTGGTTAAAAGACAATCACAGTTGTCTGTATTAATGTAAGTATTTAAATATTCTTTTGGGTTTTGGTTTCTTTGCCCACCAAGCAAACACTTTTTTTTAATATATTGGTTAGTAACCATTGACTATTTTAGTATGATGAGTCATTTTTGAAAAAGTGTGGGCTACTGCATTCAGTTGTTTGGCAAGTAGAGCTGGACTTTTACTGGAAATGTTTCAATACTGGGGTCAGTGAGTGATCTGGGTTTAGCTTAACTGGAAGCAGGGTGAAACAGATAGCCTAGCTCCTTCCCAAATTTAAAAAAATCCCTTATCAGCACTTCCAAAGTTCACAAATTAACTGGTTATATCTTGTTTGTTTAATCCGTATATAGACAGAAATGTAAAAACACATACAACGCATAAAGTTGTTAAAGATATAACTTAAATAAGGACGTCTCTGATCAAATAATATATAAACAAGACAAGACAAAGCAATTAATGCTAACTTTCAGACCAGTACTTAAAGCACTTTATACTTGATGCCACAGACTCACTACTGAGGTTCAATACCCAGCTGTACTGGGAGACTTGTTTGTTTTCAGACAGCAGACTCAACCAGAACTCTCTGACTCACCTGACATCATGATCTATGGCCAGTCCAGACTTCCCCCACCAGATTACACTGAGTAGAGATTGCGATGTCCTGCAGGCTCAGTGGACAAAAGGCACATACCCCGTAGTCATGCATTTAACTCCATCTCAAGATTTTTGACCTCCTTCCTTCTCTCGTCCCCATGTCATGATCATGTCTCCGTTTAGAGCAGAATTGCTAAAACAAATGAATGTTCAAAGTTTCTAGAGAACATAGAAAGAGAGAGAAAAGGTGGCCACATTGGCCTGTAGGCAATAAGAGGCGGGAGGCAGTGATTTTTTTGTTGTCAGCTTGAAGTCGCCCTGACCTTCCAGCTCTCTCTCACCCTCCCTTCACTGTCATCACACTGAGTCAGGGGCGATCAAGGGTCGACCTAAGTGGGGGGAAATAAAATGAGGGGTGCAATCATTTTTCTTTTGCTGCTCCTTCTATTCTTGGCCTGACAATCAATCTGTGGGGGCACAAGGCCTGAGCTCTGCATCCTTCCAGTGTCCCACCCTGCCAATATCTATGATAAGCACACAAACACAGTGCTGACTCACAGTCCATATTGTGTTTTCTCTGTGTGTCTATACATCTGTGGCACTGACAAATATGACAAATTCACATTGCAGGAGAGATTACTGTGTGTAATTCACGCTCCAACACTTATTGGCCCTCATTCAATCAGCGTTTCAGACAAAATCGATAGCATTAGCCCAGAATAATGATCAAAAGAGAGTTGACCCAATTATTATTTGAGATTTGAACTAGAAATCATATTGGTTTGTCCTCTTCTCACTGCTACTTCTTGTGACTTCTCTCCTCTTTTCTCCTTGAGTTGTCTTGCCTGTCTGTGTACCCACCTTGACTTTAATGCTCATCCATTTCTCCTTTGTGATCTTCTACCTCTGGCCATTTTTTTCTTCTCCTGTCAAGGGTAATTAATTCTTTTAAAAGAAGTGGCACATTTGTTGGAAGATAATATCTGCTCCTGCTACGTCTCAGTGTTTTGGTGTTTTATATCCATGGTGCACTGAGCCCAAACAATTTTGTATTTCTTCTCTTTTGTGGAAGACGCAGTGCACATCTTCACTGATTTATCACTCCTCAAATCTCTTATTCACATTTGAGTGAATGTCTTTGTTTGTCATTTTGTTTCTGAATGTTGCCCTTTCTGTAGAGACAAGCATGTATTTGTTCAATTAACGAACCTTGAAGACAATCACACCAAAGAAGAAAAAAACTTTTTTTTAGCTGCGAAGTATGAAGCCACGTTCTTCTTCTCTTACAGTACCTGTCTTCCTCTTCTGTTATCGCTCCTCTTAGTGCCAATTTCCCTAATACCACCCCTCAGTAAGCCAGTAAGTTAGCATATGCTCTGGCTCATATCCTCCTCTTTCTATTTATGCCTTCATCTGCTCTTCGCATGCCACTCTTAAATCATTCATGCTCTCCCTCTTTTCCTCCCGTCCTGCTAAAACCTTCTGCCCATCTTTTCCTCAAGTCTCAGACAGATGGCTTACATGCTACTTGAGCCCGCCTTGAAGCCACACTTACGAAGCAGATCGTTACATGCTGCTAAAACATTGATCAAATACTTTCTCTGACACGGCAACATCTAATTATGCAGGGTCCGATCCTTCCATCACCCAAACTACACACTACTCACATACCATATGTGGTTGGCCTTCACAGCTTTTGTGTGTGTGTGTGTGTGTGTGTGTGTGTGTGTGTGTGTGTGTGTGTGTGTGTGTGTGTGTGTGTGTGTGTGTGTGTGTGTGTGTGTGTGTGTGTGTGTGTGTTTTGATTCTACAGAGCTTTTTTTGTGAGTCTATGTATTTTACAGTAAGTAAAATATGCATGTTGCCTGGCAGCCTATAATGAAATGAAGGAATCATCTGAATACCTTGATAAAAACTTAGTTACACTTTCAATTTACATGTTTTGTGTGATCAAACAATCACAAAAGAAGAGAAAGGAAGAGAAAAAAATGATATCATGGTGATGGTGGTTGGGGGGATGAAGGAAATAGCAGTATGTCTTGGTTAAAGGAAGATGATAGTGCACTGAGCATGCCCTCAGAGGTAAACACTGTGGTGCGGCAAAAACAAAGAGCAACTGAAAATGGTTTCCGCTGTTATATCACAGGGAGATTAAAGATAAATCGTGCTATATATAGTCTGTAATCTGCAGGAGAGTACAGCCGGAATCAAATGCCTCAGTAACTACAACTAAGTAAAATCGTGTGGAAAAAGCGTTTGATCAGTATGGATGGGTGGTCAGAATCACTTCATGGAAATATTGAGCAGAATTTGTTTAAAATCATAACTTTGACAAAAGGAGCCCTTGCTGTTGACTTGTTTCTACGCTGAGCAGCTTTTGGTAAAACAAAAAAAACAAATCTGAAATGTCCTTTTCACACAACGTGGTTAAAAGATTAGCCACGAGACAGCTCCTTCAAATGTATGATATTCAAGAGAGAGATCAGAGATGACAGGAGAGGATCAGCGTGAGCTATGAAAATGTTTGTGAAAGATGGTCCAACATAAGCTTTAACTCCACTTGAGTGGTACCTTCACACGTCCGACCATAGACATCAAAGGAAATTCAGAGCTGTTAGACGCGACAAGGAATCAAATTAGATTTACTACAGTGCTGCAAGTGTGGGTGTTCATTGGTTCAGCATATTTCATAGTTATCACCCAAATGTCTGAAAAGAGGGACATTTTCACTCATCATCCCCGAGGAGATGAGTCTGGCTTCCCAGAAAGGGAAGCAAAGAGAATGACGCAAAAGATAGAAGAGAAAGAAAAACACTTCATGACAGATAGGAAAATGGCTGCCCCTGTATGCATGTGTGTGTTCTTTTAATGTAAACATGACAGTGTGGATAGATAGAAAATAAAAAAAGAGGCATATTGAGGTGAGAATAAGTGGGAATTAGACATGGAGAGGTGGTGGAAAAGATGGGGAGAAAGAGGTTGAAGCGTTGGAGACACGGGAACCCTGACTCAGGAACAAAAGAGAAGAAATGGTCGATAGAAATTTCCAATTGCTTTTTCCACCTTTGAGGTTTGCACGGCTTATTTGAGGGTCACTGAAGAGACAACCCCACACACACACACACACACACACACACACACGGTACAGAATTGATCCAAGTGCTCATTTTCAGTCTAAAGGATATTCTCAGATTGGGCATGGGGTGAAAATTCATTTATTGCTTCAGTACATGAACGACTTCATTTTCACCGCCTGCTTTGCTTTCCCACTGTGGACAAAAGAGAAATACCAACAAAGCCTATTACACATTTGTCCAGTTTACAGCCCGGTAGGTCTTGTTGAATGTCTCCCTCTTTTAGTCTGTCACCTCTTCAGTGAATGTGTGTGTATGTGCCAATTCATGGCTGCTAAATATCGTTGGGATTAGCGCCGGGGGCTTAATTAAAAAGCAATTACCTTTGGTCGCTGTGGGCGATGCTTGGCGAAGAGTAGCTCAACTAATCTGGTGAACAGTGCGAGGGACCCTCTGTGTGCAACACACACACAAACACGCACACAAATTGTGCAATTGTCTGCAGAATTAAAGGAGGATTAAAACAATTGTTAATTAGTGAAGAGGGGTGGAGGCTCAAAAGGTAGAGAAGGGGCTCTAGGGCCAGACCATGCATTCCCCTCTGCCTCTCATAGTCTCTGTGTGTTTATTTATGAGGTTAAAGGGGCAAATGATATACCCAGAACCAAATTCATTTTTTTGTGATGGGCTAGTGAGCATGCTCTCTCTGTCCAGCTCTCTCTCTCTCCTCTCTCTCTCTCTCTCTCTCTCTCTCTCTCTAATATTTCATCTTGCCTTCTTTCTTTCTTGCTCTGTCAAACCTTAAAATAGGTTAGCACAGTTAGCGCCACAGCTAATCTTTTAATTTTAAAGTTCCAATTAGATGTTGCTAATGACAGTAATTAGATCATCTCTCTGAGACTCACAGCGAAGTGTCCTTGAAAAACCCTGTATGTGTGAGACACAAGAGAGGAATCTGCTAAAAGTGTGTGTGTGTGTGTGTGTGTGTGTGTGTGTATGTGGGTCATTTCCTTTACTGTAACGCTGACAAGCCTTTCTGAATACAAAGGAAGCTCCGTGTTCTCTTGTAAAACTTAAGATTTATGTGTGAGGGTGTTGAGAATTTGGCCTACGGTGAAGTTTGGGTAAAGAGTTACATTACGTTGGTTGAAGCTAAAGGATAGGAATTATAAATCACTCCAGGGCCCGAACCCGGCCCTGCGCCTTTTCAGACCCGACCTGACTGAACCCACCTGGTACGGTAAATCTAATACGTGAACCTGACCGGAGACAGAGCCTGTATTTTTGTTACTTCTCAAAGTTATATCATGCTTTGCAAAGGTTTTTTCATGTATAAGAAATAACTCCACCGTAGGTTTTTATTGGCGGCCTCTTCTGGTCATTGGCAATTCTCTGTCTCTCTCTCCCCACTTCCCAGTGTGCCTTGCGTATCTACTTGCAACACGTTACGCTATCGTTATCATCTCAAAAGAATCCAACCCGAGTCCAAAGCTTCACGCAGCAGAACAGCCCGAAACCATGACCCGTCACACAACCTTTTGTCGGGATCGGCCAGGTTGCTGAACTCTGCTCTGAGATGAGGGGGTCTGTGGTCAGTCTGTGTATGTGTATGTATGTCCTGTGTTTGGGAGGACTGTTCTCACAGCAATCGTCACATCAACATCCTCCAAACTGAGATCATTCGAGTTGAAGTGTGTACTATTTCCTGGTTTGGGGTCACATTTAACAAGTGAGTCAAGGTTAGGGTTAATTCTAGGATTTGTGGTTGGAACAATAAGGTTTAAGGCATGACTATGTTTTCGGTCCTCACCGAGACAGAGCTGCAAATCGTGTGTGTGTTTGTGTGTGTATTCTGTTTGCCCTCAGGTTCGTCGATTTGTGGTAGTTCATCAAGATTTAATTCTGGATTGATGTTTTCCATCCCGGAGAGAGACCATTAATTACCACTAACCACTCTGGGAGAAAATAAACAGGCCCACACTCAGGAGCACACACACACACACACACACACGCTCACACACACTCAGGAACACACCTCTACCCCTGGCTGATATATCATAATTGTCCTCTGTCCTTTTTCCATCCCACTTTGCTCTATTTATAGCACCATTTTAGGCCCCTCCCTGCCAGACGGTGCCATGGCAACTAAATGATTGACAGGCCAATCGACAAACCCTCTCGATCCATCTGGCGCTCTCCTTCCTCTTGTTGACCTTCCCTCTGACATCACCAGTGTCTGACTGTCTAGTTTCAGTCCGTACTGTCTGTGTGTGTGATCATAACTCAGTGTGGATGGCCTTACACCCCACTGCTAAATGTCCCCTCTCACACTGAGATAGAGTACCCAGCTCACAGAGGGGATGTGGGTCATAAAACACACACTCAGTCAAACACACACACTACCTACCTTTACTGTACTTTTGTATCAATTACTTACCCTTTAACTCCAGCTTGGGGCCTTCCTAAAAAGCACTATCCGCGAGACCCCTTGCATGCATCGTTGCTCTCAGTATCGAGTTGTGCTTATTGGCTAATCGTGACACCGGAAATCTGAGAAGCAATGTGAGGAAGCATTTTGGATTCAGATGTAGAAATTATGGATAAGGATGTTTGCTGACATTGTAAAATGTCTTTTGTGATGGTTCCACTCGGATGAAGCAACAACGGGACAACGAATGAAAGAAACAATGTCAATTATACGACATAGTTTAGGATGAGGCAACATGGGTTGCATCCAAATGAATTCAAATTGATTTTGTGTTTGTTCCAATTAGTTTGAACCTGTTTTTTTTGTGACAGCATATATCAATGCTGCAGATATATTTTTAAGAGGAAATATGCTCTGACATTTTCCCTTTGTCAAGAACAAGACAACAAGAAGCAGTCAAGTTATGTCAAACTCGTAAAAGTTTAGCGGTTCTGTCCACACACAGGAGACCATTTGCAACCGTGTTTTGTTCATAATAAAGGGAATTTAGGAGTAACGGTAAAATAAGCAGAAATAGCCAGACTTTCCAAGAAAAGAGCACCACTTACAGAAACATAAACTTTATCAGATCTCTAAGAACATTTTTTTTTCTTTTCTCACAAGCCCAAACTCCACTCCAAAGTTTAATTCTCACCTGTACAGCAAAAACAGACCAGATACTAAAAACAGCTCAAAGTCTAATGCTTGTTATTTTTTTGTCACTGTGGCTTCACGTCTTTTGTGTCTGTCTTCCTCTCTGTTTGTCAGGAAGATGCATCAGTATCCTGGAGTAGCTGTACTCACTACTAACTCTCCAGCAATGGTACCACTCAGTCTCCTGTTAGCAAGATATCGATTCTTAACTTTATAAAGGCTGTTGACAGCATGGGGAGCTTACTGTCTCAAGATCAGCATAAGTATCATTCTGACAGTGTGACAAATTTTGATTTGGCGTCACGACTATCTGAAAGTACGTGCTTTGGGATTTTTTTTGTCTGTGCTCAGCTGCATCTCTTTGTGCCTATCAACTGAATAATTATCATTCTTACCCCCCTATCTTATTCACCAGCTCAATTTCAGAGCTTTACTGACTTCCCTACTGGTTTCTTAAGTATTAGTTCTGCTCTTCTACGTGCTTGAGTGGTTTTAGTAAAGGCTTTTTTAAAAATTTGTTTTGCACATAAGTGTTTAGAATACTTTTTATAATGGAAAGGCATCTATCTGTCCATTCACCCATGGCAGCAAACTGTGTGTGTGGAGTGGCTCTAGTGTGTCCCCAGCTATGTCCTTCAGCTCCTCCTGAGGGATCCTTAGCTGTTCCCAGGCCAGATGGGATACTTTTATGTAATCCTTCCAACATGTTCTGGGTCTGCCTTAGGTCTCCTCCCAGTTGGAAGTGCCCGCTGAAATAGTAGTAGACGTCCGGGAGGAATCAAAATCAGTTGCTCAGACTGACTCAGCACAAAGAAATACTTTTTCCTGTTTAACTGAGGTCCTTACCCTAGTGACCAAGAAAACCCTGTGAAGGGTGGCTGCTTGTAGCTGTGATATTTTTGCTTCAGCCCAAACTTGTGACTGTAGTTGAACAGTTTGAATGTATGTTTGAATGTATGTTTTATATCCGTTAAGCTTTCTTGGCAGATTCTGAGCATTTGGGGTTGCAAGAGGTCGTTTACCAACAGGGCACACCAACATCTGGACATCCTCTTCAAGGTGTGATTGGCGACCATATGACAATTTAGGACAACGTATAATTTACATATTTGTACCTATATGCCTTATCGTTTAGCCTACATTTTCTATTATTGTTGGTATGTGGCTTACCATCGCCTTGGCAGTCTCAAAGGCTGACTGAGCCCTCAAACTTGTCTTGTGCTCTCTTAAATCATTTATCATCAATATGCTTCTGTACTCTAAAGACCTGTGCCATTAAGCTCAGGTACCTCTTCCCCAGAATAGTCTGGTTCAGCATCCATGTGACTGTGGACGCTGTAAAAGTATTTGTGTCGACCTCATGCTCAAGTCATCTTATTCGACCTAAGAGCAAAATCCAAACTCATTCACTGGAGACGGCAACTCAATCCAAAGAGGGGTCAGTACCTTTCCATGGCAATACCTGTCATGTTTGTATAAAAAGAGTGAGAGCATTAACAAGGTGTGGGCTTCATTGTGTATGGGTTACAGTACTTTACAGCTAGCATTTACTGATGCCGGTTGCCATGACAGTGTCAGTGGCTCCCTGTTGGAAGAGAAAAAGGACCAGCAGAGCAGGCAGGCGAGAGGAAATGAAACGGAAAAATAATGAAGGAATAAGAAATGTCATCTTACCCTACACATGAAGCAAAGATACTTTGCTCACAGCTAAGGAAGTGGAAGTGCCAGAGCCAGTTTGCTTAAAGGTTGCAGTTACATAACAGCAAACAGGGACTAAGACTGACTACACAAAAGAGTCCTGACACAACTGGTCAACTGGTCCTGAGGAGGAGAGACAGAGGCTAATCAGAAGTACCTATAAGTCAGGAGACAGGGTGCAGAAACTCAGGAAACAAGTGACCTGAGTGTATGAAACCAATCCAAGTTAAGTCTAGCTATTATAGGAAAGTTTCAATTTTATGACAATTGTCAGTCAAGCTAAAAAAAAAAAAAAAAGCCAAATTGCCAGTAAAGTGTTTTAAAAGGAAGAACATTCATGCTCATTCATACTTCAAGAGGCTGTTCATTGGTAATTCCCAGCCATTCAAATCTCTGGTACAGATATTTTAATGGCTTCAATTATGATAAAACTGTCTTGCAGTAAATGGCATGCATTAGAGTAATTGTATCTGGCTTCACTAGTTGTTTAGTATTTGCCTGCTAACCTTTTCTGAGTGTATGATCTTTGGTTTCTTATTACAAACGAGACAGTGTGGAACTATCAGAAGTTTCCAAACACAAGAACACTTACCGCTGGTTATCATTGTTTGTACACACACTAAGCAGATGATGTTTGACCAGGCCAACTTGTGATTTGCAAGATGAATACTCAAACACTGCCCAGGGTTCGTCTTTGATGGAAATGAATGAGGCAGCTCTGCGCTGCTGTTATAAAAATGCAATAATACAAAAAGTTATAAAACAAAAAACCCATAGCTGTGCGAGATGTAATGCACTTAGTACTTGGATGTGAATTCACACTGAATCGTAATGTCCTGCCAAAGCTCTCTTGGGCATTGCAGGTTATATCGCTGCCACAATGCCATTTCATCATATGAAACAGTTGTAAGTGTGATTGGATGGCTCCCAAACCCCAGAATTGTATATTCCCAGTAGTATGAAGGATATTGGGTTGATGTGCTGTGTTGCTGAATTGCTTCTGGAGACTGCATGTATAAAGGGACTGAATTGGAGGGGACAAATAGTCACTGTAATGGAAGATGGCCGTAGGCACTGTCTGTGATATGACTCAGTTTCCCAGGCTATTGTGGGTTTTATTCACTTCTATTCTCCAATTTTAGTGCCAAGTTATCATACACATTACTGCAGTTTTGCTTTATTTCATCTCTGCCTACTTTTTTCATTTTTTTTCCGAGGTTTTTCGGTGAATGGCCTGATGTGCCCCAGTGACTTAAACATTAGTATGAGATTAAACTTTAAAGTTTCTTTTCTTTTTTTTTTTACACTTGCACTGACAGGCCTGGGCCATAAGCAGGTGGTAAACCAATTTAGGCCTCCAACTTTTTCCATAGACATGTCACTCATCACCTAATAGCTCAGTTCACTAGTACTTAAATTAACTAGCGCGCATACTCAGGCGCCTGCACGCGGCTGCTGTGTCGCTCTTTCTAGTTTGTCTAGCTTGATAAATGGCTTTAACCCTGGAGGTGCTGACTGGTGTTAGTTAATCTAACACTGATTGGCTGCACAGTTAGGACGTCACACACACTCTGTCTCTAACTACCTATTTCCATCGCTTTTCTCTTTCCTGCCTGTACCTCACCCTCTGTACAGAGTGTACTGGGTGCCTTGTTAATGCTCGACTGACATTTATAAGTGGCTGCTTCCCTTATAATGATTAAGTAGTCTGAGGCCATGAATTGTATTCTAAGCATCAGACGCATTAATGGATTCCTACAATGGGTTGTCTTTTTTTCCTTTTTTAGTAAGATATGTATTAAGAAGTTTAAAAAAAAAAAAGTCAATCTTGTTATACTTGATTATTAACTTTAAGTATATTTTAAGAAAATAAACATGCTGTAGTTTGTCAGAGAAGTCAGCACATGCATACTAATGGAACTTTATGCTTACTTTCTATCCATGAGGGCTCTGTTTCAGTGATAAAAAATTGTGTTCTTTGGAAACTCTTGTGATTAAATTTGACTTACAAGTGTGATTTAAATGTTGTCAGCAGCATCTCAGATGTTTCCCTCTTCATGGGTGCATGTGTCGGGAAAAAAATTTCAGATTGCTTTATATTTCACAGAAAATCCATTTGGAAAGAAAGAAAACACCCACAGCTACACTGCCAGCACTAACAAGAAAGTTAGCTGGAGGAAAGCTGTTTTTGTATATTTAGCCAAATCTTCATGGTCCAAAATTGCTTTGATCTCCCAAAATAGACCCATTTGTAGCAATATGTTTGTGAAAGAAAGTCACTGTTTAGAAAAAACTTTTAGATTTTAGAGTTTAGCTAATTTTAGTGTATTAGAGATAGTATGTGTCGTTTCTTCATTTTGGCAATAAAATAGGGCTCACTGATGAGGCAATGACTCACTGATGGCTCATTGTCCACTCCTATGACAGAATGTGTACATGGCACATTTACAGACTGTATAAAGACTATAGCACACGGACTAAAAACCCATTTTCCTGCTACAGATTATAGTTTTATTCCTTCTCTGCAGTTGGCTGTGCTCACATTTTGTGCTCTCTAACTCAAGGACTCACCTTCCACCCCCTCATCCCCTCTCTAAGTAGAGATTTTGTGTTGTAATTATTGTATCAATGAGAAGGAATCTGAATTGATTTGATATTATTTTTCATTTCTGCCTGCAGTATCCCATATTTTTCATTGATGCTGAAGGTTGAGTCAGATGAGATTGTTTGTCATGCTGCCTTTCTGTGGCATTTTGTTTTATTGATGCAGTCTAGTTTTATGGGATGACCTTTATGATAATATTATGTGCTGCATATTTCTGTTGGCAGGTGACTTGCTAACTTGCTGATTTTCATATTTTCAGATCAGTTGAACGATCACCGGCTTGCTCGTCTGTACAATGAGAAAATTCTCTAATCTTTGATTTGTGGAATCCTTTCTATTGTGATTGAATAAGATTAGAAACCTGACCATCAAGCTACAAACAAGGCAACTGATTCTTGAAAAGCTGACATTTTCACCATAGAATTTTATCTGACTGAAAGACTACGGAAAACATTCATCAATGTAAGAATAGATGTAGAAAGCATTTTATATGAGATAAAGAAAACATGATTATGACTTCTGACTCAAACCCAATGGACTCTACATTCTCTAACCTGTCTATGAACTTACTGTTTCTTGATATATGCCAAAGCTGCAACTTAGGGAAACTATAACCGTTTTAAAGTACATTACAAAAATCAACAAGAAATCTACTCCCTCCCCCTAACAAGTTAACATTTCCTGAAATTGTTTAAGTGTATATATGTGGCAGACTTAATAAATCAAGTCCCTTTTTATGCAAAATAAAACTCAAGCTCAGTGAATTAAAACATTAACACATCAAAGAAAGAAGAGTTTATGGTTTCAGAAGGTAAAAGTCGATCAAACAATATACGGCCTCTCACAGTAGTTTATAAGATCAGAACCAATCTGGGGTTTCTATCTATTCTGGGGTTTTTACACAAGCCGTAGCTGGCACAGATGTTATGCCTTCGGTCATGAGACTGGCATATGCCTTGTGTCTGTACCACAGTGCTGTGAAAACTAGCCCTACTTTGATCCCAGGGATGTACTCATTTCTCCAGTCACAGCTTGGCCAATTACAGTAGATACACATTTCTACACCATGAAGGGGTCACCTGAGTAAGACTCATGCACACGTGGAGGAGAAATTTCCCACTAAGCTCTATCTTTTAAATTGTGTCATTGTGCTGCTACCAAAGATACAGATGACTCGCTGTTCTTTTCCCACTTATCTTCCTCACTGAATCCATCAAAAGAGTCACCTTAATTTGCTTTTTCAGCCAGTGTTGTCATTAGGCCATAGTCTCTTTGTCTCCCTTCACCTCCCTGTCACAAACAGCGTTCAAAAAATATATACATTTGCACAAATAAACCGACACGTCTGAATGTGCTTTAAGCCCATGTAAGTAGAAGAAAATCACTCATGGAAACTAGTGGGTCACATCAGATCATCTCTGTTTGTCTTTTCCATGTGCAGGTCTTTCATCCATTTTTACATTTGCTTTTCATATTTTACTTTTCTCTGTGCCATGCCCTTGTCTCTTGTGCCAGGCAGTTTGGAGGTCGTTGCAAAGTAGCACGCATTGCTAATAGTCTATTTTTCCTTTCTGCCTGTCAACGTTACAGAGTCATCAATTCTTGCTTAATTTTCATAGATTGATGGTAGAGACTCCAACAAATGTAAAAGTCAACTCAGCCAGCATCAGTCAGACTAATGATTACATTACACATAGTAGACATTTCCAGAGAACAGTACATACCCTGTCGGTGTATTTTTGCTGTAATTTGGCAACATTGTGCTGCAATGCTGAATCTTGGCCTCTGCAGGACCACGATGTTTAAAAACTGTAAAAACAACTAGTAAGTGGAGAGAAAGATGAGCCTCACAGCACTTGTCCTAAAGCTTTTAAAGCACCTCTTTTGAGTTTGAATCAATACTGGCTGCCCTGGAAGAGAAGCTCTGTAATGCTGACCATTACTCTGGACCATTGCGTTTAGTACATTTACTCCGTTTGAAATGTGCTTGTATGTTTGTTATTTGTGTGTGATGGACAAAGAGCCCCTCAGCATGGGCTGCTATTAGTGTTGTGTCAGGTTTGAAACCTTGGAACATCCTAATGTGTCTAAAGAGTGCTGTATCAGGGAAAGTGGTCAAAGCGAGTAACATAAACGTTAGAAGATATACGTGAAGACTGTGAGTCAGTGTGTGCGTGCGTATGGCTGTGAGTTTACTTGCAACGTGATTTAGAGATTGGGCTTTAAGTCAAGCCAATTACTGCATCACAGCTCTCCCAGTCAGGGTTAAGTGGACTAACAGAGAAGCATGAGGCGTAAATCACATCCTGCCGTCAGACTCCAAGTGGGTCTGATGACAGTCATGGTGGGGGGGGGAGAATAATGGAAAAAATAAGTGCAGAGTTGGAACCTTAAATTTGGTTATAAAAATATAATCCAGTAATGTTCTTTCTTTGAAGTTTCACTCAGTCAGATTGTTGAGTGTAGATAGCTCCGACGTCAGCGGTAACTCAGTCGTTCTTTTCACTTACTCTGTTTTTTGTGTCCACTGCTCTTTCTGCTTTAAACTGACGTGGTTTAAGGCCATCACCCAGTTAATACAAGCGTGTTTGTTGGAAGATTCGTGGTGGTAAACATCTATCACCAGGATGTCCTGGATTCTTCAAAGCATGTTATTATTTTATTATTTTTTTTAGCCTGGAAAAATAGGATCTCAGCCACATACTAGGTTCAATTACAGAGGCTGCTATCATCAGGCAGGATGGCTCAGCAGTTCAGGCTTCATTAAAAAAAGGGGAACTGTATTATTATTTTTTTAAGCACTGCCAGTCAGAAACATGCATATGCTAATATACAGTACACTGTGTACTGCTGCTGTGACCCTTTTTTTTGCTCAGCAATAGTAGATTGTGGCAGGACAGACCTCACACAGATGACTAATCACCTCATATTACTCAGTATTTCTGGACTTGAGGCATTTCTGACTTTTTAATTCTCTCTACCTTACACCTCACTGATTATGTGTGTGATAAAATTAGTTTTAAAGGTCTCATGGTGCAGCCACTGCAGCCTCAGTGCTTTATACTTTTACTTTGTTGTCGGTTTCATTCTGTTTTACAGTATGTGTGTTGGCACTATAAAGTTATTTGTTCCCACCGTGCCTACGGCTGGCTTCTGTTGTCTCCAGTCTTCTGTTGCAGACTGCTGAATCTGTCAAGTCAACAAACAAAAATCTAAATGTTTTTTTCAGTTTGAATCAGTCGTGGTCTTCTGATTTCTTTTTCTCAATACAGCGTTTAAGGGTACAGCGAGGTCAGAGGAGGGTTAATTGGGTATCAAAAGGTGAGCAGCTGCTGACACCGCTCAAACCCGCAACCACTAAATAGATGCAAATCAGAGGCATGAAAATGGATCTTGGCGGTCATCTTGCACTTACTCCAGATGGATATTACTGCCACTTAAAAGGATCTGCATTAAACATTCAGATGCTTTTCTTAGTGTGTTCTACATTAAAGAGCTCATCATTGCTGTTAAAAATGATGATATGACATAAACGGTTATTTCATCTATGGTGTTTTACCCATTGGAAGGAGCACTCAGTAGATGAGCTTAAGCCTCGAGTGTAACCAATAGTTGGGCAGTTTAATTTTTATTGTGGGTTTTTAGCTACGCTAGCAATATGGCACCAGGGATATCAATATCCCTCCCGAGGACTTCAGTCTGAAATATCTCAACAGCTAATGCATGGATTGCCATGAAACTCTGAACAGACATTTGTGCTCCCAAGAGCATGAATCCTACGGACTTTGGTAATCCCCTAACTTATCCTCTGCTACCACCATTGAGTAGAAAGTTTAATATGTCCCCTACTTTGCTTTATAACCACAGTACCTGCAAAAATAAGGATTCCCATCAGCCTCAGCTGTAATTTGTGTATGGTACTAGCTACCAAATGTTTTCATGCCAACACACTACTAAACTAAGATGATAAACATTATTATGCCTGCCAAATATCAGCATGTTAACATTGTTATTGTTAGCATGTTAGCATGTTAACATTAGCATTTAGTTCACCATATCCTTAGCCTTGCTTGAGACTTTTGTTGCACGACAGATGCTTTTTTATGTGCGATTTACAGTAAAAATAACAAGTAGAATTACTTCTGTTAAAATGATTTGTTATCCTTTGAAAACAGGGCTGTTTCAGTTGTCATTGGCAAGTCAGCTTTTTGCTCTATTTAAAGCATCTCCATGTTACAGCTGTAATAGCAGAAGCCTCAGTGATTAGACAAGCCTTTGAAACAAACCATGAAATTGATGACAAGCCAACAAGTAATCCACAGAATCCATTTAAACGAAGAACAATCCATTGAAATTGAGCATAAAAGTGATGCCATGCTGACAGTAGAAAGTTAACTATTTACAGTACACTAAAAAGAAGTTGATTGTATTTCTTTTTTCCCCTCAGTATTTGTAAGAAGCTCTGTGGGTGTATGTTCATATTGCTTAGAGTGTGCTGGTAAGGTATTGTATAGTGGGATGGGATATGGTTGAGTGTAACCAGTGAGATTAGAGAGTAAGAATAGGATTATGGTTTCTGTGACGATGAGCGACATATATTTGCGTTTATATTATATTAGGATATATATATGATATATTATAGTATGTCCAAAGTGCTGTCAGTAAGCTATAATCTTTTTGGCCTTTTTGATAGTGACAGCTGTAGAGAGACAGGAAAGGTGGGTGGAGAGAGAGGGGATGACACGCAGCAAAGGGCCGCAGGTCGCATTCGAACCTGGGCCGCTACAGACGCTCCGTATATGGGTCGCCAGCTCTACCAACTGGACTAACCGGGCGCCGTGTTTTTCTTCACACTCAAAATGTTCCGTATTAATGATGTGTCAGTCTATGCCGTCTGTAGGCATTTGAATGATTAACACGATTAATTTATGTATTCGTAACGATTTTAACTTCTGCGTTGCTGTAAATGTGTTGCCGTACGGACGCAGCGTATCAAACTAATGTGTACAAGTGTTTATGAACAACTGCATATTTTAGGGATCGCTTTAGTTCACCATAATTGGACAGGCCTTTCATCTCTCGCTCTTGCTGCTTTTGAATCTGTGTTTCCTCATCGAGGCAGATCAAAGGCACCACTTACAGATTAAAAAGAAGACAGTATAAATATGTGTGTGAGCGTGATACATTCATGCGTGTGTGTCTGTGAATACTCATCATAAAAAGAACATCTGAGGGAACACTGATATCAGCCCCCTCTTTTCTGTGTTTATCACTTTTTATCTGTTTGTCCTAATCCTTATCTAACTTAACTGCACAGCATCCATCTCGAATTGTGACGAATCTGAAACACTAATTGTAAAGTAGAAAATCCTACTTTGGCTTTTGGGTCTTTAAAACTGCATGAAGTGATATTGACCACTAGGGTGCAGAAAGTAGCAACGGTCCCTGATATACTGCTTTAACTTCATGTTCATAACATGTTAGCAAACCCAACATTACTTACACTACAGCAGCACAACAGCAACACAGATTTCCCATTGGAGTCTTAATTGAATTGAATTTTATTTTCGTTGCTTATGGTGCCCGAAAAAAAATAATTGTCTCTTTGGCTTTGGCTCATATTTTCTTTTAGGGGCTGCATGATATCTTAAAAATTGTTGTTTTTTTTTTACACATTTTACCTTTTTATTAACCTCTTACCATTTATGTAAAATTACCTAAAAACAACATACCCAAAGTAAATTAAAAGCTGTGCTTCAACCATTTGCAGTATATGCATAGTTTTGGTCTCATTTAAAAGATATATAGATATATAGACAGCTGTTCATGGGCATTTATCTATGTGCTCATATAGATGGACAGTAAATCTTACTGGAGTGGATATATTGGAGCTTTGGCAATAAAACAGGACTGTTTTTGTTGGATTATTACTGATTCCAGGATTACAATGAGGCTTCTTGGGTGAGTTGGCTCAATTTTATGATCGCTTGCTTGCTAGTTTGAGGCGCCGATTGTGCCTGCTGTTGTGATTGTATCCCCAAAGTGTTTTGATCAATAAATAGATGAGATTCTAAGCTTTCCAATGATGTATGGCATGGGTACTAAATCCAACATGGCGGAATGTAAACAACACAGGGGCGAGATTATAAGAAAAGGTTAAAGAATTGCAGATTTGCATATGCACTTGGCCATATTGCAAATTTCACTTAAGACTTTTCTTTCAATCAGCACATGTAGACATGCTTCATTGACTGAAAGCTGCATTCACAGCTTTCTTTACATTTTCATTGAAAAAAACCCATTGCAGTGTATTTCTAATGTTGTGAAAAAGTATTGGGTCTTTCACAGTAACAGATTTGATTAATGACAGGGTGAGTGGAAAGAAAGAAAGTGAGTGGAAACTCTCAATGGCAGTGATTCGGGTTGCTCGGTAACAGAGCTGGACAGTTTGTTCCCGCTTGTTAATGAATAGACGTGACCGCACTAATGTGAAGCCAGTTAGCAGAAGCAGGTAAAGTCAATGGGTACAAAAATGATTTAAAAAACTGGTTCTAAGGTAAGAAGTGCATTGAAACATTTACCACATTTAAATACAGGGATCATTTCAAGGGTTTTGGGATATTTAATAATAAACTTGCTCCTAATCCCAAATGTCTAGTCCTTTTGTATTTACTTGTTTGCAGTAGTTGCCGGTCAATCTGCTTTCTTGTCAACTCTCACAAGATGTTTGACAAGCCAGCAATAACAGAAAATCAATATTTAATTCGGTTGCAATAACGATCTAAACGTTCCTGCTGGTGCATCTACTAATGGAATATTCCCTTCTTCTGGGGAACTGACCAAGAACATTGGCCCAAAGTGGTGAGTAATGGTCAGAAGTGTGCCTGTGAAACATGTTAATGTTATATTTTTCATTAAAAAGAACTTGGCTGGGCAGTGAGTCAGATGTTATTGTAGACTCATTAGATGCAATATCCGTCTCTCCTTTTTCTAGCTTCATTTTTTTCTATACTTGGTCATGTATTGAATTTACCGAGACTGGTTTGTAATTTTGTACATTTATTCTCTTATCAATTCAAATGTCATATGGCCTGATTGTATGACTCACACAAGTATGCAGAAAAGTGTTTAGCATGTATTTTCGCATTCATCTGTGGCTTTGAAGTCACAAGGCATACTTACGTAACATTTGTGTCTCCTTCAGTGCTGTCTGAGAAGTGTGTGGCATAGTCTCCACGGGGCTGGCCCAGTCTGTGTGTGTTTGCCACTGTTCTCACCCTACCTACCCCCGGCTCATCTTCATTTGAGGTACTGAGCCGTGGCAGACAGCCGAGGCCCAGATGAGCACAAGCAGTGCTCCTTTCCTTTTCTCCTCATCTTTCTCATTTTCCTCCCACTCCTCGTGCTCCTGCTCCTCGGCGTTGGAAGCAGCTGTTGTTTGTTCATTAACTTCTTTTAGGTAGCACACATATCCCACAGTGTTTAAGTGGTGCGCTTACACAATCACACACTCCCAGAGATTGAAGCTCACACAGACAACTGCCACATTCGCATACACACAAACACCTTGTTTTCCTTTTAGAACACTTCTCCTCTCAATCTTGCTTTTACACACTCATTGTTTGTGTCTATCCGTCTAATTAGTCTAATTGAGTTTTCTTTGCTCTGAAGAGTCTAACTCGTCTTACGACACAACTCCTGAGACCGTGGCTTTTGTTTGATTAGTCAGAAAGTCTAAGGAAGAGAAAAGGCTCATACAGATCAAACTGGGGGATGTGTGTATTTTTGTACGGGCTCAAAACGATTTCCCTCTGTGTGAATCAAGGCGAAAAGGAAATGTCATTCTTTTCAGACCACACGCACATTGTCTCTCTGATCTTTACGTCTCTCTCACCACCTTGTCCCTCTTGCAGATTCATTTGAATAACCCTCTGGTGTACTTGTAAGTACAAGTTCAAAGCTGTGTCACCATGTCCTCGCCTCATGCATTGGATTGAAGGCGGATTGCATTTGCCCTGATTTCCACAGTGAGGTCATTTTAGTTTAATGCATACAGAAACACTTGGATGGGGTTACTTTTTCATCCGTTTCCGTCTGTGTGTTCTTATAATGTCTTATAATCTGCACAAACTTTGTCAGGACGGGGAAGGAGTGAACTTTTCTCAATGATCAAAGGGCTGTGTGACTTCTGAGTAAAAGACATGTAACTTTAAAACAGATTTGTGTTACACCATCAATCTTTCTGTGCTTATACACAACAGAGGCAAATCCTCTGTAATTGGCCCTGTCAAACAACGTGTGGCCCCTAGAGATCTCATTTACAGCCTGTCAGTGTTTCTAAAATTTGATACTGTACTCTGGTTCAAAACTGCCCTATCAGTAATGCATATTTGTCAAATATGTACTGATTGGGCATGTGCTGTTGTAAAAAAAAAAAAAAAAAAAAAAGCACCCATAATTTGTGGGTAGATTTAAATGAAATTAGATGTGTGCAACATTTGACAATAGACATTATAATAATGCTCATGCAACTTCACTTTTTTCAAGGGACCATTAAGAGCAATATTGTCTGGCACTTTTGGGTTTCAACTAACACAAATCCTGTTTTCCTAACACTCCATGGTCATATCCAGGTGTCTGTAATTTATTTTAAAAAAATCTATTTTTAAAGTAGTATTTTTGAACCTTGAGCTCCTGAAAGGTCACCCCTCTCTGTTTTGTTCTACCACAAACATTTAGTGGAAATGCACTGAATTTTGGAAACCTTCAAAATGTAATTTCCTCAGGATTTCAACTATGAAAAATGGCTGTGAAGACACCCATATAACAGATGACAGATGACATTGTTCCAGAATAGATGCATTTTGCATCCCAGCTATTCATTTGAATGAGTTGGGTTGTTGAAAGTATACATGCTCCCATATTGATCTGACTTCTGTTATTTGTGTATCTGCACCCTCGCTTGTCCTAGACTGACCCGGTCCCCACAGGAAAGAATGAACGAATAAAAGAAGAGGAAAGAAAATGATTGAGTTTTATCTTGAAAACTGATAACACCTACTGTGCCGTCACTACGTGATAAACTGTCTGGTGCATGTGCGTCATTGAAAGTAATGATGGCAGTGCACACAATAGTGTGTGACGCCTATATATTCTGTAAGTTGAGTTCAAAGAGCAGCAGAGATAAACGATTTTCAATTATATTACCCCCCCAAAACAACCTCACATAAACATACCACACCAAGAGACAACCATTTTACCCATTAAAAGTTAACAATAAACGTAAATCTATAGCGAGGCAGACTGTCTGACATGATACCTAGTGCCTGTCTACAGTATGTCACTATTCAACTTTCACATTGAGATTTAGTTTCCCAACTGTTGTGTCCCACTGAGTTAATGGGATCCAAAATAATTGGTTGTCAGATTAATGATACCCTGTCTCACCCTCCCATTTTTTGGGACCGAGCCCTTGAATTATCTCAGTGCCCCTTGATGACCTGCAATAGACCAAATCAGTGAGTTTTATTCTCATCCTTTTGATTAGAGTACGTAGGCGGTCACATTTTTTCTGGGGACATCAAGCAGGACAACAAACTAATGTTGGGAGTTATTCCAGCCCAATGAATCTTCAGACCTCAGTTTTCGCCTCAGTTAACGTCTGACAGAATATGTCTCATTAGTAGCAGGAACAAGTTGTGTGTAATGAATAATTGCTCGAATTTAATGTTAAGGGTTGTGTGAAGTGAGCATATCAACGGCAGGCAGATAATCTCTGCATGAAATCTACATTTCATAACATCTGCATCACCCTACCTCTCAGTCAGACCGAAGAATGTTGTGCAGCCGAGTTTACTTTGATCTCTTCAGGAGAGCTGCAGTATTATTACGTTTAATAAATAGAACACACCTCAGTAATTGGCCAACCAGTGTAACCATCAGCTTTGGAGAGCTTTACTCATAGTTTTGAACATTTTCTGAAAAATGTTTTTGCTTGTTGGTAGCTGTCAGTGTTGAGAGCTCAGGAAAACTGCTGAATGCTGCTAGTGACAGCAGAGCCGGAGGCAGCGTGTGTTGGAGGTTGACTCCTCTCAAACTCCAGTGGAGGTGTGCAAGCTGAAAAGTGAAAAAAGTGCTTTCAAGTTGTCCTGATTCCTCCTCTGGAGGGAGTAGTAGCACAGGCAAGTTTGGAGGAGTTTGCTGTCCTAACTTCAGAGTTTACAATTATAGAGCGGGATCTGATCTCTGGAGAGAAACCTGATAAGGCCATGAAGACACAGAATATTACCTTGGCTGACGTTATTCTCCTGTATTCTATCCGGAAGTCAACAGGGAACGACCAAGATCTGTGTTAGTGAGAATGGAGAAAAATGTGCAAAGGTGATTCATTTAAGAATAGGATTTTTTTTTTGGTGATGACTGGAGAACATTGGTTTTACCAGTGATGAAAGGAAGACATGTGTCTCTAGAGATGAAGAGCTTTGAAAGAGAAACCATAGGGTCCACAGGACACACTCTCTCCTTTCAATTTTCTTATTTTCACCTTATGCCCAGTGGAGTGAAAAAAACCTGTCTCAGTGCTCGTCCATAGGAAGAAAATTGAGCTGCGCTGGAGTCCATATCATGTGCTAAGTTGTTGCACTGTGCAAACCATCTTCGGGGAGTAGAGTGGTGCTGCACGCTGATGACATTCATCAAAACTTGTAATGGAGTCACAGTGGGAGACTGAATATGAAAATCCAGGCATGTACATAAGAAGAATTGAGGCAGTTTTTGACCAGGGTAAAAATCCTCTCCTGCTGAGACGACGCCGAGTCAAATCTATTCTAAATCTGATGGGTACACTGGTTATCAGGGTGCTGGAGATTACACACCATAAAATTAGTAATTTCACTCAAGAATAACAAATAGTTTCTAGCTTGTGGTCTGAAACAACAGCATGCAGTGAATGTAGAAGAGGGATGTTAAGGGAAGCCGTGGATAAAAAAGGGAGGAGGACAAGTAAAGACATAAACTCCAACTAGAGTCGTGCGTGAGTGATAGGTGATGTAATTTAGCACAGCACGACAGAAAATACCATGATGGTATAGACCAGCTCTCCTACATTCCAGGAAGTAATAAGCCAACCGTCAGCCAGTTGTTGCGGTGATGGGAGAGGGGGGGGTGAACTCAGAGGGAGGGAGCGACCTGTGGAGGTTAGATATCTCACTCACCTTCCCTGAGCAATAAACTAACTGGGAGGAGACGAGAGAGAGAAAAAAAAAGATGAGTAGGATGAAATAGAGGTGCTGAAAGCGAGAGATAGAGGAGGAGGAGGAAGAGGAGGAGGAAGAGGGAGAAGGGAGAGGGGAAGAAAGAGGAGTTGGAGTTAACAGGAGCAGTGGAGGAAGACGAATATGACTAAGAGAAGGGATGAAACGTTTATATGAGGGGGTAGGATGGAGGAGCAGGGGTGTGGAGGGAGCGCATATAACCAGAAAACTTGCACTGCAATAAAAAGAACTCATCATACACTTATGCGCCCACTATGTCAGTGTCATCCTCAACAGAGGTATTCCAAACTCTGTCTTATTGTGTATTCACTGAACACCGCAGGCTTTGTTTTTGTTTGGCACCTTGGCATGGGTCTAATAGTGTTTTGCAAAGAATTCTTAGTGTTTGTTTGAATCTCCCTGGGGTTTGACTCCAATACACCTAGGAGGTAGTCACAGCGAGGCATTGGAAGAGAAAGGAAGGTTTGCCATGTTTTCCATGATATTCAGCAGGTATTACGACATACTCATGTGACTCAGTTGCCCAACAGGGGATGTGTTAAATGTTTTTATTCTCATTTTCATCTTGAGCTTCTGTAGCCTCCTCTCTGGAGTTTGGGTTAAATTGTTTTTACAAAAATATCATCAATATCAACCTTTTCTAAAGCCATACTTAAAAATGTACATCAAAATACGCTGATTGAAACACAGCTACTGTCACAGCGTTGGGGTTGACGGTTGGAAACTCCAGGGTCTAATCTTTCCAGTGAACCGCTGCGCTTTTGTGAGTCCCACCCAGTGGTTCATCCTCGTGGGGCCAGGCAGGAACTCTGTTTGTAGCACATTGGCAGTCACACACACACACACACACACACACACACACACACACACACACACACACACACACACACACACACACACACACACCCTTACGCTGTGTGATTGTGGCTCATGGAAATATGCATCTATCTTCAGATCAGTTCTGCTTGTTCCCTGTATGCCGTTTGAGTGGTTCATTACAGTGACGTAGTATTTTTCATTAAACCGAGGCAGACACAGCACGGGGTTGGGATGTGGGTTGTGGACATCGATCCAAACAAGGTTCAATCAACGGGAACAGTGTTATTTATAGATTTTTAACTGTAATGAAGCTCTAATTCTCATTCAGATGTCATCTTAAAATCCCAGCTGAGCTATCTGTAAGATCGATGGAACAGTTATTTGAGGGTGCACGGAAACTGTCAGATTATTTCATCGCTGCACGCTCAAAGCTGAACCCAAACCAGCAGGGCCTCTCCGACTGTGAAACTCTTCCCCTCCATTGAACTCTCAATAAATTGTCTCAGAGACAGAGGGAAAGTAAATGTCACACCAGAGCTGAACAGCATGTCTCAAACTTCAATAAAAGGCAGTTGTAAACAATATGTGAAGAGCAGGTCAGTCTTTTACAAGTTCACAGTGCGCAGAGTTTTTAAGGTCATCCTTTTGTACGTCTGAATTATGTTTTTGTTTTTGTTTGCAAGGATAATGTTGGATGTTGAGGGCGAAATGCAGGGCAGAGTTAATATTTATGAAGCAAATGTATCCACAAATAGTAATCTTATTTTTAAACCCATGTTGAATTGATATAAGAGGGGAATATTAAAGGCAACGTGTGGGTGGAAGTGGCGATGTTGTTAACTGGAAACTATATGATTACCGGGTGGATTTTGGGGTTGTTATCAAGACTTGAGTGGAATGTTTTTTTGGGGGGAGATGGGAGGCAGAGGAGGATTTTAATACACCCTTTCCCACGCTACCTGTTTTTCATCTGTTTTCACTGGTCCTGAAAAAAACTATTAAAACGATTGAAAAATAACCCATGGTTATCCTGTTATGCCTTCGTAACTAAACGCTTCACTTTCTCCACATTTGTCTTTACTGTTGCTCTTTTGAGGGTACTCCAATGATACCATCTGTTCTTTTGCTTTTATTGCTGTCTCTCTCACTTTTTCAGATTTTTTTTCTGCTTCATTCACTTAGGCGTGTACTAATTCATCATCATTTCCTTCCACCCATCAATTTTTCTCGTCTTGTCTCTTGCTCCAGGCCATCTCACATACCATGGTCATCTGCTGGTTTTATGGTGTGATGACAGTCATTTTCTTAGTTTTCTTCGAAGCTGTGTGTTTGAGTGTGACTTTCTTTTTTGAGCGACATATTGACATATTGTTATTGTTTTAGCTTTTCTATCGTCACTCATCTTTCACCTCCAACTGGGAACTCTTAGTTACGATGTGCGATGGCACATTATTTTGACATCAGCGCCTTAACTCCACAGGACAATCCTCAGAGTTTTTGCTCACACAGTAGTCTTCTACAGCGGGAAACAACACTTCATTAGCACAACAGTCTAATTGGTGCAGCCACCTAACCTTTTGAGGCCCCCGTTCCTCCCCACTAAACACAGCAGGTGTCGGGCTCCCGCGGTAATTGTAGCTCTAACTCGGCCTGTGGTGGAGGCGACAGCGGCTTCAGAAGCGATCACGTCACAGTGAGGTTGTTCTGTTTTTTTCCCCTGATTGTACAGTACTGCGGCTACGTGCTGACAGACCACCCACCACGGTCAACTATCCTCAGTTCCCGGGAGGCAAAGCACTTCAAATAGTTGTGAGGAGTTGAGAGAAAGTGGAAGAGATTCCCCCTGAAGGAAAGCAGTGATAAAAGGAAAGAGGGAGGGGCAGAAGTCTTTGAATTCCAGAGAAGAGCAGGTTGAATTTAGAGGCCCTCAGCAGGCCTCTGGTTTTAAAATCCAGTCAATTCAGCAAGTAGATTTTCCTCAAAATTCAATGACTGGAAATCTTTTTGCTTTAAAAAGTCTGCTATCCAGGAACTAATTATTTCCTGTAGAATTAGAGACCTCAGTTTCAGTATTGAATAATGTTTGAATCCTTAACATAACTATATACCGTAGTAGTTTTCATTATTAGTGGCATGGTTCGCCATTCCCTGGTGGGATTTAAATTGACTATGTATGCAGCATGCAGTATGCAGTCAGAAATTATTCATTTATGTAATCCTGTATTACTGGTTTTAATCTTATCTCAGGGATATCAGCCTCACTGGTTCTTTTTCACTTTCACTACAGATGTATTTGAGCTGTATTAAGTTTCTGCTATTGCAAAACTAAAATTTTTTACTGCTGCTAATTCACATTAAAATCATTAAACTGGCGAAACAATGGGTGGTTTTTAGTGTTTAACAGTAACAGTCTAATGTATTTCTTATCACTGACCGCTGATAACCCCAAAGCCACTGTGTTCATCTCAAGCACAAGGATGAGCATCTAAGGGCGTCTGTAAATCTTAAGGTCATCTCCAAAGTGTCTTGTAGACACTCAAAAACACAAAAAGCCCACCAGAATCAATAACTGATTATCAGACAACAGCACACAGCGCTCCAATCAATTTCAATTTCCCTGTTGAGGAGCTTACATATGAATTTTGGATATGGATGTTCATTTTCTTGCTTATGATTGCAAGGATGTGACTCGTGGTCCATTATTGGATCCCTGGAATAAGTTATTGGTGATTCGCGTGACCTTTGACTCCAGTTGTCTTCTCTAATAGCAGCTTTGTCACATCAGTAGAGGTCGTATGTCAGTTGAGTAGCGGACTGGCTTTCTAATGTGCACATTAGGAGTTCACAGATTCAGGGACATGTTTTATTGCTTTGACTTTGCTGTTCGTGTTCTGCTTATTTCCATCACGCTCAACTCGCTCTACGTCTTTTTTTTTATAGAGTTATCTTGGTTTTGATCTAGAGTTGTGTGGTAAGATTTAAAGAGAAACTAGATTAGTTGGACAGTCACTAGAAGTAGGTGGACAGTCTTTGTCAAGTAGATCCTCCAGGCAGTGTGAGACCTGAGCTCAGAGACGTGAAGGAAACAATTTGCTTGCTTCGTGCAATACTTCTGTCCTGTCAGCAAACATATATATTGTACATATAACTTACGTGCACGTGGTCCAGAACAGGTATGTCAGATAATTGTTATATTTTTTGAGACGGAAACATGCTATCGACCACCACGTCAGTGCTTTTCTATTAATTTACCAACTATTTCTCTCCATTCATCCATCTACCCAAAAATCAAACTGGGAGCTGCACTAACCTTGTGTAGACAAAAGTAAAGCATGCACAGGATGTGACGGCTAAAGCCACTCTTTACTTTGTACCGGTATTTTCAAAGATAATAAAGGCTTACATTATTGAGCCTTTGAGTGACGCTCCACTGAACGACCTTCAATTGTAAAGCAGTACTACCTCAGCACAGCAACACATTTTATTAAATGTAGGTGTACATACATTTAATGCAGAACTCTGTAACATACAGGGAGAGCCCTCTTATCTCTACACCCACTACAACCTCAGTTTAGCATGTTTGTTGTACTGCCAAATGATCAGTAAAGAAGAACTATTCGGTTTGCCAGTTACACACACAACACACACACACACAACATACACACACACGCACACAGAATCAGCGCCCTAATCTCCCCAGAAGGGTGCTGCCCTCCTAACAGGAAGAGGAGTGTCAGTGATAACCTGTGGCACAGGAAGGGACCTCATTGGATGTGGTCTATTTGTGAGGCTGAGAATTATAGTGGAATGCAGCAGCTACATTGATTTTTGTCTGACATTGTACATTGTAGAAGCAGAAAGTCTGGATTAGATGGGATTGGATGAATTTTGAGTGATCCGACTGGGGAGTATCTGCTGAGCTTATACCGTGGCAGATGGGTCTGCTTGTGAGATTTGGCTCTGGGTGTATTTGTGTATCTGTGTTTGCGTGGCCATGTTTGTGTTAGTTCACTCTGGTGATCATTTGCTCTGTTTGGTATCCTGCTATATGGTTGCCCAACTTTATTTAGACTGTATGGCCTCTGCTCCCTCTTGACATCATCCGAGACAGCAAAACTGTTCGGCTTTTGCCTCCTCCTCTCTTACAGCTGGTGCTCTTTGACTCTTTCACATTTTCCCTTTTGGCAGCCTTCTCTCTATTTAAAAGCCAAACTGTTTTATAGTGGACAAGGTTAGCTGCATTTGTTAGAAGATTTTAACAGATGCATTTAAGATTTTGTATTCCTGCTGCTCCCTTGGTTCTCTCTTTTGTCCAAATTGTTCTCTTTGAGTAGTGTCACTCCTGTTTCTGTTTCTGTTAGGCAAAGAATAAAATACTCGTTCTCATGCAATTGGCCAGGATGAGTAAGAAAAGAGAAATAATTACTAACAGAATTGCCTGTGCTTGTTTGCTTGTTTATGAATGGATTGTGTGAATTCATCATTTTATTCTTTGTACACTGAAGTGATCTAAAGCTGCTCAACATAGTTGCCTCAACCTTCCTGGCTTCCCCTTTTCATAATTTTCTTTAGCACAAAGACACCATGCTGAATTTTTTGTCAAAGATATCTCTACTTAAATCAGCCATAAATCATTTTCAGCCACTTAGGGGCAGCAAATCAAGCTTTACCCAGAACACTGACATATTAACATATTAACATTGGCATTCATTTGGAGTCCTGTTTCTAGCCACATAGCAAATGTAAGCCCCATATTCACTTTCCTTTTAGCTCTGTTTTTGTTTCCACCAGCTCCTGAGGGAAATATCTGGCTCTTTAGCTGATAAATGCTCCACTATGTTCACCAGCTCTTTAACTTACTGACTGTTGTTTGATGGTGGACAGGTAGCTTACAGTGCGTTTATGAAGAGCTTTTTTTCACTGAAAACTAAAAATGGCTGCCTGCTGTGACTGGAAATGAGGTTGATGAGAGCAATGAGAGTAAAAAACGGGAAAGTTTAAGGCCATAAAATCAAAACAGTGAACTAAAAGATGCTAAAAATTCTCTGTGGCTTTGTCAGTATGAGTGACACCCTTTCACATTGCACAGACGTTATTTGATCCACTGCTAGTGTAAGGATATTGATTGGTGGAGCTGTAAAGGTTTGGGTAAAAAAAACAAAACAACCTCTTTGTTCGATTTTAAGGCCAGGAAGGCTGAGTCAGTTACAGTAATACTGCCGCAAACAATTAGCCTCTGCAGCCAGAAAAGTAGACCAGCAAAAGCCATGATGGAGAGGACTGAGAGAAAAGGTGTTTCACTCAGTTGACCTGTACATGATGTCATGCCCTGATGTTTCCCTTCACGTTGTGTTATCCTGATTTTACACTGTATAAATCTTTCCAATTATAAATAACTCGACCTTTTCTTTCCTCTCCTTCTCACTCTCCTGCCAGAGCCTCTCTTCTTCCTCACACTGTTTCTCATGTTTTCTTCTCTCCTCTGATGACTTTTGTTATTTATTTTTCATGTTTTTCCCTCCTGTCCTCCTCTTCGGAGTGATACTCCTCAGTTCTTGTCGTCGCCGCCTCTCTCTTCTCAATCCATCAATTTTACCTTTCTCTCCTCCTCTTTTTGCCCGAGGGATCAGAAGCGTTACATTCTTACCCCTGTAATGGTCCTAATCCGCTTAGCTTAGTAATGTAGCCCAACATTAACCCCTACATCTCCTGCCTTAAGCTCCATATGTGTGTGTGTGTGTTTGCATTCTTAATAAATGTCTGTTTTTTTGTGAATGACAGTTGCTTGCTCAAAGTTATCAAACCCATTGGGGGGTCAAAGTTGTTAAAACACATGTGGCAAAAAGGTTGTTTCATCTCTTTTTTCCCCCTTTAATCTCAGCTTCCTCTCATTGTTGAATTAGTTATGCTTGTCAAATGTGCCAATTTTACATCCTACACTGGAACGCCCTCATATAGTGGATATTTGTCGGCATACATCAAAATTGCTGTTTAAGGGCCTCAAGTATGCAAATATTTTTAATTAGCTAAGCTCACTTCAAAGTCTTTCTCTTATGAATATGCAGCGTTGCATTGTATTTTTTGTTTTTTTCTCACTTGACGACCATCTGTCAGCGTGTCTTTGATGCACACCACATGTCTACCCTGCTGTTCAAAATGCCAATACACCCTCACACACACACACACACACACACCAACAGTCACACAAACACTTCCACATGCAAGTTTAATATATGGAATGCATTTAAATGTAATACTTGGACCTTTTTAACATATCCCTACAGACCACAGCCTCTACCCAAAGCTCTCCAAACATTTTATATCCCATATTTATAAACCCTTTTTGCCATAGCGCTATAGTAGGAATGACAAGGCTCACATAATGCAGTCCTCTGGTACAGTATTCGAACTGAGTGTCCTGAACTGTTAAAGGCTTCAGTCGTTCAGTCGTTGTAGGAGATTTAAATAGAGTTTATCAAGGAAGGGTGTTGTTCATTGATTAAAGTGCATGAAGAATGTTCTCTGTATAGAAGATTATATCTGCCCTGTCCTGACACCAAAACCCCTGTGTTCTGTTTAAGAAAAAAATACTTTTAACAAAACAGCCGTGTTTTCATCAATCTGAGCCAGGCAGGTAGAAAGTTCCACCAGTGAAGCTCTGTTCACTTGGCCCTCTGCCCTCACTTTCTTTCTTTTAACCCTCCCAGACATCATTTTTATTCCTCTGTTTCATCTTCATCTGTCATCTTGCCTTTGCACTGTGCCCACTTTCTCTTTTCCATCTTTTAGTCATTCTTGCTTTTGAATACAAATTTCGCTGCTGAATTTAACATAAAATTCTTACTTTCCTTTGAAACTCTCCTCTCTCTCTCTCTCTCTATCATGCTCTCTGCCCATACAGGCCTCAGGAAGTGGGTGTGTGGTGTGTTGAGTTAGTTTAGGGGGGAGAGAGAGAGAGAGAGAGAGGAGAGAGAGGTAGAGAGAGGAGGGGAAAGGGAGGATACTGATCAAAATAATAAACAGCTGTGTGAAAGAGTGGGGGCTAGTGGCCAGAGAGAACGAGCGCAACAGAGGGAGAAGAGAGCGGGACGTGGACACCAGCCTGGGAGTTCGTGAGACCCCCGAGGGAACAGAAAGCCAGAGAAGAAACGTAACTTTTTCTGAAGTTTCCTTGTCCCAGGGGGAAGAACTGGATGACAAACAGATCGACCTTTTCTCCTTCTCAAGAGACAAAGAGATAATCTGCAGAGCTTCAACTCAAACAGGCCGACGAGTCAGACTCCCTGCCCAGGACCTTGGAGTCTTGAGGCAGCTCCTTGCGAACACGTGGCTCCAGAAAAAGAAGAAGGCATTCTTTGACTAAGTGGCCCGGTCATGGCAGTGATTAGGAGGGTGTGATAGAGCGAGACCAGAGCGGGGCTGGAGACCCAGGGGCGGGTAGTAAGGCAGACACTGAGGTGACTCTGTCTCCTTGAGCCTGTTACCTTTACTCAGGGGAACGAGAGGGCAAACCATGTGCCTCTTTGTGCAGCCGTCTATCCTCTTGAAGTGTATAGGCTTGTGTGACTGGCAGGGATAGAGTGCTTTTTATCAGAGTAATTGAGAACAAATGCCCCAGCCCTGCCCTGGGTTGGACTGCCGGACATCGTGTAAACAGCTCCCCTCATGCCCAGAGGGGAAGTGGAGGAAGGGAAGCATAGCAAAGTTAAAGGGGGAAAAAAACAGATCCGTCCTCAGCCACTCTGAGGTGTACATCAGCCTGCCCGTCTCAAAAAGACACAAACCGTTATCTCCACATTGCAGACCTCCACCCACGATTTGTTGGATTTTATTCCCAGTTTCACTGCCCAATTCCTGGTCAGAGGAACTCCGTTGTCAGCCTCCAGCTTCTACTTTGTCAAACCTCCAGTGGCACCAGTCGTCCTATTAATCCCAGTCCTAGCACAGAAGCATGACTGCAGGGTAGCTGTCACCCCCCGTGTTCAACTTGGCTGCCTTTCGCAAGAGGATGCTACGAACATGTGGTGGGATTGGGCGAGCACACACAGTGGCACGCACGCACAAGTGCTGCCAAGGGGTGTGTGAAGTGTGTAAATTGCTTGTTTTGGGACTGCGACCCGGATTTGACCCACTCAGGCTTCTCTGTGGTTGGACTCAAGATTGTTCATACTTTGGATTTGCTATTGATCGAAGCCCTGACCGTGACAGTTTCTGTTTTGACTTTAACCACGGGAGAACTTTCCTACTTGTGCTGACTCCTTACCAACCCTTCACCTGTATGACAGTAGAGAAGATGTAGGCACTGAAGGGAGTGGGAGGAGTCTGTTCACACACTCCAACATGATTGGCTTGAATTTCAGCTTGCAGGAGCTGCTCAGAAAGCTTGAACAGGTATATATCTCCTGATATTAGGATGCATTTTTTTTTATGACAGCTCGGTCTTGGTCTCACAGTGGCTTTTGAATGCAGTCTTCAGCGGCATGAATACAAACACAGTCACCATTCATTCTCCATCTCCCCCTGTGTTTGTAGTTGTGGACCTAATTTGGGCCGCTTTATGAGGTCTGAGCAGTCATTATTGGACTCATTAAAATGGAATAATCGGTTCTGGTCTGCTTTGCTGGTTATTAGAAAGTGCTACCATGCAGAGAGAGAATTAGTATAGAATGAGACCCAGAGCATTGAATTAAGCCTAATTTGTCAAAGCAAACCTTTACAATAATTGTGTTAAGGGCTAAAGACAAACATGGCTTAGCCCAGTAAAGGTCATTGTTGTTTGTCAAATACTTATTTTGGGCAAACTCATCATCAAAAGGACAGCGTGTTTGTGTGTTTTTTACTTCAGCCACAGCTTAACTGTGTGTTTTATGCTTTTATCCTTCATAAAACTCTAAGTAGCAGTTGTAAGTTCAGTTTCCATGGGAGACTCTGTCACATCCTATCTGCGCTCCAACCAGCCCACGGCCAAGAACTCTCTATCACTCATTAAAGTGTGCATGAGATCCAGAACCCATTAACATTTCTGCTGCTTTTCTACCCACACTGTGTGTGTGTGTGTGTGTGTGTGTGTGTGTGTGTGTGTGTGTGTGTGTGTGTGTGTGTGTGTGTGTGTGTGTGTGTGTGTGTGTGTGTGTGTGTGTGTGTGTGTGTGTGTGTGTGTGTGTGTGTGTGTGTGTGTGTGTGTGTGTGTGTGGTAGCAGGTCAGAGAAGTAGTGGTTCAGTTGAGTCATTAGCTGTCTGTTTGTGTTATGTATTTGTGTGTGCTTCCTTATATGTTTGCATATCTGTTGTGCTCACAAATGTGTGCCACTTGCTTCCATGCATTTTCACTGTCTTCATTATGTTCACAATTAGCCCAAAGCTAAAGGCTTACTTGTTTGTTTGTGTGAGTGTGTGCATGTAGGTGTAAATTAAAGAGATACATTTAATATCCTTCGCCAGGACTGAAAAGCCCAAATTGAGTTTGTTTCAATCAATAATCCATAAATAAAACATTGAATAGTGGCAGAAAGGGATTTTGCAGCTGACAGGATGACCTTTGTTTGTTTTTGTTGTTGTTGTTTTTGAAGTGTTTGTCCGTGTGTTAAAGAGCAAGAGAAAGAAAGTGATCCGTCACCACAGTAAACACCTCAGGATACATGTTGACATACATAAACCACTCAAAGTAGTCTTTCAGTGGAAGAAATGGAATTTAAAGGGGGTTTTGCAAATGAATTTATGTGTCTCATATACCGACAGAGTCGGTGCCTTCTGTGCTGTGTGTGTGCCGTAAGTGTTACCTTCAGTGGAAGTAGAAGTGCTAAAGAAAAAGAAAAGGGAAGCACTCGGGTAATGACTTGAAACACAGCCAGCTGGCTTAGTGACAGACTGACTTGCTGTCTTTCACTCTTTGTCTCTCCTTATGTCTTTCTTTTTCTATCTGTCTTTGTCTTTCCCTCTTTTTCTCTTTCTATCTTTTTGTCTTTCTGCCTGTCTGTCTGTCTGTCTGTCTGTCTGTCTCTCTCTCTCTCTCACTTTCTCTCTTATGACCTTTAAGAGCCATTTGATTTATGTCAAAAAGCCAGCGGGTGATTATCCTTTCAGATCACAGTGGAGGGATTTGCTTCAGCCTTTGTGAAATGTCTATTGGCATTCAGTAAATTACAGCCCTGTGCTACGGATGACTGTGGTAATTGATAGTAGTTTTCTGTGTAGTCTGGCTCTACAGTAGCTCGACTGAATTTTGTCCACACAGTTTCCAGACTTCCATAAATTGTCATGTTTATCTGACACATATCCACTGTGTGTTGTCCCACATCTTCTATCCCTGTGAACATGTGTGATAATGGGGTTTCCTTTATAGTATTTTCCCTCTATTGTTATATTGTTTCCCTCTATTATTGTCTATTTAAGTGATTTGGCTGGTGATAAACACTTTTTCTAGGCACATTGGATATACTGTCCAATATAAAAAATTTAATTTTAGAATAATTTAATTTAATTTGCAGATTTGTGAAAGCTATCTTTTGCTAACTGTTAATAACCTTTTTTATAACTGTTAATTTACTTTAATAATGCAGGGACTACAATAAAACAGTGCAGCAGCATTAATTGCATTTTCCTAGATAAGGCAGTTTCGAAGTAATTGTAAAATGAAACTTTGTTGACTGCATAATTTTCAATCTGTTACGCCACAGTGGGAAAGATACACAAGCAACCACTTAAGGCTCTGAAGCTCAGTCATTTCACACACAATGACCAAAATACTTTTTTTTTTTATTACTTTACTGAACTAAAGGTCTCATTACACTTCTCTTATCTACATTAATTTTGTCCCATTTGTGAATCTGCCTCATTGCTGCAGGCAGTGTTACACTCATCCATATGGTATTGGAGTCTTTTCTTTATCTGCAGTTCAAATGGGTTGAACTGAGGGGAGTCCCAGTAGAGACAGAGAGAGAAGAAAATGGAGCAGTTTTACACATCTAAAAATAAAACATTTGACAGGATCCTCTGCTTGCGTCAGCCCCCCTTGTGGTTCAACCCTCACACACAAACACTCACACATACCCTTTGAGATGTGGTTGTGTAATAGAGCTGCCTTGTTAAGGACACTCACACACAGACGTGAAAAAACGTGCTTTGTCACAGTATTGAATGTAGTAGCCTCTTCCAGCCACATACACACACACACGCACACGCACACGCACACACACACAAATACACAGCATTTTAGAATAGCACTATAATATATTGAGTGTATCATACTGTATCCCAGCCTAACATTAGCAAAGCTTGCTTTGGTGTTGCCATTTTACAACCTAAAGCAGCATCAGTACAGAGGCAGACGTTGCTTAGGGACCTACTTCTGGATGGGGTGGGCTTTCGAAGTCAGTGAAAGGGTAGAAGTTAAAATCGTTTTAGTCAAACGGTGAAAAAGTACCTTCAGGACATTCCATGAAAAAATAAACTTCTCTGCCCTGTGGAAACATTATGTGCAGCACGCTGTGAACTCCCTCAAGACTAGTCCTCATGACAAAATCCATCGTTATTTTCGGTTCATGAATAATCAACCGTGACAGCCTAGAAGACTGTGACGTCCAATTTTGGGTGATTTTGACGTGAACTTGCTTTAAGCTTCCTTTAGAATCTCTAGTTTCCCAGAAGAGATGGTCACTTGTGACAATTTTTCTTTGTCTGTGTATTTGTAGGACATCCAGGCCGAGATCGATGCCCACAATGACATCTACAAGAGTGTGGACGGGAACAAGTCGAAGATGGTCAAGGCTCTGGGCAGCTCAGAGGAAGCTGTGTTCCTCCAACACAGACTGGATGACATGAACCAACGCTGGAGCGACCTGAAGGCCAAATCAGCCAACATCCGGTTAGTCAACCTTCATCCAATGTGTTTATGGTCATGCAGCTCAGATTGCAGTTTTGTGCTCTTTTGCTGCTCTCAACTCTGGAAAGAAAAAAAAAAAACATCTTGGCAGAAGGTCTCAATTGTGGCAGTGTTTCAAGTAGGTCTCTGCCCCAGTTTAGTGTTTTAATCATCCACTGAATCAGACATTGCAGAAGAGAGTTTAATTCTCGAATGTCAAATAAGAAAGCAAAACAACAAAACAGAAACCTCAAGAACTCAAGGTTGTAAACACTGAATCCCAAGAAGCAAAAACTATTTCTAGAAAGGACATATTCTTCAGTTTTCTCACCACTGTGCAAAAGTACATAAAGCACAAATCAGCCCTTCCTCAGAATATGTCTTTCCTACTGTTGACTGGACCATTCATTCATCTCAGCTCATGAAAAGAAAACATAGTCCTATTCATGATTGAACATGACTCACATCTCTTGGATTCTTGGGAAACCACATGTGACGTACAGCACGTTGTGGAATACTTATGTGGGTTGTTGTGTTTCCTAGCAGCTGCACGTGTATACAGAACCCTGTCTGTTCCCTGTGTCCGCCATGAAGCACATGGATGAAATACAGCTCCAGACGGGCCTGAAAGCCCACCACAGTGGCACATAAAGTTCTGAGGACACAGACAGTGCTGCGTCAGCCACAACCTTGGCATAAATAAATAAGATTGGCGATGGGTGGAAATGTACAGGGTGAAGAAAGTGAAGGTGGAAGTGAAGTTGACAGGGACAGATGGAGATGTTCAAAGACAAAGAGGAAGAGGAAGGATGGAGAGAAGCAGCACAGGAGCACAATAAAGCCACAGGGGCAGGGGGAAAGGTTAAAGAGTCTGAAGAGAAACTGGGGGCAATTTAAAAAAAAAAAAAAAAAAAAAGTGCAAGGAAAGATTCTGTGTCGTAAAGAGTTCGGTTTGAGCGGAAGAGAATAAATGGGAGTGAGTCGAGGTCAAGCAGAGCAGACATAATAGGCTGGACTTGTTCCACAGAGAAGAGAGGAGAAGCAAGTGAAAAATAGACAGGAAGAGATCAGTGTGTGTGTGTGTGTTTGTGGTTCGGGGGGGTACCGTGTGTGTGTTGATTTTATACAGCCCATTATGCCTTAATTGCACTACATGTGTAATTATGGCTAACTCGGTGAGCGGCAATAGGAGGTCTCTGTACACAGTGTTCAGATACATTATGCCTAGAGGAGAGGAGAAAAACAAAAGTGCTTATCAACACATATTGTGTGCATGCTACCACCCACACAATTAGCAGCCAACTGTGTTCCCTTTTAACGAATGACATCTACTTCAGAAGGGCAGCAACCTCTCTAGTGTGGTCAGTGATCGGGGTTTTACTGGGGTTTTGTAGCAATGAAGGCTTTTTAGTAGTAATTTCATATGTTTTTATAAGCTTAAAACCTTTCATATACTCAGTTTTGTAAAAAAAAAAAAGCATATGTGGCTTTACTTCTGTGTAAATCCACCTTTGATATATGCCTAATAAGTCTACTATACACTCATGTTACTGCAACCTTGCATATATATATATATATATATATATATATATATATATATATATATATAATATATATATATATATAAAAAAGAAAGAAGCAATGCTACAGTAGAGGTTTGATTTTTCTGTACAAGACTATATATACTTTAACAGTGAGTGCTGAACATGCCTAGAATCTAATTAAAAGTGAATGGTGTATGTTGGCAGAGCTCATCTGGAGGCGAGTGCTGAGCGCTGGTCTCGTCTTCTGGGCCTCCTGGAGGAGCTGTGGAGGTGGATCTGCATGAAAGATGAGGAGCTGGCCAAGCAGATGCCCATCGGAGGAGATGTCCCCACCCTGCTGCAACAGCAGAACCACTGCACGGTGTGTACTGTCGCCACAGGCAATGTTCTTGCCACGCTTTACAAAATTTATCATACACCCTTATTGTTTTCTTAAAGTTAGAGTTTTTGAGTATCGTGCAGAAGAGTATGTGTTTCTGTTATTTCTTAACTCTACTTTAAGCTCTACACATTAAACATTAAGCATGCTATAATTAGAAGTATTATAGGCCCTACATTAATGCACTAATATGTGGATTTTCACTTATTTTGCCTCATGACTGGGTGTAAGTATAGACTGTGTTTGACTCCTGGCCACTTTTATTATCTTATATCATTCCAACCTAAACAGAGGTCTCATTAGCCAGAGTAAACGAAAACACCCGAGTGGCTGCGGAGGCCCTTTAAGTCACCCCATGAAGATACTGTTCTAGTAAAGTAGAAACTGTAATCACTCTGATGATTAAACATCAAGCTGGTCAGCACAGTGGCTACAGTACAGCCGAACTACAGATTGCAGCAGTGAGGAATAATCACAGCGGATGTTTTATGTCTCTATGGTTAATAATCAGCATTGTTATTATGGTCACTCAGAAGTCACTATGCACAAAACGTGTATCAGTGCAAGGCCAATATCAAACTACTACACAATCAGTGCTGTTATTTCTTCTATTTCATTGTGAGAATTGTTGTTATTTGTCACACTTATACCACACTGTATCATTTATTCTAACAAGCGATCAATACCTATATTGCGCCAACCCATTCACACCTTTGTCATCACTGCTATTTGTCACCTCCCCACTGTATTATTTATTGTAACCACTGGTTATTGTGATAGTGCATTGGCGTGTAATTGCTTTGAGATAGATCACTCACCCTGTGGCTACTGTTTACTCCCAGTCCGCTGGCCGCCACTACTGTTGATGTTGCTCTTGACATCATAATGCGTTTCTCCGTAGCCCGTTCCCCACACTGTTATTTTCTTCTCTAAAACGCCTTGGGAGTAAACACATGTGCCGTCATGCATGGGCGCAGGATCACAGACACATTGAGAGAGATCAACAGACTCTGGGACACACACAGTAACACATGTGTTAGGATGTATATGACGCTTTTTTTAAACAGAAGCACATTTCTATATGTGTGTGCACACAGTATGCATCTACTTTAAGAATTGGGTAAAGTTTTGTTACAGTTCTTACATTTGGGTTGATACGATACTATCAAGTGTAATCAAGCAATCATGCACATGGAGACATAATCAGTTTCCAAAAATGCTGAAATGAGATATGTCTTCACTTATAAGGAGGTGAATCCAACACACCTCAGTACTGTTACATAGAAGGAGAAGAAACAGTTTTGAGATGGAAAGATAAATGAAAAAAAAGTATTTATACATTTAATAAAACAACAGGAAACTAAGGCTTCAACAAAAAAAAATTACTATAGAGCTAGAGTGGGGCTCTTTGCATTAGCAGACAATCAATTTAATGGCTGCTGTAGTGGCTGCTAAGTATAGTCTTTTTTAAGGATTTAATGAAGAATCATCATTCAAAAGCAGAACAGATTATGAATAGTTTCCCCAAATCAGTAAAAAATGTAACATACAATGTGCAACCCCATGGGAGCATTTCAGAAACAGAGCCCGATACTGTTGACTTGCTCCCATTTTGTTGATTCGGTTTACCCTTGATTTTTGTGCTTCTGCCATGTGTTTTTTTTTGTCTATTTTCACTATCAGGAGTCTGCACAGGGTGTTTTATTTTGAAAATTGACCGGATTCTCTATGCCATTGCTAAAAAATAGACCAGCTGTATATTCTCCACAGAGCAGAATGGTTAGCTGCTTCTGTGACGCTTCTGGCACCATAGTACTGTGGCACATCTGGTGGAACCACAAGCATTGTCTGGAAAGGCAGTGATCAGCTCCGGCAGCCGCGTTTCAGCCAAAAACGCGATGCAGCCGTGCCCGGAGGAATCAAGCAGTTAGTTTCAGTCAGGTCTGCATTTTGAGCCGTGAGACAATGAACAACTGTCCAGGTTAATCAGAATTTTTCCTCTGAGGTTTGAGATGATGTTCTCTGTGTCTGACAGAGAACAGATACATGCTTCAACCCAGCGTATCAGACAAGGTCCATTAGATAAGGAATGGGGACTGAGTGAACACAATAACGGCAGGAGAATGCAATCTTCCTGCATCTCCACTCTCACCTTCCTTTTCCCATTACCCTCTCTCAGTTCTTCCATCTCGTTTTCTTCTCTGTGGAGCCTGTTCTGCTGCTGGTCACCCTCACCTTTGCATCTCCTTTCTTTACACTCTGTCCTTCTTCCTTGTCATCACACAATATTTCCCGCTGTATCCTCTCTCCTTTCCCTTTCTCATCTCTAGGTCTTCAGCTTTAAGATGCTGAAATAGGAAATAAAGGAACAAGGGAGTGGAAGGCTGACTTTTCATTTTGACTAGGTTATATTTTTCCCTTCACTTCCCTCTCCTCTGTATTCTTAATACTTTGGCCTGGAGGTCTTGCCGACCCTGAGAGGGATGAAGGGGCTGAGCAGCACAAAAAGCTGGGTCTTTGAAGACGTCATGCCCTATTACTATACACAAGTCCCTTGTGCTCATGCATACATATACTTTAGTCACTCAGTGATAACGCACACACCAGCTGCTCTGTCAGTGTGATGGGGGGGGGTGTATATAGATATATGGAAATTGTTATCTATGAGGTAGGGAGGACTTACAAGGGCTCTGTTGAAAAAAATGTCTCTTTTCTCCCTCCTTTTTGTCTGGGAGACTTGAAGAGATAAAGAGGAAGGCTAAGCCACTTAGCCCAACAGAGAGCAACTGATATTGCTGTTATTAAAGAATCAGAGGGAGGAAAAATATGAGAGAGCAGTGGCTGGAACGGAGAATAAAGTGATGGACAGGAGGCGCCAAACAGAAGCAAAATTAGCTCAAGAGGAAATAGGAACAAAGAGATTTAATTGTGGAAGAATGGAGCTTAGTAGAAATAGAAAAAGACAAGTGTGGTTCACTTTCTCTTGTTTGTTTTTAGGATATTAAGTTTCTAACACAACTGTTGCATTAGATTCTGCCTGAAAGCAGCTTTTCATTTGGCAGCTCCCACGATGAATTTAGAGAGAGGGAGAGAGAGAGAGAGAGAGAGAGAGAGAGAGAGAGAGAGAGAGAGAGAAATTGTCCTGTCTTACTTGAGTGACTTCTTGCTCCCTCCACTGTGTATTGATCTCTGTCTGTGTTCTTCCTTGCTAAAATGGCCCTAATAGCATTTATTAATCGCACATTCAATTATCCAATGAAAGGCCTTTGTCAGCATCCAGGTGATTAAACTCATCAATCTGCTATATTAAATTAACAGCTCTTAGATCAAGGAGTGGGAAGGAGTGCTTGTGGGCATTTTTAACAACTCTTATCTTTCAGCAACAGTTGGCTTTTTGTCTACATTGTTAGTCCAGTCTGATCTTTTCAAACACTCCTCCAAGTGTTTCAGAATGAATAAATATGAAGACAAACAAAGTGTGATTTAAATTTATTTAACTTGGCAGTTAAATAAGTCTCAATATACTTAAGCAGCACACAATTACCCTGTCTAAAGTGAGGGGGGGGGTTTAATAATCTGTTACAGAACCCATCTTAATCATGGTGCCTGCATGATTGATTAGCACCATTTGCTCCTGAATGGACAGGTAGTAAAGGAGAATGAAATGGATTAAACTGCTGTGCTGGACTTTACCTTATCGCTTAGGAAAGGAAGGACTCGCAATTTCCTCGCTTTGAGTCATTTTTAATTGTTTTTGTCTGCTTCCTTTGTTGGAAGCCAGTTTGTGATGTTTTTGTTGGACTGTCTTGAAAGTTTGTATAAAACATTGAAACATTAAAGCAGCTATAATCAATAGTTTTTTATTGGCTCCAATTACATGTATGTGAAAGGTGTCAATTGCAATGATGAACCCCACAGATAAATATCTTGAAGTTCACTTTAGCTGTAAGTGTTTTAGGGTCTTTCAGCTTATTGTTTTTGTTCACTGTCGCTGCTCTTATCAATGTCATTTTCAGTTGTCAAAACCAGCTGTACACTACCTGCCCATCCCCCAATGGCAGACAGACCACATAGTGGAGCATACAGCAGATAGAGAGACAGCCATTTCCCTCAAATATTTATGTAGACCAAGAAACAGAGCTAAAAAGAAAGTGAATATTAAACTTGTAGTACATTCATCAGGTGGACAGAAACATGACGCTAAATGAATTCTAATATTGATCTGTGTTTGCTGGATGTGTAAATACCATAAGCAGCTGTTTGCTAACAAGTTCTCCATATCAACTTAAAAGGTAATAATATGTCAGCGTTGTGTTTGCAGCTTGTTTGCACTTAAGTAACCAAAACATCAGTAAATGTGCATAATGATACACAACTTTAGACACAACATACAAATACATCAACAAAGACTTGAATGAATAAGTGGTCGTAGTAGTAGTGATTAGTTATAATGAAGGGAACATAAATACAATTTTCTCCATGATTTCATGTTGTACATTTGCACTGACAATGAAAGAATTAGCTTTTTTTTGCTAAAACCTTCAGAAAATGTTGATGTTTAAATCCATGTAAGTCACTGCAGTGACAGCAACACAGCATTATAAAATAAACATATCTAATACATATTTAATAGAAAATAATAAAATAACTATGTCACTGAAGAAACCTATGTGTGCATTATTATTTAATGCCTGACTATTTTAGTAGCTGTGAAGCAGTCACAGGGTGATAAATGACACATAAGGGTACGTGGGTATTTTACTTATAAATGGCCTAAGCTGGAAGCAGTAGATTAGTAAAGCATAGCAGAGAGTCTGATTTCAAACAACTACCACCCATCTGTAGCTTTTAGCTATTTCAAGAGAACAGTGGATGTTAAGGGCAAAGGAGCAATTAAGATTTCAGGCTGAGTCACTCTGAGGCTTCTTTGTGAGCTGTGTAACTGAATGCAGTAGCAAGATATAATTTGGCTCAGACAACAGAAGTTCAAACATTTGACTTCAATACAAATACCTAAAAATACTCACTTTCTTCTATTATTATTTTCTTTAATTGTTAGAGAAAAATAAGAAGTCATCAGTTTCTTGACAATTTGTAATTTCTTTTGGGCGTGCGTGAGCTCTTATTGTGAAGGCTCCCTGAGTCTCTGTCAGGTGCTTTTCTGATGTTGAGAGCTGGTTTATTGTAGTGGTCCTTTCAGGAGCCTTATTTTTTTTCCTGGAAGAAGATGAGGGGGTGTGCTAGAATTGCGGAGAGGCTGAGATAGCAGGGTTTTGAGAGCGGGAAGAGGGATGTTTGGCAGGGCTCTAAAAGTAGCTGTGTTGTGATGCTATCTTATCGCCACCGCAGCACAGGGCATACAGTGATAAGAGTATGCTGTGCTACTGCGGCCACACACCCATAAAGACACAACAAGGTCACTCATAGCTACAAGATAGATGTCAAAAGTATTGTCACTTTTTTTTCAAATCCCAGGAGACCAGACCGTATTCTGAATTGCCAGTGCTGAAAACTATTTAAAAAAAAAAAAAAAAAGAGTGTAGACCCACTCCTTTTTATCTTTGACATAGACAGCCATGTCTTATCACTCATACGCCAGCTGGGATTTATGGGAAGAAAAAAAAAAAAAGCCTTTTTTCTTAACCTGAAAGCTGTACATGTGTTTGATATTTACCTCTCATGCTCCCTTTGAAAAGTGTGTCCCTGTGTGACACTATGATAATGTGAGCGTGTTGAGGTTTCACTAAAAAGAGTTGTTTGAGTGTTGGGGAAAGGTCTTTGGTCGTCTGTCTGAACTGAAGGCTGTTTCTAACAGCGGGAATTACCTGGCACTACTTGTGTTGCCATTGTTACAACCTTCTACTATTTTGTCAGTGTCTCCTTGGAACCGAGATTGCACTAGATATTTTGGGGAAAACTACCGTCATATATGTAAAACGTTTATTGTGTTGGACGAGTAATACAGTTACATTAAGCAAGATATGTGATATTAATATTTAGTTCTTCTTCGCTCTGTTTTTATATCATTATAAATTGAATCTTGTTAGATTCAATCTTTTAAGTTTTCTTTTGGTGCGACAAAACAAATGATATATTTATGTCATTTTGGGTTCAGGTCATTTGTGATTGTTCAAATTTCTTTAACATTTTATAGCCTAACAAATAATCGATTAATTAGTAAACTTAGCTGATAATGAAAATGACAGATGATACTTAATTAGCAACCAGGTCAGAAAATGTGCTGTATACTGTATGTAATCCATAAATCAGCAGTATTAAATACAAAGTCTTCATCAGTCTCATGAAGTTTAATCCATTGTGATGGATAATTTGCACATCTTCAGGCAACTAAAACAATGCAAACAACTTGCTGGTTTGAAATATATGTAAATATTTATTCCTTTTGCCTTTTGCTATCAGACTTTACTCGACCAGGGATGTTTCCACCAGGATGCTATTTGTGCTCACGCTGAGCTGCTATCTGTGATTTGCAGGAATGAATTCTTTGGGATGTTACAAAACTCATATCAGAATATTTGACTTGCTTAACTAAAACAACCTCTTCACACTCAATTCAATCCCTTCTAAAGCCTGTTTTTAAGCCACCAACAAATCCAAGTAAGTGCAAAACAAAAAAAAACAAGGATGAAAAGGAAAGAAGTTGTTTTTTACTGGTAGTTGTCCTCACCGCTTAGCTCCTCTCTCTCCTTTTCTTATCTCTGCTCTCCATACACACCTCTCCTCCTCTTCCTCAATCACCTCTCATTTAGTTTCTATCTCTCAAGGTCCCCTCTCTGAGCTACCTGCCTATTATGTTTCCTCCATCTGAGCTGGGAGGAAATCATTGGAACGGAGCAAACCATTTATTAGCAGGGGTGATTTAATTTGTGTTCAGCAGGATGCTCCATTTCAGCATGAGGGTACATTTGTCCACAGGAGGCTGTGTGAAATTGTCATTGCAGCGGGCTAAACTTAACTTTTACAGAAACTCGCTCTCTGTAATGGACTTTTTTTTATTTTGAAACTAGAACAAGACAGGAGTGTGTACGTCTTAAGGCCTGTGAGCAGACTGTTACTTCCCATCCTCCTACCCTGCTTTTCTTTCCCTTCTCTTCTGTTCATCTTCTCTTCTCATCTCTTCAGATGCTGCTGTATGTACGATCCCACTGAACCCAGCATGCTGTCATCTGCCACTCAGCCAGTGTTGTTGGCACGAATAAAAAAACATTTGGCACCTCGTTTCTGCTGCGCTCGTCTGTTTGATGAGTCTGATAAGTGTGAGAAAAGCGAGTCGTCCCATCTAATCAACTTGCCTCACGGCATCTTAAACTACATCGCCTCCTCACAAAGCAATCACACACTCCGATAGGCAACAGAGTCCCTAGGGGTCACACTTTTATTAAACAAGAATAATTATACTGCTACATGCCATGCTCACTCCCTCTGTTTAGTTTTATCAGCCTGCTGTGAGCTGTGACGAGGCTGACCTCGTTGACACAAAGGTTAAGAAAAGTGTCCATCAAATCGGTTTGTGGTCTTATACAGTAGTATCTGTTTTTCTGCTCTGGAGTGTGTGTGTGTGGATGAGCATATTCTTGTGTGTGTGTCTATCGCAGTGTAAGCTGCTGTGTAGGAAGATGAGCAGGATACGTGACATTGCTAGCCTGCACTGTAATGATAATTCCTGCAGGGTTTTTGCCCCAGCAACTCACTTCATTCCGCGGATCACTCGGCTAATTTCACACCGACCTCAAGGAAATGCCCAGTTTGACCCCGTGCTCTTGCCTTCAATCGCTGCCCGGTTCTCAAAGCTCTCACACCCGCTGACACTCCTAACAAAGCTGCTCTCTCACTCTTACCTCTCGCTTTTCCCCTTAATAAGGAAAGACTGGGCAGAGAAAGTGTTTTGTTATGCAGCACTCACCTAATTAGCCGTTGAGAGTGCTGTTTATCTCATCCATAAGCTGAACATCAACATCTGCTCCTGTTCTTGGGTCGTATATGTGCATGCGTGAATTAATCATAAGTGCCTCTTTTGTAACGTAATGAAAGTCAGAGCTGATTTAAACAGTACTTGTTGATTAGTAGACATTTCTGTGGGGGGAGCAGCAATCTGGATACATCACCTAGTTCACAATACACCTGGTTCATTTGGAGTTCATTGGTGCAGACTAGATCAGAAGACAGGAGTTGGGAACATGCACATACCTGCAGAGGAAATGAATTAATTACCCCTTTTTTGCTTACATTTAAACCTGCTTACATATGCACCCTTTCTTATTGAGGTAGCTTTCTCTGTTTTAAAGTCAGTGGAAAATCTTTACTGTCTTTTTCCACATGCATCTATTAGGCTCATCAGAGTTAAATTGAATTCTAATGACTGCTTTCTAAGAGAGCAATTTGTCCCATCGTGTATTACAGACTGAATCCCCTTTAACCCACATTTTTGCGTTTCTCCTGCAGGCGCTACGGTCAGAACTGAAGGAACGTGAGCACTTGGTGGTCAGTACCTTGGATCAAGCCAGGATGTTTCTCGCTGACCAGCCCATCGAGGGTCCTGGAGAGCCACGCAAGAACCTGCAGCCAAAGACTGGTACATTTGCACTCTCCATAAAAACCTTCCGTATATTTATATTTAAGTCTGGAAAAAGAAATAGAAGAGTATTATCATTTTGCATTAGAGAGCAAGCACAGCTTCACACTAAGCTCTAACATAATGTGAAAATGTTACCAAAGCTGCCATTGCAGTGCCACTTATCGTCCATATTAACCACTTTTCCTGATTTTCTGCTTCCTAATACAGCAATTTTTAGTAGACTATGAGCTCATATTAACTATCAGGTGGTCTGATGTTGCAGTAGTACAGTAAGTCTTTTGGTGTTTAGTCAAAGGCAAGTGGAGTTTTTTAAGAATACAGCAAGACTAATTTATTGGATAGGATACAGTAGAGAGCTTACAGCTGTAGTCTTATACCCCTAGGTCACCAGAATGCCTTCGTACACTCCTTTTTAATGAATTTGGACTATCAGATCATTAAGGTGTCTCATTCAGTACATTCTGCACCAAAAAGCACTCAGACATCCACATCAAGCCTGTCTGGTTGTCTTTTAACTAAATATAAGGACTTCTTTAGCCCAATTTTGAGGTTAAGTGCCCTTGAAACTCCATTCACTAAAATCTGAGCTGGTGGTAATACAATTATCTAACAGACCACCCCAAAATTAAATATGCACCGACTCATTCAGCATTCCTTCTCTCTGTCTCTGTTGGATGCGGCAGGGAAGTCTTGGTTAAGTCAGCATATTTCCCTTCAAACTAAAGCCCTACTGTGTAAATAATTAAACCAACCCAAGGGGCTGTGTAGGGGTGTGGCACGACTTCAGAGTGCATTCCGATAGGCTTGTTGTCTGTGATCTTTGATACCGATATCAAAGCGTCGACTCATTGTATAAATAGATAAGAAGCTGGTTTAAGATCAGAGGCTGTACTTGTTGTTTAATCAGTGAAAGATGGGATTTCTCAAAGTGACTGCAGTAAAGTCTTAACAACTACAACGTTCTGTCTCTCAGGTTTTTTTTGTATTTTTTGCTGCTAAATTGTTTATTTTTTTATTGTTTTGTTTGCACCTTGCATTCCTCATTATAAAAGACAGACGGCATCACATTGTGATGATTTGCATGATGTGTGCTACCTGCAGTTTGCCTCACAGATGTCTGTATGCACGTAATAGAGGGAGGGAGAGAGGAGAGAGGGAAAAAGAGAGAGACTACAGAAGGGCAACAGGTGAAGATGGTGATCCAGTTAATACCCTGGAGATGAGACCTTAGGACTCATAAAAGCTGCTCATCTTTTTTTGTAGTTAAAATGGGTATTTGGGGAGCAGTTTTCACTCCTGCCCTCTTTCTTCTTTCCTCTCTGTCTGCATCCTCTGATATGTCACAATTATCCTGTTCTCTCACCTTTCCTGCCTTCTTCATTCCCTAGATCCTCTGTGTCTCTCACCCTTTTTTCTTCTTTTGGTCACTTTCATCTTTTCTTGACTGCCTTCAGATCTACCCTCCTGATTTTCTTAATGACCCGTTGTCCTCCTCTTCTCCCTCCCCATCTTCAGTTTTACTTATTTTTCAAAGTTGAAATCAAACAAAGGAGGGAAAAAAACCTAAGAAAGGTTACATCAGTACCTTTCTTAGCTGTAAAAATATATGCAGATTATGTCTGAAGACATGAAACACAACACACAGCTCCATAAATTAGGACCCCTATAACATGACAAATATAAATAAACTTGAATCTGAGATGAGATTATCTGGACATTTATTCTCTGTCTTCTCTGAATTGTAAGTTGTATATAAAAGTACATAATTGGAAAACATTTATATCACTCTATTGAAGAAGTTCCCGCTTCTGGGATATAAAAAGAGCCACTTGGGTGCAATAATTTGAATGGGTTGGATTTCCAATGTTTCTCTTTCAACCTTCCTTCTCTTCCTCCAGACCTCACTCCAGAGGAGAAGGCCCGAGGCTTAGCCCGGGCCATCCGCAAGCAGACAGGCGAGGTGAGGGAGCGATGGGAGCGTCTGAAAGGACACATGGGCGGCTGGCAGAGTCAGGTGGAGCAGGCCTTGGAGCGACTCCAGGAGCTGCAGAGCTCCATGGATCAGCTCGACCTGCGGCTGACTCAGGCAGAGGAGGCCAAAGCTACCTGGCAGCCTGTGGGGGATCTGCTGATCGACTCTCTGCAGGACCACATCGACAAGACCATGGTGAGTCAGAGAGAAAGTCATCAAGACATCCAGTCAGGAGTTAGTCACCCCACCCCTCTGTACACCATTGCAGCATGCAGCACTATATCACCTTGAACAAATCTTATCTTCTCTTTAACTCGCCGGTTCTTAAAAGTTTAACCATGAAGTGTCTGTTTAACTTGCAATTCACTGATTTAACAGTAGAGTCGGTGCTGCCAATTGTGATTTGATTCAGTAAGTATTATACAAAACACATCCATGAAATAAGTGCGTGCTAAAATGGGAGTGAGACTTGGCTGTGAATTCTCACTATTCCCTTCTCCTTTCTGTTTTTATATTCAGAACAAAATGCTACTTGATTTGATCATGTTCTCGGTGTGATGATTGTGTCTTGTTTGTTTTGCAAATGCTACTCATCAAATTTGAGTATGTCTTTTTCCTCAAGGAGATCTGGCCAAGAAACGAGCAACACATTTAGTTAACAAGCTGAAAAATGACAGCACTTCCTAATAAACAAAAAACAATACATGAAAAAGTCACAAAGGAGAAATAGAGGACAGAGGAGAGAAAAAACTGGCACCAAAAATAGTCACGTAACGGTTCACACAGGTTGCATGAGCAAAGGCAACTCCTCTACTGTTTGCATTCATTTGGCTGTCTGTTACACCACCTCACATCTTAATGCTTGCCTCCCCATGGTAGGGACAGTCTGGCCAATTAATCCTCTCAATAGCCACGTCATGTAGGCATCCACTTTGAATCCTTATTAATAGATTTTGCTACAACAGTGGAAACACTCCTCGCCAGTATGTGACACATGCAAAGTATGCAGCCATTAGGATTCTATTGAGAGCCGCAAGTAGATACTTCAAATACAAATTATAGCTCAACAAAATTCAATTTAAAACTTGATTTATCTCAATCAATTAGAGATTATGAGGTCAACAGAGTAAACAAGAAAAAGATAAATAACAATTAAGTTGAAATGGAGGATAACTGACAGGAAGTTATTGTTTGTGAAAGCTGTAACTTCACGATTATGTAATTAGTAAGCCTAAGTTAATAATTATAATAAAGTTACAATATCCATTTTTTGACACTGCAACAATATAAAACTTTCTGTTCAGGCCTTCAGAGAGGAGATCGCACCGCTACGTCAGGATGTGAGAATTGTCAATGAGCTTTCTGCGGAGCTGACGCCGCTGGACATCCAGCTGTCCTCCACCGCCTCCAGACAACTGGACCAACTCAACATGAGATGGAAACTGCTACAGGTAGTTTAAATCCTCCTGAATCATCTGCGGATCTTAGAGCAGAGAAACATGCTCTGTCTTGCTTTGTCTTCAGTTCTCTGCCACATTTCTTCTCACAGCATTTTGTCCACACTTGCCTAAATTAATGCTGTCTTCAATGTATCTTGAACCTCTTTCTTCCTGTTCCCTCATTCTCCTCCTGCCTGTCTGTTGTAATCTCTTCTGTCTGTGTTTCTCCCCCTCAGCTTTTCCCCTCACCGCGAGCATGCTGATTTCACTTTGTGTCAGTCGAACACACATGGGACCGAGAGTTGTCCCTCTACCTGTGTACCTGTTTTATTTGAACACGGCTCTGTTCTCACTGCAACACTTTGTCACTAAACATCAATGGACACTTCTCACAGAGCAGCAGTCACATTCTTGGCTCTCTATGCGCTTGAATGTCTTGGTCTGATCCGCCAAGGGACTCGCTGAGTGTTTCTCAGAGAGGAGCGTGTCTCAGCCCTAGAGGGAAAGTCGTGGAGGAGTCTCTTTGCAAGTCATCACAAGGAAAGAGAAGAGGAGTGATGTTGGTTGTGAATTAGGGAGTGAAATCTGCTGTGTTCAGTTTGTATGAACACAAGAGCACACAGTGTACAATTCAAATCAGTTAATGTGTCTGTTCTTTCAGATGTCTTCTCTTTATCAAGCAAGGTCAATTATCCTATTTCTTTTTTTTTTTTTTCTACACTGCGTCCTCATGAGGTCTTGAGACTACTAAACATTCACTCTCTTTTTCTTTCACTGATTCTTTTCACTGATTGCCAGTTGCTCATCCTTTCTCCATCTATATCGACTGTACATGTTTTGATCATGACGGAGTATAGCCAGAGATAGGTGCAGAGAAATGTGATGTCAAAGTATTTTTGTTCTTAATGACCGACTCTTTGAGCCTCTGAGATCCTTGACCAAGATGCCGGTGATGCCTGTGGTGCCCAGTGGTAGGAGGAAGGAACACAGGTTAGGCTGCCCAGCTCTGATGGGATCAAAGACACTGTCCTTTCTGCTGACTTCATTTGAAGTTTTCTTGTATACAGTCACATTGTTGTTGTAGAAGAAGGCGTGTGGGCAGAAAAAGGCAGGAAAGGGAGTTATGTGTTGAGAAAGAAGTCTTGGAACCTAAAGTCATTCCTTTTTAAGTGTGACACTGCCGCAGAGGGAAACTGGGAAGCTGGGCTAATTTGTAGCCTTGTGATATTTCCCATGTACTGTACAGACACCCGCTTAATAGTCTGTCTGCCTGGAGAATGATCATAACTCAAATACTGAGTCAGAGGAGGGCAGCGTTTCAGTGGACTGCACACTTTGTCTCTCTGTTGTCCGCTCGTTTTATTTCTTTCAGCCTGCAGGATGGCGACAGCTTCACTAATAAGCCAGATCTGACTGTGTAGTTTGATGATGTGGTTTTCATATGCAGACAGCTCCCATCTTCCTCTCAGTGGGACAATGACCATAATAGCCATTAGTGGCCAGAAAGAAACTGAGCTATTGGCCTTTCTGTGCCCATTTCCAGGATCCCTGTGTGGACAGCTGTTATCTGGCTGCCATAACGCCTGAGGTGTGTGTGTGTGTGTGTGTGTGTGTGTGTGTGAGTGTGTGTGTGTGTGTGTGTGTGTGTGTGTGTGTGTGTGTGTGTGTGTCTCTCAATATTACAGACTGCCAATACTGACCTGCTAGTCAGTCCAATAGAGCAAAGCAACCCCACAGCTACGTCCAGCACAGGTGCACTGCCTGAGAGGTCAATGCACAGCTTTAGCTGGGATGCAGGAGTGCGTGCGTGCGTGCGTGCGTGCGTGCGTGCGTGCGTGCGTGCGTGCGTGCGTGCGTGCGTGCGTGCGTGCGTGCGTGATTGATTGATAACTCCAAGCTGTATGAAGCTTCGCCTTTCACTGAGTACACTCCATGAAAGGTTGGAACAGTTCAGATCTAGCATTATTTATAAGGAAGCTGTTTTTATATACAGTTTTGTAATAATATAGGCAATATGGAGTACAAGAGCAAAATGAAATCAATACAATTTGATTTAATTTACGATGAGACAATATATATTTGTCTACTGTGTGGGATTTTTGCTATTCCATTTATACATTGAGCTATATTTTGTTGTTGTCTATACTGTAAATCACTGAGACTGTTTAATAGCAATACTTGCTTTTTATGTACATCAATGCATCAATGTGATGAAGTACCTTGATTCGTCAGTTTTATTTCATTTAAAAAAGTTTCTATTTCACAGAAAAATGACAGTATGTTGCAATATATACAGTAAGAGTGATAAAGGGCAGGGGTCAGGAATCTAGATATGGTGTTTACATGCCACAGTATCCCAGTTTCTATAAGAGTGCTCAAACTGGGATTGGGTCAAATTCTCCTTGGATCAATCAGTTCAATTACATTTGATTTTACCTGTGCTATATCAAAATTTAAAGTATCAGTGAACTACCATACAGTGGTAAATGACATAGCATATATTAACTCTATACTCATTCAAGATAAGACACTATATGTATTTATAACTCTAAAAGAAAAAAAAGTTTCTTGAGCTTGGGGTTTTACAGCAAATCCACCTCCAACTTAATTGCACTGAAATTGAATTCATTCCAACCATGACGCCATGTCCAGCCACTGTAAAGTTCGGTTTCGCTGAGTGCAACTTTGAGGCCTACAGCTGACTGTCTTCTCCCGTCTGTGTGTCTGTGTGTGTCATCGTGCAGGTGGCGGTGGAGGACAGACTGAAGCTTCTTCAGGAAGCCCACCGAGACTTCGGCCCCTCCTCCCAACATTTCCTCTCCAGTGAGTACAGAGCCAATTACCTCTCATAGGAAATTAGAAAATTTTTGGGGGTGACTTGGTTTGATTCCACTCCGCACTGTTTTACATCCCCCTAATTTTTTTTCAGCTGTACGCTTCATTCATGCATGCTCAGTGAATATGTTGGTACACGCGCATACACACGCACACGCACACACACACACAGTTTGCAGACGAGGCACTTTACTCTTGAATAATTCAAGGCTTAATTACAGCTCTCCACCGACTCCCTCCTCTTCCACCCTCTTTAGAATGGTCATTAGCAGAGAGAGAGAGAGAGGAACAGAAAGACAAAGCTGGAGAGAAAAGACAAATGCACGAGTGTGAACATTGAACAAAGCAGCCGGTCTCTCGCTCCCTGTCTCTCTCTCTCTCTCTCTCTCTCTCTCTCTCTCTCTCTCTCTCCCTCTCTCTCTCTCGTCATTTTCTATAATCATACAGCCATTAGTGTTCTTTCTGCTCCACCTGATTTGCTTTGCTGGCTGTCAGACACAGAGACAAAATGGACGGTGTGTGTGATTCAGAGCAGGTGGTGAGCCCTGCCGCTGTGCCGTGTCACCAATAGACATGAGTTTACCTTGTGAGTCCTACTGAGAGCTCAGCAACCGCACCAGACAAAACAGCACTCTGTCTCTCCTTTCATCTTCCTGGCACTATGACACTATCTACTCCATCACACATTCACTCTCATTACACTAGTAGCTTAATATTCCCTCAGGGATCAATAAAGTACTGCGTCCTTATCTTGCCCTATCTATCTCGTATATCTCCCAATCTCGCTTAATCTCTTTCTCTTACTGTCTTTTCATCTCTCTATCAGAGCGTAGAGTTGTGTCAAGGAGGAGGGAAAGTGGGAGGGCGATAAATCAGGCAACATTTCGGCTCCATATTGCTCTTGAGAGCTTCTCAAGTCTTATATTTGGTTGGTTTTAACACCGCTTGTCATTTTTTAAATTTCCTTGGTCTGTCAGTATTTAATGTCTTCTTTTGTATTCCATAAAGATTATCATAAACCCGGGCACGTGGCACCTTTTCTCAAAAGTAATTTTCTCTCAATTTATACATTTCTTTTTCTCTTTCATGCCGTATTATCTCCCTCCTCCCTCCAAGAAAACAATACCCATTTACTGTTTTTTCCCCCTCACAATTTCATGCACTGTAAGAGACTTCCCTCCATGGCTAGACTATGTTATTATGGAAGTGTTAGATGTGAAAATTATTTCAAGTCAAGCCCCAAACACTAAATGGATTACTGTACTGCATGGTAAAATTGTGCAATGTTTATTAAGATTGTGTCGATTTTGACTGCTCAACTTTCTCTCCATCTCTCCTTTTTCTTTATCTCTCTCGCTCTCTCTCGCTCTCTCTCTCTCTCTCCCTGTTTGTAGCTTCTGTACAGCTTCCCTGGCAACGTGCAGTTTCTCCGAATAAGGTTCCATATTACATCAAGTAAGTGGCGAGAAATTAATTTGATAGCCGTGTGTCTGTATAAATTGTATCCATTTGTGTTTGTGTGTGTTGATGATTATTGTACACTGGCAGGCATTCATCACATAGCAGTCAGGATATCGTCTGTAAAAATGCTCTTTTTTAAATTTTTTATTACCATCTCCTTTATTAACGCCTTCTAGTTAGTTTTGTGTGTGACCCCTTCATACAATGCTACAAGTTTGTGAGTTGAATAACGATTTTCGCATCTCAGGCTGTTTTATTTGACTTATTTTTAGAGGCCTTAAGAGGTCAAACTATGCAGTATTTAACCAAAAGGTTAAAGGAAAGTCTAAAAAATGAACAAAACATGAATAGAACTCATTAGATTCATTTTGGGACCACTGTGGGGGTCTTGATACCCAGTTTGGGAGCCACTGTCCTAGAATTGAGATGCAGTCTGCTGTAGATTGTGCAGGTTTGTAAAAATATCCTTCTTGAATATGCCTCATCTAGGTCAGGTTAATGTAATCAGACCAAATATGCCGTCTAGTCAGATTGTCGTATGATCTTCGAAGACTTAAATTGGCATCTTTGGAAGGAAAATGGACGGCTACTCTATGTAGGTTTCCAGCTGTAATATCCTTCTTAAGGTTGACCCAAATGTGGGCAGCGTGGTGCAGATGGAGCTGAATTTATGTTTGTGATTCTGCAGTTGAACAACGTTCATCGTGGACTGTGAAATAGCTAATTATCTAATTCTTAAGACTTTTCAACCTTTTCACATTAAATCACTGACCTCTAGCAACCTCTCACATACATCATCCGCAAATGGTCAGGTAGCTATTGTACCATGTTTATTCTGTGCACGCACATCATTTATTTTACTCCCAATTAGGAGCTTCTTCCTGCCGATTTGTTCCTGTGTGTGTATTAAAATTCAAGCTGTTTCACCTGCACATTTCTCATTCAGACCAGCATTAGCACCTCCTTTTGAATAGATAACACCTGGCTGAATCCCAGGACAGCTTCCCACACTGTTCTTATAGTGACTATAACAACTTTAGCTTGACGTCTTGCTTCCCATTCTAATTATTGTCTAATCTGGCCAAACAGCAGGTTTTTATTTAAACAGGTAGAGAGGTTGTCTGTGTCGGTAGCGAACAAGATAGCTTCTCTACTGTTCAGGAAATGTCTGTTCTTAAACTTTGACGGACCTCATTACCCAGAAATCATGTAACCATATGTCAGTGAACTGCTGACTAACCAAACTCCTATTTTTGGCTGGTAGTTAGAAAAATCGTTGTGTAGCAGTTTCAGCTATCATTTGTCAGTCCTGCTTTCTTTGTTTCACTCTCTCTCTCTTCTGTTGGCACACTGTTACAGCCTGACTTTGTGATTTAGGATGATAAAATGGGTGTAATTTTTAGGGCTGGCCCCTTAAATCGCCTTGTGCTCTGAGCCGAAATGTCACTGTGTCAGTTTGTCAAATAGCCATTTTTCAAAAATTCCCCATGCACCATTGTCCACAAAACAACTGATAATAAAAGCCTCAGCTACGGAGATTTACACTTGTAGTGTTGTCTCAGTGATAGGTTAAACTACAAAAAGTTTGGTGCAACGTTAAACCAGAAAGTCAAAACCGTTGATTCCGTTTATTGAATCATATTGATCATTTAATTTGGCAGGGGGGCAAGATGAAACGTTTTCAGAGGGACAATAAAGACACAGACAGAGATGGAGAAAAATAGGATTCAGGCAAGGAGAGAGAGGGGGAGGGACACCTGCGCGGAGTTTGGGCCTTGCAGCTTGGCACCTGAGGGGGATCAGAGATGAAAGCCAGAGACAGGCAATGACTCGGAGGACAGGCTTATAACTTTAGAGTCAACAACAGCCTGTGATCACAGATGTGCCCAGCCAATGAACCTGCGTCCGCCCACTCACACAAACAAAACACATGTGCACAAGGGCATTTGGGAAAAAAACACATGCATTCAGACAAATAGAGATGCGCATCCTCATGCTGGCAAGGGAATGCTTACACGCGCCCAAAGATGCATATGAACTCCAACTGGAACCGAGCTCAAACTAACCAAACGCACACAGACCCATTGTGAGCACACACACCATATGTTCTGTCCATGCCTCTAGGTTGGTTGGACCACGTTTATGCTTCTCCACGGCCGCTTCCATGTTATCCCTGAATTGCCTTTCAGAAATGGGAAGAAAAGAATCAATCCTCCTTCAACTTTAACCTCAGTGTGTGGCTTTTTTTTCCTCCTTCATTTTAAAAGGATGATTGTCTGCTGGTACACACAAATATACATGCAGGCTGATGCACACTCATACATTTCGACTTAATTTGCAGCTTGGAAACCGAACTCCAAATCCGTCTACAGGACTAATCACAGGTCGCTTTCAGTGCCATGACATCCTTGGGACACCCGCATCAGTCTTTGACACATTCATTTCCCCAAACCCCTCCTCGTCTCCTCTTCCATCTCCTCTCATACTCTGCCTCTTTTCTTTGTGCTGACAAAGGGCCCCTGATTAAAACTGCGCCTTGTCCACCCCCTGTAGTGAGGAGTTCAAACGACATATTGGAGGATAATCAAATGGCTTCACACAAGTTCTGTGCCTGTCGCCTCATGCTGGCAACCTCACATGCTGTCCCATTTCACCCATTCTTGCCTTGAGAGGAAATATAGCAAGACTGCATCTCTGACAAAGATTAGAGAAAGTCTCCTCTATTTTCTGGATGTACTGTCTGTGTTTTTGTCAGGAAACATGTTGGGTATCCCTAACAGAACAGACAGGCTTTGTATACATGAGTGGACTTAATGCATCCCCTTCTCAGGGTGCCTTTGTTATGTTGGAAAAATTTGGTTGAATGTAGTTTTAAGAAGAATCCAAAGTTATCTAAACTGCATTTCCAAATCAGAATACTGATAACTTTTGGGAGGGAGGGGGTTAATATTTTAAGAGCAGAAAAGAGGCAGAGGAGGAGAGGTGAAAGCTAGAGAAAGAAGATGTCAGATGGTGAATGCAGGCACTTATCACCTGTCAGAGACACTTCTTGATAAGTCTGGCAGGTTGCTGTCACCAAAAATAAAAAAAAATCCTGAAATCTTCTTCTTGCCTACTCAGATTTTTGACTAATTCTGTCTCTTCGGATACCCAGATACGCAAGTAATCATTCATCTGCACACTCATGATTATTCAGGACGCGCTCTCAGTGTGTGACAGTGACAAACTCCCAGCAGCAGACTGTTGTGCAGAAGTGTTGGCTGGTCTGCAGCCAACAGTTTGATGGAATACGTCCGCACCTTGCCCTATTGTCCATCCTTGACCATGGGGCAGGTGGGTGAATCCCAGAGGAATTGTGTTATTGACATTTTCTGATCTTTTACTGTCCCTTCGTAGGAAAGACACGCATAGTCACTGGGAGTGGGAAATTGTGGTTATGATCAGTTATGAAACAGCAGAGAAGAAGTGAGTAATTAGCAAAACAACTTTAACCTTCTGCTGGACTCTAGCAACTGGAAATGCCAATGCTACACAGAAAACGGCAAAGGAAATAGCAATTATTTTTGATAAGCTTAATTGTTATCATGGTGATCTGTTAGTCTGAGCGGGTCAGAACGTGCACGTCTGTCAGAGGGCTTTAGTGGCCTACTTCCCCCGTTCGCTGAGACAGAAATCTCATCTTGTAGAAGGTTATTTTTTCTTTCAACCCCACAGTGCCCTAGTGACTACATAAATGTCATCCTTCCTCCGCCTGCTACAGTATCCCCGTCCGTGACCCCATTTGATTTGTTGTGGCTTACACTGACATGTCATTTAATGATGTTTATGAAGGAATTGTCACATGCATTGCACAAGAGCCAAGCGGCTTCATCCCCGGCTCTCACGCTCTCGCTCACCGTTTACCCAAGAAGAGTAAAAAACGAGCGCTCGTTGTCGGTTATCTTGTCAAATACAGTACGGACACAGAAGTGGTTTCACGGCAATCAATAATTATTGTCCTTATCGATTCTTCTTTGTGTTTGTTTAATCCATAAAGTCAGAAAAGCAGCAAACCATTACTTTTAAAAAGCTGCAAACATAGAATGTAAATATGACTTTAACCAAAAGTAATCATCTTACTTCTTGTTGATTATTTTCTAGTGACTGATCAGTGAGTTAATAATTTTTTGAAAACGTGTCCCTCGATTTGTTTACGGTGGGAAAGCAGGAAGGCTCATACGTGATCTGTATAAGCAATGTATATATTAAGTTATTATAATATATGATATATGACTTCAATCTTCCAGCTATTGATTTATTTGTAAAACAGCCAATATGAAACCAAATTAGAGGTGCGAAGACCTCATACTGGGTTAAGGTTCACCAAGAATGTACTTCTGTATGTATCTCCAACAAGCTTTCAAATATCTGCCAAGAAATCCCTGTTTTTGTCCCCTGCTCTTTAATATTCTCTGATGCCTCTCCTCTCGCCTATGAATGTTTCCTGCTGTGTTATCTAAACTCTAGCACCTTTGTTGTAAATGTGTCACCAGTTTGCTTTTTTTTGGCTCACATAGGACAACAAAAACATTGCTTAGGCATTACAAAGGGAATGTGTTGAAGGGAAAGCTTTGTGGACAGTTGAACCTGACAACTCAGTCGCCCTCATTCTGGCATTCATGAGCTCTGGCACAAGCTTCTTAATTTTTTTTTGTTAATGGAAATGCTGCCTGCAAGATTCTTTAGTGTAGTGAGTTGATTGTGTGTCCCATCATTGCATCAGCTCTATCTTGTCTCTGATGTACTCTTCTACATTTTAATGACAAAAATGTTTTCTGACAGTTACTGTCGGGAGATGTTTGGCCTTGAGAGCCAGTGTTCTTCCTCGTAGTTGTTTGTTTGTGAGGAGCAAATATCAGCAATTCCCCTGACTTGTGTTCATGGAAACCCTTTTGTCAATTCAGTCAAGCTCTTTGTATCCCCTCTAAATAAAACAGAAGCTTGTGCTTAGCGCAGGGAGGTCCAGGCATAAGCGCTGCCTGTGCAGGTGTGAATGGGGTCATCAAGCTACACGGCGATTGAATAGTGAGGCACACCTGTGTACGAGGAGGGCTCCCGTCGTCCACTCCGCCACCTCCGTTCACCGTCGGCACTCGACTTCACTTCCTGCTGCCTCTCAGCGGAGAGCAAGTCGTCGCAGTAACCACAGGGGAGTCTGTTCTTTCAAAAACAGACTTTTACTTCAAAAACCGTCCTCTGGAAATCTTCTCAAACATTCCACGCAGATCTGAGTAAGGCTTCTGACAGTCAGGTGCCATCTTGATGCACTCACTCACGCACGCGCACACACACACACACACACACACAGAGACACACACACACACACACATCACAGCAGAGCTCATAGATGCGCTGATTGGCAGCTGCAACTTGTGAAAATCAGGTTCTTTGCTGTCGCCAGTGTGTGTGAAGGCAACCATGTTTGATCAGTTTTTGCATGGGTCTTATTTTATTTATTTTTGTAGTGTTGGTTTCTTAGTAGATTGGTGGTTGGTTTGTTCGTGTTGTTCTGTGTGTGTGTGTGTGTGTGTGTGTGTGTGTGTGTGTGTGTGTGTGTGTGTGTGTGTGTGTGTGTGTGTGTGTGTGTGTGTGTGTGTGTGTGTGTGTGTGAGGGCTCCTGTCTGAAGCAGAGATGTAAACAGGGAGTTGAGACTTGGTCCCCTTATATTTATGTCCCCATGGTGCTATGAAAGGAATATACTGTTGTGATGAGAGACAGTATTCGTCTGTGTGTCTGTGTGTGTGCGCGTGTGTGCGCGTGTGTGTGTGTGTTATGTATGATTTGTGGAGGGATCTGTAGCCTCTGTCCCCAATTTGCTGTGATAACAAAAGAGTTTTCCAATAAAGCCATCAATGTTTGCACACGTCAAATGATGATGAAAATAGTGATGTTAGCTTGTGTACAATTCCAAGTGTGTATTCATTTTTGCCAGAGTCTTCTGTGTACTTGTGCTATTTTGTGTGTATATTTGTGTGTATATTTGGTGTACTGTAGCTTTCAAAGTAGTTTTGTCTGTCATTATGTTTTTTTTTTCCTTTTCTGATAGGCCTTGAAAGTGTTTGTCACTATCTGTATGTGTGTGTTTAGACGTCAGTGGCTCCCGTTCTGTTTGTGTGTCAGCTTATGTGTTTTTTGTGTTTCTCAGTTTAATGGTTCTCCTCTATTGTCTTCGTATTCAGTCACCAGACACAGACAACATGCTGGGACCATCCAAAGATGACAGAGCTCTACCAGTCACTGGGTAAGAAACACAAACAATCTTACAGAGACTTTGTTTAAGGGTCAGTTTAGCTTTTACAAAAAACACACTGTCTTAGTTACCTCTATTGATTATCGAGTTTTCTTGGCCGATGTTGAAAGAGTTGTCTGAGATGTTTGCCTTCACCCCCAAAACAATGGAGGTGAATTTTATTTGTGGTCCTCCAAGTATTAAAAAATGTTATTAAAAATATTCAACAGAAATATTTCTGTCCAGAAACCATGTCGCTCATCCAAAGAATTCACTCAAGTTGTTTTATAGCTTTGTTGGTAAAACATTGCAATAAAATGTTTCACAGTGCGTTTTCCTGAGTTATGGGGCTGCTGATTCTGAGAAATGATGCCACAAACAAAATTCCTTTCACTGCCCTTGTATTGGGATGAAGGCAAACATTTCAGAGAAAGATATTTCGGAACATGGGCAAATAAAGTCAAAACTATCTACATGGCCAGATACCACTACAGGTACATCCATAAATTTTTTTTTTCTGTAATTTGGTTGACCAGACCCTTTAATAAAATCAATAAAGGCCATTTTATAGCAGTGTGCTGGTCTTTTAACGGACTAGCGGTGACTCACACACAGATCATAAATGGTTGCAGCTTCGTGTTTCCAATTGCAGAAACGTTTGTGACTACTACCGCGTTCTAGCATGATCATGCATTGGTCAGACTTTTAATGTGATTCATGACAAGTAACCACGAGAGGAAAACTCTCGTGTTGCAAATTGCAGCTTGGACGTTGTACATTTTATGAAACAGGCCAGTAGTCTTTTGAAGGTTGTTTCCTGATGAGGGATCAACACAATCTTGCATACCTATTTCTCTCTTGTCTAGTTAGTTTTCCCTTTACATTTAACTTGGAAATTGCACCCTGATCTTTTTACTCTCTCTCCTGCTCCCTGTTAATATCCATATGCATGTCTCCGTCCCTGTGAGGCGGCCAGTATGACTGTTTTTTAATGAGCAGCGAGAAAAGTAATAAGCTGTGAAACTTTGGGAGCGTTTGCTGTAGGCCAGCAGCTCAACAAATAGAACCAGCCCCCACTGAGACAGAACTCACTAACCTAATTACACTGTCCACATTAACCACCCCTCCCCTCAGTCATCTCCATAGACAATAACTAACAAAAATCTGTCTTTCATTGAAGACAAGAGGTCCTGCTTGTGTTGCCCAGTGGGCAGATTTCTGTTGCACTTTGTTTTCTGATTTTCTGCCTCTGTTTTCTTTTTGTCCATCTACCTTTCATCTCTCTGTCTCTATCCCCGCCTGTAGCGGACCTGAACAATGTGAGATTCTCAGCGTACCGAACAGCCATGAAGATCCGCAGACTACAGAAAGCACTGTGCTGTAAGTAAGACGCGCACACACTCATACACACCTTAATACCTACAGTCGTGGTCTGCGTCTTTTGAAGTCTGGGTGCAACGAGGGGATGCAGTAATGATTTGAAGCATTGCCAGACGCTGTGCCAGACCAACGCAGGAGCCAAGGATATTTTGGCTTTAAAATGATACGCACTTGATCAGTGTGTGTGTGTATGTGCATGGTTCTGTCCGTGCACGGTCACAGCTGGTGCTTGTGTTAAGCCTGTTGAGCATAGCCTCATTTGGTGTGCACAGGTGGGAATCTTTATGGGCTTTGATTTCTTTTTTTTTTTTTTTTTTTTTTTTTAGACATGAGGGCTGCCGTTTTTTGTTTTTTTATTTGTTTTTTTTGTTTATAATGGAAGCTTTGAGAACGATGGCTATTATCTGCAGTCTCAGGTGGCTATCAACTCAATCTACACACATACTCACACACACTGCAGGTGCATGCAGATTCCCTCTTTGTGAGGTTTCAACGAGCATGGCAGCAGCTACTTGGGCTCAGCACAGTGCAATGGTAATGGTGACAAATGTTAAATGTTATACAGCTGTTCACATTATTATAGCAACACACACTGCGAGCCCACACTGCTCGTTTACGTCCTGCTGTTTGCCAGAAGTTTGTGTGCATGTGTGAAACAAATGCCTCACGTACGCAGGTATATGTGCAGCTTGGGCCCGTGTACCTGACTAATCGTGGGTATCAAAGTGTGTTATTGTGTTTGTTGGTTGTTAATGAGTTTGAATGATTTGAGCGTTTTAGTTTGCTATCTCGTATTGCATCTCTGATCGCATGCGTGTGTTTGTGACGGGAATGCATTAGTCTGAGTGATTTCGACTTGGGGCACTGCAATTCAATTTCATCCATTAGATTAGAACAGCCACAGCACAGAACCCGCACACACACACACACACACACACACACACACACACACACAGCAGAAGGATCAGTAGTTATTAGTTATTAGCCTGAATTCATGTGGAATCTGTGCTTGGAGACCTGTGTGTGCCAATACGAATGTTTGCAAGTGTGTGTTTGTGTGTGTTTGTGTGTCCCAACACACATGACAAGGATACTATAAAATGGCTAATTGGGTTAAGTCTGTGCCAGGGGGCTGAAGAAGCACAAATGAGCTTGCATGGCATCCCGCTAATGTGCCACAGCCTCTCAGCTTCATCTCTGCGTGTGGAGTGAGAAAGCTCAAGAGAAGTAAAGTTTTGCTTTCTGACAGCATGGCCGCCCTGCTGTGCCCACTACACGCTGATACACCCCAGTAATTAGTGCTGTCTTGGGAACGGGGGGTAACATAAGGCAAGGAAAGCCATGGAGGGGTTGACGAGGAGCGTGCATCGGGGCAAATGAGGAGACTTAAGTGAGGAGGTGAGAGGGATGAGGTTTGTAGAAGAAGGGGGCAGAGTTTAAATGGTTTCTGGAGAAGTGCTAGAGGGTCGGAGGAGGAGATGCATACAGAACTATGGAGGGTTCAGAACCTTTTATCCATTGTTGCACTAACTTGTTCTCAAAAGTTTTTAAGCCTCCTGTGTTTTAGTATTTTTTTTAGATAAATCTGAAGCAATATGCTGTAATCAATACCCTGAAAATAGAAATGCACATAAGTGGACGGATCTAAATAAGTTGAGAAATGTTTGTGAGGTTTATTTTGTGCCAATGATCGATCTCTACACTCCCCGTGATGGCCTTCATTTTTGTTATGCTAATTAACCACCTGTAGCAGAGACACACTGTGAATGTGTTTTACCACCTAGCAGTGTTAACACAGAGATGGCATTAAACTGGTTGACCTTTTCAGTGGACCTTGAATAAAAGCACCAATTAGGAGTCCCAATTGAGATGAAATAGCTCAACATTTTGGGAAATACTCTTATTTGCTTTCTCGCCCACAAAAACAAACGAGATGTAATGTGTTAATTAGTGAGGTTTAGAGATGTGGGTAGGCGGATTTGTTGAGCTTTGAACAGTCAGGCTAACTGTTTCCAGTGTTTGTGTTAAGCTAAGCTAAGCTAAATGGCTGCTAGGTCCATTATTACTCGTCAGTACATCAATACAAGACAGAATTAGGCAGAACAATGCTACTCTTTTAGCAGTTTGTATACAAAACTTTAGCAAGTACCATTTTATACTTAGATGCAACTTAAGAAAGCTATCACAGATTAACTTCAAATGGACTTTTAAATGTTTTTCCTTTTTAATTTAATTAATTTAATTCTAATTTTTTGTGTTTCAAGATTTTTTTTTGCCTTACACTGTGATCAAATATCGACCATATTTATTATACATGCTGTATTTCACACTTTTCTATACACGGTACACACTCAAATGTAGAATTAAATTAATTAACAAAATAATACTCAGTAATAGAAAAACTGATTGTTATTGGTCATCAATATCTGTTTTGTGTGTGTGTGTGCGTGTGTGTGTGTGAGTGTGAGTGTGACTGGCTACTTTGTTTAATGTTGTCAAATCACTCAATTAACTGGTTTTGTTCAGTTTCATCCCTCTGTTTTCCCACTCTCTTACATTAGAGATACATAAGTGATAGCTACAGTAGAATGAAGCTATAATTGAGACATTGATATAAATACAGTATGTAGCCAACAAATTGAATTAGAAGAAACTAGACGGCTCTCAGTCTGACTCTTTTACATTTGTCTTCTTCCGTTCAGATTTCTCTCTGATATTAATATTTCACCACAATGATCTGTCTGTTCTCTGTCTGTACTCCCGGCAGACTCTCGAACTTGGTTGTTTTGAACTATTTTGGACAAAACATCAGTCAAGTCTGCAGTTTTGAAGTGCCTCTATGAATAGTCTGCCATTTTCAGCTCCTCATCCTGCTCAGATATGTTGGCATTTGTAGAAAAGTCTGAGTCACTTCTGAAAGCCCAATGAAGGAGTCTGAAAGGTTACTAATGGTTCTGACTTGCTTTTTTTTCTTTTCATCCCGTCACCCTTTGTGTGAATACGTTAAAAAAAAAAAAAAAAGTTCTTGTTCTTTGTTCCTTCTCTCTGTTCTTGTTAACCTTCCTCTGATCTTCTCCCCTTTTCACTTTCACTTATTTCTCCCAATCGTCCTCGTTTTTGTCTCCTTAATGTTTCTCTCCTACTCTGTCTTCTATTTTTGCAGTGGACCTGTTGGACCTCAGCGTGGCCCAGAACACCTTTGAGCAGCACAAGCTCACCAACAACAACCAGCTGCTGTCCGTTCCCGACGTCATTAACTGCCTGACGTCCATCTATGACGGCCTGGAGCAGGAGCACAAAGACCTGGTCAACGTGCCACTCTGTGTTGACATGTGTCTCAACTGGCTGCTCAACGTTTACGACACGTGGGTTTTGTGCCATCTGTTTTGCATTTAGGAAGATTAGGAATTAGCCTCCGTTTGTTTTCTGAATTTGTCACTGGTTTCGACAAAACCCTGGAATCCTGCATGTTGCCACCTGCATCCTATAAAATTTGTTTCTTTGAGTTCCACCAAATACAGCGTGTAAAATGTCTTATATCAGACTGGATGAACGTGGCAGAACTGATGCATCTCATCCCTCTGCTCATGCATTTTTTATACTCTTCATTTCTGTCGTCTGTGCATAATGATTGTTATACATATTTACAGACTCATGTGCTCTCTCCATATGCACCAGAAAGGGTCTCAATTTGTATGCTCGTGGCTGTTACACACAGGCTGTTTGTTTGAGACCAGACATGCATGTACACATGTTCAAATACACGCTGTGCGGGCCTAAAGGGCATGGATATGCTGAATAATCACGGGTTGACATGCTGTGAACCCACATGGTTACCGGTCAAAACATTGTTTGCGGGTACACAGAAAATGCATTAACATTTTCACCAGCTCTCTCCCACAATTAAAGAAGCACAAGAGCACACACACACACACACACACTTGAAGATTCTTCTCTTTCCAGGCACATAATGATTTTCTGTCACTGCTGTTGCATATAATTCAGATCTGAACTGAAGTGAACACACAAACATACTGTTTATACACAAACATACACCCACAATAAATATAACTGAGTCATTGCCACTGAATCTGATGTGTGGGGGTGTGTGTGTGTGTGGTCCCTGCAGTGGTCGCAGTGGGAAGATCCGTGTCCTGTCCATGAAGATCGGTTTGCTCTCTCTCTGCAAGGGACACCTGGAGGAGAAATACAAATGTAAGTGCCAAAGAGTAGGTAAGATATCTGCTGATGCACACATGGACTTAAACACAATGCTGTCCCGCCCCCTTTGTACAGGCCAGTCTGCGGCGAGTCCATCCCATACTGCTCTAGCATGGCTGCAATCCCAGCAGTATTAATCAAACTCACAGACAGTGTGAGAGAGAGAGAGAGAGAGAGAGAGAGAGAGGAGACAGAGGAGACAGAGAACGGGTCTCTAATTGGATGAGAGACCTCCTACGCGTTCCCCCTGTTCTTTTATTTAATTTTCTTTTCTGATTTATTTTTGAGGATTAGGGAGCGTGAATATAGGCTTTCTGCACTGGGAGGAGACTGTCATTTTGGCTTCCTGCTCTTTGTTTCTGCCGCTTTATCTCTGTCTATCTTCCTCTGCTGTCACTGCTCACACACCATTGTTCATCCATCCAACAGTGCCACTTTGTCTTCTGTCCTATCTTACTTACTCTTGCTTCCCTTCTTTTCTCCATCCTTCCCCTCTTCCTTTTTCTCTCCCCCATTCTCTTGCCATGGCATGCCTGAGCCTATTCGTTCCACTGGCAGTTTCTATTAGCCTGAGAAGGGTATCAAGCACGCCTGATTGCATCCTTCCTCCTTTACTCTTTTAGAGTCTCATTGGCTGTCAATCCCATGCATATAGCTACACTGCAACACACACACCTAACCAGGCATGCTGCCATTTGACACTCTTTTTGTGACACTTGCGTGTGTCAAATGTAATCTTGTAGCGGAAAGTCGTGAGTCAGAGACGTGGGTAGTTGATCAGTCAGATGACACAAGAGGTGTGTGTGTTGGAATGGGGTCACGAACACACATCATTTGCTCGTGTATCACACGCGCGCACATGCATAACATGAGTTGGCATCGGGGGCCAAGCCTCACACAGAGATCAAAGTCAACGGCAAGCGGAGCAGAAAGACATGTCATGCCCTTCGTTTCTCCCTCTCCTTCCCCCTCATTCTCCGTGTTACCCTCTCTGCTATCTTTGCTCAGTTTTATGCATGAACTCTGGAAATGTTTCATAGCTTCATCTAAAAATATAACGCTGTCAATGTGTTAACTGGCCGAGCCTTCGTGCCACTGGGCAGGCGTCCATATCCAGTACAGCTTTTGTCAGTCTCCGGGAGAATGTGTTGCAGAGTTGGAGGCACAGAGAGAGATTAGAGGAGAAAGAGCAAGGCATGTTAGAAGTAAGACAGAAAGATGAAAAATGCATCTTTTCCCTGATTTCTTCTGTGTCCTCCCACCCACATATACACCTGCTTTCCCTCCCACTCCGGGCTATACCGTCACACTTTCTCCTTCTACATCTATTTATACTTATATCTTTTTCTTTTTTTTTCAAACATCACCCACATGCTTTGACTTGTTTTTTATTTTTCCTCATTTCCTATCTCTACCTCATCCACCTCCACCCCACTCTCCCCCGCTCAGACCTCTTCAGCCAGGTAGCGTCAGCAGGTGACACATGTGACCAGAGGCAGCTTGGTCTGCTGCTTCACGAAGCCATCCAGATCCCGAAGCAGCTCGGGGAGGTGGCCGCCTTCGGAGGCTCCAACATCGAACCCAGCGTCCGCAGCTGCTTCCAGCACGTATGTTCACATGCAAACACACACCAGCATGCATTTCACCGTACTGATACACACATCGTATACTTTATAAGCTTCTAAGCTAAGGATTGAGTAAACCCGTAATGCTCTTAAAACCAGATGGATTATAGGCATGGGGAAGAAATCTTTTTTTGTAATGCCATTTTGGCCGTGTGTTAACACTAGTTGTATTAAAAAAAAACAATAGACATCAAAATCCATGTTTTTCGTTTCGATTGCAACCTACGGCTGTTTGTTGCATGTCACCTTGGGCTCTGGGAAATTGCAGTGGACATTTTGTCACTTTTTCATGATATTGTATAGCCCTAAGGCAGTCAGCAGTCGGAACAACTGCATAAACCAAAACGACTCAACTCAAAATGGACTAAAGATTGCTGTTTTCCGTAATATCCAGTCATTCTTGTTTTAAAGACTAACATATTCACATATTCTGGGGGAGTCAGGTGTTAAATCTGTTGGTGATACACCCTCTCTAGGCAGTTGGCATCAAATTTCTTTCTTTCTTCCACTGCATGAAGTCACAATATGTTATTATATTAGCTAATAAAAAAATAAAATTAATTAGGCATGACGTTCCCAGGGAGTAATCGATTCCATTCCTTATGTCTATCTCCACAACCCAACCAAACATGTCATGCTTATTTCTGTCAGGGTCTATTATATTATTGTATTTTGTATCTGCTCCAAACAAAGAGAAGATTCTTGTAAAAACTCCACTTTCATCCGAAGGAGATTTCTTACGTGGACGCTATATGCGCCAGTTTGTGACACGAATCAGCACCTATCTGATAAAGTGTTCAAAAAGCTGAACATCATGAGCTTCAAATAGATGGGTTTTTTTTGTTGGTCTGTTCCCCTGCTTTGTAACAGAGCTGAGACTGTCTCTGCCAACATTTGTGCAATGGCCTCTAAATTTACCCATGGGTTTGTCTAGCTCTGTTTACATGTGAAGGTTTCAGAGTCAGAGTAACCAAAGGTTGGTCAAAAATGGTTGTTGGCAAGTGATCAGTACTGTAGGAGATTAAGCTTTGATGCATCCTCCCAAAGCTAATTGTCATTAAGCACCTCAGTTTCCTCCATGTTTTGCAGCTATCTAACACCTGCCTCTCTCAATCCTGTAAAATTGCTTCAATATTTAAGCTCTGCTGACCAACCATGAAGCTTCAAATAGGCTCCAGTCTTCTGCTGGCTGTCCTTTAGTGTTTTACTGTGGCCAGCTAACCACTTTCCCCGGGTTTATCTCTGGACGTTACTAGCATTTAATGATGTCTTCATCCCCCGGGATCACTGTTTCATTTTTCTCACTCCTTTTCCCCTGGCTCGTGCTTCGGCAGTCATAAATGGGAGCCAAACATTAAAATTAGGAAGCTATAAATTTCACTGATTTCCTGCCCTGCGCCTCTCAAAATAGCCCAGTGAGGCAGTTTTGAACCTTACCTCTCTCCATATTTTCTTCTCAAAATAATGCAAACACCTTGCCTACAATTCACTCTCTTGATGACATATTAATACACACATGCACACGAGAGAGGTGAGCATGCACAAATTGCCCACAGACGTGATCATGAATTGCTGTGCCAGCTGTAGTCCAGTTGCTCATTAATCATTCAATCATCAAACCAAGTTGGCAGGTAGAAACTGACACACACACACACACACACACACACACACACACACACACACACACAAAAGCAAAGCCATGTGCCACCTGTGTGTCTGTCTGCCCCGCCAGTGACAGTGCAGTCACCCAGTCCATTTGGTTTAATGGACCAGTGATGAACGAGTTGCGCCGCCATAAATATGGCCTCTTGCACTGTTCCTTTCAGTCTCCTTCATTTACCCATCCATCCGTCTATCTAGCCATCCTCTCAGCCATCTCCTCTCTGCAGTAATTAATCTGTAAGTGCTATAAATCTGCCATTAGGTGGCACAGAGGAGGGAAGGCTAAAATGAGATGAGTGTATGGGAAAGGAGAGGCTGAGAGGTTCTCCAATTGTTGAGGGGAAGGTCAAATGGAAGGGTGAAGGATTTAAAGATGGTTTGAGATGTCATCCGCCGGAAAGTTTCATTGGCAGTCTTCTCACTTGTTAACCAGTAACTACAAGAAGCCTTCTTATGCACTTAATGAACCACACTTAATTACCATTTTAGAGTGTTTAAGTATTTGTAATGGACATAAAAATATTGTAATTTACATTGCATGAAATGTGTTTACCCAGGTGATCATTTTAGGAATATATGAACTGATCTTAAAAACGTTCACTGTTGTCTAAACGTAGGCCGCTGTACAAGAACTTGCCTCATGAAATAGTCTGTAGTTGGCACATTTTTTATTAGAAACCTTTCATGACTACAAATCTGAGTAAATCCTGGATGCCAGTTTTTGGTACTTAACCTTTTTTGATATTTGGCGCTATGAATAGATGTACCATTTAACCTTATCACACACCAAAGCTCATCTGTTAAAGTTGTTTCTGAGAACTGACTGCAAATATTGATTAAAAGGCCAATCCGTGATTCCAATTTTAAGGGTAGAATGTGTTTCTTTTAAGTACGTTTTTTGCATTCATTTATTTTCAGAAGGATATGCTAATAAAATTGAGACATTCTACAGTCGTGCACACCATAAGCCTTTGGAAGGGATCAGGGGAACACACACCTACGCACACACACTTACTCTATTCCTTTTGATTATTCGCTCCTCTTATTTTCAAATGTATTCAGCCCTTTGCTGCATTTGCTGCCCTTTTTGTGTGTCAGGGTTGATGGAAAGGTCGTCTTTGATTTGTTTAGCGGTAACAAAAGCCATGTCAAAGCTTCTCACTCTGTGTAGGCTTTTCCAATGGGCTCATTATAATCTGCAGTCGGACAAAGATTCTCCTGAAATATATTTTGTGAATGTTTTACGTGTCCTTTTAATATCGTCATGTTGGTTTTTAAAAGGGACTCACTGTTGTAAGCCTAGACATCGTTTCACTTTCAGAGTATTTAAACAATAGACCCAGCACTGTGCCAGTAAAGCTTACATAAACAATTACACCTCCAAAAGTTTAGAGTAGCAGTTAAGAGTAGGAGCTTGTGGGTGTTTTTCATAGCTACTTGCACGGAGCAATATGGCTGTTAGCTAACCGCAAAGCTATGGGCGTGTAGGACAAGGGCATTGAGGGTGTTAAAATCAATCAATGTTTATTGTTAGATATTTCAACCAGTAAACATGAATAAGGAGCTCGTAAAAGTTATTTAGTCTCGGTACGCAATTCAAGGCCATAATGCGCCTGAGGGAATCATCTCTTTAATATGTATGGTCATCTTAAATTTGTCTGCATCTTTATTTGGCTTTTGGTAAAGAGACAGAGAGTTACAGCCTGTAATTCAATTCTGCGAATGATATTGTGCATGTTTCTCTATCATGTACAGTTTATCAGCAGTTTGTTGAACTTTTATAGAAACTGTAAACTTCACATGGTTCCTAAACTTTTGATTTAAAGGCTCCTAACTCTTGGCACTGCCTCCTTTGTGCCCAGGTGACCAATAAGGTGGAGCTGGAGCCCAGGCAGTTTGTTGATTGGATGCGTCTGGAGCCCCAGTCTATGGTTTGGCTTCCTGTCCTGCACAGAGTGGCTGCTGCAGAGACGGCGAAACATCAGGCCAAGTGCAACATCTGCAAGGAGTGTCCTATTGTTGGCTTCAGGTAAAACACACACACACACATGCTTAAATTCAGCATTAAATTCACAATTTCTGAAGCACACATACAAAATATAGAGACTGCAACATGTAACAGGACACACAAATACCAAATGTGGCGGCGTTCTAGGTTGTTTTCTCCTGGTTGAGAATAAAGGGCAGATCTGCTCTGGAGGGCAGGCATTTATCTAAATGTCAACAGCTGATACACCACTGACTAAATACCATCCGGAGGTTTGCAATGAAACATACACACAAACGCAACCACCAGCTTCTACACACATACATACAGAGCACGGCCACGTTCGCAAAGTTCACAGAGAGCCGATTGGCTGGCAAACAATCCATAACAGACCACCCTCTGATACTGTGCAGGACTGACAATCACACACAAACACATACACATAGCTGCCTTTGTTTCACTTTGTTCCTGATCTTATCTTATCTTACACTTTACAGTAACAACAGGTAATGAAAGATGCATGTTGCTGTTCAACAGCTGTAGTCAATTTATCATATAATTCAGTTTATCACCGACAGTTTTTAGTTTAGCAGGGTAACGCTTTTTCTGTGGCTTGAGATATGTGTAACACCACACCAAGCGAAGTGGGTTGGTAGGATTGTCCCCTTCAGATCCCTTGCTTTGCCAGCAGAAAGAGAAATGGACTCAGACATTTGATGAAGCACATATCTCCCAAGTTCTGTCATTGATCGATGAGAGGGAGCGATGGAGGGAGGGAAAGGCACAGAGCGAGTGAGAAAGAGGAAGGAAAATGCATAGCAGGCATTTTCTTGTAAGTAGCAGTAGTTTTTTTTTTTTTCAAACAGGCATGGTAACATGGGATCGTTCAAACACTCAAACAGAAGTAGAACTCAAACATGTATTAGCAGACGTGTTTACATTTGATAAATGTCAATTTAACTGCAACAGTGGGAGACTTAACACGCCACCAAACATGCACCATTTCCTGTGCATTCAAGCAAACTTGTCCTGACCATCCGTTACATTTACATATTACCTGCAATGCTGGACCTGCCAGCAATGATTTAAGCTTTCTGCTACAAAATACTAGATATATATATATGTGTATATGTGTGTATCGTCACAATAACAGGCTACTGTACCAGCTACAATGGGACTGCAAAGTACATACATAGTCCACCAGCCTGAGTCAGTGTAACACCTCAGCACCATGTGTTACCACTAAAAACAAAAATGAATGGACAGTTGAAATGAATGGATAACAGGTTAAATAGTTTGGAAGAAGTAATAAACAGTTGAAGTAGATAGCTAAAAGTAATGCAAACAGCACAAATATACAAAGTATAATGTTATATTTTACCTATTTACTTCATGTCATCTCGACTGTTATTTTTACTGTTTGCATTGATGCTTCTATTGTCAACCATATTTTCCAATTTTAGTCACAGCTTGAACTGAACTAAAGTTGATACTTTCTCCATAAAGAAAATGATCTCGGATCTTGCACAAAAGGTGCTTCATAAAAAGTGTTTTTGAACAGATTAGAGGATGTCACCTGAGGGGACCAGACAGTACAGGTTCCATAATTAGTGGATAAACTCAGGGCCCTCTCAGCCCCTCCCGCTCTGAAGGTGAATTAACGCCCCCTCCTCATAGTAATATGGTGTGTGTCAGTACGTAATGGCGCATTTGACTTGGTGGTGTCGTGTGCACTGTTGCATCCTTTGATATATGGCACTCTCTTGTAGCTCATCAGTCAGCTAACCTTGGGAGAGCTGGAGAGGAGAGAAAGATAAAAGACTTAAGCTATTATGTCTGAATGGCTCCTGTCTCAATTTAGCTGTTAAATGGCCTTCTGGCTACAGCTGCTGCTGAGGACAACATCCTTGACAGTTGTTGTCACGTTGTTGTGTTTTGGTGGAAATCCAACTGTCTGTCACACTGTCAGCATATTGAGAAGGGTTTGAGTGTGTGAGTGTGAAAGTGCATGTGGAGGATGTGTGACAGTGGAAATCGACAGCTCTCCAGGAGGCCCCAGTGTAGCCTTGATCTCTCTCTCGCATGCGCACATACACACACACGCACACACGCACACACCCTGAGGACTTAAAAGTGACATCTACACACTCTACTTCCCAACTCAACTTATCTCACTTTTCACCTCCCTTTCTCTCCCCCCTCTCTCTCTTTCTAGGTATCGCAGTCTGAAGCATTTCAACTACGATGTGTGTCAGAGCTGCTTCTTTTCTGGGCGCACCGCCAAGGGCCACAAGCTCAACTACCCCATGGTGGAGTACTGCACACCGGTGAGAGACTAACACACACACACATACACACACACACATATAGACACACACGTTGTTCAGCAGCTCGTCTCATATCTCTTTTCCACGCTCTCGCACACTCTGCTCATCCATTTAATGGAAGCACACACATTCACACTCACAGACTTCGGTTATTACGGCAACGCATTTATACTGATTTTCAATTGGAATTTATTACCTTGCACGGAGCCCATACTGATGTTTTAATTTCTGAATATTTAGTAGTACTATGGTTTAAGTCTTGATAATTTCACAGCCTCCAACAACATAGCCCCCCTATTTTCGGACTGAACGCACACCAAGGCCTTGCTCACAGTCTGCATTCCAATTTATTCTAAAGGTCAGGGCTCTGAAATCAAATGTGGTTGTTCCTCCACACCAAATATAGAAAAAAAACACCTCTTTATGGATGTTTTTTTGTGCATGTTGAAACAGGAATGGGTCTTTCCCAAATAGTATTGTATGTAGCATTAAGATTCCCCAAACCATGAAAAACAGACTAAAAGTACACAAAAGTATGTGGAAATGGTTGTCAAAAGATAAAATCCAAATCAAAAGTTACACTTACAAACTTACCCCACCTTTAAGCATAACCAGTGCATTTTGCTTCCAACCCCTGCACCAGTTCCTATCTTAGCTTAACCATAAAACAAGCCCTAATATGTAATGGTTTACCTTGTGGGGGCTCCACAGCTGGGAAATGAGTTCCAATTATGTGACCGTGTAAACAGATTTTTTTATCCCCTCACTGTGATTAATACAAGTTGACATTACTCCTGCCCCTTGCCTCTACGTACCACTTCCCATTCAGTTGATTTCTCCAACTTATTCCACAATCAACCCTCCCGACAGACTTCTGGCTTGATTTGAATTTACATGAACAAATGGTAAAATACTCATGGCTCTCTGAGGTCTGTTTTATCATTTCTGCCAGAAAGCAATATTTCACTTTACTACTACGCAGAGAGAAGAATATTAGAAAAGGGAGAGCTTGGCGAAATTGAACATTGCTCTCTTTCTCAATTAGAATCGCACACTTGTGAGCCAACTCGTTTCGATATTGCTTAACGTCAAACTTTGAGTGACTCGAGCGGAGACGTTTCTCATTTCTGTCTTTTAATTTGCTTTTTCAATTTTGCAAATGGGATAGATATTGACTTTGCAGGAGCAGCTGTAGGGAGAAGTGATCATTCTTCCCTGAGTTAAGATGCCCAGCAGCTGCCTGCCACGACTTTGAAAAAACATTATCTTATTTTCAGCTTTGCTGCAGTGACAAACACTTAAAACGTTGGTTAAAGATTATTACGCAGCTATAGGGAACGTTAATCACTCAAGAGTTTGCTGATCATCAACTTTAGTGACAGTGACTTCAGAGAGGATTCAAAATTCCCCTTTTACTTTTTCTCCCTGAGATGTCTGCACAACTTGACCCACTCTGCGGCCAGTTTAATTGATTAAATGTGTTTTTTAAATCATTTGTGTACATTTACATTGTATCTACACTATTAGGGACACCATAAGGACATTATTAGACTCTCTCAGAGGTTGTAGCCCAACGACTTGAGTAGACTGCGGTTAGATGAGATCATAAACGTAAGGACCTCGCTGATGAAACGGCTACAATGGCAGATCTCGCTAGAAGGGACAATAATCAGTGCGACAGAAATCCGGTGTGTTTGGCAAAAAAGAGAGGCTCTTGACAGCTGCCTGGAAGCTGCAAAATGGCCCATGAAAGACTGAAAGCAGAAGACAAAAGATTGTATGCACTGATTAAATGAATATTTGAACTTATCAGCTGTAATGTTAAGCTCTGCATCTGCCAGAAAAGCAGTCACGACTTATCACCATCAGTACTTTGAAGAATGGCTGAGACAGCAGCAGACTGTCCGCAGGCTTTTCAGCACAAACAATCGGAAAATGTGTGAGGATACAGAAAACAGTAAATGGAGCCAAATACAAGCAAATTATTGAGGGCCGCCTGCTTTGCAGTGCCAAACACCTTTGACTGGTGCAACGACTCGAACAATGACCTTAACCATACAGTACAGCGAGATCAATACTGGAATGGCTATAGAAAAAACAAAAGTAAGAAAAACCCTGAAAAGCTTTGACTTAAATCTGGCTGAAAAGCTTTGATATTTTGTGAAATTTGATGTTGATAAACACTGCATATCCAGCTGAACAGAGCTTTATGGAACTGCGAGATACTGTAGACTGGTAGGAGATCACTCAAATCTTGCAGATCCAGGCTGTTAGATGTATCCAAGACCCAAATATGTAATTCCTGCCAGAGGGAAATCAAATGAAAACCCATGAATCAACTTATTGTGTCATTTTAAATCCTGTAGTCCATCTCAACTTTATAAGACACCTTTGAAGTTTTTCCCTCTTAAAACATCAGTATCATACATAATTATATTTACCCTTCTCCCTATGCTCAAACCAAATTGTGTTTCAGTTTTATACCTTAGAAAATATCAAGTCTATACTGAATAATGATGCCCCCAAAAAACGGATTTTGCAGAGAGTTAAAGATTGGTAGTGGCTTTTGTGAGACTCAGTGCGGCCATTAAATAAGATTTGTTCTTTCATCTTTGTCGTGTTGTTTATTTTATGGCCACAATATTGCTTCTTTTTTTTCCCATTAGGTTTCATTTTTATGGGAGTGGCATTTTCATAGTTCCCGTGGGCTTTTTTGACAGTGATTTTTAAGAAGCCAAATTTGGTGCTCTGCTGTATTGATTGCTGTTATTTCAATGTTTTTACTTTTCCTAAGTGAAGATGTTTTTTGGGTTAGACTATGACTTGGGCCTCTAGTGTCATTTTGTTGTCACGGTTATAAGGGGTTGTCCTTTTGGCCTATTGGTTATGAAGCACTCGCTATGACTTCACCAATTTGATTCCAGCTAGGGACCTTTATTGCATGTCATAACCCCCATTTTCTCTCTCTCCAGTTGTTATCGGTCTCTATCCACATTGTTACCATCTAATTAAGGCAAAATAACTGAAAAAAAAACTGTCTGTTAAGCCACAGAGGAAAGAGCTTACACACACGCACAAACTTGCACAAATTCTCCTGCAGCTTTAGTATAATTGTTCTGTAATTGCTGTTGGTTTGCTCAAGCTACCATCTTAAATTGCGTGGATTAGTCAATAAGCCAAGTGAACTCAATAGAGTCTGTTCATTTATGCATATCTGTCAACTGTGGGAGTGGTATATTTGTGTGTGTGTGTGTGTGTGTGTGTGTGTGTGTGTGTGTGTGTGTGTGTGTGTGTGTGTGTGTGTGTGTGTGTGTGTGTGTGTGTGTGTGTGTGTGTGTGTGTGTGTGTGTGTGTGTGTGTGTGTGTGTGTGTGTGTGTGTGTGTGTGTGTGTGTGTGTGTGTGTGTTCAGCAGTGGTTGTCTGAATCCCCTGCAAAGGGATTTTCTCCCCCTCTGGTCAGACTGTTGTGGTAATTTGTTGTTTGCTTACAAGGCATAAACCACTTCTGCAGGAGGAACACCTTTGCTAAGTATCTAATTAACAGAACACATTCTCTTCCACGCAAATGCTTTTGCTGCTTATGTGTGCACAAGAGACTGTGGAAATGCATAAACTCTCTCACACACACACACACACACACACACACACACTGCAATAAATAGCACACAAACGTTGTCTGTCTCTTTGTCTTTCTCTTTCTCGTAGACGACATCAGGTGAGGACATGCGTGATTTCACCAAAGTGCTGAAGAACAAGTTCCGATCGAAGAAGTACTTCGCCAAACATCCTCGGCTAGGTTACCTACCAGTCCAGACGGTTCTAGAGGGCGACAACATGGAAACGTAAGTAACACTTGAATGTTAGCTTAGATACATTAAAAACTCTTCACAAAAAACAGAATGAACATTTTATGTCAGTCATGCATCACGGTGTCTTTAAGTTCTCTTAAAGTCACTTAAAGTCACAGTAAAAGGGAAAGTCTTTAGCTTTCATTACTTGTAACTGACATGTTTGTGAGGGCCTCCACCCACTCTTATCTGACTTGCAATGTTAGATCAGGAGGAATAGGGAGAGGGAGAAATTAGTAAATTAGAGAATAATCACCCTCTATTGGAAATGTAAACAAAGTTTTTAAAAGCTGACATCCTCCTACTGCTCTACTAGCTGCTACAAACCTCAGGCTAATGGTGAAGTGTTGTTTCATATTATGGGCAGGGTTAGCTAATCGCCCCAAATCACATTTGATTGGATGAATTTATGTTCACAACCCCTAGTTCAAGATGAATCATCAAATAAATGTTTTACAGTAAGAGAGAAGAGCGGGAGTTTGCTATATAAATACTCCAAAATAGTTTTTCACAAGTTTTTTTGGCATATTAGAGATAACTGAATATTTAACACAGGGAGACAGAATTGGAAATCTATTTTTTATTTGACTGTCTTTAAAAGCAAGGCTGCTTGTGGCAAAATGCTTAAAATCAGTTTTGAAGTGGCACTTCAGTGATTTAGAATTGTGGGAGACGGATTCAAATAAGAATGGTCAAAATCAATGTGGCAGAGGCTGAGATATCCTGACTCAAGCTCCAAAAGCCTTGGATCTACACTTGCCAAATCAAACTTCTTTCATTAGAACCCCCTGCTCGGTAAAGCCAGGTCTCATCATACAACAGTTTTCATGAGTAGTACTCCCTATGACTGACTTTGACATGTAAAATTGATGGAGTGCCCCCTTTTAAATGTACCTTATTGTCAAATCTTTCACTCTCATAAATATCCTTAGGTCACAGGTTATAAAAAAGCCTCATGCCTGAGACTCACGCACACAGTCCCCTGCGCTACAGTGTGTGGGTGGTGTTAATTTCCCACTCAGTTTATGTGTTTATTTACCCGTCGGTCCAGTCTTTACCAGGAGTTGCACTGCAGATCTTCTGTCTGCAGCACCTGGACCGGTGACTACGTCTGATTTATGTCTCTGCTCCTGCCAGCCGTAAATCCCCCTGGAGAGTCATTTAACTTGGCCCACATTATGCAGACGCCCCAGGCAGGCTCCTCATCCTCCCCGCTGGAGTGTGCGTCTCAGTTGTGGCCTTTTTCAAATACCAGCCCACTTGCACCGTGTGCTTCTAGACTGTTGCTTTTTGTGACTCATTTCTTTGTGTTTTCCTCTACATTTTTTCAATCTATCTATTGTCTTCTTTTCTCTGCCTGTCAGTATTTTTGTATTTAGTGGAATATGCCGTCACTCGATATATTACATTTTGACATATCCCCGCTCATGCCTCTCCTACTTTTGAACAGTGTAGTTTTGCATCCTGTAAGAACCAGAAATTCTCAAAGACGTCCATGCGTGCACTCACAGGGACTCACCTGGACGCTTGCGATAGATTTTCTCCGACATCCAGTTGCACGCAGTCACCTCTCAGATGGATTGTGCTCCCTCTTTCATCCCTCCCATCCTTTCCCGTCCTCCTCCTCACCCCCCGCCACGCTCCACTCTCACTTCCTTCCTCTCTGAAAAATTGCTCCTGCAGAAATGCCTGCCTGATAAATGCCCCTAAAAGGCAGAGGGATTGTGGCGAAACGCAGAAGTCTTTTCAAAATATGGCAGACGGGAATGGAGACTTTAGGATTATTTCATGGTCATCATTTTCCCGTCTCTTTTACTGCATTAGGTCTCTCCTGTGTGCTGCGGACTATCCACATGTTGCCACAGGCTTGAGGACACTATAAACAGCTTTATGTGCAGAAATAAGCCTAAATGGGCATTTTTTTTGCTTTTAGACTGTCTATAAGATGTGGCTCAAACATATGCTCAGTGTTATAAAATGCTCAGCATTCCACATTCATTTTAGACCTATATTTTCACAGTTCAGTGGCTTTTGCCATCTCCATGTCACTGAAATGAACACTGTGACCTAAATTGAAATGGATTTTTTTCTGTAATTGGAATGAGGTCTAGATCCCTGCTTTAAAAGAGGAATTATACAGATTAGGTGCACATCATAACATTTGCTACCGTTTGGTGTAATAAAAATATGATTGCTCCCAATTTTTCAACTTCGAAATATAGAATATGTAACATGTTTTATTTGCATTTAATACAAATGTTATAAGTTCACTCCTGAATATCATGCTTGAGGCTTGTATAACTTTCCACAATATTAGGAGATTTCTTTTTTAAATATCCCCCCCCAGACCTTTTTAATGCCTTGTCAGTTTGCACTGGTTGTCTTAACAAAGCAAACTTCTAAGAAGTAGTAATTTTTAAAGTACTGTAGCAGCAGAAGAGAAAATTAGATCGTCTGCTGTATAATTGCCCTCCCTAATGCACTCACTCGCTGTCTCTCTCCTTTTTACTTTTGTATCATCATTCCTCTTTTTTAATTCCACCCACTGTTTCTTTCCACCTTGAGAGAGCAAAACACCACCTACTCTCTCACCTCCTACTTGTATCTTTGCTTCATTTCACGGCAGATAGGATTTTTGATTCGTCATAGCTATATTCGATAATGTGAAAGAACGCTTGTAATGGTTTCTCACTTAGTGTTGTTTTTGTTTTGCTTTTTACCCTACGTAGCCAGATAGAGTAGACTCTGCTGCATTAGGCTTTGCAGAGGGGCTTATGGTTTTGAATGTGGATTTATAAGTAAGCAGCTAAATTTTTTAATATTTTTTTTCTCCTCAAAATCCAGTCTTGATCCAGTCTTGACCATGGCAAAAAATAGTTTTGGGAAATCAAAATGTTCAACAAAAGGGTCCCCTGAAGCCTTCTGTGCATTCTGTGAGTAGCCCAAATAAATTAGTCTAAGGTGAATAAAACTGAAAAGTGTAAGTTAACATGACATTTTGTAATAAATACCATTCCTCCTAGGTGTCAGGTACATTACATGATGCGTGATTCTTTTCCTCCAAATTGTCCTCTTTAACATCCAGTCACACATAACATCTACAGAATTTTTACATATATGCACATATGCACACACAAAAGCTCTTATGCATTTACTTTAATACCCATGCCAAAGATAAAATTTCTTAAAACTGTACCTTTGTTTCCCTTCCCAGCCCTGTAGCTGTCTTCCAACAGACAGGCAGCGGTGTCAGCATGCGCAGATGGTCTTTTACCCCTGACAGAGTAAACAGAGGACAGGGAGAGCAGAGAGAAGCGGTGCTAAATGTGACAGAGTGACTACCACAGCATGATGGACTAAATAGATTTTTAGAAACCTTTTAGGCCATTGACCAAAAAAAACCTCTGAAAACAGTGAAACATGCTGTATGTTTTTTAACAAATGCATCAAGAAACGATAAAAGACAGTAGCTCTTTTCGCAGTTCCTCCAGTTTTTTCTCAGAGCCGTTCCAAGTTTTGGGAAGCACAGCACTCCTAGTCCTAAGTTTTAGCTTCTTCCAAAAACTTGCCCTTCTGTGTGGGTTTTACAGCTTGTGAGTGGGTGTTTATTGCTTAACCAAGGTCCATTAACATTTGCCTACTCCAGGCTTGACACACACCCTACTGGCTTTTTAAACTTTTTGTTATGTCACCACCTTTATGCTGATGGTATGTTTGGATTTCTTTGTCTAATCAAGTTTGACTTACCCTGTGTGGGCTCATTCAGATAAGTGCAGAAGGACAACCTTGCTTTCTAGTATGATTAACATGCTCTCAGATTTAATGAAATAATCCACATTCTCACTGAAAAATTATTTTTTTTTACATTGAGGCAATATTTTGATTGACTGACGGGGATCTTTTATGAATACTGGTACTCATGCATTTTGACCGCAGCTCAGCCTGTTATCGTGCTTCAATAGGCACAAGCCTTCCATTCAAACACAGTCTTTATAGCAGCCACATTTGTCAGACCCCAAATACTCCCAAGGTCTCTGCTGTCATGTTTCTTCTCTCCCTCTCTTTACTCTAGTCACCTTTCCTTCACTCATTTTTTTTCTCATGCTCGATTTCCAATATACTCTCTCCCCTTACCTATTGCAATAACGTGTGTTTCAGTCTTCACTACAAACTACTTCTTTTCATGTGCACCCATCTGAAGGTCAGAAAGTTTTGTCAATGTATGCAGATCAGAAATATTTGGTTAAGAAGGAAAACCATCTACACTCCATGAAGCTATCAAATTTTTTGGCAAAGATGAAAACAGACATCTCTCTCCTCGAAAACAAAATGATCACACTTCCTTCTCTCTCTCTTCCGTATGAATCCCCCGCTACATTTCTGATTCTCCTCGCAGCTACAAAAGTGTGACTACACCGGCTGCCCCGCTGTGAGAAGTATAACCAGCATGCGGCACGTCTCCTTCTGAATTTCCCTCCTTTAATGTGCGAACAAAAGCGCGAGGTGAAAGAATGTCAACCTCACCAATTTCTAGCCAGACTCCTCCGTGAAAGCAACACTTTTCTTTGTGTTTTTGAGATAAGAAGGTATCCTATTAGTTTACAAATAACAATTTAAGCTCTGCATTTCTAAGAATAGCTGAATTTATCACAAACTAGAAACCAGAAGACTTAAAGACATACGCCTTCAACATCCTGGTTTGTCACGTTTTATTTCCAAAAACTCTAATGATGCTTCATTTGCTGGACTCTGGACACCTTTAGCCCCCTAGTATATTTTTATAACATAATGTGCTCAATAGCAGATTAACTAGAGAATAAGTTCTGTATATGTTTGCATGCCATCTCAGTAAATCCTGCTGGAAATAAATGAGAATAAGGAACAAATTTGGGCCATATCATTCTGTATGCAGAAGGATTTGTGAAAAACCAATTAAATGAAATGTGTGTGACAACGGTGAAGTGAACTGACATAACAAACCCTTTCATACAAGCTTTCATACATACAACCTGGGTATATTACAATGTGCTGACCGGTCCATTTGCCCATCCCGTCCCTTTCAAAACTGACTGTCAACACCACTATTTTTTGTGTCGTGAGTCTATTTAGAGGCAGGTTTTAGATCATGTCGGGGGGATAATCATGACCACATGTGGCGTATATATTGGTGTATATATTGGTGTATATACCGGTGACTGTATTATGTGCCTTCCTTCTGTGTTGATCGAGCCACTCAGCTGTTGGACAGACTTTCCTTCCACTCCTCCACCTGCTGTGTTTTTGTTTCTGACCCACTGAGTGGTTTTGACCCTGTAATGTTTTGTGGTACCTTAACTTCCCCTCCCTTCCTCCCTCCCTCCGATTCTTTTACAGTCCCGTCACCCTCATCAGCATGTGTCCGGAGCAGTACGAGTGAGTATCAACGCCACCAGAAACACCTCGCCTGCAGACTGGAATGCCTTTTAACGACACCTCCTTTACTCCCTTCTCTCCTCACTCACCTCACCCTCTAAAGTTCTCACTCCAACTAAGCCATGATCGCACTGCATGTTGCCTGCCTGCCTGCCTGACCCACTGGCTAAACATGCAACCCCAAAAAAAATCTCACCCACTGTCTCTTTACCATCACCTTCTTCTCCTCTCTAAAGCATCCAACTAGCATTCAGTTGCTCATCCCAGCAGCGGCTGTCAAAAACCATCCAAACGCTCCGTAGATCATCCTGCTCTCCTATTTCTCTTTCTAGGATCATCAGATTTGTTTTCTAGGTGATGTTGTGAAGGGCCATTAGGTTGTGTGTGTGTGTGATTGAGCGTGTGCATGTGCCTGTGAATCTCAGTGTGTTAATGAGGTTGTGTGAGCATGCTGAATCTCATTCATCTCCATTACCCCATTCATTTCCAGGCTGTCCCAGTCACCTCAGCTCTCTCATGATGACACCCACTCCAGGATAGAGCAGTATGCCAGCAGGTATGCATTGCATTCTCCAATCATCATCATCTCATCATCTCAGATGCCACAAAGCACACACATAAAAGATGTTGCACATTTAAAAAGCTTCACTGTAGAATAAGAAATCTTTTTAAAGAACCTGAACAGAGGCATTTTTACACGTTCTGCTCGCCTGCAGTCTTGGTACTTACAATGTGTTACAATAAAAAAACGAGAATCTTTCTTTGGATGGATTCAATAAATTCAGACATGATGTTGATGCTCAAACAACTAAAATCTTTATACAATGATTTTGAAGTTGTGAGATAAAAGGAAGCCTGGAAGTGAAGGAAGTCATGTAGAAACCAAAAAAAACTGTATGTACTGCAATGTTTTCAGAAAGCATTTAAATATTGTTGAACTGTTAATAACACCTCAGGCTGTACAGACTGCTCACAGGCAGTCACATAAATCTGAACGTTGTTGCTTCTGTGCTTTTTGAAGAGGAGACATTTTTTGTAGAAAACTGCCTTTTTTACTTCTGCGATTTGTTCTCATTACATTATGACATTTTTAGGTCAGAATCAAACAAAGCACGTTCTGCCAATATCAGTGAGAGAGTCCTGTTTCTTATTTCGGGAATATGAACTTGCTCTATTGAGCTGGGAAATTACAAAGACAGAAAGAAGAAGATGTTTACCACTAAATGTGAGAAAGAACTAAGCATTTTGCTGTCATTTATGTTCTAAAACAAACAATTATGAAACCTGTTTCACATGCAATTGTAGTCAAATTCTGCAGTTTTCCCCCCAGACAGCACCAGAGCTGACAGAACCGATAAACACAGTCAACAATGTCTGGAGTTTGTACAAATGAACACTCCAAAAAAAGTTTTAATTTTTTAATCATGGAATCATTAATGTCAACCAGAACTTTTTAATAACTTTTAATATACACAGTGGAAAACACTTTATCTCCAGAAATATCTCTCTATATAATACATATTAAACCTTCAGTGCTGTGGAAATATTCTTTAATGGCATTAGAAGTCTAATTATGTTTGGTAGCCTATTGCATTTTTTTATTGTTTGTTGTCTGGGAAGTTACAAACAACAACAGTCATAAAATCCACTTTGAAGATTGTGCATCTGCTTTTCATTTTGTGGCATTCGCATACATTTAAATTCAGACGACTGTCAAAATGTGCTCTGTGAGTGAACCCAGAAAACATGTAGCCACCCACCTCTTTGGCTGGTGACATTATGGATTTGCTGCTGAGATCAGAGTAGCAGCAGACCGGCCCGATGGCTGTTTTCAGCCGCCCACTTCAAATGATCCTGCTGCGTGGATCGACACACACACACACACACACACACATATACACAGCGAGTGATCAACACGCACAAACTAATGTTCTCCTGCACTGAGATTGAAAACCTGTCATGTTTGATTTTAAGATAAGTCTGAATATTACTACCCCACACTTGCACAAATCCCATCCTGCGCCTTGGATGAATCTCTAATCAGCCCGAAGCTTATCTTCTCTAAAGCGGACAAAGGTTGCTCGTGTCAAAACAGCACCCAGCGTGTCCTTCCACACATAGTTTTAATCACGAATGGTCTTCTGATTCAGCGCTGCTCAGTCTGGCCTATAGCCTTCTATTGGTCACACACCATTAACCTTCGCTCAGCGTTTCCGGCAGCATTGTTTTATCAGCAATGACACAGACACAAGCCCTGCGAATTACAATTTTAACTGTAATATAGACGCTGACATTGTAGATTATAGTGGAGCTTATAGATTTGCATGGAAAAATGCACACAATGATGAGATTTCATCAGGGGATTTCTAACTTTAAATATCTCCCTCCCTGCATATTCTGTCACAGTTCAATTTCATCGTAAAGTTGAGTGTGTGTGGATCATGTTCATAATTTGCTGGACAGCCATGCTGCTTCTCTGCTGCAGAGTTCAGTAAATACAGACTTTGATCTGGGGAACTGGCCTCATTAGCATCGCTGCTTTGTCAATATTTGACCAGAAAAAATTCAGATGTTTTCCCCACAGCTACACGCACAATCACGCATCTCTACTGTATTTGGTGATAATTCAGGTCATTTGTCCCCCTTGGGTTAAATGACATTACATTCTTTGAATTTTAATTGGCGTGCTACTGTGGTGTTGAGATCCTCATTTGTTGTTGTTGTTGTTTGATCTGAGTTCTGCATGTTGATGAGACGTTGACAGCGTTTAAATGCTTCAGTTTTAACTGGTAATTAAAGTTTCAGTCACTGATGAGGGTTTCTTTCTCAGGTTGGCCCAGATGGAGCGCTCCAACGGCTCTCTGCCCACAGACAGCAGCTCCGCCACAGGAAGCATGTAAGTCATGTTTCTACTTTTTCTTCAACGTGACTACACGTTTCCATCAAACATTGTTTCACAGATTGTCTTTTTCCAGTTGCTCTACATATTCACACAAACATCTCTTTTGCATCCCAACAACAGCAACGTTTGGTCCAAAAGTCAAGTAAAATGGTGTTCATGATTTGTTGATACTTCATTTATTTCATTTTAACACTTCACCAGCATCTTCCCATGCTCTGTTTACCTGTCAGGGTAGCCCAAAAACGTACCTCTCCTGTTTTCAGTGCAAAGAAATAACAAGGTGGCTTCCCACATTCCTCCAGAGAGACCAAGAGAGAGTGTGTGAGAGAATTGAGAATGGTTTTTAGGGAGCAAAAGAAGTGTGGAGTGAGGGGAAAGAGACAATGGGATGTGGCTGAATACAGCGGGAAGGACAGGACTGTAATGGGTTAGAGTGCCAACAATGAGAAGTGAGAGCGATTGGTTTCAGGATCTCTGATAATGACCAGTTATCTTTGATCAGAGGAGACGAGAACATGGCAAACTTGAAAAAGAAGAAATCACAAAAAAGAAAGGTGGGGGCGGAAGCTGGTGGGGGCGGAAGCTGATGAGGAGCACAAGTGCTGGATTTTCTGATAGTGTGTGTGTGTGTGTGTTGTGTGTGTGTGTGTGTGTGTGTGTGTGTATGTGAGTGAAGGCATGTGTATGTCTTTGGCAGGCCATTCGAGTTGAAGGGCGCATTTGTCCCTTTCCCCAAATGAGATCCTAATCGGTGGAATGAGCTCTTGTGGTTTAAACGCCCTTTGAGCTCATGGACACTCCAACCAGTCCTTCCAGAAAAATGCCGAGTTTTTTTGTCATTGTTGGAGGCAAAAATCCTTGATTATGCGGCACATTTTCTTAAAAAATGCGATGGAATATGCAGGATATTTATGCAATTTTATGCAATGAAATTGGGAACAAAAATTTTTCAAAAGGTTTGAAAAACACCCTCACTAGGCTGGAACTTCTGAGTGCTCCGTAATACAAACAATATAATAAACGGGTGCTCGCATAATTACGTCCAAACGTTATGGCACAAGGCAATGGCTGCTCTGGTACGCAACATTTTAACTTCAAGATATAGTACTTTTTGCAACAAAAATGCATGGATTATGAAATCATGCAAGCTCCGCATATTTTGCCAGCAAATCTTTGCGGCGAAATTGCAGCATATTTGAAGAAATGCGTCCCCGCATAAATATACGCGGACTTTGGCTGATTATGCATCGAATCATGCGATCGCATAATCCCGTTTTTCTGGAGGGACTGTCCAACATGTGTGCTCAAACACACACACACACACACACACACACACAGGCACACACTGTGTTCTTGTCTCTGAGGGAATTACTTTTCGTTATGATCACCTGATTTGATAAGACACTTGTAGATCTCAAGATTTCTCAGATCATATCATCATCATAGATATGGGAATTAGCAATGTGTGTGTATGCATGTGTGAAATTAAATTTGTGCAGAAGATGTTTTTATCTCAACAACAATTTCAAGTAGCACAAAGCCAAAAACTGTTTTCAGAAGTGTTGAAAAGTGTGCACCTGGAGAGCTAACAGATTTCCTGTATGGCACAGAAAGGAAAGGAGAAAGAAGTTTTGGGATTTTTAAGCAGAAAATTCTTAGAAAATGAGTATTACAATACAACAGCAAAAAGGCAGACTCTTGGGAAGACGGTTAAACCTTTGAGAATCTCGAGTGAAGATCATCAAGAGCATCAAGCTTCGTTCTGTTGCAGGTTGCATCCCCCTGTTGATGTGCATGCATCACATGGACCGCTGTTCCTACACTTCACCTTCATCCGAACTCGCCGCATAGAGCACTGGTTTTAGAAACAGGAGGTTCGATTGAAAAATTCCCAAAAGCCCTCTCTGCTATTCAGCTGATCAATAGGAAGACAGAACAATAGAAAGACAAAAAAGTGTTGGTGAGCTGGAGAAGGTGGAAACAACAGAGGTGGATTTATTTTCCTCTCAGAGCTTTCGTAATGTGGGACAAACACATTATCCCCCACTCCTCCTTACTCTTTTGTGCTTTGTACTCGGGCTTATTTAAGAGAAGAAGCCATTATCTTTGCCAGCTCTGAAACAACACTGATGCTCGTACACAGTACTATGTGGAGCGCTAATGAGGTGAGGAAGATGATGGCTAGATGAAGGCTAATGGGTTTAACAGCAGAGGGAAAAACACCCACTAAGGCACATTTAGAACATAATCATAGTTTGTGTGCTTTCACTCACTTTAATATCAGTGTCATTACTGTGAGATTTGCATTCAGATTTGCTGCAAGACGACGACAGCCACAGTATACCTGAGGAAGAATAATGCACAATCCTCTAAGAAAATTTAAATGCCAATCACATACGATACCAGAATTTGTGCTTTTTGCCAGTACACATTTTTCACCAGAATGACTTTGTAATTATCAGCATGGAGCACAATATAGCATCTGTGTGCACAGTGCATACTTTACATTTCGAGGAGAAAAAAAAAATCATTTTTTGATGTACATTTGTTGCAATGCAAAGCCAGATTTTGTTATTCAACGTAAAATGAATAACCAAGCTCTCAATGGGGGAACATAAACTTTTATTTACTGCAGTCTGAACAATACCACTAATTAGGAAGAATAATGAACTACATCCAATTTCTCTGCCGTTGAAAATTATTATTGGTAGTTTTGTGGAGGATAATTAACTTATTTGAATGGATTTCCCACATATTGGCTCTTAATTTTGACTAAGAGCTAAATAATGTTGAGATCTTTGTGATGAAAATTGGTGCTTGGGAAAACAGTCATCATTACAGCCGGCTTAATTTCCTAAAAAAGCTGTCTTATTTTTTTTATGCAAGTCTACTGTGTCAATGTGATAACGTTCATTTAAATGTTACTGTGCTGCAATAAAATGTCATTCACATTATTTTTGTATGAGCTGTTTTTAAAAGGCCAGAAACAGCCAGTAGCCCTGTTTCGATACAGCAATGTGTCCCTCAAGCCCTACTTTTAAGGAGAAAGTAACTTTGAAATCCTTTGGTTAAAAATAGGGGTATTGTGCTTTATAGATACCACTTAAGTTAAACAGCGTAGTCAGCCATATTTGTTCTCAAAAGAGTAAGCTGTACATTGTGTTGTCAGACTTCACAGCTACGAATTAACTCTCCTTCCCCATTCCTTTTTTAATGTCTTTTGTTCAGAGTGGTTGCTTGTCTTTTCTCTCTTTTTGCAAGATTTATTCTTTTTCACCTACAGCTGATTTCACCCAAGCCTCTGTGTCGATCACAACACACCCATCTGGTTGTTTGTGAAGACACACAGACCCAGAAATGATCCCTGTGCTTGATATGACAGTAGAAGGTGCCTCCTTGGCAGCGTTTGAGCTTATGAAAACATGCATAGTGTAACATGGATGACTGCGTTTGCCAATTACATGCATGTTTGGCTTTTGGCTTGTATTTTCTGATCGTTCAAAGCTAGCAAACACTGATTTGGACTCGCTGCCAGCTGTGCAGTGATATCAGTAATTAGTATGTGTGTGTGTGTGTGAGAGAGGGCTCTAGAGATAAAGTGTGTGTATGTGCATGTGGCTTCAGTTAATTTTTTGTCCTGCATTGCTTTTATCTAAAAGGGAGTCCTTAATTAGGAAGTCGGTGTTGCCTGTTTTCTCTGACCTCCAGCCAAAGCACAATATTGTCATCGATACCTCGGTACGTCACAGAGGAGCGAGAATCCCCGCTTTCCTTTTTTCTCCTGGCTTTTTTGTTTGGTTTATCGCTCGCTTTCCAGTCTTTCCCCCAGTGCTGCCCTTTATTCCTGTCCCTCTCCCTTTAATTTCTCTGGCCCCTTTTCTTTTTAAACCTCCTTTCATCATACCCCGTCCTCCCCTCTTTCTCTTCTCTTCCTTTCATCATTTTTAGTTGTAGTCTAATCATGTTTTACCTTTGGGCCCTGGCAACCTTCAGATTCAACACTGAGCACAGAGGTAAACATTGAAATACTTTTTTTGAATCCATGCATCACAAACAATACACTTACTCCAGTAAATAAAATCGCTTGACTTTACTTCAATCGGTCCCAAAATGTAGAAGTCCCACAGAAAGCAAGGTTTCTGACATCTCACCACGGGTCAGGAATAAAAGTAACTTGTAACCTCTTTCCCTTTTTATCTAAATTTTTGTGTAAATATTTCTCCTGTTTCCCTCCGTCTTTATCACTGACAGTTTCTCTCTGAGCTCAGTCTAGGCAGCTGATAGCGTCATTCAGCTCTCGAGGAGCTGCTTGCTTTGTGATATGTTAGCTAGGCATCCGGCCCAGAGACTATTGTTGTTGGGTAAAGACCATAAAAGTCCCCTCAGCCGTGTCCTTGCTCGCCCTCACCAAGCACAAAACTCATATTCACAATGCATCGCAGCTAATAACCTCGGCATTCATCGCCGTTATTCACATTTCGTTCTCCTCCCACACTGATGCTCTCGTCCTCTCTCATCTCTTCTCTGTGTTCCTTCCTCTTCATCCAGGGCCACATTGCTACTGCCTGAGCATTCCTTTCATTGCACTTCCTCATTCTCCCAATATTCCAGAGCAGGTGGTCTGTGAGACAGCTCTACCCCCTGTAGTCCCCATATCCACATGTAATGATCCCCTCCCTGCTGTCCTCTGGGCTCCCCCTGCCAGCCATAATGTCCTGCTGCAGCTTACTGTCGCCAGGGACTTGCCTAATTGGTCACTCAGTTTGTGCTGGACCCCCGTCCCCTAACCCCAGCAGACAACACTGCCACCAATTTCCAAGTTTCTCTACAGGAACTAAGATATTCTTTATCATCCCTGCCCCCCTTGTGACAGCATACCTATATTTCAAAGAGAAACTTGTGTGTGTGTTCGTATTTTGCTGCATGAAATTTGACTTCTTGTCTGTGCCAGCTTTCTCTACGTCATTTATCAGTAACTCAGCATGGCTTCAGTCTCCATGTTAGAGGGAAATTGATGAATAACTATATACGTGTGCATGCATATGATAAAAGCTCTAAGATTTTCAGAAAGATTAGAAACGTAATTCATGTAAAAAAGTAAAGACTGCATGAAGATTGTTGTTGTAAAAGTAAGGCAAGGAAGTGCTACTGCTTACAGGAGAAGCTTCAGAACATGTTGAGTTCCCTTTCTTGAAAGTTATTTGATGCCTCTTTTATAATTGGTATCTTTCTTTTTAGCAAAATATGACACGGTTGAACTTGATTTAAGTGTCATTCTTAAAAATCACTCTAAACTTGTGCTTCAATTCTCTTTGGCATGCAGTGAAGGCTACTGCCTCAGCATATTGTTCCTTTTATGTGAAAAGAGGTGAAAGTCTGTATACCTTTCATTAGCTATCCGCTCAGCCGGTCCTTGATCTTAAAATAGTATAATTCATTGTCTTAACTGAGAAAGAAAAAGCTTCCTATTCATAACTTCTCTTATTGTGCATGTGGTGATAATGGCATTCAGAGCATTTCCTGAATTGCCATGTTTGTCACCTATGGTGAAATTCAAGGGTATCTTATGTAAAACCTGAGACGTTTCAGTTAGCCAGCTTGCTCCCTAGAGTGTATTTGATTAACTTACTCATTATAGCCAAGGATTATGCACTCAGTTATGGTCTGGCCCTGATAAGAGTGTGTGAACCAAGTTAATAGCAAGTAACCGCATATTTCAAAAAGGTGCCAAGAGTACCTGCCAGGATACCACTGATGGGTTGTGGGTTAACGCACAGCACATTCAGCTCACAGAGGTCAATTCAGTATTCTGTCCCTTGGTTGTTGCTATATGCTGATATAAAGGAAGTTGCACCTACCTAAACTAACCTGCCTTTTGTTTTATTAAATGGTTAACAGGCGGATTTAAATACAGTATCTATTAATTAAAGGCTATAACACTGTATTACAACCTGGATGTTATTTTTGTTGTTCTGGCCACTCACTAAGTTAATTGCTATGATCCGAGTAGCAACGTTGCTAAAAAAAAACAACACAAGCAGTCATGCCATCAGACCAGTTTGAACAAGACTCAAGGTTGAAGGCGAACAGTAACATTATTACCAAAACTGTTAATATCCTCAACAGTTTACAGATCGGCTTTGTGGTTCAGCCCAACTCATCATGATTGGTTTGTTTACCACCCCCCGTTTTCTTTCCACTTTTTTACCAATGTCCCAGATCTCAGCAGTTAATATGGTGATTAAAATGTTGACATAATCAATAGAAACAATGGCCAATTCTGCAAAAATAAATGTTAAAAGGAAGATTAATTTAAAATCTATAGTATATTTTGTATTGTAAGACCATTTGTTTATAGTAATATTCTTGTTCTTATAGTCCAGGTATATTCTTTTTAAGGTTATATAACTGAAGGATAATAACGTCACAGAATGACAGCACTGCTTGAAATTCGGACAAGCTGAAACCATGAAAAAAATACCAAAATAGTCAGTAGTGGATAAAAAGCCACACATGGAGCCACCACACCACTAAACTTTCTCAGCCAAACTCTATTTCAAGCTGTCAAACTAGCTCTGGAATTGACAGTCAGTTTAGCAATGGAAAGGACTTTTAAATAACAGTGCCATATTTTTTTATATTTTTTTTTGTATGTGTGTGGTTGTCAGGTTTTAGTCTTCAAGGCTCAGGTTGTGTTTCAGAAGGAAGGTGACAGCTGGGCTTTGGCAAGACCTGCCACCCCCTTTCAGATCACTCAGATAGCACATAAAGAGATGGACACCTACACACGCATACAGATGCACAACACCAGACACCAGCAGCCATCTCTCCTTCCCTTCCGCCATATCTTTCCATCTGTCTGTCAGGCTCCTTCTCCTCTCTGCTCCCTCCATCTCCTCACAGCCCTCCCTTACTCCAGTTATCACATCGTAGAGACTGACACATCGGTGTTCCACCAGGGATTGTGGAGCTTACAGCGCAGCAGACCGACAATAGCTGGAGATCTTATATATATCATGGCAGCTACCACAATCTTTGTTAAGATTAGGTGCTTGGATGCTGTAGTTTTTGCTTGTATCTACAGAAAGTTGGCTTTGGCAGTTCCTGGTGTGTGCAAAGTGCATCTGTTACCACCTTATGCTATTCGATGTCCCCTGATATAGAATCATGAAAGAAGACAATGGAACGCTGCAGTGGTTTCAGTTCAGCAACTTTACTGGCCCCATGACATTGTGCTAACCTTCATTTAATTCATCTGCAGCTCTGTTCAAATATATCATTATATATAGATCCTGCCATATAAAGCCAAAAGGAATCAGCCACATATTGGGTCAGAACGGACTTAAGACCAGAATCTTTTTTGTCATAGTCAGACCGACTAGTAGACAGCTAATGCTAAAGCAGTAGAGATATATCAAGTGAAAGCTAGCAGGGGAGATAGCCACTAACTAAACTAAATTTACTAGTTAAAAAAACCCAAATTTGATGAAACATAATTTTGATAATTCACTTTGTTAATGAACATAACTACACGAGGCAGTAGCTAAACACCTTAGCAGAGTAGCAGTAATGGGAATTTATTAAATTTGGTTGTATTCAGTATATTCAAATAAAGATGAATTCATTATTGATTTTAGTATAATGTTATTAGTAGTAGACGGACGAACACTAGCCAAACAGATATTTAATCCTTATAATTAGGGACTGTAAATAATGTCTATTCAATAACTGTTTTGAATAGACAAGATTTTTTGCAGATACTGTTTCCAGTATCTTCATTTTTTACTGTTTGTCCTATGTAGTTTCTGTGGCAGTTATGTAGTTTCTTAATTAGCCTAAACAGGTATGAAATTACAAATCTTTCTGTTCTCAGTATCACAGCTTCTGTAGCTACTGCTCTTTGCCTTTGTAGAGCACTACTATGTTATATTGTAATTTCTTTGCATCCATTCATTCCATTTTCAAAATGATTTGCTGTATGTAGTTACCATAATACTCCAAAACGTCTTTCATCTGCTGAAAAAGCTCAGGCTCAAATGAGCAGAAGGTGAATTAAAGTGGCTGACGGGGACAAGATGTCTGGGCTCTTCACTCTTCATATGACGCTGTACTCTCAACCCCCACAGGGACGACGAGCATGCCCTGATCCTGCAGTACTGTCAGACGCTGGGAGGGGAGGGCTCCCCCTGCAGTCAGCCCCAGAGTCCTGCCCAGATCCTACAGGCCGTGGAGAGGGAGGAACGGGGTGAGCTGGAGCGGATCATAGCCCGTCTGGAGGAGGAGCAGAGGTGAGGCATTAGAAATGTCCACTAAATGAACTTGAGAGGATTCAGTGTGGAAAGATTCTGGATAAAATATAGACAAATATGTTTTGACTTCTTAAGACAGACATCACGTCTCAGTTTACTTTTTATCTAGTTTGAAATCAAATACAATCTCTCTTTATCTTTTTCTCACGTTAACTCACTCACGCATCTTGGTGTCATTTGAGTACACATGCTCATTGTCACACTCCAGAGCACAATACATAAACATACACACACACTTCCCGTACTCCCCCAGTTTGTTTCGCACGCCAAGTCCTTATTCAGTTTGATTAGTAAATGGAGACGGCTTAGAGACAGAGTCACCGTACGATCTATTGTGTATAGGTGCTTTTTGCACAGCCAGAGGCTCAACTGGAGTGATTTAACACTGATTACACAAACACACACACACACACACACACACACACACACACACACACACACACACACACAGGCGCTACAGGAGAGCGAGGAGGAAAGAGAGAGAGCTTTACTAGCAGGCTCATAAATGCCAACTTAAGTAAAGCACGGCAGCTTATGGTTCTGCACTGAGCAAGATGGAGAGAGAAGGAGAGAGAGAGAGGAGGGAGCCTTTATGTTTGTCTATCCACTTCAAATAGGATTTCACTGAGAAAGCAGAAAGCAGAGGTAAACATAACTGTGGTATTTTTGTGTGGCACCCCACTGTGGGGGTTTATGAAGGAGCTTTTGAATGCTCTCTTTGAGTCTTTCAGTCATAATAATGATAATATTTAACCATATTTGTTTGTTTTTTTTAATAATTATTTAATAGAAAGTATCACACAAGAGAGAAGCCCCCTCAAGGGTTAGCAGTTGAAGCATGACAAACAAAAGCACATCACTGATATGTGATACTGTATATTAAACATGGCAAAGATATGTAATAGTAACAATACAGCCGAGCTCTCCGGATCACAAGTTCTCCAATCTATGTATACAAGGCTCCCAGGAGTACAACACTCTCAAACTAATGGTTACACATGACCACAAGTCCTACTACTAAATAAATATGTGAAATATTCAAAATATTAAAAGAGTACCCTTTAATATAGTATCATAAAAAATAAAACAATAAAAGATACATAAGCATGTATGTATTTGTGCATACACAGTATGCCTGTGTGTATACATTATATAGTGTACATAGATAAGAATACATGCACAGATGTACAGATTGTACATACAGTACAGTTACAGAAGCATTAGCATATACATACTTTATAGTTCATACATGGATAACATATTAAAGCAAAAACCAACAGAAATTGTTTCAGGTTTTGGGCCACTACGAGTCTGAAGAACAGCTTCAGTGATCCTCAGCAGAGTCTCAAAGTCTCTACTGGAGGGATTGTACATCATACATTGATTGTACAAACTAAATTATTAAATATGTGGTGTATAGATAGATGTGACCAGTGGTGGAAAGTACCAAGTACATTTACTGTACTTAACTTTTTACTCCATCATATTTATCTGACAGCCCGAGTTAATAGTCACTTAAGATTTGACGCACAAAACATCTTATTAAATATTTATGGTAACTACCCAGCAGTACTTAACATTTGCTCCACACCGAACAGCTAAAACAGTGAAATACTATGTACACATTAATGCATCATCAGTAATAATCCAATGATATAATATATAATAGTATGTCAGGGCAGAATAAGTACTTTTACTTTTGATATTTTAAGTACATTTAGCTTATAATACTAATGGAGTATTTTGGAGTATTGCTACTGTTACCGAGCTAAATGACTGGATGTTGTGTTTTAACTCTTCTTCCCCAGGACCCTGCAGAGGGAGTATGAGCAGCTAAAGGAGCAGCATGGCCAGCGAGTAGCCCCTGCTGGAAGCCCCTGGGAGTCGGATGGTTCTTTCCCCCATCCTGATGAGGCCGATCTTCTAGCCGAGGCCAAGCTGCTACGACAACACAAGGGCCGGCTGGAGGCCCGCATGCACATCCTGGAGGAACACAACAAACAACTGGAGTCTCAGCTCCATCGCCTCCGACAGCTACTGCACCAGGTGACATAACACTTACACCAATTTGTTGGGCTTATTTCATCCCAAGACGGCGCAGGTTAAGGCTGAGTGGAGACTGAGATATATATTCATAGGCTCCAACATTACAAGAACTGTCAGAAAAAATAATTTGGATTGTCTCTTTGTTGTTGTGGGCTTTTCCCTGACAACTGCTAAGTGGACTTGTTTGAAATAGATTCAGATTGTTGCTGTGAAGAGGCCATTTTCAGAAAGAATGGCCGTTGTTTTGGTGCTTAGCAAACAGAAAACGACATAGCTGTTATAAATTGTCTACTAAGAACTTAAAACCTGAAGTAGCTTAATCACAATTACGTGATATGAAGGAAATAAAGAAGCATTTGTGAGCTTTATGTGAGCTTTTAAAGTACCACGAGACAACTAACATTGTTTTTCCAATATACAGTAACACAGCAAATATATACAGCAAATGGGTGGCTGACAGTCACTTAATGGCAACCTAATATGAGCACTCTCTTCAAAAGATACATTAAATTAAATACATTATGATTTCCACAGCCTTAAAGTCTGAAGCATAGCACCCACACCGCTGTGATTAGAAGTTTATTCCTTCCATAAGTTGTCTTCTCTTTTAGTTCATTAGGCTTGTTGTTGGGAAGCAGCAGGGCAGTAATCACAGTTCACAGACTCACTCACACACACCAGCTGGCAGGGCTGTTTCAGTGCAACTCGTAAAATAAAATAAAAACTGCAATGCTCATATAGAATACTTTCAATAAATTAAAGGATTCTTTCAAAGTCATTCAAATAAATCAGCAACATAAATATGTACCTGTGCACTTACTAACCACCGCATAGACATCCATACATGTCTCTATGTAAACTAACCTGTTCTGTTCTGTATCCATACTCTTTTTGTGCCTTTGAATAACAAAACCTGCTCATCAATGCTCAGATTAGATCCTAATCACATCATTACCATTCCATCCAGGAGTCCTGCATTCATCTCCAGTCCCTCTATCAATAACTTCCAGATTTGTTTATGCCCGGCCTAATTGCTCACTGAGGTTGGATTGTTTGTGCCAAGTGAGAAATGCACAACCCTCAAGCCAAACAAACAGCAATCCCGACAAATCAGACTGAGCAAACACAGGGGCAGGTATTGGCTCTCTGGAAGCTCTGGAGCTGGAAGCACTGTAATAACTCACAACAAATACGGCCTGGGGAAGGCAACCGACGTGACTCGGCAGATTTTTAACGGATGAAGATTAACATTTTGACAGTAAAAAAAATTTTTTTTTTGTGTACCCATCCTTCACCATATTAGAGATTTTCCTCCATTTTTAGACAGTAGATGTATTGTTGTTGACATACTGATTTATATATGCAGTATGCAACTTAAGGCTATGATATGTAACATTTCCGCTTTAGAAGGACTATAATAATGTCCAAACCCAGATATATCTGTCTTATTTTATTCAGGTAACGGTGCAATTCACCGGTCGCCTGTCAGTGGCATCATATCATCCTTTGCACATACGTCAGCGTTGTGGTTGTCTGCCAGAATAAATCCAAGTCATAAATTGACTTTTTATTCAGTTTTAAGCCACATTTTTATTATACACTTTTTGGGTCTTGGTTGTTTTTTGCTACTTCCTGAGGCCACTCCATTATAGTTTTGATGTGAGAGACCCCCTAGTGACAGAAATTACATATCGTACATTTAAAAGTCTTCAATCTTGAATCTTGAAATATAAAAGTACCTATTATGCAGCAGAATGGTCAGGTTTATATTACTGGATTATTATTATTACTGATATATCAACATTTAAGCAGCATTCTGTTGTTGTAGCTGCATCAATGTTAAACTAATTAAACTACTTCATACAGTATACTGTTATCATTTATTAAACAATTATTTGTTTTTTTATATAAATTCTTAATCTGATTAGTAACTAGTGGCTTTAACTGTCAAATACATTAAGTGGAAATATTTCAGTATTATTCTTAGTTACAGTACTGTGTGTTCTACCACTTATTAATGGAGGTTTTTTTAACAGTAAAGGAAGTCAAAAGTAAATTTCTTGTGCTGTACCTTAGTTTCCCTGCATGCATTGATTTTAGCATGAGATTGCACCGATGTCATCACCTCCTGGGGGTTTATTGTTTTCATGAAGCAACCTGATTCTGATGCTGATTCTGAAAAATGGAAAAAATAAAATGCAAACGTAATGGCATGCACGACTACCTGTATGCAAACAAACACCCCCACGCTAAATAAGAACTTCTGCTTCCTGACATTTAAGTCCCCAGCGTCCTGACAATATGTCAACATGTCTTTCCATCAAACATCAGCGTTACTGCCAAGCTGCAGAATAATAAACCCAGCCAGCTTGATGGCACGCATTAAATTCAAACTCCTGAAGGCTGACCGGAGCCCCGACCCCAGCTATTCTAAGACAAGCCTCGAGACACTGGCTGTGCTCCAGAGACGATTCCAACATGTTAGCCTTTACCGGCACCAGGGGCAGCAGCAGATGAAGGAGACGAAGAGGGGTGACAAGGGAGGCGACATTGATTTGATTTCTTGCAGTTGAAAAGCTAAAGGGAGTGTGGGACTGTGGGTAATTGTCACCAGACATCAAGCGTTCGCTCCTGTGCATCGTAGCATGTTTTCACCAATTGATCGACTGTCCACAGTGATAAAGTTACACAATCCTAATCTCTTCTTGATCGATTACGATACTGTTACTGCTGTGTTTTGGTGTACCTGGGCTTTTTTTACTGTCATTATCTTCTCTTTTGGTTAAGTTGGACACATTACTGTCATTATCTTCTCTTTTGGTTAAGTTGGACACATTTCTTGTTTCTTGACCTCTTTTATTATCCACTGACTCTAAATCTGAGGTATTTAATTTTGTTCATTTTGTGGATAGCAAGGCAAGACATACACACCTTTTCTACGTCAGTGAAGGAACTTTCATGTTGTCGCTTAAAACGTGGACACAGCATGTATTATTGTGATCAATTTAGTTTCAGTTGTTCATGTTGGCAGTTCAGGACTTTCTTCTGTTGCACTCAATAAAATAACTCTGTGTGCAACAATTGGCTAGAACACTAGAAATCTAACTATGCGCATCCTTTGGGGTCTTTGAATGTGATTGATACTGTAGAAACTCAAGTCGGGACGTAGGCAGAGTTGTTTATGAGAAATGTTTCTGCACACATAACAACAGCCTCATTGTGCCGCCCTCTGGTATTCCCTTGTCTCCGCCTGTCACTGTGAAGCACGGCTAATTTTGAAGTTGTCAAGCGGATGCCAAGCAGAATAATTATGTTATAATAATGGAGTTTTCTTTTTTTTGCTTTCCTCTCTGTGTGCGTGTCTCTCTCTCTCTCTCTCTCTCCTCTCAGCCGGAAGTTGAATCAAGGGTAAATGGAGTGTCCTCTCCCACTGTGCAAGACCAAGGGCCACTTACAGAAAACTCAGGTGAGACACTCAAGACTTGCACACTCAGACTCAGACACTGCCATTGATCTTTGTGTATGAAGATTGGTCCTCGGAATCCAGTCACTGTGGTCGGAGCTACATTTAGCAGCATTTAGCAGGAACACTGAACATTTGCTCACAACATAGAAAATGTTTGTACTGTTTCTCTCCGCAAATGGAAACTTGTTGCTCACTGTGGTGTGGTGTCATATCAAAGCGTGTCTGTGGGAACTGAAATTCAACCTCTGTCTGTGCTTGTGTGTGTGTGTTTGTGTGTTCAGATGAGCTGCTGGACTCCCACAACAGCAGCTCTGACCTGGCAGATGTAATGGAGCAGATTAACAACTCCTTCCCTGCATGCAGTCGTAAGTTTCCCACTCTTCCTCCTCCTCCTCCTCCTCCTCCTCCTCCTCCTCCTCCTCTTCTCTCCCACCGTGTCCTCCCAGTCTCTGAAGGCAGATTTGCCACAAGGACTCTGGTCAGCAGAAAAATAGTGCACGTCACTCCGTTTAAGTGTTCATACTTCATCCCTCACAGAGAAGATTCCTGTGTAGCGTACCAGATGTGTGAATTAGGAAAGTTTGTACCCTCCTCTGCAGATTTTTTTTCTCAGTTAATAGTTTTTCCCATAATCCAACATGACAGCTTCAAAGTACTTGTTTTTTTCCTATCAACAGTCCAAAACCAACCAAAATATTCAGTCAACTGTCACATATGACAAAGAAAAGCAGCAAATCCTCACAAGACTGAGTCAATTATTTAATTATCAAAGCAATTAATTTTGTTTCAGCTTAAAGTGCTTGCCGTTTTAGGCTTAAATCTTCACCACTGTTATCTTACATGTTGTTGTTATTATTACAACAGTATTAAACAGTATTAAATATGTAGCTGTGTTAGTTTGTGCAGAGCCCAACATATACTATATGAAACAGTTTCAAAAGTACTTTTTACCCATTAAAACACAACAGTTCATTTTGTTTGTCCATATTCGTACTTTTTATGTCTATGACCTCTCCTACAAGATTCACCATGCCGAGGCCGTTGCAAGGGGAGAAACTGCGGTGCTTCCTTGATTCAATCAATATAACAGTCATCGTCCACCTTCTAATTGTCTCTTTTACTCCCTCTCACTGCTTTTGTTGATCCTTCTGTCTTCCTCTCTCACCACCTCACACACTCCTGCTCTGCATCTGTCTTTTGTTGTTTTTTTTGCCTCATACTGCCATTCGGCTTTCTGTGTGTGTGTGTGTGTGTGTGTGTGTGTGTGTGTGTGTGTGTGTGTGTGTGTGTGTGTGTGTGTGTGTGTGTGTGTGTGTGTGTGTGTGTGTGTGTGTGTGTGTGTGTGTGTGTGTGTGTGTGTGTGTGTGTGTGTGTGCACACTCTGTGAAGTGTCATGTATAAATGATAGCAGCCGCAGCAGCTGTGCACTGGTCTGTATTCATAAATTCAAAAGGTCTTGTCCTGTATTTCAAGGAAGAGTTGTGTATACATTGTGCTTATTCAGAAAGTGTAAACATGGTTTCTGTTCTGCATGCAGACTCCTCCGAATAGTGACTTTGAGGTTTTGAGTGATGAAATGATTTCTCAAACACGTGGATTTGAAACACAGCCTTTGGATTTTTAATATTATCATTTAAATTTGACGTTTGATATGATCAGGAAAAAACCTTACACCTTCATTACTCTTTATAGCAGAATTTGAAGGAATAGCCACCTTTGAGGATATTAATCAAATAGGAAAATAAATAAAAATGTTCGAATAGCGAGTGAGAGCTCACTGACTTTAAATTGCATTTGAAATTTTAGAGTCTAAACTCCTATGGGGGTTTTAGATAAAAATCCATTCTAATCTGGCAGACGCTCAAGCGTTATTAGCATTTGGATACTGCAGGGCTCCGAGGCACCGGGACTAAACAACGCAGAGCGGAGTGTGTGCATGAATACGTGGGAGGAAACCAGAGGCTGATAATTTAGTGTAGACGTACAAAAAGAGAGATGAACTGGGGGAGTTCAAGTGTTAAACTGCTCTATTGTCTCTTTGTTTTTGTCTCCCGCAGCCTCGAGCCTCTCCTCAAGGCCACAGGTAAGGCGAAGTTCTTCCACACTTTTACAGTTCTAGCAATCAGTCCTGTGTATTTCGTAGTTTGTTCGTAAGCTCCTGTTTTTCTTCCTTTTCTGCTTTATCGTGTGTGTGTGTTTTTTTTGGGTCACTATTTTAGTAACTGGCAAAAGGTGAGAGAAGTTTGAACAGAGCAACACAGGTAATTACAGCTGCTGCCGCAAAAAGTGGCCTTCACCTGCCTCAGACCTCCACATTTGGTGGCCTGTGAGAAAGAGACGGCTAATGGATGTCTGGGGAGTGCCATTAGCTGCTCATTTCATTCCACCGGTCTGAGGCCAAAGTGCATTCTGGGACAGAGGTGTTGTAAAAGCTGTTGCCACTGACCTTGCTGTCATTTTTTACCCCCGCTCCGGTGCCCTTCCGGTCACTCCATTCTCCCCTTTCTGTCCGCTGTCCTTTTTTAAACTGCTCGGCTCATCTCTTCACACGCAGTTAATACCTTCTACACTCCAGTTAAACTGCTTATTTGCTGTGAATCCATTTGTGGCTGACCGGTGCATTTCTGCGTACCGCTTTCAGCCTTTTACACCTTTTTACATTTAACTGAAGTCACATGAAGTTTATCAGGACGCTCTGTAATGGCTTTTTACATCTCCTCAGTCTCCTTTTAGTCCATTTCTTTCCATTGTCCTTGGCAAACACCGTTCCATAGACTTTCTGTTGGTTTTCACGCAACGACACGGGTGAATAGGTTTGAGTGCCTAATTCCATTTCTAAGTGGACAGCTATGTTTTGTGAAATCTCCCCTGCATCATCCACGCCCACCTCCTCCCTTTTCCTCCACACCGAGCTCCTAATGGACTGTAACTGCCTTGAGGGACTGCAGTCCATTTACCAGCTTTCAAACCCGATTACTTTGCTCGAACCGCTGATATTTCCACACTGATGTCTTGATGAAGAGAAATGAGCCGGGGTTCACCTGCCGCACTTGAACTAAGACAAGAGTGCTAACTTTCGGTGCCTCTAATCAAACCCAGACACGCACCACTGTTTTTTTTAAAGGGTGTCATTCCTGCTCTCCGATCCCAACGTGATGATTTCAAGTTTGTTTTCTCTGTTTTTTGCAGGTGATGTGATGACAGTCGCCACAGAGGATGGCGTGTGTTTGAGTGCGCACACATGTGAGTGTACCTACGCAGCAAGTGTTGGAAGAGACAGAACCATTCCCAAACAAACAATCTCCCCGACCCAACATCCCAAAGACGCACAGGACCAGACAACTTAACTACTTTTACCACCTTGTCTTGTACTATGCAAACTGTACATTTTATGAACTGTAGATTGTACCTGAACTTGGTTCAACATTTGTCAGTGATTTGTTTAGATATGCAGATGAGTATACGGACACGGGGCTTTGTATAGTAAAATGTGCTTTTTTTTTTGTTGTTGTTGTTGTTTTTCAGAGGGAGGTTTGAGATTTGTGTTTTGTTCTTGTTAAGTTTTGCCTTCACTGGGAATCCAACTGTTACAGTTTTTTTTTGTTGTCATTCCACTGCTTTGTTCCCTCCAGCCCCCAGTTTCAATTACTTGTCAATGGAAGTAGCCACAGGTTTTGTTCCATGTTTGGGAGCACGCACAGTTCCTGAGTAAATAACATCCAGTGGCTGAAAGGATTATTTTAAAGATGCAGAGACCGTCACTTCTCGAAAGCATCTCTTTTGTTTTGAAGATCTATCTTGTAGCATGCTTGATGTCAAGTTCCCCTTTAAAGCGTTGATATGCCGGCAGACTTTGTGTCGACTGCGATTTGTTAATGTAAACTTTACCCCTTTTGTGCCTATACAGTTTGTCATTCCACGTGTGGAAGACAGAGATTAGAGTTGATGAATTAAAGTGGGATTGTGTATAAAGAGAGAGGTTTTGGAAAATAAAGATTTAAATCTAAAGTCGATCCGAATTTGGGTTTGTAAGAGGCCCGCCGTCATTATGTAGAATAGTTGTTTTTTTTTTAAAAAGATATATGTTGAGAAATCAGAGGAAAGCCATGATTGCCTTGCTACCTCAGACTCATAGACACAGTTTTGTTTTCGTGGTTTGTAAACTTGTTTAAAACACTTGTGATCATTTACAGGACAAGAACAACCTGGTTTAGCATTCTAAGCTTTAGCTTACTGTATTGGTGTACACTGCAACAAGGAGATACCAAGTAAAAAAAAAAATTACTATTACTGTACCACAATGGGTCTGTGGCCTGCTGAAGCTAGCCGCCCGTTATGATGAGTATTACTTTTATCTGTTGTTGGTTTTTCCACTGGCCTTCTAGCACTGGTCCCTCACTGCGTTGTGTTGTTGTGCTATATGCTATCCTGTAAAACTTGTGAGACTGAACAACACTACTATAACCTCCTCTGACTGTAGACTAATGATGTTGGTGATGATTTTAATGATTCCAATCATGATGAACCGTACCATGGCAGAACTGTGTCGCTTCTCCTGAGGTATGTAAAATAGATTGACCACACTACGTGTAATATGGCTACGTTGTTTTATTCTAAATAAAATTTTTATAACAAGTGTGCATCTCCCTCTGCTGTTTTATTCGTACTGCTGACTGTCACACCCGTACAGTGATGACTGTAAATATTTAAAGGTGACATAGATGAATCACTAGACAAGAATTTCATAAACCCTCATCAAAAATTCATCCCACAGCTTGAAGTGTTTTCATATGCCGCACTTGACCCGCATTTTAAAGCACCATCTTACTGCTTACACCCACACCTGGTTTGAAGAATATAAGGCCTCATTACTGCCAACTCATCATCAGTGTCATCCCTGTAGCATTATTATCAAAGGAATTGATCACGCAGTCAGGGGTTGTATCATTATTGCGTGTTTTGTGGTGAGAGCATGCTGAGCTGTAACGGAGAACTCCAAATGAATGATGAAAGGTAATTAGCCTCTTCGACTTGTACTCCAGCCCCTTCAAACACTTTTTTCTCTCCCACTCACTTGTGGCCACACCGCGCTGATCATTCTTAAAGATTGGGTGATGTGTTCGATTAAAGATATTTACCTTGGTCTTGCTTGGCAGTGCTGCTGCCTGTTGCTGGTTATAAATCAAATCTGACCGCACAGGTCATTTCACAGTGTAAAATCGGCTCATTTTAGCAACCTGTCAGATTAAATTATGTCCCAACAACAGATTGTCTGTACTCTTAACGCTGCAGTTAATAGACCACCCTAAACTCAAAACAGCTTGTTTAATCCTTCCTCTAACTTCTTCCTGACCTTACAGTATTTGTTTTATTCTTTCTTTCTTGTTAAGAGGCAAGTCTTCGGTCTATAACCATGTCCTCTCCAGTACAAAATACAAATTATGACTGACGTATCAATCCCAATGTTGTGTGATATGTGCAAATTCGGCATAAATTTCAAGTTTTATTTTACCAATGCTGGACAAGTTTTGTCTCTTAATAGCACTTCCTATCATCTACGGTTCAAGCCGCTCCATAACACGCTTCAATAATGCAACAGTAGCCAAGCGGTAGTGCACCCTAATTGGATCTGGGTATACTGTACGTATTCTGACTCCTTATAGACAGCATGCTCACATCCTCTGGGCTCCCACGAGGGGCTTTAATTAGTCCACCAGTCCCGTTTCTGTAATGTACTGCAGGATTCAGCTTGTTTGTAAAGGCAAAGAAGTTTGTAAGTAACAAACAAGCATACACGAGGGAGAATGTAGTATTCATTCCTTTACTGGATCCCATTACAATAAGACGTGTACTGGTATTGTGTTATTAATATTAATGTGACAATTAAACTAGATGTGAAGGTGGATTTGGTTTAATTACTGTAACAATCTAATATGCTCATATGAAACTTAGTTAGAATAAGATTGCATGAGTGATCAGCAGTCTTTCCAAAGTGTTTTAATCCTGCTCAGACGCAGCTCTCTGTGACTTGGTGCATTAGGCTGTCGAGCTCCAGTGAGGTGGAGTCTGCTTGCTAGACTGAGCAAAGATAAGCATTCTTCAGTGCAACACAAACAACTCATTTAGTGGATGTTCTGTATGATAACAATGTGAGTGAAAGTCTCCAGTCCTCCAAATGGAGGTCAAAGGTCGGGCTCAGCTACAGGCACAGCGCAGCCCCCGACAGATGCTCGCTTACACAGAAGATTTCAACCTTGGGAACTCTAATCAACGGCATCCTGCGAGCCATGTCCTCAATCTTAATCATCACAGCAAGACTAAAGGTCTTGTGGCTGTAATGCTCATTACACACCAACAAGCAAAAAAGTGTTGAATGGATGAAAACGATGAGATGACTTTACTGAGGGGAAATAAATGCACTGGAGTTTTAATCCTTCACTTTCACTCAGCGACTGAAATGATTTGATTTTTACAGCAAAATGAATTAAATGAACTAGAAGTGAAAGCAGAGGGAGTCTTTGTGAGGTCAAGGAGAAATAGGTGGAGGAAATTAAGCAAAACACTGCCTGTTTCTTCCAATTAGAAAGATCTCATAGGAAACCCATTTCTATTCAGGAACTCATTATCAGTGGTGTTATTTCTGATGATCCCCATATGATTCTACCAAAATCACATATTACTAAATCTAAATTATCCAATCATAAACAGTTTATTGATTTTTTTTAAGCTTAAATTAAATCAACAAAAAAAAAAATCACATTACTTAAATAAATAAATAAATAAATAATAAATAAATAAATAAATAAATAAATAAATAAACGTATAAATAAAAAAAACTATCCGAAGCTAATGTACAACTATTGTCTGTGTACGCTAATCGGTAACCACGGTAACCAGCGCCATCTTGGATTTTGTAGCTAGCATACGACTTTCAAGTAGCATTAAATATGTTTTTGTTGTTGTTATTGTACACCTACCAGACTTTTTTGTTTGGTAACTTGTACCATTTTGTTATAACAAGGTGTGCAACCCGGCTGTTTACTTATTTATTTTAAGAGTTTTTCTTTTTAAGTATTTGAACTCCCCCTTTACTCTTTAATGTGATGGTTGTTGTGTGTCAGCTGGTGGGTCTAACTTTACCTTTTGGTCCAGACTGAAATATCCCAGCAACTTTTATGATGGATTGAAGTAAAATGTTGTAAATAGATGTATTGACAGCTCAGTATTACATTAAATACAATAAGGGCACAGCTCAGACCTTTGCTGAGAAGAGTTATGCATGCTGAAGCCCAGTGTCTGAAAAGTTAATGTATTTTAATTTAGATTGAAGACGACCAGCTGGCAAGACAAACAACTTCAAACAACACAGGTTTTGCTGCAAGGAGTTTAAGACCAACTGCACGTGCACGCAAAAGTAAGTAACTGAGCAAGAAACCTCGTGGGTGTCTGTAAAGGACACAGCCAGAAAATATGGGGCACCTCCGAAGACTTTAACAAAACATCTGACACAGTGAATATGTTAAAATCCCTCTTTTCTCTGTTGTTTGAACACCCTGAATCGTCTTTGGTTGTCCTACAGTTGCCCCTGGCGCCTCCTTTTCAGTATAAGTGACCTCATTGGCAATCACACCTTTACCCTGGCCTTGTCAGTACTGCTCTGCTCTACATGCAGAGTAAAACTACACAATTTCTTTCTTGTCTTGTGTATATGAGCCTCTCACAGGATAACAGACAATATCTTATCTATTTAATTTCCTCGTCCTCTTGTCTGGATACTCTTCTGAGCATCACCATCTGTGATCTGCTAATTCTCTTTGCTCTGGGTAAAAACAGTCTGCGATGATTCCTCCAGGCTTTGGCTGTATGGCCTCAGCTGTCCACCAACTAACCAACTCATTTTTCTGGATGGGACCGTGGTGCTGATGGTGCTGGATGTTTGTTTTTTTCCCTTTCCTCAGCCCATTTCTCATTCATGCAGCAGCGCTGGCTGGCATGCAGATCCGTTCGACAGCTGTCCCCTTTGATCAGGTGCTTGGCAGGCAGGGGCAGAGCTGGTGGTATGGGTGTCTTGGCGGGTAGCTGCCCCTGGCACAAGGCGAGGACGGGGAACAGATGTTTAGGAGGGGGGAGGCAGGACACTGCAGGACCTGTGTGGGAATACGGGATATACAGTCTGGACCCCAGAGAGATGGAGTCAGGGAAAGAGAGGGAGGGATAAGTACAAGCAACCTAGAGGGGAGAAGCAAAACCAGATTCTGTTTTCATTACCGTTATTATGTCAGCAGTTGAATCTCTGTTGTGCTTACACAGGGCTCCTCTATGTAAATGTTCCAGCTCACACAAATTTGAGTTAAACTTGTCTCCTAATGAACCTCCCAGCTTTAACAGTTCCCTTGCAGTACTTATCTACTAAAGTTTATTGTCCTCAGTGCACTTCAGATCTCCAGAATATGCTGAGTGCACATGGTGAGTTAGCATTAGCACCATATTAGCTCTCTCTTTGACAATTAATTTTAAGAAGCTAACTGCACTGGACCTTTTTCTGGCAGGGTATTGACCTAGGGTTTTCATTTGGGATGCTTTGGGGAATATTCTGGGCATCTGTCCCGTATCAGCATTTTCTTCTGTGGGCTTTAAAAAAAAAAAAGAAATAGAGAGTGTAACCTGATATATCAAGTATACTTTCTTATATCACTTTTATGTACTTCATTAAGAGCCAGCCTTAGTGTGGTGTAGTGCATCCAGAACGTTTATGTTAACTTTTTATAATTCTTTCAAATTTATATCCTAAGATTAATTTTCACTCTTTCCTACCCTCTTGTCTTAAGGGTAATTTCATCCTTATGCCATCAGTTGCCTGCTGCTTTTATACTCATATTTAAATAAATCTTAGCACCAACTTATTCACTAACATTCATCATCCTTCTCTACACTTTTAGGGCTATAACAGATACACAAACAGACTCTATACACAAGCACTTGTATTGTTGCAGTGCACCTTTTTTTTTACCTGCTTTTCTCTCCAAAACCAAGACTACTGTAACAAGCTGTCTAAGACTATATGTCCCACACCTCTTTGTAACAGGGTTTTTCATGATGCCTGGTCAGGGCCAAGGACTAATGAAGGGAGACAAACTGAAATCGGTTTGTCTGAAATTAGAGCAGTGGGAGGCGTGCAGGGAATCAGTCAGTATCTTCCCAGTTTCATTACAGCATGGACCATTAGCTGCAGGCAGGTCATTGACATTCCTGCTCACGATGTTTAGAGCCCCGCTGCCACAACGCCAGTATGAACCAATCAGGCCACTTGTAAACACAGAACACAGGCTCTAATGAAATTTGATGGGCATTTTGTATTGACTGTAGAGAGGTCGCTGAGAGATCTCTGGAAAATAAGAACTGGACATTTTTCTGTATAGGTAAAGGAAATAATAACCACTATACCCACCTCTATTATTAAAGAGAGCAATTACCATTTGATTTGCGAGTCGGAAAGTTGGGAGTTGGCAAAATATCTTGGGTGCTTTTCCTCACACCCTTTTATTTTCATAACAAACCATTTCCAAGAGGCAAATGTATTGCTCATCACACCTCTGTGGCTGTCAGGCTGTGGTTGATGCACCATAACACTTTGCCACAATCCTGCAGATTGTGAAAAGCACTCTGAATTATTAAAAGATTGCTCTTGGCCGCGGTGCTCAGAGCCCAGTTGCCACAACACCAGCATGTTGATGAGAAGACTATACCGAATGAAGTATCCACCAAGTTGTAGTAGAAATGGTTTAGTTTGAGATTAGTCACTGAAGATATGACTCATATTTTGAAATTAGAGAAGAGCGGAAAAGTTTCTGATACTGCAGGTGCAGTGATTTTTAATCAGTTTTGCATAATGATAGTTTGCTATGCACACGATGTTCTGATGTTGAAATGAGGCTGAACTTTTGGCATGCCAACTGTGCTTGCAGGTGTTTTGCTCATTGTCACTTTCATATAATATCCCAAACAAGAGTGACTGAAACCCTGGCTGTACACAGTGTATTTCATGCTTATAAAAGGAAATGCGCCTGCTTGTTGCAAATCCAATGATGATAACACTTCTGTGTTAGACAGGTTCAGTTTACAAGCTCCAAATTAGCCCGAGGATGTGTAATGTATATGAATGACATCTTGTTTGTCTCCTTAATGGTTCTCTGTGAACCCACGTTGTCAAGTGTATTCATAAACCCACCACACGTACTGCATATATATAGTACAGCTTTTGCCTCACAGGAAACAAATGGGAAAAGTGGATATGAAACGCAAAGAAAAGCCTGAGGAAAGACATAGAGGTTAGGCTGGGGCCATCGTCTGTATTTTCAGATCATCCTACCATCAGTGTGTTTGATTGCTGTTACCTGAGTTGATTGGGCTGTGGGGGTTCACCTGTGGTCTCAGTGCACCACCACCTGAGTCATTTTTTAGAGGGGACATCTTGGCAAATCGTGGTAGAATAAGCACAGGTGTATAAATAATAAAATGACTGATGGCTGAATTCCATTCAGCTGCTTTTGTCTCAGGGTCCTGGTAATGCACCTGCTGACTCACTGTCACACTCACTGTCTTGCTGGGAAACTTGAATAAATGTTATTAGTAACACCTGTGCTTTTCCTACTCTGATAAGTCAAAATGTCGGCCGTGAAAAATTGTATTTTGTGCATGCAGTAATATTTAATTATCTGAATGTAAACATTTCCATAACATTGACTTTCCTCGCAGCGCACAGTGTGAAGCTTTTGTCAGAAAAACAGGATAGTCTGTTTCTATCATATTGCACATAGTTCACGTGGCGGCACTAATTAAGTCAACAAACGCAGTGGTTCGAGCTCATTTACATCATGAGTTTATTCATGCCTAGTTAACAGTCCCCTTCCTGAAACATGACTTTTCAGCAGTTTGTAAGAGTAGTGAGCAGATAGCAACCGCTGGAGGAGCCATCTGTCCCACAGAAAATACACTGGAAGGAGCCGAGCGCTTTTTATTCTGTCACAGGTGATTATATTCTAGTTTTAAATGTAATAAGGAGAGCGGATTATACATAAATGTAATTTGCCTCATTGCTCAAAAAATAAATGAATCAACAGGGATACCTGCAATTGACAATTGTCTTCAAACATTCATAGGCGATGTGATCATAAATCTGCAAAAGCTTAATGATGACATAGTCCAATAAGCAAGAATGGGCCTACATGTCTTTGCATTCACATTTGCAGTATGTCTGAAAGTTAATGGGCAACACCGCCCTACTTCGAGTGTACTTATAGTGCTTTATCTGGTTCCCCATCAAGAGCAGAAACTTTGGATACAGCTGTTCCCCCAGTTCCTTTTAGAATATGCATATTCTTTTTGACAAATGGGTTTCTAATGATCAAAACACAACTCACAGAGGTCTTTAAAGAAGCTGTCAAATTCAGCAGGCAGGTTGATGGGAGGAAGGGGGGTTGTCATGTGTCAAAAGAACAGGTAACTCTGCTACCAGAAAGGGAGAAGATGTCAGTGAATAATGTAGGTGGGAGTTTTGTATGAGTGGTTTGATATGCTCATTTAACTTGTTACTGAAGAGTGTGTATGGCAGTGTGCATGCCTGTTTGAAAACCTGAAAGCTGCAATTTTTTTTTTTTTTCTTGTTTTAACGTCATCTTTAATACTCAATGATTCTCAGTGAGCTAAACTTAGAAATGCATCGGGGCCTTCTAAAAACAAGGCTGAGTGACTTTTTCACTGGAAAGCTACAGCAAAGAAAGAATAGGAACTAAACTGAAGCCAAAACTGTGCAAAACTGAAGAAAACACAAAATTCAAGAAGCAATGACTCTACATTATAAGCAGAAATAGTAAAGTAGCCACAGAGACAGAGACAGGAAAGGTAAGTAGAGAATCAAGTTGACAGCTGGTGGCAGCCACTTCAGATTCAGCCCGTCTTAATCACTTCTATTGTGAATAACTGAATACTGAATCACTTGTGATTCATATTCCTAACTCATACTCTTGGCTTTGTAATACAGTATGTGAGCTGAGACAGACAGTCTTCTGCTTGAATTTTTGATAATAATTGAAGGAGTACTGCTTTCAATTATCCACCAGTGAGTACAGGAGCTATCCATCATTGGCCTTCGTTGTTTTCATTTTCTCTAATTGGCATTTCCAGTGTCTGCCAGTTAGAAGCAAACTGAAGTGTTAAACCTCTTGCTTTTCTGTGATTCTTCATGTTGTTCCATTCTTCTCTCTCCTTCTTCCTATCGATGTTTCCAAGCTTTCTGTTTTGCTCTCAGTTAAAATGAAGCCTCACGCTCTACTCCAAGTCAACTTGCGTCTTCCATATAGCACCTAGATCAGGGGTCAGCAACGTTTTTCCACTGATAGGTAGTCACACTATTATTGGAATAATAATAATAATAATAATAATAATAATAATAATAATAATAATAATAATAATAATTACCAACTGCAGTCTAGAGGAGAAGTGAGATGTTGAGAGATGTGAAAACCCCAATATTTTGTCGGGTTTTCTTCACAATTCTCTAACACAACTACAATTAACAGGTTTCAACCCTTAATCTGTACTAATTACCAAACAGCCCAGACACCTGCCGCCTAGGTGGACGAGTACTGTGTGTTGTGTCTTATTTAACTTAAAGGGTTACGGGGCATTCCTGTGATACTTTCAGCAGCACACATTCCTCTGAACGGTCTGTTGTCAGTGGCGTCCACCTTCATCCACTGCCACACTGAACACAGGTGCATTTGTCAGTGCAACAGTTTTCTGTAATGCCCCTCATTGGTCACAGAGACAAGTCTTTATGTCTGTCTTTATTCAGCAGTTCATCAAACAAAACCTCAATTGGGAAAAGCCTCATATATATTTTCTGTGTTATGATTGATTTCCCATGTTTAGTGATCCACTTTTCATATTATGTATTTATTTTATAGCTGCCCTCTGTAGCCTGTCTTAAACATGCTACTTTGCTGTCAATATTCTGACTGAGCCCTTTGGATTCACTCAGCTTAATCAGATCATCTTTTAAGTGTTTTCCGTGCTTAGTTTTCAAAATGACCCTGTACACTTCAGCACACACATCACATTTTCACAGCAAAATGCACTATTGCTCGGCCTCCTGTTGCAGCGAAACTCTGTTGCTCAATGTGCAAATTGGTGTGGTGTGGTCTCCTCTTTGCCAGGTAGTTAAATTGTGGGCTATGTTTTTGTAAATGCAGAATTGTCATATTATCATGTCAGTTATAATTCATCATGCTGGTTTCATATCTTTGATAACAAACCTAATTTAGCAACTTGTAATTATGGGACCATACTACTGTAATCTTTAACAGAGTAGTGATGTAGGTGTATGTCAATATTGTAGTCTGGTTTTTGCTTTTTCACGTTCCACTGAATCTCTCTTACTCTCTATTTCCCAGTATCACTTCTTGATGAGGTGGCTGACCTACATCACATCATATAAATCCACTATACTGAAGTTCCCCTTGTAGCAAACCAGCAGAATTCAGCTGTCAGATATTTGTTGTCCATCAGGTGTGACATTGTACTCTAAACCACAACAGTGTGCCTTTTAGCAATAGTATGATACAAAATTGGCTGACCAGGGATCAGGGTACATTTACCAGTTCGAAGTAGCATTTACATGAATTGATTTTGTTCAAATAAACTGAACTAAAATTACTCTACAGTATGTTTTTTTGTTTTTCATCTAATGAAGAGAAGCAAAGGAGATGCAGCAGGATGACAGCCTTAAAACTAAAATGAAAATCTCATGGCTGGAATCTCAGTCTTGCTCCTTCTACATGTCTGTATTTCATTATTCATGGATGACAAGAGTTGCCGGGGAAAGTGTTGCCCCACTTTTCCCCCCTCTCAAAATGCGTTGAAGTAAAGCTGAAACCAATCCGGCTTAAGGCCCTCTATGTGTTTCCTCATAGCCCCCTTCCCAGTGCTGTAGTCTTAGTGAGAATTAGTTGGGAATCAGTCTTCTGTGTGTGATACAGATGGCAGTTGGAAAGCAGGTTATCCTTTCACTGGAAAAGGCCTGGGATGACACGGCACAACACCTTGTTTTTGTTCCCAAATCCGCAGGTGAACAAAAGGAGCACTGTGCACTGGCATCAGCTGAACCAGAGCTGCCAGGGCTTGTCTTCTCTGCATACTCTCTTCTCTGCTGACGAGGGACAAACCCAAGTGCAAAAGTGGAGCAGACATCTAAAAATAACAAAAACCTGTTTACTGCCCCATGATCAGCAGTGTGCCCCCGTGTGCATGCATTTACATTATGCCCTGCTGTGAGTGAGTGCGTGTTTGTATTTTTACTTGGATTAATACGAACGTGAATGCAGTTGCATTAGCTTATATGGTGTGAGCTGTGATTTGACGCAGAGCTTTGTTTAGGTGTATTGCAAATCTATCGCTTTGGGGTTTGGTGAGTTTCTTCTCTGGGAAATATGTGTTCAGTCTTTCCATTAACTATTGAAAACAACATCTGCTTTGGAGAATTCCTTGTCAAGCTATGCATCTTTAAATAACCATTTAATATGGGCTTCTGGTGCGACTGAACAGTCACAATGCACAACTTTTGGCATTGGGAATTTTAGAAATGACAAATACTGACGGCCAAGAGGTTTGCTTGACATGTTTTGGGGCGCCAGGAGATTTTTCAGACAAAAGTTTGAACTGACAAATTCTTAAACCCCATTTTAACTCCAGCTAAACTTTCTTTGTTGCTAGTAGCAAACTAAGACAAAACGTGTGGATGGATTCAATTTGCACATTAGCTGATAGTATTCAAGGGAGAGCTTAGATATGGATTTCTAGGGAGGGCTCTCGGAACATGATTTCAGCTTTGTAATTAAAATTTCATCAAGTAATGAAGCGAACCAGAGGCTAAATGAGCATAAAGGTTAATCATCTGTTCAATAGCTAGAAGGTCAGACTTTGTGTACTTTGGATTATGTGAATTATTAAGTGTGTGCTGGCCGCTAATATCAACTGTGCGCTGACATGAAACTAATGGACATGTTAAGTGTGAGCTCTGACAAGCATTGTCAATTAAAGGTTAATTGTTAATTATCCCAACACGTGGAAGAAACACCAATAGTACAGCAGGAAGGAAACAAAAATTGTTAATGACCTTGAGACAGCGTGAGAGTGAGTTTGTGCGAGAGACAGAAAAAGAGAAAGTGTCTGCACTATGTTATCTCTGTGTGCACGCATGTGTTTCTGCATGTATTCAGCAGAGAGACCGTCTTATTTCCGCTGCATGCTGATTACCATGCGGCCTTTGTGCCTGTGTACTGTAGGGTAAATGATTGCAGGTGAATTAGCCAGCCCTGAGAGTCTTATTGGGAAACATTGCTGCAATCACCTAATGGTCCATATCCATCCCCTGCATTAATGAATCTCTCTCCTTTTCTCTTCCCTATTCGTTTTCCTCCACTACCTTCCATGCTCACATATCTTCAGCTGAAATTGTGTTAATCCCTCTCCCACATTTTCTCTAACTCTCTTGCAGAGTCCTTTGCTTTCCCCCTTTCCTGTCTTTTCTCCTGCTGCCTCTCTTTCCTGCTCTCACTTGCTCCTCTTGGCTTCAGCTTTCTTTTCCATGCATGATCAAAATGCTGAAGAGAGGATCTCAGTGTGTTTGTTTAAGGACATCCTTACATACAAAGTATGTGCTGCTTTCTGTGATTCAGTTGGAAAATTAACAACCGGTAGATGCATCCAGTGCTCCAAGCCTCCACACTGTGAGCCAAAGAAATCATAATGTTTCTATGATAGTCTGTAGCTATTAAATGTGTGCCCTGTAAATGTCTTTACAACCGCTCGCAGTACTCATTTCCTGAAATTATGCTCAATTTCCGTACAACCCCAACAAAAAACCAAACCAATCAAGTCCAAAGTGCTCTGGCCGAAAGCTAGAACAGAACGTGCATCACATAATCACACAATAAAAAACAACCGACTAAAACTAGGCCTATAAATTTAGCTTTGTCCTCTGATAATAGAAACAATCTAATATGTGCACTGCTGAGTATCATAACAAGTGAGAGCATTAAATTCTTGCAGTTATCTACGTAGGTGTTATTTGTGTTGGTGTCCTTGTATCAGCTCCAAGAAACTTTTCTTTGCTTCCCTAGTCTTCCTTTATGTTATCTTTGTTCATCTTTCTAGTGCCAAAGGGTGATTGAGCAGTGCGTTGTTGCTGCGTCACATGTAAGAAAAAAAGCCACCATATATGGACTTCTACTCTTGCCATGCACAAGAAGCAATCTTGATTGACATGTTCATCGATTAGTTAGCTTGACGTGTGAGAATGTCGACTTGCCGACAGGACTTTAGTGTTGAGTAAATGAGGGGAGTATTTTGTCACTAGATGCCTGACAAAAAGCTAGACTGCATGCATTAGCTGGACATTTTTTACTGGCACATTAAAAGCCTAATTATAGCTTTCATTTTTGAGATACTCGTGAATAAAGACAAGTGAAACTACACGTTGTGTTTAATGCTGGAATATGTGAGACAGAGTGTGGTCTTCTGTTAGGTAACCTCAATTTTTCCACAGTAATCCACAGATTTACCTCTGCATCCTGAAAGCTCTTCCCCTTGATTTCAAAACAAAACCTGGGTGAACGCACTGGAACAGCTCTCCGAGGTAGATGCCAGTTGCCATAGCATGCTCACAGTGTGGGGTCATTATTGATTTAGACTAATCCCCCCCTATGTACAGGATTATCTCAGTCTGAGACTGCACAAACCACTGTTTACAAAAGACAGCACAATGTATCAGAAAGCCGGTTGAATTCACTCTGACCAGCAGCTAACACTGATCTGAGCTAATCCGGCCAATGACAGGGTCTGTCAGAGCAGGTTGTCATGGTGACACCTGATGTTCTGGGATGTAAAGGATAGCTTTTGTTGAATAAATGTTCCTGTGTAAAGATAACGGTTTTAGGTCTTCTTTGTAATCTATCCTGTATTTTACTGAAAAATGAATATGTTCTGTAATGCTTCGGATATAAACTGGGGAATAAAATGTACGCATATATATATATATGTTCACTGTCAGAAAAATAACACAAATACAGAAATACAACACACAATTTTATCTTATATAGTACCTCTCCAGTTTCCCTCTTTCCAGCCACCATTAAATCACAATTTTTCCCCCCGATTCACTCCCGAGTGAAGTACACTTCAGGTGCTGTCTTTGCCCGTGTGTTTACATGGAGCATTGTGCAGAGCGTTGGTGTATACCTGCACAACCCTGTCTTAGTGTGCTCTTTTTGATATCCGGCCAAGTTGTGGAGTAGCGCGGGACGAAGCCCAGTGTGTGGTGTGTGCTGGGAAGCTGGGAACCCGCTGCTTTGTCTTGTTGTTTTTGTCCACAACTGTTTCATGCTAATGTGATGGGCTCAGACCTCCTCACTGCCCATTTCAGTGGGAAAAGATAAATTGATGTTACACACACCCCCCACAAGCCTCATTCCTCTCCAGCAGAAGGATGTAAACTAATTAGTCATTGTTGAGTTTTTTCTCTTTCTCTGTGAGTGTGGGTGTAGGTCTTTACCACACAAGTGGGTGGATGTATGCTATGAATGTACTCTTACGTGCTTTGTGGTTATGTGTATATGGAGTGCTGAAGGCCAAGGAAAATGATGAAAATAATAGCGATGTTTTTCCTCTTGCATCATTTGCTAACCAGGTAAATTAGTGTTCTTGTTTGTGTGGGAGCAAATATGCTGCACACTGAGGTCTATTCTTCATAATAATATCATATTGTGACTATTTAATCATGTGGAAGATGGGTCTAAGCTAACTCCAGCTTCATCTGCCTGCTCAAGAAAAGAATTAATAGTGAATTGATTTTGATTCGGAAGAGAAAATCAATCAAATGTTGGCATTAAGGTTGTGTTGTGAGACATGGAGACTATATAAAGTATAATTAAGTCCCCCCTCATTGGGGGCACTATGTTATAAGCTGATGCCAATATTTCGATTGTCTCTGTGCAAACCCGTGTTTTGTGTACAGTAGTTTTTTACGGTCTTTTTTAACTGTTGCAGCATTTCTTGTTTAATATTTGCCAGATGAGATTTTCCCCAAGAGAGTTTAACTTTGCTGTAGGTGGAATTACAAAGGTGTTCAATCTGGGATTGAAATTAGCTAAATAAACATTTTGAAATGAAATGTAAAGTATATAGAAGGCTTTTATGAACAGTATTATAGTATAAGACTATTAGGGTTGTGAGTATTGAGTTTATTTTTAGAGTATAACATTTGCAGCACAAGATTCTTTGTTATGTGCAAATCCTCTTCCCTGCCTGGGGTTTTTCATTGCAGGTTGATGTCGATGTGTTTGAGGTTCTCCAGACTGAGCAAGGCCTTTGGGTCCTCCACACACCAACATGACCAAATCACACACCAACGTGACCAAATCCATTTCTCATCTTCATATTTACACACACCAAGACTCAAGGTAGAGACATATTGAATGCCCTTTTCTTTGCTCTCCCAAGATTACCTGTCAGACTTGTCATGGTTGGCTGATGTGAACATTGTTTCAATTCTTTCTTTCTATGTGGTGTGTGTGTGTGTGTGTGTGTGTGTGTGTGTGTGTGTGTGTGTGTGTGTGTGTGTGTGTGTGTGTGTGTGTGTGTGTTTGCAGTCGCTTCAGTAATCATGGCTATGTGACATTCTTTATCTACATCTTTAGACAAGTAGCTTGGAGCTCCCTTGGTTACAGACCACAAATAGATCCCACCACAGTAAGTCCTAGCTTTGTAGCATTGCACAGCAACAGAGATCTCTTGAGGCTGGTGGGCTGTATAAATGATGGTATTCTGATGCTGTTTATTCCTGAAACAAGACTCTATCCATCTCACGCCTGAATGCACTAGGAACACGCAAAACCACTTAAACAGAGGAAGGTTAAATATTCTGCATGAAGAAAAGATGTGATGGCTTTAGTCACATACCAGTTTCAGTTTCCTGAGGCACTTCATCACTCAAGCCAAAGAAATCTGGAAAAAAAAACGTCTTTTCTTTTTCCTATCTGAGGAGGAATTCTGTTTCACACCACTTCCATAGGAAAACAAGATATCAAGATGTTTAGTTGATATTGTTTCCAAACTATTATCTGGATAGCCACAATATAACAAATCATCCATTTTTGAGAGCCTCAATACAAGCGTGGATGGCAGAGGCAGCTTTGTAGATTGGAGAGAGAGCCCAAGGCACTGGCTTTCCTTAACAATCCAATTTACTTCCATGGGAGAGGGCCAAAATACATCATTGCCACTCATTGCCTTTTCTGTATGTATCTTTTTTGGATTCCCCCAGCTCTCTCCTTTAATGAACAATTTATCTGCAAGGTAGTAGTTTCAGGCTTTGTTGATCCTGGGCTACTATTTCATATAAAAAAAATCAATCCAAATTACATTCTTCTTTGCAATGGTCCTTTATTTAATAATTAGGTATTTTACTTGTAGTTGGCATGCAGTGTCAATGAAAGAGAAGTGGCCTTAATCACAGTATCATTCAAAATGATGTTCTTGCCTGAAAACTGTTTTGCTATTTCAAACATTGTAATAACTTCAGGTACAAAATGTAATGATTTCACTGGCCTTAATATATCTGGCAGCTGGATAGCGAACCAATAATTTAAAGAGTAACCACACCCAAAAATCATTTATTGAGTCGTAAACTTCTACTTATTGCTAAACACAGACAAAACTAGAAGATTGAACTCAGAGTGCAGATTTTGGCCAAGTGTGTCCCAGCTGCGTTTGATTTAGTGAATAATAACATATCAGGTATGGAATTACTCTGCAGATGCTCTGGTTCAAGCTGAGACAAAACTGTTGTCAGGTTTTGAGGCCAAAATGTAGTCTGCAACAGAAAACCTTGTTTTTACCCTCGGCAAAATGGTGAAGACTGTGCACCTACCAGCCGGTTAAGATGAGTAGTCAGCAGTCAATGGCGGTATAAAACAGAAAAATCAATAAAATAGGGTTTTTTTTAAAATTGTGAATCACAGCAACCACAAGAGCATAAAGTAATACATGTAAACAAATGATATTAGACTGATGGGTCCAGTAGTATGTGAGATTAGATGTGGACAGATACAGTACACACACAACCAAATGCATGATCCCCTCTGAGCTCACGCCTTGCAAAATAATAAAACAGTAGTAGCCATGGCAAGAGGTGAGTGCAGGTGCATGCATGTGTGTGTACTCACCCCAAAAACTCTGTTTCAATGAGCTACCTAATAAATGAAACCAGCAGAGAGATGCTTCAGGTGTGCAAGAATAATTGGACTAAGCAGGAGAGTTGTTCTATGAGTTATAGCCTATAGTTTTAGTAATTTGTGGTATTTTCTAATAATCATTTTTGAGTGGCTTTTATCCTATTGCCTTTATAGAAATGTGGCTCTGAAAAGTAGTCATTAGAACTCGGATTTTAAGCTAATTTAGCCTTGCTCTTTGCTGGAATTATTAACAAGCCTTCACTCACTCCAGCAGAGAAAGGCTGTATATGAACAAGAGATTTATTTCTTTTCTGTGGCAGTAAACAGAACACATGAGCCCATCGACAACTGTGCTACAGTTTCCTGAGATTTTCTAGACATTTAAGGCTGACTGACAGGAACTCACCATCTCTAATAAGCATGTGTTTTAAATTGGCACAGAGAGATACTCGAAACTTCACACTTGTATTGTACTGTGCAAACTCTTTACTATTAATGGGACGAAAGCACTACATTTTATTGCAGGTAAATAATGCACTAGGCAATTTGCACATTCAGTCTTTGTGACATTTTCATCCTCTAAAACAAGAAAAACGTATTTCTGTTATTTTATGCAATCATTCAGCGTAAAGGCTGTTTTGCAACTAAAATAGCTGCAATTGTTGTTTTCCTGTCATTTCTGTTGATAATGCCACTGCCTGTTATAAAAAGGCTTGCTAAAACAGGTTGTAAGTAATTGTGAACAAAAAGCCACCATGAATTGTATACACTCTAAGAAACTACTCAAAGCTTTCTTACCTACTTAAAAGTTTGAAACATTGAAAAATAAACAACACAACATAAAAACTAGCGGATCTATAAGTAAGCATAACAAGATGGGTCTAATACAGTAGTGACTTTGTAAAAAGCTTGGAAGCTTTATGCATTCCTGTAACAATCCTCAACAGCCATTTTTTACCCACTTAAGAGTTAGATAGATTGCTTCCATTAAATGTCATGAATAAGTAATTGGAATCTCTGCTGTCGTGATGGGGAAATTATGAGGAAATTGAATTTATACGAGCACACACACACACACACACACACACAGTGGCACACATGCAAACGCACACACTTTTTAAATAGCGTCTGTTATATGTCTTAGTCGTCCAACTCCTCCTATGCCACGACAGGCCAGACAGTAATATAATGTGATAGGTCTCTTGTCTCTGTCCAACACGTCCAGCCCTGTGAAGACAGGAAGGAAGTGATAATTACAATGACTTTTGTGTACTCACTTCAGACATTAGTGTGACCAGTAATGGCATTCCTCAAACCCCTAACAGCCGTTCTGAGAGCTGGATGCAAACACCAGCCAGCATTCACCCCGTCAACAGCCAGAAATAGGTTCCTGATGCCACTTTTGGACAATTTAATGACATTTTCTAAGAATGGCCCAAACATGGCCAACCACGACCACTCCACCCCACTTCATTTGGTGTCTGTGCCGAGATAAAGCAGGTGGGAGAAATAATGGCTGGTAAAGGTTTTACAAATAGCACGAAACATTTTCACGTCAACTGGAGCCAGCCATTTGCAAGAGCGAGAATAAATTACAATGCCAAAGTCTGTTCTAATAAAGTACTCTCATCCTCACAGATGTCCTTTTCTCCCTCCATCTCTAAATAAAGTCAGCTCAACCTACCGTGTGAATCATTTTAGGGACACTTTCACACTCACTGATCCATATCGTGCTGAAACAGTCTTCAGAGAAATGATGCGAGAGGAACACAAAATGCCAGCAAGTGGTCGGTACAGCTCCCCAAAGTGGCTGAGTCAATGATGAACTAAGCTGCTACATGTGAACAAAACAACTGTGAAACTATGCTCTCTTTTTTTGTGATGAAGTTGTTCTGAGGAAGTTTTGGAAAAGTAGATCTAGCATGAACTTAAAAACTAAAGCAAGTGATAGAAATTATGTGAGAGTGACAATTATTTGGCAGTCCAACATTGCTCCAATCCTTGGGGTGGAACCTAAGGGTTTTGAACAATAGGCTGCTGTGCCTCTGGCATGAGACTGTACTGAGGCAATTTATCACGAGTTTACTGTACAGGGTTGATTTCTTCGACTTAATTAGTTTAGTACCAGTGCTCAGTTGTCTCAGTTACTGACAAAACTAATAAAAACTCAAAACCCATTTATATTTTACATGAACAAAAAATAAATTATTTTGGCCAATGCTAGTGGCTAGTTCTGTCACCACCTATTTTGTCATAATATCATGTAAATTCTCCAAACCTCTACAGTATGTGTGACTCTTCTAAAAATCTGTATACATATTTTGGCACATTGGTTAACCTGTGCCTAACCAGCTGGCATCTTAGATATTGCTTCCAACCAAACATTATGTAAACATTTATGTAAATTTATGTGAATGTGTGGGTGTGTGTGGTGTACATACATACATACATGAATGTTTGATTTTGACTCACTTTTACTAAATTTTTAAAGTAACTCTTTTTGCATTGGTTATTCGTTAAAAACAATAGCAGCAGCATTTTTTTTCCACAATATGATTAAAAACAGCCCATTTAAAGGTTTTGATTTCATTACCGAATGGGATAATTGTCTATTATGTACACAATTCTTACCTACTGTCAATCCTAATCTGAAATTTAACTGAGCCCACTAGAGTATTTCTATGGGCTGATTTCTGTGTCTGTAGAAACTGAATTTGAATCGTTTAGAACTGAATCTTGTGGGTTGAAATTGAATTTAGAGGACTGAATTTGAATTGAGAGAACTGAAAGTGAAAGTACATAAAAAGTTGAATTTCTAGTGAGGCTCAAATACAGTTTCAGTTGCAAGTGAATTCAGATTCATAATATTATATTCAGTTTCAAGTTTATTGGAATTCAGTTTCAAACTAATAAATTCAAATTCAAATTATGCTATTCAGATTCAGTTTTTCAATACAGTTATTCAAGTTAAACAATACAAATTCAAATTATGCACTTCAAATTCAGTTTTTTAATGCAATTATTCAACTTGAGCAATTCAGATTCAGTTCTAAATTATTCAAATTCAGTTTCTAGTGACACAAAATCAGCCCATATATTTCCTCCATCTTTGCAATCTATCAGCTCTAAGAAATTCAAACAAGAATCTTGAAACCAAATTTATCATGCTTAGATCGAGGGTTATGGAAGTGCACTTCTCCTGTCCCTGGAGTCCAACCAGGACAAAGCATGTGCCAATTTTGAGTGGCAACTCGTATTAGAGACCAGGACCTATAGCTTACCAGCCCAAGAAATGGAAGGTTTTACATTATTTTGGTCCACAGAGTAGCATCGTGTATGTGTATGTGTGCGCGCGTGCACATTGTGTTCAGGCCCGGCTGCACAGAAATTGTTTCCGGTGCCCTGAGTTCATGTTTACCTGCAGGGTAGAAGTAAACTTAAAGTTAAACTTTAACTTAAAGTTTAAGTTTGCATCATTGCGACTGACTGGATGAATTGCTTATCCTTCTCTGGCCTGAAAAAAGGAATGTATTTATTGTAAAGGTCATTTACTAGCAGCATATCTATTGAATTTCGCTGAACCTTGCCCTTTTTATTTTCCTCTCAGCACTCAACGCAACAAAATACACACATACATATTGCTCAGACACATGTTGTCCACTGTGGTCATATCTGTGTCCACACAGATGTCTGCGAGGGAAATGTCATGTTGTTAGAAGGTACTAGAACAACAACATTAGCCTGGCCCTTCTGCTGATGAATATAGAAACGGATTGCATGAGATGGGAAGAGGGCAGATACAATTGAAGGCGTAAACTCTGGCGAGCACAAAATTAGAAATTGGGGAAAACATTTCAGACAGAAAGTGGCCAGAGGGGCTGATTATACAGGAGAGAGGAGCTCTTATGTCTCTGTCACTGCATCAGGTTTGGACAGTAAAGGACTAAAGGGACTGCAAAGAATGTTTCTTCATGACTGCACTTCCTGTCTGTCCCTGCCTGTTCTTGCTCTCTGTACTACATTGGATGTCTGACTCACGGCTTGTCTTGTCACAGTAAATCCCAGTGTATCTCTCAGCAAACGCTCATAAACATGTTACAAATGTTAACAACGAGTGAAAGAGAAGAGAAACTACTCATACACTCACAGAAAGTTGTCTCAGATTTGCCACCCACTCAACACCTAAGACGGATATGTGAAAGGGATAACCTCTGCACTATCGGTTAACCTTTTTTCTGGAGCTTATCTGCTCTTAATGAACACAGCTACCCGTTAAATCCTGACGAATGGACACTAGGTCGCCTAACGAGCACAGAGCCACATCTATTACCAGCTACACATATTCACCTAGCTAATGATAATGGCAAGAAGGCTTTAATGAGGGTCGTCTTGACGTCTTACAGAATGTTCTACTGAATCTGCTGCCTGCTGTAGAATTCATAATTAGGCTCATGTTTCACCTGCACACTTTCTATGTTCCCATCGATGGTATTTATGATAAAAATAGTGCACCACCTTTTTCAACGTTCTCTCCTCTGCCTACTATGAGTTGCATGTCTGCTTGAGTAATGTTAAATGGCCCATGCTAATGTAACAGGTTCAATTACTGCATGAGGTGCCCAAACTGAATACTGAAAAGACAGCTTATTCACGAGCTGAGTGAGAAATACTTTGCAAAAAAGGAAAAATCAATGTATGTAATTTATATCCAGACCAAGACCCTATCTGCCATATACAGCATTTCTAAATGAACCAATTTACTCAAATGCTTGAAACTGAAGTCAAACCAGCATGTCGAGCCATTTTCAAACTGTGCGTCTCCACACAGGGCTTTGACCTGCACAATTATTCAAGGTGGAATGGATTCAAATAGCCCTCTAAGCAAAGTGGCACAGGCTTTAAGCAGAGGGGGCAATCATAGGCACAGAATGAGAAACTCAAGTAGGGCAGCAGCTGGCTGCAAAGAGAAGAGGATCCAAGCGGAATAAAGAGATCCTTGCTCAGGGCGAGAGCAGAGCTACTATCCTGTAACAGAGGGGCGCTATCAGGACACTGGCACACTGACTTCTGCTTTCATTACTCCATGGGTAGAAAGAGGGTCAGTGCACATGGACATGCAGACACCTATGGGATAATTAACAGCATCCTTCAGTCTTTTAATATTACTGTCTCCACCGGTCTGCCCTTACTGCACCCCAGGTGGCTTTTTTTCCCTTCTCCTGCTCCGGGCCCAAACTGCAGAATAATTGCTGCAACTTCCAAACTCTAAAGTGATGCTAAAGAGAAGGCACCTGTTAGGCAGCAGTCTCTCATTTCAGATCTTTTTTTTGAGCCATACATTTACATTACATCAAACTAATGTGTTATGCCTGAAATATTGAGCAGAGCATTGGTTGTGTGTAAGTGTTGTGTGTTGGTGAAAACTGCTACTTTAAAACTACTTATTCTGACCTTCCCACAGCCTCTGACTGCCTTCTCTTTCACTATTCATTTAATTTATTGTGAGCAGTTAAGTCACTGTGTTTCACTCCCATCCCATCTTCAAATAAGCAACAGTTTTCCAAGGAGAGCCGGGCATTTAAAAATATCTCATGTTTTTGGGCGCCTGGTTAGCTCTGTCAGTAGAGGTGGCGACCCATGTGCCGAGTCCTTCCTGCAGCGGCCCAAGGTTCGAATCCGACCTGCAGCCCTTTGCTGTGTGTCATCCCCCCTCTCTGCCCCCCTTTCCTGTCTGTCTTCAGCTGTATCTATCAAATAAAGGCAAAAAGCCCCCAAAAAATAACTTTAAATAAAAATAAAATATCTGATGTTTGTGGAGAGAGTTTTGAAAGACTTTTGAGCTTTCCTAATCTTCAGTTCAGCCAATTGACACAAGATAAGGACGACATGCTGAACCTTAGTACAAAATGGACCAGTGCCAGAGTTACGTCAAAGTTTTGAGACATAGCCTCAGACTAAAAGGGGGTAAATCAATATTCTCTCTGTTTGTTTGACATGTTTGAAATAATTTATAAACCCAACTCAGAGTCGCTGCCTGATTTTGCAGGCATCATGGCTACTGTACATGTGCAAATAAACAAAACTATCACTGTTAAGGACAATTGAGGCCTTCAAACTTGACTTGACTTTAAAGTTAGAATGGCTAGTTCCCCCTTGGTCAGACAGTGAGATTCAGAACAGGTTGGTCTTGGATGAGGTTGTAAATTTAACATGGACAAATACACCGTTTAACAGCGGTTTTACTCTCAGTATTTACATTAAAAAAGGAGAAATGAGGGTAGATGGCAAAAGGCAGCGATTGATTCCTGGGAGTAATCCCATTTTGTCTTTCTGTAGTCAAAGGCCATACATTGTCTTTACACTGGAGGATAGATAGTTAATGGAGTCAATGAAAATGAGTTGTAAAATATTGGATCAGATTGTTCTGAAAAAATTCCCCATGGCAGTGAATTGAGTGCACTGAGTTTCCCGGGCTTGCTGATTTAGGTTTTAATTAAAGTTTAGAATCGAGAGTGGTACAGCACAGATATCATGGGCTCATATTGTACATCTCTGATAGTGATAAACTCCTTATTGACTCAGTGATTTTATGAGATAAATATGGCTCTCATAAATTACCCTCAGTGGACAGTAATGATGATCGGCCATTACTTAAGCTTCACAATTGCCAGATCAATGGTGACTTGGCATCAAATTCCTGGTGTTATAATTGTTTGCATTCACTATAGTGCACGAGTTGCTGTCCTCTTATTAAAAAGAGAGATGTGGTGGGTCTACTGCCAATAGGGCCGTCTATTATTCAGCAGCATCCAACATCAATTCCTGGGGCATTTTTCAGAATTGGGACTGATTTCCTCCCTGGAAACCATAAAATATGATTTCCCATATCTATTTTTTTTTACCTCCCACCCTGGTCGCTGCAGAACATGATTGAGTATTTAAGGAGCCTGGGGATAAACAACAGGCTTCACAAAGACATCAGGAATATGCATTGCTGCAGAACGATAGGATGCACCAGGGGGGTGATTTGTCGTGGATCCCAAGATTAGGACTGTGTGCCAAAACAAATGCCTTTGTCATAACCTTCAGTGGCATGTAAAAAGTACTGAAACAATAATGTTGGCTGCATATTTTCACATTCCGTACAGCTTCTTAGCAACAAGGATTTTTAGCAGTTAATTTGGTATTTTATGAAGTTTGAATTTACAGAGATTAAAAGCTTTCTTTTGAAATATTCTTTCCTAAAGACGTTGTTGAATCCTTTTCTTCCTCTCCAAGGTTTGGCTGTTTTATAGACTCAATTATTGTTCACCCACCGTGGCCCGACCTCATCCTCCCTGCACAGCCATTCATGACATCCACATTGTGGCTGGGACTTCATCGAGGGTGTATTCAGCTGTTGGCACCAGCTCGGATAAAGAAACAAAGTGTCATTTTTGTATGTTTTTTTTTCCACTGTCATACCAGGATGGCTTTGTTTTTCCTAATCTTTCTCTCTTTTTTCTATTTCTACAATATTTAATTGAATATTCCTTTTGGACTTGATTTAGCAGCTTAGGAGAGTATGGGCTAAGGTGATCTTTGGCATTTTACTTTTGGCCTGTAGAACACTTACACTAGCCAACTATAAGAAGTAACAGCCAAGAGAAAATAAAAAATTAGAAGGATGCTTAACAAAATAGTTTATGGTGACACTTCACAGTCCTGTTTATGTGCTTCTTAGTGTAAATCACGAACTCTGATGCTTGTTTGTGTGCACCTGTATGAGCTTGCCTGTCTGTGTGTGTGTTTAAGGTCACTCCAGTAATAAGCAAACTGTCTCCCTGCTCACCCTGCTTGTTCTTGGGTCTTTCTCCACAGCCTGTTTAGTTGCACCCAGCTCTGAGCACCTAAATGGAAGAACTTACCAAAGCCAAGTGTGTTCATCTCGTGTCTTTGCCCCTGTGTACTATATATGAAAATATGTGTTCTTGTGTGAGAGAGAAACAGAGATAGAGAGAGAGAGAGAGGAAGATAAGTTGAGTAATTGACTTTACTCTTGCTGAAACGAAAACACACTTCACACACTCACATGCTGTATTTTACTCTGAACCTGTGCCAAAGGTGTGCAGTATTATGGTGACCTTCCTTAAAGCAACAGATAAGGTGAAAGGATTATAGAATGGATTTCTACTTTTCCTCTGCTTTTTTTTTTTTCCTGGCATGAAGACACGTAGAGAAATTATTATAACAAGCATTGCCCAAAGCAAACCCCATTTTTAGATCCCAGTCAAAATAATGAGCTTCAAGCTTTATATGTTGTTTCCCAGCATGTGCACATGCAGAACCGAACAACAACAACAACAACAACAACAACAACAACAACAACAACAACAACAACAACAACAACAATTCCCTGTTCTCTCCTGCCTCTAATTTTGTGTGAAATTAAGTCTTTGAATTGTGTTACAATGTATACTTTTATTTGATTTCTGTATTATTATGCAAAACAGCAGATGGAATTAAGTTTCAGGAGCTTCAACCAACCAAATCTTTTTTCCTATACTTACTTTTCGAAGTCATCTGCCCGGCCAGAGAAATTAAGTGGGTTATGCATGTTTTACAATCTTGTCTATAAGTGTTATTTAGTGGAGACAAATTGTGCTATACACAAATCTGTGTTTTAATATACTAATGATTCATTTACATTAATTTACGGTTGTATTTCTCTCTCATTGTGTGAAGCAATCTATTGTGCCTCAATTAGAATAATTACTGATGCAACAATTGTTCAAAATTGAGATCATAGTTTACATACACAGCTTATAAAGCAAGACATAATAGTGATATGGCTCTATTTGATAGTACATTTACAGCTGTGGCACACACATACACATACACACATACACACACACACACACACACACACACACACACACACACACACACACACACACACACACACACACACTGCTACAGGCTCTGGAGATTACCCAGACACCCAAAATATCACTGCTGTAGCAGGAACAAGCTACAATAGAATTGGTAGACCATGGAGGGAGTATTGAAAATTGGCACTGCACTGAGGGAATGAACAACCTCAGCCTGTACTGTAGCTATTTCCTTATATATCAGTAGTGTGGACCTGCAAGCTGTTCATTTTGAAGACACTGTAATATAGCAATAATATACATAATTTAGTTTTAGTCCACAGTGTTTCTTCCAGGTATTTTTTATGTTATTTTACGATTTGTAATTTAGAAATATTGAGAGTGAAGATGGAACCAGCACCAATCACGTATATTATAACACCAGTTGCATGCTGAAAAGAAAGCCATCTATCACTTCAAAGATTTCATTAAGCACAATTTCCCTTCCTCCACACTAAAATGCTTTATTTGGTTCTTGTCAGGGCCACAAGCTGCTGAAGTCTAACTGCTAAATCCCAGGCCATTCATCACTTAATGAACACATTATCTAGCAGAAGATGTCACTATTGCTGCTCATGTTTGCTCTACATGAGTTTGTTCTGATATATCCACTCTAAAAAGTGCAATCCTAAAGCAGATATCATGAAGTTTCAGATAATTATTCAATTAAGTCTGAGTAAGACACTGAAGTTTAATCTTCATATTATATATTTTTAACTACTCAAACGTTTCAGTGTTACTGAAGACTAGATATATCCATGGGACAGACACCTTGGCCATCATAGGGCTCACAGCAATAGACATTATTACACATAATATCCAATATTTCTGGCTTTAATGTCTGTGGATGGTGGGAGGAAACAACTAGAGTTGCACATGCAACTCATAAAAACAGTTCAGGTCCTGAACAACCACAATTCTTACCTATAGAGCATATTGTTAGCAGCATTATCTAGACATCGTAATACATTGGCATGCGGCATTGTGGGTATTTGTGTATGAAGTCAGTGACATTATAACACTGGGTCACCAGCTGCTCTGCTACACAGACTGACTGTGATGTATCACCAGTATTACTGTGCCATTGTGTTTTTTGATACACATAGCCTCAGCTCTGGTGCCTGTCGGCTCATTTCTCTCATAAAACCCTAAAAAATGTCCCTTCTGCTCACAGGCACACACACACACACACACACACACACACACACACACACACACACACACACACACACACACACACACACACACACACACACACACACACACACACACACTTACACTCAATAGGGGAATTTGGGGAATTGTTTTGAGCGTGTGTCCAATGTGCTGCACTGGTTACTGGGCCTGGGTGTTGACACGTGGGTGGTAAATGTCGACAGATGCTTCCCTTCTCTGCACATTCAATATCCTCTTTCTTTCACCCATTGTGTTGTGTCCATGAAAACAACCACCAGACAGATATTAAAACCTGATGCAATCACAGAGAGCCTTGGCCATCACACCCTCAGAGAGCTGAAAACAGAATGACACAGATGGAAAGGATAATAAAGAACTGGAAAAATAGAGCAACATCAAAGTTGTGCAGTTGTTACTGATGAAGCTTACTGTGACTGGCTTATTTGTTAATGAAAGAGACTCATTAAAATATGCCCCGACTGTTGCATGCATGTGGGCAGTATGGGACCAACATCTTCACCACATTGAGTCAGTTTGTTCATTATTTAATTTCAAAATCTTTACTTAAAACAACAACAAAAGTTAAAAAAGAGAGATTTCACCTGTTTCTAATAAATCAGTATGTAATCTCATTTCAAGATAATTGGACACTGGGAACAAGTAATATTTTCACTCATCATTTTCTTTTCTAAAGAAAAACAAGACTTAGGGCTAAATTTGTGACTAAATAGTGTGATTAAAAATCAACAATTTACTCATTGGTATCATATGTTGTAGAGATTGTAAAGCCCCCCTGAGTAATATATGAATATAAGTAACTTGACATCAGTACAGTGGCACACGAAGGCCGGGTCAAGCATACCAAAAATGACCATTGTTACGGCAGCAGCTGAAAAAGTCTTTTTCATAGCTCATATTAAACAGCTCCTTTACCAGATTCCTGCTTAAATCTGTAGAGAGAAGAGTTTCATCGTGTTCTCACTCTTAGCCTTTATAACCACATTTATTTCACTTTTTTTATTTTAAAACTTCTGCTCATCAGTCAGTCATCAGTATCTTCACTTAGATAAAATTGGCTGACAGCACCGGGACCAAGCCCAATCACTTGTTCAAAATCAGCCCTCTTTTCTCGTTCTTCCATATCTTCATTTCCTCCCCTCGCTCTTTTGTCTCCATTCCTCCTGGCAATCACAGCCTAACATCGTCCCTGCCCCAAAATTACAGAACTCAATCAGAGGCACTTTTCTGGTGAACTCCTGGGTGGATCTCTCTTTTCAAACACCACGCAAATGGATAAAAACCAATCTCACACTCACCACCATGATACAAGTTGTTTGATTCTCCATTTCATCTGCGTGGTGACTATCATTTTCTAATCACTCTGAAGTACATTGTAGTTGATAAATTGTGTCTGATAGCTGTCTCTGTCTTCTAAGATCAGCTCTAGCTGCATCTTATCGTTCATCCAGATTTTCTTGCAGCTTTTTGTCCTCTAATGTCCTCTCTCTTGCTCCAGCATGGGAAACGTTTGAAGCACATGATCAACCTCATGTCCAAAGTTGTGGTTAATGGTTCTTGATTTACGAATCAAGTTTACATCATCCAATCTCTTCATTTTATGTAGCCATGATTTTTCTTGAATCACTTTAAGTTCTCATTAATTTTCTGTCAGTAAGGAATGTGTTTGCAGATTTCCTGTGGCAATTATTTTCTCCACCCCTCACACAATTAGCAATAGTCAACCATTAATCACCTCTTTCAAATTAAACTCCTGTAGTTACTCTGAAAACAGTGTCCTAAAACGGCCAGTGCAGACACAACTGAAATCCACACAGAAACCCACAATCACTTATGGTGAAACAAGAAAACATTCAAATTTTTAAAAAAATCATGTTTTACAGAAGTAGCAAAAGAGGCAAAACTAGTGGACCGACAACATCCTCCATCCTGTACAATGGGAGAGGGCTCCAGAATAACTATCTGATGACTGAGGTTAACAATTACAGTAGCAGCTGGCGAGTTGGATTATATACATTAGTGATGTGCAGATCACAGCTGTAACCGCAGTGCCTGTGGTTAATCTGGGCTGGGCCATAAAAATGAACGTTCTAATTAATAGCAGATGGGTGAAATGAGGTGAAGCCTCTCCCCATTTAAGGTCCGGTGTGTATCATTTAGGAGGATCTATTGGCAGAAATGGTATATAATATTCATAATCATGTTTTCATTAGTGTATAATCACCTGAATATAAGAATCATTATGTTTTTATTACCTAAGAATGAGGGTTTTATATCTACAGTCGCAGCAGGTCGCCGTCCATAGAGTCCACCATGTTGGACTGCCATGTTTCTACGGAGCTCATAGGGGAGGAACTGCACTGAGGAATTGATTATCTAAATCTCCAGACGTGCCAACAGGATTGGTCAGGATCTAATATTAATTAATGTTGTGTGTTCTTCTACACATCCCAAAGGTGTGTAGAAGAACACCCAGACAGTATAGGTTTTTTATAGGGGAGTTTCTTCTGTCCTGTCAAGTTAATAACAACAGTTTTTTTGTTAGTTTTCCTGCTTAACTGTCCCACAATATTTGCTGGAGTGACATTGCTGCGCGTATGGAAACGTTTAAGATTACTTAAAGCAGCCTCTCTAATCAGTCAAGTAAATCGTTAAAGAAAACACTCATACAACACAGAATAAAGTCATCACATGGAAAGCCCACGTTGCTCGACATAATTTAAAAGGTATTATTGCCTACTGGGACCAGTAGAGGTGGAGTGAAACGTCCATGCAGGTCTGTAAATCGGAGAAAATAATTCCTTTAGGTGCGTGGTGGATTAATGTGTACATACGAATTTGTGTGAACTCCATAATATACATATATATAAAGTATGAAACCCTCATCCCTCTGCTACTACAGAAATGGTTAGAGACTGATGTAAATTAATTTAGATTCATATAGCGTCTTAATTCATTCCAAAATGCGTCATTCTCAATCTGGTTTTTATTTTGCTTGAAGCGCAAAAGGATGTTCAGTTCTGATTAATGACCACCCTCACTTCCCAAAACAGCTCCCTGTTGTTCTTTGAGAATACGAGAAGTACAGCTACTTAGGGAAATTCGTTCAATGTACTATGCTGCCTGCAGGATATTTTCAGTGCTGCCACACCAGTCTGTTTATTAAATGAAGCACAGGGCTGTTGAGAATCGTTACGTAAGAGCCTTTTGCTATTGAGCTGCTGTTTACATGCCCAAAGTGATAAAAACTTCTGCATCTCACAGTGGTGGGATTGTGACATTGTCCTGCAAATAGATCTCGCTTGTGCTGCCTCCTGGTTCCTACAACTGACAGCAGGGAATTGAACGGGACTGCTCTTGCATGGACTCGGACACAAACAGCTAAAGGACAGACACACACGCACACACACACACACACACACACACACACACACACACACACACACACACACACACACACACACGGTCGTAACTCAGGACAAGTTATAGCATCATGACATAGGTGTAAAGACCATATATAAACACTTCAGCCCCCTGCACACCCTCATCTATCTCTCATTCTATTGAGCCAAAGATCTTCCTTCCTGAAGGTAGAAGAGAAGCTGTTGAAGTGGGGGGGAATATTTGGCAGTGGGCGACAAGCAAGTGCAGAGGCGGACATGACAGATCAGCATGAGTGCTGAAGTAGCAAAGCCACCCTTCACAGTGGGCCAAGGAAATGGCTGTTAGTGAGAGTGAGTGCTCGGGCCAAGAGTCCTGACAGCTCAGCTCGTGTGCTGGAGTTTATGGTGGGATTTTAAAGTCTACCCACCCAACATGATGCCCTGGAGTCCCCACAGTGATAGATGCTCTGTAGCCAGTTGGATTTCATCAGCACTGGTAGTTGTCTAGAATACACACCTGCTTCTTTTTTCAGAGCGGGATACATCATCAAAATCAGGCTGAGGATGTTTTATTCTGTTGTGTGCAAATGAAAGCGTACGGTGAGCAGTTTTGAAACGCAAGTGCTTTGGGAGGAGGTTTTGTTTTATGCCTTGAGAGTTTGAAATACAGTATAAAACCTTGGTGTGTGACAAGTGTTCTGAGAAATGACAACCATGCCTAAAACAAATACTGTCTATTGTTTTTACGTGTCAAGGAGTATCAAAATGATGGTTGGTTTCTCAAACATAGGCCAGGCTTTTGTTGAGAGAAGTAAAATATACCCATAAATCTGCTGTTCACTCAGTTTCATTTGTTGTGTAATAATGTTTTTCTCACTCCACTGCATATTGATACCCCATTTCACACACAAATTCACTGGAAGGTTTATTTTTAGACCCCAGAACACACACTCTAGAGTTCTGCATCTGCCTTTGTCCTTCTTTTTTTCCTGCATGGGTATTGCAATGTAGGTTGCAGCCATTGTTTTGAAGGCATTAAATCCAGTCCTTATTCTCCATTAATTGTGCCTCAATTTAATAATTGTCTAGTCCTTCACACTAGTGAGCAAATTCAAAACATATCTGTTTTTCTTGGGGAAATTAGATTGCGAATGCCATGGCCACCTTTAGATGGCCAAGAGTAAAATGCTTGAATGTTGTCTATAATAAGTAAATAAATAAGTGTGTGTGTGTGTGTGTGTGTGTGTGTGTATGTGTGTGTGTGTGTATGTAAAAAGTTCTGCTCGTGTGTAAGGATGCACTTATTTACACCCAAACATTTTCCAATTTTGTACCCGTGAAGATACCAAACTAAATTAGCAGCAGACACAAAACAATGAGACAGTGTCATCAACCCTGGCAGTAAGTGAGGCACCCACCGGTTTTGTGTTCCCCATTGAGTCTTAGAAGATATAACTTTTTAAATGATGTTACCAGCTAAGAAATACAGTGGTATAATGTCTACTAAGGATAGAGAATCATCTTACTGATTGTTGTTGTTGTATTACTGTGTTCTGTTTTATGTACAGGAAACATTGTTGTGTTTTTGAAAAAAATGTTCTGGTCTGTACTTTTGTTATTTTTTATCTTGTGCCCCCGGACTGCAAGTCAAGTTTCCCATCTGGGATAATAAAATGACTGATACTGATACTGAACAGAACTGGCTGACTCGAAAGCATAAGATGTGTGAGGGAAAAAAAGTGAAAGTATAGCAGATGAGGAAAAAAGAATGATGAGACGCACTGAGAGTAGTGCAAGAATAAGGGATGGAGAAAGGCACAGGAGGAGAGAGAGAATGTGAGCGTGGTAGAATAGAGGATGAGGTTCATTGTCAGGCAGGCGGTAGAGGGACGAGATTAGATCACAAACTACGCTGCTTTACCTGGGCAATTTGCAAAAAGACCAGAGAAAGAGACTGAGAATAGGAATTGGGAGCAGGGTGTCTAGGGTGTTAGTGGAAACTAAAAATAATGGAGTTTTATGCAGAGACCAAAGGGCAAAACAAGAGTTGAGAAAGTGGATAAAGCTGATGCAACCCTGTTTCATATAAGTGACATATACAGCAGTTCTCTTTCAGCGATTGACAGCTTACAGTGCAAATACAGGTAGCAGAACAGCATTGATATAGCTCAGCAAAAACAAAGCGTCAGCCTGTAAAGAGTCCATGTTCCATCTGACACTAATGGGACACTAGAAAAGTATTTTTCAGTACATGTTGATTGGTTGTCGGTTTTCCCTTATAGCTTTCTTTTCCTATCCAGCGCTGAATAATAACACATCTGCTGCTTCCTTCTTCACACAGTAACATCGGTATCATTATCCAGGATGACTGGTAGAGGGACAATCTACAGAGATCATTATTTGTAATCAGCCTCAATTTTCCTGTGTTGTTACAGACAGCTTTGAAACTACTACTTGCTTTGATTGTCCCCTGTAAGTAGTTTCCCAATGAGCTGGCTTTGTTTTACAGTATGTGCAGGTTTTGGACGCAAACTAATAGAGGCTTTGGTGTTGCACTGTTTTTAGGCATTTTTTGGGTATGTGAAAGAAGTTGCAAAAATAGTTGAGTTTTTTTTTTTTTTGTATAATTCATTAAAAATTGAAGGCAACTTATTCCAGTGAGAATTAAGGAAGAGAGTGTAGTGAGAGTAAAGGATCTAAATACTTTTTCCACCATTGACACACATACACACACACCATCCGGCAAGCATGCCTCTGTGATTACTACTCGAACATTTCCACCAACCATGCATATTTAATCAAACTCACCTTCATTCTTTACTAACTAGAAAATAAATCTATAATATTTGTGGGTGTTCCAAAACAACATTGCATGCTGTGCAAAAACAGTTTACCTCCACATCAAGGAATTGCCTTACACGTTCTTTAGCGGTTACTTTTGTTGGTAAAGACGTATGCATCGCACATGCATCTTCACAACTAGAAACGAGTGAGTTTGGGCTCAGAGTTTTGTACCGGGGACTGCTACGGCTAAGGAAACTTACGGTAAATTACAGTTGGTCAGATTTATGGAAGAGTTGCAGTGATTTTATCAAAATTGCTTGAATTGGTTAAAACTTGTGTTAATTGTTACAATCGCAACCTCCTGGAAGGACTGTGTCATCTGAGTGTCACAAAGAGTTACCAGAGGTTGACAGAGGTAAAATTCATTCTGTCCTATTAGAGGAAACAAGTGCAAGAATGTGTGCTTTGTTATTGATGCTACTAATAGTGTATTAGAAGTCAATAATGAGACTAGGGAGCCAGTGAGACCAATATTCAGAGAAACAAGCAATTTCCATTTACGTATGCAAATGTATGAATGTGGAAAAATCGCAAATACCTCTCAGAAATAACACACTGAACCATTTCTGGGAAATGTGGGGGGAAGTAGAGTATTTGAAGACGGTGCGCTATGACTTTGCCTTTTCTGTCGCTGTGGGCTGTAGGCTATTATCTGTCCAAAGAGACATCAGTCTGCTGGAAATGTGACATGAAATTACCCACAATCCCCTTCTGCCCTCCCATCAACTTGGCAGTTTCACAGGCCCCCAGAGTTGCAGGATAATTTAGGTAGGGATTTCAAGTGAAATTGTGTGCGCTTGTGTGTGCATCTGCATGTGAGTGTGTATATGTGAGAAGGAATGAGAAAGAGATAGCTCGTAGACTCAGGTTGAAAGATTGACATTGAATGGAATGAAACTTTCTCTCTGAAGATAAAGACAGATAGGTGAAGTCCAACAGCATAAACTTCTTCCCGTTACTGCTTCATTTGCAAAGTCATTACAGACCGGTCTTACTGCAAGTGATTTGACAGTGAAGGTAAACTCTTCAAGTGCCTCATTAACTACTTCTTCCCTTAATATGTCAGCTTTCTTAACAGTATATGACAACTTGTGGTATAATATTAGCCTGCTTTGCAAGACTAATTTGCCTTTGAATATTGCCTCAAGGCTTTGCAATCATATTCAGGCTCACCAATCAGATACTGAAGCCTCTAAGGCACTGCCTAAGGCTCTTACTAATGTCTTTCGGGACTTGATCATACCAATATATTCCTGAAGTAAGTTTCGAACACCTGGCATAGTCCCCAGACTAAAGACAGGCCTCATCTCCTTTCCATCTGTCTGGCTTTGGGGCCCAGATGTGCTGACAAGGAACAGTAATGAAGGCAAGCTAGAGAGAGCAGAAAGAGTGAGCAAAATGCACCGAGTGGCGTACAAGCTAAACCTCTCATAGCTACATTTATATGAAAATAAAGATGTTTCAGTCAGGACCACTTTCGTCAAAATATCTTATATTCCAAGCATAATTACATTTGGCGGATGGCTCTGTTCTGGGACCTCCTTGTCCTTCCGCGTGCCTACGTGGAAAACCTTAAGGCAGGAGAGCACACCTCCCTGCCCTTCCATGTGCATACATGGAAAAGTTTAAGACAAGGAGAGCGGCAGCAGAGACCCCCGGGTACAGAACAGAGCAGCATCAATGGCAATCAGAAAATGACATTGATTAATTAGAAACAACATAAAAGGAGGAGCTGGGGTGGAGGTGGGTGCAAAGGCTTGTAGAGGGAGCAGCAGAGATAGGCAGGCAGGCTAAAGCAGCTTAAATAAGGCGCCATGCATGATGTTTGCCAATTGATGCTTGAGGAAATCAGGTGAGCTGTCAGCTGACTGTGTATGGTATCCAATGGGAAGCTTAGAGGAATCAGCTGATGTATGTTTATGACTAGCTGTGCTCGTATGATATAGCTGTAACTGAAAGCTAAGCCTGACTCGTGCCCTGCCTGAACTAACGCTATGCTCAATTTCAGTCAGGACCACTTTCGTCAAAATATCTTATATTCCAAGCATAATTACATTTGGCGGTATGGCTCTGTTCTGGGACCTCCTTGTCCTTCCGCGTGCCTACGTGGAAAACCTTAAGGCAGGGAGAGCACACCTCCCTGCCCTTCCATGTGCATACATGGAAAAGTTTAAGACAAGGAGAGCGGCAGCAGAGACCCCCAAAGAACCATACCAGGCAACCTCCCTTCCATGAGCTACATGGAAGTGCCATTAAGAGGAGCCAGCAGCACAAATTTTTTTGTAAGAAATAAATAACAGTAATAAAGCCAATAACTTATGCAGATACTAGTTTAAGTAACTTGGCTGAGAATTAATAAAGAGATCCCAAAAAAGTTATGCTAGAAGAATATTTAAATTAAGCCAGCAAAACATATTTCCCAAACAGTGTGTTATATTTAGTGGTGTGGCTCTGTATGGGACCTCCTTGTCCTTCCACATGCCTACGTGGAAAACCTTAAGGCAGGGAGCACACTCCCTGCCCTTCCATGTGCATTCACGGAAAAGTTTAAGACAAGGAGAGCGGCAGCAGAGACCCCCAAAGAACCACACCAGGCAACCTCCCTTCCATGAGCTACATGGAAGTGCCAGTAAGAGGAGCCAGCAGGACTATAAACCAATACGTCTAAGCAGACACTAGTTGAAGTACATGGCTAAGTATGCTAGAGATATCCCCAGAAATTGCTATACATTAATGAATTTAAGCCGGAATTACAGGGCACTCATTGCTTTCTGAGCATCAAGAATTGCTTGCCCTCAGGCCGGAGATATCGTTCGTAAGCAGATAATGAACATTACCCATAGCCTTAGCATCGAGACAGGAGCTACGGATGCTGCATTGTTGCTGCTCCTATGCGAATTGAATGGAGGAGTTATTTAATGTAGATTAGCTAAGCCAGATCGCATATACTGAGCAGTAGATAGCCTGTAGGATTGCATGGTTGTGTTTAGTCTAACACGGTTTGAGAAAATGGGGGCAAGTCAGGCTGGATGGCACTGCCTCCGGGCACAGCTGGTGAAATTCTGCAATTCAAACCAGGCCAAAATCAGCAATTGTTATCCAAGCATGGAATATGAGCTGCTCTAATAATGAATTTACCCAACATAGATAACCAAGTGAGGCGCCTTACAAATCTATTAATGAATGGAACTGAAGAACGCCCTTGTAAATGATGTTGGCAGTTGCCTCATGTGTCACAAAAACATGATTGTTACCTTGACCAGTGTTTTCCCCACAGAAACATGAAACAACAATTGGGTACATTCATTAAAAAGGTAGTAGAGGCATAGCTGGCAAGGATGACAGTATTTTAGCCATATGTCTGTGAACCACTGATTATTAAAATACCCCCCCAAACCTACAGAAGGGTGGTTATCATACAGGTCAATCATGCCACTCTACTGTATGTTTGAATTAATTATATCTCCATTATGTCTGTACACAACACCGAAAACTGTGGATCCATTGCTCTTCCCTAAATGCCCCTCATGTCTGCTCCCTATCTTCTAAGCTCAGCAAAGCTGTTCATTAGTGATCTAGTAGATCATAGCAGTCACACTATTAGACCTTGCTGTTGACATAAAGCTCCCAGGGTGAACTGGCACACAGTGTTCGATTTATTTATATGTACTCAATATGCTGCGTCTTTATAATTAATGGCAAATGATGATTCTAGCTGCTCATTGTAAAATAAGGAGATGCCATACCATTATCACACAGAAGAGATCAGGACTGGGGCTCGGATCTGCAGCCCTTCTCCAAGCTCACCATATCATGGAGTGCTCTATAAATCGGAGAGGTCCAGAAGCCTGGATACAAGGGAACTTCCCTGGGGAATAACACACATGCCAATTTAAGATGTCTAAGCAAGGAAAGCAGTTCTCTTTTGGAAATACTACTGCCTGCTGCTTTCATTACCTCTCTGATGCGATTTGCATCAGTACACTATCTAGAGTGAAGCCTAGAACTCTAGCTTTACAGGGTCTGATGTTTCTCCTTGGAAAGCGGAAGACCTAATGTTTAAAAGGTATATTTAAGAGCAAAAATGCATGGTCTGATTTTGAATTGATAGTCAACTAACAGAAAACCGTCTACGAGATGGAGCACGAAAGCAGTTGCAGTTATTAAAAGAATCCAGCAGAGAGCCTCTGACAAGTGTCAAATATGTGGGGCTGCTGTAACAACTAAAGGTGAGCCTAACTGAGAAGTAAATTTCTCTTCATTTAAACCGAACAGATACCAATGTGAAGGTGTAATACATGACTTAAATGCATCTGTGACATCTGCCTTGGCTAGCCATGTGCCTCTACATGCTTCTTTAATCAACTGATGGCATTGTAGATTATAGCATAAAATAAGGAAAAAGTGCCAGAGGATTTAAACTATTTATACCTTAGTTTCACTTGCAAGAGCAGATAAATTAATAATTATGTTTATTTATTTTCCCTGAATATCCTGGTAGCTATACCTTAATGCTTGTTGAGAAGGCGATTTATGAATGGACCAATATGAACCTTGTTAACCTTTCTTCAGTAAAGCATCGACTATGTCAGCTCTTCAAAGCAGATTGTAGGTTTGCAACCAAGTCAGCCCAGCAAGGAACCATGAACCAGCCCTATAACAGAATGCTTTCTTAGCGCCTTCCCCAGCTCAGGGACGTTTACTGGGGTTGAAGGTTTATCTCTCATGCCCCCTTTTTGAGAGGCAGCACGTTCTTCCCTATGGTGATTGGGACTCCACTTCCCAGCATTCTCGGCGGAAATGTGACGCCGTCAAAACAAGCTGCTGTGACGTCATCGTCAAGCGCTGCACCTGTGGGACCACGCGCTCTACCTGCAGACAGCGAGGAGGGAAACAGGCCAACTGCGGACGAAGACTGGCCGGCCTGACGTGCCGAACCGAACCCTGGACCCTTGAACCAATGACGGCAAGCGACAACCGGATGTTGGACAGAGCTGACAAGCAAGACAGGTGGAGCCGGCCGCTGCGCCTGGGACCCGCGCCCCCTGGAAGGCAGCGCAGCGCAGCGCAGCGCCGGAGCCGGGACCGGGACCGCAGCGGAGCCGCAGGAGCAATTCCTCCCCCCTTCTGCGGACCCTCCAGACCAGAGCAGCCGGACACAACTGCGGATGTTGTTCAAAGCGACACTCTCCCCAACAGCCGAGATCGCTGCTGAGACTTCACAATGCAATCGACCCGCCATCATACTCACCGCAGACAGGACAAGTAGAAACAACCGACAAACCACAAGTAACGCACACAACATCCTGGCAAAAGGCTTGTAGAGGGAGCAGCAGAGATAGGCAGGCAGGCTAAAGCAGCTTAAATAAGGCGCCATGCATGATGTTTGCCAATTGGATGCTTGAGGAAATCAGGTGAGCTGTCAGCTGACTGTGTATGGTATCCAATGGGAAGCTTAGAGGAATCAGCTGATGTATGTTTATGACTAGCTGTGCTCGTATGATATAGCTGTAACTGAAAGCTAAGCCTGACTTCGTGCCCTGCCTGAACTAACGCTATGCTCAATTTTTGAGGCCGTTTTGTACAAAGTTTTAATTCGTGGTTGTTTCGGGGCCGCTGTAGCTAAATACATTTTTTGTCTTGGTCTTCACTTATTCATGCTTAGACACTGGCCCATGAAATTCATGTTGAACTCAAATTTTCTTGTAAATACAAGTCCTACCATCACTTCACAGAGTTGATATAGAGATGGGCAAACCAATCTTTTTCTGATAGGCCTGCATTCATTATCAGTTGTCACTGCTGATTTATGAGTCTGGCGGCCTGGGGTACTGGCAGCCATATGTCTGCTCATCCCTACACACACAGGACCGTCTTATTAATGATGTTCAGATTCATCATCCAAAGACACAATAAACACACTGAATTAACTTTTAATGGTATCGACAGCACTGGAGCTTTTCCTCTTTTCAACTCCCGGCTCTGCTAAACAAGCATAACACAAAGACTTCGATTTGGGAAAGAAAAAGCTCCATAAAGCAGTTTTGGGTGGTGTTGTTGCCAAACACGGACAGAGAAATTACCCTGTTCCAATTGTCCATCAGCCAGCGTGGTATTAGGTTGAAAGAGAGAAAATCACATTAAGTTCAAAGATGTCCATTAGCTACTGGGTAATCTATGCAATTGTGTTGAGTGACTCATTATCTGGTTTGCGCTAATACCATGTAAATGATAAGATGTACATCATCAGCTTTCAGCGCCGTGAATACCCCAGTTGTATGTAATACATTTGCCTTGTAAATGTTTATCTTGGAGGTTTGGTCAGTTGAGAGCGCTTCCTTAAATAATTAGAGAGGACTAATTAGGTAGAGAATTTTTTTTAATAATGAATTGAATATCCACAGTGGTGAAAAGAGGTCAGGGGCAGTGTGTGTGTGTGTGTGTGTGTGTGTGTGTGTGTGTGTTGGACTGTGGTCCATCTGTGCTGGGTTGTTCCCTGCTCTGTAGTTAATCTTATCTGTTCTGGCAGGGAGTCCATGTCAAATAGTGTGAGGGTGACGAGGGTGACGAAGTGGGTTGGAGTCACGCTCTGTCCCTTGTCAACCCACTTCAGGTCTCCCCCTGTCCGCCAGTGGCCTGCTGGGTCTCTGTGATCATGGACAACTCAGGCATGGTACATCAGATGGGATCAGGGCAGCCATCTTGGTTTTTGTAAGTGAAATAGCAGCCCCCTCTGGGATTAATTATTGGACAAGGATATTCAGAGACGTGGTTTATGTTTTAAAGTGTACAGTGTCCTTGCACATAAGGTGTCAGAAGAAGTGTTCACAGAGATTAAGTAGATTGTATTCCAAAGATAAAATGGGAGTAGATCTTGTTGTCCTTGTACCTTTTTGGTATTTGCTGTTATATTATCAATTTGTTGCTACATCTTTAACTAACAAAGACCACGCCAATGGAATTCCACGTATGGAATTAGAAAGGTTTATTGCACATAATGGATAAATGTGAACCAATATGATGAACTGTTTGAGGGATGAATGGATCAGGAAAGGGTTGAGGGACATATGCATGAGGGTAGAGGGATTAGGGGTAAGGGTCGAGGGTTGAGGGAAGAACGGATGGAGGAGACTGAGTGGGGGAGCCGTCTCTTCTTATCTCTTCTTTAGAGCCCCGGTGGTTCCTGTATTTGAATAAGAAAGGGATGGGGAGGGATGTGAAAACTGAGTTTGAGGAGAGAGTGAACGGATAAGGTCTGCTTAAGTACGTTTTGAGCGGAAATGAGATGAGTGCGAGGCGTGGTCTTTGCTCCCGAACCTAGTTATAAAACTTAATTTATGCAGGAGCGGTTCCATTGTGAGCCAGAGGACTGCATTTATAAACAAACAAAAGTTAATGTTAAAAAATTCAGAGTAAACCACTGATACGTATCACAACCTTTTCCCTGCAGAGACATGCTAAAATGATGGACACGTCTTTCATTGGCTCATTTAGCGCTCATTGATCTCATGATTACCATGTTAACTGAGCTGTCAGCTTTGGCATCTGGCATCACTGATTCAGGCAGGGGGAAAGAAACTAGGGAGGCAGGCCCACTTATCATGCATGGCCACACAATCTCTGTCGTCTTTCTCTGAAGGCTAGCTGGCTTAATTACGTGCTAAAAACGCCTTCAAACGAGCTCCCTTCACAAGGTAATGTATACCTGTCCAGTCCTGTTTAGTTCAAGCAGGATGACAAATATGAACACTAACAGTTTGTACAGACACCCACAAACAGCACACATATATTTCAGATAGAGAGATCTCATTTATTTCTTTACGTGTCACCGCTGTTGTTTACTGCAAAACAATATGATGGATTAGTGGATCAGGAGAGGATTTACAAAAATGAACTGAAAGAAAAAAGCATTAGACATGATTTGGAGAGCGTAGACAACTGAGTGATTGTTTTGTCAAACTGTCAAACATGCCTATCCACCTTCAGAACCAGACAGAGTGACTGCCGTGAATGTGACCACCAACAACGGTTTAATGATACTATTTTGGGCAATCTGAGGCTCAGATTTATTATGCTGTAAATCTGCAGCGCAGCAAAGAAAAAAGCTCTGCATCTTCCTTCCTCGCACACAAAAAGCTTGCATCGTAAATCATTTAGGCAAAAATATTTTCAGGGGTCCCAATTTTGATTAATATTCTAATCAAAAGCCTTTTAGTTTGATTAGAACACAGAAAAACAACGCAGGTATGGTATTGGTTTAACAAATCAAAACTTGAACACACTCAATTTGAGGAGCTGCCACATGGCTTATTTTTGGAGTTCATTGGAGTGTGCTTTAGTGTACTTGAAAAGTAGTTTTAAAAATTGTTCTTGTCCACAACAATAACACAACTTTAACAACAGTATGAGGCCATTAAAAAGTTTGCTGTCATGGACATTAAGTAGAAGTTTGTGGTTAATGAGCCATAACATACAGAACTGCTGTTATGGTCCTTTAATACTGTCCCATTTGTCCTTGTTAAATTAACATTTTAAACAGAATTCAGTAGACTCAGGTAATTTCTTTATAGCTTTTTGTGGAGAGGTAATAATTGAACAAATATAGATTTAATCAAATAGAGTAAAGTCGGTTTATTAGTGACTATAGTTTCCAGCTAACAATCAGTATAACAGCTTAACTAATCAAAAATAATTAATACGGCAGCTCTTCAAATGTTCTTCATCCTCTATGTGACACAAGATCTTGGCTTAATTTCTTACTTGATAAATGAGCTGTAGTAGGAGAGTGAGATACAGCGAGGGACTGTGTGCACAGACCCAGAGCAGAGCCCCAGGTAACAGATGGAATTTATTGATTTGGGATATATCTCTATTAGCCAAGTCCAAAGTCACTGAACCTAGCATCTACCTGTGAAGTGTTGTCAGTCTGTGCAGAGCATGATAAATGACATCCTATCCATACAGACCTGCAGAATTTAATACACTGTAGTAACATGTCACAACAGAGTATACATAAAGACATCAGTATTTGATCAGGGATTGTGCACAACACACAATCCTTACACTCCCCCCCCATGACACACAAACACTTGTTATACGCTATGGCACAACAGCTTTGTATCCCCCACCCTTGTTCATATCAGAATCTTTCTTGCTGACACCGATCAATGTCAGTGGCAACGTGGAAGATGGAGAGAACAACAGCGGTATTGACAGCAAGAATGGGTTTTACAGGAGGCCAGTCTGTACATGGGCACAGTGACTGACTGTGGTGGGGGCTTGTCAAAGGAAATGACTTACTTCATCCATTTCTTGTTTTCCCTCACCCACCACTCTTCCTTTCTCTGTGATGAACAGTAATGTGCTTAAATTGAGTGCAGTGCTTGAGTATCATAAATGGAGGCAATCATTACAACCACCAACAATCATCTATATTGCATGGAGTTGTGTGGTGAAATTAAAAGATCTTTTTGCAGTCCAGCAACAGTAAACAACAGTCTGGTGCCATTACTTTAAATAACTTCAGACATGCATGTAATGAGAGCGTAAGCAATCAAGATTAGTCTTGTCACAACTCGTGCACAGGATTCACAGACTTTTGGCTACATTTATCAGCCCAAAAAATCCAGCTAAGCAAACCCTTTCATCCACAGAGAATATGTTTTAGATCAAATACAGGTATTATGAGAAATCTGGAAGAGGCAGACAACCTCAGGTGATTGAAAACTGAACCATTAAGGAAATAAACTGTCAAGTTGATTGTTATTAGATTATTTGGGTCCACTGTTCACAGTCTGACAGGATATTCATATACAATAGAATCAATAGGTAAGTCCTTTTTAATATTAATTCAAATAAAAACAAACATGCCAGTCATTTCCCTTTCTTTCATGTTGCTGTTTGCTTTGTAGCATGACACCTGGTATATGCCTACACTCACTAGATTACTAATGAGCAAAAGTTTAGATGAATATGAATAGGTAATGTGTGACAAATTCCACCTATTGCAGTTATTTAAAGAAGTTTGTGGTATAATATATCTGTAAAAAAGGGAAATTCCTCCCCAGGTAAAGGCAAAAGCCCACCAAGGGTTTATTAATTGAGTGCATAGTATTTGTGTTATAGCAGTAAACAATATTCTGATTGTATTCACACAGTCTGCATGAGAAATATCAAGTCCGCATATATCAGCCCAGTTATTGTTATGGTGCCCCAGGGACAAAGGCTGAATATTATTGAATATCAGTAGGGCACTGCCTGAGAATGACTCAGGCTGCAAATAATGCATTAAAGTTCACTTGGCCAATAGACCAGCTTAGTAGATGTTGGCTGCTTAAATTATCCCCCAAACTAGTGGATACTATATTTTGACGGCTCCCTCTCATCTTGTCTGTACTTTGACTTACTGATTTCAAATCCTTACATATCAATATTAGTGAAACTACCCAGCTAACAGAATGCTTGCAAATATATGACTGAAAACTGCAAGAAACCTGATTGAGGTCTCTTAATGCTTAAGAGGACTTTTCTCGTAACTTATAACATTTCCACCAGACTGTTTGAAGTTTGCTATCACCTCAGCTTGGATCACATTTATAAAATTAAGTTGCTTGACACTGTCTGGCGTCTGCAAAAGCATTCTGCTGAACTACTACAGTGTGGTGAGGTATGTAGATTATTTTCCAACAAGCAAAACCTGTTGGAAAATGCTGCAGTTAAGTGTCTACACAGAATAGAGTGCTGCAGGGATTATGTATATTTGGAATCATTTTAATAAGCAAACATTCAGTCAAGTTAAGCTTTCCACAACTGAAAACTTCAGTTGTCCGAACTTCTGGATGAAGTCTGCCTGAGCCTGGACTAAAGCCTCCTCATCTATGTACACTGCCGGCCTCCTGGCTGTAACAAAGTACTGCACCTTCCTCAGGCTCCAGCCGAGGACATACATGAGCAGGCCACACACAGCTGCTGTCCACCTCCCTACTCTAGCGTTACAGTGAACATTGACTGCTCTCCAAGAGACCATGAAGCAAGAATACAGCCCAAAAAGCATCCTGATCTGACCTGCAGAAAAAGACAATAACACACAGTACACTTAAAGGAGAAGGCTGCAGATATTCTATATTGTTATACCAAAACCAACAATGTTTTAGTTGTTTTTGTTAGTTGTTTAAGCCTAGTGTATTAAAATCTTAGAATAATGTTAATGCTATAAACAAACTACACCATGGTGGGATCACTTCAAGGTAACAACCATGAAACGTCCAACTTGTACTTAAAGGGTCAGTGTGTAGGATTTAGTGGCATCTTCCAAGCGTGTAGGAGAAACTACAGTGGCAAAAAATGCAAAAGGTTCTATCTAGAGCCAGTGTTTGATTTGTCTTTTCTAGGCTACTGTAGAAACATGGTGGTTCCACATAATGGACTATGTAGATAAAAACAGCCAACAACATTTCCATGTGATTATACAAAAAAATACCTATGAATATTATATTCTATTTCTGGCAAAAGATCTCCCTAAATGTTACACACTGGACCTTTTAAATCTTTAATCACTTTCAGCCAGTTGTTAGCAACCACCTTTTTTAAGACGCGTAAAACCTTCAGAATTCATGGGTGGGGTACTTACTGGCATATTGGAGGCAGGGAGCATCTTGAAATCTCTGATTTATTTATTTTATTTTTTAATATCTTATATTTTTCATTCCCTTTAATCGATAGTGACAGCTGTAGAGAGACAGGAAAGGGGGAGAAAGATAGAGAGGACGACCTGGATATACTCTTTGAAAACTCTCCTGCAACGTCTTATGTTGGACAGCGGGTGATGATCTTCTTGATTTTGTTCAACAATTTGTCAAGTATCTGAAGAGGTTACTCCTGTTACTGCTGTGTGACACTTTCAGGTGAAAAGTAGCACCACACCACTCTATATTTCCTTTCTGTCATTCTCCTTTCTCCCTTTTGTTTGTGGCTACGCACTCGGTTCTCACGTCTCATAGGTTTCCACAGCCACGTGACACATACTGTCAGGGCTGTTTTGGCACAATCATTAAAATAATGAATGATTTATATGCCGGTAATTGTACCATCAATGATTTATAAAAGGAATCGATACCAAATGAGTAGCTTGTGACTATTGAAGCATCGACCCCCTAGGATCGATCCGCCCATCCCTAACCCATGGGCCCTGCAGCGAGGACTCAGCCGTGGTACATGGGGCGCCAGCTCTACCAGGTGAGCTACCTGGGCGCCCCGCTCTCTCAGATTTATTTAACAATGTAACACTGCGCCTCCCAGATTTATTGACATTTTTTACTGTATTTCCAACTGTCTGGCATTACTCATATCTGGTCTTATTGCACAGAATGCCTCACTGTCAGATGTTTTTTAACTGCATAGATAAACCTCCCTCATGTCCTCTGGCTGCTGGTGCAAGCTACTGAAACACACATGGTGGAATAAGCCTGTAAATCTGGAGCTATTTGGTCAAACTGCATCTCTTCACTTTTCCTTTCACAGTCAGAACCTGCCAGGGTGGCTGGAGTTCTGCCCGGGAGCAAAGTCACAAGCAATGTCTTCATTGCTGGATTTTTCTTAAGCACACAGTGAGCCTAGACCATGCAAATGGTATGGCTGGAATCTATTAAGTAAATTGACCAGGGGTGCCTAGACTTGCGTGATGAATATAAATCATTTGTGGCTCTTTGAATGTGTGACTTGTGGGATTGTATGTGCAGGTGAGAAGGCTTTACTCCTCTCTATGATGAATGAATGCCCAGTGCAGACTGGTCAAGCTAATAGAACTGCATGGAAGATGAATAGTAAACGATTCAAAGGGCAGAGTTCATGTTTAAAATATCATGCATCTTAGAGGACCAAAAGCTTATTGGACAAAAACACAATTCACTCTCTGGAATAGACTGTCTGGCTGTGTTTAGATGATAATATATCTAATACAGAAAGTAAACAAATAATGTCTTGTTGTGAGTGTGCCTTGCTGACTTTAAATAGCTGTGCTCATCCATCTTACAGATATGCAAAATAAAGCAGAGGGACGTTAATGAGCCTTTGCGAGATGTGGACTGAGAGTCTAGCTTGTTACTGAAAGCAGCTTTGTTACTGAACTATCGGATGAAATGAAGCAACGGGTGAGATATAGCCATAAAATATGAAATATTAAAAACCAATTTTTAGATGCAATTTGTAGACGCATTCTCGCTTGAATGATTATGTATCGATGCAGAAAACTCAATAAAAGGAAATTTGGACTTCCCCCCCACACTTTTGCTTTTAAGAGTAACAAGGAGTCACACAGTGAGAAATTAATCATGTATCAAAAACCTTTATGCATCAAGATGCATCAATAATTCCAGCACCATAGGTGGGATTATAAAACAATTATGAGGTATCTAGAGATTCCCATCCCTACTTTTAATGTAGAGTGATATACACAGTTTGACTTGTGTTTTCCTACTTGCACTATAAATGTCTGTTCAGGAGCAGCTTTCTAATGTTGATGGTTTTGATTATTTTATAGTTCATAAGCAAATGTCCTGTGAAGAATGTATTGCAATATATGGTGCACCAGTCAGCTTGCTCTATTCTCTTTAATAGGTATGTGTTCACCTTGCGGGGCAGCCTGACTCGCAAGATCGTGAAATCAGATCAAGCGTGAATCCATCTTGTCAGGCTTCGAGCTGTGCGCTCTTGTCAAAACCAACTGGACCAAACAGCGTCCTATGGGGAACTACTTTATAATTAAAAATGGATGTGGTCTCTGAGCTGCTGTAAAGCTCAAAGTGTGGTCAGCCCTGGCCGTCGCCATCTTGGCACTCCTGACTCCATTGCCTTCTGGCTAATCCAAAAATGAGCAAATACGTGGACACACGTGATGGCGCCCACTAGTTACTCAGAGCGGCCATGCCCTTAATTATAGATAACATTAGGCCTGAATTGAAAGGGGTAAGTCATATAACAATTCAGCCCCCTTACAGTTGTCATCAACAGGGAATTTAGCTATAGATACCAAAATTAAAGAGGTTAGCATAGATGCTGCTAGCATCAGTTATATCAAAACTGGAGAGTATTTCTTCATTGAAAGGAGCAAAGAATGGCACTGAAGGCTTTACTTAATAGAAAATATGTTTTTGTTCTTCTTCCGACTGGCTTCAGTAAGAGGTTGACTACATTATATGGTTTGTTGATCTGATTGATTGAAGTTTGCCCATGATAGATGGTGATTGACAAATGGTACATCCCATCACCAGTATTTTTTACGTGTCTGCCCTTTTCAATGATGACTTCCCAGATGTTTCAGTCAGGTTAGAATGGTTTTACTGTCTCAGTGTAACTATACTACATGAATATGCGGATATCATGGTGGATATTTGACCAGAATAAAATGTTTCTGCACTGCACACATTCATCTTTATCGTCACAATGATACGCAAGCAACACCAGCATTATCTTTTAGCAGGCTATGACTTGAATATATATATATGTGTAGTTATCACATATCAAATATAACACAGACAATGGAGAGTACATATTTTTATGTTATGGACTGTCTCTTTTCCCTTGTGACTTTATTTTCCAGCAGTGGCATGAGTCTGCTCAGGTGGATCTTTTATAACATTCTGCACCTGCGTGTCACAGCTGCAGTCACAAATGCTGATCCTGAGGCATCCAGGGATGCATGGGGCTGTCTGGGGTACTTGCCCTCTTTGATACAGCGACAGAAATGATCCCCACTGCTAACAATGAAGGGATACAATCTTCACAGCAAGCGAGATTTGCCATTTCAGACATTCTGTAGATGTTATTGAGCAAGTTTGGCAGTAAATCCCGGGAACAGCTCTGGTATTTTGCTTTCATCTTGGTTGGCATCTCTGTACGGATATCAGGCTCTGGCAAAGTCATGAACTTGTACTGATTTGAATTCACTACCTGTAACTGACACTGGTGCACAGAATTTGAAACAACATAGCATGTGTGGAAAATCAGTATTGTCTGTTAAAATCAATGAAATACCATGTGTTCCTGTTAGTTTTAATATAAGTCCCTCTGCCCACCTGCCTGCTGTGCTCTGGCTGTGGGAGTATCCTTCACAGCCCAGCAAGGATTTAAGATTCTTCTCTAACCTGACCCATCCTTATGATTATTATTCACACTATAACTGAAGCAGTTTTAATGGCCGAAGTCATGAAATCACTAAGTTATTATATCTTTAATCTTAGTCTATTTTGCAAGTTCCTAATGTTTTATACCCTAAAAATAAAAATAAAAGGTGACGTAAATCTTTAACATCGCTGTAGTAATTTCATTGTAATCTGCACATAATTCACCATCTTATGTTGTTTATTTGGGTGCTTACTGGACATGCATACTGAGGACTATACAAAGCATTTCTTTGTTAAATGATAATCCTCACCTTTGGGCATTAATGAATATTCAGATACTGTGAGAATGATTGATTTTTTCTGTCCACCTATCATACAAAGGCATTATTATCATCAAGCCTTTCTGCTTAGATGGTGTGATTTACACCATAAAAGGTTGGTCATCTTAAAGGTCCATTATGTGACATTGTGTATCAAGGCTCTATTGGCAGAAATTGAATAAAATATGCATAACTATGTTTTCATTTGTATATAATTACCTGGATATATAGGAATTGTTGTTACCTGAGAATGAGCAGTTTTTATCTACAGACACCATAGTTCGCTGTCCATGGAGTCCACCATTTTGAACCACCGTATCTCTACTGCAGCCCAGAAGGGACAAACAAACACTGGCTCTAGGTTTCATGCATTTTGCAGCCACCATAGTTTCTCCTTTGCACATAGAAGGGGAGGGTGAAGCGAAGGAGCTGTGATCTGAAACTACACAGCTAGAAAACCCTACACTCTGTTTATTTCATTTCATTATTGTTTTCAGTTTTTTTTATTTTACAGGAGAAAAAAAGGTCTGTCCCAGTTGATGGATCCATTTAAGGATAAAAGAGACGGTGTGCTGTAGAAGCAAATTTAAGAAATGGGTCTGTGACGCTTTAAATCAGCAGAATGAACATGTCTGTAAAAGAAGGAGCAGAGGGAATAAATACAAGCCGATGGCTTGCAGGGAGATTGCAAACCAAAACAACAGGTACAACACAGGTAGACTGTGTGTCCTCTCTGCACATTAAATGGGAATACATATTATTTATGGATTCCTTGTGGAATAAATGTTCTACACCATAAAAAGTCATCTCTTTAACAGTTGCAAGAGCTCTGTAATTCTTACTCTAATTTGAATGTGACAATCTGGGGGAACTGGTGTAGGTGATTGGCAGATCCTGGAAACCATGCGGACTACAAACACTATAACATCAATCAGTGACAATAACTCAGTGGAATAAATGCAACATGTTTACCAATTATATTGCCATCCATTTAGTGACAAACCCAAGAGCCCATGCACATACAGCACTGTATACACAGACATAATTCTCCTCAAACCAGTACACACTCTGCTTCTTCAAAAAAAAAAAAGAAGAAAAGCTTTTCACTCATTTCATGTTCAGTTTTTGTGCGTATTTTTAGAACGTTTGGAAATCCACGATGATTCTGCTAGCACACGGTTTCAATCCACCCACCCATCCCCGCTGACACCCTCATAAGGTGCTGTTTTCTGCAGGGACTCAGTGAAAAGTAATGAGAAGGTATATGACTGGTGCTTGAGGAGAAACCCAGTAACTTTTTGAAATCAGGGACAGGTGATAAAAACCCTGTATCTTAATATAGCAATATATTCTCAATAGAAGTCTAGGCAGAAACTCAAAATTGACAACAAACAGTATTCCAATAATGTCTTATTATGTATGCATTAAAATGGGCTGGCAGGGATGTTGTTTTTGTTATGGATTGGAATAGCATCTGTCAGATAAATAAATAAAGATGAAATGCTATCGAGCTGAGAAAGACTGGGCGGAGCTGTAGTCTTCAATGTCTGGGAGCTGAATCCCTCTCTGTCATTATTTTGGTTTTAGGAATTGATATGTTGCTTTGGAAAGGAGTGCAGCATTAAAACCTCTCTCCAAAAAAATAATCGGAAACCTTCTGAAATCAAAAAAGGGATTCTCTAAATTGATACACAATCATACAAGAGCAACTGTGGAATAACCCTTTGCTTCCTTCTCATCTTGAAGTGAGAAATCTCACCCTTTATAAAAAATCTGATTTCACTTTTTAGTATGTTAGTTTTTCTGCGTGTTCCTGTTAATAATTGCTGTGCAATACATCAACTAAAACTTCCCTTCTTGAAATGTCAACAGCATTCATTGATCATTACAAAAAAGGCTTTATAAAAAGGGTCTTTCCAAACAGCCCTGCAGACATTTACTGAAAACTACTCGTAGCATCCTCAGCTGACTCCCAGTGCACAATTTGCATCTGTATGTGCTAAACGGAAGAGTAATTCCTGAAGTTAAAAGCTAACACATCGCAGTAGGATTAACTGCTTGCAACATCTATGCTGGCAGCCAGCAGAACCTGCTCCAGATACTTGGGGATCAACCAGATTTCAAAAGCCACTCAGCTGAAGTGGGTCATTACGTGCATTAGATTTAAGTGGAAAGAAGTTAATTTCCTCGCTATAGGTTATTTCACCTTCTGGCACCCTTCATGCCGACTGTATAATATGTTTTTTTCCACACGACAGGAATAGTTTTAGTTCAGTGAAGCTTTGCACAACTGTAAATTCTGATTCAGATTTGAAGAGTTCGGTTTAAGGACACCCGACTCTTACGTCTCTGGGTAAGAGATGGATGAATGCAGTTGTCCGAACTTCTGGATGAAGTCTGCCTGAGCCTGGACTAAAGCCTCCTCATCTATGTACACTGCCGGCCTCCTGGCTGTAACAAAGTACTGCACCTTCCTCAGGCTCCAGCCGAGGACATACATGAGCAGGCCACACACAGCTGCCGTCGACCTGCCTACTCCAGCGTTACAGTGGACATAGACAGTGTGACCGTTCTCCAGGAGACCATGAAGCAAGAATACAGCCTGGGGAAGCATCCTGATCCGACCTGCAGAAGAAAGACAATAACACATAGTACACTTAAAGGAGAAGTTGGCACTATTCTGTATTTTTCTCTCAATAAATCCCACGAAAAGACCAAAGTCAACAATGTGTTAAACACACATTCCAGCCTATTTATGGAACTCGGAGGGTGTATGTGGGATTGACTCAGGATGAAGAAATGTGCCATCTCATGTGGTAGTGTGACTCACTGATGTGTTTTTCATAATTTTTGGTCAACATTGGAGTTGTATGGGACTGGAGAATAATATGGTTTTGGTATTTTCATGGGATTGGTTCACAAGAAGAAATAAAGACTATGACCAGACTTATCCTTTTACATACTGGGACTTGCTTAGAGTGTTAAATTACCCAACACTATTTTGGGATTGCACTTCTTTTCTTTATTTCACAGTGGAAGTATAAACAGCACTTTGTTTGAGACTGACACAACACATAAGATATTGTACTGTATGATTAATTCTTCACATTCCGGTTAAAAGAAACTTGATTTATGATGATTTATGGTAATGACTGGCTTCAATCACAGATCCTTCTGATTTGCTTATTTCTTACATTCATGTAATTCTAGGAACTGTTACTAAAAGCATTCATCCTGGCTGATTTTCTGATCTTTGAAATATTTAAATGGAGCCTTCAATTAGCTTTATGGTGAAAAGGTAAAAAATCACAGTGCGGTGAATGTAGGCAGAGTGAGTGAGTTTAGAGCCTTTCAGCCAGATTACCCAGACTCATGACTGTACTGTACTTTATATGTACTGCCAAAGTGTCTTGAGTATGATGTTGAGTCCCTAATAGCTCAAAGCAGTGTCCGTCCTCTCACTCTGACTTAACTAAATACTATTATTAGGAACTTATTTATTCTTTTATGTCCAAAAATCCTCCTTACCCTCAGTGCTCATGTCAGGTGTGGGTATCCACACATACACCAGGCCACAGTCCTTGTACAAATGCATCATGGTCTCCGGGGTCATGGATTCCCCAGCGTTGCGCCTGCAGCCATAGGAGTTGTTCACCACATCCCACTCCGTCTGGAAGTTCATTACTGCAGTAATTCCCAGTTCATACTTCATCTTTACAGTCACATGTTCCACTTGCCGAGGGCAGCTGCCCAGCCAAACACGAGGCAGCACCCTGGGGGCAGTAAACCAGAATGCATTAATTATTTATTTGTGTGTTTAAGTTCTTATTATATGTAGCACATGCCAAATTTGTGAGGTTCAGGCAATGACTGACTAACTAAGAAATGTGCAAGCTATTGTACAGGTGAATATTGTCAGGGTTTCATGAGTGGAGTTTACATTGAGATAGAAAGGATGCAAAGTGCAGATACAGAATAAAGAAATGTGATGATGTATTGTAGGATAATATAAAGTGCATGAAGAGAGACCAAAAGACATTGGTAGGGGGAGAGAGAGAGAGAGAGAGAGAGAGAGAGAGAGAGAGAGAGAGAGAGAGAGAGAGACTGCTGGACAGGGGTAATAATAGGTAGGAGCACAGCATTTAGTTACTCCTGAAGAAAATTACAAATCTATAATGAAAGTTGTTTTTTGAAAACTGTCTTACAGAGAGATTTGGGAAAAGTTGAGCTTAGTAGGTAAGCAAAAGATTTCAACCCTCTCCCTTCCTCCCTCGCTCCCTCATACCAATGATGTTTTATTGACCTATAGATGCTCTGATTTTCTTCCTGACCACTATAATGGCCTGAGGCAGACTCCATTTAGTGCTCATTAGCATGCATGAAGTCAACAACCAGAAGAGGGGACACACGTAAAAGAAAGGACATTGTTGATCTGTGATGTCCCAGTGAAAGTCTCGACTGTTATCAGATGACCTCTGTTTTCTCCCTGCAAAACGACTTTGTTGTCAGTGACTTTTTTTGCCACTGAAGAATACACACCTGTTTTTTCTTACTCTCAGAGAATCAATATGTAACAAGTTGACTATAAAAATGAAAAAATTAACTTGTGCAAGCTGTGTAAAAACAATTTTCTCATTTTCCTGTATGACAAGCAGTTTCGATGGTTTTATTATTTTCCATTTTCATTTTCTTTTGGTAAACTGTCACATACTGTAATAATGAAGGATTATATGTTTGAAGATTATGTCTTTTTTTGTTTCTAGTGTTTAGTTTTTCAAAGTTGATTTTATAAATTAATTCCTAACTGAAAAACAAACATTTCATCATGTTGAAATACCACACTTGTTCAGTTCAACAGTAATAAAAACACATTACAAAAAAGGGCTTTATAGCCCTCAGGCCTCCTCCTCGAAATATGAGCATGAGAGACGAGGCACCTGGCAGACAGTGAGTTAAAGTCCCTTTGAATCATATAATGAGTTACTGCAGAGGTGAGTGTGTATGATACTTGGGGCTACACGGATGCAAGGTCTGAGGGACTAATTTAAAAAGCTATTAATAGGCGAGATACAAGGGCAAAGTGCTTCCTACTGAACACAGGTCCTTGACATAAGCCTTGTAAGGTCTTTGGGCACAAATTAAAACCTGATGGCACCAGCCAAGCCCGCTCATTCTTATGCAAGTTATGTGCTCACTGCCTTAGGGTTCCTGGGCAAATTTTGGCTGTGCTTGGTATAGCACTGAGTATGTGCCTTACAGAAGGAGGGCACACTTTGGTAGGTTGGTTGGAGTGTATGCTGGATGTTGTGTGTGCAACTGCTCATCAATGTAAACATGCATCCTCAAATGTTTTTGGTGCAGTTAACCCCAGATATTAAGAATATGACATCTAGTCATCTAAAGCTGTCTATTAATCCTAAAGATTACGTCACAGGCGAGTGTTGTGAGTCAGGGTAGTGTAACAATGCATAAAACAGTCAAACATGGTGGTGGACTGTTGTTTATTTCACGCAGTGGATGACTGACTGTCATCCTCTGGGCACCTTGGATATCTGTACTAATAGTAAACTAGTAAATGTAATAGTTAAATTGGAAAAAAGTCAAGAGATCACCAAAGTCAGTTGGATTTGTCCTCTGGGACTTTGTACAGAATTTGAAGGCTATCCATGTAATAGTTGTTGAAATATTTCAGTCTAGACCAAAGTGGTGGACTGACCCTAGATCCCATCCCTAGAGCCACAACGCTGGCTAAAACGTGTAGCAAAGGATTCAGTTTTAGCAGGACAAGAATCCTAAACATGTACCCAAGGAAGAGAAAAGAGTCGTGGCTTTCCCAAGTGTACATTTCTCTGAACATTTAAAAAGAGAAAAGGGCAAAGCACACACACTTTTGGGTTCTCTAAGAGGGGGCTGAAATGGTGCTGGATTTAAAAAAAAACCTACAGAAAACGTGTATCAGTGACAGGCAGATTGCAACACGTATAAAGTGCAACAGAGTACATGCAAACTAGTGACTTTCAGCAACTTCTTTGACAAATTCATTTGCATTTATTTATGATAAATAATGAAACAACCTGTATCTTTTAAGGATCCGTCTGTAAATTCTGTGATAAAAATGTAGCTCTCTTTTGACTAGAGCATAGAGTGACTGGTTTTAATGCATCTGTTTAATCTGGGAGCTGTAAATGACTAAATTTAGCCTGTCATTGAAATGTGATGAGCAAACACAAATAAATCACTGTGTCTTCCTAATAGACTTGCGAATATATTATAAAACTAAAACAAACGCCAAGGAGCACAATGCAGGGTGCCTCCATTGACACAGTAACTACCCATCACTCACCATATAAGTTGCCTTCAAAATAAAAGTGAATTCTGACTGATGCCCTCTCCTTTCCACTGTGATCACCAACAAGGTTGAGGAGGTGATAATACAACTGCTAGTGGTGTACTTTTTGAAAGGGGAGTCATTTTCAAGACAGACAGCATTAATAACTAAACGGGAGAGAGCAAGGTTGAAAAAGAAAAGAGTGAGCAGACATGAAAGGGTGACTGAGGCTTTGTCTGCCCTGTAAGAGAGGAGAGTTTCATCAAGACAAGACAATGTGACACGGCTGCCCTGCCTCTCTTTGCAGGGCAATGAATACTGATGAAGACTTTTTTTTTTTTTTAAATCAGGATGAAGCAGAATTGAAACTTGCATTGAGAATATAAGATTAACACACAAGCCTTTCTAAAGAAGATTGGCTGTATTTGAAAAGGAAGAGAAGAACAGAGGCGCTGATGAGATCCTCAGTGTTATTCAAGAAACTTCAGCAGAAAACCCTCAAAAGGAAAGTTTCAGCATTGTGGAAATCTGCTTTATTTGCTTACTTGCAGAGAGCTGAGAAAATCTACACAATTCTCATGTCTGTACAGTAATCGTGACCCAGTAAGCTTAGCTTGAAGACAAAGAGCCTGACTCCGTCCAAGGGTGACAAAATCCACCTACAAGCACCTCTAAATCTCACCAATTAACAAGTTGTATCTTGTTTGTTGCTCCAGTACAAAAGCCAGAGAGTGAAAATGACAAGTTGGGAGTACTCCTTGGCCGGGAACAGTCACCTAATGGCACTTCATTGTTCATAAATGCACTTGATTTCAAGTGTTTGAACTATAACTATTCACCTTCCTACTGTGAGAAGCACACCTCAGCAGAGTTCACATCCAGATTGCAAGACTTTCCATATAATGCCACCCACGCTGTCCACCTCTGAATTCAGCCTGCCTTTAAGCTGAAACTGACATGTTTTACTTGCTTCATGAAATTTACAACATCATGCAGACGGCTTTTTATTGCACTGTGTTACCTGGAGAAATGTATTGCCTTCTGACCGGCCACACTGAAGTAAAAGTTAGTGGTGTGTTTCATCTCATCTGTGTGTCCCGTTTCCTCTATCCAGTGACCAATCGGGTGGCAGTACACTCCGTCCACCATGTTCCTGACATCATACGAACAGCATCTGTCATGGCTCGGGCTGCTGCCTGGTGACAAAGAGGACAACCTTTCTGCAGGTTAGTGATCAAATACCCGTTATAGGACGTGGTGGGACACAGAAGGATGTTACTTTCCTTAACAAATACAGACAGATGTTGCCTATATATTTTTTTTTTCTTTGAGAAAGGAAACCTCAAGCATCAAATACAGAAGTGACAGTGGAGAAACAAAATTACATTTACTTCTGATATACTTGTCAGTATTTCCACTTTCTGCTACTTAAACTACACAAAACTTCTGAGGGAAATATTTTCTTCCACTACATTGATGTGACAGGTGAAGTAACATTGCAGATTTTTTATTAAATACAAATAATATAATCTATATTAAATATGATGCATTACAAACCAGCCAACAGTATATAAAGTAGTTAAAATAAGCTCCACCTCGACCAGCTACAACATTACAGGTTAATGCAGCATTAATTATAATTATTTACTCTTTTTACTGCTGATATTTTACCTACATTTTGAACAAAGGTATAATTTTGAATGCAAGACTTGCTGCTCTTGCCAAAAAGTCTCAGTACCTCTTCTACCACTGATAAAACACATTCCTAATTAAGTATACAGGTGCACTGAAATCCATGAGCCAGTGAGCGTTTAGTAAAATGACAGGTGTCACTTTACCGCCATCACGTGGCGGTAAGGGTACATTACACTACATGAACCAAACATGGCGGAGGTATTTTTCTTTCTCCACCTGAAACCGTTAACTTCGATGGGAATTACATTAAATATGTGTGTCGTTTCCAATGCCCCCCCCTTATGTATTAAAGCTGATGCACAGTCAGATGTGTTGCACAGTGCTGATGGGTACCTTCCCAGATGTAAGTGCCTCTGACTCTTTTGACGAACTTGAACCACAGTGTGTCTTTGACCGGCTCTGCCAGCTGCACGTCGCCGATCCACAGACACGGTTCGTGCGGGGACAGGAGCTTCTGTGAGGGTCTCATCTGGACCGCTCTGCCCGGGTCCCAGTGGCCCATTTCCGCACGCGAACCCGAGACGAACACCTCCAGGTCCGAAGAGTCCGGAGTGAGAATGACACCGAATCTGAATAATACTGTCGCACCCATGATTCAGTGATAGATCCTCGTGTTAGTGTGGCGGGCTTTGGTTATCATACAGCTCTTTGTGTGAAGACCGTGTTGGCCTGTGGACTGTGTGAAGTCTATAAATAATCGGCTCGTGTTGTGGATCGTGCAGCAAAGAGAGGTAGAAACAATGATGTCCCACTCTGTCAGAGTTACTGGACACCATATATCAGCCAAATAGTGAAGCTGCAAGAAATTTGCGTAAAATTGCGTAAAACAAGTGATTTGGATGAATTTTCAGCAGATTATTTCCTGTTTAGGGAACTTTTTATACAATTCTCTGTCTGTATTGTGTATTTTTTTCAAAATTTTCAACAATCATACAGACTTAAAAGGCTTTTCTTACTTGACAATTTACTTTAACATTACTTTTCTTTACATAAGTTAACCAGATGCTGAGATGTAGGTCTATTGTGTATATTTTTAAGTTTTCTTACACCCCTTAAAATCAACCCCCAGTAAAGCTTTGGCAACCCCTAGTGGGGGTCCTGACCCCCAGGTTGGGAATCACTGTTCTACACCATGGACGGTGCAAGGGAGCCCCAAATGTTTCCTCAGAAGCCCTGAATGTTTTAGATTAAATGAACTAAAACCTTGTAGGTCTATCATTTCCCTTTAGTCTCTCTGATTGGATTGGAAAAGTTCTATTACTGGAGAAATATAATAATCTTGATACAATAAACAGTTGATTGACACTAAAAGTGTATGAAGTTTATTTCTCTGCACTCCAAACTTAGGCAGGAAAGGGAGGTGGATTAATTTATTGAACTTTAGCTTCCAGAAACAACTGACTTGCTTGTGATTAGAATTACTAATGAAGTAACCACATGAAACTATAATAAGTATGCAGCACAAGCTGAATGTCGTTTCACATGCCAATTTTATTTGAACTGCAAACAAAGGAAATTAATAGATAGTGTATTAAAAGTTCTTACTAGTGACCCTGAATAAGTATATAAGCAGTCATATATCACCATATTCACCCTATGTTCTGTACTCACATCATTAAAAAGTAAAAAGAAATTGAATACACAGCACACATATAAAGAACTTCAGTAACTGTAAAATCCTCTAACAGAAAATAAGCTCCCATATTCTTCGTCTTACTTGCAGATAAATGCTGAGGTACCTTGTCTCATGTGAGATAATTTCCTGTAAAGAGTACCAAACAGTTAATTTTATGTCATCACTCAAACATACATATCATCAAAGTCCAAAGTGGTGCTTCAGCATTTGCTTCCCAAAACTGCTCATTTAAGTTATTACTCAACATGTAATACATAATTCACACAACGATACAGGTGCCCTGCCGTACCCCCGCTTGATACGACAGTCTTCTTCCCCCAGCATGCAACACCTCACTAACTGTCTCTATCATCTCACTTAATGTATGGACCAAAGTTAAAGTTGGTAAAGTTGGTAAAACACACAGCCCAAGCAAGAAGGTTGTTAAGAAAGGGATTGATATTGTTAATAATGCAGAAAGAGTAAATGACTTTATGGGATTCAGTTAAATAGTTATACTGTTCTCCATCTGAGCAGGGTTCAGATACGTGTAGGGAACTTCAAGCTGGGAGTTTCTTTCTGTAATTGCTTCACTGAGGCAGGACAGCTCTGCTTGAAATTCCTTAATTATCTGCTTAGGGGCAGACTCATCAAATCGTTCTTCGGGGTATGTACCCAGGGGAACCTGACAAAATGAAACAGTAAATCAGACTGATGCAGGTTTTTTGTTCTGCCATTTTTGCACTTTCCAAATGTGGTTGGGTTTTTAATGAGCGTTCATTATCACCAAACTTACCACATCAGTGTACACGTCTGAAAGTATCCACGACATTGCTGCAAAACTGACCGTCTGTCCAACATTTGGGAGGGTCTCCAGAATTGTCTTCATGCTCGACTGCCCCTTAGTGGTTGGAGGAGGTTTGCGCAGCAGGAGCGAGCCATTGGGCGCCCAGGAGTGATAGTCGAACTACATCATGAAAGAAGTTTCAATTAGTAATTATTTTTTGTAAAAGTTTCCATTCACTCAAAGATGTATTTTGCTGATTGTTACTTCACGGTCCAATAAACACAAGTGCGATGTGGGAACTTCAAACCTCCTGCCCAAATAAACTGAGAATAGACTTGTTTGTGAAGCAGGAGACAACTTTTGAAATAGAAATATTTGCACATTCATAGATTTTGGATTTGATGTAGAAAGAATGTATGTAATTTCCAAAAAGTATTTTTTGTGGAAAAAACACAGCAAACATTTTAGTCTTTATTTTTTTTTGGTCAATTTTAGTATTTTTTCCACCAATTATTTTGGGGTCATGTGCCCATTTTTCATGGAAAACTATTATAAAGAAATGCATATATTAACCATCACATAAAACGATTATTCCAGATTTGCCATTTGTTCCATACAGGTGTTTGATCAATTATCAAGTTTATTTTGGCTCACCTGTCCATTATTGACTGCGGCATGTTGACCTGTCACCGTGAAAATCACCATGGTGATGAACTTGATCACTTCCTCAACAGTATTAAAGCATGCTGGAAACCCTGTTGGCAGCACAATCATTATCACTTAATCTTTGGCATTTACTATTTGCATGGGACAAAACGCTTACTACCATAATACTACACAAATGGTATAGGTTGTGTTTACAAATAACTTTCGAACATGAGTTTAATACCTGAGGCTTTGTGTCCTAAGAAGCCATGTGTGAATATCTCACTGATCCATTCCTGCAGCTCTGTGTCTTTACAGACTTCACTGTCTGAGGGATAGTAGTACTCCACTACTGCCTTCACAAAGCTGGTGAACACAAAACAGTTTTATCATTTTTAAGATTTAATGCAGCCATTTAATTACATCTGTGCTTGACACACTCAATACGGTCACTCTGCAACTGTCTAACCTGTTGATGATGTTCCACAGCTTCAGGCCATCATCTCTGTAGTAGAAGTTGGGGATCGACTCCAGCCCTCGTGCAGTGATGTTATCCGGCAGGCAGAGGGAGCTGTAGGTCAGTTCCGAGAAAGCCCTTCTCATGAGCTCTGTCATCCCATCGTATCCAAGTGAACTCTAATAATCATAATCACAAATAATAAGGATCAGACTAGTTCATGGGTCTTAAACAACAAAATAAATAAAAAAGTACTGAAGGTAGATGTAGTTTACACAATACTGTGAAAGTTTCACTATCTAACTATATAGAAATCTACATTTTAAAGATCCTTACTCTACTTAAAATCCCGGCAGGTGCAAAAATAGATTTGCGGGCCATAGTATTTATTTGGAGAGTGTAACGGACGTGAGGGACCAACAGCTGTAAAGAAAGAGAAGGTAGAATATTAAATTAAAATGTCAACACCAAAATCAATAAACATAATCATATCTATTAATCAATCAGCAAATAACAGGAAGCACATCCTGAGTGTGTTCCCATTGTCAAAGCAGGCTACAACCAGACAAACCCGCAACAAGTTAAATTTTTTTCTCTGGAAGAAAAACATGTCTGACATTATAACTCCTGATGGTTACAAAGCCAAACGTGTCTCTCTGATTTCAGACAACGTACACGTTTTTCAATGTTATTTTTACAAAAACATCGAACAAGCACCAGCTCTGTGACTGCGACTCTGTAATTATACCTTGTAGAGGGGATGTATCACAGGGAAGCTGCGGAGGGTGGCGACAGTAAAGACTTCTGCCAAATAGTGAGTGTTCATGAAGTGATAGACTGACTGATGCAGCATGAAATCTGCATTTTTAATAAACATCTTGGCTAGCAGCCAGTCCGTCTCCGAGTCACTGGGCAGAAAGATGGGATTCTCCTCAGAAGGTGTTTGATGCAACTGGAATGTGAGAAAAACACAACACTTTTTTATGTTTAAAACACACTGATGCACTTTAAATGCAAATACAAATGTATTACTATTTCACACTAGAAAACTTTCTGTAGAGCCACTGCGTATGAAGCACCATTCTCGCTTTACCGTCTCCTCATGCAGTACCTGATGCAAAAGCATGTAAACTAGCTGCCACTGTGTTAGGTGCTTTTTGGCCATTCAGTGTTAATTTCAAACAAAAATGTGTAGTGAAGTGTTCTTTATCCATTAACCTCTGAACAATCTGAATGCAGTGTGATGTGACCTCAAATCCCAAGCTCTTTCAGCTACAATAACCTACACATAGCCGTGTGTAGGCTGAATGCCCACTACTAATAACACATTATGGGGACTCCACAAGTATAATACTGTATCATCTAAAATGGTCTCTGAACATACCAATGATTCTACAACTTCCCATATGCAATATAAATATTGTCACTAATTTACTCTTGTTAGTATAATACCTGTATTGCAATTGGCAGTAACTTGTTCTCTGGGTTTATGTAGAACAAACAAAGACCAGCAGTCACACGTGGAGATTCACCATCGTACGCCTTAGCAGGCAGTCCATCCATCCTCTTGAAGTCACAGAGAAATATATTGCCTTTCTGTATGGGAGGGAAAGATAGAGAAAAGAATTGTGGCAGGGAGAGGTTGCACAGATTTGGACATTAAACAAAACAAAAACTTTTTTATATGAATAAATCAAGATAATATGATGAGGTCAAATTGTTGTCCAGTGTTTTAGACCTAGACATGTTGAATAACTTTTCACTGCTTTACAAGTAAACTTTCCTTTTGCACTACTGCCATTTGCACAGCTCTATTACATAACCCAAACATACACTACCTCATTCAATTCAAGTTTCAGTTGTACAAATGTTATGTTTGTGTCTTTATCCATATTTAATTTATGCCATGTATGTCCCTATGTGCCCCGCACCCACCCATGTTTGCACCTTCTCTGTTTATGTAGGTTCCTGCACATTGTGTTAATGACAATAAAGTTGAATTGAATTGAATTAGCCAGTCATCTTTTTTCTATACCTCCATTTCTTTCTGCAGAGAGCTTCCCTTTTTCAGGAACGGCTTCACCATCTCCCCTGTGACTGGAAAGTTTGGGGGAAGCTCAGAGCACCTCTTGATCACATTGGGGTTGATTGAGTTCAGAAACTGGAATCCATAAAAGTCGTCTTCCTTCCAGTGTTCTGTAACAAACTCTGGAAGAATAGCAATTGGCAAATATAATCTGTCTCGCATAGTATCCAGGAGCCACTATGTGAAGCATTGAGTGTTAAATACTGAAGTTAATTTGCATATTTAATAGAGCCCCTACTTTTTAAACTACTGAAAAGATATCCATCTTTTAGTTAAGAGTGAGCCAACCATCATGTATTCAATTCAGTTCATTGTTATTTGTATAGCGCCAAATCATCACAGAAGTTATCTCAGGACACTTTTCATATAGAGCCGGTCTTGACCGTACTGACAGAGACCCAATAGTTACCTTTACAACGTAGCATATAAATCTTTATTTCATGTTTCTTCTTTCTACTGAAGGCCTATGCTGCTGAGTTTACGTATAGCATTTATACATGTATGCATAGTCGCCTGTTGTTATATATGATACCATAAGAATGACATTGTTGAGGTGAGTTGAGAAGCAGAATTAGAGCTCTACCTGACACTGGTGTCCTTTTGGACCAGAAGATTTTTTTGATGTCCTCAGTGTTCTCCCATTGTTCAGTAGATCCAACCAGCCCCTTAAACATGAGTTCAGCACCACTGAAAAAAGCATGGGTAAATATAAAGCCAAGCAAAATACAGACAATTAAACGATATACTAACATTAATGCTTCACAATAACTCTCTGCCTTACAAATAACCCATGAAAAATAATGGAATCGCTGACTCACGTTATTCTTTTTGTATAAATCATTTCCATTGATTTGGACATGGAGAAGCAGACTTCAGCTGGGAGGTCAGACATTTGTTTGAAATGACTCATGTGTGGTAGCATTTCATCAATAATCTCCCATCTAAAAAAGGAAAAGCAAAAAGCACATCACAAACATTTGTCCAGAGAAGCTTCTGAGATCAGCTGCAGCTGCAGGGGCATATTGTGCACATGAAAACTTACTTGTACAAACTCTTTTTAAGTATCAGCTCTTTTTCCCGATGCTCAATCAACAGTGGATGTTCGTCCTCAAAAACCTTTATGGCTGAGACATAAAAAGAACATAACATCAGTAACATTTTAAGTGACATAACTAACAAAGAATATTTGTTCAAAAAACAGAAGTAGTATCCTATAATTTTCTAATTATTTGGGTAATTTGGAGCAGACCTCTTCCTCCTCTCAGCTCCACCAGTTCTCCCCTGGAGAGCCATCTGTAACAGGGGAAAAGAATAACATCTCCTTCTGGAGTCGTCACTACTATTTTGGAGCAGTACCACTCATCCTCTGGGAGAAAAAATAAAGCATCTTTCTCCACCTTGATTAGCAGAAGTTTCCCCAGAGACAGTCTGGTTTTCACAGTGTAAATCGCTGTCTGGGGAAAAAAAGGATTCAGATACATTATACCTAATGTCTGTGACAAAGTAGGATCATAAGAATGACATCAGAACAAAGCAAACGCAACACCACTTGTTCAAAGAACTTGTTTTTGCTGATACTGAGCGCTGTAAACACTGGATGTCACAGCCTTTTATCAGTATATGTTAAAACTAAGACTATGCAGACTCCAACAATACCCCTATACTGTTTTTTCTCTCAGTTAAATGCATTAACACTTCCTATTGCCATCATCTCAAATATGTCTCTGCATGGTAACATCAAACAGCATAAGAAGGAAAAACTATGTAAAACAGGCCGACTTTGATTTAATCCTATATCATATAACCATAATTGCAGTGGAGTAAAATAAGTGCAGTAAGATAAGCACTCATGAAGCCACAAAAACAGACGTTATTTGAGACATATATGAGCAACGGTTAACAATTGGATTCAACTTACCGTACCACTTTTAAAATCTACACCAAAGTTGTCCAACTCGGTTCGCTCACTCTTCCCTTCAGTTCCAATTAAGGTAACATGTATGTAGTCCAATGTTCCTGCATTTGTCATGTTACCTGTTGTCACTTCCAGCTTGTACTCAGCCATGATCATTCAGTAGCAATTCTGTGTGGATTGGAATAAATTCAATGTCTAAACTCGGTGACAAATGTCAGTAATATTGTTTAAGCAAAATCCCTGCATCACCTACCTTTTGGCTTTATTTGGTTGCTGCTATTCTCAGTTTTGCTCCTTTTTTATATCTCCTCGTCTTGTGCTCCTCCCACTTTTGATTTAACAATAACAGATCATTTAGTTATGATTTGTAAAGATTCAAACTGTTAGAGAAGGTTCATTCGAGTCATTTCAATAATACATTTGCAAATCTACATGCAAATAATACCTTCCACCAAAGTGCTGTGATCCAGCAGGCAGTTACTGATTCCTGGGAACCTGATAGCACAGACAAATCGTTACGAAATCACTATACACAATTCACTATATATAAATATATGAACAATTTCATTCTTTACAATAAGATCAAGTCTTGTATTTATGACTAAGAGGCCCAGATCCATGAGCAAAGCATTGAGCAGATTATAATTCAGATATGTAAATTATAACCTCTCCAAGTGTCTGTTGGAAGAGGGGTTTGCCAATGTGCTAACATTAGGGGAGGAATACTGAACTGTTTGAGGTTTTTTATGTAGACACCGATAACTGTGGACTACAGATAATCTGCATACTAAAGATTATACATCGAGAAAGCAATATACTGAATAAGAACGTCCTTATTATGCAGCTTCCTAAATATACTACTGGTATATACACATGAAATCTAGTAATTTACATATTTCTTTCTAATGCAGGCATGGAAAAAAAAAAAGGTAGTTAATGAGAATGCCATTAATTTTGTAGGTATTTAGTAAAGAACCAAAGTATTGGACAAATTTTGATCTGACTTGTGCTAAATGACACATCGGGGATTACAGTTTGTCCTTTGTGGACAATGAATGTTTGTACCAAAATTCTCTGCAATTCATTCTGCAAGTAGTTGAAATATGTCAATAATAATTTAAAAAAAAAAAAAAACAGATGTCAACCTCACTGTGGCACTAGAAAAAGCTATTAGAGGAAAAGTATCACCTAAATCATTAAAATGTATCCAGGGACATTGACCTAGAGAAAGGTTGGGGAGTCAACAAAAGTCATTAGAAGTCATTGTCTGGCGACCATGGATGTCTGTACAAAAGCTCATTGGAATCCATCCAATAGTTGTTGAAATATCTGAGTCTGGATCAAAGTGACAGATCACCTAACTAATCCCTAGTGCAAGGTCGCTAGCATGGATCAATACTTAGTTACTGAACACAATCCCTGGTACAGATGGTTATCACTTCAACTAAAAATATTAATGTTAATGCACAGTGTGACTTGGTATATACACAGAACATAACACACCTAAAGGAACAAAGTACATCACTCATAAAAAAGGTATTTTTACTTTTACTTTATTTCAGGATATGATACCAGCGTCAGTTACAGTATATGAATTACTCTCAGATACACAATATTTGCACTACACTGGACAAAAAAGCTACGATAGCTTGTTTACCACTGTTGAAAATACGATCTTGGTCAAATAGCGACACTGTTTTCGATTTCTTTAGGGTTCAAGTAACTATAAGGCAGCTCAAGCTCCGAGTTTCTTTTGGTAATAGCCACACTGAGGGAAGACAGCTCTGCTTGAAAATCCTTGATCATCTGTAAGGCTGCAGGCTCGTCAAAGCGTTGGTCGGGATAAGTACCCAGAGGTACCTGAAAGACAAAACCAAAATGTCATGTTACGGAATGGGCAAGCTACAAAAGCGGAGATTGACAGTCCTTCACATGTGGCAGTTTTGATTGGAAAAACTAGGCCTATAAATCAAACTTACAAAGTCATCATGCTTCCAGCTGAGCTGCCACCAAATCGACATAATAAATCCTGCACTTGATTTATCTGGCATAGTTTCCAAGATGGTCTCTTTCCTCGACTGTCCTTTTGTGGTTGGTGGAGCTTGGAGCAGCAACACTGGACCATTAGGAATCCAACCTAGAAAATCAAACTTTGGAAGACAAACAGCAGCCATTAACACAAGCATTACTGGAGTTGTACAATTACATGAAGAGTTTAACATTTTGAGAAATTATTATATTTAGCCCCCCGACACTGGGCTCAGAACTGTGGAAGTCCAGTCCTCACAGTTCACACACCATCCAACTCTAAGCAAACTTGGCTTATTTATGAATATGCTGTGCTAAGCTAGCCAGCAGCTTTATATTTACTGTACAAACAACTGTATCAATCTTCTATTCAGACTCTCAGCAAGAAAGCAAACAGGCATATTTTGGTGCATTTTTAAAAATGTATCTTCGGTTTAAAGTAAATATATCATTTAAAATGTACAACTCACCGGAACTTTAAAAAAAAAAGGTAGAAACATTGATACATTTATGAAATATTAATTTATTATAAATGTAAACGTTTAATAAAAGGCAAAAGAGATGGAAGGAATCATTTAAATTAAAATTTTTTGCATTAGTGGCCATGTGTTCTCAGAAATCATACAACGGGAGTCAATTCTCAGTATTACAAAATGTTTACCTGTGAACTGGCAACTGCCGCATGCTTAACTGATGACGTAAAGATCACCATCGTGACAAACTTGATGAGTTCTTCCACAGTTTGAAAGCTTGAAGGGATTCCTGTCAGGAATGTTCTTGTTAGTAAAAATATACTTCAAAAAAGAGAATATTCTTAAAGCATCTCATGCCCTTTTTGTGTACAGTTATGCTATTAAGTATGCTTGTGCTTTTTAGCAGTCATATAAAGCATAGCCTACATAATTTGTGGTAAATTGGCTACCAGTGAAAACTTGAATCCTTTAATATCTCTTCAGTCTATCCCCTCCCTTCAGGACAAAAGATTATGTAATTACCAAGAACAAATAAAGAGGATGATATACAGATCAGGTTAGACATAAGATAAAAGGGACTTGTGCAACCGTTTTACATACTAAATATTTATGCAGCCAGTTTTGAGGATGAGAATGTAATGGACTACTAGCTACAAGTGAGATACCTGAGTCACCATTTCCCAGAAATCCATAGTAGAAGATCTCATTGACCCATCCCTGGAGCTCAGAATCTTCAGACACGTCACTGTCAGATGGATAATAATACGCCACCATTGCCTTGACAAAGCTAAGGACAATAATAAAAAAGGACCTCAGAATGCTGAATGCATTTCTAAGTTGAATTGTGATTTACAATATGAAAGCTTTACAAAATGTTGAGACTGGTTGACACAATGTGCCACACCTGTTGATGATGTTCCACAGCCTCAGTGCATCATCTCTGAAATAAAAGTTGGGGATGGACTCTAGTCCTCTTGCTACAATGTCTTCAGGCAGGCAGAGGGAGGTGTAGGTCATCTGGGACAGCCCCCTTCTCAATAGTTCTGTTTGTCCATCTGCTCCAAGTGACGACTATTCAGTATAAATAACACTAATGTAAAATGTCAGTTTCTTTCTTCATAAATTGCACATAGTGGTATATCATGTTACTGGTGATTATCATCATATTTAAATAATTTATCATGCCAAGGACATTTAATTGTTAAAATGCATAATGTCTATCTTTTTCCTGAAAGTAACTACAAGCTTTGAAACATACAAATATGGTTAATCTCAGGTTTTCAACTGAAAGTATGCTAGAGAAAGAGTGTATAAGTCATACATTTCCAAAAGTTCTACCGGGGCCATAAAGAAGAGCACGAGCGAGGATGTTGATATTGAGGGTATATCGATGATGGGGGATAAGCAGCTACGGAGAAGGAAAGAGAGGAGACACTAGTGACCATCATGAATTAAACATCTGCTGAGTTACAGACATTTACACAATTCTCATTTTGCCTGCAGCACTGCACTTTAAATTAGGGAAAACATTTAAATGAAAAGAACCTACCTTGTGCAGGGGATGAATCCCCGGGAGGTTGCGAAGTGTTGCGATTGTAAAAACTTCTGCCAAAAGATGATTGTCCAGTAAATGAACGACCAATGTGGCATAAAGGGAATCTGCATGCCTCACAAATATCTTGGCCAGAAGCCAGTCAGACTCTGAGTCACTTGGCAGAAAAATGGGGTTCTCCTCTGAAGGCTGCTGACCGAGCTGCGGGGAGAAGGCATGTTTAACTTTGGAAGAAGCTGGTCAAAAACAAATGCAAGAGGTCAGAAATGATTCACTAGAATATAAGCGAAACCTGAATTGCGATGGGCAGTAGTTTCTTCTCTGGATTCACATACAGTAGGCAGAGGGGAGCAGTCAGAGGCACCGGTTTACCATCAATAACTCTTGTAGGCAGACCTTCCATGATCTTGTAATCACTAAGGAATATATTGCCCTTCTGTAGAACATAAATTACTATCATGAGGTACGAGGGACAATAATGTTTAAAACAAATAAAAAAAATATGAGTAAATGCACTTTTTTCCATACCGCCATCTCCACAGTCAAAGAGCTTCCATTGGCCAGAAAAGGTTTCACCATTTCCTCTGTTACAGGGAAGTTCGAGGGAAGCTTTGAGCAACGGTGGATCATGTAGGGGTTTAATCCATTTAGAAACTGGTGTCCAAAAAAGTAGTCTTCTTTCCAGTGCTGCGACACATACTCTGGGACATAAATTATATATTTTTTTATTATATTATGTTTTACAGAGAGTAAACCACAAAACACACTATACTAAGCTCCTACCTACCTAAGAGCGGGGAGCTTTTGAACCAGGAGAACCCCTTAAGGGCCTCTAAGGATTCCCAGAGCTCAGTAGAATTTATCAGACCTTTCTGTTTGAGCTCAGCTAATCTGGATAAATAGATATTAAAAAAAAAATGTTTTTAAATGTTTAACTTTCTTTAATCCACTAGTTATTTGTGTTAAATTGTCCAGAATTGCTTTTTAGAATAATAGTAGGTTATAGCCCTTACGCTGCTTTTTTTATGTATGCAAATTGAAAGGCTTTTGAGAATGAGAAGCCAATTTCTGCAGGAACAGCTTTTGGATCGTTGATGTTTAAGATGTATGCCATTCCATCTGCATACTCCTCCCATCTGCGATGGAGAACAGGGAATAAAAGAAATCAAAAGAAGTTTTAAATAAGAAACTCATGTTTATAGAGGTGCAGCTTGTTAAACTTATAGATGGAACACTTACTTGTACATTAATTGTTTTCTGACCAATTCTTTTTTCCGTTGCTCTACTAGTCGAGGATGGAGATCTTCAGAAGGTTTTGTAGCTGTGGATCACAGCCCAGGGATAGATTAAAAAAATAACATTATAACAGATTGAATGAAATATTTCATATAAACATGATCTAAAAGCAATATTGCATCAGCTTTAGCCTTCACATAGCCCCTTTGACACGACAAATGCTTAAAAACGTACACGATGCAAGCTCTTTAAAGTTAGGAAAATATTAACCTTTCCCCCCTCTCAACAATGCAAATTCTCCCCTGGATAGCCATCTGTGACAGGGGAAGAGAATTTCATCCTCTTCTGGCGTCTTCACCACTATCTTTGAGCAAAACCAATCCTTTTCTGGGGACTCATGGAAAGGATCTCTCTCCAACTTGAGTAGGAGAAGACATCCTAAAGAAAAAAGCGTAGTCACAGAATACGTTCCCACCTACGGTTGAAGAAGATGACACAATCAGGAGTATTACCATAGACCAAATGGCTCAAAATAGTGACAATGCATAGATTTCCAAAACCAAACACCTTCTTTTATACGCAATTTTCATCAAGCAACCAAAAAAAAAACACCCAGCAAAAATCTAAATTTTCTAAAGTTCTAAAAGGTTGCATGTATTGTAGTTTTCATAACGTACCTTTCTGGTTTTATCATCCTGTTCAAAACTGGTCAGCAGAGTGTGCTCAGATTGCCTCTCAGTACCGATCAAGGTAACATACAAGTTATCAGGTGTGCCTGCACGCAGCATGCTTCCTGTAGTCACTTCCAGAGTGTACTCTGCCATAACGTCTGGCTAGCTACAACAACTGAGACATACAAAAGTAAAAAAACCCAACACTCATTATATAAAGTAAATAGCTTTGTTCAACCCCAAAACTATCAAATATGATGGCATCATAAAATTTTTACTCTTGGTATACAGATGAAGCCCTTTGGACAGACAACACACCTTTTAATTTGAACCTCTAAACAAGATCAGCAGGGATCCCAAAACCACTGGAGCAATTTAACAGCAATCACAGGTGTTGGACGTTTCCTGATTACAGGAATGAGATCTCAGAGTGACTTGTCCATCAAAAGGGCTCTGAGCAAAACTTTGGTCTTAAATCTGTCTAAAAATTAAATTTGTAAAAATAATTATTTTTTGTCCATATTCTCACAATTAATAAGTCATTCGTTAATTTTCCTGGGTGTTAAGATTCAGTCTAAGCCCCCAAATTATTTCAGTGAGCTCCAGGGGTTTCCTTAGTCAGTTAGGAGTGACCAGCAGAGGCAGCATCTACACACTTTCCATATTTTGGAAACGTAAGGTGATAGATTTTAAATGAAACCCCTCTGTCATCAAAGAACTGGGGTTTTGTTTCAGTAACCTAAAGTTAATTTAAGTCCTTCCTCTTGAAAAAAATAACAAGAATACATTTGCTCATGGAAATTATACCTTCAGGTCCTTTGAGATGCTAATATGCTGTACCTGGTAGCTACAGCTTTCTGGAAACCTGACAGCACAGACAAATGTTTACTCAACATGAGTAAAGCTCAAGATCAATTGTTTTTTTTAATCTTTTTTTGGCCATCTTTGCTTTTAGTAGAAAGTGGTAGTAGAGATGTGAAAGAAAATGAGGGAGAGAAGGAAAGGTCCCCAGTTAGATTCAAACCAGGGATGTTGCAGTTCATGGTAAGAATCTTGACCCCTAGCCACATGGGCACCCTGAGAGTTATTAAATTTAAGTGGTAGGAAGGGATGTTGCACCTTCTCTTATATAAATCCTGAATCCTGATCACTCGGATTCCTACTCTTACTGTTTTTATACAGTTTTTTTCTCTATCCACTTTGATGCTGTAACATTGGAATTTCCCCATTGTAGGACAAATAAAGGAATATCTTATCTTATCTTATCTTATCTTAGACCAAGTGGGAGCTGTAAAAAAAAAAAAAAATTGTTGGAATTTTAGACTAATTATTTTATGGTAACCATCTATTGCTGTTTGGTCCCATATGATCTAGCGGTCAGGATTCCAGGTTTTCACCCAGGCAGCCCGGGTTCAACTCCCGGTATGCAAAATTAATTATTCCAGAGGTATTAATGCTCTGTATACTAAACTGATGCACTCAAAAACTCAACTCATGCTTAATGTCATAATATTAGATCTAATTTCCTTCACCAGTAGTTGAACAGAGAGATACCAAATAACAACTATGCATTATTATTAACAGCTCTGCTCTATTAATTTCCCATACCGGGAGTTGAACCCGGGCCACCTGGGTGAAAACCAGGAATCCTGACCGCTAGACCATATGGGACCATATGGATGAGCAATATTGGTAATAATAACTTGAAATAACAGGACTGACAATTAGAGTTACTATCAGCTACTTTTGTAGTTCTTTGAGTGGACACTCTTAACCTGGGTCATGGATTTTGGAGACAGAATAGGACAGAGCTTTGATGAGATGTCTTCAGACACCGGAGAGCAGTGTTAAGGTTGCAGGAACCTTTTAAGAGCTATTATATCTAAACAACAGGATCTTAGTATTATGTAGCACTGATCCTTAACTGGAGTGAAAAAGTAATCTAATCTAATGGTCAGGATTCCTGATGTTCCCCTGGTGAACTGGGTTTAAGTCCTGGTGTGGGAAATTAAATGTCTGTGATCAATTATGACATATGTTTTTTTGATTCAATACATACACCCATGATTGCATTCACTATATGATATATGGAGCAACACTCATTCAGTTAACAACTGTCATTATTTACAAGCTTGGAATTATAACGATTACTTTCCCATACCGGGAGTTGAACCCGGGCCACCTGGGTGAAAACCAGGAATCCTGACCGCTAGACCATATGGGACCATATGAATGTGCAAAAAATGGTAATCACTGCTGACAAAGTATAGTTAAACCATTGTCAGTCCTGTTATTTCAAGTTATATAATATCTTGAAATGATAGGACTGACAATTAAAGATACTATCAGCTACTTTTGTAGTCCTTTGAATGGACGACCTGGCTCATGGATTTTGGAGACAGAATAGGACAGAGCTTTGTATGAGATGTCTCACACCAGTAGAGCAGTGGTGTTAAGGTTGCAGATACTTTTTAAGAGCTATTATCTCTAAACAACATGATCTTAGTATTATGTAGCAATGATCCCCCCTTAACTTGAGTGAAAACCGATTTGGTCTAGTGATCTGGGGGGTCTGGGTTTAAGTCCTGGTGCGGGAAATTAAATGTCTCTGATCAATTATGACCTTACAGATGTTTCTTTTTATTCAATACACACACCCATGACTGCATTCAGTATATGATATATGGAGCAATAGTCAATCAGTTCACAACTCTCATTCTTTACAGCTCTGTATTATAATTATTAATTTCCCATACCGGGAGTTGAACCCGGGCCGCCTGGGTGAAAACCAGGAATCCTGACCGCTAGACCATATGGGACCATATGAAGGTACAATAATGGTAGTTAGTGCTCACAAAGTGTAGTTAAATTGTTCAGAAGTTATTATTCAAGAGTTATTAATGATGGCACAGAGCTATTATTTGGTGTTGCTCTGTATACTCAACTCATGCTTAATTGACGAGATATTAGATTTAATTTCCCTCACCGGTAGTTGAACCTGGTTGAGTTGAACAGAGAAACACCAAATAATAGACAAGAAGTGGCATGCATCATATAATATATTTCTTGTCAAAGCGTAGAGACTGTTTTCTTTGATAATTGGCAAAGCCTCAAGACACTATATGGGGATGTACTTGGTTCTTCATGTGGACGGAGCATCATGGCATAGGTTGGCATTTTTGTTATGTAACCACACCCCCAAGCTGAAACATGATGTTCTTTCACTTCCTTGACAGAACCACTGTGAATGCCTGGCACCTCCACAGAATGTCTTGAATGAATAACTTTCCCATACCGGGAGTTGAACCCGGGCCACCTGGGTGAAAACCAGGAATCCTGACCGCTAGACCATATGGGACCATATGGATGAGCAATATTGGTAATAATAACTTGAAATAACAGGACTGACAATTAGAGCTACTATCAGCTACTTTTGTAGTTCTTTGAGTGGACACTCTTAACCTGGGTCATGGATTTTGGAGACAGAATAGGACAGAGCTTTGATGAGATGTCTTCAGACACCGGGAGAGCAGTGTTAAGGTTGCAGAAACCTTTTAAGAGCTATTATATCTAAACAACAGGATCTTAGTATTATGTAGCACTGATCCTTAACTGGAGTGAAAATGTAATCTAATCTAATGGTCAGGATTCCTGATGTTCCCCTGGTGAACTGGGTTTAAGTCCTGGTGTGGGAAATTAAATGTCTGTGATCAATTATGACATATGTTTTTTTTTATTCAATACATACACCCATGATTGCATTCAGTATATGATATATGGAGCAACACTCATTCAGTTAACAACTGTCATTATTTACAAGCTTGGTATTATAACTATTAACTTCCCATACCGGGAGTTGAACCCCAGCCACCTGGGTGAAAACCAGGAATCCTGACCGCTAGACCATATGGGACCATATGAATGTGCAAAAAATGGTAATCACTGCTGACAAAGTATAGTTAAACCATTGTCAGTCCTGTTATTTCAAGTTATATAATATCTTGAAATGATAGGACTGACAATTAAAGATACTATCAGCTACTTTTGTAGTCCTTTGAATGGACGACCTGGCTCATGGATTTTGGAGACAGAATAGGACAGAGCTTTGTATGAGATGTCTCACACCAGTAGAGCAGTGGTGTTAAGGTTGCAGAAAATTTTTCAAGAGCTATTATCTCTAAACAACATGATCTTAGTATTATGTAGCAATGATCCCCCCTTAACTTGAGTGAAAACCGATTTGGTCTGGGTTTAAGTCCTGGTGCGGGAAATTAAATGTCTCTGATCAATTATGACCTTATTCAATACACACACCCATGACTGCATTCAGTATATGATATATGGAGCAATATTCATTCAGTTCATAACTCTCATTCTTTAGAGCTCTGGATTATAAGTACTGATTTCCCATACCGGGAGTTGAACCCGGGCCGCCTGGGTGAAAACCAGGAATCCTGACCGCTAGACCATATGGGACAATATGAAGATATGATAATGGTAGTTACTGCTCACAAAGTGTAGTTAAATTGTTCAGAAGTTATTATTCCGGAGTTATTAATGATGGCACAGAGTTATTATTTGGTGTTGCTCTGTATACTCAACTCATGCTTAATTGACCAGATATTAGATTTAATTTCCCTCACCGGTAGTTGAACCTGGTTGAGTTGAACAGAGAAACACCAAATAATAGACAAGAAGTGGCATGCATCATATAATATATCAGCTACTTTTGTAGTCCTTTGAATGGACGACCTGGCTCATGGATTTTGGAGACAGAATAGGACAGAGCTTTGTCTCCACACACCAGTAGAGCAGTGGTGTTAAGGTTGCAGATACTTTTTAAGAGCTATTATCTGTAAACAACATGATCTTAGTATTATGTAGCAATGATGCCCCCTTAACTGGAGTGCAAACCCATATGGTCTAATGGTTAGGATTCCTGATATTACCCCAGTGGTCTGGGTTTAAGTCCTTGTGTGGGAAATTAAATGTCTCTGATCAATTATGATATGAGAGATATTTTTTATTTTTATTCAATACATAGACCGATGAGTGCATTCAGTATATGATATACTGAGCAATACCTCATTCAATTGACAAGTGTAATTATTTACAGCTCTCTATTATAACTATTAATTTCCCATACCGGGAGTTGAACCCGGGCCACCTGGGTGAAAACCAGGAATCCTGACCGCTAGACCATATGGGACAACATGAAGATGCGATAATGGTAGTTACTGGTCACAAAGTGTAGTTAAATTGTTCAGAAGTTATTATTCAAGAGTTATTAATGATGGCACAGAGTTATTATTTGGTGTTGCTCTGTATACTCAACTCATGCTTAATTGACCAGATATTAGATTTAATTTCCCTCACCGGTAGTTGAACCTGGTTGAGTTGAACAGAGAAACACCAAATAATAGACAAGAAGTGGCATGCATCATATAATATATTTCTTGTCAAAGCGCAGAGACTTTTTTTGATAATTGGCAAAGCCTCAAGACACTATATGGGGATGTACTTGGTTCTTCATGTGGACGGAGCATCATGGCATAGGTTGGCATTTTTGTTATGTGACCACACCCCCCAGCTGAAACATGATAGATGATGTTCTTTCACTTCCTTGACAGGACCACTGTGAATGCCTGGCACCTCCACAGAATGTCTTGAATGAATAAGTTTCCCATACCGGGAGTTGAACCCGGGCCACCTGGGTGAAAACCAGGAATCCTGACCGCTAGACCATATGGGAACATGTAGTCTAAAACCATGGTAGTCACTGCTGAGAAAGTATAGTTAAATTATGTTCAGAAGGACCAGACTCTGTTTCTCCATCCACCCTGAAGCACTGTGCTGACCAGCTGTCTCCGGTGTTCACTCACATCTTCAACACCTCACTGGAGACATGTCATGTGCCAACCTGCTTCAAAGCCTCCACCATCATCCCTGTCCCCAAAAACCAAGGACTCAATTACTACAGACCTGTCGCCCTCACCTCTGTGGTCATGGAGTCTTTTGAGTGTCTTGTGCTTTCCCACCCCAGAGCCATAACGGACCCACTCCTGGACCCCCTGCAGTTCGCCTACAGAGCCAACAGGTCTGTAGACGATGCAGTAAACATTGCCCTGCACTTCGGACCTCCAGCATCTGGAATCCCCAGGAACCTATGCCAGGATCCTGTTTGTGGCTTTCAATACCATCATCCCAGCTCTGTTACAGAACAAGCTCTACTAGCTCACTGTGCCTGACTCCACCTGCAGGTGGATCACAGACTTCCTGTCTGACCGGAAACAGCATGTGAAGCTGGGGAAAATGTCTCTGACTCTCAGACCATCAACACCGGATCCCCCCATCAAGGCTGCGTTGTTTCTCGTTTGCTTTTCTCCCTGTACACCAACAGCTGCACCTCCAGTCACCAGTTTGTCAGGCTTCTGAAGTTCGCGGATGACACCACCCTCATTGTCCGCCTACAGATGGGAGATTGACCATCTGGTGACTTAGTGCAGCCAGAACAACTTGGAGCTAAACGCTCTAAAAACAGTGTAGATTGGTTGTGGATTCAGGAAGAACCCAGCCCCACCCGCCCCGTCATCCTGTGTGACTCCACAGTCTACTCTGTGGGGTCCTTCCGCTTCCTGAGTACCATCATTACCCAGGACCACAAGTGGGAGCTGAACATCAGATCCCTCACCAAGAAAGCTCAGCAGAGGATGTACTTCCTACGGCAGCTCTTTATTTATTTATATTTTAAAAAGTATTTTATTTTTTTGTGATTTTTATGCACCAACGCACCAAGGCAAATTCTTGTACGTGTAAAAACTTACTTGGCAATAAACCCAATTCCAAATCTGATTCTGATACTCCCCCGGTGGGCTGGGTTTAATTCGTGGTGTAGGAAATTAAATGTCTGTGATCAATTATGACAGATTTTTTTATTTTTATTCAATACATACACCCATGAGTGCATTGAGTATATGATATACTGAGCAACACCTCATTCAATTAACAAGTGTAATTATTTACAGCTCTCTATAATAACTATTAATTTCCCATACCGGGAGTTGAACCCGGGCCACCTGGGTGAAAACCAGGAATCCTGACCGCTAGACCATATGGGACCATATGAATGTGCAAAAATGGTAATCACTGCTGACAAAGTATAGTTAAACCATTGTCAGTACTGTTATTTCAAGTTATATATTATCCTGAAATAATAGGACTGACAATTAAAGATACTATCAACTACTTTTGTAGGCCTTTGAATGGACGACCTGGCTCGTGGATTTCGGAGACAGAATAGGACAGAGCTTTGTCTCCACACACCGGTAGAGCAGTGGTGTTAAGGTTGCAGATACTTTTTAAGAGCTATTATCTCTAAACAACATGATCTTAGTATTATGTAGCAATGATCCCCCCTTAACTGTGCAAACCCATATGGTCTAATGGTCAGGATTCCTGATATTCCCCCAGTGGTCTGGGTTTAAGTCCTTGTGAGGGAAATTAAATGTCTCTGATTAATTATGACATGACAGATATTTTTATTCAATACATACACCCATGAGTGCATTCAGTATATGATATACTGAGCAACATCTCATTCAATTAACAAGTGTAATTATGTACAGCTCTCTATAATAACTATTAATTTCCCATACCGGGAGTTGAACCCGGGCCGCCTGGGTGAAAACCAGGAATCCTGACCGCTAGACCATATGGGACCATATGAATGTGCAAAAATGGTAATCACTGCTCACAAAGTATAGTTAAACCATTGTCAGTACTGTTATTTCAAGTTATATATTATCTTGAAATAATAGGACTGACAATTAAAGATACTATCAGCTACTTTTGTAGTCCTTTGAATGGACGACCTGGCTCATGGATTTTGGAGACAGAATAGGAAAGAGCTTTGTATGAGATGTCTCACACCGGTAGAGCAGTGGTGTTAAGGTTGCAGATACTTTTTAAGAGCTATTATTATCTGTAAACAACATGATCTTAGTATTATGTAGCAATGATCCCCCCTTAACTGTGCAAACCCATATGGTCTAATGGTCAGGATTCCTGATATTCCCCCAGTGGTCTGGGTTTAAGTCCTTGTGTGGGAAATTAAATGTCTCTGATCAATTATGACATGACAGATATTTTTTATTTTTATTCAATTTTTACATACACAACCAAGTGCATTCAGTATATGATATACTGAGCAATACCTCATTCGATTAACAAGTGTAATTATTTACAGCTCTCTATTATAACTATTCATTTCCCATACCGGGAGTTGAACCCGGGCCGCCTGGGTGAAAACCAGGAATCCTGACCGCTAGACCATATGGGACTATATGAATGTGCAAAAATGGTAATCACTGCTCACAAAGTATAGTTAAACCATTGTCAGTACTGTTATTTCAAGTTATATATTATCTTGAAATAACAGGACTGGCAATGAAAGCTACTATCAGCTACTTTTGTAGTTCTTTGAGTGGACACTACAGACGTATTTTTTTATTCAATACATGAGATAATGTGAAACACACATTTAGTTAACAACTGTCATTATTAATACCTCTGTATGCCAATTATTAATTTCCCATACCGGGAGTTGAAACCGGGCCACCTCGGTGAAAACCAGGAATCCTGAGCACTAGACCATATGGGACACATGAAGACCTGTTAAGGGTAGTGACTGCTGCCGAAGTATAGTCAAATTATGTTCCTAAGACATATGATTCCCTACTTAAAGCCTGGGAAGGACAGCTACCACAAAATAATTAGGTCATAATCTCAACATAATGTTCACAATCTCAATCTAAAAGTATGTATACTATAAGATATCAAAGGCAGACACTGAACATAACATTTAAAAAAGAAAACCTCGCAGGTTGAACTTACTGTATGTAAAAGACTTACAATTCTGAGCAAGTTATAGATGAATAGTTATTGAACTGATCTCATGAGCTGTGTCCCACATCCAGCTATGAAGAACATTTTGCAGATCAGAATTCAAATATGTAAATTATAACTGCTCCAGGAGAAACTAACTCCATCAGCGATTAGCCATACAAATTGCCATCCCCCAGACAGTGAACAAGTTTCTGTTGAAAGGCGGGTTTGCTCTGAGAACTGGTGCCCATAGCTCTTAATGGAGCTACACTGCTTAAATAAAGGCTTAAAAACCAGGGAGGTGTTTCTAATATTTTGTCCAGCACATTTATATTAGTAAGAGTTCGATGGTAGTAATAAAATGAAGGAGTTAATCCTTCTACCTTATCATCAAATGTGCATTACTTTTTCAGTTTTAGGTAATGCATGTTGAGCCCTGCTGGCATTAACAGGCACTTTGAAGAGACAGGGAGAGCTTTAAAGACAAACAAATATATAAAAGGCTGTAAAGACTTTATTGAATGGTAGCAAATCACATGCATTATCGGGCTATATGAATCTGACGTCCTACAAACCAAGACAACAGACACCCTCTATAGGGATGAGAAAGATTAGATCATTTAGAGTCACGTATTAACATAAGAAGGTATAGCAAATCTTGTGTAAAGTGCTGGCATGAGTTCTGTCACACAGACATAGTGCAATATAACCAACAATCGGCTTTTCGCATGGCTACTACTCAAAGGCAAGATAGTGAAAACATTTAAATTCCATTTTCTCATATACATTTCTCATATCATATAGAATAATATAAATCTACTGTGCATATTTGCATTCAAGAAAATATACTTTATCTTACCAGTATAAGGGTGTATTTTCAGCACAAATCCATGCAAAGCTGTTTTTTTTTTTCTCCACAGAGACCAACCACAATGACAGAACTTCACTGTGTTAAGTAAGGTGTTATTTCATTAAGGCTTCTTCATAATGTAGTGTAATACAGGAAGAGTTAATGGTTTTCAAGACAGTAAATCTTTTTAATTGCAGCATCCACATAATACCGCTGTGACACTCTCGTGTGGCTACAAGAGGTCAGCCTTGTTTGGTCAGGTGTTGATGTGACGCAGGACACGACGCAGCGACTGTCCATCTCGTGCGGTACACATGGCAGGAAGGGGTACAGGCTCTGTCTTGTGCTCCACCACGTTGAAGTGGCACTTCTTCAGATGGTCTGACATGCTGGGGAGGTCAGTGAAACCCCAGGACAACACAGGGCTGAAGGCAGTGCTGAACCTCCACACCTGCAACAGTAAAGATAAAAGTTGGAATGAAGAGCGGATTGCATGTCAAAAATACTTTTAAATGCAATTTCCATACAATCCTCATGTAAATCTACACTCCCTGGTTTTGTTACAGCACAGCACAATCCCTCTAGCTCACAGTTAACACTTAACACACTTTGGGAAATGCACTTATTTGCCTCCTTTAATTTCTGGCTGTTTTACGTGGCATTATGTGCTGGAGTATTTATTGGCCGGGACCAGTTGCCAGACAACGACTCCAGGAAGTTACTGCTCCCAGCCAAGAAATAGTCAAATTGTGTTAGTTTTTTGTATGGATTATACAACCAAAATAGAAACTGTTAATTAGTGGCTTTAAAGGTTGGACAGAATCAGACTAGCTGTGTCTCCCCTCCAGTGTAGAGTGGTATTAATCTTCTCATCTTAACTCTTGGCAAGAAATCAAATAATGGCGTTTCCAAAGTGTCAAACTATTCCTATAAAACTTTCAATCTATACTGAAAACATACATTTTAATATTTGGGGCCACTACTCCGCAAAATCAATCCTCATTAAAACAGCTTTGTTATTTTTATTCCATGTAAGTCATGTGTATTTCATGTATTCCATTTAATGTAGAGCTGCAGTGGGACATGAGCTACTTGGAATGGTGCCTCTTACAAAAACACTGACATACAGTAAGTTTACAATACAGATTTTCTACTCACCCTATTTTTGATCTGCCATGACACAGTGCCAGGAGCACCAGGGAAAGGTCGTCGCTCCCACTGCAGGTCTACAATGCCCCTGGACTGGAGGAGACTGGCACACACCTCTCTCATAGTCCGTGACACCAACGACAGCTGGCACAGGCTGAAACTGTCCAGGAACCCAGCTATGTGCCACAGTATCTCAATGGGAAGACCACTAAATTGGTCAGACTGAGAGTCACTTGGAAGTTTTCCCCTTGGGCAAGGCTGAACCCCGAAGGACCTGAGGTGCCTGTCATGAACCACCTTGGACCCTTGGGTGGATGGGTAAAACCTCCTCTGGGAAAACGTGCAGCCGTAATATGCCAGGGGGCAGCGATGCTCCATCCAACCATTGAGACCAGCATGGATGTCACCATGGACATTTGTGAAATGGGAAGAAAACTGGTCCCGGCGGAATGACTGACCACAGACAAAGGGGAACATGTGCTGGTAGCGTGGGTTGGGAGGGAGGTAGCGGTTATGTGGGACTGCCTCAACCTCCAGAGCTTCCAGGACAAGGCCAAGGCGGAGAGTGCGGAAAGGGCTGGGGTAGGAGAGCTGGGGGGCAGCATGGTCACAGGCAGATGCGGAGGCCATGTCACCCACTCTTGTGTTGGTTACTAAGATTGCTGCAGGGAAAGTGAAAGTCTGTGTGCCGAAGTCAACATGGTAGCCATCAACATAGACTGTATCAGAGATCCTTCGACACTCTCTGGACTCCTCTAAACAGAAAAGCAGGGCTGCTGTGATCAGATCGATCTCTCCCAAACCCATGGGGTCCTCATCCTGCTCCAGGTCCGAGGTATCCACTGCCTTGTCCTCCATTTTGGGTCGCACTCTATACAGTGACCTGTCTGGGATGAAACCTATCCGTCCGTTAAGTAATGAACATTGGCCCTGGCTCCTAAAAAACTGGTAGTTGTGGTATTTGCGCTCCGTCCCATGGTTTTCTAAAAGAACTAGCCCCCTGTCCTCCAAGACCACATGACCAGCCCTTTGTGTCACACCCTGGCTGACATGCACTGGAGATGCCATTGGAGGGGTGACTGGCTCCTGAGAAACCCCAGCTTTCATGTCATCTTGCTCCACAACAGAACGGGCCGTCTCCAGACTGGCCTCCATTGCCCCAGAGAGTGGCCCATTTGTAGTGTTTAAGATCTTTTTATCTGTTCCTTTCAGAGCCCCGTTTCCTTTCAAACAGCTAGAACAAACACTTTGCTCCTCCATCTCGCTTTTATTCAAACTTTCAGCAGCTACAGGTGTTTTGTCTTCCAGTCCATTCTGAAGGTCTCCATTGCGGCTCACACGCTCTGTGCTGCTGTCAACAGAACTGGCACTGCTAGCAAATTCTAAAGCAGCGACTAAGCTTCTTGCAGTCTCAACTGTGGCCTCGTACAGTTTACTGAAGTGCTCCTCGTTCAAGCCATTAATTCCACTGATGATTTTCTCTTTTGCCGAGCCTGGTGGGGGAGGTTGTGGCTGACGTGAGGGTGATGACTGTGAAGGTGGCTCAATAAAGGTGGAAGCCTCAGTGGCCGATGTAAGCAAACCTGAGTCTGTTGCCCTGTTGTCCTTACTAACAGGGACAAGTGGCTCTCCCTCTGTGGTAGGTGCCATGGCGATCACCTTGAGGGACTCCAGTAGTGTACGCTGGTCCTGAAGGGCAAGTGCCATGTCCAGCTGCTCCACCTCCTCCACACCACGGCTCAGGCTCTCATAGGAAGTATAGTCCAGGCAGCTAATAGGCCATCTGTTCCACTCCATAGTGCAACACACCACTCCAGCTGGACACACTTCGAGGTGTGCATACATTTGGTTGCGCACCAGAGTGGCAGGGCAGCCATAGCCACTGTTTAGGCAGGGAACCCTCACCAGTGGGCACATGAGGTGGTGCTCATCAACTTTGCAGGTGTGAAATACAGCCCCACACACTAGAGGACAGGTGATAAGGTCACAAGAAATGCCTAGTTGAGGTTTGACCATGCATCGCTGGTTAACACAGGACATACAGTGAACATGGTCCCCCTCCATCTTCAGTGCGGAAGGGGTGGAAAGCTTCTGAGGGTGACTGTGTAAGAAGATCCACTGTGTCCTGCCAAATAAGAGGAAAGAGCAAATGCCGTGTCAGAGCTTGTGTCACATGACGACTATCACATGACTGGTGAGCAAACGTTTTAAAAGTTTTGCTACTAAACTATATACTCAGCTGATATATACTGTAACATTGGTAAAATAAGAAAAGAGGAGAATACTAGAAAAATTAACTAGAAAGACATGATCATAACTACAAAACATTTCGACCTAGAGTAATAACATTTAGTAACAGTATCATTGTCTAGTCACACCACATTACATAGCCAGCCCGATGAATAAATGTTACTTATTTTTATTTATTTTTTTTTTACATAAAAAAAGGGAAAAAAAGAAGCATTCTTAGACTTGCGCACATTTAAGATTGAAACTATGAAATCAGCATGATGTACCAGAGCTTTGGCCCAGTCTTGAATAGCTGCTATAATTAGTGACAACCACCAGATGTCACTGTGCTTGCTGAGATCCAAAGCTTCAAATCTTTTTAGATACAGACAGGAAGATACTCCCAAACATTAAAAGGCTGCATCTAACAAAAAAAAACAAAAGAGACAAATGTAAAAATACAATAAGTGTAAATAAAGTCCAATAAACTTTAAATGTATGGCTAATGGCCAAACATGTATTGTCATATTGCACCTGATGCTGGGATAAATAATGGAATAGATAGCGGAGATTTCTATGCTGCATAAAATCATCTGGATTTATAAAAACAAACAAACAAAAAAAAAAACAGATTAATTTTAACAGATAAGAGAAATAGATTAACCCTTTTTCAAATATTATAAAAGAGCAATGTCATCAAACATCATCCACATACATAAATTACATTACAGTGATTTATATTTAACACTCAACTTGGTATAACTATAATATTTTGTCAATCTTAGTTAATATAGTGAGATATTAACACAACAGGCTTCTTATGAAAATACTTAACAAAGTCAATGAAACAGGACTCCCAAACAAACTGAATGACTAAGCAAACCTAAATTGTCTGAGGTGCTGCTATTTTGGCTCTTTCCATGTCTACAGCCTGCACACAGAGACTGTGAAACAGCGCCCCCACTCCACCGCATGTGGAAGTCCACTGGAGTCACGTAATGCAAGTAAAAAACTGTCTCATACAAGTACCTTATTAGGAAGATTCCCAGCTCAAGAACAAGAAGGTCAAAACCTTTCCTTCCTTAAATATGGAACATATCCAGGACAGCTCCAGAAAGACCCTATTAAATCAAATAATTCATTATTAAACCTTTGGAAAGTACATTTTGCTTTATCTTAGTGAAGTAACACTGGCTGTGTGATTAGTTAAAGTTTGATTAATGTCTGTATAATTGCCTGTTTGTACAAAAGTATGATGATTTATTGTACGAGTATACCAGCTGCAAAAACAATATTCTATAAATAAATAAAAGATTAGTGTACATAGAGGATGCATACTATATATGCTATTAATATACAGTATAAAATGTGGACAATGTGGTGATAGAGAGGAGTATTTCTTTTAATACATCCAACACGGTTGCCATACAATTATATATAATTTAATGTGTAGACTGAGCACTGAGAAAGTCACTATGCCCTGCAGCTGAGGTTTCATAACAACCACCAGTGTTTAAACAATGTATGAATACATGTGAATGTTAACTAAATAAACAGGATTAAAGTCCCCTGTAAGTCTTCAGCTAGGATTATAAATGCAGCTTGCATTGACATCAGTAGCTTCACCGTGTATCACATAACAACACTGAGCCATACAGTCATATATTTAATCAGAACTACAACTGGGGGGGTGAATATCTACCACAGCAGCCTTGCTTACATTTGTTTTTTTAGCCGGCAGTCAGTCAGGTTGGCTCACTTCACTTAAAACAAATGCCCCAAATGAGGCTATAACTAAAGCTAACACAGTGCTGCAGCTAGTTAACGATGCTGAACACTTTAAGTTTACTCACAACAACAACAACAACAGCCTGCAGCTGAGACAGATAACAATAAAAGCTTCTGCTACAGTGTGCAAATAGCTCGTATTAAAACCACCCCAGCTCATGTTTTGCTATTAAACCAACTTGTTTTTACAACAATGGCCAAGCCAGCCGGCTAACAACAGCTAAGGCAAGCTCGGAAGTTCACATCAAGCAAACTTAAGCAAACATAACGTCGGGTTGGCATTGCGAGTAGCTCCTCACCTTATCGTTGTGTTGGCAGAAAGACGTGTGGTAAGGTGTGTTTGGTTTGTTATAAATATATAACGTCGTGTATAAATACAACTGGCTGTTAGTTTAGTTGCCTCTGTGGAGAAACTGCTAATGATAGCTAGCTTCAATTCTTCTCACTCAACCTCCCTGGTTTTTTTTTTTTTTTTTTTTTCTGTTCAAAACTTTATTGAACAGATTATAGCTCACTTTTACATTAATTATTAGTAAAGTGTTTATATGGCCTCCTGGATATTAAAAAAACAACAACAAAACGACCAGGACAATAAAGAAAAAATAGAAGAATAAAAAAAAATAATATTAATATAGATACTCATTTGTAAATTTAGCAAAAATGTTAAGTCTGAAAGGAAAGTTATAAATAAATAAAAGGAACTCTACACTGTTAACAGGTATTTACCCATAAAATGAAATAATTTATTTTTATTTTAAAATGTTGAAATTGTACTTTTATGTTATGAAAATGAGAAACAAATCTGACCAGTTAAATTGGGCTTTGGCAAAAAAAAAAAATTGTGCGTTTTCTACAATTAATTTCTAATATGTTTATTATCTGTGATATCTATTACCCCTATTAATTATAATCAAGCCACCAGAAATAGCTTTGCAAACAGGCTCTCTTCAGTTTATATAGATGACAGGGAAGTTATGACACATTCATGGCATGATAGTTTTAAGAGAATATATACTCACATATATTGTACAGCATATATTATCAATAAATAAATCAAACATAAAGCTCCCAATTAGCCCTACGTTTCCAGACAAATCTTTTTTTGTTTGTTTGTTTGTTTTTTTTTGGTTTATTTTAGTAACATGCAGTAACCATTAACAAACAGGAGAGGTCCCTGTTGCACCATTTTTGCGGCCTCCTTACTGGTAGTGGTCAGACCAAGCCTCATGGTTCATGGTTTAAACTGAAGGAGAAGCCACGTTTCGAGGTCGGGGTCTCCTACACAACAGCACCCCTGCAGCTGGAGGAGCTGCCTCATGGATACAACAGCAGGACAGTGCTTAGTGGTTCTGAATACACTTTTCATGAGATGCTGAAACACACTAATTCAGTCGGTCACCGTCATTACATCATATAACATCTATATACAGTATATAGTATTGTTATTATTTTATTCTATCTTGATACTTACAGACACACACAGCTGTTATATTTAGGCTATATCTCAGTCCTTGTAGACAATCCAAACTCAACTAAAATTTCTAAATGATTAATACTGTACACACATAAGCCTGTAATGGTTACATATTCTCAAATTGGGGACCACCAGGTCCTTAAGGAGGTTCCATCAAATAGTTATTTTATGGGCTAAAAGTTAGCCCATAACATTATGACCACCTGGGTACACTGGTGGTCATAATGTTATGCAGCCCCATACGCAACAAATTGTGTGTTCTGACACCTTTTTATCAGAACCAGCATTAACTGTTTCAGCAGTTTGAGCTACAGCAGCTCGTCTGTTGGTTCGGACCACACGGGCCAGCCTTCACTTCCCCACGTACATCAATAAGCCTTGGCCGCCCATGATGACCCTGTTGCCAGTTCACTTCTTTTCCTTCCTTGGAGCACTTTTGATAGGTACTGACCGCTACAGACCCAGGAACACACCACAAGAGCTGCAGTGTTGGAGATGCTCTGACCCAGTCGTCTAGCCATCACAATGTGGCCCTTGTCAAAGTCGCTCAGATCCTCATGCTGCCCATTTTTCCTGCTTCTAACACATCAACTTTGAGGACAAAATGTTCACTTGTTGCCTAATGATAACAAGATAATCAGTGTTGTTCACTTCAACCTGTCAGTGGTCATGATGTTATGGCAGATCGGTGTATTCTGTTCATAGGTTTCACTTTCTTCACTTTTAATCTGCAGTATAGACCGTTATAGACTAACTGGATCCCTGAGACTACATCTTATCAAGTACGGGTCTGCGTAGGTCCTTGACACTAAAAAGGTTGATAACTACTGACATAAACAGACAGCGTTGGGGTAACTTGTAGCTAACTAGTAAAGCTTTTGCAAGTTACCAATTACTTCATACTGGAAGAAATTGAACTATAGCAGATCTACCTATAGGGAGAAATCTAGTTTGGTAAACTAAAGCTACTTAAAAAAATGTTCAAACTACTTTGTCAAAAATTGCAAGCATAGCTCACAGGTATAAATGTAGGTTTTGTCAGTTGAGGTGGTCAGTGTCATGTATTTACTTAAGTATGACCATGGTGAATCTTCCTCTGTGTTAAATGTTAAGGCCTGCACTAAAAATTAGAGAGAAAACCAAAAGGTCTGCCATAACAAGACCATGATCCGGACTCACACATGTCACACACACACACACACACACACACAGGCTGTAGATGTCTTGTCAACCAACCCATGTGATAGATATATTAATAAAGACAATGAAGGGTGAATGGGTGGATCTTTAACTTCACCATGAATGGTGCTGGGTGCTGAAAACTCTTGCTTTCCTCTGCACGTCTTTGGGTGGTTTATAGACAACAAACCAATTATTTAGGTAGGCTAATATCCTTGTGCTGTTGTCTGTAAGCTGTCGCTTTTGTAATATATGCTATCAATCCCACCTTGATGGAAAAGGACAAATGTTGCTGAGTAAGTGCCAACTTTGTGCCAAGCAAGGCCTAACATGAGAAATAGTCCTGCCAACAGACTGACTGATGGGGTTTAGAAATGTTTGTTTATTGTTTAGATCATCCAATTTTTCACAACCATAAGCAACGACAGCCACATCAATTTTACTTAAAGAACACACCAAATTACAATATAGGCTACCTAGTCTTTAAGAGATAATTGATTGATCTCTCTGGACCAATACTGCATGATCTAAATAATAATCCTGCTTAAGGCATCACTGGAAAGCCTTGCGGTCAACCCACGCAGACCGCAGTCCTCGAATAAACCGCCGTCGCCCTTTGCCCTCAAGTGTGGCTGCAGCATCCAAGTAGTCTCTCCTTCCAAACATGTCACTTTTATTCAGGTTCAATATCAGATGCTCGCTCCCGAAGCCCGGGGCACCAGCAGTGGCAGTGTCAAAGCGACTCCTTTATAAGTTTATTTGTGATTTATACCGCCTGGCGTGAGTCACGACACGACCCTACCGCGTAAAACTGCGAGCCCCTCCGGGAGTGGGCATGTGTCTGTGCGCGGGGTGAAGTGAAGCCGTTCACTCAACGTCTTCATCACTGAGGGGCGGAGATGTTTCAGAAGTTGTGTTCGGTGACAGTAGCCTGCTGGAGTTGGTGATCCTCAACAACAATCACTGATATAAACTAAATATATACTTTATAGTCTAATGAAAACTTTGGATTCTGTAATGCAGACAAAATGTTTACCTCAAGCTGAAGAAGTGAGTAAAGCTTTATTATAGGTTGAAGAGATCATCTGAACTGAGATCTCTGATTGGCCTCCGTAGACCTAATGACTGAAATGTTATTGATGACCTTCAACCAGACGCTAGGTGGCGCGATGCAAACAGTAGACTGCTGTCCGTGGTGCTGATATCATCCACCGTATCCTTTTTCATGTTTTAGAAGCCAGAGGCCTTAAAGTAAACTCAAGGAGTAAACACATGAGATATATACCCTGAAGGACAACTTCTTATCTGCTTGTTTGTGAGCATCCTATAAACTCCCTACAGTTGTTGTTGAGTTGTCATATGATTCAAATGGTGGTTAATCAACACTCCATCTCATTTCCTCTCTCCCTCTCAAAATAACTGTCAAAACGAAAGAATTACTGTATTAAGAATCCGGATGAAGTAGCTGCACATATTTATGGGATAGTAATAATGGGACGCCTTTCATACACAATAACACAAATAAACACAGTTTTGCGAAAACATTTTTTTCCCTGCAAAAACTGACAAATTCCTATATTCATGCATGAGATAATATTAATGGGAATGCAATAATTCAGCGTAGGTAACCAACTACTTTTGCACAGAAGCTCAAATGATCCACTGTTTTTTTTTTTTAAATAATGCATTAAACGTGACAGCAGATTTAAATTTCTTTGCTGTCATCTTAGCTGTGATTAAAAAAAAAAAAAAACATTGCAGGTGCTCCCTCTAATAATGCATGTTTCTAAAGACCTGCAGACACAAGTGGTAAATACTGTAGAGAGGCGACGGTTGTTGGGGGGAGGCGGGGGTCTTCGTGTTCGAGTTGAGGGAGAGAGAGAGCGAGAGAGAGAGAGAGAGGGAGGGAGGGAGGGAGGGAGAGGGAGAGAGCGAGACTCAAGTGATACAGCCGAGGACCACGCGCTACAGAAGAGGACGAAGGCACGCGACATGTCTCAAGGATTCAGGTAAGTTTTGATGCGATAGAAACAGAAACAAACTGTGTATGACATGTATGCTGTAAGGAGGACAGTGAGAGAGATGGATGGATGAAAGGTAATATAGGCTGTTCAGGACAGATCAATTATGTTAAGCTTAGTCCTGCTGGAATATATGTGTGTTTTATATATTTTATTATTATCAACTGATGCTTCCTTCTGCTGCACAAAAGACAAGAAGAAGGGTGTAAGGGTGCGTTTAAAACATAAGCAGCCAAGGGTATCTTCTATTCATCCTCATGCAGAATTCAAATAGGAGTCTGCTGAGGGCGGGGGGGGGGTTGTAGTTTCTCTGCTTTATTGGAAACTAGCTGAGTGAAATGGAGAAGAATGTGTGTGTGTGTGAGAGGAGGACGAGCCCAGGCAACAGTCCCGAAGACGTCCTTGTAACGTGTTTGGAAAAGCGCGCTGTCCACGGTGCTGAAATCTGGTTTCCGCCTGATTTTCTCAATGGGCAGCGAGCTCAGTACTTTCAGCTCCCCCCCAACCCGGTGCACAGTGCTTACTGATTGTAATGAAACACCAGTATTTTAGAGAGAGACATGTTAAAAGTACCTGGCTGCTCCCTTCAGAGAGCCAGCCACCTGCACGGTTGGGCAAAATCCCAGTGGAGTGCAATCCTGTGCAGCTACCACTGCCCACTGATCAGTCAGGTGTGCCTTGCTCAGAGGCACCTCGATAATATAAGAGAGGTACGGGGGACTGTTGCAGCGACAGGGATGTAAATCAGGGCGTTGATGAGAAGGAGCATGCGTGTTTAGTCGACTCTCTCTACAAAACCCTAAGCACATCTGGCCTGGTTTCTCCCAGCTTACATGTCACAGCAGCGTGTCTTTATTTCTTCTGCAGGTGTGCGCGGATATGCCCCGGGTGTCGTGCTCACAGATCGTGGTCGCTGGGATAAACGTGGATGTATTGACAGACAGCGGATAGTATGCCTGCACAGTTGGCACGGCTCACGCGATGTGGCACACCATGGCACGCGTAAAGATGGGTCTCTTCGCTCTCCTGTGTCTCCACGCGTTTTTCTTCGGCGTCCTCGTGCTCTCCCACAGCAGCAGCATCTATGAGCGGTCGGCGGTCCCTCGCGCCGTGTCCCGCTCCGTGGCTCGCATGGACGGAGACGTGATCATCGGCGCGCTTTTCTCCGTCCACCACCAGCCGTCCGCGGAGAAAGTGGCAGAGCGGAAGTGCGGGGACGTCCGCGAGCAGTACGGCATCCAAAGGGTGGAGGCCATGTTCCACACGTTGGACCGGATCAACGCCGACCCTAACCTGCTCCCAAACATCAGCCTGGGCTGTGAGATCCGGGACTCATGCTGGCACTCCTCTGTCGCCCTGGAGCAGAGCATAGAGTTCATCCGGGACTCTCTCATCTCCATCCGGGATGATAAGGACGGGTCCAAATGGTGCATTGACGGCACCCCGTCCCACCAGCCTCCACCTTCCAAGAAGCCCATCGCCGGAGTGATCGGACCGGGATCCAGCTCTGTGGCCATTCAGGTGCAGAACCTCCTGCAGCTCTTCAACATCCCGCAGATCGCCTACTCTGCTACCAGCATCGACCTGAGTGACAAGACTCTGTTCAAGTACTTCCTGAGGGTCGTGCCCTCAGACACCCTCCAGGCCCGGGCCATACTGGACATTGTCAAGCGGTACAACTGGACTTATGTGTCTGCAGTGCACACTGAGGGTGAGATCCCGTCATTCACCTCTCTTACCCTCTCTGGTAGTTGGTGTATAGTGACCTCATCGTTCATTATGGTGTTTGTAATTACCCACTGTCACTGCAATGTTCCCATTCATACACTTTCTGGGAGAAAAACACAAATTTGCTGTGATAATTCATTCTGAAAATATTTAAAAGAGTCTATTTTTCAAGAGATAATAGAGATTCCGGGCATTGGATGGAGAGATTTCAAGCTGAAATATATTGAGGAGCCTGAAGAAATAATAACACATTTATGTGAAACCGCTGGCTTATTAAATAATTTCCTCAAATGCAGAGACCAACTAAATATGAGATTTGGGCCTCCATCCATAAACAGCTGCACTTTTACAATTTTATGTTAATAGTCTTTGAGTGCAACTTTCCAGGTTCTATCTTTGCCTGTTAAGAGCAACTTAGACTTCACTTCACTCTGAGGCTCTCTAGAGCAGGTAGTTACATCCGCACATATGCATTTGTAGGTGTATCTTCATTACGATTTATATGCCGTTGTCTGGAGTTTAGGGTTGTGTCGACATTACTTCAAACATCTTCCCACACATCCTGTGCATCATTGTACGGCTGTGTGAGTGCAGTTACTGACTAACCTGCACTGGGTTATGGACTGTAGAGTGTATGTAAACATTGGGTCGTCTCTCCTTTTGTTTCTCTGAGAAATATATGTACTGCTGCTCTTTCCTCCTGGCACTTTGTTATAGTTATGTTTTAGTGTGTGGAAACAAAGCTGGAGGTTTTTGTCTGTGCTATCAGAGTCACCACAGCAAGTTTTTAAAAAGTCAGTATCTAGGCAAACGCATGAGGGACCCTTTTAGCATTAACAATTTAGGTGTTAATTTGGAAATGTTAAATGAATTCCATGGTTAGGTCAGGAGGATGATGAAAAATGGCATCACTGTTTCATCAGATACATAACAATTAAACGTCTTATCTCCTCAGAAACCCTGGCGATAATAGTTTTCAGGAATTCATACCATGATGGGCTTTCTTTTTGAGAACTATTTTGGTAATTTGGTCATCTGAACAGCACAACTGTGTATTATGGTGGAGACAGGAGGTAAAAGGGAGATAGGGGTTGGGTAGACAGAGTAATTACCGAGAAGTGAATTATGGCCGTAGCTTTTCATTAAAGTCTTAGTGAAACACAGTCAGTGATGTGCACCCAAATTATGACTGACAGGCTACATTACCCAGGATCCCCCCTGAGGAGCTGTGGACTCACAGGGAGTGTAAAACTTATTTGGAAAGTCCTATTATAGTCGTGTGTTGGGGAGGGGCTTTGTCACAGGTTGCTATTAGATAGATGAAGAGAGGGAGTTAGGGAGCTGTAGTACCTGGAGGAATAACTAGGTGGCGTCAGCTGTCTGACCTTCAACATACCTACAAGAGGATCCTCTTGGGACTGAAGTCATAATTTAAGAGTAATGAAAGACCAGTCAGGGGAAGGATGGATTTGATTGCAGGCAACATCATTTACCCAACAGGCTACAGTGAGCGTTAAAAATAGGATACTTTCCAAAAAAATAAATTCAAGTCAAAACTAGTTTATTTTTTTTTATTTTTTTACATATTTCGTGAATATAAACCCTGACACTGACTATAAGTTCAGTTTTGTCAGAGACAACAGCTGAGAAGTTTGGAGCCATAGTAAATATATAGAGAGCTTTCTTATCATAATTTGTCTGATGCAGCCTTTACCCTGACCTTTGAAGAGTCATATGTAAATCAACTTGTTTGTTTTGCTCTATCTTTAGTTATCTCTGAAATGATGGTCACGACTGGCTTAAGCCTATGAGTTTTCCCTCTCCACCACCTTATACAAGTTATAAATGCAGCTTGTTCCCGTAGCAACAGCAAGGGCTGTGAAATTGCATAAATTACCTGTCCCGATTATCATCAGTCTGGTAGGAATACTCAAAGCATTTTTTTTTGGCGGTCATTGTCAAATGGGCTGTCAACTAATGCACCACCACCCACCTGTCTCACAGCCTAGATGGAAAGAGTAAAATAATTGGATATCATTATTTCCATTTAGCAGTGGGAGAATGAAATGAGGCAACTGAAAATATCATCAAAGGACTATTGGAAAACCAACACATGGGCCCATTGTGTGCCAGTGTAAATGCATTACTGTGATGCCTATTTCAGCTGCTGTCCTCCTTGCTCTATGGAGCCAAGCCATGCACAGACAGAGTGTCCATTCTTCATCACCAATATAAGGGGAAGGTTGCTCGGAGGCCCTCAGGAACCTGGCCTTCCATCAAGGCAATTGCACAACAAATGTTTCCAGATTTTTACGGATTGGCGCTGTTAATTTCCTTTTGACAACATGCACACAGACACATGTTCAAGCATGCACAAGTGATTGGATGTCTGTGTAATCCAGCCTCTCGTGCTAAAGAGCCGTGGGGCTTTCACAATCCAGATCATGACACATTAGTCAATCACTGCGGTCCGAATGGAAATAGAAGATTTAGACTCAAACAGATTTGCAGGGCTCTTGATTGGGATGGTGTGCAGTTAGACAAGAATAGCCATCTTCACCCCCTTCTGGCTTTGATTGCAATCAGTTGCCAGTAAACTCTCTGACACTCATCAGCGGCTCAGCGCTTCAGATCAGTCTGGACTTCACACACTGAACAACGGCTGAGGGGTGCGCTTTAAGCATAACATTGAATATCCATCAGTGATGTTATTAGGAATGTATGGCTGAAAGCAATTTCTCGCGCTGTTTAATAATGTCAATGTGTTTTTTCAAGTAACGAGGCATGTAATGCTTTTCCATCACTGAAACATTTATCATGTCACTAACAATGAGAGAACAATGCTCCATGTCTTCAGCTCACAGCCAATGCATTATCCATATCCACAAAGGCTAATTGAAGAAATGGGATTACCAGACAGTGAAAATACATTGCAGAAGGAAATTGTTTTATTGTTTAATTTCACTAAGGACAGAATCTTGTCTGAGTTCTCAGTATTTAATAACAGTCTATTTTCTATCACCTTTAGGAAACTATGGGGAGAGTGGCATGGAGGCTTTCAAGGAGCTGGCCTCTCAGGAAGGCTTATGCATTGCCCACTCGGACAAGATCTACAGTAATGCGGGGGAGAAGCACTACGATCGCCTTTTGAGGAAACTACGGGAACGTCTTCCCAAAGCTCGCGTAGTGGTGTGTTTCTGCGAGGGCATGACTGTCCGAGGTCTCCTGATGGCCATGAGGAGACTGGGCGTGTTTGGGGAGTTTCTACTCATTGGCAGGTATGGATGTATTTTTTTATTTTTATTATTACCTTTTGATTCACAGTTGAGAGCCTCTCTCTGGATGGCAGGAAATCAGTTAACAGGCTGGAACACCGTGAGATGCTGCGTTGTCTTCCTGATGTGCATGTCACCAAGGCAACCAAGAAGAATTAGACCACATACCAACAGCACTGAATAGAAATGTTCTCCAGCAATGAATAATTGGTATTTCTGTCACAGACACAGAACTAGAGAGGGAAACAATGCCTCCAGCCCATTCTCTTCTTTTTTCGGATGTCTCTTATTTGGTTTTTCAAGGCAATGGTAGTTATTTTGCATTTAGCAATCAATAAGAAACACACACATATATTTGACCACACAAAGACCATATCAAATCCATATGAATCTCTCTTTTTGGGATTACACCTTCTTTCTAGATATTCACTTCATTTTTTCTCTCCATTTTCTCCTCTTCCTCTCTTTCTCTGTCTGTTAGTCAGTGTTGAGTGACAGTGACTGACTGTAGCTGTAATCTTAGTCATTAGAAAAGGGCAAGTAGAGTCGTCTCACACACTTTTACAACAGCACATTACACCATGAAATAGCCCTCGGGGAACATTCACACTTGTCAGTAAAAGCCACAGCAACCTTGATGCTACTTTTCAGTTCATTCATGCAATATCTTTGCCCCATCATTTCAGAGAGGGAGGAGGTTTCTGGCATAGGTCTGTTGTAGGGTGGTTGTCAGCCGTAGGTTACAGGAAGAGGACATTAATAAGACAGCTACGGATGGCAGAAGCTTGTAGCCTAGCTTAGCAGTATTCGTTGGAGATTTGCTGAACACTGCATGAGTGCAGCTCAAATTCAGAGCCATCATCTTCTAACAGGAAGAGCCTGAGGGACACAATACAGGACAGTCACTTCCATCTTTATTGTGTTTGTGCATATTGAATTGTTCACATTTTAGCTTGCATTACTCTGAATGTCCAAAGGTTAGGATGTGTACCTTTTTACATAAAAAATGGTAAAATCAGGTTCCAATGTCAATTGCATGCAAGAAGTAATTTGTTTTTGTTGGGCCCTTGGTAGATGCTACCATATTGAAGAATTGACAATGCACAATCTGGAGACATATTTACAATACACAGAAGATGCTCTGTATATTAAAGATGTTCATAATTCATTAAGTTTAATGAAATTTCTCTGATTGTGAATAACAAATTTCTGGTGTCGGTCTCTTTAGTAGTTGGATTACAAATATTTTGAAGAGGTGTAATGTTATCACCACTTTTTTTTTGTTGTTGTTGTTTTTTTTCTTATTGCCAATAAATCCCATAAAAAGACCAAAACCTACTAAGAAGTCTTGCATGTGTAGCCAAAGCCTTGTTTAGTTTCCAAATGTATATTAATCCTCAGATGAAAAAAAAGTCCCCAAGAAATGTGCTATCTACACTAGTTCCCAGGAAATTACCAGCCTAGAAAAAGAGACTATATATTTTTGGCAACTTCAGTATGAAACAAGCTGAGAACCACAAAAGCGAGGAGAAGTGGGAGAGCATTGTGATACGGATTAACACAGTGTCGGTTTTGGTCTTTTTAAGAAATTTGTTGACAGTAAGAAAAAGAAAAAACACAGAAAAACATCAAATTGACTACACAGCTACAGTATCTACTTCATGTGGAGTACAGCACCTTTTTGCCAGGTACACACGTACCTAAAATTCTCCTGTGTAATAGACACCCTTCTATTGGCAGGCACTGAGGGATTTGTTTCTTGTCATTGCCATTATCCTTGAAGAAGCATTTCCTATTTCCTGTAATATCTCCCAGTGGTAGAAATGAAGAGAAGGCAAGTGCTGCTCTTAACAGCCCGTGTTTATGTTGTATGTGTTATATTCAATGCATACGTGCATATTTAACTTCTTGGCAAGGGAAGGCTTTTCAGATGCAGAACATGCCTTTTAAATTATCCATCATAATGACACTCTCGGGTTGCATTCATTCCCATATCTCTACCTTTCTCTTGCCTCCATAGGAGATGGGAAAGTGGGTCTTTTTTTAGCTTTTGTGGAAGTCTCCATGGGCAGAAGAAATGCTTCTGGGTCAGAGAGAGAGATAGGGAGAAGGATATAGAGAGACAGACTGTGTAAAAATGATAGAGTAAGTCTGGGCCAACACAGATGCCAAGCCATGTGTGTGTTTCCTGGCATGTAGTGGACAAGTGAATGAAGCTGGCAAACAGGTATTAGCTCAACAAAGGGGAGCTTGTATTCTTAATTTGTGTTTTCACTTCTAAAGAATCCTCTTGTATGAAGTGTGTTTGTGTGAGAGTTGGAAGAATGTAAGAGACACAAAGACAAAGAGATCAATCTGTCATTCTTACATTGAACATCTAACACACTTGCAGTCTCTCTTTTATTACTGACAAAAAGGCACAGTGGACAGAAGTTCAAAAATATGCAACTGAAGTCTTTTTGACATTTAAGGTGCTATAATCAATATTTTTTATATTAATAATGCATGAAATGACTGCATGTTTGTGAAAAGGTTCACTTTTAGTGATGAACCCAACTCTGCAGTTCCTCTCTGCTCTACCAAGCTTTTTAATGTCTTCCAGCTAACTGTTTTGGGTTATGGCCTGCAACTTTTACTGTTCTGGTTCACCCTCACTGCTCTCATCAGCATTGTTTGCAGATGCAGGAGGCAGCTGTTTTTAGTGAAAAGGCTCTAAAAACCCACTGCATACTATCTGCACAGCATCAAACAGCAGATATAGTTAGTAACTATAGTGGAGCATTGTTCATTGGGTGGCCAGAAACAAATTAATGCTATGAATGTTCTCTGCGTCTGTCAAATGTATAATGTCAGTGTTGTGTTTACAGCTAGTTTCCACTGCACCGGAGTTAAAAACCAGTAAACAGATTTAAACAATTAACTGGTGCTGCCTCTTGCTTGCATATTAAAATTTGATTTTGAAACACATTCATATTTAATGGCAAAAACATAATTCTTGTTGCTTTTAAACAAAAAATACATCACTTACTGTGTAGCTTTACAATGTCACTATTTCAGTGTACTGTCTTATATCACAACAAATCACAAAAGCCAACTGAGTAAGTCTTAATTCAAGCTAAATGTTTCATAACACTACAAACTGATAAAAATGAAAAGTTGATGATTTACCCTGAAAAATGTAAGCACATGCATCTTTAAAATCACCAACTAATGACTGAAATGGTGACAGAACAAACAAATGTATGAAGAACATTATCATTATCAGTCCAAATTTCTTCTTCAGCAAATCCCATCATTCCACTTAGTGTAATAATTTAAATGTCAAAGCACCGCACCAAAATGCATCACACCTCATCACAGTCTGCTAGCTCACAATACTGTGCCCTATTACAATGCTCCATTTGAGGATATTAGTGTGTTAATTATAGCACTAAGTCATCATAGTCAGTATAATTCAGTCCCTTGGCACTTGTTGTTTGGTGACATATGGTTGAACGCCAGGGACTGCTATCATTGGCGTAACTCGTGGGAAACTACAGTGATTGGTCAAATCCGTGGTGATTGGACAAAATTGCACGGTTACACAGAATTCCCAAGGATTGATTGAATTGTTGCGATCGCGACATCCTGGAGGGACTTTGTAAAGATAACAAGGTTTTTGCAGAAGGTTCCATCAAAATCACTAAAGCAGTGAGACGGTTATTGCCTTATATGTCTCCTTGACCTTTTGTATCTCCCCCATTTTAATGCACTTGGCTCACACAAACAGAACTGCATAAGATTTGGCAGTATTGTGGTTTTTCCACCACATCTCATGTGGAGATGATCATAGAACACCACAGAGGCAGGCAAAAGCTCTACACAGCAGTGGCTACATAAACTACAAGTAGACATGCAGAGAGTTTTGAATCGGAGAGCTTTGTTTTTGCCGCTCGACTAACCTGCTCTTCAGACAAGAGCCAGGTGTGGCAGCGTGCTCGACCCACTTTATCCCTGACCTGCAGACTCTACTCTGCATCACTTCAACACCCACTCTGCTGTGCTATTGTCAGTCAGAGGGGCTCGTGCCTTTCTCGCTCTGTGTGATGTCAATCATGGTTTTGCCAATCAGCTGCCTCCATTACTCTACGACTGCACACGCACACACATAAAGAGACAACATTTATTCCATGCGTACACCCTGGCGCAAAATACAGACACACGTTCCCGACATAGATTATCCACTTCATTCCAATCAAGACATCGATGTCCGCCTTCTTGTTTTGTTCAAGCACATTTCGAAATGATTCTTTGAGATGAGAAACGCACTCTGCTTAGACAGAAGCAGGAAGCACAGGAAATGTATTCATATAACCTTACTTCACTTTTAAAAACAGAAATTATTGTATGAGCAGGAAGCTGGATGGTGAAAGATGAGGCGAGTCAGTCAGTTCTGCAGTAGGTTGGTTGAAGATAGGTGGGTGTAGACTTTGGCTGTGGAGTCCACAGATTAAGGTGGAGAACCCACCACGAGAGTGTAAACGAAAGAGTGAGACAGCGGGAGAAAGGGAGGAGATACGAGAGTATGGTTTGAAATAGAGTGTTTGTTTATCATCACTGATCTGGTGAATGTTTGTAGATAAGTTGAAGGATGTGATGCTCATAAAACAAGACAATGCTCACAGGAAAAATGACCCTCAAATGTCTAATTTAATATGTGTTTATGTTAACTGGACAAGATTCTGAGGTACAGTAGAAATAGTGCAATGTAGTTCACAAGGAGAAGTGTGGGGTGGATATATGGGTCAATAAAGCATGTGACTTTGAAGCACACTTTGTTGATCTTAAAGCTGCACTGTTGAATATTTTTCTATTAACATTGGATAAAATGACTATGTGTAATGTGAAGGGTGTAGCTTGTAGTTATGAAGCAACCTAATTTCCAGCAACAGTTGTTTTCAGCGAAAAAAGCTAGAGTCTAAAGAGCCAAGTATTTCCCTCTGGAGTTGGTAGAGACCAAAAAGGAAACAGAGAGAGAATATTGGACCAGAAACACAACCTCAAATGCATGCTAATGTTGCTCTGTATCCGCTGGATGCGTAAATAATGTAAAGTATGTCAATAAATATGTCAGTGGTGTGTTTAAAGCTTGTTGTGCTGTCAAGTGGGCAATAAAAAACTGTTACAAAGTAGGCAAATCTTAACCATAGTGGTAGCAGATCAGAAAAAAAGGTTATCTGAGTCATTTTTGTAATCATCATATGTAATTGGAGCCCGTTGTTCTCCGGCGTCAACGTCGCTGATTATCATATCTTCATTCAAACTTGATGAGCATTTCACCCTTACCTTGTTTAATGATAATTGATAATGTCACTGCTTGTATTGCATGCGATGGATGAAACCTGCTCAAATTCAACATCGCTTTCGTAAGCCTTGCAAATAACTTCAGCCTTAAAATGAATTTTCAAAGTTTTGCTTTACCTTTCATAAACTATCCAAGACCAAATTCAGCATGTGATAGTTGGCATGACAAAATGAATTAGCACATCAAGCCTCAAAATTTTTTCTCAAAGCCTCTTTGAAGTTGGTATAGCTTTTCAGTGGAAGAATTTAGGACATAACTCAGAAATCAGTCTCACCATAGGGAGGAATAATTTTGTCCATCCAAGAGCAAGCGACAGCTACAGATGAACATAATAGACATTATGAGTGCAGCCACAAAACTGGTAGAGGGGAGTTATTAAGCTACACTGGGGAGACCAGGAAGTTGTTTGACTTTATCTTAGTGTTCAAACCACTCTTAAATTTATTTATCACTGTGAGGGAACATGAGGGAACACTGTGTGCTACACACAGTAGAGTGCACTTGATGCTGTGAAATGGCCAGATTCCTTGCCTGTTATTTGACAACAGAGAGCTGTACACACAATGGTTCCCAGGAGATGGCTGCCCATATTATTACAGATCCACCACCACCACCATGTTACTGTCAGTGTGCTTCGGCCCATGCTTGCAACCAAGTCTTTTTGTCGATGTTGCTCCATTTAGAGATTATGTTTGTCAAAATCCTTTACTTTATCACCAGAATAATTTTAATATATATATATATAGTCTTTCAGGTACTTCAGTTTACTTACAAAGAAACATGCTTATAAAACCAATATATTTGCGTTTTATAACTGTATAACCAATTACTTAACAGGGACACTTGACAGGAATGAAATGTACCAGCTATCTGATCTGTTGGCACAAAGAAGTTTTCTCTCTCCTAATTTGACAACAATTCAATGCATAGCATACCCATTCTGAACAGGAAGAATTTAGAATTTGGGCACACACCCAAAAGTAACTCAGCTGTCTGCCTCACCTTGCACATTCATGGTTTAACAATGAGGAATCACTGAGTCAGTGCTGGTTCTGAAATAAAAAGAGGGGATACATGCAGATACCTGTATTCTTTCTTGAGTCATAAGAGGATCAACAGCTGCACAGAAAACAATCATCAGTACATCTAAAAAATGTGGTTTCTCTGACATTTGTGAGGTACACCAAACGCGACTGCTTGCAAAACTAAAATTTGCAAATCTTTGTGAATTGCAGCTGTGACCTTTTGGAGGAAATACTCAAGACAATTTTTTGCAAAAATGCCACAGAAAAGTGTCCACCAATTCTTGAAGGCCCCAAGGTCATGCTAACTCGGAAAAGTGAGGGTGACACACACCATTACTGCTGCAGCAGAGAGAGCCATGTTAGATATTTTTCAAAGAGCAGTGAAATAAGAAGTTTCAATGATTCATAAACTGGATTTTCACATTCTTCATAGCGTGATAGAACATGTCTTTGAGCTGACACAAATGAACATATCTGGCAGCGAGCGTGTGTTTTTAACTAAGGTTTTCTCTGAGGCGAATGCCATTAAACTCTCTCTCAGTTAAAGTATTACAGTAAATCTCTGAATCCTGACTGAATTTCCACCTACTCAGTTATATAAAGAAATTGCCATGAAATCATTTTTGCAGCTTTGAACACTAGATATACATCTACTGTACAGTGTCGTCGTGTTGTCATTGCCTCTCTGCCTGTTTCCCAGCACCGCGCCTAGTTTCTGAATGGCAGCATGGAGTGAACCCACCTACCCATTTGCCCGCCTGCTTGCTCACTTGCAATTAGCAGCGTTCATTTTCTCTCTCCCTCTAATGCTGCTTGAATGCTGTTATTACTAAACATCATTTGCATAAGCTGCTTTTCCACATGTAACACTCATTTCTGCCTCAGCCTTACACACACCAATTTTGGTCTGGGTCTCATTTTGAATGCTTGATTGTTTGGTTTTTGTTTTAATTTTGATTCCTGACAAAATGGACACTGAGACAGGAATGCGGATGTTCTGCCTCTGTAATGTCTTGGCACAAGTCATTAACAGGGTATGACTGTGTCTTTTGAGACTGCGCTGAGGTGCAAAGCTGTGAACCCGTATTGTGTGTGTCACATGCATTTCTGCATTTGGCTGTCCTGTTTGATTTTCTGCAACAAGGGGACTCAGGTTTTGCTCTGAGCTTGAATAAATGAAACGTTTAGGGAGCCAGAGAGAGAGAGAGAAAGAGGAGTTGTGGCGCGACACATTTAGCTGCCTTTTTCCTGTCATCTCTAAGGCTTTCATCTCCTACCCATCGCAGGAAGGAGAAGCGCGGAGGATGTGGAATACTGCCTATTGACTTCTTCTTGCAAGTAATTTGGCAAATAGCGGGGCATGAGCAAAAAGAGACCTCATCTCTGGCAACAGCACCGGCAACAGCGCCAAAATAAATTAGTATCTTTCTCATCCAGAATTGTGGATGTACAAGGGGTTAAAACAAAATGTTTGTTGCTATGCTTTGGAGTAATCCATCCTTCAAAAATTCTTCTGAATCAAATGTTTTAAAATATATTCAGATTTCTGAAAATTGTTTGGATAACAAGATCAAGGAAATTTAAGACTGCAGAAAATGATGATGAAGATAAACACTGTTTCCGCTTAAATAAAAAGAAGGGATGATTGCTTTACTTGCTTTTATTTCAGGACTGCTTAGCCTAAAATGACAAGCAGGTTTTTCTGCTTATCTATAATTCCCCTTGAGATGTGTGTGGCATGATAGCCACGCCCGACAACGTGCTGCACCCTTACGCTAAGCTCACTTTGCAGAAGCATCATTAGGCTTCCAGTTGGAGCACAATAGCAACTGTTACATTAGCAATGAATGTATAGATTCAGAGAGCGGGTGGTGGAGGGGCTGCCCTTTTGACCCTGTGCGAAGAACTCTACATGTAAGTTTAGCAAAGGTTTACTGGGGCACATCATGCAGAAATCAGACTCAATATCATTTTTGTTAGCAGGACAGGATTTACTGTACCACTGGAATAAAAGGCTCTGTGTGCTGCTTGTGCTACAGTCGCCATGGAGATTTTGTTTGGGCTCATGACAGAGTTGGTGTGATCGTCTCACTGCAGATCTGTCATTCAGTCTGTCAGCAGGGCTCCAAACACAATAGTCCCTTCTTGGAAAATATGGCTGACATCTGAAAAATTCCTCCCAGAAACAACAGCAACAAAGATTGTAATTATAAGATAAAGACACACTGTCTATGTTCATTCAGTAATGGAGCCCCGCTTGCGTTACTCGCGCACATGCAGTGGAGAGTATATTCAAGTTGAGTCAGGATTCGTGATTGCATCTGTTTGTGTTCTACTGAGCAATGGAGCACAATGAGCTGCATCTGAATATTTATAACACGCCTCTGATGTTAATTGAAAGCAGCCACACATTGTCAAGGACATCTCTCTCTTTCCAATTGATGCCTTGTGTTCCCTTGTGCGAGGGGATGGGTGAATGACATTGGAGGGATCAAAAATAGCACACTGGCTTTGCATGTGGACATAGTTGTCACATCCTGATTCGCAGAAGCTGAAATGCTTTCTTGTACAGACAGCTAACATTTGACCAAAGAGTAGGAATGTATCCACAAAAGACAATAGTGAATGAAGGCGCACAAAATTTGAACCACAAACAGTCTGTAAGGATCTGCAACAATAGCATGGTGCTAAAAAATTGATCAGCAATCATTTTGATAATTGATACATTATTTTTCATGCAAATATCTCAAACATTCTCAGCCTCTGAAATCTTTCTTGCATTCTGTTTTTCATCTTGTGGTCTTAGTAATGTTATATAATGTGATAAAGGATAGTGTGCCCAGATGGATACAGCAGCATACAAAGGCAAAGGACTCACACTGAAATTACACTCAGACCGAAACCTCAGATAGTTTGCAATACGTCATTACGTCTCATTAAAAAGCATGTTATTGCAATAATATAAAAAAGCAATAAAGTGGCTACAACACTATATTGTGCAGTCCTGCTACCGTGTTTTTTTTATGTGCATAGTAAATCATTTTGGAATATCAGCCGTTATTTTGTATCATTTGATCTTGCAATTGTCAACAGAGCTGTCATGTCTGTCTGTGGGCTGTATATCCAGTTTTTTTTCACATGGACATCTGCCTGATAAAGATCTTCTAGTACAAAATGTTCCATCGTTTCATTTTTGAGAGCTCGCAAAATTCACTGTGTGAAATACCACTTTTCATTCTTCATTATTTTCTATTTTATAACATTTTAGGAACAAATTTTTACTAACTGATTACTCTGAAGGCATATTTATAAATAATTAGAAATTGGATATAAGCGGATATTATTTCTTCTTATGAGTGAAACTTTAAAATGAAAGGCATTCAAAAAAATATGAGTCCTCGAGCAGCAGTGTTGTAACCTTATGTAATGATTTTACATTAAATTGACCAACTGATAATAAGATCTTGTCATCCATCAGTCAGTGCCACTGCTGATATTGGATTCAGAGAATCTTTCATGGGGTTTAGTAGCGAATTGACGACCCTAGGCAGTAAAACGCAAAAAGGATTTTCTCCCAGCAGTGTTCCCTGTCAATGTAGAGGAGACTGATCTCCCAACTCAAACTGGGGCATGATGAATAAGTAAAAGCTGCTTGGATGGGCTTTTAAAGGCTCCCCAGCTCACCCGGGGTCCTCTGTGTCACCTCAAGAGAGTCCAGCTGGCTAACAAGCCACCACCACTCCTGTTTTAGCTCCAAAGAGTCACAGAAATGTGAGAAATAGAGGAGAATGGGAGAGGGAGAGAGAAATGTAAAGGCAGAGAGGGGGAGGGAGAGTTTTGGAGCATTAATGTTTAGCAGCAAGAGCGGTTTGGAATTAATTAAGAATGATAGGGGCATAGAGATAAATGTAATGCAAACAAAGATGACCCCTACGAGCTCCTGTTGTTTGAGGTTAAAGAAAGAAGTTGTGGAAAATGGCTTAATGCATTTAAGTACTGTTATTTAGGATGTATTGTTATAGATCAAACAGAATATAAAATGGTAGAAATAGTATATATTAAAGTGATATTATAGTCAGTCATAGTCAGTCATAGTCAGTCAACATATCAAAATGAGCTTCATACTTGTTTGTAACTCCTTCTGGTTCAAGCAATGTATGTAAAGTTTGGTTGTCACCAATTCTCTTTATGCAAGAGTTCATGATGCTTTTGTAAAGTAAAAGCTACTTGAGTAAAGGTTTGTTGTTGCACTTGTTGTTGTCGCCTGTTTCCTGGTTTTGAGGCTGTTGTAAGCCAATAGTTGCTGCCAGATTGGACTACTGTTCTGTGATTCGCTGCCATATTTACACCTTCACAATTCTCACAGAATCCATTTAGTAACAGAAATGTTCTCTTGAAACACTAAGTTTTAAACATTTTTCACATCAAATATTTCTTCAGTTCCAAATAGCCTGGGTTAGCTTGAAAAATAGATTATATTCAAAATTATATTTATTTGAAACTAATAAGAATTAGATAAATGTAAGTAGCACAAAACACACTTTTAGCCTGGAACTGTAAGAGTTAAAATACTGTTTACACTTTAATGCATTAATAATAATAATAATATAACTTTGAAAGAGGCCAATTAAACACATATTGCTGCTAACAATTACTGGAAAATAATCAGAAATTGAAAGAGAGAATGTAAGTAAGAAACTGTGTGTGTGTGTGTGTGTGTGTGTGTGTGTGTGTGTGTGTGTGTGTGTGTGTGTGTGTGTGTGTGTTACATTAAGATCAAAGACTTAAAGCATGAGTTTACTTTTAGGAATAATGTAGTTCTCTTAATTAGATCAATTGACATTCTCGTGGCCTGTGAGTGACACACAGATTAAAAGTTTTTACATTAACAACCTGAACTTTTATTTCAACACTTGCATAGAGCAATTAGGAAACTCTTGACTCCCCTATCCCCCCCTTCCTCTTTTTAAAGTAACTCTTCCCATTCATCCTCCAGGGGAAACAGCGCATGTGATTAAATCTCTGCCCTGCCAATTAATTCATGGCTTCATAAATATACAAATGTGCTATCAAACTGGAACTAGATCATCCAGGAGAGTCGCGGGAGCTTTCAGTCTTCGCTGTTGTGTACTACTCTATAAATTATCCAGCTGTTGGCCTGCTGTGCTCCTCTAAACAATGGCACACATCATCACTTCCCAGTAAATCATCCATATGCACACGTCCTGTTATTAAGCATGTGGTATTAAAGGAATAGCATGCTGCTGATTTTACTTGCCGAGCTAAATACTAACTTAAATGATTCATTAAACATTGGGCACCCGGATAGCTCAGTGGGTAGAGCTGGTGGCTCATGTACCGAGGCTGAGTCCTTGCTGCAGCGGCCCAGGGTTCGAATCTGACCTGCAGCCGTTTGCTGCGTGTCATCCCCTCTCCCTGCCCCCCTTTCCTGTCTATCCTCAGCTGTCACTATAATAAAGCCAAAAAAAATACTTTAAAATGATTCATTAAATATATTTTGAATTAAATAAAGTTTATACTGTCAAGCTCAGCTTCTGTCCAAATAAATGTGTGTGTGTGATTGTGGCCCTGTCTGTGGATGTGCATATGATGCATTCACAGGTCTGACTCACGGTATGTCGATTGGCCGTCATGTTATATACCAGTAAATAAATAACATATGCTTCTTTTGACTTGTTGAATGATACATGAGTGTTTGAGAGTCTACAGAGAAAGTCCTCAGCATACGAAGAGCAGAATCAGCGGCTTGTTCAAATGCTTAAAATTATCCACGTTTTCTTTTTTGGGACATGCAACCACAGCCAAAGTTGTTTCTCTTAACATGAAAACAAATTTTCGGCAGCAAAAAATGTTTTTGGCTGCCTTAACTTTGACCACAGAGGTGGCAGAGCAGAATAAGCTCATATGAATATCTTTTGTAATGGTCGAATGTGTCATTTTGTAAGGCACTGGCAAATAAAAAATGACCTACTTGTCATTATTCATTACCTGAAATTTCCTTATTTTGGAATTGTTGGCAAAAGTAACTGGTATTCAGTGTGTATCTCAGGTTAAAAGTTCAAACTAATTTTAATGGTAAAATAAAACACTGTAATCCTATCAGGTATGCTCTGTTTATATCTCAGACCTACTGCCTGTCTTACTGCAAAACTAATAACATACTTGAATAGCGTTGACTCCTTAATCTGCTTAAACAGGTGTTCCTTCGGTAGATCTGACTGAGGTTATGTAATAATGGGCCTTCCAGTATGCAGCGTGAAGCCGCGGAACATTGAGGTGACATTAAATCAGATTTCGTCCCATTAAGCGTCCCTCTGATGGCCCGAGAGTTTTGATGAGCTGGAGTTCTGCCAGAGACAGCATGATCCTGAGAGAGGAGAGCGAGAAGAGAGAATGTCATTTTACTTCATCACAAACTCCACTGTGAGAAACAGTCAAGCATGGCTTCAATGGCTCGTGCATTATTCATGTAGAGTGTTGAACAGCGCTTCTCCCCTCTCTCTCTCTTTATCTAAAAACCAATCTGTTTTCCACTCTTCTGTTAGAACAAATATGTTTAACACTGAATTGTATTGAATTGACCATATTAAATGCAGTTACCGTGTCAGGTAAGGTGTGTTTATGGTAAACACACAAATCTATGAAGTGGTGTGTGTGTGTGTGTGTGTGTGTGTGTGTGTGTGTGTGTGTGTGTATCGTGTCTGTACTGCATGCACTGAAAGACAGAGGGAGGGACAGAGACAGTATTCACTTGGAGTGAATGAAGGAAATGTGACTAGAACTAATTAACTTCACGTGTTTCTGACTCTTAACTCAGTTATGATGATGACAGTTAAATAGGTTTTTTTTCATCTACAGCAAAAATACAGCAAACTGGGATATCCTTATCCAAAGAATAGGTTGTTGTTAGGCCATTCTGCTGTAATTTTGTCCTCTCACCATTACCCAACACTGTTCCTTTCTTTAACAGTATATGTTCCAGACAGGCCGCGTATTCATGGATAGTTTAATGGGTCTTAGCCTACACATTTTCAGCATCAATTAGACTAAGCACATTTTTGCCAACTTTCTGCATTTACTGTATTTTGTATACTGTAATCTGCACATTGGTATGAAATCCTATACATTAGTGCAAAGATGCAAGGATGTATTCTCTTAGCTGCTTCCTACTGGCCAAAACATATCCAGCTGGCTCTGATGGTGTTGGGAACAATAGAGGAAGAAGTCAAAATTTGCAAGGATAGGAATAATTTAAAGCCAAATCTATCAAAGAAGAATAGGTTTGCTTACCATTTTTGAATTTGCACAGGTGGCAGTAGAGGAATGCCAGTTGTGGGGTTTCCCTCCAAAAAATGAACATCCTCCACCCACTGACTACATATGTAAATATATACATGAGTGTGAAAACACTGAATTGGGCTCATTTTTATTGACATTTTTAAATAGAATTTAAAGTGTAAGGCTGACAATATTACATACATTTCTTATTGCCTTCAAATCTCATGAAAAGACCAAATCTAATGATGACTTGCTACTATCTACCTACTATCAAGTATTGCCGATAGCTGAAGCCTGATATAGGTTATTCCTCAGTGACATTGTTGTCCAAAAGGTATTAATAACACAGCAGTGATGCAACCATTGCACTGTAGTTTATTTTGTGTCAGTCCCTCATGCATCATTCTGGTGCTGTAAATAATATGTATGTTTATCCACGGCTGAAAATAGTTCCCCCAACAAATGCACTATTTGCTCTTGTTTTAGGAACATTAGCTTAGAACTACAGGGCCCAGCTGTTTTAGGTTATTACAAATACCTGCTTTTAAAGATTTACATCTTTATTATCACAGATACAACAGGTTAGTCAGAAAGTATGCAGGGATGGAGTAATACATTTTTGGTTATGGTGCTGGTACCCATTCAATTTCCTACTCCAAATCTGTATATGGCCTGTCATACTGTCCAGTGAGTACAATATATTTTTGAGGCAGAGTGGGCAGTTTTCTTACCTTTAGACATTATTGCTGGTAGGGAGAACATGATCAAATAGACAGATGATGGGGTCAGTTGGAGACACTTTAACAGCTTCTTGGCTCTGTTTTCAGGATACTTTTTATACTGGCAGTCACCTGCTGCCCAAAATATGTAGGAATCCATATGTCTTTTAGCCTGAGAAAGCATTAAACACATTGGTTTTATAGTTTCCTCCTTACATTCTCACAAATTTGTTGAAGGTCTTCTTTTTCTTGACTGACAGTAATTGTAGACATAAAGGTCAGAAAATTTGACCTGCACACATACGCACACTCACACACACATGTCCTTATCCATCACCCAGAACATCCCATGTGTGTGAGGTAATTGGTTCCATGGGGAGTTATACCTAATTGGTGCGTAGCTGTCAATAGTGCAGGTATTTCAAGGCAGTAGCCCGGAGCCAAGATGAAAGATACAGAGACATAGAGTAAAATACAGCCATGAACCCACACTCGGTGGGATTTAGAGATAGAGCAGAGCTCAGAGCGCTGCTGTTTATCAGTTAATTTGTTTTTCAGTGTCCCCTTCACTGGTGGTTTCTATTTCTCTTAGAGCCCACTGGCCAGCTGCGTGTCAAAATTAGCTTGGTAGGGTAGAAATTCTCACACAGACGGTTACACAGGCAAACAAACAAGCAAGCTGAAGGGACTAAAGCCTACAATTACGGTTGAGGCACTATTGTTGAGATTTCCATCCTCTCAAATTGAGGATTGCTGCAGTGGTCTTGAGATAAGCCTCCTCACCAGTGCTGCCCCACTAATTTAAGAGCGTACAAGAGTAGAGGCAGTAGACTACCTATACTCGTAGTGGAAGCTCATTATTGAAATGAAAACAACACATGACCGAGGGTTTGGGCTTGTGCACTGATGTTGTTCTGTCATTACATTTGCTATTAGTCTCCAACTGAACAGAGACAATGGGATTCAGCCCACATCTGTTCCACTTCAGTATTGCCTTTTACTGCATGTTACTGCTGTTTATATGTTTGCTGCTCTGTACGTCCAAATGGATGAATTGTTTCAGTTTAGTTCAGTTCAAAGATTCATAGTCACTGGCAGTGGAGTTTCCATTCAAATGCACTTCAGTACATCGATCAGCAAACACATCACCATTCAAACAGCGGTAACGCTGATTGCTGGTACAAGCTGTTACCTGCAGTTCAGTACAAAATTAGGCCCATGCGAGCACTGTACTTAACGTTAATAGCTCATCAGGTGACTATTTGCAATACAGTCATGACATCATGATTGTTTCTGTGGGTTTGTGGTCTTTTAATAAAGCTGACAGTGGGTCCCTTAGTCACCAGTGAGGTGTGAGCTCCACTGCTAAAAGCTACGCACACGATCCGTGACTATGGTGATTCAGTATACTCAGTTTAGTTTGAAGATTTGTTTATACATACATACACTGCATACTGCCCTGTCCCCCTAAGAAAGTCATGAACGAAATAGAAAATCTATCCTTGCAGTAAAGCTGCATTAGTGGAACCTGTTTTGTTTATGTTGTGCGAAATTAAATGACTGTAGTGTCAATGATGCTGCCCTTGAGAACAGTTTTTATTTATACAGTATCATCGTATCATTTAGCACTACATCTCACTCTAAGTAATGATAATTTTTTATTCTTATTCAAATCTTTTTCATAATGTTTTACTGTTCCCCATGCAATCGTTATATTATAGCAACTTCTTTCTCTCTCACTCTGGCAGTGATGGATGGGCAGACCGTTATGAGGTTGTGGAGGGTTATGAGCAGGAAGCAGAGGGAGGGATCACCATGAAGCTGCAATCAGAGGTGGTCAAGACTTTCGATGACTACTACCTGAAGCTGCGTCTGGACTCCAACACCAGGAACCCCTGGTTCTCTGAGTTCTGGCAATACCGTTTCCAGTGCCGCCTGCCAGGCCACCCACAGGAGAACAAGAACTACAAGAAAATCTGCTCCGGTGGGTGACTACAGAGAAATGTATATTTTTGTTGTTTATTTCTGAAGGATTGCTCTCATGCATCATCCTCTATTCTTTCATCTGCCTGATTTGAGGGTTAAATCTGTATGAAAAACTCATAAATAATAACAAACCATGTATTTCTTTCTGTGTTTCCCTTCCTTTGCTCTCAAAAGGTGATCATGGTAAATTGTGTTCTTGACTTGTTAATAGCATTTAAATCACAATTCAGAACGACTCACAATAAATCCAATCAAAACCAAAGAAAGTAATCAAATGAACAATGCAATCAAAATTAAAGGGAATTGCTCAGCATGCTTTTAATCAAATGATAAATAAAATCAATTAAAGGTTTTTATGACTGTTAACTGTCTCAGTGCAGCACAGTCATAGTCTGCTTTATTACTTTCTCTGTATCACACTTTTATATACCTCTTTTATTCCAAAGACCTTCAAGGTGGTAAGTGCATTTTTCTAGCCTCTACTATGGTGATAACTTTTTATCAGAACTGCACCTGCACTCTGTAAGCATTTGACCCATCCAAGACAGGAAGAGTTTGACTGATGTTTTCTTTAACACAACACTTTCTGTAACATCTTAAAACTGCAATTTCGTCAAATGGTAAGATGTCTTGATTCCAGCGGTAACAGGCTCTTGGCCAGAGTCAGGATTGCATCAGTCAAACTCTGGAGCACTGGGCTTGTTTATGTTGTATGAGGAATAAAAAGAAAATGGCCTCACACTTTGAGAAACTGCACAAAGGAATGGCTCACCCAGCACACACTGTTCCCCCAAAACGCTGAACACCCGAAAAAAATGTTGCTGTATTGAAATCGCACCTTTTCTTTTCTGTGTGCATGTTGATGTCAAAGACAATGAATATCAATATTTTAAATGCACTGTCTAAGGAGGCAAAGAGAAATGGAAATTCAGGTTTAAACATCGGAAGAAATATCACACAAGTCTGTAAAAAAAAAACCTCTATGCTTTTTTTTCCTCTTTTCTTAAACATTTCCCACCATCCAAAACATTGAGATTTGACCGTGGGACAGTGCCTTTAGAAGGCTGACAGTGAAGTACAACATGGCGTTTGCAGTCTTGGGATTTTCCCAGACATTGGTTGTTCTCCACATTTGTTTCCTATTGAGCCTCTGGACATCAGGTTGTGAATTCCTTGTATGCTCATATATTCTGTTTTGCAATAAATTCTTCACGTCTGGTTTAAATTTCATCATGCATTGTGGAAAACAACTGTTTTCTTTAATATATATATTTTATTCTTACAGTCTAACTGCACTTTAACAGCACAAACAGCACAAATCAAGAATGTTTTCTTCAAATGTAACTCAAAATTCTTTCATCCTTTTAATGCCCTCTTTTTTCCTCTCTAACAGGAAATGAGAGTCTGCATGAAAACTATGTTCAGGATAGTAAAATGGGCTTTGTCATCAATGCCATCTATGCCATGGCTCACGGCCTCCATGATATGCACAAAGAGGTGTGCCCAGGGCAGACGGGGCTCTGTGAGGCCATGGACCCTATCGATGGCAGCAAGCTGCTGGACTACCTACTAAAGACGTCCTTCAAAGGAGTCTCAGGAGAAGATATTTATTTTGATCAAAACGGAGACACCCCAGGAAGGTAAGAGGATGAGGAGGGTGGTAAGAATGTAGAAAAAGGCAGGAAAATGGTTCACAAAAGATTTCACATCATCAACGTGGTTATAATCAGTAAATTTCTCCTGTCTAACACTTTCCTGCTCATTAGCACACATGCACATGCACACACGTGTGCACCAGTCTCGATCGCAAAAGGATGTAATTAGTTTGGACTGGAACAGATTTAGTGGATTGTCCACTCTGGCAGCTACTTTCATCTATCTTCAGTCCAACAGACAGCATTTGACAGTCAGAAAACACAGCCGTGTCATTCCACTGTCAACTAGAGGTCAGGTGGAGCACATCCTGGTTCAGTATTAAAATGAGGCCAGAGTGTGCACTGCCATGAGCTCTTGATGTCACATTACCAGGGTTGTAAGCTGTTTAAGTGACTATGGATAAGAAAAAAGGTTTGCTAAGCTGTTGAGTTGTTATCATTAAATTACCTGTCACTCTCTTCTCCCCTAGCTCTATATCTCCCTCTTCCTCACTCTCTCTCTGTCTCTGATCCTTTACCTCTTCTCCGTCCCCCCACCCTCCCCCCAACCTAGTATTATGTTTTCCTTTCTTACTTTATGAACTTGTTCATGCTTATTATAGTCCTCCATCCCTCCCTCTGTCCATCCAGGTATGACATCATGAATCTACAAAGTGTGGCTGACATGGCTGATGGTCGCTATGACTACATAAACGTGGGCTCCTGGCATGAGGGCATCTTAAACATTGATGACTACAAGCTGTGGCTGAACAGCAGTGACATGGTCCGCTCCGTCTGCAGTGAGCCCTGCTCCAAAGGACAGATCAAGGTGGGGACACAGATCCTCCTTAGAGCAAATTCTTCAGCATTAAATGATCTCTGCCAGTGTTAATTTAGTCTGGAAATCTGAAGTCTGAAAAATCAATAGTCATTAACAGTGGTGAATTTGCTGTGTGGCTGGAGGAATGGTGCAGAGGTATCTAGTGTTAATTCTACACTGTGCCAGTGTGTATTTAAGTAAATACCAACAGAGCTAATTTAACACTGGTTCTGCTCTAAGTAGCTCATTTGTTATTGCAACAAGTAGACGAGTTTGGCCAGGAAGACACAATGGATTCCACAAAGTACTACTTGGTTTTTATCAGTTCCATGAATGTCACCACAAGCAATACTTTTTTCCCTGTTAAAGAAGGCTCTTTCCAGTAGTCCAGAAGTCTCCAATAAATAGTAAAAGAGACCAACAATCTGCAGCCACTCTCTGAGGCTTTACTTAGGCAATTCTTACCCAATGCTGGTGCCTGAAGTTAGCTAAAAGAATAACTTTAATTCAACATTTTGGGATAAAAGTAGCTTTCTTGATAACACTGTCATGCCTGCTCTGTACGCTATATGTAAAGCTACTGCCAGCGGTCGGGGTTCTGTCGATATGCGCTACCTGTAGAGATGGGCTATAGTGGTTCTGCACATACACATTGATTAGGGTTAGAGGTAGGGAGCCAACATGTACAAAAGCAACAACCTGACCCTACTATTTCATGTCAAAATGGCTGCTGTGAAAAAGATCTATTCTGCTTTTTAGGGAGCATAATGTGCCAGACTATTTCTTGGCTGAGTCTCCACTGGTTGCACTTATATGCAACATACGAGATAAAATGTTTGAATTTAGCTTTAGAGATGCTGGTAGAAGGATTTTGTGACCTACGGACAGAACTAGGCTAACTGTTTTCCCCTGTTTCCAGTCTGTATGCTAAGCTTAGTCAGCCAGCTGCTGGCGATAGCTTCAATCAGTCTTCTTATCAAACCCTCGGCAAGACAGAGAATAGGGTCAATGTCATTTTCGGAATAATTTCCCAAAATGTCAAACTTTTCCTATTCAAAGATTGTTCATGTTCAGATAGTTCTGTTGTGGTAGACCGACTGACCAACCGACATTGCCATCCCTAGATACACACCACTAGCATGGCTAAAAATAAGCAAGCACAGAGAGTGCAATCAGTGAAGACAGAGATGGTATTTCCCCTGTGCTCTACTGGTAACTATGTCACCGCTTGGACATGAGGCCCCATCCTTGCTATGAATTTTGACGCTTTGCATTTCTTCTCTTAAAGAACGTCAAACACACCCATAGCTGGCAAATGAACTTTTCAGGATGTTACCCTGTCCAACATTTTGGATTCCTCCTTCATTAATTAAATATTATGTGAAAGGCTTCATGAAGGAGAAAAGAATTTACAAGCACGTGTTTTCTCTAATTTACTTCTGAGATTTCAAGTCTAATCGGTCTAAATTATGTCACGCACAAAGTTTAAGGAGAAGTCTGAGGAGAAGGGCAGTTCAGGACAGTAAATAATAAAAACTGGTATTGAGCCCAGTTTGAATAAATCTGCAGCCGATTGTTTTCAGTCTAGCTATACACTAGGTCGCCCTGAGGGAGGGTGGATCCTCTCTCCTGGCTGCTCCCGCTTCTCCCTCTATCTGCTTTGTTTCTTGCCCCACTTATCACCCTGCTTTACATATCACAGTGCTGGTAACAGCTTCCCTGGGAGCAGAATGTAAAAGCAGCTGGCCTTGTTTCATAAACAGTATGTCTGGGGCTCTTGAAGAAAAAAAAAAAAAGTACACCAACATATCCTCTTCCTTCATATCCCCTTGATACTGATTGCTTATTTATGTCTGGGCTCTCTGCATGCAGGTGATTAGGAAGGGCGAGGTGAGCTGCTGTTGGATCTGCACCACATGCAAGGACAACGAGTACGTCCAGGATGAGTTCACCTGCAAGGCATGTGAACTGGGATGGTGGCCTGATGATGATCTGGCAGGTAGGGGAGACAAAACCACACACTCTGAAGTGATCTACTTTTGTTTTTATGAACAATGTTCAGCCTTACTTCCTTTCTTCCTACCCCTTAACCAACCCACACTCATTATTTCTCCCATTTCATGTATGTGCTGCTACAGTAGCCGACCTACCTTTTTCCTGCTCCCTTGTCAGGACATTTATATCTTATAACACCAATTTCACTGAAACAGCACAAACCCTTTCTCTCAGACTATTTTGTGCTGTCAAAAATCACCCTCCCCCACATAAGCCTGTTCCTACTTCACACCCTGACACCTCCTTTTGCTGATGCTCTTCATCATCCAGATCCTATGACCCTGCTCTCTTAGCTTTCTCAACCTCCGTACAACTCCCCCAAAAAACGTCACTGCTCACTTCCCTCCTCCCTGCTCTTTGCCTTGTTTTGACCCAGTGGTTGTTTTGACAGCGATTTATAGAGTTGAGAAGAGCTCTCAGTTCCCAGGTGTAAAATCCTATTACTGCCATGAGAGGCTTGGGGATACATCTCAGCAGTCTGTCGAGGAAGAAATTCTCCCTACACTCTCATTACATGTCCCTATCTGGAGAATACTAATAGAGAAGAGTTGGTATCCTATTCATAGAGTGAGGTTGTGCAGTCCATATGTTCACCCATTTGCTCATTTAGGGCACATTTTTATTTTTTCAACGTAATTTCACTATGGTGCTTGTTTCTTTTTAAAGCCAAATGTGCCAAATTGCCCAGAGAAAATGTACAGCAGAAGAGTGAGCTTTGTTTTTTAATTATTCAAAGGTCTTCCAAGAGCTTAAATATGACAGTATAGGTTTTAAAGAAATAAGGGATTTGAGGATTGTGTAAGAACAGACACAGATGCGTGCATTTCATCTTTGCCACCCTTGTCTGGTTGCACGCAGCGTTGGCTGATGCCTCGCTAAGCTGAGCTGGGTGGGTGGTCGAAAGAAAATAAGCAACAGTTTACTGCAGTGCGCTTCAGGCACTTTCCCCTCAAGTGTGCTTTTGCAGAAGTGCTTTTAAATAATACCTCAGTGTAACAACTGATTTACACCTTCATATTCACATTAGTGCCTTTCACATTTTGTGTGGAAAATATCCAAGCTTCCCGAGGCAACAAGTTATTTTAGAATTATTTCTCATGATTTGACATATTGGGAGTTAGCGATGCCGTCCAGAAGTGGGTTTCTGCATGTACAGCCTTGATGGTGCTGACTGTAATGCTATTAGCAGCAGCATGTAATTTTAGGAGTGTTAAGCTGGGGAAGTCTAGGAATGTCAGTTTTCTCCCATTAAGCTCAACAAACTTCCTCTGCGCTTTTGATGACAAGTATGCAACTGGTGTATCATGGCGAGGTTGACACACATACCCACGTGTCTGCGCATACACATTTGGCATAAAATGAGAAAGAAATCTGACAGAACTGGAGCTTTGGGATGTGTATGATGACACATGCAAATTAGTTCCTGAGCAATTTTAGGCCATCTTGGAAGACTCTGATCTCTGCTGCACACCTGACTTCCCTTGTGTCTCCAAATCTGTGTTGCTCTCCTCTCTCCCACATTTCTACTCAGTCTGCTCAGTGGTTCGCCTCACCTGTTTCAATGTGCCTTTCATTCACAGAATTGTACTACAGTACTAACGAAATATTAAATCGACATCTCCTCTGCCCTTTTCCAGTTTGCCAACCCTTGCCTCTGAAGTATCTTGACTGGGCGGATGTGGAATCCATAGTGGCAGTGGTTTTCTCCTGCGTGGGCATCCTGATCACCTCCTTTGTCACCTTTGTGTTCATCCAGTACCGTGATACACCTGTGGTTAAGTCCTCAAGCAGAGAACTTTGTTATATCATCTTGGCAGGCATCTTCCTGGGCTACATCTGTCCATTCACCTTAATCGCTCGTCCTACAGTGGTCTCCTGTTACTTGCAGCGGCTCCTGGTAGGCCTGTCATCTGCCATGTGCTACTCCGCCCTAGTGACCAAAACTAACCGCATTGCCCGCATTCTGGCAGGCAGCAAGAAGAAGATCTGCACCAGGAAGCCCCGTTTTATGAGCGCCTGGGCCCAGGTGTTCATTTCCTTTGTGCTGATCAGTGTGCAGCTAACTCTGGAGATCACACTCATCATTCTGGAGCCTCCTGAGCCCATCAAGTCATACCCGAGCATAAGTGAGGTCTACCTCATCTGTAACACCAGCAACGTAGGCATGGTGGCGCCCCTGGGCTACAACGGCCTGCTAATTATGAGCTGCACCTACTATGCCTTCAAGACGCGGAACGTCCCAGCCAATTTTAATGAGGCTAAATATATTGCCTTTACAATGTACACAACCTGCATCATCTGGTTGGCCTTTGTGCCCATCTATTTTGGCTCAAACTACAAGATCATAACCACATCCTTCTCTGTCAGCCTGAGTGTAACAGTGGCACTGGGGTGCATGTTCACGCCTAAGATGTACATTATCATTGCCAAACCAGAGAGGAACGTCCGAAGCGCCTTCACCACGTCCGATGTGGTGCGAATGCACGTTGGAGATGGGAAAAATGCCCAGTGTGGGAGCAGCAGCTTCCTCAATATGTTCCGCCGGAAGAAGCCTGGATCTGGCACTGCCAAGTGAGTGACCTTTTATGTTGTTCATTGTGCTAGATTCTATGTTGTTTCCTGCGGTGACTGATTAGAAATTGATGAGATGCCTAAACACTCAAATGGTGTGGTGTGTTGTCCAAAGATGATCTTTTGCCATTCATTTATTTTCAAGTAACATGCAGTTGCCTATTTTTAAGAATATCATAGGAGTATTTGAGTGTTTATGCATGATGATAATGGTCCAGTGTTAACTTCCCAGTACCCCAAGCTATGTTAACTGGTAGAAACAGTAAGAAGGGAACGCTGATTTATATGGCACATCCCCCTCCCCCTGAGAATACAATATTATCAATGAAATAAAGCTAAATTGAATAGAAGAAACTCAAGGCGGGACATTTTGCTGTGATTGATTTAAAGCTAACGGGCCATGCTAATATGTCAGTGGTTATTAAAGTATTAAAGATTTCTCACATTCAAACTAGAAATAAGACTTGCATATAACTTTTCTGAGATCCACAGCAGTGACACATGGACAGGTGTCTAAAGTAAGGAGTGGGGCAGAGTATGCGAGTGATCCCAATATGTTTACGTGTTGTCTCTCACCCTTGTTATGCAGCCTTTCTGATCTTCTAACCCTTTAACACTCTAAACTGAGCAGCGTACTGTCCGCAAAGTGTCGAGGCTGGCAAATGTTCTGGCATATGGGTCTTTCAACTCCTTTTCTGGAGAGCTGCACTGTCAACTGAGACACCGACAATTTTATTATTATATACAACCAGGAGAGAAATGTGGACATTCACCAGCCGGAAAGGAAAATTAGTAAGCTTGCCCAAAAGTCTGAAATCAAGGATTTTCCACACACTTTTGCACTTTGTAGCACAAGTCCACAACAAAGAGGTGGAGTTGTTGTGGGAGGCTGTGTGGAAATCCCCTGTTTATTTTATTCAGCTACTGCACTGAACTGTGCTTGATTTTGATAAGCGAAGTAAAGGAAAAAGGGAAGCAAGTAACCTTTCTTAATTTGGTCCGCTCTCAGTCAGCTCTCACTTTGTTAAATCGTCTTGTACTCAACAACAAACCCTGTCTGGCAGGTTAAAGTATCCGATGGATCAAAGGAATCACCTGCCTCTGTGATCCTGTCACTCCCGAGCTGGCAATGGCAAAAAATGTTTTTGACCCTGCAGCCCTCCAAGAAGGAGATCAGCCACCCTGCTGCTTTTGGTTTATCCTGAATTAACCTCACATTTAACTTTTCTCAGCATGAACGCGCCTCCCCTCCCCACCTCCCTAACTAATCACATTAGAGCCAGTCCTAGCTCATTCTGCACTAAACCCTGTGTCGTCTTCAGGCCAGTTCAGGCACCAACTGAAAGACTTATTCCAAATGCATGCGTCCCATAACTATATAAGCAAATAGTTAAGACAGGAGGATATGAGCTGGATGGCTCCTAATTCCGTAAGCACAGTGTCTGAGGCAATTTTAAGATCATAATGCTGTCTCCAGCACATTATGAATCACTATGTTTGTGAAATGCCACAGTTGATAAATGTAACACTCTTTAGAGCTCATGAGTGAACCCCTTTTTAGTTATGTGGTTAAGAAGTATTTTAACATGCATCAGGAATGTTGAAATGCTGCTGCTCTGTTGTGTTATGTTGCTGCTATGTTGATGTTGTTTTTCTGCAACCTCCTCCCGGTTTCCTCTGATAGTAACTTGGGTCTTTATCTCGTTCATAGTTCTAATGGCAAGTCTGTGTCATGGTCTGAATCAGGTGCAAGACACCCTCCGAGGGGGGGGAATGTGTGGCACAGACTGTCTGTGCATGTGAGGAAACAGGAAGCCGGCTTGAATCAGACGGCGGTCATCAGGCCCCTAACTAACACCCCCGACCCCCACAGTTGTGAGCCCTCCACCTGCGACCTTGGCACAGACCCCCATCTCCCCCAAGAACCACGTGGCGCTAAGCCTCTGTACAACCTGGTGGAGGAGGACGATGAGGGCGATTCACAGCGACCCCTCTGGACTCCAACTTGCTCTGGACAGATGCAAGGGCTGGAGTCTGATTTAGATAAGCCGGCTTCTTATTTGCCCTCTCACTTGAAGGGCTGCACCACAGAGCGTTTGCAGGGGGCTGTGGTGGACACACACAGCTCACATGTCCCTGCAATGAGTGACTACACCACCAGGGAGGCAATCCCTGCCAACGAGCCTTTGAGCTTGACACCCTCTCAGCTTCCTTTGGCCCCACAAGCGGGGTCGTTTGAAGAGGAGGGGTCCGAGGACGAGGACCTGGATCTCTTACACAGCTACATTTACGATGCCAAGGAGGAGGAGGAGGAGGAGGAGGAGGAGGAGGGGGAGGGCGGGGAAGTTGAGGATTTAACTCAGAACAAGCCAACTCTGGAGGATTCCCTTGCTCTGTCACCCCCCTCCCCCTTCAGAGACTCTGTGTGTTCGGGAGAGTCTGTCAGCGGCTCCCCCGTCATGGAGTCGATGCTCGGTAGCCCTCCGAGCTCAGTCTACACCTCAAACATCCTCGGAGACTTCGCACACAGCTCCTCAACACTGTGAGAGCAAAACAGGTGCTGACACAGTTGCAGTCAGCCCACTTGTGCATCACACAGATGCAGACATGCATTTCCACATACAGGTTCACGCACACACACGCACACAAACATATACAGATACATACTGTACAACAACGTTATTTTACTATCATTTTAGGTTTTTAACATTTATTTATTTTTGCTCTTACATTTGCTTGCTTGTATTTATTACTCTGCTTATATCAGTAAGGGGTTAATCAAAACTATAAATAGAAAGACAGCAAGAATCCTCCATGAGTGCTTACTTTCCTGAAGGGCTGTCAGTGCAAAAAAAGCCTTTCTGTAAAATGTAAAACTGGAGAACAGTGCCAAAACTAGTCAGCTCTCATGCCAAATTTTGACAACGTAAGAAACACTGAGAATCACAATAAAGGATGTAGCTGTGGTTCTCATAGTGACGGTGCAATTAAGTGGTCTACAAGAAACAAATGGACAGAGACACAATTCTGTGTGTATATACAGTATGTGCAGACTGTAAGATACAACCAGAGACCAAACGGGCTCTGAGGACTGCGTTAGCTCAAGTGCATTTCACGCCAGTTTTGATTAGCTCTGCCTCCTCTCACGCACAGGTCTGTTGATGTGCGTAGCAGTCGCATTGGCAAAACGATTTGCTTTTTTGCCTTTTTTTCATTAATTAGTTTCACCTCAGCTTTCTCCCACCCAAAACCTCGTTGCAATTTAAGAGATAACTTAACAAGAAAAGTGCAGTAAGTTGGTCGAGTATTACTTTTATGTGTTGCAAGGTGTGCTCAGCACCACAAAGATATTATCACTAAGCTGAGATTCTGCTGAAGACTTGCGCTGTATGATATGGATATAATGTGCCAATCAAAGTTGTTATCAACCTACATCCCTGCTTTCAATTTTTAACGATGTAGCTGATACAGGTTAGCGTGATTGTAGATGATGGCGATGTTGTTTATTCAGTTTACACTCAATCATAAACCTGAGAACAAGTTTTATGAGCATGGGATGTGATACTTTTGCTTTCCATGCCGTGTTGATATTTCTCATGTTTTCTGAGTTTGCTGTGTCATTGTAATGGAAAACACAGTACTTGTACAAGTTCTCAAAGTTTGTAATACTGTTCAGCCATCTCTTGTTTTTTCACACAGGTGGTATGTTTGTAATACTGATAAATGTTTCTATATTTAGAATGTCAACAGAAAAAAAAAGTTTATACATTTTGAAGCTGTCCTCAGATACTTGTCAAGGAGCAGTGTGTTTGGTTTTTGGGTAACTTTTAAGCTAACTTGAGTCGACTGTATCCTCTTGAAAATATTCAGTTGTAAAAGTAACCAATGATTAGTTGCTTCTTGTAATGAGATTATACATGTTTCAATTTTGCTTAAATCTTGCATTATAAACTTAAGTAGTTTACTTGAGGTTAAGTTTCTTAGTTCTTTATCTATAAGAATGCAAATTATTTCAAAGTACAAGCCTATACAGTACATAGTGCAATTGTATTGTATTTCCAAATGTTTTTAGTCTATTATAGTGTAAGTTGTTAAATGATTTTAACCAATGTAAAATATACAAGGGTGCCACCTGTTTAACACTGTCAAATCTAGAATGAAATAGGCCTTTATGTTTTGGGCAAGCTGAACAATGCTGTAAAATAAAAACTATTTATATTAAGAAGACTGATTACTGCCTGAAAAAAACGGGGGTTGTCATCATGTTCGACTGCAAAACTTCAACTTGATCAATATTAACGGCAATGTTTCCAGAACAGAGTTTGGGGGCAATCGGGGATCCTAACGAGGCTTTCAAGGCATCTCAAGCAAAAATTATAAAGTTTAAAGTCCCCCTCTACTCAACTATGTGTTTTGCTTGTTTTGCTGAGCTCATCTTAAAAGTCAGATCAAGACGTGTGCAGGATTTCTTGACAGCACAACTAGTCTGGAGCTAATCCCGGTCCCGGTATTTAACTTACACATGTCTGATGTGGAAGCTTTAAACCTCCAGCGCACATATGTGAAGAACAGACTTTTTTTGGTGAAGTAGTAGACATCTTTTGTTCATCACTTAAATGTATGAAATTAAAAATATTTGAATTTTCAGATTTTGGATTGAAAATGAGACATTTTAACTGGTTCATTTGAATTTTCTTTCAAGAAAAAAAACACACCAGACACAAATAATTATATAAAAGTGGGGTTCTCAAGCTTTTTAATGCCAAGGGCCCCTCACATGACCGATGCTCATTAGACCACAAACCCCCACTTTGAGCAGATCTTTTATTTTTAGGTTTGAGGTCTTTATAGTCGATCGGTGTTCAAACTATAATCACTATAAATTACAATCAGTCAAAATCAAACCAATCAAATAAAAAAATAGGATAGAAGTTAAACTATTATATTCCTCCTTTTGCTGGGGACCCCCTACAACCCACTCAGGGAACCCCCCCTGTTGGTTCCTTGATCCCAGTTTGAAAACCACTGTCTTAAAAACATGAAGGGATCTTTAAAACTAATCTACAAAAGAAGAAATGTGTATGGGGGGGGGAAACATAGTATCTCTGGGTTATGGTTACTGAATGACAATGGCACTTCACATGAAAAAGTCCAGGAGCCTGAGTGTAAATGGGGAACAACTAATGACTCTGTAAACAAAGCTTACTGTAACCACGGCTGCACGAGGAACCTGAACCATAAATTTCCCTTACATTTCCGGGTCCTGTGACTTATCAGGTGGTTGCTGAACGGCATCAGGAGGAGGAGGAGGAGGAGAAGGAGAAAAAAAGAAGGGGGGGGAATGTAATTTCTGTTGCATCTGGCCCTCAGCCCTGTGACCAGCCCACTCTACAGCAGCTCCTCACGGGAAAAGCATACATGAGCGAGAAAGCAGAAGCAGTCTGAGTTCAGAGGAAAAACTTCAAAACTTAGTGAGTTGTCAGTGTCAGCATGGCCGGGGGCTCCGTGTCTGAGTGTAAGGAGTACTTGTTCAAAGTGCTGGTTATCGGGGAATTAGGCGTCGGGAAAACCAGCATCATCAAACGCTACGTGCACCAGCTTTTCTCTCAGCACTACAGGGCGACGATCGGGGTCGACTTTGCACTTAAAGTTATCAACTGGGACAGCAAAACGCTGGTCAGGTTACAGCTGTGGGACATCGCAGGTAAGGAAACGCTCGTTCGCTTTGTAATGAGAGCTCAGTGTGAATCACATGGGGTTGTGGAGCCGAAACCTTGTTTCACTTTTCACAGATATAGCTCACAATGTGTTGACATTTCATGGTGAAATTACGCTTCTTTTTTTTTTTTTTGGCCATGGGCGCACACAGTTTTTAATATTCACCCAGAAATACCCCTTAAACATGATGTGAACTTTTAAAATTCCCAGTTCCCACGAACTCAAAGAAGCATCACAGGAATTTGCCACAGAAAAAACAACAAAAAAAGACCAGTTGATCATGTCATGCTCGCTGTCTTTTCCACTTTATGATCACAGCAGCTCATAATTGTCAGTGGAATGTAGGTCACGTTGTTATTACCGACTGAGCGCCCCCCCCACCAAACTCACCATAATACTCTGTAATGTTTTCTCTTGGGAGTAAAACTGTGGCCCTTATTATTTCATGCCATTGCTGCATGTTGCACTGTCACTGTGATCTTCTTCAGACGTCCCTGCCCCATGTGATCCTTGTGTTTTCTGCAAGGACTTCAGTAAAAAACTTAAGTAACTTGGCACACACACCAGCCTGAGCATTCCAGCAGCTTGTGTAAGCAAGTGGAGAGAAAAATCAGAGCAGTAAATAAAAGTTTTCTGCAGGCAGGCAGGCAGGCAGGCAGGCAGCCCCAGCTCAAACTCTCACTGTTTGTCATCTCCAGGCACCAAAATACCTCACTGTAAACAGAGTGTGTCTGAGTATGACTCGCTTGAAAGGACAGGTGAGAAATAGGAAGTGAGCGCAGATGAGGGAGAGCAGGCAAACAACATGACTAACTTATTAAATCACAAAGGTGTCGGCTGAGCTGAAAGACTGAGTTGAATCAGGGGGGGCGAGGGTTTTAATGTGGGCTATAAGGTGGGTGAGGGGTTGTCTGTGATGTCCCATTAGCCCCTCTTTTCATGCTGGACCTTGAGTGTCTTCATAGCCAAGAATACATTTGTGTTTGTGAAACTGCTTGGTCACACACTGTAACTCATAAGGCCAATTTATGGTGGATATTTTTACGTTGGGTGTAATGAGATCACATGGCTTCAAGGCCTGTGTGTGTGTGTGTGTGTGTGTGTGTGTGTGTATACCTTTTGTGTATGTCATTTTGTATTATACAAGCCTACAGCGTTATTTAAATTGTAGTAGTTTTAGAAATGCAAATTGTATTGTCAGTGCAGTCAACACCAACAGTCATGATCTCACATGTGCAGAGGGACAGTAGGAGTAGTTAATCATTCTCTGAGAAGTTGGCATTTGAAGAAAGAAGAAGAAGAAGAAAGAAGTGTGGCTTAAGCATTGTCCGTGTGGAAAGAGTATGTTTACAATGTTCAAGAGGATGAAAATAATATAAGGCTGCAGCTTGTTTTCCCCCAAGGTTTTTTCCAAAATATTTGTGACGGTCGAAAATCACCATGTGCAAGTGATTTAGCATTACACCAAAAAGAGAACAGAGATAGTTTCTAGTACATGCTGTTCTGATAGTCTTGGCCCAAAGTGGTAGTTGTTGTTTTATTGCCTAGTTTTAGATTCGACACCGAAAGCGAGTCATGGGTCATATCCATTGTGTTTATACAGTATATAAGCTCTGATTTAAAGGATATACTCAAATTTTTTCATGTCTGTCGTAAAAACAAAACTCCAATCCCCATACTGCCCTGCCTCTAGATATGTTCTATTCATAAATTGGAACGTCACTATGGTTGTGCAGGTCCACCCTCTCGCTCAATCAAACAAACCTCATATGCTGAGACAGATCAGGACAGATGGTTAGAAGACTGCTGTTTTTATATTTTTTCCATCGCTTACAGCAGTGACAGAAAGAGAGCGGACAGTTGTGTGTGTGTGTGTGTGTGTGTGGGGGGGGGGTCGTCACAACAACTTGCATGTCTGTCTCAGACTGATTGGCAGTGTGGTACACGTTCCCCGCTGTCACTTGGGCCCTGGCAGCACGAGCTCAGTGTGAGGGGGGCATCTGTGACTTGAGTGCCAGGGAAGGCCGTCTGCCTGTCAGAGCCAGACAGCACTCGATCAGAGGATCTGCGAGGGTAAATAAAACACTGACACACACAGGCTGATATCATTCATACAGACAGGGGAACACGCTTGCACATATTGGGTAAAACAGAACCGTTTCCATGCGCACACACGCACACACGTGTACACACACACACACTCTGACCAGAAAGAAAGTTGGGGTTAGATGACACAGATACTAAACCTCATTATTCACACCTACACCAAGGCCTGGCCTGAGGACACTCTGAGGATAAAATAAGACCAAACGTGGGTGTGAAAGAGTGAAAGCTGGAGGTATATTTGCCAAGTCATTAAGACCAGCCATTAAGCCATTTAATCGTGCAGAAAAGGAGGAGGAATTATCTTCTTGGCAACACTGAGAGCAACTTCGGAGTTGCGTTGTCTTCTTCGAACCTTAATAATAATTACAGTCTGGGAGGAATGATAGTAATCAGAGGCTTGAACAAGATGGGGGTACCATGGAAGTCAGTGTGAAGCTTGAGGTTTTCCCACCCCTTGTCACCCAGAATTGCTACTGTCTCCTGGATTTGTCTAAGCCACTGGACAGGATGATTACCACCATGGCATATAGTGTAAAAAAGCCTGCACCTTGTAGGGTCAAACATTCCTGTAGGAGCAGGGGGCTCACACATTAAGAGGAGTGGTTTCCATCACGTAGCTAACCCACAGTCCTGTCAGGAAAAGCCAGTTTTAAGCTGACCCCTGACTCTTGATAAACTCTTCTTTCTTTCTCTCTCTCTCTCTCCCCCAAGTGGTGCCAAGATAAATTTGAGGGGTCACAGGATGTTTAAAGTGATTATAAAAGAAAACATTTGTTTGTCTTATACAAAATTATATTTATTTTTTCTCACATTGGCTTTTGTGTGATATATTTGGTACTTTTACCCTTTTTAGGCTTCTGAAAATCCTTCAAATGAAGGAAAATCAGAACTGTTCACACCTCATGCCGACACTATACACTTTGACATCTTAAGTAGACACGGTTTGTTTTAAGGCGTCACAAACTGAAAAGATTAAGATTAAAATATTTACTATTATTATAGATATAATTATCAATTATCAATCTGCATATTATTTTCTTGACTAATCGCTTGGTCTATAAATAAAAGTGGTAAACACACCCTCTCAGTGCCCAAAGTGACGTCTTCAAATAGCTGGTTAGTCTGACTGACACTCTAAACCAAATATTCAGTTTACTGTCACATAAGACAAAGAAAAACACCATATCCTCACAAATGAGACAGTGAAACTAGGTAATACTTGCATAAACAATTAATTTAACAATAAATTGATCATCAAAGTAGTTGCTGATTAATTTCAGATCATCTAATATATGAATCAGCTAATTGTTTCAGCTCTATTTGGGAACCACTGTGAAGAGCCTAATCACTGGCAAGCAATTTAGCTCCATTTGGCAATTAGACCTGTGCATACTGAAGGCGATGCTGGCGCTTTTTTCTTTTTCAAGCACTCAGTGAGACGAATGAACAGCGGCAACATTGGAGGAGCAAAGGTTAATGCCTGCAGAGATCACAGATTGAACTTCAAACAGCAGAAATACACAATGTACAGAAGGGTGACAAATTAAAGGAAAGGTGTGTTAGTTAGTTAATAAGTTAGGAAAGTAAGTACTGCAAGAACACACCCTCATTTGAGGATGGTGGGGATGAGTGTTATTTAACACTTCACTCCCAAATCTCCCATAGGGGTTTAACTGGGCTACAGTGTATGATTTACATAATTTTCATACCTTTGAAACCAGTGAGCGCCCTATATAGAAGGATTTTGTGGTTTATTCACTCATTCATTTAGGTTTTCCTTCAATTTTACACCCACAAAGATGTCTTTACCTCTTTTGCAATAGACTTTCTTGGTCACTTCACTTTACTTTTACAATAGCTCTTGTGTAAGTTCATAATTTCATCTGCTTCTTCATATGATGTCCCATTTGTGCATTGTTGGTGAGTAGTAGCAGTAGAAGTAGTGTGTGTTATTGTGGCTATAATTATATTTTATGGTAATATTTATCACCAGTAGTAATTAAGACCTAGAAAACTGTCTTCGCCTGTTGTGGATTGTTTTACAGATTCCCCAAAAAGACTATTGGTAGATGAATAGTTTAAATGGCTCACGTGTAATAATTCTACTTACAACTCTACAACAAATATGATTGTTTTGAGCTGAATTCTTACAACCTTGTGCCAAGGCTTTATGGTAATCAGCCCTCACCAACCCTTCAGCCTGAAGGTGAGGTGAAACAAGGGTAATGCCACTTAAAAGCCTGGGATTTTCCCTCAGTTCAGATTCTGTTCAGTGCTAAAGGCCGTAGTAAGCTGTAGTAAGTCACTTCTCACGTGCTGCTCAGTGGAATTTGAACGTGCCAGTCATGTGTTGTTCACATTCTCACTCTTAAAGCTCCTGCCGAAAACCACCTTTAATGACCGGACCCTGCGTTGTCTTTGTTATTTTAGTTGTTGGGAGGGCGTGTGGGGAAGTTTCACAGCCAGTTGCCTCCTAACAACAGACGGAGACTGCTGCTGTTGCTACTGCCGTGTCTGGCTTGGACAGTTTCTATGGTAACCCACCCACAGGATTGCAATATGTACGACCGTAGAGGAAACTGGGGTTGCTAGGGCTATGGATAATGATGAGACTTTTTTTTTTCCCTCTTTCGGTTTCTTCCACACAACAAACAGAGATGATACAGTGGCTGTAACTAAACCCTTTCTTTTTCATCAAGTAGTTATCTAACTGCAGATTTCTGAAAATTTCACGTGTTCATACCCAGAATGCCTAATCGTACTTTAGGTCATGCACCAGTACTCTACAGCGTGGTAGACTGAACTGAAATGTCCTTGTTTAAAGCTTTTGGAATTCCACAATAGTTCACTGTCTCTCTTTACGGAAAGACTCAGACGTAGTTCTCTTTAGTTTGTAGGCATGTTGAGCGTTTGAGGCAGCAGCACACGTCTTTGTTCTCTCCTGCGGTCTCATGCTCCTCTGTGGTATTCAGTGTGTAAATACTCCATTGTTCATACAGCTCGTTCCATTCCTGTGTTTTATGCTGACTGGGTTAGCAGCATATGACACTCATTAATGCGAATAAGTCTAATTTAATATGTCTTCTATTTAGAAAGACATACATTTCTTTTGCAGTGAATGAACAAGAAGAAGAAAAGAAAAGTATGAATACCATTAAAGTGATATTTACTAATCTATCACATTTATTGTCCTGGAAAAGTCCTCCCATAGACTATATAAATTAAAATGGACTCTCCATTACGTCACCTATAGGTACGCCATCTTGGGAAATCCTAACTCCGCTGGTTCCCGGCTAATCCAAAAGTGGGCAGATACGTGGACTGTGAGTGGAGCACAGGGGGGGTCTGAATAAAGCCTGGTTGCTGAAACCAGCCACTTGTGAAGGCACCAACCTGTCACACAAAGCGGCCATTCTCTTAATTATGCATAACTTTATTGTCCTGATATAATTTAAACGGGCGAGCTAGCTATTTCCACTTCTTAAATATAAGTATTTAATGCTTTTTTTTGTTATTTGTGATAGTAAACTGAATATTGGGACATTTGACATTTCAGACACACAAGTGATTATTTGAGTGGTGTAGAAAATAATTGGCAGATTAATCAATACTGAAAATAATCATTACTAGCAGCCCTAATACTATATTTTTCTTATTGTCAACAAACCAGGCCAAAGCTGACAATTAACTGATGCTGCTAACATTGCCTTTGTATCAAAAGCTTGATTCAGCTTATTTATATTACTTATAGACCTCCATTGTTAGTTTCCCAAACATATTTTACTAAATGATTGACTTTTGTTTGAGTAACTAATGATAAAACCTGTGACCAGCTGTTTTAGGAAATTATTTAGCCTCTTAACGTATATAGTTATAACCTGCTTCAGTATGAACTTATAGGCTTAGGGCCGGGGAGTACCACAGACTGGCTGGAGAAAAAGTGAAGTATAAAGAAATGTTGCTTTTCATGGGATTTTATTTACAATTACAACAATTTGGAAAATCACCAGCCTCATCATTTAACCACCAACAACACAATGCATACTGAGGTCATTTTAGAAAGAGTGAAGTAGCTTTTATCAATCAGAACAAACATCAGTATTGTTCGTTCAGCAACAGGACTGGGTTCAGTAAATGCAGCAGAATGATTATCAGGACTTACTTATGACGCTTGAAAGGTCAAGCATCATGGGATTGCTGTCATTTAACGTTAGTGACTATCACAGCACCTCATCAATACCCCAAATAACTCATTACAGCCTAAAATAGTCAGATGTGTATGTGTGCAACAGCAATCGATAATAATGATTTATATAATCCTCCCCTTACGAGTCCTTTCCTTCTAGCCAGTTCTCTCCAGGGACGAGTGAGGTTAACACCCTGAAACTGGCTGAGCGTACATGCCGACCTTTCAGGACTGGACGTGTCAGGAAATCAAGTGAAGTGCTTAATGTAGACAATGACAACAATGTCATGGCCTTGTCTGGGTTTATGGAACAGTTTGTCTTCATTTCCTTGAATAAATGAACGGTCATACTCATTCTCAGCATTGATTAGCTTCTTAGTAAATTTAAAACAAGACTTGGAAGATGAGAAGGAATTATACTGACTACGCAAACAGGCTTTTTTTGGCAAGTCAGTCCAAAAAAAAAGTCCAATCTTAGTCCAAGGTGAGCGGGCAAAAAAGAAATGATCTGCCATTGTACCATCGCTCGTCCATGTTTTGGCTCACTTTTCCTTATTGCTCTGTTCATTGGCGGTTAAGTTTCTTTCATTAAGCTTAATAAAACATGGTTTACTGCGTTCTTCAGCAGCCTTTTGAGAAATTTGGTCAGTACTGTTTAGCCGCTCCACTCTGGCTGAACGTTTTGGGCTCCCTCAGACCTTGCAATAGAATAAAAAGTGTTTTCTTTCTATATTCTGCCTTTACAGCCACTCCGCTGGATGTATGAGCTCTACCAGGCCTGGAAATGAAAGCCTTATTTCAGTCTATTGGCTCTTTATCCCACTGTGTCGTGTCTCTGGTGAATTCACCTGGGGTTATATCAGCTAAAATTAGACTCTCAATTATGAGCAATTACCGTCAGGCCTGTGGGCCCCACAGTGTATTCACTCTCTCGCTCACACCCGCACTGCGCCACGCCACTCCAGTTCCTTGCGTAGTTGGGTAAGTACCTACAGTAAAGTGAAAGTATGCTGGGAGAAGCTGTGCTCACAGTTCCTCATTCCTTTTCTTGGTTCATTTTCTATTTTGTAACTCGGCTCTAGTGTTGGCGGTTAACTGTCTAATACACTGTACAATTACACTTGCCCTGTAGGCTTTCTTAAATTGGAGCAGTGTAGCAAAAATATGTGCTAAATCCGTCAAATGCTACCTCAAGTCATTGGAAGCCTGATATAATTGCAGAGAGTGAATCCAAAAAAGAATTTGAATGAGCAGGTGTTTTAAAGGCACAGTCTGTGATCCAGTCCTACTAGCAAAAATCTAAATTATAAATGTTTTTGGATGCTGTTATAGGTGTGTTCACATCAGTGTTTCCATCAAAAAAACTAGAGACCTATATTTTAGTTATACTTGGAAGATCAGCATTTTGTGTGTTTTCATGTATCATGTGAGTACATGAATATACCTAAGTAGTTTAACAGACCTTTTAACAACCCTTTTTAAGCTTGTGTTTAGCAAAGTGTGACAAAGTATAACTGGTGTTGGCAGACAAAAGCTCAAAAACAGGAACCTTATGTGGAAGTTTATGCAATGTGTGGGTATTGTTTGTGGGTAACTATTTTCTATGTAATGGGAAAACACTGTCATCATCAAGAGTAAAACCCAACCATAATCCTTTATCTAATTTTTAATGTAAAACTGCTTTTGTCGTATCTGGACCTACAGTTTTGTCTCTATTCATAAAGTAGATGCTATTTTACCAAATGTTCCTGCTTAAGTCACCGATTACGATCACAGCCTGTTCATGCTTGTACTCAGTTCCTATAGCTGCAGGCAGCATCAACAGGCAGTCTAAGCATCCAGTGAGCAGTAAGAGTGAGCCCCAGAGCTTAGTCACAGGGCCTATTTTTTTTTTTTTAGACCACACATTAAAAAAACTATTAAAAACACATCACTGGGACATTTATATTCATTACAATGAACTTGGGCACTGTACGCAGTAGATCCCGCACGCACCACCCTGCTGTTGTAAATACTCATTAGTGCTAGTCCTATTTGAGTGATGTTTGCTAAAAGGAACAGTGGCCTGGGTATTTAGGAAGCTATTAAGTCGTCTTTGAAATTAAAAGTATGTATTTGTGATCTGTTTGTAAGACAGTCCGGAGAAGTTTGAAAGGATTGAGAGATTAGTTTTGTTTTAAATTTAGGATGTGTTTTTCCTCTGAGGAAAACTACAACAAGATAAGAACTAGTAAGTCCAAGTGGCACACGTTGGATGAAAAGATAAAATGTAGAAAGGCCCGGCTGCTTCCTATAATTAAATTGTAAATGAGGCGATGTGAGGCAGAATTCAAGGGATCTTTTGATCAGAAGGGTGTACTTGAAAATGTGACGTCAGCCAAGTGTTACCAGAGATACCTTTCGGCAGTTGAACTGCTGATTGTAGATTCACTCCCCCCCCACTTCATGCCTCAGTGCAGCTTTTAAAGGTGAAGTGATGTGGGCAGACTTTAAGGTATGTTAGAGCACTGTGCCTGGAATTATTTCTCACCTCAAGAGTATATTTCCTCTTTAAGGTTTCATTTTAAATGTGCTAATTTAAGTCTGGAAATTTCCATGGATATTTTATGGTTATTTAACCTTAGATCTACCTTAGAGCTGTGGTCATTTTTCATGATGTGGTGGCATCTAAAAATAACTACAAAATTATCTCTTCAATGGCTGATTAACCTTTAAGGCGTTGGTGTGATGTGAATACAATCAGTAGATGTAAGGGAATATAAAAAAAAACTAAAAGTGGCCAGGTGTGTTTAAGAAGAGGCATTCTCAGCTTTACAGTGACACCCCATGTCATGATGGTAATTCCCCTTGCGTCGCCTTTGTGAAATATCACCTCAGATTTTCTCAGAGAATGGGCTTATTTATTATCGCAGATTACTCCTGCCGTTCTCTGTGGAGGAAAAGTAGGTCAAATAAGACCCATCTCTGTCTTCATAATTTTTTGGCAACGTTTAGAGGAGGAACATTGTTGAGCTCTCTCTGAGTTGTGACCAAATGGAGAAAGAAATGGCAGTCCCTCCAGGATTTCACAGGCTTTATTTCTTGAGTATTGCTGCAGCCTTTCTAATATATTCCCATTGCATGTTGTGATGTTTTATCAATGAAATTGTGGGAGAAAGTGAAAATTGCAAACGTAGTTGATTTATTTTGTTGTATATTTGTATAATTCATAAAAAATGAAAGCCAACTTGTTCCAGTGAGAATAAAAATCGCTAGTAGTTTGGTGATGTATGGCTCAGTGTTTTGTGTGGGGGGACTACTATTATTGTTGAAACTTGCAGGAAACTACAAAAATTGGTCAAATGTGCGAAAAAGTTAACGAGGATTGGTTGAATTTGCGTTAATTGTTGCCATCGCAACATCCAACTCCTTGGAGGGACTGAAATAAGAATGAAATACTCAATGTCTCGCCCTTTACTGCAACCAAGATTGGGGATACACATTTGGTGTCACCCTTAAGATACTGTTTTGGTTTAGATATTTATATATATATCACCTATCACATCCACATTTATTTCCCCTACAAACCCATAACCCTCTTACTAATCTAGCTTTTAGCTGCTTTGTAAAAATGCAAATATTCCACTAAATTCTCTTCCTATTCCGCAGGTCAGGAACGATTTGGGAACATGACGCGAGTGTACTACAAAGAGGCCGTGGGGGCATTTGTTGTGTTTGACGTGACGAGGGGCTCCACGTTTGAGGCAGTGTCTAAGTGGAAGCATGACCTAGACAGCAAGGTGAAGCTGGCTAATGGCAGCCCCATCCCCTCAGTGCTACTTGCCAATAAATGCGACCAGAAGAAAGAGAGCTCCAACAACACAGCCCTAATGGACAATTTCTGCAAAGAGACTGGCTTTCTGGGCTGGTTTGAAACCTCAGCTAAGGTGAGAGATCAATACATTAGACAGAGAAGCTCTTGGTTGCACATACAGTATGGATAAAATACATCCATGTTCTTTTACATACATTCCCATGTGCATCTGGTTAACATCCTTCTTTTTAAAATATTCTCCTCTCTCTGATGTTTCTTAATGTTTTATTTCTGGCTACACTTCAAACCAGGGTTCAGCAGCATGAAATTACCGAAGTTAGGGCTCATATTAGTGCTGGCTGAAATATCTTGCATGATGGGGATACATATTTCCTTTAAAGCTTCTCGAGTCATGGTCCAAACATGACTAGTAATGGCTTTAAATCTTATTTTCCGCATGAACGTGACTTGTGTTTGCAGCAAATCAGATGTGAGAAGAGCTTTGAAATGCCCACATAGCCGAGCAAGAATAAAAGGAGCCACTGAACTTTTATTGTGAAGATATTCAAATATATTACTGAATGGCTTCTTCACTTCTGCTGGCTGACAGGAAGTCCTGCAGAGGAAGCAAGGCCCAGGCCCCTTCTGAATGATGCAATCACACTGGTTAGACGATTGTGAAATAGTTACAAATAGAAATGTGTTTTGTTAAATACACTCAGCAGTTGTTCCTATTAACGTTTGATCCACAATTCAGTGTTAAGTATGGCAGTTTGCAGATAAGTAGTGTAAGAATAAAGTTGAGACTAGAATGTAAACTCCAATATTTCTTAAATCTTTGAAACTGACAAATGATTCGGCTGGAGTTTTATTTTTGAAAACAATTTTTTTTTTCTATCCTGCCGTTCATGCACAACATCTATGGGCATTTATCTTTCCAACCAGTGAAAAGATTTGCTGGACAGCTGGTGTGATAAGGTATCGTATGACGTTGATTGATGTTGCAGCCCACAGCTGTGAGGGTAAGAAGGTCAGGGCTTTTAAAGATAATGTTTGGTAGTGTTTCTCCTCAACTTTGGTCTTTGTGTCACAGGTTTAGTGTTACTGTGTTCCTTTGTTCACACTGTGCTTCTGTATTTTTGCCCATACGAGTAGAATTTGGTGAAGTGAGATCATTTTGGCTGCCTCTCACTTCAACAAAGGTTCAGTTAAGAAAGAACTCTTAGATCTAAGGGCTAAAAAAAGGTCCTTGGTTTTGTAAGCTGTGATGTAAGAAGTATGTAGATAATTTACTACAGTAAAAATAGCAATACTACACTAATTCAATTTACTACAAGTAAAAATCCTGCATGCAAAATTTACTAAAGAACAGTTACAGAAGTATTAGCAACAAAGTGTAAGTTTTAAAAGTATTATCTAGCATGGCCCCCCTTATATTATTGGTTCATGATGATTGATGTAAAGTAGTACTTTAATGCATTATATACTGTTTGGTAGTTTATTCTCTAAAAATACATCACATTTTCTAAACTGATGATGTGTTTTTGTATACAAAATTACCCCTGAAGAGTAAGTAGTTTCTAGTTGTGAAACCTATGCAGTGGAGAAAAAGTACAGTATTTCCCTCTGAAATGTGGCAGCGTGGAAGTAATAAAACATCATTATTTTATAGAAAGTGCCTCAAAGCTGTAGACTACTTGAGTTAATCTACTTATTTTACACAGTCTGTGTTATAAAGCTTGTTGTCAGATGGAGTGTCACCTCCCTATGCTATAATATCAGCGTGATCAGCAGGTAAGTGTGTGACACAAACCAAAGGCTGCCACTTGTCTGCATGTGCCAGCTCATGTTCAGTGATAAATTACTTCCTTTGAAAGATGCCGTTTGTGTCTGACGTGCACAGCAAGTCAAATGTTCACCTTCTTAACTATGAGACTCCAGGGAAAGGTGCCTCTCGTGTTTCCCTTGCCTCCTTTTTCCGTCGCATTTGTCTTTCATGCTTATACATTTGAAACCAAACCATGTTTTATACTTCAATGTTGAGGAATGCTTTGATAACGTTTGGCAGCCCAACATTATTAACTCATTCCTAACAACCTTAGGGCCTGCAGCTGTTTCACGTGCTGTGTCATGTGAAGTGTGTGGGTGGGTTCAAAAGCCTTTCTGGCCATTTCCTTTCTGTGAATGCCATGAATCATTGTTGTTGTTTTGTGTGCCTGTGACGCTCGTATTTACCTGGAGTTCTGTCAGTGACTTTCTTTCTGTTTCTGTTTCTTAAAGGTGGAACAAGAGAATAAGACATAATCATGATGAGATGTGTATTGTTTTTGTCACAGTTTTGTGATGATATTTGGGGCTGAGACAGGTCATTTCATTAATTTGCTCTGGTCCTAATCAGCCTTTTGCTATGACGTGGTCAATAATTTCTCTCTAATTAGGAGGTTCATCTGGTTCTGATTGGTACACGCCCTCTACACATTGAAAAATCAAAACAGTTTAAAATGGATCTAGAGAGGGCTCATAATCATGTGATTGTATCCACATCCACTTCCAATTAGTCCTGAAATGGACACATTTGGGTAGATAATCTACTGTGCTGCTTCTTGCCAGTTTTGAAATTATTTTCTAAAATAATAAGCGATTAGATTTTTATTGCTAATGTAATTCTTGACTTTTGCAGCCCAATAATATACCTCAGATAAAAAAAAAGAATACACTTTGATGCCCAGGCTTCTTTGTAAACATCTTTGTTATTGTAGAGCATTGGGAAGGACCATTAATATTCATTACCTGTTCAGCCCACAGGATGACAGCTTTTGGCCACAGTGTGAAGGGCAAAAGCAAACGGCCGTTTTTACCTTGTCTCTGGCGGTTTCAGATTGGCTCTCTGGAAACTGGTTCTGTCTCCCAGCTGTTGCTTTAGCATGCTGGTTCATATAAAAGGGTTTAGTGGACTTCCAAAGCAATTCTGAAAAGAAGCATAAAGACTGGAAAGCCAGAGCAAGGAGAAGGACTAGTGTCTGTATTATCACAAGGGTGTAGATGTATCACCACTTTGACATACTGTTTGTTTTTTTCCCAGGACAACATCAACGTGGACGAGGCAGCACGTTTCCTGGTAGAGAATATCTTGGCTAATGACAAAGGTTTGCCGTATGAGGAGAGCAATGGAGACCGGATCAAACTGGACCAGGAGACTGTGGCTGCTGAGAGCAAGTCAGGCTGCTGCTAACACTCAGTCCACTCACATTAGCCATCCACCTCCCTTTGGCAGGGTCCAACCCGTTCATACAGCCTGTGGCTCTTAGCCCTCTTCTACAGCCTCTCAGAGGAATATGAATTTTTTGGGGGGTCTTCAAAGCTCCAAGATCTTCTCCTCCCTGCACCGATGCCCATTTGACCTGCACATCTAAGTTTGTCATTGTACCTTTCCCTAGGCCCAAATAGAAGCCTGATTTTTATCTTGATGTTGTCACAAATGTTGTCACTGCCTCTGCCATATATTTTCCTGATTGTGTATTTCACCACCAAATCTGAACCCCACCCAGCCCTCCACGTCTGAACCCTGCTGCTCCCCTGGTTGCCCTGACAGCCTCTGAAGCCCTGGACTAAACCACGCCTGAGAAGGGGTGCGAAGTAGGCAGAAAGTTGAGAAACACAAACTAGAAAACAACCCGTGGCCTCTCAGTTTCTGCCTCTTTGGTCTATTGTCTCTCAGTATCCTTGTCATTCAGTATTTATCTGTGAAACAAGACACTTTATGGCTCTGTGTTACTGAAGTACTTCTTCAGTTAACATAGATAATTCCCCCTTAATCTTTGCAGCACACTCATGTTTTGTGTTTCCAGCTGTTCTTTAGACTACTGTGTAAAAAGTAAGCAAGTTAAGCATTATCAAAGTATTAATGTATCTCATATTTTGAATTGTTGTCTTTATGCCATATTTTCTCTGAAATAATATGCCATATTACAGTTTGTGTTATGTTAATTGGAGGCGGACACCTTGTTGTTCACTCAAACATTTACAAGGACACGGACGGACAATACAGTATTTCAGAAAGAAACTCTAATAACGGTACTGAATGAGACACTGAGATATCTTTGTTTGATTGTCTTTCCACTGGTATGAAAATGTAGATCTGATTTACAGTATGTATTTTTTATAATGTGTTGGGTCATGCATTGTACAACTGGTGAGATGTCATAAAAACAGAATCTGACAGAGGACTACACTCTCTCGTACATAGGGATGATAATCTGGTAAAGTGTTCAAATGAAATATGAAGGATTTTTTAACATGGAGTTGAGATTAAGTTTACATGTGAAAATACTTTAAATCTACAAGACCAAAATAGAATAAACATTTTAACAGATTCGTGTTGTCTACTAGTGATTAGACTCAAATGCATTCATCTGTCTAAATGATTAAATGTGTTTATATAAGGTATTTATATATGTGTTAAAAAGTGCACTGGGGCAATGTTGGTGTTGCCCAACATGCTCCAACTCATTCATAATTCATTCAGTTATATAACCTACTGATAGACAACTTATGTGAATGAATAAGTGAGGTCTCCGCCATACTTAAAGCACAGTATAAACATTTTGCTTCCCTGTTTGGAAAAATCCAAGCAAATTAGCAAAATCAGATTATAAAATACGTTGGTTTTTACTGGCACGTAGACCCCGTAGAGATCAAGTCTACTGAGCTGGGATTATTCTCATATGAACACATTTCTGATTAGTGTACTGCACAAGCAATAGTGTCTGGTTCAGGTGATCACAGGTTCTTGATATTGCGATACTACAGCAGAACTAAAGTCTACAGTGACAGTAAACACTTACTGTACTCGAAGAATGAAGAACTTATCTTTAAAAGCGTGTTTTAGTAGACCCAATGAGAAGCACAGATTACTGATAAAGTAAAAAACACTTCCATAACCTGTCTGCTGATTTATTGGTACGGTTGTTTATTTTTAAATGGAAAACAAGGCCCACAGAATGTGTATACGTGTACAAAACCTCTGAGAAAACACTACCTATAGTGTTAAGTTTCCCTCGTAACACAAAGGACTATGGATGAAGCTGTATGTGTGAAAAGTACAACTCAGACCGTGTGTGAGAGAGGGAGAGGGATCATGTGATTCCACTCAAGAAAGAGTGTGTGATAGTCATCAGACTCTCTGCTCTCAACACTAGGCTACAGCTGCTCTTCCACACACCTACTGTTACCAGAGCAGGAATGTACTGTAATGGAGGTGTGCCAATTGTGTTGTGGCACAAGCATTACAGCAACTCTCATTCAATGCCAATACTGCAGTCCACATCACATGATTAAAGCACTACAACATGCATTTCAGAGAGAAGTTGGAGACTTGACAGCATACTGATGTACCGGTTTATCATCTGGGAGTGTTTTTCTATTTGTGTGTGAGCGGTGCTGTTAGCCATATGTGCATCACATGGTGACAGACTTGAGGCAATCCAATGCAATCCAATACCGTGGCCTTTCAGGAAAAGGCAATCTTTGTGATGCTATTACTGTATCAAGATGGTCCCAGAAAGGTATTGATTCAACTCTGCAGGACAATATGAGGTCATATTTGGTTTATTTAAAGGTGTTTATATAAAGGACAATAAGGCCAGATGTTTAGCTCTGATGTAACTTTCTGTACATACATGTATTGTGAAAGAAAATCTGTTCCCCCCTCACCATAGTAACAAGTGATGCAACAGCTCCAGTCCCCGCCCACGTTGAAGCTCCGTTGCTTAGCAACGCATAAACTTTGAAGCGCATAGGAATACCCAAACAAACGCACCTCCGGAAGGCTCTTTGACTTGTTGGGTCCTTGGTCACTTAGCTTGAAAATTTATCGCAGCAAATGCAATGTCCAAGGGACAACCAAAGAAAAAGGAGTCTTCTTCCAGTAAAGTCTCTTTAACCGACCGACAGACAGAGTGAGTTTGGTTAATGTCGGCAATTAGCGTTAATTGAGGTCAGCTGCAGTTAGCATTAACGTTAGCGTTAGCTGCTTATCGTCAAAATAAACTAACGTCTGCTAATCCTAACAGAGATGGAATATCATACATAAAGCCTGGCTGGTTTCATTGTGTTATGTAATACAAATATGTAACGTTACACTCTATCTATCTATCTATCTATCTAACTATCTAACTATCTGTCTATCTATCTATCTATCTATCTATCTATCTATCTATCTATCTGTCTATCTATCTATCTAAGTGAAAAGCCCTGTATCCTCTTGAGAAGAGAAATACATCACATATGGCATGTGTGTAAATCCTCAGTCTGTGTAATCATAATGACAGACAGCCAGCAGTATGAGCTAATATCACTTTCACTATGAGAGGGTAAACAGGGATTTCGTGGATTTACTCCAGACTGGAGCTCTGGTACTGAGCTGGCTAATTTTGCTGCTAAATATTGACAAAAGGGAAGAGCAAATGAAATGAATAGCTGTGTGTCATCATTTCAGAGCAGCGTCCCTGGTAGCCACTTCCTCTGAGAGCCTAGGAAGTGCATGGAGATGCAAATTCCCCATTTGGCCCGAGTGGAATGATGCAGAAGTCAACAAGGAGAAATGGGACTCAAGTAAAGGAGCTGAAGATGGAAAGACGAAGAGTCCCAATGCTGTAAATCTGGAGTATAAAATAATCAACACTATTAATTCATTTGCCCTCAGCAATCCCACTGTACAGCGTATTGCAAAATGTGGTATTTTGCTTAAAATCAACCTTACAACCGATATTCATTTTGTCATGATGTTCATTGTTTGTTCATTGCTTTTGTCTGCAGCCATTTTTTGAAGATCCTGAGGGGAAAATTTCCCTGCCTCCATCTTTGAAAGTGCACTCCTGGAAGCGTCCTACAGAGTTTATTGTCAACAAGGTAACCGTCATGCTTCTTTATTAATGATATAGTTTCTAATGGAATAGTACATGCCAAATGTCTGCATGTTTCACTTTAACAATGATCACGGGGTTTACGCTGTTACAGCGTATGTCAGTTCAAATACATACAGGATAACAATAACAGGTATATGTGTCGTTTAGGTATACACATATAAATAATAAAAGTGAATTAATGTCAACTGTTTACTGATTATTTGATTGTACTTTTTATACTAATTAGTGGTTTAAGCAATTTCTAATGTAAGAATATACATTTGCTGGTTTCTGTTCCTCAGGAGCTGCTATTCTTCTACCTCTTATGTCACTGTAAATTGAATACATTTGGGTTTTTAGATTGTTCCTCTGAAAAAATAATACATTTCAAGATAATATTTGCTTCCTGTAGCCGTTCATGGTCATTTCTTTCTTCACCATTTTGTAGACTAAGGGACTAAGAGACTATGTGGACTTTCATAGACTAAACAATTCATCTCCTAATCAAAAAAAGGAAATTCAACAGGTTAATTAACTAACTGTTGGTTGCAACCATTACATGTATTAACAGAGTGTTTTTCTTTGCCGCACAGTGTGAAATGTAGTTAGGGAAATCTGCTCTCTAGTCACCTCCAATGAAGTTTTAATTGCATCACTCCACTTTTCTGCTACCCTCTCGCAGTGGAGTATTGAGCAATTACTGGAAGCTTCCTGTTTTTTGAATTAGTCTTTGCCAGGTCACAAGCTGCCTTTTCACTCAAGATGTCAAAAGCATTTCATTAATTTCATACAAGAGGAACGCGGGCTAATCACAAACGCTAATCAGCCGCACAGATGCAGGCAACAGCTCACTTTGTGAAACTCTCTCTTCACCAGTCTATACCAGTCTGTGTTTCAAAAGCCGACGTTATTGGCGGAAATAATTTAAAGTTTGGTTCTCATTTAAAGTTGCTATGACGATGGGAGAAAACACAGCTGATCTCGCTCACCATCACCTGACCCATTAGTTCATATTTAATTAGTAACATGGTAGAGTCTATTATAACTTGCTAGTGAAATATTCACAGCCGAAATGGTCTTGGGTGTATCATGGCGGGGTTACGGACCGGTTTAGGCACTGGGACGACTAGATAAGCATTAAATAAGTTGCATATTCATGTCCATTTTAAACAGGTGACGTGCGACAGCAATATTCTAAAGCTGGTCGACCACTCTGTTATTATAATGAATGATTCCGATATGTGCAGATGCCACAACACACACAGAGAGTGCAGAGAGTTTTCACTTTCAGGCAAATGTATCAATCTGTGCTCACATGAAAACAATGATGTGCTTTATTTTAGGGTCTCACCGTTGTTGAAAATCAAATGACCTTTGACCTAATCTCCCCCAATGATCATCTGATTTGCAGTGAGGTTAGTTTTCAACTGTTGTTTTCTACTTTTCTATTGAATACCGTGCCGACTTCCTGCTAACCGATATCGATCATTACTTGGATAGTGTAATTCAGATGTCAGACAGGGTGACGTTTGACTGACAGAAATGAATTAGTCTGGGATAATGCAATGCTCTATTGACTGAGTGAATGATATATGAGAAAGTCGTTCGTTGATTCAGCCAATTGATTTAAAGATTAGTGAGTAGCTGTTAGGCTCATGATTGCTTTTCCCTCCCTTCTCTCTTCCGTCTTCTGTCAAGCTGATGAGGTGGATCATCAGTGAGATCTATATTGTTTGGGCGCTGCATAACTGCACAGCTACAGAACAAGATGTCTGGAGACCATGGGAGCATGTCTACTCTCTGTGTAAAGTCGTGAAAGGCCATGTGCCTCTCTACAACAACTATGGGAAATACATGGTCAGACTCTACTGGATGGTGAGTCTAATGCAAACACCCATTCGTCTGTGTTTTAAGGAAACCCAAGTATTCTGATATTGCTGCAGATGAACTCACAGTTTTAAAATGCTTCTTTGTTAATCACACATTTTGTAGCGGCACACTTGAGGCAATGGATGGCGTAAGATTGCATTGTATTGTGCAGAAAAAACCCCCATAGGATGCAGAAGATGAGAGGGGAATGGGGATGGACTGAGAGTTGGAGGGGGGAAGGGATGAGAAAGCCTTATCCACTCAGAGCTCAAATCAATCAGTCTCACTGCTGTGCCAAAAGTGGCTGGGCTTCATACATTGCCCGATGAATAGATAAGGCTTAACAGGAGTCAGCTGCTTCTCAGAGAGCACGGCTCAAGTTGGATATCTTTGCCTAGATCAAGATAGTGGGCACAAGTTAGTTAGGGCTTTTTGCTCTGCAGTGTCATGTATATTAATTATCTGCAAGTGTAAGGATTTTACAGATTTTTGGCTTTAAATAAAGATCGCCATTGCACAGGGATAAAACTTTAAGTTGCTGGCCTGTGAATTTCAGTATGTGTGTCGCTTGCCACAGATCTCTAAGTAGTGGACACTACATCATTGTGTCATTTCGGAAAGGGAACTTCTTCCAGCACAACAATTTGGGTCAGCGAGAGAGTGAAAAAGACAGAGCTAAAAGTGATGGTGTTCTGTAACACTGTGACTCTTGCCTTGACAAACAGGCATGACACGGTTGTAGGCAGCAGTCCCCGTGCCAACCATAGCACGCTAACAGATGGTTGTTGAGATGGCATTAAGCACCCAGCCCCCAACCCCCCTTTCCGTTTCCTCGCCTGTTTTTGCTCATAGGCTACTCCTTTTCTCCCCTGCTCGTCTGATTCTTTATTGTTCCACACCAATCCTTTTTTCAACTGTTTCCTCCTTCACGCTGCTGTGAATATCCATCCCACTTTCATTTTCTTGCCCTGTTTTTTAACCGCCCTACAACTCTGTCTCTCCTTTCCTCCCTTTCTTCCTCTCTCCTCTAACGTGCCCCATCGCACTGTATTTTACCCCATCTGCGAACACATCAAGCTCCTCCTCGGGGCAATGGTTTGACAAGAAAGTGGAAGAACAGGCAAGAAAGGGAGTGTGTTCGTCCGCTCCCAATATAGGTTTGCATTGCTTGTGCACATTGCTCTGATGGATAAGAAGAGGCACAGCTGTGAACAGTCATTCAGATTATCACCTGCTTGTGCCGCTTTTTCTTACAAGCACTGTGAAACTCCCCTAGACGGCCAGTAGACAGACCGCACCACAGACAGCATGTAACAAACTCTGACACCAAACAGGATGCAAGCATAAGGTAGCTAATGGCAGGAGAGGTGTTGGAATATGAAGCATAGAACTAACCATCCTCTCAAAGAGGATTTGAGGGGAAAATTCCACTTTTACTGCCTATTGTTATCACACACCTGAGGAGAAATCTAATATTTTACTTAGTAGATGTGTTAGGGGCTGGTGTCAGCGACGGCCAATCATATTAGCTCCTCTTATTGCCTTAAAATTAAGTTATCTCCCCACCACAATGTACTGGCTCCTAGGAATTCACTGTTTATTGGTTATATGGTTAAAATTGCAAGAAGGGGCTCTGTTCCTTAAGGGAAGTCTCAAGGAATCTAAGCACTAAGAAATAACACCATAGTACAGATTTAAAGAAGCCTATTAACATACATGTACATTAAAGATGTGAGTAGAGACAACAATAACAAAAGCTATCAGGTATTAAAAGTTGTAGTATACCTATTTCAAAGCCATTTTGACATGAAATAGTAGGGTAAATAGTAGGGTAACATAGGTGTTACTAATACTAGTTTAGGTTCTGTTCCATTCAGGTCAAACAGAGTCAGGGTGCTGCTATTGTGTATGTTGGCTCACTGGAAAGGCTCTGCTACACTAAATGCAACAGAAACTTGTGATTACCCTGCTATTTTATGTCAAAATAGCTGCTGTGAAAAAGGTCTATTGTAAGTTTCTGAAGGCTGCCTAGTACACTTGTATGGTTGTGACTGGATGACTGAGCTGGTAGCTGAACAGACGATGCATCAGTGAGACGATGAGCATGGATGAAACAGCTGATAGCTGATGAGTCGATGCCAGCTCCACTTCAGTTCTCTGCCTGAAGGCAATGCTCCATTGTGGTCTGAGGAGCTCAGAGTTGTGAATACTGTGAATATACAACAGCTCAAATATCAGTCTATGAATGCATCCAACAAAAACCAGTATTCCATCAGTTTCAGGTTATTACAAATATGCTGTCAGACAATAAGCTGAATTCACTTTTTGTGGAGACCTTCGTCAACATTTATTTTGTTTTACTTAAGTGGTTAAAATGGTGGAAATTAGTAATAAAATATTATTAAATTATGAAACATAGTGTTTTACATAAGAAAGTGACGCAAATTCAAATTAACTTACAAAAATTAGGTTACTTCGCATTAAAAGAAATGTTTGACATTTTGGAAAAATGCTAATTCACTTTCTTGCCATGAGTTAAAAGATTTCTTGCAGGACAACCAGTGAAGCCTCCAGGAAGTTACTGGTCCCGTCCAAGAAATAGTCCAACAGATAACCCCTGTGAAACAATGATTTGTCGTTTTTGCACCTCGTTTGTTTAAGAATGAGATAAATGTGTTAATTAGTAAGCTATAGAGGTGCTGGTACGTGGATTTTGTTACCTTCAGATTGTTACAGCATATCTTCACTCTCTGTGTCTTACTTCTGTTCTTTTAGGGTTGTTGGAGGAAGATAACAGTCGATGATTCCATGCCATTTGATGAAGAAAACAACCTGCTTCTCCCTGCCTCAACCTGTCAATCAGAGCTGTGGCCAATGTTGTTGGCTAAGGCTCTCATTAAAGTGGCCAACAAAAAGTGAGTTGCTGTACATTCCAACACAAACTCTATAAGCATCTCATTACTGCCCCAAGGAGTTGGGAAACAGTTGTTATAATCTAAAAGTAAAACGGCTTAAGAACAAACTCAACCTTATTCCAAGTACTGTATATAGCAACTATGCTGCCTGACTCTAATTAGACCACTGTAACACCACACGTTATGCTACTTACCCAGCACTAACAGTGTACAGTAACCCTAAGTAAAGCAGTATACAGTGTGGTGCTAATACCCACTTGAATTAATACATTTTAATAAATACATTCAGTGATTCATCAGTAATATGCAACGTTATTGCATCTGCATGAACAAAATAGAAGTGGGTCATTCACTGTTTCAAGTTTTGTCCCTGCCTTATCAAGGACATTAATGAAACACACAGAGCCTTATTAAGATCACAGTGTTTCTGTAGATTCCAAAACATTTAATGCTGAACTATGAGGAAATGTTTCCAAAATGATGCACAGCACACCTAGAAGCTTTCCATTTCATGTACTCGTGCATCCTTAAAAAAAGTGGACAAGGGATTTTATTATGTGTCTCCCTGTTAACATGCTGTATGGTGTATGCTTTACTTAAAAAAATTACTGAAGGTTTTGAAGGACGTCAGGGTTAAAGAAGTTTCCTAGCTGACACATATGTACATAAACAATTTAAATCTTGCACACAAGCAGAATCCCCACAGAGTTCCTTTTGCTGACTTAGCCAAACCTTCTCCTGACCTAATCTCTGCCTTGGGCTGTGCTGAATTTGGTGACAGACAGGCAGCGTGCGTGTCTGTGATGGGGCAACATGGCGTGTGTAAAGGTGGCTGTTCCAGTGTCCACAGAAGGTCGAGACATAAATGTTTCATCCAAGACAGGAAACAAAGGAGCTTCTCTCTTGGTGAATCATTTATGAGCCATAGTGAAAGTTCTTGGTACTGAACTAGTACCAAACTTTGTCCAGGTGTCTGCTGGATCTCCTCAGGAAAGTAGTCTTTTAAATAAAGAGCTGTATTTGAGGGCTTATTTACTTTGGTACTGAGTAGCTTTTTTGTCGTGGTCATGGACTGTGGCATTACCGATCAAGTTGTATTGATTCCCCTTCTTCGAGTATCATGACTGTGGATCCCACAGGGTGGCCGCAGGATCCCAAGAGGACCAATTAGAGCTGCTGCAGCCATCTGTTTCAACTGAACATTATGTGTGAAGGATACATACACACTCTCGCACACACTCCTCAAAATCAGTACTTAAGACTTAGATAATAGTTGCAATACACATAACACAAATTTAACATAAGCTGAGCCTGAATCCTTGACATTCAGTCACACAGACAGTAAAAAACAGTCCAGGCTGGTTAAGATAACACTGAACAGTTCTGTTTACTTGTTGACCTATATAAGCTTGTGATGGTGCCTTAAATGCTCCTCGTATTTACCAGTTTACAAGAATCAATTTGAACATCACGTTGCTTCAGTATTTGTGATGTTTCTATATGAATTCTCATTACAATTACTCATATTTTATAGTTCATGGAGGGCAGTTAACTCTGTTGCCTTTACCAGTGTCATTCCTGAAGATGATGTTATAATAAAGACAGAAAACAAGAGAAAGTGATATTTATTTTTGTTGTCAGTTGCCTAGTAACTGCACTCTCTTTGAGTTAAACCACTTGAACGGCAAGCATATTGTATACGATTTCATATATTGAACCCCATGTCCTAAAACGTTCCATTTGTGAACAGTGCCGGTGCCAGTATGGGTGGTTTGAATGGAGCCTGTGGTGTGTTGCATATTTGTTTTCTAAAACAGTTTTTATTTCTCAGTGTAGTGTCAGAGGTCTGCAGGGAGATGGGTGAGTTAACCTTCATCCACACCCTCACCGGCTGGATCCCAGAAATCAGTCCTATAAAGTAAGGTCCTCATTGGTCTATTCTTATGCATCTGTTGTTCTACATATTATACATAGGTGTCCCCCTTCATTGTGTCTTTGTTAGGCTGACATTTTCTCCCTTTGCTTTTATTTTTTCTCTCTAAAAACTCACATTGTCTGATAAGCTGTGTCTTTTTCCTCTCATGTATGCCAAGTATACTACAGCAAAATCATGCAGAGAAGTGTATATGTCCACAACAGTATGGAAAGTGACACTTTGGGGGAAAATGATTGACCTCTAAAATGGAAACAACAAGATAATAAATAGGGAGGAGAGTGGAGTGGAGAATCTCAGCTTGTCAGTGATGGAACTTTAATGGGGCAACAGTGTTTTGGAGTGGAGGTAGGGAGTGTTATTCTCTATAGCTCAGCAGGTTAGCTACCATTACTGGCTCGCCTGGGGAATCTATCAACATGTACAGGCACTGAGCATGACAGTGTTTGTTTGTGTTTCAGATGTATCCACATACACACACATACACAGAATTTCGTTTACATTATCTACTACTGTTAAATAGAAAAGCAGAATTCTGCTGATATTTTGGCTGGAAAGAAATCTGCTTACAGTCTAGTTTGTAGGTGTGATTTTTTTTTTTTTTGTGGTTGTACTATTCTAGTTAGCTGGTTAGAAAGCTATTGTAACTCTGAAAACTATATCTAAAGTTATATTTTTAAATTATGCTGGTGCAGCTACTGTCACAACTAGTGAGCTAACAAGTTGGAGGAACTTTTTTTTTTAGGTTTTCAGATTTTTGAGAGTCCTCATCCCTCTTTGGGAGGTATACTTACTAAAAAAGAAGTACATGGCGTAGTTTAAGGCATATTTTAACCAATGGACATCAGAGAGAGCTGGCAGTTGTCAGCTCTGGAGACACAAGCTGCAGTGGCAATTTTTCATGTCAGATTTTCATGTGTCCTTACATTGGAATGACAGGAACAGTGGTCCTTTAAATGAACAACACATTTTCTCCTTCAAATAAAATAACATTACCCAATACCACTTCACTTGCTAAATACACACAAAAAGGATTTTCACTGATGCTGGAATACTAAACTGCTTCACACCATGCTGTCAGCTTAAGTGTACTGAGATGACCCATAAATCTGGCATGGTAAGGAGGTTAGGAACCTGCTTCATCCCTCACTGGTTTCTTCATTATGTTCAGTCATATCTGGGAAGTTCAGTTTCCTTTTTAAAAGGTCTTTGTTATTTTAATTAGCATTTGAATATGTTTAGGATTCTTTAAACGTTTTAATTGCAGAATGTAAAGCCCTTTGAATTTCCTTTGAGTATTAAGTGTAATATACAAATAAACTTGCCTTGCTTTGCCTTCAGTAAAGAAAATAATAAATATATAAATATATATAAAGGATGTGTTGAAGAGAGAAGCTTGTATTATGTACTTTCAAGGCAGAGAGAAATGCTGATGTAAGAACTGCAGCCCATTGTATTCCAAATAGAGGGACAGTACAGTAACAGGAACAGAAACTGCAGTGGAGTCAGGGCTAAGACAGAGTGCAGAAACAGAGTTCATAAACGTTAGTGCTTGTCCGCTGGCTCAAAAGTTGTAATTTTGTACTGAACAAAAAAACATTCACAAGCAAATAAAAATTACAGTCAAAACCTTGCTTATTAAAAGCAATTGGTTCTAACAAGAAAAAAGGTTGTTTAAATAATATTATTTTGGAACTCAAGAAAAATAATGTCATCCCCTGTAGCCCCTGTAACCAATCCTAATTTCTTTAACCTCCTCTCAGGTCTTTATACCTTGGAAAAACCTGGGATTTCTTACAAGACACCGTTCCCGTATTTACCCACCCAGATGAGACTTTGCCTGAGACGAAGCCTCAGACTGCCGATCCAGCTGCAGGGAGAGATTCCAGCTGTAATAACAGCAAGAGTCCGCTGCCAGAGCAGGAGAAAAGTAAAGGTCTGAATTATGCCACAGTCAAACACACACTCCAATTATGTACACATTAATACCCACAAACATACATCTCAATTACACATTCTGCTTGCACGTGTAATTGAGCGAGTCAATTGAATCAATCATCCATTAGATTGTGATCATTTGTAAGCACGGAATACTTTACTACAGCTTATTCATTTATCAGCGGGTTGTTTGAAAAATGATATGTATGTGTTGTGTGTACGGGTGTATGTGCAGTACTACAGAATATATTTATGTATGTGAATACACAGTGTGTGTAAATCTCTCTATTTTCCTGCCTCTGCATCCATAATTCAACCAGTATGGAGCATGACAATGAATATTTCATTGTCCTGCAGGAACTCGCACTTTTAAATGATTCCATTCTCTTATAGAAGTACATACCTTTACAATATTCATAGTATTGTCTGTGATTTACTTTAGGACTGGGAAAAACTCCAGGCCTAAGGTCACTATTGTACCATACTGCGAAATACCTCAGTTTCAGTCAGCCAGTGCCTCTTTCCTGTTGTTTCAAACATCACTTCCTGTTTTCCCAATCTCATGTCTTATGGAGTGCAGAGAGGGTTAATGCGTGTATGGTGGACTATAAATAAACCAGCAGAGGGAGCAGTGGCAGGGTGAATTATTTGGTGTTGCCCCAGGGCAGAAGAGCCTCCCAAGTCAAGTGTGGTTATGTGATGAAGGCAAGATTGAAACATGTCCTCAGAAAAGGGTTCACTGAGGTAAAGATATACAATGAAGGCTTTATCAGTGTTGTACAATTCATTTAAAGGAGAATTTGTAATTGAAACACAATTTTAAAAATGGCAAAAAACTTATGTATATGCTACTTATACTCAGCAGTGTGCAGAATTTATGTTCTACCATCCCAGTTTACCATTAGAAAAACAAGCTGGACATAAAGTGTTGGGGAAAAAGCATAAAGTGACTAAATGTTCTACTTTTATTAAAATGTATATTGTATTCGAAATATTAACAGATCATGACATTTTGTTCTGATTAGGCTGCGGTATTAATTGAATTTCTTCTCTCATGCTCTCATATTTACCCACCTGCTCTTTCCGACAGTAATCTGTCCCTTGGTCTCTCCTACAATTAATTTCAGTCTCACAAAGTGGTTCATAAATTAACAGAACAACAACCACATGCTTTAGGAAAACGCATCACATTGTGCTCAGATACACACATGCAAGCACAAGCATACATATTCTGTCTCTCACTGTTTTGGTGCTCAGTGTCATATTCCACTGAAATGCATAAATTGAAATGCATAAATCACCATGCAGTGAGAGAACCACTCCTCTGTTCAATTCTTAATGTGTAGGCTTTATATTAGTCTAGTGGTGCTCGCATCTCTCTTCACCATTGTCCTTCAAATTGATTTTCCATGTCTCCTGGCCCATGTGCTCCTTTTACAATACACTCTAAGATGCACCATAGGGGGCAGGGCCCTCCATAGATAGCCTAGATACTCTCTTGTTGCCTTATTTACTGTATATACCTGTGGAGGCCACAGTTTCACTTTACATTGATGTGATCTTTTATCAGCTTTACTTTTCTTTGGTAGATGGCAATAAGTTTGACTATATCTATATGTTTAAGTAGAGTCAGTAATTCATTTCAGGCTCTCATTAGAGTTTTGTGTGTCTGTGTGTTTGTGTTTGCACGTCTACTGGGTTTAGCTTTTTTTATCTTAGTCCTCTTTGTGTGTGTTTCCCAGGTAACTCCATGGTAGTGGTGTGTGCCAGCTACTACCCTTTACAGCCACATAACAATTCCGTTGGGTTTGGACAAATGGTATGTCTCTTCTCTACTACTCCTTTCTTGCTTGCTATGCACAAACTTGCACATTCAAAGCAAGTTTTGTACAACAGTCACAGCGTCATGAGACACATTTGCATCAAAATTAGATTTCATCGTCTGTAGATTACAGACATTTCAAAGATGTGCAGAGGAAGCGTAAACTAAGCTCTGATGTTAGGGATTGTATCAGTGACCTATGCAGTACAAATAGTACATTTAAGGTTCAGCCTTCATGAAGACTTTCTCATTTTTGTATTGACCCATATAAATCCTAATAAATGTAAAGACAGAACGATTTTATAACTCACACATTGTATTGGTCTTACTCTAAATGTGAAAACATATTTTGTTTTAATATTTCTTAAAATGTGTACTGCCTTAGTGCCTTACTGCTGTAGATAACTACTATCTTAATCACCAGTCAGTGGTAGAGATGAAACATAATAGTGTTTGTAACCTGGGGGCATTGTGTGTTCTATTTGGATGCTTCGCCTCAACAGGCTTCACTTGTTTTATTATTTACACCCACGCTAAGCCTAATTGGTTGACAGTTTCCAGGATTTTCCTCTATTGGTGATATTAAATCACCTCCACTCTCTGGTCTTGGGTCAGAATCCCCTTTTGGTATTTTGACTTGATTCACCTGTAGAGTTGGTTACAGGTGACAGTAATTCTTAGTATTGTGGGATATGTTTTAAACTGCATTTTTACATTTTTATGAGTGAGTGATGCATGTGTGTTTATTTCTGTGCATTTGTCTACAGGCTAATTCCTCAGAGTTTCTTCGTCGGTGCGGTCTCTCCTTGCTGTACAGCCACATTGTCCTGTTGACCAGAACCCGGGCATGCCAGCTGGAGGCACCACCCAAACCCCATCCTGTGCCCCGATGGAAACTCATCCGCCCACGCAAGGAGATCATGGTCAACGATGAACCACGGAGTACGTGAGAGACAAAGAGGGAGGCAGGAAATGCAAAATGTTCAAATGAAGTCAGGAAAAAAAGGTGGTGAAGGGGAAACCAGGAGGAGGATGCAGGGGAGGATATCAAACAAATAGAAAAGCACAAATTTATGTGATAGAGTGTAGGTGAATGTCATAAATAAATATGACTAGAAAGGAAAGCGAGTGCTAATGCAGGAGATTTAGAACCCAGAGTACAGAGGGCATACAGTACCGCATACTGAAAAAAAAAGCTACAATATTTCTGTAATGAAAATAGCTGCTGGCTCGGGCAAATCTGACATCAGCTGATCTCTGAGTGAAACAGAAAATGCAGTAAAAAAGAGTCAAAGTGTGAAAAAGCAGTGGTGGTATGATGTTAGAGATTTTTTTCCTTTTCTCTTTTCGCAGAGCTACCTTTGTCAAAACCAGAGCAGTTCATTGAGGTTGCCAGCCCTTTTCTGTACTACCGTGTCAAGAGCAGCGTTGGCCCGGTCCTGGATCTGTGTGTACACTGAAATGATCTAAAACTGACATGAGATGAGATTTCTGTCCTCCTGCTCTTCTGCTGATTTAACTTCATTGTAACAGTTAAGGAGTGTGCTATAGAATCTGTGCTCTGACCTTTCTGCGTTGGAAGGAAGGCAACACCCACTTCATTTTGGGCTCAAATAAGTCCACTATCATGATCACATAACTCTTACTCACATCTTCTTATTGTACTTGCGCCTTTTCTCCTATTTCTCCATGCAACTGCGCAATGAGACAAAAAAGAAAGATTTAAACTATATATACACTAATGTGCTTCAAGGACAACAAAGTTCTAAAGATTTTTTCCACTTAACTATAACTACACTCCCTGTTATGGTAGAAATGTAGCTGCTCTGGTGTCATTTAATGTCAATAATGTCACTCATTTGTAGATGATGTGATGTATTGCTTCTCAATGTGCTACCATGAAATGAGATGCATGGTCATGGTTATGATATGATGCATGTGCTGTTTGTGCATATAACATGTTACATGTCTTTGTGTGTCAGAGAGGCCAAGCAGAGCGCTCAGAGGAAGCGTTCCTATGGATCCCCTCTGGTGTCCATTGCAGAGAGAGAGGAGACTGAATGCCGAAAAGGCCTTGAGCCTGATGCAGCTGAACGCACCACTAGCTCAGCAAACAACACGACAGACCAAACAGAGGTACATAGAATTACTATCCGCTGGGGCACAAAGTTGATGTATACATTCACTGTGTATGTATTTAACATTTTACAGAGCATCATGATGTTGAATATAGAACCTTAATTAATGAAGGTTGCCCAGAGCCATGTATTTAAACAGCTAGTATGAGGATCTATGAATGCCAGCGTAATGCAACATGTTCAAAAACTAAGATAGTAGCAGCTGTCCACAAAATTTGGTTGCCTCTTCTTGTTATTCCCCTCGCTTCATTTTTTCCTCACTCACCCCTCTGTCTACCCTCTAAGTATGCAGCTGAAGGCTCATCAGAGCAGCTCTGTGTGTCAGTGACAACAAGGCTGCCATCCCCCAGTCTCAAAGTCACTTCTGTTGTCTCCCAGCCAGGCCACTACTGACCAGGGGCACATCTGCACTAAAGAGAGAACCAGCAAGGGAAGGGAGATGAGGGGTTGGGGGGGGTGCAGAGAGACGCAGACAGACAGACACTGAATCGAGGATAGAAACAAAGATAGAGAGGAATAAAGGGGGCTAACTACCGAATAAGAAAGGAGGGGGACTGCAGAATGGAAAGAAAGCGACAGTTGAACTGGGAGAGATGAAAGCGGCGCAGGAAACAGAGAGATGGGAAAAGAAGAATCTCTGGTGTGCGGTGGTGGTGAACGGGGCGCGTGGGTTTCATACAGGGAGAGGTCGTGTGCTGTGCTGATGAAAAAAGCAGTGCAATTAGATGGTGAGCCATCAGTGTCTGCGTCTCCTGGGGGGTTCATTATTACACTTCACTCCTAGCATACAGAGAAAAAATAGAGTTCATATTAATCGCCCTCTTGTGTAACTGTGACCAGTTATAGAGCGGTTAGGCTAGGGCAGTATGGACACGCTAATTTGATGTGTCGTTTGATGTGTGTGCACACATACACTCATGTGGATTGGTTTGTGTATTTGTCATATGTGTGCCACATTTTTGCTCAGTGTGTGTTCCTGCTCTTCGCAAGCACATGGTGGATCACGTGCTGAGGGGACTGTACATCAAGTGAGAAGGGGTTTTCTTGCTGTTTTGACCCTTCACTCTGTTTCCGTCATCCCCGGCCAACAGTATCAACCTCTGTGCCTAGCTCCTAGAATAGAAGAAGGTGGTGTCACATGGTGTCCCTAATACCCTCAATGGCCAACTCACTCAACATTAGTGTGGGTTAAAGAGTTAGATACTGGTGTAAATGTACTGTTTTAACCTCTAATATGTTTGGAATGTGTTTAATCACTAAATCACCAAAGCCCTTGCGTGGTTTCACTTTACTTGTGCCAGAGAACGACACTTCCCAAAGTCCACCCTGGGTTATGAGATCAATGGATTTCCTTGTGCATGTGAACTGTGAATAGTCACAAAGACATTTTCACCTTTTCATGTTACTTTTCATGTATGAATTAGAGGACACCTCAGGGGAAACTGTGAAATATGGACAGAGTCTCTTGGAGAGCAAAGAGTTGACACTGGCTGTGTAAAATAAAGCTCTATGAAGTGTGGGATTAAAGAAATGCACCCTCTTCCATCCATCAACCCATGACTGTGATTTGATCAGAAAAAAAATATATATCTTTCTCCTCTGAAAGCAGCCTCTTAAAATCCCACGAGCCATGTGTGTAAGATCTATCAGTCTCAATGTCCTCCTACTATACACAGGTAAGCAATCTCATAAAACGGCACGCTGTGGGTGGACAGGGCATACTATACCTTAGAGCATTTTTACGCGCTTATGAAAGCACATTTTTTTTGTTGCAACAGCGGTGAAGAGATCAAGTGTGCCTTCCAATCACAATGCCTTTTTCCGTTTGTCTGGGTCTCTGGGTACTTATTCAAATAAGTGGTGACTCACACACACACACACACACACACACTGTGTGACTCTGACTCTGACTCATTAGAAAGTCTTGGCTTGGGTTGCTTTGAAGTTACACGACACAAAGTCTTAATTCTTATTCAGAGCTGAGTAAACTATTGGACATTCACCAGGAATTTTACTCAAGAAAGCATTTTTTGAAAAACTTAAAATGAAGGGGCCGGTAGGAAAGTCCAGCTAGTTGATACAGGTGTACCACTCCTTGCGCTTCAATCTAGCTGTCTGTCAAATCAGTAGTGATGCCCTTTTCCAGATCACATCATCTGCTGTCTTGCTCAGACAGAAGAATATGGTATTTGAAGGTGTTGATAATGACTCATTAGCTATATTTCTTTATTGTGACGGCCAGACGAGCATGAAATCAGAGCTGTTGAGTCATTTCCCTCTAAGAGAAATAACATGCTAAACAACATAATAACTCCTCATCTGTCACTGACAGTCGAAGTAGATTAAAGCTGGTATTCCCTGGTGGTGTTTTTAGCAGGAGAGGAGCAGCCCTTGTCACATTAAACCGTGTCTTGTGTCCTGTGGTGTTCGGCAAGAGTGGCGCAACACCACAGCTGGCATGGAATCACTAGAGGGTGGAGGCGGATCTCTAGCAGTGTTACTCTATCAGCAACTCACTGTTCATGTCTCTCTCTCTCTCTCTCTCTCTCTCTCTCTCTCTCTCTCTCTCTCTCTCTCTCTGTCCCTTTAGGTTACTGCAGAGGACAGGAAGAAGGACAATGATGACATCTCCAATGGTAAAATCTGTTCCTTTGCAATGCTGGGTCGCTCATTCATTTTGAAAATGATCTGCACTGTATCTGTACACAAAATCGCCTTAACCTGAGCTCAAATATTTTGCTACCAGAATGGGCAGAAGCTCATAAATTCCACTTTATTGTAAATGATGTATGTAAAGGTCTTCATTACTGACTGGCTCGAACAGCATCTGTGCAGCGAAGTCCAATTAATGTGATTACAAGTATCTGCGTCTCTCGCCTCCACTCCCTCCAACTTTGTACCCATGCTTCCATCGGGTGGCCAAGACACTTTGAAGAAGATGGGACTGAAATTATGCGTTATGACCACCAGCCAATTCCCTGCCTTCTCTCTGCCCCCGTTTAGTTGCTTAGTAACACCTGCAGTTTGAGTTAGCAGACCACCATTGCTCAGCAGCAGAGATGCTGGCCCTCGCCGCCTCAGCTTTCTGATCAGACTTCTTGCTTTGAGAAGAGCTTGGGGGCAGAGCAACTGTGTGTATGTGTGTGCTCGTGTGTGTTTTTTGGGTGGAGAGTGTGTCTGCATGCATATGTCTATGACTTTGCTCTGCATGCATTGAGATAGTGGGAGTCAGTGAGTGGGAGTATGGATGTGCATGTGTGCTTACACTATGCCATTATGTGGGAGTTTGGCCAATTTGGCTCACTGTGTTTCAGATAATGATTTGAGTCTAGGATAACTTGCTATGAGTCACAAGAGGAAAGGCATTTTGTTACTCGCAGCATTCTGAAATGGGAGATTTAACAGGCAGTTCTATATCTATTTAGTATTAAGTGTGGCGTGACAAGCACTAGTCAACTCGGATGCTACTCTGCTTGATAAACACATGTTTTTCGGATATTCAGATGCTGCTGATTTGTATTAGCAATAATAAATAAAGTACTTTGCTTTAGGATCCATTTTCTCAGCTAGGCTTCTGTATACTGCAAACCTGCTACCCTATAACAACTGTCAAACTCAACAAAAATGTTTATAAATACATTTAAAATTACAAATTGTTTTCACTCTAAAGAATGGAATTTAAATTTTCCGTCCAGATCGGCCCAAAACTGCAATGAAGGTGCATGTAACTGAGGAGCCCTCACCCCCTGTCAAACGCATTCTACAGGAGACCTGGGTGGAGCTGGATGACTTTGCTAAATGCTTTCAGTGAGACACTTGTGCACACACAGACACATATATATACTGTACTACTACAGACATACTGTTAAGGGGCCTAAAAATGGTTTGATCAAGACTAATTACTTTTATAAATTAAGCTTACAATTAAAATTTGTTTGTGTTTTTCTTCCAGGACTCTCTTGGTGTTCCATAAACCACAGATCTACCCACATCATATCCAGAAATCTCATTTTAAGGTACAGTGTGTATCACAAAATAACCCAGTGACTAATTTCTGCATGTTCAGTCTCCAGTGCTAGTACTTTTATTTTCCCCCATGATTCCATGTCTTTGTGCTTTGACATATTAATGCTGCTAGTATTGGATATATTGTTATTAATTTAACTGTGCTTTCTGCAGAGCACCGTCTTGTCCAAAACTGCAACAGGCACCAACTGTACTGGATCATCTACACACTCTCTTACCGGATCCCTCCCTATGACATATGCTGTAGCAAGCCCTGAAGTACACACATACGAACACACACATGCATGCACACCAAGAATTTCACATGAACACATACAGTGATTTGCCATGTGTGATTCAACCTAACCCTGTACATAGTACTTACTAATAATAACTTCTAGTGGAGTTTTCTTTTAAACTAGTCATATATAGTCAGTGACACTCATCATATCGAATAATTAAAGGATTATATATTGCATTACTATAAAGCAAATTTGAGTTTCCTATTTCCTATTCCTATATTACATTGACATCATCCTGTTTGACTGTACAGTTTGAATTATAATATAGTTCTAAATGTATCATACAGCCTAACAATATCATCATTCATTTAAATTGGCTATTGATAGGGTTAGGGTTCTCTTCACATTAAGGCAGGTCGCTGTGCAGGGCAACATCCTCTGTTGTTCCTCTGCCTGACAATGCAACATCACCTATTATGGCACGTATTATTTTGTCTATCACTGTGATGGAAACTTCCCCTTGAACCCCTCCTATTGCAGTTATCAATCGCCTAGCTTTTCATATGAAACCACTTCTTGATATCAGCAACAGTGCGACCCTTAGGTGACACTTTAGCAGGTCAGTAGGTCCTTTAATTCCACTGCTGATGCTGTTAAAAATTATAGACTTTCCTTTGTTGATCTCAGAGAGCAGGATTTATATCATTTTCATGAATTAACTTACTCGTTACGTGTAGCCTTTTATGGTATAATCGGTGTGTTAGTCATGCAAATTTTCAGTTGTCATGAACTTGCGCTCCATTACACACAGGTGGCATTGTAAAGTAATGAGGATGATCTTAAAATGAATTGCAACCATGATCTGTTTCAGTGAGGCCAAGACAACAGAATTTAAGTATGGTGTCTTTGTTAAAAGTAGTCCTTGGCTTGTGCCTGGTGTTCGTTTCCTTTTGCATTTCTTGATCATGTAATGAATTTGTATTGTTCTCAAAGTACACTGTATGTTTGTGTCATATGCATCACATATACAGTACACACCTATGAAGATGCGAGTGACAGTGGGTGTGTGATTGTGTTTGTGTGTGTGTGTGTGTATGTGTGTGTGTAGCTCAGGCTTTTCTCTGACTTTTTTGTGCGTTTGCATGTCTGTGTGTACAGACTGCTGAGTCTGCTTGTCATTCCAGACATGTATGCATTCTCTCCCTCTGCCCCTCTCTTTGTCCCTTGCTTTGTCTTCCTCTCTGTCTTTCTCACCGACTGATTGATCTTACATTACTAAATTCAACGTCTTGGCCTCTCCTATTCAGGTGTCACCTCAAATGCTTCTTTAACTCACTTAGCTCTTTTCTATATCTTCTTATTTTCTCCACTTACCTCCCCCTTGCCCCTTATTTCTCCCTTCCTCTGTATTTTCCACCAGCTTCTCTTCTACTAAGCCATCCTTCTATCAGTTTATCCATCATCCCTCCCTATGGCTTTCTGCTCTTCCTCTCTTCCACTTGTTCTTTTCCTTGTCTGCCTCCCTACTGATAACTAAGGCCTGTGTGTGTGTGTGTGTGTGTGTGTGTGTGTGTGTGTGTGTGTGTGTGTGTGTGTGTGTGTGTGTGTGTTCCCCCCCAGTGTCCAGAGGTGAGAGGCACACACTACCTGTGTGTGGACACCGTACAACCTTCTCAGATCCTCATCAGCTTCTCTGTTCTGCTTCTCTGGGGAGATACAGCTGAGGAGAGTAAGGATTTATCTACACACACACTCTCAAACACACACATAGAGACTCAGAAACAAATGGATTTCCTGATAGTGCAAGTAATGTAAGAGCAGCAATTATATTTCTCTATCTCAGCATGCACTAAACATACACTATAACCTTATTTGTGATATACAGTATATGTAAACATTCATAAATGTGTGTATGGACATTTTATGAATGTGACCTAATCTGTTTGTGATATTTCATTGTGGTGGGTGAACAATACACCTTTTCTCTCCCCTCTACAACAACTCATAGAAAAGGAAATGTCAGCAGCATGTGGATCTGCAGTGCTCATCGCCCATTCGTACTCCTGGATAAGCCTACAGTCTCAGCTGCCAGTTCTCACCATCAAGACCACCTCCTCAAAGGCAGCCATGCTTAACTTACCCCCAGGGTAGGATAGCATTGATGAATACTGATTACTGAGTACTGTATGGATCAAAATTAAAAGCAGAAATCAAGTTCATAAGCGGGTTACAGACTAGGGCATGACAAATCTATGTTCCTAGACTCTGTGATGTACGTTACGCTTATGTTAATAAGAATAACCATTTGCTGCTTCCACAGCAGTATATCCTTTAGTATGCCATTTCATACTAACTAATGTTTCTTATGGTTATATGATTAGTCTTTTATTGAAAATACTGAAATGTTGATATTACCATGGAATGCTTATTAAATATTGTTCACCAAGGCCAAGGCTTTAAACTTGTGACCAGTCTGATCATCTTTTGAAATTCATGTGGTAGTTTTTTTTCATAATTCATATATGTATCTAAACAAACTGTCATCCCACCTCACGTTTCATCACATCATTTTTAAATTTTTACGCTTACTCATAACCCTAGATTACCCTTAGCGCTCGTCAGCTTGGCACGAATGCTGCCAAGGTTAAAGCTTTAATTCCTATCATGGAAACCTGTTTTAAAAATGTATGCGTTTCCTGCACAGAACCTTTGGGAGTTTTTGATGAAAGGAAGCGTTTTCACTCTTGTTGTGATTTTTTCAGCTATGCAGAGATCTACTTAAAGCTATCATAAAGTGAGCAGGGGATATCTGCCTACCTCAGATGCTCTGAAAAGCAGTAAAAAGCATCTGTCCTAGTCGCTATTAATGGGTGCTACTTGGCCTAGAAGCAGAGGGCCTAGTTTCTGGGGTCAGGTGCAGGTATGCAGCAGTGCAATTACCACGGAGCCATAATCACACACATAGCACTCAACTTATCATGCCCATATGCCCCATAGTACACTCTCCAAGAGAAAATAGCTGGTATGTCCATGCTTTTGGCATTTTTATACTAATTTTTTTGTCTTTGTATGTCCCTGTCAGCCTATGTGGTACACTATTTTGCCAGTGTGCTATTGTCTTTAGTCTCTCCACTGACCTGTACTTTCTTATTTGAACATACTGTCCAATCCAAGTTTTTGTCTTTCCTCCTTTGTACATCTCCCTTTCTTTCACTCTCTCTTTCCTATTGTCTCTTTGTCTTTTCTTCTCACTCAGACTCTTCACCTTCTTTTCTCTCTTTCTCATCCATTTTCCCTTTTGTACACTGTCTTCTTCTTCTACTGCACTAGCCCAGCTCCGCCTCAGTGCTCATCCATCTAGTTAGGCTGTGATGGCTGAATTATGTAAAGCTAATGGGGCCAAGGAAGTGGGGTTCCACTCTCTCATGCCTGACCAGGCCCTGTGAACTCAGTTTGGCACTTGGCAGACAGGACATTAGGCTACAGCACTTCTGACTGGTTGACCCGCTCAGTATTACTTGACAGAAACATTGTTTCACTATTAAGACTAGACAGGGATTTCATTCAGTGGAATGCACTTGTTTCATCCGTTTTCCCTCTGTGGTTGGGGGAGGGATACCTGTCCATGCTTACATTTAGTCTCATAAATTTAGTAGCCTAATATTTGTGTGTTGTACTGATGCTGTGGTTCCTAGCCCTGGTCAGGAATCCCAAGGGGTCGTAAGATAAATCTGAGAGGTTCGAGAGATGACTTTCAAGATAGAAACATTGAAAAAAATATTGCTGCTACACAGATAGTGTTTTCTTTCTGATGTTTCTCTACTTGTTACCTTTATGTGACTGTCGAAGAAGGCAACATCACTCTTTGATTGACTGGGTAGAAATATTTGCAGCCTGTGAAAAGTAGTCTCAAATAGACTGCATCTTTATAATGGGTCAAAAGTCAAAAAGATTGAGAACTCCTGTTTTAGGGTCATTAACAGTCAAAATGCTTTTTCTCCCCTCCAGACGCCATGTGTTGTCCTTCCACGCAAAGGCGGCACTGGGCTACCACATTCACCTGTGCAGCACGACACCTTTCATCTTCGGGGATGAAGAAACTGTCATGCCGCATCTGACCAAGGTGACCAAAGGCTTTAGTTATAACAAATCAGTTGACATTGATTATAATTTCACAACATATGAAGTCTTTGTGAATTTGAGAGGTGATTTAAGTTTTGTTTCTTTATCCGTGGGTGAAATTTTACAACTGGGGGGGGGGTCCACTACACTAAAGTAATCTACAGTAAAGGAAATATTATATGACATTTTCCTTTGTCTTTATGTATAAATACACACAGACCAATCAAGATATGGATCCCTTCAACATACCATCCCGTCGACCCTTTTTTTTGTCATTTGTAAGGTAGTTGCACATTAACATGTGAATTTCTAGCATAAGGGCTTATATGCATATTGCTTTAATTAGCTTTTAAGTCTCCAAGTCACTTCCTCGCTCATACAAAAAGGCTCTGAGAGGGGCAATTCGTGAGTGAGAAATACAGTGGTGACTTAACAAATAAACCAGAAAGCACTCAGAGCACGAATACCTCTGCCAAGGCTGCACACTCCTCTGATCTTTTTTGTCTTCAAGGAAATATTTTTGATATATTTAGTCTGCATATGTGTTGTAACAAAGCAATCCTGGAACAACAAATATCTGTTGGAGCAGAAACAAAAGAAATACACAAAAACAGGAAAGAATATATACAACCTGTTCAACCTTAATCATGAAAAACTACAGAACAGGGCTTGGTTGAACACAGAGAAAGACAGCATAAAATTGCCCCTGTTGCAATGTCCTTGCTGTAACATTTTTGAATAGGACTTCAGAATCACATGTTAGTACGGCAATGCTGCTGCTTTCTTAAAGTTTAGCCTGGAGTTTGTGGTGCTGAGTGAATCACTTTGGGCTGCATTGTTACACGTATTCAGAAGAGCAAAGAAATATGCCTTTATCTTGTCTGTAATCCACAGTCCAGCACAGTCTATTTACTGAAATATATTGGTACTGTTCTGTCTGTTCTATTTAACTTGCATTCTGTTTGATTTGCAACAGTAAACAAAATGCTTCCCCACTGCTTTCCTCTTTTGAACAGGAAAGTGCTCGTTTCACTGAGCAGGCCTCGTCTATCTTTAGGGCCCTGTCCAGAGTGGTGTTTTCCTTTAGTGATGAGCAGGACCAGCCAGCAGCCAGGAGAATGCTAGAAAAGGCGTACTGCCCCCAAAACACCAACACCTCCCTGGGAAAACATCACAAGGTAGCTTGTTTAACTATGGTCTTATAGCAGTACACGTTTGTGATGTACATACAGTGCATTCACTTGAACTCACTTTACTTTGCCTTCATAATTAATTGACAGTTGCTACATGTAGATGTAGTCTTTAGTTCACATTTAGTAGTACACCTGTAACCATATAGCATGTAATTGGTTGAATAATAAGTAAAAGAAACTTACAATCCATACTTGTACTGCTCATGTATTCCTCAACAGTGGCCAACAAATGGCATTTCATATTTTTCAACATTTTAGTTCTTTTATAAGGATGCAAAAGTATTTTATCACCAATGCCACTTGGGCCGGTGCTTTGTAGTGAATTTAGAATTTAAATATTTCACAGTTGTTTTCAGTAGCCATAGACAATAATCAGTTCTGCCTGGCCCAACGGTCTGCCTTATTTTTAGATAATTGCACAATTTTGATGTAGACTGATGCAAACTAACAATACACTACTATAGCTGCTTCCTGTTTAAGCTTTTACAAGACTGATTCTACATTTTGGAATATCAAAATAACTAAATGAATTGCCACATTGTCCCAATTATTTTAATTCACTCAATATGTCTGTAGAGCTTTAAAGTTCATTATTATCAATATCTGTATCTTTTGATTGCCGGAAAATGGCCATGGTGAAAGAAGGATAAATGAAATGAAAGTAAATGGAAAAAAAGAATGATGATGAAGTTTTAACTATGCACCTACTTGAAGAACAGGAGGGTTTGTCTTGAAGGGTCATGAATTATCTCTCATAAATTGTGACCTAAGCACCCTTACACACTCAACTCTCACATGCAGACACACAACTGCTAACATCTCTCCATTGTGCGTGTTTAATGTATGTGTTTAGGTGTTTAACAGTGCAGTTTACTACATGCTGCGTGAGGCGCTGGGCAGGAAGCTGACAGCAGAGGAGCGGTTTGCTCTACTGGCCCTCACGGGTGACCCTTCGCTCCTGGCCACTGACCACAAAGAATACTCCCCTACATGTAAGTGCCATTTGTGAGTATATGCCTAAAACATGTAATATTGAGTATCACAGCTTTAGCATAGTTTTTGTCTTCTTCATTCTCCCTTTACAGTGTGATATCAGTGGATTACAACACCGTATCATCCCTACTATACTCTACCAAAATGATTTTTAATGGAAGTTTTGAATAAACACAATAGTTAACTAACTTAAATGAGTTGAATTTAAAATAATTTCCTATTTTTAAAAACAATAATAGGAAATTATATTTAACAGTTTTCACTGTTCTATATTAACCTGTAATGTTCTGCTGTTACTCTTTTAAGTGAATGCAGAGTCCAAGCACCCAGAAAGCTGGAGAGACAGGGAGCCAACAGACAGGGAGGTCAAGGCAGTCACCGCTCTGCAAGCTGGATTCAAAGGGCACTTGGTGCGAGAGGTCTTTAATGCCTCAAAACCAGGTAAACACATCCATACACATATAGAAAATTGTTAGTGTTAATTAACAGTGTTAATTTAAATATCGGTTTTATCTTTCATTTGAATAGTTGCAAGTACTAACTTCTGATTAGACTGTCTTGAATTCTGCTCTCTCTTCTGTGCTCTTGAAAGACACCTGCACCAACTGGGAAAGCAAAAGGGGCAAAATCAGGAGGAAGAACACTAAAACAACAAAATACCTGTGTTTCATTTGTGGATTATTATTTGGTGTCTGAAAACATACACACATGCAAAACACCTTCTGCTTCTTACATTCTCTATTTGATTTAGCCCAATGGCATGTATTGAGCCTCTGAGCAGACACAAATATGTATTGATGAGACTGCCACTCTTACTAATACACCCTGACAGATGAGGGGTGGCCACAGAGGGGATACACACACGTATGAAACGCACACACATGTGCACACGACATTCCTGCATCAGCAGCTAAACCTTCCAATATTGACAGCAAGTGAAAGATGGGGAGGAGAAGACATGGAAACACTGGACATTTTGTAGGAAAGTGACAGATTGAATAGAGAGACATAGCGGAGCAGCTTTTCCTTTTGTACATTTATTCATGAGTGCTGTTCTGAAATAATGTTATGTTTTGTTTCGGTGCCAGTTATGCTCTTGTGTAGGTTGCAGGCAATTTTCCTCAGTTACAGTTAAATTATTTTTAATATCAACATTTCTCCAGAGGTGGTGGTAATTATCTTACTGTGAAGGTGCACCACTGTTTGAAGGAAACACTGGAGGTGACACATTGCCCAGACATCCTCTACTTATTGCCACGACCTGAAGCTAACTGTGTCTTCTCCAGGCACAACACATGACCCTCTCCCCCTCTGAATAACTTGCACATATGGGACCATGCACAGCCTCATTAATGTAGTATTTGCATAAAACTGTGCTGTGCAGTTGCATCGATGGGATTTTGCCTATTTTGTGTGGCTTAAAATTGTGGTATGAGCATGCCAAACATCCAAAGTATCCACCTCATTATAGAACCCATCTGCCAGCAACGCTAAAAAATATTGCTTCTGCTTGTGTGCCATTAGCATGAGCACACACAGACATGCACAGGCTGAACAGCTTGACTTGTATCAAATAGGCCTGTTATAGTAACGTTCTCTCAAATTCTGTTCATTTACTATTGAAAGCACGAAGTGCAGCTTTCAGAGTGACATTTACAGTGATGGCAAAACGCTGCCTATCTAACTACACTTAACCATTCATTTAAAGGAAAGTAAGAAATGTCTTATTTTAGACGGTCAAATTCCCCAGAACATCTGTTTATTACACACAGACTAACTGCTCACCCCCCATTTCTGTGCAATTCTTTTTCTCCTTGCTCTTTTTTACTTTTTTTCTCCCTTCAACTCTTTCCTGTCTGCCTCTTTTTCTGTCTGTCTTTTGCCTGTCTTTGGTTGTAAAGATAATAGAAGGTCTTCATCTCTCAATAGCCAGCCATGGCCCACTAAAATGGCTACATCAATTTGGAAAATTGGCCATTTGAAAAGGGAGGGCTGAGCACTATGGAGGAAGGGGTAAAGGGAGGATGTGAGGACACCTATGCCACATGTCAGATGTGAAAACATCTATCATGCTGCTGTCTCTTCGGAGCATTTCTCTCACTTGCATGCACAAACACACACTTACTGACACACACATACTCATGAAGACATAGTGCTACATCTTTTATCAAAGGTTCTGTTCTGTCAGTGTGGTTACCTGTCCGGTGAGATGAGTGTGAAAGTTAATGTCAAGGTGTGAATAATCTCCTCCTATCACCTCTCACCAAATCAGGCAAAAATGCATTTTGCAATTCAGTTTCCTACCCTGAACTAGGTCAGCTACAATAATTTTTTTTATGTGTTTGACAGCAACATGGATTGTCTTTCATCTTTAATGGTGGCTACTGTGTGTGTGTGTGTGTGTGTGTGTGTGTGTGTGTGTGTGTGTGTGTGTGTGTGTGTGTGTGTGTGTGTGTGTGTGTGTGTGTGTGTGTGTGTGTGTGTGTGTGTGTGTGTGTGTGTGTGCTCATGTCATTCAGGTACAAAGGAGAACCTCACTGCATCTAAGACCCTTTCAGATATGTGGCCAGAGGTTGAATCAGATACAGAAAAAAATGCTGCCTTCTTGCTACGGTAAATAAGGGATAAAAATGTATAATCATAATGACTCTGAATGCTATTAAATAATGTGTACACAATGTATAAATTGTATACACTAAACACCTCACACCTTATAAACCTAACACGTATTTGTTCAGTGTCATAATCTGAGAGAATATCAGGGTTCCTACTACAGTCCTGTGCCAGAGCTATGTATATTGTATGGCATGCGTTTAGCCTCCCTGTTGCACCGCATGCCCAGAATCTGCTCCCTCTCCTGGTTGTGGTGGCCTGTGGTGGCCAGGCAGGGAGCATTTTCCACATTGTGTTCCATCTTTTCCCAGTGGTACCATCTGCTGTTTATCCTCTCCTCGTTCCAATCGGCTAGCAGCGTCTGCCGAATGACCCGCTGCCTGGGGAAGTATGTGTGTGCACGAGCATTGAGAGCTTGGTCAATGTGTGTACGGAGGGTGGAAGGGGGGCGGTCAGCCTTTGAGCATGTGTTTTTCTGAACTGATGGAAATCCAATTCAGTCAGTAAGTCAGTAAGTTCACCCTGAGACGTGAAGTACATCTATTTTTTTTTTTGTTTTCTTTTTCTCCAAGAAGTTTAAATTATTTTCCATAATAGATTTTGTCGTGGTCTTTCACAGTATATGCGGTTTTAATACTTCATTTAATTTAAATTTTGTAAATGTCCTCTGCCCTTTCGTGTTTTCTGCACAGGTATATCATTGACCACTCGGAGAGGAAAGCAGAGCTCTACCCCTGTCAGCAGGATGAATGGACTAGAATCACCTTTGCTGATTACTCTGTCCCTCTTCAAGACACAGCCAACTCCTGGGTCTTGGTGTTTAGGTTAGAGACTATTATAACTTAAAGGTTAGGCTTGTCAGTGAAAGAGAATTCCTAAGCTGGCTTGGAAAGTCTGAGTGAATCCAGGCGTTAATGACAAATGCCCCCCTTCTCACCAAATGTCACTAATGTTGACTTCGATCAGTGTTGTCAGCTCACATTCCTCTCTGTAAAGCTAATATCGGGAAATGTAAATAACATGTAAACATTACATTTCAGCATTTTAACAAAAACAGTGGAAGACAGCTACAATTTGGTCTGACTGTGGAATTTGATATCTTGTTGTTTACTTAATTTTTGTTGGTTGTAAAGAGAGGTGTTCCTGGTTCCTAAAGAGATGCTGCTGGTACCAAAGGTCTACTCCCCAATCCCTAATTGTCTGCTGCACATCGTAAATAATGACACAGGAGAGGAGCTGGACATGGTCCTCAACAAAGTAGCGACCCATGTCTATAAACCCAACAAGGTCTGTGGATGCAATGTACTTGCAATGTTCTTCTCTCAGTTTCCTATTACTATGATAAATCGCTTCACTTTAGGAATGCTCCCTTCCTGATGTTTATATTATTATATATGAAACAAATCCTAAAAGAGAGAACAGAATGCTAAACTGTTCTTTTCCCAATTTACATCTGTCTTACACCTTTTGAAAATATTTTAATTTGATGATTAAATTAAATGTATCGGTTGTTCCAGCTTGGGTATACCTTTGTAGCAGAGGCTGTCACACCTGAGTCCCCCCCTCTTGGTGCCAAGTGGAGGATGCGCTTGATTGGCTCAAGGGAACTCCTTCCAAAACTGTCCTGTGAGACTCCACTCAACACATTCTCAGTGAGGGAATTCCGGGATTATTATATTCCCAATGACAAAAACATTGTATGTCGGTAAGAAAATCAACATAGAATTTATATTGGTCACTTGATAGTCATTGAGGAATGTATCATAAAAATAAATGCTGTCCAACAACAGCAGACCAACTTACTTACACTCCATTTTATGAATCTAAGATGCATCATATCATTGGAAAGACAGTGTGAGTCAAAGAGTACATAAACATAAACAATACATAACATAACATAACATAGGTAGCCTCTCCAGGAAGCCCTATTTTCTAATATAAGACAACATTAAGGAGACTATGTGCGCCTCTTTGTGTTACCCACACTCATTTGAAACTTTTCTACAGTTACCATGTGCAGGTGACAACAGACGTCCTAGGAACAATTCATTTTCAGACTTCCAAGCCAGATGTTTTGATCCATCTGTCCATTCTGGATCAGGAGAAGGAGGTGGCCAGCAACAGGGGAAAGGGCCAGGTGGTAATTCCTGTGTTCAGCTTCCTGGCAAACAAAGGTAAGCAGTCATTAGGTTTAGTAATAGAAGTAATTGATAAATGAAAATCTTTTGGATCATGGCAGAAGATTTGTCAGACTGACTCTTAATCTGTGTGTTAGAACATCTGCAGTATGTTTTCATCCGTGATAATCATAGCACTCTAGTGAAATGACTAGAAACCCCCCCCCCCCATAAAAGACTGCGGAGCAGAGCTTGACAATCTGGCCGTTGACCATGAGGTTCATTTAATTTTTGCAACCCTAATATGAAACACACAAACACATCTAGCAGACATCAAAACAGCAGGGCTCCCATGTGCAGCCATTTCCCTTACAGCAGTAATTGAGGGATAAAATTATGCGGGTTTAGAATTTTAACCATTACTATTGAATAGGTAGGTGATAGCAGTTATTATTATTATTATTATTGTGAAAATATCAACCTTTAGGTTGTTATCCCATTAATATCACCATTACCATTTTTAATCCAAATATTGCACTTATATAACCATTTCATTGTTACCCAAATATCACTCTACTATTATATACTAGTGTATTATATAGTTTTGCTTCATTCCTATCTTCAAATGTGTTTTCCCTTTATTATCCTTTGTTTTTGCCCCCTTATCACCCCATTACATTTCAGTATAATATTGCCCATATATGAGCATTGTTAATACCAAGATAATAACCAGTTAATAGCTTGGTATTACATAGTAGCACTTAATTATTACCTCTTTTCCAAAATGATTACCTGCCTATTACCATGTTATCATTGAGCTGTAATGTAAAACGCTACCAGTCGTTAGTAGTTAGTAGGTTAAGATATATCAAATGAACTCTTAAACAGGTGCTGTAATTCAGTTTGCAGACAGAAAATCCAATTTGTCATGCAAACGTGTTATCTCTGCTACTTAAAAGTACATTAATGCATTTGGTGATGATAACCTTCCCTGGACACCGAATAGCTTGTATTTGGGTTTAGCATTAGGAGTTGTGTAACTTATCACTAGTGAGCTGGGATTAGTGTTTGGGCAAAGGGACTTTACGGATAGTATTTGTGATGTGAGGGGCTGTATGTAAGCTGTGGATTAGTTGATTTTACCACCTCTTGAATAGAGGGTTTAACCTGTTCATTTACTCTTTTTTGTGCAGTTGTCCTTTCATAAAACCACTGTACCTATCCTGGTGGTTGAATTGAAGGTTGAATATATAGTGTCGCCTAATTAACATTGCGATGCAATCACAAAATGTGTTCAGGCTCATTTCGTCAAAGAAATGGTACCTGTAAAAACAGCTGGTAGTGTGTTCTGTGGATTGTCCAGAGTAACAGGCGCCCTGATTCTGGAAAGAGAAATTGCTGTAGATAAACAGACAGCAGGGAAAAAGAGAGGGTTATGACATGCAACCAGAATTGAACTAGGGACGAAATAGGTATCTGAAAACTATCTGCATGGGTAAATCCCACTAATGGTTAGTCAGTATTTTTTGTTTTACATTAGCTTTTTGCTATTCTAGCCTAAAATACAGGCAGACAGTAGAGGCACTACACACAAGAGCTCTTCAAAAACTCTCAAACTCTTTAGTCTGCTTTTCAGTTGATGCTTCCATCAGTTACCAACAGACAGATTGCTGACCACGCTTGTCTTTTCTCAGATATGGGCTCAGATTAATATCTGTCTTTCTGTTACAGCCTCCAGTCACACTGATGAGAAAAAGCAGAAACAGGAGGGATCCCCCACCCAGAACAAGGGAGTCAAGGTGGTAGACACTTCACAGCAAAGAGATGGGGAGAACGGCACAGCTGGGAAATCAGACTCCTTGTCGGACCAGTCACAGCCTCCCACAAAGACTATGGTATCACTGACAACTGCCTGCGTGGTATCTGCTGTTGCTCAAACACTTAACTGATCTCACTTGCACACGCACACAAGCGTGCATCTCACTTTCTCTCTCTGTCTTTCTCACCCACTTGCTTGCTGCCTGTGTTGATATCAATTTTTCACTGCCAGATACACATAACGCCTTACTTGCAGGCATGTGCGCGCACACACACACACACACACACACACACACACACACACACACACACACGAACTTACACACACCCACACACGCATTCTTGCACAGACAAAAATTTGCGAGAGGAGAGCAGCAGAAACAGGAGGGGTGCTTTTGTTGTTACTGACTGACTTATCAGTTCTTGTCAGGGAGCAGGGATTTGTGCATGATTTATGAGTCACTCGATTGTCTGAAGACCCCCTGTCTAACAGACCTATTGTCATAGTTCGATGATTGCCAAAGTATATAGTACCCACCATATGTATGTGGCATAACACTCATATACACACAAACACACACTGATTGTATGGTATGCATTTTATGGTCTATAAAACAACAGGTTTATTTGTGTTTCTGTAGTGACTGTCAGTGACACCAGTGATACATCTGGAGACCAATCAATCATTTAAATGTTCCCTTTGTAACTGCTTACACCTTAGGAATAACTAGAATTAATTTGACATTTTCAACAGTGGATTGAGCCTTTACCCAAAAGTGCAGTGACATCAATAGTAATGAGACAGATCATGTCAGATCCCACAGATCAGATCAGCAGCAGGCCAGAATAAACAGCTCTTGATCAGGACTAAGACCATTGATCAAGCCTAACAGCTAAGGGTCAGTGATTAAAGCATGGTTTTGTGCCGCAGGGACACACAGCATGATGCTATATATATATATATATATATATATATATATATATATATATATATATATTGATGCTCAGTAATGGTGCATTAATGCTGAAGGCTCCTGCAGTGTAATCTGTTAGGGCCTTAAACACCCTAAACAAACTAATGTCAGTGTGGCTTTTGTTTATATAGAGATGTACATGTGGTGTTTTTATGGATTCATAACAACTGTCACTTTCTGCTAAGGCTCTATTATAGCTATAAACATTAACATTTGATTTCTTTTTGTAGAATAAGTCTTGCTCTATTAGTTTGAGTCTCACCTTGGGATTTTGTTGAAATTCTGTCTTTTCTGTTCAGTGTGATGGATGTGGGAGTTACCACCCCTGATATAATCTTGGCCAAACACCCTCTGCCTTGTCTCTCCCTTTGTGCCAGGCATGTGCTTCTGTCAAAGAGGGCAGAGCAGCAAAAACAAAATATGCAGTTCTTTAAGATCTCTGTGTCTCTTTCCTAGTCATTATTACTAGTGCAGTTTACAGCTGTATGTTCACAAAATACAAAATAGCATACATGTCATGTTGGCTTTGTTTTTATGGTGTTGTATGTATATGTCTTTTTTTGTAATGTGTGTATCTGTCTATCACATTGTGTTTTAAACTGCTATGTGGGTGTTGTACACACTGACTTTGCTTGTCTGTGTTTCACAGGGTCATAAGTATGTGGTGCAGGCAGAGGTGCTTTATAAGAGCTGGGATTTGGATGAATCTCAGCTGGCTTTTGTCCATATGCTCAGAGACTTGGAGAAGAATGAAATGAGAGGTACACACTTAAGACAATCACAAACGCCACATCAAACATTCAGTCGCCCAAGGGAGAAACAGGAAAGAAAGTTACTGTTTAAAGATACAAATATGTTTAGTTAATTTAGTTAAGTAACATGAATCTTGATCTGAACATCCAAATAAATGTCAAAATAAGCATTAGGCATGGTCCAGATGTCCCCAAATATCCCTTAAAGGGTCATAAGGCATTTTTTATTATTGCATTCAAAAGTTTCCAGCATTGTAGCTCTGGGTTCTGAATGGATTTCTAATATGGCCTTCATGTTTGTTTTTGCACTACTTGTTTTTGTTTTCGGTGTGAAATGTGGCAGATACTCAGTAGGCAGTGTCAGGGGCCAAGGCAGACACTGTTTGTTCTTTGCTTCCGCTAGCCAGGGGCCTGTTAATCACAAGCCTAATGAAAGCCAAATGAATACAGCTGCTTTCGCAGATCACAGAGTGTGATTTCTTGTGCCCACTGGTCGTTGGCTGAGGCAGTAATCCTGTCCTCTGCCACCAACTCTGCTTCTCTGCCTTTAATCATGCTGCACAAATTGGATCGATTGAAAAATCAGGGCTTTGAAATTTGCAGGAGCTTCTTAAAAATTCTGAGGGGGTGAATTAATTGTGGCACGGGTGGATGTTGATGTGAGAGAGGTGCTGCATGGGTGACAATTTGCATGATTGCCTGAAGAGAGGGGCCAGCCTGCTGTCATTGAATTTTCATTCTCTTTCCTCTGTTGCTCCTGACAATAGGCCCCGTATTTACCCATTCAGTTTGCATGGCATGAAATATGAGGATGATGTGTGTGTTTGTGTGTTGTGTGTGTGTGTGTGTGTGTGTGTGTGTGTGTGTGAAGAAGGGAGAGAGAGAGGGAGAGAAGGGAGAGAGTGTACATGTGTGTCTTTGTGTGGGCGGCATTCCTAAATAACAAGCCAGATATTAGACGTATTTTGACTACAAAGGAAGACATACTTTTTACAGTGATGGTCATGAACAGTAACGATTTAATACTCCCTAGATATGCTTTGTATTTTCTATGCCTAGATATATGTGAGAATGTTAAAGATTTTTTTACCAATGTATTCTTGGGTTTGTCCATGTGTGTATGTATAGGCCAATGTCCACACAAACCCCCTGGGGTTTTCCAATAAGCTTGTGAAAGTGGGTCAATGGGAAGTCAAATGAAGTTGGCTCTTGCCCCCTGGTGCCCTGGGAAATATCTCAGCAGGAAAGTGAATTAATTTCACCCAGTTAAACTCTGTCTCAGTGGTGAGGCTGTGCCCTTGATCATGCTCCCTACATGCTACATGGATACGCACGCACTACATGCCACGCCACGCTTTGAAACCTCCTTAACAAGCTGATTAACAAGCTGCAGTCAAAATACTGTGCTGCGCATGTTTAATGCATGCACATTTACGCATCTCTGCTTTAAACCTCAGTATATACTGTTAAAGCAGTCCACTGTCAGCAGTAGCTGTACATGCAATTGTGGCAGCAGTTTTAATTCCCTTGCCAACTGAATTTTAGTGTCTAAACAATGGTGCTTTTAAGCTTTCAGTTCGCAAAAGCTTTTCTGAAGAGTCTCTTTAAATTTGGTCAGCTGAAAATCAGTTTTCAATACATGTATGAGCCTGACATTACACCAACACAGATTGATATTTAGATCCAGTTTGAACATTGAATGAATTTTTGTATGTGAGTAACTCAATGAGAATGCACCGAAGCTGTTCAGGCAGAATGGCAGGGTGTCAGCTAAATGATGGATTGTTATGCCTCTCTATATCAGAGAAGCCAGACTCATAGTTAATGCTTGATCTAAGCTGGGGGATTGTGTTCATTTGAGCTATAAAGTGCAACAGTGCCATCTAGCACACATGCAGCCACACGACACATTCAGCGTTTGTCACACTCCCACGTCAAATGAGCTGTAATTGTGTTGAGGAGAGTGTGAACAGCTGTGGTTCACTGTGACGATGAATGTACATCAGTGGACATGGTATGTGTTGACTCTCACACTTTAATTAAATTGACCAAAACATGTCAAAGGTTTGTTAAAGAAATGTTAATTTTGCACAAATCGTAAGGTATGTTTGCACACTCCTAAATGCCACTCTCAGGTATCTATATTTTCAGTATTCTATAGGTGCTCACTTAGAAGTTAATAACATGCATTGTGTGCTTGTCTTTTCTGTGTGCTTGACATTTTGTCAACTTCAAACAGCTGACGGTGATAGAAAAAGTGAATCTACCTAATCTCTGTTTGCAAAATGTAGTACACAAGCTTGAGGACTTGAAGTGCTCCTCCACCGCTGACACACCGAGCCGTGATGGACACAAATCTGACACACCCAAAGCCAACCGCAAAGGCGAAGGTGACAAGGAGAAAGGGAAGCCAGCTGCCATCTCCAAGTCTGGCTCCAGGCAGGAGACGGTAATACTTCACCACAGCACTGTGACAGACAACAACAAAACACCACAACACTGTCAACTGCAAATATAACTTATTTATAATAATATATTTCATATTCATGAACTGAAAGAAGGTTTCATTAGCTTTTATAGCATTGGATATTCTTATTCGATTACAAGAGGCATTGATGTTTTAGTGCTATATGTGTAAACACCTTAAAACTCACACTTAAGGTTATGCACAGGTTTTGGAATCTTTACAGTACATCTTTTTAAGTGTATTTTCCAAAGTGTCCTATTTTAAGACACGGTGCAGTGGTACTTATCACATAAAACTTAACAGAAATTAGCAAAAGCAGTAATATTAACCTTTTTGAGAGGAGGGTGTGGAGGTACTGGAGTGGAGTACACACTTAACTCCTCTCTACAGATTCCCATCCACATCACACATAATGAGATTATTGTTGAACTCTGTCCTGGCGTCCCTTTTATCATATTTTTAGTTTGCTGTATCAGTCAGGTCAGCATTTACATATTTGGTTGACTCTGCCATCTGACGACTCTGAAATGCTAACAAAAGAGAGACTGGCATCAACCAAATCCCACAGGATGACCTACGTGTATTTACACTGAATAACAGACACTTGTGTTATCACACACTATAATCTTGTGGTCTATAATTCTCAGTATAATGGTGTTGGTGTAGTAGTCAGAAACACAGCTGCTTGATAAATCTCTGATCCATGTAATAAGTACCTTTTATTGTCTTTATTCTCTACTGCGCTACACGTCAAACTCTAGGGACAATGACATTTGAAAGGCAGATTTTCAGAATACTGGTCCCCTTCAATAAATTTCCATTTTAAATATTTTGCATTTGGCATTGTGGGTAGAGGACGTAATGATCTCTGAATAAATGATTTATTTTTTGCAATGAAGACAAGACAGCTGAACAGGACATATAATCCAGCCGGCTGGCTTTGTACCAGACTGTCTGAGTTGCTCATTGAAAGAAACATACTTGTAATGCACTGAAGTAGGGTGACCTTCAGCTGTCTGTCTGAGAGAACATGTGCGTTACTTTTTTTGTCTGTGTGTGGCTTGTGCGTGTGTATATGTTTGTGCAGAGCCTTGACTTGACTAAGCCGAACTGGACGCTGCGTGTGGTCAGCGACAAGAGCAAAACAGAGAGCATCAAGGTGACGAAGGACACGGAGAGAATGGACCGGATTAAAGCTGTTAAAAAAGCCTGGGAAATGGCTGAATCAGGCCGCTGGGCCAAGGTAACCCAGAAGTTGTTTCTAATGGTGATTTAGTGTAATTATTTATCAGCTGAAGTCTTTTGAATGAAGTGTTTCCAATATTTTGTCTGTCTCCTGCAGAAATATGAAAGGTATGATTCAGACAATGTGTGTTAATATTATTTTCAGCCTTACTAAGTTAATTTTGACATGGAGCTTGCCTATACCCAAATGAGTATAGGAAGAATGTTTTTCTGTCTTTTTTTAGGCTTTACAGTCTCGTCTCAAGTTTCTTAAACAACTCCAACATCAAGAAAGTGATGAAACTACTACAGATGATGCAGAAAGCAGAGAACATGGTAGTATACTTTTGACACGCACACGCACACACACACACACACACACACACACACACACACACACACACACACACACACACACACACACACACGTCTTTGGGCACTTTCTGTTTCAATTACTTGTCCCATACAGTGTAGTAATTCTGACTGGTTCTTTTACAGCTGCTTCCAGATCTGCCACCTCTCTCAGTCCATCTGATCAGAAGCTGACCGATACCTCATGCTCCTGTCCTCCCATGGACTACACTCCCTTCATCAGGTGCTCCGCCACTCTTACACTCATTCTGTTCTCTCATTATCATTTTTCGATCTATTTCTCTTGTCATTTTTTTGTTGGGAGGTAAAGTTAGGATGACTATTAGAGGAAATCAAACCATGATGATCTCACACGTAACTATACATTGCAGAATTTCTAGTCGGTAGCAGCACTGTGGCTGCTTGTGTGTCTCTCTGTAACAGACGTCGGCTCAGCCTGTTCCAACAGACAAATTCACATCTGTGCTTAGAGGGCTGAAATGGAGAATATTACATGAACAAGCAAGGCAGACCCATCATCTCATTGTATTTTTTTAACAGGCTTCTTTTCCTCATGAAGTCTTGTTTGTATGCGGTCCAGTTGCTTAATGTAGTTGTTAGATCACTCTGGTCTTCTAGCTTTGTGAGCCTTAGCTGCAAGGCCCCATTGCATTAGGGTGTTGTTTGTGTGTGTGTCTGTGTATTTTAAGTATGCATGTTGCTATGTTGGACATACCAGCATCCTTAGCCACAGACTGGATCATGCAGTATCTGCAGGACATTGCTAGTGAGTCCTTGTGTTTATGACCTTTGCTCCCATTGGTGCTGTGAACAGCAGTGTACACTTTGGCTGGCCTGAAAGGGCAATGCATGGACACCAGAGGACATTGATGTGTACTGTATAATGTAGAGACAGCAAGGGGAAAGCTAAGTGGAAAAAAGCACACACAAAATTCTAGCACAAATCTAACAAGTGTACAACAGCGTTCATTAGGCTTTGTGTTATGAACCACACAAATTTGCATTTTATACATAAAAAACATTTATCTAATGGTACAGACTTGAATTGTTTTATGTTTTTACCTCAAAATAACTATAACATTTTAATACACTGTAACTTGGGATGTAACTTAACTGGGATACAACTGTAATATCTTAAGATACATTTTTTTTAAACAAATAAGATTCAAGATAAATTATAAAAAGATTGGGGGGTAAGGCGTGGGGGTTGTAATCTGCAACTACACTGGTAGATACCACTAAATTCTACACACTGGTCCTTCAAAGAATTTGTTTCTGAGGTGTAAACTATACAAAACAATGCATATTTCTTTTACATAGTATGTTGCAACCACAGGATGGAAATCTGTGAAAAAATGACAAATATGTGCACTTTTTCTAAATAGTTGTTCCTGCTTATCTATGTATAAACTGTCAACTTTTGACTTTTGTCAGTGTCAGTGGTCTGAAGGGAAGTCTCCCATTACTCTCCCTCACACCATCTCTCCCTGTGTCCGTGCCTCTTCATGATAAATGAGATGATATTTGGGTCTGTTAATTAGAGAGCTATTTCAGGACCCCAATGAGCTCGTCGCTCCAATGAGATGTGCCCCCTCTCCCATCAACTCTCCATCCTCTCCTGCTGTGGGTGTGTGCATGTGTGCGTGTGTGCCCGCACGCGTGTCCGTGTCCAGCTGCTAATGGCTGCTGACACTGTGGCCTGCGATCCGAGCCGAGAGAGAGATCCTGAGGTGTAGTCTATTAGGGGAGTCTGATTAGTCTGCAATACACCTCTTTTCTCACAAAGGTGCACCACAGGACACATCATCGATTCACACTCCTGCATACACACACACACACTCATGCATGCCATCTTTACAGCATGTGCACACACGTTACACACAGTGAAAGAGGTTGAACAGGCCAATGTTCATTAACCAAATGAACTCCATCATCACCTCATCTGGCCTCCCCTCTTCATTAAGGTCAGCTTATAGGAAACAGGCAGCCATATTTAGCATCTTTAATTCCCTCTGCGTATGTGCCTCAGAAGGCTATTCGCAGTCATTTCTCTTTCCTCACATACACACGCACACACACGCACACACACACACACACGCACGCACGCACACACACACACACACACACACACACGCACACAAATGTTATTTAAGTTATACAATAGACTCTTAACAGAGAAATACCCAAATACAACCAAAACCAAATGGACTATTCTGGATGTACGACTTGGGATATGAGATAAGGCATGGGACTGTGTGTCTATCATTTCCTCTGCCTATCTCTGCATTCATCAGCCAAATTTCCATTTTTATTTGCCCTGCCTGTGTCAACATTGTCAGTTGTTCCATCTCGCAAAATAGCCTGTAAAACTTGGAGGGATTTGATGGAACATATGCAGCTACACTGTATTTTTTTCCCCCGAAAAAGTCTTTAGCATTCACTCTAAATAAATCAACTATTCAGCCTCAACTTTCTGTTTAGAGACAATATTGTAAAAGTTTAAAAGGTGTCAGCTCATGTGACAGTGAATTAAGGTACATATACGCATTGTATCAAGTCCTTCTGTATGTATGTAGACGCCAAAAGGATTTTCCAGTGCTGATGGACTCACAGATAGAGGAGATCCAGCAGAGGGAGCGCTTAGAGAAGATCCAGACTTACCGATTGGGCCGAGACAATGTGCTGGAGCACCAGAAACAGCAGGAGCACAACAGGAAGGAGCTAATGAGACGCCAGTTGGAGATGTATGAGAACATGCAGGTCAGTCAGGACAGAGAAAAAAAACGTGTGTTGTCTAAAAGTGAAGATGTAGACAGTAATAATGATCAGTTCTGACTCGCAAAGAGAGAGAGAAAGATCAGTCAGCCGCCTTTCTCTCTCGTTAGACATCATTGTGTAACTTCTTTCTCTTTGCCTCTCTGCCTTGCCTCTCTGTCTTGTCTCCAGGCAGCCTTGTGGCAGCGCTGTAAGAAATTTCTCGATGCTTGTGAGGCATTTAGTAGCCGTCAGATGGCGTCCGTTAAAAAGGAACAAGAAGAGAAGCAAGCTCTGGAGGAGGCCCAGCAGGCAGTTCTAGAAAAAACAACCCCCACCTCTTCTGCCACCCAGCAGCCCAAGAAACTTGCCAAGAGTGCTGGCAAGAAGAAATGATGGTCATTGGCACTAACTTCCAGTCTCAATTTCCTCAGCAGACACCTCTCGACAAGTCTGTTTGAGAACTGTAGAATCACAACATCCTAGCCTGTCCTTGATGATGTAATACCCGACCTTAAGATTGTTGCTGCACTTGATTCAGTGCTATTGTCTTCTGCTTTATGACTCTATAAAGATTTAAAGAAAGTTAGTTTGTTAATGTTTTTTAGGTTTTTTACCAAAGATGTTCATACTGTAGTCTGTGCCATATTATATCAAATTCATATAGCACACGTTGTATCTTTCATGTATAACCTGTATAACCTGTATTTATAACCTGTATGTATCAAATATAATACATTTTTAAATGACTGAATGTTTTTTATTGCCTGTGTGCAGACATGTGAAATCACTTCCTTTTTCATTGCACTGAGAATGTCAAGCCATCTCCCTTACAATGTATGGCTTTGACTTTTCAGTGCCCGGTATGCCTGATTATATTCTGCAAATCTTTTGTTTTCTTGAAGGTCACTGTATTGACTGTATGCCCCAAGGCATGCTGGGTACAGCCAACCTCCCACAAGCTGAGTGGTACTGATTGATCGGTTAATTGATGTATTCTTTCTGATAGAAGCCCACAACAGTCCTTTCCTACAAGACCAAGACAAAATGTAATATATGGAAAATGCAAGATATAATCCCCAAGGACAAAGTGAATATATTCTAAAACAGATTGTTAGGTTTTTAATATGCATAAAACTGTTAATCAATCAAATCAAATGGATACTATATAGCAAATTCAGTGCCATTTATCTTAGCTTGGTATTTGGAGTGCATCTGGTAGGTCTCCATCCCACAGAGAGTCAGCTGATCAGCTGAGGAATGAGAAGCTAAATTGGACATGAAAGGGAAGAGGGTGCCATCTAGTGGCTGTGGACATTAATAAATTTTCATTACCATGCCCGCACTATGCTGTTTTCGTGGTTGACAGTAATGAATAGTTCAATTTGGGGTTGCTGCATGAAGGAAATGATCATTATGCTGTGTGTGGATGTGCGTGTGTGTACAAAGGCGGCAGGATGTGAATTATTTGTGCCTGCTTTTATGTGTGTGCATGTGCAAAGTCATCCTGCAGTAATCCGCTCCTGCTCTAAAGCTTTTGTACCCTGCTGCCGACGATTCGTTTATTAAAATTCTTTGTAGGAAATGATTCCCTTTCATGAATATACAACATCGGAATAAGATCTTAAGAGAATGCTGTGTTCACAAGCAAACTTTAACAGGAATGTGTTTCTGTGTGTGAATGTCTAAATGTATCCACCTATAGTAGTGCTTCTGCTGCTCTACACACATAGTTATTGCTTGAGTGTTTTTTCTGTTCCTAAAAGTGTCTGTCAGGCCTCATCTAGCCAACCACTATTCCAACCCTTGTAACTGCATGACAGAACTAATCCTGAAAGCCTTGTTCCTGGCACAGCACATCCCCCCCTTTTCTCTGCACTTTTCTTTCTTACCCATTTCATCCCTCCCTTTATAAAACATTAGCTGTTATTTGCTGTCGTCCATACACCTAAACCCATCCTCCTCCTCCTCCTCCTCCTCCTCCTCCTCCTGTGCGTGACGTTGTAGTGGTAGGGGTGTGCATCGCACCATTCTGTTGTTAGAGAGAGAGAGATCACCCGACGCTGTAATTGTCAGTGACGTGTGTGTATTAACGGAGAGGCTGTTTGTTAATTGGCAGCTGTTGGCTGGTGGTTTGATGCAAATGTGTTGTGAGCGACTGAAGAACTCTGGTGTAACCTTGAAAACAAGGGGACAGCCTTCTATCGTGTGTGTGTGTGTGTGTGTGTGTGTGCGTGCGCGCGCGCGTGCGTGTGCGTGTGCGTGTGTATTTGACTTCCCACAAGTAATAAGAGAATATTTGATTCTTAAATGGACCCACATAGAGGGATGATGAAATTAAGTGAAAGTAGATACACATTCCCCGAGTGGTGTGGAGACTGTGGTGGGTCTTTAATTCACTTTCCATTTTGGAGGTAATAATTCAAGAATGCCTTAATCAATTTCTTCAATTTGTTACTTTTGTGAATGACAAAAGGGCATTCTAACTTGCAGGAATTGCCTGTCTATTCATGGTTCCTCTCTCCTTTTCTATGGCAGTATGTCACATGTATGATATATACCTAATACTGTCTTTCAGTGAGCTAGCCTCAGATGTCACGTGGCTCAGTATCAGGGGTCAGAGCCTTCATCAAGTTCATGATGTTGTTAAACGTTAAATGTCTGATCTATTGTAGTGCAGCACTTTAGGCCAAATTATCTTGCGGTATGCAATCAAGAGTAGGAGACCACACACAAGCAGACTTAATTACTTATTTCATCCAAGTGTGAGACTAGTTGCATCCATGGCGAGACCAATTGCAAAACTTGATGAAGCTTTATGGAAAAAGGATGATTTGCTTATAATTAAACTAAAATTGAAGCTAAAAGCAGTAACTGAGCCTATTGAGTTGTTTGACTTCTGGCTTGTGTGTGATTTGTCTTCACCAGCACGCAGCACCTAATAACATCTAACAATAATGTGTAAAAATGATGGATTGACTGAGACTAATCTTATCTAGTCACTCACTTGGATAGCTGTTTGTGGCATGAGCTTCGGATAAAACACCTTTTTAAGAAATATGCTTATTCGCTTTCCTTTCAAGAGTTAGATGAGGAGGTCAATACTGCTCTCAAATCTGTATATTAAATATAAAGAGAGAACCAGCAGACTGGTAGCTTAGCTTAGCATAATGACTAGAAGTAAGGGATGACAGCTAGCCTGACTCCAGAAGCTCATCAGAAATACAACAGAAGGAATAGTTAAAGCCCCCTGCTTCCAGTCTTTATGCTAAGCGAATTGTCCCTTGGCTGTAGCTTCATATTTAACCGTCAATTTTAACAGTGGTATTCCCTTCAAGTCTTCAGTCTTTCGCCTTTTCATTCACCTCTCTCTGGCTTGCATGGTAACATGTATTCCTCCACACATCAATAAGCACACGCACATGCACACACCCAGACACAAACATACACTTCCAGCTGGCTCGGGGTGGATACAGGGTCCTTTGGCTTATTGGCTCAACATGCTGCGGCATTGTCCAATTGTTGTTGCCCTGTCCTTCTGGGACTGAACGTCTCTAGAGGTCCCTCCTCAGAGCCTGCTATGCTGATAAAAGACAGAAGAGAGCATGACTTTGAGAGAAAGAAGCCTGTGCTGTCGTGGCTAAGACTCAGCTCAGACGACAAGGAGCAAAAAGGCCAAGCTTTTACTGTATGTTGACAGAGCGATAGGACTGAAGGGGAAAAGGTGAGGGCTCACAGATTGACGCCCAGGCTTTACTGCAGTAATCCAAAACCCCTGTAACTCAGCCTCTCATACACACACACACACACACACACACACACACACACACACACACACACACACACACACACGGAACCCCAGACTGGCAGACACAGAAATGCTGACCTGGTTGCAGCCTCATTCTTGTAACCCAACTATTTTTCTCCCCTGCCTCACCTTGCTTTGGCTTCACTCTCCCTTCACTCTCCTTTGCCCCACTCCCCAGCAACGCCACCTCTCTCTTCAGCCAACACAGCACAGCTCGATCTGCAGACACCGGGAGGGGGGGACAGGATGCGAAAATCAAATAATGAGTCGGGAGGAGTTCACAAAAAAAAAACTGCAACACTTCAGATTTGTCGGTGCAGAGCGAATAAAGCACTGAACACACAAGGTCATCGTGGCCCTACAAAAACAGCACCTGTCATCAGATTTAGGTGACAAGAGACCTATAGTGTGAGAAATCCTATGTAAGAACATGATCTCTTGTAACTTATACAGATTAGTTTTCTAATTGTATGTTCCTTATTTCCCTCCGGGCCCTCATTTATCAGTGTCTACAAGATCCTCCATGGACTACCAGTTAATACATTGTAAAGATAAGTCTATTCCTATTTGAAGGTCAAACTGAGTCAATATTTAAGCAGGGCTGAGGAACCACATGTCAGGGAGGAGGGGTGTCTGGATAAACTGTCTGTGGTCCAGCTCCGTGTAAAGATTTGACAGTGACAGCAGAGATAGGAAAGTTGCTATTCAAAGCACAGGCCTGGCTGACAGCTGTCCCTCACTCAGCACATCGCTACACAATTTTTTTTACAGTGGCAGGATCAAGGGAATGTGTGTATGTGTGTCTATACATACTGATCTGATACATCTGAGCTGACTTCTGGGATATTTTTGACCCAACTACAGCCCCTGACAGTTATACTAACTACCACTGATATGAGGGAACTTCTCTATGTGTGTTGCGAAGTTGCACATGTCCATAGTTATTATAGAGAAGGCATCGTGGTTGTCAGGATGCAGCTGATGTAACTTCCTGTTGTGCCATAGCCTGTCCAAAGTGCTTATTTCAAAAGATCTTTGAATAGTGCTTTAGATTGCCCCAGATGTAGTGCTTTGTTTGTTTGTACCGGTGTGCAAAGATAAAAAGATTTATTCCACGTATGCATGGTGTTGAAGAACACTTTGTTTAGTACAGCACAAATCGTGCCTCATTTGATGTCACCACTTCAAAGCTCTGCCTCAGCTGATATGCGGATGAAGGGTAATCTAATAGATAGATGCCTGGATGGGAGGATACACACAATTTCCTTAAATAGCATCACAGCGACTGCTTGAATCACAACCTAATTGCCTTGTGTTGGAGAAGATTGCATTAATTCAGCGATGCAGACTCAGTTTACACAGCAGAGCCGGGAGGTGTCAAGTTGCCAATAAAACAGGAGTCTAAGTTTCATCCCACTTTATTGGATTGTGCAGTAGCCTTTGCCAATCACAGGGGATAATTGTGCAGCATAATTTACCATCAGAGGCTATAGAACGAGAGGAGTCCTCCGTGAGACGGCTCACCATCACACCACTGTAGTCATGTGGGAAAAGGAATTTAACTTTAGTCAGAATTGGCTTTTTGGTGCTCATTTCCCAGCATCTTTGTGTTTGGTTTCAGGTTTTCCTTTTTATTTTTAACACATCAGGTCATGATGCTTTCCTGACAGGCTTTCACCTCTAATGTGCGGGCATAAAGGACTCTCAGTGTGTTGCCAGACAGTCATGGTCATGGAGAAGTGCTGATTTGATAAAGTGTGAATTGATTAGAGCTGAAACCACACAGGATATAGCTGAACAAGGGAGTCATCGATAATCTGCCCTGTGCTTAGCATTGATTATTGCTATCTTAGATAACAGGACAGGGGACTCTCACTCTCTCTCTCTCTCACACATACACACACACACACACGCCTCTTTGTGCCTAATTTTTCTTGTATAAACAAAGAAAATGGCAGATTTTGACCTCTAATGAAACTACACAGATAGTTATGAATTCATAACAATCTGTGTGTGTATCAGGGAAGAGGCTAGTGCTACTTTCAGGTCCCTGTCCAGTCTAAAACCTGTAAAATCATGGTAGTCTTTCATTGACTATATTGGATTTCCCCTCTGCTCCTTCATAGGTCTGGTACAGACAGTAGTAGTGGTCTCGAGTCATTAAGTCCATGACATTGAACTGAGGACAAAGTGCTATTCACCTCTCATGTCTCTTTCTTCAATCTCTGGATGACCGGTTTAAGTAAACTTAATTTTGGCTGCACGCCGACTGCAGCTTCCTTCTAAGAAATCTGTCCTCCCAGAGGTCCTGTGTCACTGCAATGGTAACATTGGCAATGCCCTTTCCTTTAATAGTCGCATCCATCTGCTCGACTGTGTCTGTATTTGTGTGTGTGTGTGTGTGTGTGTGTGTGTGTGTGTGTGTGTGTTGATGGTCAGCTTATCGCCATGGCTGATTATTGGAATTGATACCAGCTGTGCTGCCCCGAGTTGAGACAAGCTGACGCGGTGTCACGTCCATCCCCTGAGCGGTCTGCACTGACAGGCCTGCACACTCACACAAGCCACAAACTGCAATTTCAGTCATTTTTGGCTTGTTACTGACATACGACCTTATGACCTTGAAAGCTTGATCAAATATCACGTCTAAGTGTTTTCCAGGTGGACACGGAGATTTACACCCTCCTCTTCTCTTCTCTCTATCCCCCATTTGTCAGAAATGAGGTGTGATGCCAGGATCATAAACTCATGCTTGTATTAGTCTCCGGCTTTTTGATTAGGAGCGCTATGGACGTAATGAAGGCTTTATGGTATTGTCAATTTCTCCACCCCCCATCTCCTCATCTCTTTTATCCTCCCATCAATATTTATAAGCCCCACTGTAACCGTAAGGGCTGGTTGGTTTGTAAGGGGGTGGGGGTGGGGGGGATATATACAGATGTACCTTGAAGCTTTGTTACCTTCCGCATGCAACACATCTACATGTGTGTTTGCATTGGCAATGTTTGACTTTGAAAACATCCTCTTATTGAACCAGTCAGAAACAATCAAGTGTTCCCTCAAGGGCATTGGCTCATTAACTTGCAATTCCTCTAGGACATCTCGTGTGTGTGTGTGTGTGTGTGTGTGTGTGTTGTGTGTGTGTGTGTGTGTGCTTGTGTGTGTGTGTGTGTGTGTGTGTGTGTGTGTGTGTGTGTGTGTGTGTGTGTGTGTGTGTGTGTGTGCTTGTGTGTGTGCACGCGTGCTATCTGTATGTATGTCTGTCATGCATATTTTTGTTAGCTTAATATTTCCTCTTTGCTCTTCGGCTGTGTTATGAGTGTGTGTTCTTGTGACCAACAACTTGTGTGAGTGTTTCCTGCTTGTTCCTTTTAATCACAAGCCTCCAGCATATGCGTGAGTTATATGCACGATGATACTGTATGTTAGCTACTGCTGTTGCATATACTTGCTGTTTGAGGACAAAGTGGTTGAATGCCCCAGGAAGGCTTGGGGTCATAAGCCCTAAACTCAGGTGTGCTATGATTCGCTTGATTAACTACAGCTGTCAGTGAAGGCGGAAGGTCCTTGTCCCTCCGGTCCTTCTGCATGACAGGTAGAAGCCCCGACTCTCTGCGACCTGCTATTGTCCCCTGTGTCCGACTGGGTTTTTCTTTTTCTCCAGACAGCACAGGGCCTTGCTGTATATAGGGGTCAAAGAGGGCTGACTCTGATGCTGAGCTCTGGGGTTACTCAGTGTGGTGCTGCGGATTGGATCAGTCTTGAGTGTTTGAAGCTTTTTTACGTGGCTAAAATCTACTAGAGGTGAATAGTTGTGTGTAAGGACACTTATTCTTAGTGCATATGGGCATTAACATTACCTTTGTCTAGTTTAGTTTAGTAATTTAAGTAAATTACTTATGTAATTCTGTACTAAGGTACATAAAAAAGTGAATATTATGCAGTTCTACGCAACTACAATCTTATATAATCAGAGAACATATTATCCTAGATCAGAGTAATGAGATGCATGTAGTATGTATATGACACGTATATGCATATTCATAATCAGGTTACAAACATCTGTGTAATATATGCAAATTTGCATGTGTAGGTAGGCGTTTTCATGTCACTCTGCAGTCTGCGGTCCAACAATACACTTTACATTCTGCTGCACCAGATTAAAATATACAAAAATTGCATAAAGTACATGTTGGACTTCATTTTGATTATATGCCTAAAACAAACTGGTGCCGCTACCTATGTATACTCTAATGATCGGGTATAACGCTAATACAGTAGCTGCTTGAAACAGTCAGTCACAGTTGTCAAACTGGAGCCACTCCTGGCTCATCTACCCTTACCTCTGACCTGGGATTAGCACTGGATTAGCGCTTGGATCATGTGCATAACTGCTAATAGATCTGTATGTGCTCAATTTGCCAGGGTTGTTGTGTTGAATGATAATACGTAGATAATGGGCGAGCTGCAGAGACAGGGGGCTCTGCACTGATGTAATTGGTCCACATACAGTTGTCCCTGAGAAAAAAGTTTACCATGCTCTAGGATATAGTTCAAGCTTAAACTGACTTTGTAAAACTAAAAGACCTACAGCGAATACAGAAATACAGCACTGGACACACTAAATTGCCAACTGGAAACGGCTGTGCAAACAATTCACATTCATCATGCCACTGATAATAATCTTGGTATGGGCTACATCAACCCACAGAGAGACAATAACACCACAATGATCAGAAGGTTGCCATTTCAAAACTTCACAGGTATGTCAGTAAGTAGAACCAGATTATACTGTATGTTGTATGGTAAATTTGGGCTACTTCAGTGTGTCTTTATTCCATTTTTTAATTCTTAACTTCTGCTTTAAAGAAAAAAAAAAGTGTAACATGGCTTATGGAATAACATCATCATGGCTCTATAACAAATATTGCTCAAATTTAACAATATCACCTCGACTGTACATGGGATTTACACCTCTCTGTTTGTCCATCCCCCTCTCTCTTGTCTGTCTGTCCTGGTCTTTTCTTTTCTTTTTACACTTTGGCCCTTTACACAAAAAAGAAGGGAAAAAAACCACTAATACAGCGCTGCCTCAGTGAAAAGCCTTATCAAAGAGCACAAACACAGCAGTCAGACTCAAAATACAACACACACACATACACACAATGCAGCTAGATGAATGGCCCCCGCCACAACACAATGGTGCTAAATTAAATCACTGATGTCAGAGTCGCCAAAAGCCCTCCCACCCCACATCACTCACTCACTCACACACATGCAAAGATTGACTAATAAGGACCTCTTTGTTTGCCTGCGTAATGTATTCTGGATCAGGCGATATCAGTTGGGGTTGGAAGGTGCGTATGGTCAATTTCAGTTCATTATGCAAATCAGCATCGCAACAATTGTTCTCAAGCCACCTTGTTACGATTACTGAATTAATAATTTGCTCCCTGGTCCTCTTATATCTTTTTGTGCCCTTTAATTCAATAGCATCTTCATTTCCGTGATGCATCCTTTGCATCAGCTGCGTCTCAACAAAGGACTTACGTTGAAACCCACACGGACAAGCTAATAAAATAAGCATTGATTATTACAATGTGCAGCTATGGTGGACATAGAAATGCCCTTTTTTGGACTTTCTCCAGTTTAGGACAGAGGTGGTATCAGGTGTTCACAAGGGAGCGCAAACACAGATATTACTTCCGCTGCTGCACCCCTGTCCCTGCTGCTGGCGGCGAACCTGCCGAAGATGAGGGTGTTAGCAAACAGCCCAAACAGGTGGCAACGTCAGTGTCACTCAAGCATGAGCAGCCTCAGCTGAGCTTGTCAAAGCTGGTACTTTTCATCTGTGACCTTACAAACTGACACAGATGCACTGAGGTTCTGAACTCAACTAATTTAAGCTCTGAGCGGAAACACGACCAGTGACAAAGTTGTCTTTGGGGTAGACTTTTGTAGCAGGTAGTCCAGGTAGACAACAGCCTGTCAAAAGTAATGAATGAGTATCATGAGGCGGACGGCTGAGTTGATGGTGTTTATTTTGAGACAAACATTGTGGATTTTTTACAGTTTGGGGGCCTAATTATAAGATCATGGCCTGTGCCCAGTGCTGTGACTAGTGTTCACAAATTAAAGAGTCTGCAGTGAGACAAAAAGTACAGAAGTTCAAGTAAAGTGTATGTATTAATAAGACAGAGTGAAGTTAGCATAATTATTATCTTGTTTAGGTGAGCATCACAGCTAAGTATTGAGTTGTGATGGCTCCAATAAGCCTTCCATCTGTCATTTGTACCCACCCATCATTTGGAGAGCTGTAGTGGTCTGGAGCCCAGCTCAGACTGAGCAAGAGGGGGTGTACACCTGGACAAATCTCCAGTCTATCACAGGGCTGACATACATAGACAGACAACTGCTCACATTTACAGTCACACCCATAGCAATTTAGTGTTGCCAACGCTGCTCATCTTTTGGAACGTGGGAGGAAATGCGCCCCCCCAGAGGGAACCCACACAGGTATAAGAAGAACCAGGACTTTTTTTCTTGCTGTGAGGCAACAGTACTAACTAACTGCACCACCACCACCATTCAACACATCCACCAGCTGGGAAATAATATGAAAGTGCTTGTGGAGAAGAGACATGGCTGCCTTAAGTGAGCTGAAGCACATATGCAAGATAAATAATCCTAATTCAATTCTGTTTTGATGGGAACATTATGTATATACCGGTACCAGTTGCAAGCAGAATTATCATCTTCACGTGATGACAGCCACATGCTAAACATAGCCATGGTGTTGTTCTTATCATTCCACGTCACATTATTGCAGCATAGCCAGGAGCCTCATGGGGCCTATAAATTCACCTTCCTGTACTCACTGTACAGTAAGACCCTGTTAAAAGAACACCAAGTCTGTAACTGTCGACCATTTCTTCTGCAGAAGTTTTGAATGTTGGAGGAACAAAATCTACAGAAACGCTGTAATATTTTGATTTGTGAAGGTCCTGCCAGGGGGAACATGCAGTGTCACCTGGTTGGCAGACACAGGGGCCTTTCCCAAACCACAACCCCACCCCTCAGTTGCTCTTCACTGTGAAGTGTGGCTTGCAGTCACACTTGCAGCTGTGGAGGGTTCTCCATATTAAAAGGGAGGATGGGACTGCACCATAAGTGGGAAACAGCCATCACCATGGATACCTATATACACATTGCTTGTTCAGCTGTTGGGTTATTTTATGCACCGTTTACCTGCAAATGCACAGCATCCTGATTCCCTAACCAATAAAACTAAATCAGTATATTAGTACTAGGCTACATGATTTGTTCTTTTTGTTAAACTGATAGATATATGAGTCAAATATCAAATGAATGTAGGGACAAAGGGCTGCTTTTATTTGCTTTTTTTAAATTCTAATGTCACTGCAGTTTGTCAAAATCCGCCATGAACAACATAGTGCAGTGGAAATGTGGCACAATTATGCAATAATTCTGCAATTCTCAGCCAGGCTTTATAGTCTACTTCCTCTGTGGTTCAGGATGGCCTTTAATATGGCGAACCTTTCCACGCGTGCACACAAACAAGAGGCGCAGTGGATAGGGCGAGTGTGCGCTGAAAATAATGGGACCGAGCCTCCGTCTGTCTGTCTGTCTGTCTGCCTGTCTGTCTCCACAGACACTCACCACGCTGCAGCATCCCAACATCACAAGCATCACCAGGTGCAGTGGAGCAAAACCTACTATATGTGTGCGTGAGAGGGAGGGAGGAGGGTGGTGGGGAGGCGTTGTCGTTGGGGGGTGGCAGATGAAAGGAGGAGAGAGAGAGAGAGAGAGAGAGAGGAGAGAGAGAGAGGGGGGCTGGCAAGGTGGCGGGATTTGTGTCGAAGCCTCTGCTCTGTTCAGACATGCGCAAGAGCGTCAGCAGCAGCAGCAGCAGCAGCACCGCCACTGCGCTGCGTTTCCGCCTTGGCTGAGCGGCGCACACAGCCGAGAGGGGAGGGGAAGGGAAGCCGAGAAGAAGAGCGGAGCCACCGAGACGCAGTGGGGCACAGCACGGACTCCGAGCTAATAACACCGACGCACCAACATCCCAGCGGCTCCCGTCGTCCAAAATTTTCACGTCAAGAAAAGCGACCTGTCCGGTGCGCGCCAGAGCCTTCCAGCATGGAGACTGCGCTAAAAAACGAGCACTAAAATGTGAGATTTACTGAGGAAATCAGAAGAGAGAGAGAGAGAGAGAGAGAGAGAGAGAGAGAGAGAGGTGTGTGTGTGAGTGTGTGTATGTGAGCGAGAGAGAGAGAGAGAGAGAGAGAGAGAGAGAGAGAAAGTGGTTATCCCCTTTATCTTTTGCGGGTGATCTCAATTGTGTGCTCTGCAGTCTGAAAATGAAGAAGTTCAACATCAGGAAGGTGCTGAAAGAGGTGTCCTCCTCCACCCCGTCTGTCCAAGTGGGGCCACAGGAGAACCATCTGATCCGGGAGACCATCCAGTCCGACCATTTCCAGCTCTGCAAGGTGGGCGAGCCTGATGGTTCTATTACACAGCTGTATTCATCACGCTTAGCCCCTTTTCCGAATGTAATGTAGTCCCTTGTTGTTGTTGTTGTTGTTGTTGTTTTTATTTTATTTATTATTATTCACAGTTTGTACTGCGCGTATCCCATGTCAGGATACAGCAGGTGCGAGTGAGCGCCACACAATAAACGAATCAATGGGCGAAGCATTCTTCCTCTAAACTATAAAGAGCACCAGCTTGCTGAAGGTTAATTAAAAAAATTGGCAAGATTGGGAATCATTAAAAGCCTCTGTGCTTGTCCGAGGCATGGGGAGGGACAGGCTGTAACACGTCTAACTACAATGCGCATACTGTATGGCGAGTGCGCGTTGGCGACAGAACCACAAGTTCCTATATGGCTGCGTGTTTTTGTGCTGTAATGGTGCGAGATGCCTCAAACCAACTAGTTATTTCAGATGTGGTAATAGGATGTAGGTTGTTATCCCTCTGCGGAAATACCATCGTTTGCTGCTGTGTGGATGCTCAGCGTGAACTGTCATATCGAGGGGCTGGGCCAAACTGATCCCCTCTTGCATAATCTGCTGGGTTTGGATTAGCAAAACGGTGGTTCCTGGTTAATGTGTGTGTGTGTGTGTGTGTGTGTCTTCCCCTTTTTCTTTTCCTTGCAGCGTCTCTATCTGCTTCTTCCCTCCCACAGACACACCTCTCACACACTCCTCCCTCTCTCTTGCCCTGTCTCCCTCACACGCACACTACTTTACCCCCCCCATCATTGATCCATTGGGGACTGATGGCGCCTGAAGTGAGTGAGTTTGGGAAAAAAAAAAAAAAGGCCCTCCTCTGTCTGAATTGGCCACAACAATGGATGGGGTTAATAAACAATCATGCTATTTACATGCTACATCTTTGCCCACGATAATGTTCAATCAGGATTTAGCCAAGTGTGCCCTAATGGTTTGGTGGTGTGGCCTTTTTATAGACACCACTGTGTGCTTGCTATTGATTTCCCCACATACTTAACCCACATATTTTAACCTGCATGTTCATAACAGGCTTGTTTGTGGATTCTTAACCGTAAAATTACCAATATGTCTATCAGGTACTTTAATAACTGTCTGACATGGAGGCTTGTGCAGACTCTCCGTGTGCCTGTGCAAGTCAGCGTCATGGCAGAGTCATGTGATTGTTGTCCTTGTCCGTTTTAGAGACACCAACAACCAACCAAACACCAACATCAGGTGTTGAGGTCCAAGGCTAGGTCAGATTAACTTTTAAAAACTGTAATCACCTTAATAGTTGTCAGAAGTAATAATTTAGAGTGCCCAAAGTCATAACTGGAAAACTAAATAACATAAACTAGAATCAGGTCCACACACCCGAGGGCTTAGGGGATATTGTGGTTTAGTGGCTAGAAAGAGCAGCTTAGAGATTGCAGGTTTGATTGACACGACAGCCTAAATATGTCTATCAACAGCCAGGCGTCTGATTGAAGTCTCTTTGAACAAGGCTCCATCCTCCCTACTGCACCCTCACTGTCTGCCTGGACAGAAACTCTGTGTAATGTTTCTCTGCGAGGAAGGCAGGTGTCTTTGCTGCACTGAGTGCTTCTTATGTAACGTGCTTTAGCCTTCTGCCGCTAAGCAAACAAATCCAACAGCCCACCACCGGCTGACTGATGCCGTAAAGCTACAGTTGCACACACACACACACGAACACACACAAATATAAAGAGGGTGGACAAAAAAACAGAAATGCCTAACAATGTAATGCACTTCAATAGAAGGCCCAGCAACAAATCAGGACCAAATGCTCCTTATGGGTGTGTTTTCCGTGTTTTATTTTTTATTTCCAGACTTAAGTGTAATCACGACCTCATGTGGGAGGCAGTGAGAGAAGGAAGATGAGATAAAGAGAGAGAAATGAGAGAGAAATCTCAAAATAGGCCCGTGATTATAAAGGGATCCTAATAAGCGAAGCCAAATATCATCGAAGAACAGGGTAACCATGCATAGAAAGAGCATACTTCCTCTCTTCCATTTTCTCGTCTGTGCAATTTCAGGCTTTACATTTCTGTTTCATAACACTTTCCACATCCATCTGGGACCATTTGTTTACCAAACTCCTGTGTGTGACATCCTTTGACAAAACAACACTCCTGCTGTGAAATGCAAATTCATATCCCTCTCTAACGCATTCTGTTTTGTTTTTTTCTGCACATCTATCAGACTGTCCGTCATGGCTTTCCCTATCAGCCATCGTCCATGGCTTTCGACCCAGTGCAGAAGATACTGGCCATCGGCACCCAGAGTGGGGCTCTGAGATTGTATCCTTTCATTTGCCATTGAGCTGTTATAGTTTACTGTGGCCTGTATCCCTGCATCCCTGGGAGGCAGCAGCAGGTAAGTGAACAGATGTCTGAGCTGCTATAGTCAGATGCTGATGTACAGTGGTGGGGTTTCAGGGTATTGGTATGCGTATGCGGAAAAGGTTTCAGTAGCCTTTGTAGGAAGCAAATCACCTTGACTCCTGTTAGAATAAACTCTTTGATTTGTCTTTGCCTTATAGTTAAAGTTCCAGATGATGTCAGATGGTAAGATGATGGTATGCTATGGTTTAACCACAGACCAAGAACAAGCTTAACTCAGCATCCCTTGAGTGGCACATTTTAGCTGTCTTTACTGAATTTTTGCCTCACTGTTGCACACTGTCTCGCACATTTTAAACCACAAGAAATGTCACAGAAAAGTCCACCCGTAGCCACATATTGAAGTAGGTGCTGCATTTCAGCTGGAGAAGTAAGTGGTTCAGGTAGCTTGTGTCGGCTTTCTTGCGATATGAGGACGTTTACACAAACAGGGACAACAGCTTGTGATGAAATGGCACCGCGGGGAGTCGTATAGCTTCAGAGAACGCCTGCAAGCTTGCCTGTGTCAGGCTGCTTTTACAGGTCCTCCATGTGTTCTCCTGCCTGTCCGACATCCTTTGCCAGCTCATTACGGTGTGATGAAGAGCTGTCCGCCTGGCCGTCCCTCGTTCCCACCTGCTGGCAGCTATGGCTGTGACTCAGTCTTGTTCACCTGTGCTGGAAAGGTGAGGATAAAAACAGAGACGTTCTCAGGCAGAGGAGGATGAGCATTGAGCCTACGGAGCCATGTTCTCCAGACTTATGAGAAGAGTCCGTGTACCTTTTTAGTATGTTTTCTGTTCTTCTTAAAAGCGGAGGAAGACAGAACAGATCATCACGTACCACTTTTCCTGGAGATTTACAGATTCAACAGAAACCATGAATTTCTTCATCCAAAGCAGAGCAGATTCTGTCACTGGTACACATGTATTAGAAGATAGGGAATAAAATCCCTCATCTGGTGGAAATACTATGTAAGGGCTGATGCAGGAACTGGTGAATAAGCTTAATGGGGCTTATGTCTTGCTGGCTGGTACATTACTCCTGTGAGCTCCAGACTGGGTAAACTCAGTATGAAAAAAAAGCTGCACTCGTGGTTTAAAAAGCAGCCTCTCAGACTATCCCGAGTGTGGGTGAAATGATTATCAGATGATTCCCACTGTCTGAAACCGGTCACTTTTGAAATGGAATGAACAGAGGAATTTCTCTTTTGTTTGAGTGATGTGGATCAGATAGAGTCTTATCTGAGTCAGGGGAAGGTGAACTGGGAGTCACTTTGGATCTCGTTCTCTTCCTGTGTCATTGGCTGTTTAGTCAGCCCTGTCTCTTTTATCTGATGACAATGATACCAGCGTGGCACAGATGAAGGGGGCATAATGGAAATGTCATGATTCACATTTTTTGCGTGTTGCAGGTGGCATGTATTGTGACATCATGGGACTCCAGCGCTGATACACGTCTATGTCCTGGAGGTCATTATTATTTCACTTAGTGGTAACTATTGGTGTATATGCCCGTTTGTGTGTATGTGCGTTTGTTTGCCTGGCTGCCCTGCCAGGACATTTGGCTGCCCCTCTCTCCCATGGAGGATTACAGGAAGTGGCAGATCAAGGGCCTCTGCCTGGCAGCTAGGCAGAGGACTGAGAATTACAGCAGGAGCAGGAGGTGTGTGTGGATGTGTGCGAGCGAATATGTCGCGTACATGTCTGTGTGCATGCCTGAATCCTCCGAGGAGACGGCTGATCCCTCCAGCCATAAAGGCAATCGCTTCTGTGATCCCTCCCAAAACTGTCCCGTGTTTGATGCTCGCCACTGACTCTGCTGCTGTTTCCTCTGTCCAGCTGGGAGGATGACAATGTCCCTTTGGTGTTGTCTGGAGGAGGGAAAGAGGGGAAACAGAGAAAGAGGTTGGCGGGAGAGCCAGCGGAGAGGACAGGCCAATAGATGAGGGAGGGCAGAGAGAGAGAGGGAGTAGATAGGAAAGAGTGAGAGAGGCAGGCTATCCCCTGCTTCAAGATCTAATGGCCAAGAATAGAATCCTTATTGATCTGTGTGTGGTAATGCACTGAGACAGATATGCCCAAGTGCACACACACACACATACACACACTGCTGTCAATTGTTTTCTGCAAAATATCTCGGCAGCAAAAAGAAGTTGTGAGCGTTTGGGAAACGGGTTTTGCTGTGCGAGCAGTTTACACATATTAGCTTACCATCGGATTAGCAGTTTAATTTCAAAAATAAGCAGAAATGCTGTGTTCTAAAATGCTGAATGAAAAAAATGTGTGTTGCGACAGAGTGTTTGTAATAAGAGATAGGCCTGCAAAAAAGTAGAAGGAACCTTCCTTATTTCCTTGTTCTGTATTGCCTTCATTTCCTAACCAGACAGAACTAAATATGTTGCACTGACGCCTCTTCCCACTTTATCTAATATGGATCAAACCCAACACAAGAGTTTTTGGCCATTAGTTTAATGGTGGTAGTATGAAACAACATCAGCAGCAGGTTGTTGACAGAGCGTTGGTATCATAAAGCCAGCAACAACAGACAAAAAAGGTGGGGCTAATTCAACATAATGAGCTTTCATCCATGTATCAACCACATAATGTAATGATATTATGAACCTTCATCAGAGCTGAACATGACGTTAATTGAGATCCATCAGCCTCTAGACAAAAAAGATGAAATTAACCGAAGCATACAGCCTATTTTGAGGAGAAACACTTACAGTATAATCATAGAAATAAAGAAAAATCTGTTCCACACCTTCAACATTACTTTTAAATGTTCTGCATGTTGCCTAATAATTGAGAGTGAATTACATTATAGATTATGATATTTCTGTATGTACCAGTATACAGACAGGAGATGCATTGTTATACTACAACTATCACTAACGTGTAGTGCGGGGAATAAAACCTTGAAACCTAGATTTTGAATACCAACCAAAATGTGTCAGTGGAATGGAGTTCCAAAAACCGTGAAACTCTCTTGTGTACTTCGTTGTAAATCAGGAAATGAGGAAACTTGGCTAATATTAGCCTGTGTTTTATTCAAGCAGAGGTCTTATATGATTTAAATTTGAATTGGCGCTATACAAATAAAATTTAATTGAATTGAATATGACTGCTTGTGTGAAAACAACACTAATGCGTTGAAAAGTCTGGCATAGCTGTAAATAAAAGCATATTTATCCTTCAACCTACAGTAAGGTATCTCATTGCAATGGTATGGAAAGATTTCATAACAATGCCCAGAAGTTGCCTCCCTTACTTTTCATAACCAGCTCTCCAGTATTTGGACAGAATCTGTCTAGGGTGGAAACAAGTGTTCTTTCCTTAATAGAAATAAAATCACCACACTTGATAATTGAAATTCATACTCTGCTGGTTCAGTTTGTGTGGTAAAGGCAAGCATAATGTGGGTGGAAATTAGCATTGTTTCCAGAGCACTATGTAATGGGAGATTCTGTCACTCCCTGACAGAAAACATGGTGCTGGGACCTTACTGGATGACTTTGACAGCTTACCGCCATCAAACTAGACTCATTTGTATATGTTTGTGTTTTTGTGTGTGTATCTATTTGCTGGGTGGTCTGCAGCTGAGCGTGTAACAATGTGGCGGCTCACCTCTGTGGAGAGACGGCTCTTTACTGGTGGCGGCCAGGAGAGATGGCAGCGCTATAACTCAGAGACTCCCTGTGAGCCAGCAATAGATCAAATTGTCACTCCATGCTCTGCCAGATTATCTCATCGGCAGGCGCAGGACATCATAGGACTCACACATACAAATGGAGGCACAGGCAGACACACAGTTATTATTTCAGGATAGACATTCGGAGGTGGCAGAGCTAGCACACACACACTTGTGCTTTCACACATATGCGCGCACACAAGCATACGATGGTAGATGACTTATACAAATGTTAGGGGATGTGCACACGCAAATACTGTATGTGTACTGACTTACACAGAAGGGCAAACGTTTGCACATGCAGGCAGACAGTGGTGCACACATGTTTGCAGAGACAACTTTGTATACACACAGGCTTTGCAGTAACTGCTGTGACTGGCAGTGGCCCTGTGCAGCTTTCGGTTGTAGCACAGATTGACTGTGACATATCTTCGTCATCAATCTTCCTTCGGATTCACTCGGTAGCCTCTGAGCTTCGTCTACAGTCACAGAGGAACCTTACTGAGCCATGAGTCCTCTGACTGGACTACAAATTGGGAGTAATTGTAAGAGTTGAAATAAAAACTGGAGCTCAGCAGTAGATGTTGGAATTCCATTGGTATAATACATACAAATGGAAGTGTTCAATTGTAGCTTACAATCACTAGAGAGCTTCACACTGTGTATGCGGGCATATTTCTTTTTGTAAACTACAGTAACCTTGATGGGATTTTCATTGTATTTCAGTGTATGAGAAATTCCCAAAGGATTCTAATAGTAGTTCACAGATGTCTCTAACGGCACACTGACTGTATATAATTTATATGTCAGTGATGATTGTATTGGATTTTAATAGTAAAGAGTCTCTGGCTTTGCATGTCTTCAGCATCTTCAGAGACTGAGGGATAGTAAATGGTAAAAAAGTGTTTGCATCAAGCTCTCTTTCCAGTTTATTGCTTTAAGAGTGTGTGAGCTTCTTTTCAGGTCACAGATCATTTGTTTATTCATTTATTCTTCTATCTGTTTTGTTGCATCTCCATTCTCTTCCCCCCTTTTGCTCTCTCCTCACTGGGGTTGCCAGTTGCAAGCTAACTCTTCTAGATGGCTCTCCATAGTGCAGACCAGGCCTGGGGTTGTGTGTTTGTGTCTGTGCTCAGTTATGCAATGTGCTGGAGTTTGGTGCAGCAAAGACGAGGCCGACTGAGACAGCAACAGTCTCATCAAAGGAGTTAAGCCTCTGCTGCCGCCACTGTGTTATGTACAGTATATTGTGAGTAATTTAAGCATGCACCTGCGTTATCAATACATGCATCTGTCTTTTTTTTATTTGACCAACTAGCCATGTTGCACCTGTGGTGGTATCTAGGAATATTCATTCTCGTGTCATTGGTTAGTATGGTATCACACAAAATCAGGAAGGATTAGATTACTTTTAACAGAGGTGGGACAAGGATTGGGGAAGAGAGAAGAGAAGAGAATAGCTTGAAATTAAGAAATCATATTGCATCTGATGACAGAATTTAATATTGTGTGTGCGTGTGTGTGTGTGTGTGTGTGTGTGTGTTTATAGAGCTGCTGGTAGGGTTGGAGGAGTCAGCTTGTGTCTGCCAGGTGGTATTTAAAAAAAGAAAATGGTTAAAAGTCTGTGGTGTGGTCACCAGAGAGCTGCAGAGATGTGGCTTTCATGTCAGTTCAGTGCACACCAACTTTACACCATTACTGGAACAAAGGATGTGTGCGTGTGTGCCTGTGAATGTTTGTGTACCTGTTCACTGTAGTGAAGTACTCTTAATCAAAGACCCCTTGTGTACCGGGTTTCATCTTTCATGTTATCCAAAAGCACTCCGCTTCTTCTGTTCTATTGGTTCTTAGGAAACGAAATTTGCTGCATCAGTAGAAACACAATGTAGTTGCTGCTTCTCTCTGTCCAATATCCTGACAGTGTGTCCTGCTTAAGTCCTTTAGCCTTGACAAGACCCAAATGGGATCTGGGTTTAGGATGATTAAAGTTGTGCTGCCATGTTGCTTTTCAATAATTTAGTGTACATTTAACTCCAGCTTTTACTCCTCATGCTCCCTGTCCCATATATCTGCCAGCTCCTGTCTTGCCAGAAATGATGGTACTGCATGTGTGTGTGTGTGTGTGTGTGTGTGTGTGTGTGTGTGTGTGTGTGTGTGTGTGTGTGTGTGTGTGTGTGTGTGTTTAAGAGAGACACATGACCTTGAAGGTTAGTTATGTTTTACCAGTTCGCTAATGGAAATGGAACAAAATAAAACATCAGTGCACACATCCAACCTTTCTTCCTCTTGTGAGTTATCACAATTCAGGATGCACTGTTATAGTATTGTTCACTAGAAAGCAATCTTATTGGAGGACAAGAAATCTTGATGACCTGGAGAAAGGTTAACAGCTAGGGCTGCCATTGGGAATGAATACTAATCCGGAGTGTGTTTTTAGCCCCGTCATCATCAATGTTTTTTGGTAAACTAGGCTCATCATTTAACCAAAGATATATTTAACATTTATTTAATGCAGGGGGAAGGAATGAATGCTCAAAAGGCACTGTTTGCATGCAAAAGTAATAGAAAGCGAACTGTAGAGTGGTGCATGTGTGTGGACATGCGTGTTTGTGAGATATGGAGCAGCAAGTCTGGAGAGGTCACCAGCCTGTGCTTTAATTATTCCCAAAAGACGACAGGCAGCGCTTGAGTGGCTCATCGTAAATACACAGTGTCATGTGGGCTGGAGACAATAAATTGGTTCAGGTTTGTACACATTCACTCAGAGGGTGTACCGACTGCGCTGGTTAATGCGTGGCTCTATTCTGACTGCTTGTGGATGAGTGAAGCTCCAATGTTTTGACCAGGCAAATTATATAGTGGTTTGCTGCTCTGGGATTGCTTGTCATAATGTTTTGAAGCGCTAATTAGATAGCATTAATTGAAAGTAAACACGAATATAACTAAAATTGCTTTCAAACTTGACACCCAAACCGATGATGGATGCTGTAGTTCTGTAAATGTGGGTTTGCATTTATGTAACTTCAGATAAAAGTTTTTGACAACTGTTAGACTTGACTAGACTAGCAGTATTTATCTTGGCGGTGGAAATTAGGAAGCTTGCCATCTTGGACCTGCTTGTGACAACTGATGGTGGGCACAAATACCTTCAGCTGGGAGTGACAGACTGACAGACTTAGCCGAGTTTCCATGGTCGCACAGTACCATGGGAAATGGCTCAAGAGTGATGGATTTGATCAATTCTTCTCTCCTGTATTGAGAAAGCTTTCCAGATTATTACAACACGGATCTTGTTTTCATACCTTTTACCATTATTGTACCATTATTCCTTATTTATTTGTTTTTGTTGTTAGTTGATGCGATCTAAGAACACGGTGACATTGCTAAAAAAGACCAAAGACCATACAGGTTTTGAACAAACCCCTAGGCTAGCCAATTTATATATCATCCTATACTTACTCATTACTATTTTTCATGGATATAGCTAGGTAACTAGCTATGTAGGAAGATGACATCGACAGTTATAATCCTTCCTACAAAGCTGTGTACAACACTGAACCTATATGAGTCGCTGAACAAATTGGAGATGTTGGTAGTGATTTAGAGGTCTGGAACCAAGCTAGTATTCAGCAAATACAATCATAACCAATGCAGAAGAAAAAAAATGGCATACATCTGATGATGTTGGTGATATAATAATTTGAGATTTAAGCCCCATCTAACCATTTTCTGTGTAGTATTATTGAAAACAGTTGCCACACCCCCTGGCCATTGAAACGGTGACAACCAGGGACACAAATTGCTGTCAGCCTGTTGTGATTTATGACAGAATTTACTTCACACAGCTGCCTGTCCAGCATTGCTGGAGCCACTTGTGTGGACCATGTTCCTACTGTATTGATTTGCACTATTAGTTCTGCTCAATGCACTTCTGTACTGTAGCCTCACTCTTGTGACCAAAGGGTTTGACCACTGTCCAGTCCCCATACCACAGAGGTCCCTTATCATCGAGAGTCAAGTTTCCAAAGTAAATGAGCCCGTGCACTCTATCGAATTTGATTCAGGAGTTATGGTATGTGTACATTAGCACGTGGTAACACTATGCCTCCTATTGATTTCAAATTGTGGTTCATTTGTAAGTCTGAGGCTTTCATCCTCATGACACTTTGGTGAACTCCCCGCGGAATAAATGCTAGTAAAACGGCATTTTCTTTATAACTGTCAAAACTTGATCCACGTTGCCCTTTGTCTATAAATAAGGCAGCGTTGGGCAAATTGCCAAATACTGGTTGTTGTTTTTGACTTGCCCTGAGCAGATTGCGGCTTGTACGGATAGCTCTCGCCTGTCCAGTGATATAAATATCACTTAATCATGCATGCTGTAAATCTGGCGTCAAGTGTCACTGTCATGTATCATATCATACATGACAGCGACAGAGAACTAGTCGTATGAGATCAATTTAAATGCATTTTTGAGGTTTAATGAGAATCTGAACCAAGATACAGGGTCTGCTCAGGGATTGCTGAGCATGTGTTAGTCCACAGGTGCAGGACTGTGGAGGTTTATGTGATTCTCGCTGTCCAGAGAGAGAATTGAAATGCTAAGTGAGACGTAGTTTTGTGGAGGAAAGCGTCACAACTGAGCGAATGTTTCGGGTTTGTTCTCAAGGTGACCTGACTTCTCTTTGACTGAATGACAACGCTGCGTTTGATGAGCTAAAAAGAAGCTGAACATAAAGGAATTTCTTCTCAGGTGCTTGTTTGAATATAAAATGAGTGTATAAGGCTGACCCTGGGTCGTTTTGCTCGGTATTGTTGTTAAAGTGTGGAAGTGTAGCGGGGTTGAGTCTAACGCTTGCTGTCAGGTTGGCATTGTCCCTGTGGTGCTTGTAAGGGGACTGGCTTACAGAATGATGCGAAGCGCAAAGATTTTGTCGTCTCACTTTTCTCCCTGCCCTTCATGTGACCTCTTGGTCTCTAAAGGACCTATTCCTCCTCCTTTTATTCTATCTCTTACTTCATCTCCTTTTGTACCTGCGTGCTGTTTTTTAAAATCTCCTTTCTATAAATCACATTCCTAGGGATATAATTGTTTAGATGTTTTAGGATTGCAGGATTTTTCTAATGGGATTTACTGATGTTTTTTGCACTCCCGGTCCCCCTGCTGATTCCCTGTAGCTCATTATTTTTGTGTAGCTACTGTAGGTAATCTTCCACTCTGTCTCAAGGGACTCTGCTCCCTCCCCATTTTAATGCTTCTGTGTTTTCTTATCATTTGTTTTAGTAACCTTCACCTCTCCCAAGTGCCTTATCCAAACATACAGAGGCTTACGCTGCAAGAGGTTATGTGTATTTTAATGTTCACCACATGCACTCCATGCCCTACCACAAGTATAATTAATTCCTAAACATTTCTCTCTTATCTTTTACGTAACACATAGTTAGTATTCATATGATCCTTATTTTCAAATAATAAATCATTACAGAGATTTTCCTTGTTATTAATGCACACATTTATGCAGTGATGTGTGCCAGTACGTAATGAGCATCTATGCTTTACATGTAGGGGTACATCTTGTGTTATGTTCTGGTGTGCTATCATGATGATGCGAAAGCTAGCATTCTGTGTGCCAAACATGGCCGAGCATAACAAACGTTTGTAGGTTTATAGGTGCTTGCTCTTCGTAGCTGCGTTAAGCATAGAAAAATGAGCAATGTTCTGCATGTCCACATATGTACTATTTGAGGAGTTAAGAGCAAAAAAAACCCTAAATCTTTATGAAACCTGATTACAGATGAATTATGGGTAACTGGCCTTCTCCTATTGGCTGGTCTTTGTTGCCATGTCATTTAAGCATATTTAGTATTCCAGAGTGAAAGCCAGTTGTTTAAGTCCACCTCCGTAAATCTGTTGGCCTCTGAATACTGCCTCCTCTACATTGTTATATATTCTTATTCTCATGAGGAATATGGATTGTTATCTGTATTATGAGTTTTATATTGACATGTATACAGTGTTTGAAGGTCATACTGGAGACATATAAAAATGTATTTCAATATGCAAGCTTAAACTGGAGATTATAATTAGGGTTAAGTAAATGTATTCATAATTGAATAATGTATTGATTGCTTCTCGATTAATTCATTGTTTAGTCCATTAAATGTCAGAAAGTAGTGGAAAATGTGCCTAACAATTTTTCATAGCCCACGTTTCCAAAACCTAAAGGTATTACATTTACATATATTATAAATTAGAGAAAATCAACCAGTCTATACATTTGGGAACCTGGAAGTATATCTGGTATTTGTTTTGATACATTTTTAATTGATTATCTAAATAGTTGTTGCTTCATTTTCAGGTCAACAACTAATCGATTTATTCAGCATTAATTGTAATGACGTGACAAATTAGTGAAAGCACTCTTTAGTCAGCCAGTCTGCACCATTGCTTCACTGAGCCATCGAGCACTCCAAGTCTTTTTTGCTCATCGGGATCTTCAGTATTGTGTTTAATGTTTATTTATTATGTACCAACTAGTCAGGTAAAGTGTACTAGTTCAGGATAAGATTATGCCATTGCAGCAACCCTTTCCTGAGCTGCTGAGGCAGCAACAGTTCTGGTTTGAAGGCGTACAGGCGACAAACCCTGAGCACCTAATGGCCATGGGCCGTGTAAATGGTTGGTTATGACCTTACTAAAATCTAGATGCTCTGTCTCTGTCTGCAAGATCCTCTACACACGCACACACACACACACACACTCACAGGGCTCTGAACACACAGTCACACACACAGAGGAGGAAAGACAGAGAGGTTCCCAAGGTACCAGACCTTGAGGAATTGCCTGTCACCGTATTTGTGTGTGCTGAGATGTGGGTGTATGTGCGCACCAAGGCTTTTGCAGACAGAGACAGAGCTGTATGTGATTGCAGCTGCATACATACAGAAGGTGTGTGTCCTTGCCCGTGGTTCTATATTTATGTGTCGTTAGCCTCAGAAAGACCTTAATATACAGCAAAACGTGCATCTAGGTGAACCATCTGTTATGGCAGACACGCACACATTTTTCTATAGTTTTTATTCCTTCAAACTACTGGTCCCAGATGTAGTATTACACAATTTGAGTCTGACGGTTCTATTTAATGCATTTTTACCTTCTTTGCTAAAGGCTAATTTCTACATACTCAACTAAACCAACTCCAGCTGGAGAATATTAGTGTGTCTGTCAGCTGCAGCTAACAAGCCTAGACTGCCAGTGTGGCCATGTGGGTAATGTTGCTTATAGGCATATTATGGAATACATACTATAACTAGATATTTCACTTGCTACTGTTTTAACTGCACTAAATCCCCTCAAGCTGAGATAGAGACTTCCCCTCTTGCAGCGCATAATTCTGGTTGCACAACAAATGTTAGTGAGTGTTTACATTAGTGCAGCAGCCTAACAAAGTGCTTATGATGTTTACCTTAAGATAATAATTCGCACAACCATTTGTTCCGCTCATGGCTATGTTCTCCCAACCAAAATATTTCTCACCCATCGTGGAAAAACCTCTGAAAGACCATTTTAAGAATAATTAAACAATGCCCTTCAGCCTGTCCCCGCCTTCTACACCAATGTGAAAATTAACCAAATACGGGTAGGGATTTGCGGGGATATCAGGGGTTGTGGCTTTCTGCTAGGCTAGCTCACTCGGACCACCAGATGGCTTGCTAACTAGGCATTTACCTTACTTCTTGTTAAGAAACAAATATTTGTATTGCATCACAGATAGGCATCTCATCTCCCTGTTGTTCTTTAGTTTTGAATGCATAGTATGTCCATACAAAATTCTTCAAATTCACTCAACTGCACTTGTAAAGGAGATGGTGATTCGTCATGAGGTAGTTATATAAGTCGATTTTTGAGAAATCTTTGATGTGTCAGAAAACAAACGGGTACACAACGACGCATGAAGCATCTTCAACCACAGCGCTTGTTGAAAAAGTGTGCGTGCTTAGCAGAACCCACAAGTGATCACCTTTAATGTAAACACGGATGAATGCAGTTCGATCACAGCCTTAGTCTGGGATCGGCCATTTACTTTGTCTACCTCAGCTGACAACCCATCATGAGCCTGCGGTGCAGTGGCATCACAAACAAATGTTAGAAATGTTAGATCTTCCTCAGCTCAAGTGAGAGAACTCTAAATATCCACTCAGTGACTTAAACCTCATTGCTGATTGCTGATTGCCTAAATAGATGATGTTTTAATGAGCTATGCTTGAATAAAGCCAGTGTCTTAGACTAACTTTAGCCGGGCTGAGGCTGTGATTCTGCCTAGGACTTGGCACCATATTGGCTTGTGAAGAGCTACGCAAATCTTGACGTTTCCCTTCCTCCGTCCTGCTGGTAGCTGCAATGATATTTTTCCTCCTGTTGCTCCTCTGTAGGCTGGCCTTTAACATGCCATCATGCTGAGCGCCTGCAGGGAAGACACACACGTGTCGCATGACGTGATGACTCAGGCTTTAATGCCCTACCACATGGCTGTCATGCGCACAGCCCTTCCCCCCTCTTCAGCTCTCAGCCTGTTGGTGTGTGTAATACAGGCCTATATTTAAGTGTGTATGAGTATGTTTATGTCCAGCATGTGTGTTTGTGTGTGGAACGTCCCTGGCTGAAGGGCTGTTTGTGCTTTTCAACCTAATTGAAGCAGAATGTGGATTATGTTGTGATGTGAAATGTGGGAACGGCGGGGGAGGGGCAAAAGGGTTGAGACAGACATCTCAGGACTTGAGGGGACGTATGGTGAAGAGGGAGAATGGGAGAGAATAAGAAGGGAGCTACACTTATGTATGTCCAGAGACAAAGCTATATGGTACATTGTGTCTGTTTGCTTTAGCATCATCCAGAGTGGGAGTTGGCAGACTCAGCAGGAGGGATGCATGCTGTGTAAATCCTGGAGACTTCTAGAATAGCATCAGCATGGTGTAAATCTGTAAAGATACAGACACCTAAAAGTGCTGCAGATCTGCCCTTGGTTTGTCATTCAGTGCGGCACAACTAAGCCCGAATCCCTGCAGCTATAGGAGAAAAAGCAACAGGCAGAGTGGAGGGATGAAATCACTGCAGACTGACGAAGTTGCATCTAAGTTTAGAAAAGTGAAGAGGAGGAAGAGAAATTAGAAGTAGATAAAGCGCACTGTAGGAGTGTCTGCATATGGAGTGGAGCCAGAGTGGTCGCAGCCATTTAAGCTCTGTGACTCAGGGCCCTGGTGTTTTGTGGGTAGGGGTTTGCAGAGATTGGAATTGCAACAATTGGCTCCTGACCCACCTGTAATAAGATCGCTGTCCAAGCAGCCACATGTTGGCTGTTTGCCAACTGTATGAGCAGGATGAAATGTCAGACCCCTAGGAGGTGGGAGACGCCCACTATTTCTCACCCAGCACACGGAGCACTGCAGATCCCTCCCCCCTGTCTCCACCATACTATATACAAAGCATCCTTTTGTTTTTGCATCTTACTCCTTTGATTCATAACAAGGACAGTCTGTGAAGGAAAGGACAACCTTGCAGCTTGTGCATCACCACTTTCATTTCAGTGATGAAGCAGCTAATTTGTTTGATAAGCCAGAAGCCCTTGCCATCTCCCAGACACCAGCGGGAGTGAATGATGAACAGGCAGTGCGAGAGGTCTCAGCTAGCCGTGCCACTAGGCCCCCATTAAGCCTCGATTGGGGTCTATCGCCATGATTTCTCTTCCTGTCTGGTGCCTGGCAACGCCTTTGCTTTCGCATTAGACGTGAGTGTCGATGATTGCTGATAACACGATGAGGGAGGACAACGGTGAGCGCATTAACCCTCACTGGCACTGTTGCAGACCTGACAATATTAGCATCCAGAGAGATAACACATGCTGTTAACCCTTTCACTGACAGCCACATCACAGACAGTAAAACAAGGACTGCCTTTAATGTAATTGGCTGTATGGTATACTATACTATAATGTACTATACTATATTGTACTATACTAAAATGGAATTGTGGGAGAGATTTCATTTTCCACCTTGCTGTCTGTATGCAGTTCTCAGTGTACCGATCAGCAGCTGGCCATGGTGCCCATTTTTAGAAACTGTTGCTGCATTGCCATACATTTTTAATGGCTATGGCCGTCGTAGCAGGCTTTGTTCTGTGTGTGTGTGTGTGTGTGTGTGCTTGTGCATTTACTGTATGTGTTTTTGTGTGTGTCCTTCATGGGAGCCTGTACATAACGTGTGTTCTGTATGTATGAGGTAGCTAGGGTAAGGGAGCCAGGTAAAAAGCAGTTGTGTGCAGTACTACTGTATGTGTGTGTGTGTGTGGAATCCTCTGTCAGCATATGCGTACATTTGTACGTGAGCGTCTGTTTCCATTTGTGTTTGTACATCGTTTTGTTTGCTAACAGTGATTTGGACACTAATGTGATGCGACAGCTTTGGACCTCAGACACACTCCCTGAATCATTTTGAATAAGACCTGTGGGGCTCAGATTCCCAGAGGTCTCCCTATTAATGCTTTCATGGCTCTTGTGCATCTCTGCAAAATTAATTTGATGCTTTGCCAAAGCTTAAAATAACTGGGAGTTGTCCAAAATAGAAAAGAAAACAAAGCCCATGAAACCAAACATTTTACATGGATTATTTTGTGTTTTTTTGTTGTGAAAAATATCATCCACTTTGGTCCTGTTGTGCATATATTTATTAAATTCCTTGTCATAAATGTATCATTAATAACATTAGCATTAATTTTACCTGGTCAGTTGATTACATTTCCGCTGCATGCCAACCACAATAGTTTGAAAGAAGAAAGAAACATCACACTAGATCCTCAATTATCTTTACTGTAAAGAACATGCAGAAAAATATGTATTGCAGCTTTAATTAATCCAGGATAATACAGTGTTAGCCAGTTCATAGTATGATCTTTTAATCCTCGTCTGTCTTAGTTCTTTGAATGCAGAGGGCAAATAGATTAGTTAAACTTGAAAGTAGTAATCTTGGATAACTGCGTGCTCTCATTTTGGAATACAGTATGACTAGAGAGCTGAAATCAGGATCAACTGTCATGTGATTGGCTTTTTTTCCCTCCACATACGATTAGCTGGCACGGGACCACGGCTTAAGGACATTGCATGTTTTGCTGCAGCTGCTTAAGGGTTAATAATTTAAGACCAAGAGCAGAATGTCTTATTTAAAAGCATATTAACTATGAGATGCGAATCTGCAAAGAGTGAGAGATGATGAAACACAGCAGAAAATTGTACATAAATTACATGCATCGGTTTGTTGCCTCAACTCACTTTGTACTTCCCTTTTAACACCGAACCAAACTAAATCATGAAATAAATTTAAAATATATGCATTTTATGAATGATGCTATTACTTTTTAAATGTACAGACATCATAAGCAAATCATTTCAGTAGGGGTATTGTTCAAAGTGATGTCTGCTGCAATTCAAGAGCCCTGCAATAGATACCTCTTGACTCAAAAGAACTGGGCTTGTTATTTAATAACTTTAATATCAACAAATTTGATGATTTTGCAGTTCACCCTTATAAAGACCTTTGCTTTGAGTTGTCCTTCTGGCTCACTCTTAGACTGAGATATACAGCACTTAGGGATGCTGGGATTCATAATGTCTGGAAAGACAGATACTGTAGATGCTGCAAATAAATCTGTATACACACAGACACACACTTATGTGTACACATACTTACACAGCGATTGTCCTGGTTCCAAAGAACGGTACCAGTGAGGTGCCAACACACAGGAGTCACTTTATTGCCAGTCATGCATACACGCAGCTCTCAAACTGCGGTGTAGTTACACTATATATGTTTGTGGATACGTGTGTTTGTGTGTGCTGAATATCAGCCGTCATGGTTGGTTCAGGTAAAGCGATGGAAGAAGAAGCAGAAAGAGGAAATAAGAAGAGAGAGAGAGATCAGACGGAGAGGCGATGGAGATAAAAATGACAGAGATGGTACGAGCGAGGGAGGCGGAGGGGCGACAGAGGGGATTAGTAGCAGAGCGAGGAAGATGCTCTTTCTTTTTCATGCTCTCACTCCTTCCTCTTTTCCCTGTGTTCCACACACAATATAGGCACTTTGCCTTACAAACAGGGATCAAACAGCATACATCCTGGCCCATGTGCCCTCCACGCTGCACAACACATGTCTATAAAAACACACACATTCACAAGCAGGGGCAATCCTCTTGACTTATGTAACTGCCTTTGTTGCACTCTGCACTCACTTTAGACTCCTCCCTCTGATGGCCTGTATATGGTGTGTGAAGTGATTATGTGTGTGTCTGTCTCTTCCCCATCCTCTCTCTTCTCTCTTAACCTATCTGTTATAATCCCTAGTGCTGCAGAAATAAAGTAACACACAAACGTACTGTGTGTGTGTGTGTGTGTGTGTGTGTGTGTGTGTGTGTGTGTGTGTGTCGTTGGGACACATTTTTATATTGCACAGATGGATGGATGACTCATCAAAGTGCTGTTGTTTAATTAAGTGCATAGTGTGTTTGCCTGTGTGAATGTGTGCTCTTTTTATTAATCCTGTCATTCAGACGGAATGTATTTTCCTTTCTGGAGTCTTGAATTACTTAATCCAATCTAATTCGTCACCTGCATTAATCCATAGCCTCTCTGGTTCTCTGCTATCTAGGCCTGGTCTGTTCCCCTGTCATCTTCATTTGTGAGTGTATGCAGCCATCAGTGATCAGTTGAAATCATTTCAATCAATCACGTCAGTTGTTATGACGTGGTAGTCCGATATAAAGATTTTCATGTGCTATATTTAAGGCAGATGTACTTTGTCTAATACTACTGCATTTGATAAAAGGATATGTTTGTAGAGCCTGTGGAAAGTGTGAAAAGTTCTTTTCATATTTTAGAAGCATTACACTTGCACTTACATTCATCCATCCACCCATCCATTTTAAGCCACTTGTCCTGGTCAGGATAGGTATTTTTATACATTTACTCGAGGACTGGGATCAGATTGCTTGTTTTGACTGATATAATATATTTAGTCAGCCATATCACAGGATAAGGATTCCTCAATTCCTCTCAACTGAGAAGCTAAGATTTTGGTCTTTGAATGATCAATTACCAAAATATTTGCTGATGGATTTTCTGTACTGTTGATTTATCATCTCACCATCTTAGCTCTACTCAACAAGCTTGCCGAATATTAGATTGCTATCAATTATGTATGGGCATCAGGCAATGATTTATAATGATTTTGTTGACTCTTTGACCTTTAGTCTGAAAAGATTCTTCAAAAACAAATGGCCATGATTTCCACGACATTTGGTTGTTCAGAGTAGAAAGAGGGTGAATCTCTATATTATTTATGATCCCCTGACTTTTCCTCCTCCTAGTGTCTGTATCAGGCCAGAATGTCTACTAGAAAAGTGACATGTATTTACAGAGTAGAATAAAGGCCCTGATATACTCCAATACTGACATAGACACAAACAGAAGGCTGGTGCTCACGGCTCTGTTTATTGTACACTCGGTGTCTGCATAGGTAGACATGTTTCCATGTGTGCAGTGGATGTGCACTGTCATAAATGTTGTGCTGCATATGGGCGTCTTTGCAAACGTTATTCCCATGTCTGCGCGGGGCTTGATGAGATACACGTCATGCTGACAGCTATGTAGATGATGATAATTTGATCTTCTTTTGATTTGAATGACCCCTTAACCCTTCGTTTAGTGCCATGCTCAGAAGAAAATTTGACATATTTGCAATAAAATTAGTAGAATGATGTTCGTTCCATCAAACACTTTTTGTATTTTGTGCTCTTTACAAATATATTTCAGATGGCCGACGTTTGTAGAATGAATCAAGTAGGAATTCGGCATTTTGCTTGAGGACACTTCAGCAGGGCAGATGGTCACCATCGTAGGTGCTTGAACCTCTGTCTTACAGTTGAAGGACATCTTCCTTTACTGACTATGCCACCCTGCTGCCCTCAGTGTGCATGAGTGTGTCAGAGATCAGGGTAGAGAGAAAATGCAGATGCTTCACAAACTGCAACACAGCAGTGCTTCTGTGTGTGTGTGTGTGTGTGTGTGTGTGTGTGTGTGTGTGTGTGTGCGTGTGCTACTTCACTGGCAGCCTCCAGTTCAGTGCTGGGGATACTTGGCCTTCTGTCTCGCATTAATCAAAGAGCAGAGGACAGCACTCTGATTAATATTTTATATGCTGCATGACACTTTTGGCGAGATGCCCTTCTCCAGTGTGCTATTGGCAAAGTGACAACCATACAATGTACCAACGGTGTGTCTAATTAGTCCTAAAGCAGACACAACAGAATTCCTGCCAGTGGGGAGTGCTGTATAGATAACTCAATCAGTCTGGATAAATCTATAGATGCTGGTGTTGAAGGTCTGATGGTGTCATTTCTGCTTTTATTCATTGAGATTATTGTTATCTGCAATCTGGTATCACTGTAGTGTCTCTTTTCCTCTTCTAGTCTGTCTCAGGTTACCCTTCATTTGACCTCCCTAACTGTACAGTACTAACCCTTTCATCTAACTTTGTGTGTATTTGAGTAACATAGATGGCACAACATTATGCTAAATCTGCTCTGAACCGGTTCTAGAAAGACAGGGTTTGTCCTATTCTCTCCTCCTTATGGCATTTCTCTGTAACAATTTTATGTATAACAGTCAATTTCGATTAACCAACACACCAACACACCAACACACACACACACACACACACACACACACACACACACACACACACACACACACACACACACACACACACACACACACCAGTTTCTGAGGTGTGAGTGTACAGTCAGTCAAGTGTTACTGCACGGCTGGCAATATACTGACTCTTGCTGTGCTGGCAGCTTACAGGCACCTGTCCTTGAAAGTAGGACCTGGCTCTGCATTGGTTGTTGGCACATTGAAACATATTAGAGGCCAACAGTGGCTAATCTCCCGTGGTCCTACCTTTGAAAAGATTTGTTTGATATCAGTGCCAGAGGGGGCATGTGTGTGTGCGTTTGTGTCAGGAGAGAGAAGGGATGAGGGAACAGACAGACAGAGACACACACACACACACACACACACACACACACACACACACACACACACACACACACACACACACACACACACACACACACACACACACGCAGTGCAGTTCACTTTGATTGCTTTGAGTGTTGGGAATATGGTGCTGATAGCTCCAGGAACAGGCTTAATGACTGTGTTGGTTTGTAAAATGTTTTTAGCTTTGTAAATGATGCAATGTTCATTTTAATGCGCCTGTTTCTCACTATCTGACCAACTACACTTCCAATGTATAGTACAGTAGAGTACTGGCACTTGCCTAATTAGGATTAGATTAACGGACGTGTTTGATGAGAAAGCTCTTCAGTCCGGATGCATTTCATTGCCTTTGGAGCTTGTATTAAAACAAAGACTCATGATCTCGCAGTGTGAATGTGTTAAAGGTTAATTTGGCTTTAAGTTACATTCTAATCAAACATTTTCCTCCCTTCCACTTTGAGAGGGTAATACATAAAGCCATCTAAATGCATATGCTGGATCCCATTTGCCACATCCATTATTCATAGACAGGAGGAAACCCAGTCACAGACTTTTAAGTCTGCAGTTGCTTGTGTCTTCCTCCCAATCTCTTTCCCTCTTTTTCTCCCTCTTTTTCTCCCTCTTTTTTCTGTATATAGCCAAACCATGTTCCTCCTTAAATTATTCTCAACCATGTCACTTTTTTTTGTCCATTTGGGTTTTGTCTTTCAAACTGTTATAATTGTTTTCTCTCCCTCTTTTTCTACCCCTCAGCCTTATGGTATCTTTTGTCTCAGTCCTTGAATCTCTCACCGTGTAAGGCAGACATTGATCGTAATTGGGTGGAGCATAAAAGCCTTGCAAGTCAGAGACAAATTATTACATTTATATTTTATATATGTAGTACAAGCATTTCATCTGGACTCGTCCTTTAAATGCCTCCTCACTCTCCCCGTCCACCATATCCGATAACAGGCATGTATCGCTGTAAAACATTATGTTTACATGTCAGAATTGATCAGATGTCCGGGAGAGTTTTGTACCTAGCCCTGCTGGTGTTACATACCCCATTGTTTGGTCTATCTCATAGTCTGTTTATAGATCTGTTTTCATAGTGAGCATGTTCAATATGTGCAATCCAATGACAACAGTGGGCTGAATGTGTGAGGTGAGAAAGAGGAATAAGAAATGTGTGCAAAGTAATTACAAGTATCCCTCTGGGGACCTGGCAGGGCCGTGGTTCATGTTTCATTTATACAATAGATTTAGCTTGTTACATAAGACATTAGATGAAAAGCTCTGACAATCTAAAAATAAACGTATGAGCCTTTAGTTTTAATTTAAGTGTTAAGATCCTCATAGTTAAAGTAAATTGTTTTCTTAATGAGATACATGGAGTTATTGTTGGGAGGTATTTGAAACCATAGTGCAGTTCTGTGAATAGTTGGATAAAGAGTGCCAATATTATTAAAAGGTTAGGAATTAATTGTCCAAATTATAGACAGTAAACTTTTCTAGTCTTAGAACACCAAAAAAGTCTCATGACCCACAGCTTTACTCAGTTTTCAGTGGCAGCGGTAGTAAACTGACTTTATCCTACCCAGCACCAAACGGCAGACAGGCAAAGTTAGCGACTAGTTGGTGAACATAGTGGGAAGAGTTGATGGAGACCTAAACAGAGCTAAAAGGAGAGTGAATTTTACAGTTGTCAAATGGCCAGAAACATGACTCAAAATGAATGCTAAAGTTGCTGTCCACCAAACAATCTGTTAATGCTGGATTAACATCAAAAGGCTCAACACAGGAGGTACCAATAGTTCAACAATAGTGAAGACTCTTTTAACACAACATATATTTAGTCTTGACTCATTTTTTTTTGTGACTTCTCTGTTCCTATTCATGACAGATGATAGATGATAAGCACTGGAAAGTAAAGAAAGGCAGTAAGCAGGGAAAGTAGTTCAGGTGGGATTTAATCTGAGGCCAGCAGGTGAACATGTGGCTCCAGAGGAGACCGAACCAACTCACTCTCCTTTTGCTACATGATAGATGATATCTGTTATGGTCTCCAGCACAGTACTGATGTGTTTGGTTGTGTTGCTAACTTGTGAAGTTCTTTCCCCTCCGGTCTGAATGTTACTCACACACACAGAAACATACCGTTTTTCCATTAGCCTGGGTCCGTCCCCTTCAGCCATGCTGTGCTGAGCCAAGCCGTGATGACATGTGTTTCCACTTCGGGTTGCAGCGGCATACTGCTGCCATGGTAGACTGTCATCTTAAAATTTATGCTTATCATACTGTTTACGTTTGCTTTTTTTAACGGGGGGGAGGGGGGGAGAACCATAGTAATAAAAAGACTTGTTCTTTTAAGTAACCTGCTATATGGGCTATATAGTTTAGAGAACATTATAGATAACTGACAAAAGAGCTGTCTGCTATTCAACACCACGGGCAGTGCCGTGGATTTATCAACACTCAGCACAGTTAGGCTTCTGAAATTTCAGAACCACAGTTGGGGCCATCTAATTTGCCCAAACCTCAGTCAGATAAAGGATTAATGAGTCAGCAAGACAAGACATATTCAATAAAACAGAATTAAAATTCAAAGAGGTCCAGTTAGAGAAAATCTCCTAAAGCAAAGGTCCAGAACATTATAATGTCTCACTTGCATTATGATTCAGTTCCACATATATTAAAGTAGCCTATAGTGATATCAACGTCTGTATGTACAGTAGTCCTCTCATAATAGATAAATGTTCTTTTCTCATTCCAAGTTTAAATGGCTGCATTTAGAAATGAAATACATGACAGAGAGCTTTTGAAAAATGCGCATTGTGAAATTATGTGCTTAATCTCCATCTTTCCTTCTTATATCCCACTCCCCCACTTTCTCTTGTTCAGTGAGAGAAGTGAGCTCTAGCTCAGTTTTCATATTGAACTGAAGGGATAATGAATGATAAATAAAACTGGAAAATAGAGTTGGTTGACACTGTTACGACGTACGATGCATGCAATCGGTCTGTGAGGTTCCGGGTCTGCAAAACCAGTACTGTAAAGGCTACAAAAGCTGCACCAGTTGAAATAGAAACGCACTCAAAATTGAATAATTCTCAATAATTTATTGGTTACAGGTCCAGGTCAGGATAGGACAGCATCTGACGGTCCGTGATCTGCCCATCAGTGACATGGGTGGAGATTGGAGATAAATTAGGACCATATCTGACTCACCAAACATCTATTTTTCAGTGTGTATTTTTTGGTTAAATAACGGGCTCATCTGGCTGTCCTGATTTTGCCCCAAAAATGTCTGTGGACACTGTAAGTTCGTATGAGTTACTGGGTGTAAAAGCTGAAGCTTAAAACTACAGTAAAGTTGGAAATCAGAGGGCAGATTTGATGTAGACTGCAGAGCGCGTTGAGAGTTCCTGCCTCTGTTACAGTTCATGCTGTAATTGGCCAAGTGGGGTTCAGAGCGCTATCGTGTTAGCAGCAGATGGAGCCGGTGTTCTTGCACTCGTCCATGGGCCAGGGCTCATGTTTAATACATAGTCACCTTGTACCCGGCTGATGTGCGCTATGGGAGATATTCACGTAACAATGAACACAAACTGGGTGTGTGAATTGTACATTGGTATTCGATTTTCTCTACTAGACTTAATTCCTGCGAAAAACACATACATTGCTACTTCTAAATGCATAAAATCAAAATGATGTCTTAGAGAATCAGTTCGGAACAGGCCACAGCAACACTAAAGTCACCTTTTAAGCTGAAATTAGAGCCACTTGTCCCTTGCAGACCTTGTTGTTTAGCTCCATCGCCTGTTGAAACATAATCCTTTAACTGGCTTTGCATTGCTATCACAACAGCAGAACTTATGATTTCTGCTGCTGTCTGTCATACTCATGTAAATGAGACTATTAAACGGTTTGACAGTTGCAGTAGCCGAGCTAAAAATCACACGTTTGTCCTATCCAAGATGATCAGGGTAGAGAAATGTCCAGCATTGTCGTACAATGAATATTCTTCTATTCTTTCTATGTTCTATTCATCCACTATCTCACTCTCTTTGGTGAGTTCAACCACTTCCTCTTTCTTATCTCACTCTCTCTTTCTCTTCCATCCCCCTGTCTCCTCGTTTTATTTTCACCTCTTCTCTCCTCCCTTTTTGTCTCTATATCTCTCATTTTCTCTCCTATGCTATGCATGTTTTTGCAGGAGGGTTTGGCCACAAGCTGTTCTGCTGACTCAACATTTGTTCCTTCATAGTTTTCCCCTTCACTCCCTCCCGCTTCCCTTCTGTCTCATCCTCGCTCCATCTCTGCTCCCACCCTCCCTTCTTCTTTCCCGCCTTCGATCCCTGCAGCCTGTGAATTTCCGAACCTTGTTCCCTGCTTTTATTCAGTCTCTTCTCCCTCCCACCCTCCTTCTCATCTCTTTTTTCAGACATTTGCCGCACAGTGGCCGTACAGTAGCTCAGTGCTGAGTTGTCCTGCTAAAATTAGATGATGTCCTGGCTTATTAACACCCTACTACTGGGCAGAAATGGCCATGCTCCAGAAACCAACAATCCACATTATCCCTACAGCAATGGGGTAGGGATGGGGGGATACTGTGTATCACCACTGTGCCCGCCTCGCCTGTGCTGGCTCAGGCCCAGACTAATTCGTAGACAATGTTTCTTAATAAAGCCTTGCTTCTAGTACAACTGGCTACTGTAGCCTTTTGTTTTTTAGCATTGTGCCTCATAGTAAACTTCACAGGTCAGTGAGGGAGACTATAAGACAGAATGGTGGCTAGTATCATACTGTGTATTATTTTGACAGCAATAAACTACCCACAGTAACTAAATCAAGTGAAAAATGGTCTGTACAGTGTCATTAAGGTCACACATGCATGTCGGTTACGTCAGATTTTGTTGACACGTGGAACCCGCCAGTGCAATCCTCATTTTGTAGCATCTTTCAGCCACTTCTCAGCTGCCCACCTGCAAACTATAAGAGCAGGCCCTAATTTTTCATTTGAATTTGGATTACTGCAATGTTGAACTGTGCACCTCAGCAAATGGTTATTGTCAAGAATGTCATCTAGATGAATCTTGGGGACAGGGGTTCTAAAAGATGTGTATGTGTGTGTGTATGGCAATGTTTTCCAAGGTGAGTGTGTGGAAGCTGAGGCAGCGACAAATACTCAGCAGCTCCATCGCAGTTTAATTGTTTGCCTGCATAATAAATCAAATGTGTCAGGGGATATTATTTATACAAGGGCTGTGTTAAACAAATGAATCACCAGTTTGCTCAACTCTAGGTTTTTCTTGGTGTGTGCAGCTGTGTGTCAGCGCCTGCGGGTTGCGTTTGTGTGTTATTTGCCTGCATTTCTGTGTGATTGCATGACAATACTCATGCTGTCTTTTTTTCCATGTGTGATTCTAATATTCATGAGGGAGCATGAATCTCATCGCTTCCTCACGCTCTCGGTCATTGATGTATTTGTTGCTATCTGAATGCTCTGGCAGTGGGAGGGGAAAGGAAAACACATTTACACAAATAACTCTTAGGGTCCCTATAGAGCTACAGTGTGTAAACCTCTAAAAGTCAGAGGGTGAAGACCTGCATCCAGAGAGCTTTTTGAGCTTGCACTGTGCACCAGTGACTTGGTAGGATGCTGCTCATTGTTCCTGCTGTTGTTAAGCGACAGCTGAAAACCTGTTTAAAGCAGATTTTTGCTCAAGTTGAGACGTTTTCAAATTTCACTGACCTTTGTGCTGCTCAGCAAAAATAAATGCCCTGCACTGACCCTCTCTGTCCGGAGCATGTGTTTTTTTTTTTCATCTGAACCAAGAAAACCATGTCAGCATTGTAAAGAGAGCTCCCTGGTGTGCACACAGGCTATTTCTACAGAAGAGACAGAAAAAATATAGAGCATTGTTGATCTGAGGCAGTACATTTCCAAACGTATGTTTTGTGCCTGGAAGAAAGCATGGGGGCTATTAATTAACTGATGCATTAAAAAGCATTTAGAATATAGTTGTCCCTTTTAAATTATGCACCTCAAAAAGTTATTATTAAAGAATACAAAAAAGAAAACATCATCAGATGTGCCAAGTCAAGATAGAGCGACAAAAAAAAGGCTGACTTAAGGAAGGCAGAGCTAAGTGCCTGGGAATAGCTGAGTGCCGGCCACAGCGCAGGGCTGGATCATGGCCTGAAGGAACGGAGATGCAGCTCCCTCAGCAGCCTTAAAATTTGATGCAAACAGCCGCAGGCAGCCGGAGGGAGGGCAGGATATAGGTGACATGGGAGCGTTCAGGCAGGTTGAGGTCGAAGTGGGCTGCAGCATTATGGATGATTTGTAGGGTATCACCTCCAAATGGGAGCTGAGTAATGTTTGGACGAGCAGCTGAGCCGAGTCCTTTGCGGCTGTGGTGGGGGTCTCTGCAAGATCGTTGTTTCTCCAGGCTTATTGCTGTATTGTTTCCTTGCTTTCTTGTTGTGGAGGCATTTTCTCGTCCCTTTTCCTTTCTTGCCCCTATCCTCCTCATTTTTTTCTTCTATATTTCATTACTTCGACTACTATTTTTGTATTGCCTCCCTTCCATTCCTTCCGTTTTCTGCCTCACAACTTCCATCGCCTCATTGCTGTCTCTGGGTCCAGTGTGGTGCAGCCTGTTCCCCGTGGTCCCGCCTCCCCCCTGGCAGAGTTGATGTATGAGTGGCTAGCTTTGACGTCACTTCAGGCCCAACGTCATAGCAACTCAGCGCTCACAGGCTTGGTCTTTCTGGTGCTTTCTCTCAGTGCCTCTCCCTTATTCCTTCTCCTCTTTATCGTCCATCAATCACTTCTCTCCTCTTCTGTTTTCTCTTCCTCTGTGATATCTCCTCTCTTTTACTGTTTCTCCTTCTTCACATCCATTTCTTTATCTTGTGTATCATTTTTCATTGCTCTGACTCATGCCAAAACGTAGTCTTGCCTCTCTTCTTTGTCCACCCTCCGTCTTGTTCTCACCCTTCTGGTGCTTTCTATTCTCGTCTAAAGCTCCATCCTCTTCTCCACTTTTCTATTTATTCCTCTCGCAGACACACAAATATAGAGAGGCATGCCATGTTTGAGGTAAGCAGGCGAGCAGCAAGCCAGCCCCTCTCTCATGTGAAATACAGGCTCATCCCTATTCAATTACACTTATCAAGATCAACTCTATTCCTGGATAACATGGTTTTATAAAACCTGCAGTCTGTTTCCCACTGTGCTCAGCCAGTTCTCTCTATGACAACTTTGCTGTGCCAGATGCCCAGTGACTCACCTTTTATTTTTGAGGAAAGTTGCCCATGGCTTTGACAAAAATAAATACAAGACGAACGGTATAAAAGTGAATTATCAGTCAACTTTGACTTGCAGAATAGCTCGGGAAAATTTCATCGGACCTGACAGGACGTGAAGCTGACCCACTTTCTGCTTTCGCTCTCCGTCTTCCTCTCTTTTCCTGTTTTCTTGTCTCGCTCCTGAAGCTGCCTGCGGTCAGTCCGTCCACTTTTTTTTGCCTCGGTGCAGTGCGGTGAGAGGGCCGCAGACCGAGAGGGAGAGACCTTGCTTGGTTAAAATGGTATGAGGAGTGCTCTTGTCAGCAACTGTGACACATCTCCTACTGAGCCTGTCCCATGTGGACGGAGCTGAGGCACTGCGGAGTAACTTTGGGTCATGTTTGTTAAAATACTGGAAGAAATGCGACTATGGCAACTGAGATGTCGAGGAACTTTTCTTGTAAAGTGAAACATGTCATTTTATGATTCGGGAAAGGTCATGTACAGATTCTTTTTACGGGTTATTTTTGCATTCTGGCATTTGTAGTGCTCTGAAGACTTGGATGGAAGATTTTTATTCAGCAGTTCGATAAAACTTGTCAGTCACAGTGTGACCAGTAATACATCTTTCTATTCCCATTCCCATACTGCTATTTTTATTCCAAACAGTGTTGCCTCTGCATAACAGGATAACAAAATAGAATTGATCACTTTGTCTGCACATGAGGATTTTTCCAGGTCTATGAACATGTTTTCCTCTACTGTGGGAAAAATGCATTAATGCGTTCCATTTGGTTCAAGGTTCATAAAAAAAGTATAATCATGTTCATTTATGGCACTCTGAGTCTTCTACTGTCTTTCTGTCTCGAATGCTGTGAAATATTTTGTAAATGTTGTTATACCATGTTAAAAGCCAATGATGTGAAAACAACCCACTGAAATTGAAGTTATGTTATTTCCCTCCCTGGCGTGAAATCGAGGCAAAGACACACTGCCAGAGGAAACGTATTTTATAGGAAACACATTTTGACACAACGGTGGTAAATAGCTGCCCAGTGCCGGAGGTTTAAAAAAAACAAATGTAAAAGCTTTCATGCACTGGGTAAAGATTGAATTACCATCAGATATTGAGAGCAGCAGAAAGGAAATTCAAATAAATAACACAGACAGAGTTTACTTTTAAGATGGAGTGTTCCTTTTTCTGGTCACACGGTTTGATAATGTTTTATTATTTTTAAACCATTTGTTATCATCTTGTTTGTCATCAAATTAATGCAAATAAGAAAGTATTGATTAACAATCCATTTGTAAACAATGTATAAATAATTTGTTATGCGAATAAAACAAATGATTTACATTTTTGTAAATCTTTTCTATACCTTAACTTGGACATTCAGTCCGACTCAATAGATATTAAATGCTCAGATAAGCGTTCCTACTGGCTACTACTGTACTGTAACATTTTGGTGAAAGAGCACAAAAAAAACTTTCTAGAGAGAGTAGTATATAGATTAATATACAGCAGTGGCTCCAAAATTGAATGTTTGATCAATTATTTGTTCAACGTAAAAGAATCATGATCAATAGTCAAGTATCCATTCAAATGTGAGGTCAAAGTATGTCCACTAAAAGTTTTTGCCACTGACAGGTTCAAAATGTTATTCTGTGTCTGAAAACATTACAGATCTTTACAGAGATAGACCTTTTGTTTATCCAGAAACTGCTGTAATATTGCTATCCCTTGCCACCAAGTCCATAGACAAAAAAGTTTTTTTTACCTAGCATATCATTGAAACATCATAACTTAATTCAAAGTGGACAGAAACAAAATAAAACTACACCAGCAGCTGTAATACCAGTAAATCTTGCCACCAAGTCCATAAGCAGAAAATGTAATTTTACCTAGTATATCATTTTAACATCATAACTTCATTTAAAATGGGCAGAAACAAAATAAAACTCACCAAATCAGTTTTTGTTCTGACAATCACCCACTCTGGTGTGGTTGAAATAAATCCTTAATTCACAGAAGTAGATGAGAATAGCAGCAGTTTTAGTCACCCTGCTCAGCTGCACACGGAGCAGACCGGCTATGTAGACAAACCAGAGAGCGGCTGGGATAACAACACAGGCAAAGAGAGTGTGACATCATTCTCTGTTGAGGACGCCATGACATGATTTTTACATACAAAATAGTTGTTTTCTGCTATGTTAATGTTTAAAACGTCATATATATATATATATAGAACCTTTAAGGAAGAAGAGGTCACAATGAGATGACATAATTCAATTTGTCTAAGTGCGTATTTCTCAATATTATCATCTACTTTTTCATACATTTTCAGCATTTTCACTGAGGTTGTTTTATGCACAAATTGAAAATGGGCATGTTATATATAAAGTATAAACTATTCTGCAAGTAAGTCAGTATGTGAATGTAAAGAGAGGGATGCAGAGCACGGCTTTACTACAACTAAGTTACTTGTGAAATTCAGTCCGTGGCCAAAGTCTGTGTACACCAGAGTTTTTTTCCCCATTGGATTCATTATGGCCTGTCTTGTTGTGGCCTTCTGCATTTTTATGATAATTATTATGGAAGCATTCACTTGAAACATGAACAAAAGCCAGTTTTCCGTCTTTGATGGTTTGAATTTATTTTGCAGGATGTTTTTATGATCTCGTCTGTGTCAGTGTGTATGTGCGCTTCATGATAATGTGCTTGTGGGATGGCTGCCTCTCTTCAGAGAGAAGGCAATGTGAGCAGTTTAAAAAGCACAACCTTAAATCCATCCCTCTCTGAGGCCCTGGAAGATTTGGTTGCCAGGCAACATTAGGAAAGAGTTTTCAATTAATTCATTTTGAGTTAGATGGACTGTACCGTCGCCGGGCCCAAACCACGCTGACTAACACCAAACAGGTAGTGTCGCATGTACAAAGGTTGCACAGAAAAAGGCTGTTCAATAGCTTTCTGTGCAGAGATGAAACACAAACTGAACCAACATTCAGTTGCATTTGTGTTGTTTAAGTTTAGTTCACTCTTTCCCCAATTTAGGGAGCAATCATTACCTTACTGTTAGTTTCCCCACGGTTTCTGAAGACAAACAGCCTGCTTCAGTGATTACCTTCATGTACAAGCAGTAATTCAATTGACACTTCAAGGTGGTAGACAATTTTCTTATATTTTGGCAAACAGCAACGGCACAGGCGCCACTTTCTCTCATCACTTTCCCCTTCTGAGCTCGGAAACAATTAGAAAAAACATAATTAAGGCTTTCAGGCATACCGTACATTATGATCCTCATTAAATGAGCTGATCTAAGCTCGCTCTCCCTTACTTGCACATTTTGACCTACATGGGCGTCAGTGTCCATCTCAAAGTCTGTGACAGTTAAGCCAGCAGCAGTGTCCTGGAGGATCACAGCCATACTAGTTCAAGTGGAGAGAGCATTTGGGTCCTCTGTTCTCATCCACTGGCTGTGACAGTGATTTGGTATGCACTGATGAGCTTTTTTTGCCTCTCTCTTATAGTCAGAATACTTTGGTTTGTTTTAATTTCTTGCAGTGTGCGAAGCTCTAAACTTTAAATGTTCATTGCAGCAGCGACCTTCTGTCACTTTCCATATTTAACTTTGTTTGAAACTTCTATTTTGAACCTCCTCTATACGGTTTTTGACAGATGGTGAAGTTGCACAGTTGCACTCTAATCTCGGTCTAGATAAACCTGTTTGATTTCTTGATGACTGACTATTCACATTGTCATTTTCAAGTGATCAGCTTGGGTTTATGTGTTCAGGCATCACTGACCCATCTGCTTTGCTCACTGTGGTAACACTCGAGACATACATAATGATGGAACCAAAACAGCAAGAATGCACATCCTCTCAGTGATCACACAATAGAGATTTATAGTTACAATTTACTTCGTTAATCAAAAGGAAAATGGAAGAATCTAAATTCTCCTCTATTAGTGTCCAGGATACAGCTTAATTGAAATTAAAAAACACATAAAGTGGCCTTAAAATAAAAGCCCAGTAGTAGAATTTGGGATTTGGCTGCTTAACTGAAAATCTGGTACAGGCTTGCTTCCCTTTCCATATAGATTCTGAGACAAATTAGTGAACTTTTAGGCCATCTCTGCTTCCTACATATAGATCCCATGCAGTGTGTTTGTTTAGGAGGTAACATTACTTTCAGGGGTCTTAAGTGGAGTGAGAACCTAAGATCTTGAGGGGTTTACTGAGGGTCAGAGTGGTAGCTGGTGGACATAAAGAGTTTCAAGCTTTTGAGGCTAAGCTATCCACATGACGGTGGGTACTGACTCCTATGTCATATAGGGGAAGATAGTGATAATCATTGACTGGTGCCCTTCTATTGTCATAGTTTCGGTCTGTTCAATCTTCCTGGGGGGCTTACTGACTGAAATCCAGAGGAGCTGGTAGATTTCTTTCGGTCAAAGCATCTCTGGCTCAGAGCTGTAGTCCTTTAATTGCCTGTCCAGGAGGGGGTGTGCAAAGCGTAATCCACCTGGGGAGTTGAGGGGCAGCTTCTTTAGGCAGCACAGAGGCTACTGTATCGCACTGATTTAAGACTGGCCATCAGCTCTCTCTGATAAATTTGTTTAGACTGAAGAACCATGAGTCATACTTTTATATTGTTCTCCCAAGATCCAAGGCTTGCAAATATCATTTAAAACGTCCTTACTGATTTACTGCACTGACACAATTGCTGTGCTTGTTAGTACAGTCCACATTCAGCTCTGTTTTAGAATCTAGCTGCTAGATGCTCCAGTATGGTCATTACCTAGTCACTAACTTTATCTGCCATTTGGTGCTAATCAGGTAGTGCTCAGTGGGTTTTCTTGCTGTTAACAGCTGCCTACTGCGTTTGAAAACAATTCTGGCAAGAGTTAACTAAAACAGTAAAGTTATGTAGCATAAAACCTGCAGAGTTGGGTGATATTATTAGTGGGTGCATTTCTATGAGCTCCATTTCATTTACACATAATCATTTTGATCCATTGTTAATATAAAAAAATATTGATTATAGCAGCTTTAAGCACAGCCATGCTTTCACGCAGCACCTTGAATTCAAATGTAACTATATATGAAAGAGTAGCCACTGAATGGAGATTAATGTATTGGACCAAAGAATGCAAACTCTGAAGAGATTTCTGTACAGGATGAGCTGGAAGCTTTCGGCTGGGGAAAAACAAGGTGTGTGTTCCTGGCTCCGTTGATGTGGTGGCTTTATTCATTGGGATGGTCACAACAACACACCTCAGGAATGATTACATGCATTACACCCTAATAAATTACACTGGGGCCTGTCTCTGGGCTGAAGGCGCAGTGTGCACTGTGGCAGAGGAGGACTTGATTATTGGTGTTTGAATTAGATTTTTAGGTGGGCTCTGCTCGCTCTGTTGCTGTTGCTGCCATTGTCATTACCAACCTGAGATGTCTTTTCCGCGTAATGGTTACTTAAAGGAATATGCCTTCCCATCAGTATTTCTCTGTCTGCTTCCTCTGTGTTTCTATGTAGATGCATTTTATAATGTGACTAATCTATATTCAGAAGTCACAGCATAGTTCAAACTGTGTTTTAGTTGGATACCTCTGCAGGCAATTTACAGTAGCCGGTCACTACCCCCCACCCTCATAGCACGCACACACACACTACACACACACTAATGATGAGCAATAGTGATGTCCCCAGGGTGTTACACCTCTATGTGCCCCCTGCATGAAAAATGACCACCCCCCCACCTCAGTCCTGACAGTCATGGGAAGAATGAATAGATATAATCAGTGAGCTCACGCATTCCCTCTCCCCAGGAAGAGAAGCTTGTTATTTTCTGGCAGCCCCTTCTCCTTCCACTCTTTCCAACCTCCATCCTTCCGCCCCTCTCTGCCTGTTTTCTCTCTCCTCTGCATCTTTTATCAGAGTTGTCGATCTCTGTTTAACTGTATCCTCGCTCTCTCCCTCCCTCCCTGCTATTATTTTCTCATCTGCTCACATAATATCCACCTTTTCTCTGCATTATCTATATATTTAAATATCTGAATCCCTCCCCCCCCTTCCATTTTATCCCCCTCAATCCTGTTTTTGCTGCAGCACTGCCAATGTTCCCCCGTTTTGTTTTCACTGTATATATATCTATAATCCTCACATTCTTCAAAGTACTATTTCTGTATGACTGCAATCATCCAAGTGGTTCAGTATTTCCAAACCATTATTAACACCTGAATTACATGTAGTGTTTGGTATTTGGATCCTAAGTGCCTTTATTCTAAGAACATTACCGTATCAATAAAATGGCCCCTGCTAAAACTAGGCCGTATGATTGTAGGGCACATAATAACGTGTTGAATAATTACAATATTTTCAAAAAAGAAAATGTGATTCACAGGCATGTGGGGAGTCACAGAGGCTGAAGTCCTGCAACGTGGAGATCTTTCCTCGTTGTAGGTGATAAATAGGTTCAAGCTGTGTTGGAAACCATAAAAATGTCACTGTAGATATTCCATTTTCCTTCGCAGCAGGTAACCAGGAAACAGATGTCATGACCTTTGAATCAGGTGTAGCGAGGAGCAAATGACCTTCAAACGCTGAGGTACTGCAGTACATTTGAAAAAAGGACACCTCATACGTGTACAGTGCATAATAGGCTGCCCACACAAACAAAAACTAGAGAACATCCCTTCTGGTGGTACTGTATGTTCCTTGACAGAGAACCTTTCAGGTTTGGTCGTCCAGGTGTGGAGTGTTATTGTCAGCATGAGAGTGGAGCAGCCGTCATCCAACTACAGTTTCTCATCAATGAGGTAAGTAAAAAAAAAAAAACACGAGTCAGTACACTGCTTTATTACTCCAGTAAGGGATCTGCACTCACCAGTAAGACCAGTGCTGTCTTAAAAGCTGAAGACAGGTAACTCCGTGGGTAATAGTGTTATTGGAAAAAAAATAATTATTATCCTGCCCCAGTATTCCACTTTAGTCTATAAAAAAAGTCCACTGTGTTGTATGTCATTTAATAAGACTTATGGGCTGATTCATGAATGCTCATCCCTGGTAATCGCATTTCACACCTTAAAAATGTTCAAAAAGTAGTTGCTTCTGCGTGCTGTTGTAGGGAAGGGTGTATGAATGATCGTATTGGTAGTGTGAAGGTAACTAACCACCCATATCTGCTTATCTCCCTCCACTCTTTCCTCATTTAATCACAGTGAGATGTTCTCTCTCTTATATGCTACTATACCAAGAGTAGAATCAGTCATTTAACCAAAATTCTCCAGGTACGAGTAGGGCTGGGCAACAATCCGCAATACTTTTTGAGTGCCCAGTACTACTATGTTTATCGCATTGAGTATTTTATTACTTATTACTTTCTAGTATGAAAAATTGGGACCTAATGCCTTTTCGCATTCAGTCATCTTTTCCTTTGACCTAACTGAGAAATCAGCAAGGTTTGCTAATTTTAGACAATATGTCATAGCCACTTAAAACAACATTAAATAGTGATGCCTTGACAACTTTGCAATATTAAAATCGAAAAAGAAACCCTTTCACCATGTAAAATTCAGTTAACTCAATTTCATATATGCATTATATATGCATTTTATTATATATGCAATTTTATATATGTATGGGATTTCTGGGTTGCATGTGAAATACATTGTATAACTTGTTTGCATTTTTAAAACCACAGATGTGAATCAACCCACAGCTCACTCAACCCTTATTAGGCAATTGCCTACCAAACCTACAGGCCACAGTGAACATTCTTTTACCTTTTGTCAACTGTTGATTGACAAGCTGGAAACATGCTATGAAGTATTGAATATCTACAGCACTCTGTGATTTAGATGGAAAAAAGCCATGACTTTGATTTACGTCACATTTATGAGAAATGCAGTATTTCATGCTTAGTCGTGTGTGTCAGTGCCTGTGTGACTGTGACTCAGCAGCTCAAACGAACCCTCGGGGAGATGGAGACGATTTTTAGTGCCTCCTACACGAGCGCATACACTCATATATACATCTTATGAATCATCATCGCTACCTGGGAGGAAGCTGCCTGATTTAAAGTGTCCAGGGAATGGAGTCTGACTCATGCATGTCATGCTCCCAGAGAGAATGTGCAGACTGTAGATATGTTTATGGACCTCTCTGTAGTTATAACCTACATGTATTTCAATGATGACACCTGTGTTTTCTTTGAAGTTTTTTTTCTGTATGTTAAATCTTTGAACATGAAATGATATGCCCCTTCTGTTATGACAGGGAGCGCTGGTTAGTGCTCTGGCTGACGACAGTGTTCACCTGTGGAACCTGAGGCAGAAGAGACCAGCCATCCTCCACTCCCTTAAGTTCAACAAAGAGAGGTAAGAGGCGCACAAGACTGCAAATGACGAGAAAGGCCACCTCTCATTGCCACTCTCCTCCTCTTCTTATTCTCTCTGTTTCTCCTCTCCCTCCTCAATTAGGCCCTCACACTCGCTCTGGTGCGACATTAACTGTGTCCTTCCGAGCAGGGGCAGTGTCACAGTTTGCTGCCTGTGTGAACTGTTAGTTTTCGCTGACTGTCATACTGTATGCAAACAGACGGCATTTCGTTTGGCAAATGTGTCGGCGCGCCTGCAGAACTGTGCACAGGGCAAAGGAGGTGACAGAGAGGCTGATGCTCTCTCTTCCTCTCTCTGTCTCTCTCTCTCTCTCTCTCTCTCTCTGTTGGTCTCTAACTAAACACTCATTATTTGGGTCACTTACTCTGCCTTTGAGGCTTTCCCAACACTGGGGCACAGGTGTGAACCTACCCAAACACCTGAAGGTTTACACCAGCAGGTTGTTACACACACACACAAACACACAAACAGAAGATGAACATGAACACACGCAGGGAATTAATACACACAGCGTCACACAAATCACCCACTTCGAGATGGTGGATGGTGTGTGAAATTAAAACATCTGAGATTCAGATTAATTTGATGATCATGATGAGAACTACAGTTTTCCTTCATCAGACAAAGCATACTGTACTGTACTGATAAGCCTGAAATCCTTAAGGAACAAGAGTAGTGAATTAGCATTTTTAGTATATTATCTATAAATTGTGTGCACTTAATGTTGGTGCCAACTGGTTTTAAAGCATACCATAACTTTTTAGTTAACTTTCAAGGCAATAAGGTGTTTCCATTAATTTTAGAGGGCTATGGAAATCAACTAGCAGATACATGAAATGTACTTGTGATAAATAACACATAATGAGCACACCACTTACAATAGGGAACTTTTGTGTGTCTTTCTCTACCCCTTCATTTCCTGTCATCCCTCTATTATCCGCTATCAAAAAAGCATTATTATGTGTGATTATGCAGTTGGCACCAAAGGCCATTTTCAAAACTCTCCTTGGTGCTACATCATGACAATCCAATATCCAAGAACTGACGAGCTTGGCAAAGCAAAAAAAAACATTACATTATTTAAAGTACCGGAAAATCTGATTCAGAAGACAAACTAACAGTCATCTATGATGTGAAAAGGATATTGAGATGAATATTTTCTTTCATTAAAAACTTGAGCAGACATTTTTTCAAATTACAGACCCGACCAACCCCTGAGAGTTCAAAACTGCTCCTGCTTGTAACCTCAGTGTTACATCATTTTGCAATTAAGAAATAAGTATATTATCAAAAGCTGCAAAATGTCAATTGTGACACAAAAAAAAATACAAAAGAAAATAGGAAAAACATAGTAGACTGAAAGAAATTGAATCCAGCTAATCCCAAACAGCGTGCTGGTATGATGTAATAGACAAAAACATGCAAATCTTGAATCTTTCAAAATCTTGTTTTCAAAGTTCTGAGCTGCAAGACAAGTGCAGAATCACCTCACCTCAAGGAAGCTGGTGTCCACTGTCTCCTCCAATCACACATGCAATGATTACCCATCAGAGCCAATCATATCATTGGACAGTGATTTGTCACCGTGAAAAGTGGTGAACGGGTTAAACGTCAGAGCAAATGAGCTGAGACAGCGTTGATGTGATAGACAGGTGGCCGGCAGCGGCTTTTAGGGCGCGTTGTGTTCTTGCGGAGGCGCTTGACCGCCTCTGACATTTAGTAAGCTCCGCCGTACAACGCAACGACCTCGAGACACAGCAACAGAGAGGAGCGGAGAGTGACTGCATCTCAAGAGACATCAAGATGGGAAGGAGGAGCTGCAAAGTCACTTGAGACATTTGGAACAGGGAAGTTAAACTCGCAGTTGGAAGAAGCAGAAGAGGCTTGTGAGGAAGAGTAGTTAAAGAATTGTCTAAAGGGAGAATAATGGAATTGAATGAAAAGAAAAGGGAGGAGGAGGAACAGGTAACAGGAGCAGGGCGTTGGAGGGACCGTCCTCGTTTCCCTCTTATCATCTGAATAAAACTTCAAATGGACGAATGTTGGCTTTTTAGTCCTCATCCATACATAATGTGTAAGATATGGACGGAGAAAATGCAAATATAGTATTCGCACAATGCAGCAGTTCCACGTGACTTCACTCAACTTAATAACAACAAGTTTGCATATTTTCTATCAGGTTTCTGTTTTCCTCCCCCATCCCAAAGAGAAAAAGCTGGAAAGTTAATTGACCATAAGTGTGAATGTGTTTGTCTACTATATATATGTTAAGTGCAACGAGCACCAGCTGCGTCGCAAAACATGGCATCATCCGACACACATCAGTTGACGCCCACAGCTCACACACACACACACACACACACACACACACACACACACACACACACACACACACACACACACACACACACACACACACTCATATAGACAGAAGAAGCAGTCGGAGGACAGTAGCAGGGATGTGCTGATCCAGGAAGTGAATGGGATAAAATTGCTGCTTGGACGTAAATGTGCATTGATGCTGGGAAATCATTATCCTGACATGTTGACAGGCATCAACCCGTACGCACTAAGACTCTATGGGCTTACATACAGAATAATGGGCACGGGGGGAATTGATGAATGTCATACATTGTGGCATGTGTTGCCCTTTAGCCCTGCGACATACTGGCAGCCTGTCAAGGGTATTCCTGTGTGTTTTTGAACTTGGCTGCTGGGCTTCTCGGGACCCTGAACAGGAGTTCACAGGTATCCTAAATCCTACTTGGTGTTTTTTTTTAGTCTTTACCTCTTTATTCAAGCAATACAAAGCAATAATGGGTAATTGTCTTACATTGGTATCAAATTATGTTCAAGTGTTTGCAGATCAGCACTCCATTTCCCTTTCTGTGAACTGATATACAACTCTGCTGTCCTCCATAGCTATTGTTATAATAGCTGCTTTAAAGGAGCAGCCTCCAAAGTTAATGGGACCATCAGGGTTTTGTTGGGCTTGCCTCATTTGAAAATTGCCTATCACACAGCTTAGCCATGTGTCTTGCACTTTGATAAGCAGTTAAGATCTGCCCTGCCTCTGAAGGCTGCAAATATCTCCCTGCTTTTCTATTCTTATCAAGGATGTGCACACCTTTGTAGCTTGGATCAAGGCTTTTTTAATACAGTTGTCAAAAGAAATATACATTTCCAAATGGCTATTAGGAGATCACAGTTTTAAGTGTCATCTTACGGCAAGAATGGCTTTCGAAGTGAAGCCAAGGAACAGTCTAGATGGTTTTTAAGACAGCCGTGCTGCAGGATTGGATCGGACAGATCTGTAAAACCTAAAAAAGTCCTAGTCACCAACTGCCACTCTATTACATCTCTCACTTTTTACCTTTGCGCTTTTGTTTTTCTCCTCTCTGTGTTTGTTCAAACCTTGACTTTAGCTTGTCAGGGTGTAGAGGACAAGGCAGCCATTTCCTCCGTCAACAAAAAGACAGTCGCCCAACCAGAACTGCCACGACAGCCTCCTAACAGGGTGCAACAGACTAAAAAGAAACAACAGCCTGTCACAAGCCAAATGAAACACTTTACTTTAAACTAACCCCAACGTCTCTAGTCACATCATTAACCACAGAGATTTATAACAAAAGGGTTTATTATATTGGTTTTCACTTAGTATTTTAAGGATTGGTTATAATTTTTAGATATTTACTGAATTGCTTTCTTTAATATAAAGGGCTGTTTATTGACACAAACATGATACAAAAGTATTGAACGCAGTTGGAAGTGATGCAGCCACCTATGTTTTTGTATTATAGAATTTTATTATCAACATTTTTTAAAAGACAACTATACCCAATATCTCTCGAGTATTGATGTATCGATCCCACAGGATTGATCCGCCAATCCCTTCTCCTGGCTCCAAGCTCCCTATTTAGCACACAGACATTAGAGTAGTATTGGTTTTCTCATCTAACTCTCAGAAAGAAAGTGCATTTATTTTAAATAGTTGAACTATACAGTAAAAGGATTCGCATTCACTGGGCATAGCTCTCTTGCTAACAACGTCTTTATTTATTTCTGCTGGCATAAAATAAGTTAGTTATTTCACTTTTACAGTTAACAGGGTTAAAATAGAAAGATTATAGTAGGTTCTCTGCGAATCTTAATTAGATGTGTCTTTTCTGACATTCTTTTTTACACATTTATATTCTACATAACCCTAATTCACCTTTTAAAATCGGTTTCTGAGGGCCCATTCCAATACTCTGAGCAGATCCTTTCCTCTCCCACCTTCCTTCTTCTCTCCTTCCTTCCCCTGATCAGAGTTGATGGGTGAAAGCAGTGTTGCAGAAAGCCCTCCAGCGTCAGCATCCATTCACATCGGATCACAGGCACTAGGAGAGAGGAGAGAAGGGAGGAGAGGAGGAGTTGAGACAGACTGGGCCTCAGCCAGAGAGCAGTGAGTCAGTCTGTGGGTAGGAGTGTGGGGATGGAGGGAGCGCAAAAGAAATCCTGCCGAGTCATTCTGGCGTAGGATGCTCTCGTCACCTCCTCGCCTCACAGGAATGCACTGCAGATGTGGATGCTATTGTCAATGCAGGGTGATATGATGGGAGATAATAAGAGGGGGGAGCCAACACAAATTAGACCTCCTGGTCTCTCCACTTTTACTTGCTTGTTGGTAAGGTTTTTAGATGATTTGATCCCAGGAGGAGTCACAGCCCGTCTTGAAGTGTTTTTGAAAAAGAGACTAAAACCTTAAAATATCTTCTTAGTAGTTTGTCGACATGAGTATCACATTAATTAAACGACTTAAAATACTGGAAAAAATTAAATTATTCTGCGGATTAGAGTTTACTCAGAGATATTGAACTGATTAAGGTTGTTGATCTAGGATTATTCCCTCCAGTTTTTTTCTCTCTACTTTAGCCTTCAAACTGTGCAAATGCGTATATTAAAAAACTGTGAAGGTGAATTAACTTCTGCGTTGTTTTAATTATGATAAAGGCAAAGGCTTGGATTGATTTTCACAGGTGTTCTGTGTGTGTATAGTGGAGACAGAGTGTGTCAAAGTGTTCTGGAGATGTGTTGTAGAGACTGTGTGTGTGTGTGTGTGTGTGTGTGTGTGTGTGTGTGTGTGTGTGTGTTTTTATCAGATTAGATTCTTCTTAATTGAGACCCTGTGGGAAGATTGGGGTCTCTGGCCTCTCAGATTAGAACAGACTCCTGGAGCTTTGCCAAATGGATACTGTATTCCACCAACTACTATGTGATTTGTGTTTTCTTATTTCAGCTGTGACAGGCAATTTTTTTTATTCAACTTTTTTCAAGTTATCTGCCTTTGTCTTTGTCCGAATCACCCATTCCAAACAATGCTGAAAGGAAAATCTGTACTCTTAGTTACTCTAAAACTCTATTGTGTTCTGATCCTTTTAGACAAGAATATTGGCCAGATAATATAACAGAGGATTAATAGATACAGCTTGGATTACTATACAGTATATGACACATAGCCTATTTGTATATTTTGAAACACGATCGGCCCTCATACTGTACTCTATTATTGTGCACACCCACATAATTCATTCATTAATATGGTTGGACGTAATATTAAAACTCAGATACAATATTTGTTATGTCATGTGCCCTGTTACTGTTTTGCTGCAGTAATGACAAACTCATTAGAGTAACCAAATTATATTTTTGTACCACATTATTGTCTAGTCAGCCATGCAGCAGTTAGTGGTCAGTGCTTCGCTGAAGGGTATTTTAATAGAAGTTGTTCAGAAAATGGATAGTATCGCTAGATTAAGGCGGTTTACATCAAAGTATTCAATCTGAAGTCTTTCGAACAGCAGGCAGGTACAGAATACTCCATTTGTAGCAATGATTCTTTTTGATAGGAAAATCACATAAAACCATCATTACAAATTAGGACTTTCTAAGGTACCCCCTCACCCATTTATTTGCAGTAAACCATGCACTCACACGTCTAGCCCACAGTGCAGTTAGCCTCAGAGTTGTGTGTGTGTGTGTGTGTGTGTGTGTGTGTGTGTGTGTGTGTGTGTGTGTGTGTGTGTGTGTGTGTGGCAGGCGTCTGTCATTTCTAAGGCAATGTGTTTGGCCCTGAGCCTGCAAGCTGGCAGCTGCCTTTGTGTGTCGTGACCACTAGAAGCTGGAGGTTTCACCAGGAGACACGTGCGAGCACAACAAGTGTGAACACAGCTACACACACATAAGTACACTTGCACAAACAATTGGGTGCATGTCTGCATGCGCACAGACACACACACAGAGAAACTGACACACACAGTTCTAAACTGCGAGCAAATTTGTATAATTATGCTCCTGACACTGCCTCTTAGTTGGCCCTCTCATGCTGGCTCTCAGAACACTTTATCAGTTAGCTCGTGCATGCGCACATACACAGATCCAACCTATTTATATACAACATACATTTACATTCAGAACATATGTAATTACATTCATTCATATCAGTTGCTGAGAAGCCTTTACACATGCACAAGTGCGTAAATAGTGGCACACAAATACAGAGACAAATAGGCATTCACGCACAAAGTGTAGTTTAACAAACCAATGCATCCAGCCCTCATATGCATAGATGACGCACATCTGTTTGTGCAGATGGAAAAGGACATTAAATCCAGTAGACAGGCTGCCTACTGGATATGAAGACGCCACAAGTTGTCATGAAAAGTCATGTGGCTTAGTCATTGTGCCTGGTTAGTCTGTACCAGTGTGTACATCTCAATGATCAACTGTTCATGTTAGTAAGTCAGTTAGCATTAGATGAATTTTCATTTAATGTTGTTTGGATTACATTTTTAATTGACCAACATTTATATTAAACATATCTGTCAACATATTTAATTCCTTTTTTCTGACGCATGATTAATTTTTTATGGTGATATTAAAGCAACTAAGCTGTTGGTTACGTTTTGAGACAGACAGGTCACTGCTTTTAATGTTTAACTAAAAGGATAGGATAGGACAGGATATTTTGCTAACCTTAAGCAAGAGTTTAATAGCCTAACATTTACAGCAGTGGGTGGGTGACAGAACATCCCAGTCTCTGGTGTCGAAGGCCTGTGCTTTGTCCATCCACCCACCCACCCACCCACCAAACTTGTCCCTATGACTTTGCAGTGTAACATGTCACAGTTCCTGGTTTGTAGAAACATCTGCAGTGAACGGAAGAGAAAGGATTGCAAGTCAAAAGTAATGCTCTTAGTCAACTTGCCAGATCAGATGAGACTTGAATGAATTGAGTGAATGAGCATGTGCAACTCCATATTTGATTATGCTAGGTCATATTCTTGCTGTATGTAAATGTAGGTTAGGGTGTGTTAGTGTCGTTTTGTGTGTTGCCGTGCACATTTTGGACTGTGTGTGGATGAGATTTATGTCAAGTAGGCCGATGCCTCTCCTCCAAAAAAAAATGAATATATTCATGTTTTAGAGCAGAGCACTGGGGCAGAGAGGAAAGGTGTGTGTGTGTGTGTGTGTGTGTGTGTGTGTGTGTGTGTGTGTGTGTGTGTGTGTGTGTGTGTGTGTGTGTGTGTGTGTGTGTGTGTGTGTGTGTTACAGTAGGAGCTGCTCCTCTCAATACAACCCTGGAGCAACAGTGTGAGATAGACTCAGTGAGAGAGAGTGTGGAGGGGTTACAAGAGAGACACTCAAAGTCACAGCAAGGACATGTTTACACAGATTTGGGTATCACTGTATGTTACTTGTATGTATGTCTGCAAAGTATAATGCAATTTGTCTGTTTAATCCTTTCTCTGACAAAATAAATTGATAAGCCACTAATGTATTTTGCTAAACCCAATTGCTGGCAGTATTACATTTTATAAGTTGAAGTCAGCGTTGATTTTTTCGATATTTAACCAAGACCAAAATCTTTCTCTAAGCTTTACAAGGTGCTTTGACTTAACTTAAAAATGTTGATGCAGATATTGTAGGGAAAGCAAATGAAATATGTTGATGTTGAATGTTTTGCAGTTTAAAATGTATCCATATTATGTTGATTTTTACAATGTTTATGTTGATTAAAGATCATATTCTTTTCTTGAAAAACATATTTGCTAATTCAGCGTATTTTTTAGGAGAGAGGGTTGTAATGTTATGTAGTTTGTAAAAAGTAATTGAAGCATGGTGGAAAAGGGTTCTCATTATCTTTCCTGCAATATTACACGCTGTAGGGCCTGGTTTTACATATAATGCCAGTTTTATTAATTCATCTCTGACAAGATGACATTTGATCTGATCACAAGAAGAAAACTCACTGTAAGAATTTCTCGTCATACTACTGTATATCTACTTAATCTGTCCTTGACAGCAGATTACATTCAAATATTAAACTTGTTGTGCAGAGTGACTCCATCGCCAAACATGAGCTAATCTGTCACGAAAACGGGGGAAATACTCCAGTTTGTCCTTCCCGCTGGAAATAATGGAGAAAACTACACCTGTGGCCACTGAAGTCCACAGGTGTAGCTCAAACCAAAATCAAAAGAATCACTGGAGGTGCTGGACGACCTTGAAATATTAGCAAGCTGGATTACCAAGGTTGTACATTATTATTTCTCAGATAGATTGGAGGTTGAATCGGCGGATGGATGAAAGAACAAAATGATGAAAAAGGGATGAGAAGATGAATGGATAGTCACAGTTAAGGAGGGAAGGGTTTATAACCTCTCATTAAACTTAAGTCTGATGGATGGATGAAAAGAGGAGATGGGGGAGTGATGATGATGAAAACAGGAGAATTATGGGTGTCTCTTTGCCCTCATGTATCCTGTAGGTTGGAGAGAAGGGGCTGATTGAATGACTTAAAAATCTCTTTGGTTTGCCACTCTCATCTCGACTGCTCCGACCTGATGGAGTGGTAAATAATCCTCTCAAAGTTTTGCATAATTTCTCTCGTTATAATAGGATGTCGAGTGATATTTTTCGAGTCGCTTCCGTCTCTCGGCTGTCTGTATCTTTCTCCCTGCTTGGTCTACCCTTTCTCTTCCGCTTCCTCCGTCGTCATCCTCTGCTCTTTCTCGGCCGCTCTTTTGACTCATGTCTCCTGTCCTTCTCTTCACAGAATAACTTTCTGCCACCTGCCCTTCCAGAGTAAATGGTTGTACATCGGCACAGAACGAGGGAACATCCACATCGTCAACGTGGAGTCCTTTACGCTCTCAGGCTACGTCATCATGTGGAACAAAGCCATCGAACTGTGAGTGTTACCCTCTGATGCTGCCGCCCTCTCCTGATGCCCTTAAGTTTCATGCATTTGCTCTCTTCTTCTTCTTCTGCTGCAAGATTTAGCATGCTGTATAGGTTTTGTGCCATATGGTTGGGGTTCTTATCCAAAGGGAATCACTGATACATGGATCAATATTTGAACTCTGCAGAAATCAAGCTCATATTGCCAGCGCTGCAACACTGGTCTCAGGGTCTATTGACTCACATTGCAGCACTTAAGTGAGGTGAGAAATGCTGTGTAATCAGCAATTTACCGTTCAAAAGGTTATTGTAGTTTCAATTTAATGAGATAAGAAGGAATCATGAGGCAGTCTATCATTGCCAGGCGCAGTGCTGGACTCCAGGTAGTGAGCGACCTGTCTCTTTGCTGTTTCAATGGATCTGTCTGCTTGACAGGCTCCATTTTGGTTCCCTGCTGTAGAGACTTAAATTATTCACTGGAGCGTTTTGCTTCACGCTTTCCCCTCATCCCCTTCTGTGCATGCGTGTTTGTGTGTGTGTGTGTGTGTGTGTGTGTGTGTGTGTGTGTGTGTGTGTGTGTGTGTGTGTGCGAAAAGAGAGGCAAGAGAGGTGGAGGGAGGGTGGAACAGGTGTCTGCCGAGATCAGTGTACGGTACACACAGACGTCTCGTCTCGTCGACAGGGCTGCAGGGAAGAAAAGGCGAGAGTGAGTGGTGGGAGAGAGAGAGAGAGGAGGGAGGAAGAGTGTATGACAGAGAGGAGACGGGAGTGGAATGGATGAGACAGGGCTTTTGCCTGGGGAAAAGGACATGCAGAGAGGAAGAGTGATGGAGGAGAGGAATGAAGTGGTGACAGAGGGATAAATGCAGGTAACGAAGGGCAGTCCACAAGATAAGTGAGGATAGAGGGGTGGATGGAGGAGGTTTTCAATTAAAGAAAAAAGGAAGGTAAGGAGTGAAAATGATGAGATTGAGGGTAGATGCGGATGGTAAGATAGAGAGGTAGATAATGAGGTTCTTCTTGACTAAAGGACAAGCAATAACTTCCACTTTTCTTTGCTTAACTCTATTCTCCTCGCTTTGTCCTTCACCTTTACAGTAGCTTTCACTCCTCCTCACCTTGTTTCATCTAGATGTCAGTCATTTCTTCCCCCAGGCCATCCACACATTAATTCAACATTTCACCTCTATTCCAAAGTAGTTGGAACATGAAATGTGTACATGAAAAGGAAGTTAATACATCACTGGACTGTTAGAAATAGTTCAATTCACCCATTCTCACACACACTTACTGTGCAAAACACTGGTCACAACTGTTTTTGGGTTAAGCATCTTGGTCATGTGGATCAAATCCTATTAGGGAAACATCCCCTAAAGGAAAATTCAGAAAAGATTTATAAAAGCTACCATTTCATCTGTAAGGATCTGTGCCCCCGTGGTGCTTTGAATGAAAAATGAGACACAAAAACAAAATTCCTGTTGCTTAAATTTAGGGCATTATTTTAATAACCGGGTGTTACACAGAACCGTCTGGGAAGTCCTCCTTGGAAACTGTTTGGAAAGCTTTCAAAATATTCTCCAACACAGGGGATGAACCATCTGTCTATCACTGTGTAGCACGAGCAAACTTCAACCAATCAGCTCTACGGACCATATAACTCTTAGCGAAGCCAGTAGGGAGAAGAGCAAAAACATCTTCTCCATCAAGAATAGCCTTCAGTGCCAGTCTTTGTTCTTCTTTCAATGAAGAAATTCTCTCCAGTTCTGATACAACCGATGCTAGCAGCATCTACACTCTACCTCAACCTCTATATCAGCTGCCAGTGTTGTTTAATGAACAGTGTATTCTCGCTGCATCACACCTTGCTTCCCTTCCCCGTTGCTGCCTGTATTTCCTCAAAGAATGTTGATTGGTCCAGTCGAGTGGCCTGTACCAGCCACAAATGCATAGATTGAAGCGTGGCAAGATCTCGTGTGATCTTGCGAGTCCATCTGCCTCACAAAGTATAATTATTTCGACCCTGCAAATATCCACATTTGGAACCAAGTGAAATATTCATTATAATTCAGAAAATATAACTTGACTACATCAACTATAACCTCTGGCTGGACGTTGCTAAAAGGTAGATTAGTCCTTTCCAAAACACTGGAGTTAGAATTAGAAATAGAACCTTCCGCCACTTTTCGCATCAAACAAAAGGTCACACAGCCTGTAAGTGGAATTTTAAACGGCTCAATATCCCCTTGTCCACATCACAAATTGCCGAAGCAGTAAACATCACAGCAAATTTACCATATTGCTAGTCCAAGATAATAGAATCAAAATTTGCATTTATATCTGCAATGATACAATGACATGTACTTACAAATTACAAGTGACATACAGTTCATTATAGCTTGTAAGATTTTTGAATCATATTGACTTGCATATGTGCTCTTCCCCTTTCTCACGTTCCTACTCTTCCCTGATATCTTACAGGTATTTGCACCTCCACATCAACTCCCAACTTGGCTCTCATTTTCATTTCCCTTAACCCAACCAAAGATAAATTGTACTCATCACCATACCAACTTAACATTCTGCTCTGCAACACCTTTGCTTAGCCACAAAACTTTCATTGGCATGTTGTTTCTCCATCCAAACTGCACAATTAGTTTGAGGAATTGAGGTTTCCATATGTTTTGGCTCAGGCCTTAATCACTCACACACAGCTATTCTGTGGGACACTATGTCTTGAAGATGGCAGCAGTGCCAGGAATCGATTCTCCAATGTGTTACATATGCTTTCTGTTTGAGCATACGAGTGTGTGTCTGTGGTTTGCTTTGATGCAGATCAGAGAGTTTTGAGGTGATTCTGTTCTCTCTCCTTGTGTCTCTCTGCCAGCTGTGGGGTTATTAGGGGTGGAGTCCAGATACAAAAGCCTCAGTACCTCTCCCATTGTTCTCTTCTGATGCTGTCATCAGATAGATAGCACTTGATCTGGATAAAGGGGAATTAGTGCTGTACCCGTCAAAAAAATGGCAATATGATTTTTCTTTTTTGCCATTTTGTACAGTCCGAGGTGTGTTAGTTAGTGACATCAGTAGTGGAAATGGAGATGTGTGTGTATAATGAAGTGAAACGGAAGCTGGGGCTTTTATATCCTATGGACCTGTTTAAGGGTTTTCCAGAGCTGGCTGGCACCTTAAGGACAACATACTGTAGGTAAATACAATAATTGATACACACACTAGCCTAGCCTACCTATCACCTACATACATATACTACTGTTGTAGGCATTATTAAAGATTTTACTTCAAGCCCTGCCCATTACACCTCTGTTCTATTGTGATTGCTGTAATGAGGCTGGGATATGGTGTGTACTAGGGTCATCATCCCTTGGGCCCTGCTATTTGGAGACAAGCTGCAGTAGCTGTGCCAGTGGCCAGAGGCCTGGCCTGGCCTGGCCCGGTGCTCTGTGTGTTTGTATGACTCACACTGCTGTTCCCAAGCTACTGTACTGGAAAGACTATTAGACAAACACATATTCTACAGTACATAACCAACTGCATGGCACTATAGTTCAGTCAGTGCTATAGGCATTAAGGACATTGCAATAAGGCCACATTTGAATCTGTTTTTTTTTTCACATGCATAATTTGTCATGTGCATGTATGCACTGTATATGCAAGAATGTTTATGTAGTTGTACCTGGCACTGTGTGTGATTTAATTCAGCTAGATGGCCACTGGGTACATAGAGCTAGGGAGAAGCGAGATAGGAGTGGTAAAATGTTAACAGCTTACTATGACACATAGTGCACGTGAACATGTTGGCCTGAGGCCTCTTCTGTTCCGTCCTATTTCATTTTCTCAGACTCTCAGAAGCAGGACCTCGAAGCTACAGTATTGTAAATACTTGTTTGAATTTTTCATGCCTCTACGTATGTTTCTGAGTACTGTGTTTTTATGCATGTGTGAGGTCCTTAGCTGCTCCTGCAGTGCACTACTAGGGAGGCATCACTGTAGTTCAGGACCCCAGCCTCCAGGTGTAGACCCAGTACAGAGGCCTTTCCAGCGGGACACAGCCTTTCAATATCCCATGCACTTAGAGATGGAAATTACAAAATCACTTTGCTGATTGAAATCATTTTAGGGATTTGTAGTCACTTACTGTGTAGTGTGCAAGTCAGTAAGTGATCAAGTCATTGTTCATAAGATGCCGCCTCTGACAGTCTTTAATTGAGTCTTAGATTGTAAATAAGTTCAGTCTGTTGCTTGTTTAAACTGCTTTGTTTAGTTCAATACAAAACTAAACCTATTTAAGCACTGTTTATATAGGTAGAAAACTCGGCAAACACTTAAAGGACTAGTTCAACATCTTGGGAAATGCGCTTATTTGCTTTCTTGCCGAGAGTTAGATGAGAAGATCAATACCACTGTCATATGAGGAGACAGTTAGCTTAGCATAAAGACAGAAAGACAGGTAGCCTGGCTCTGTCCAAAGCTGCACCAGCCTACCAGCACCTCTAAATCTCACTAATTAACATGTCATTTCCTGTTTGTTTAATCTGTAGAAAACAACATTTTGCCTTTATACAGGGGGTCATGCGATCAAATTTGGTATTATGGGTGAGTTATAAGGATGAAAATGAATAAGCATATTTTCTAAAATGTTGAACTATTCCTTTAACTGCAACTGCAATTAGTTAATGGTTATTTTCTGCTGCTTTTGCTTTTAACCAGGAAGCAACATGCTGTGTATTAGAGCTCAGCTAACAATGGCGCTGTCAGTCAACAGCAAGCAGAGATTTAATGTAAAAAGGAACTGTTTTGGTCACTTTCACGATTTTGAAGTTCTCTTTATCCATGTACTGCACACCTCTGCATGTACTTACTGATGTTGGGAGGATCAGTACAGTTGGACCAGCACTTTCATCTGGAACATCAGTTTTTTTTATGCTGGAACAACCATACATAGCAATCATGTAACAATGACGAATCAGCCCCATATTTGAGCTTTACATAAGCTCCTATGCATTAACACACTCAGTCTGCTGAGGTGATATGAGGGCACATACGGTATGAGAGTGCTGCAAAGGGGCTGCTCGAGCCATGTTGCTGCGGAGACACTGTCATGGTGACTGCGCCTGTGCTGCCTCAGAGTGTCACCCGTGGTGACACCAGATGTTCAGGACTTCACTGTGCATGTGTGAGTCACTGTACATGTGTGTCTGTGTATGTAGGTAAGCCTTCAAATAGGTATGCTTTTATTCATATATGCATAATGTCAGAAATCATACGTTTTGGGGGGGTTTTTTTGTGTGTAGGAGGACATGAGGGTGTGTCTGCACCGAAGAGATGTTTTTAAATTCAATAACGCATTACCCTTCCTGTTGCTTAAACAGCATCCTTGCAGCATCTACACAAACCGTTGCTTTATGGTGCGTGTGTGTACACTCAGGTCTTTGTTTGTGTGCTTGCAACACATACGTACAGCAATGGCCCATTTTCCTTAATGTACTGAAGGCATCACTGGGTGGGAGGAATATTTGATTTACAAAGAAGGATTTGGTGCAATAAAGCTTTATTACAGATGACTGGTTGAACTGAAGGTGCCACGGGGTGAAGATATTCAAGATTTTATGTGTGTGTGTGTGACATGAAAGACCTTGAATCAGTAGCTGAAAGACAAGAAGGTGCCCATAACTGTGAATGATGCCATGAGGATAATGACATGTTCACAGCCAAACGAGCATGCATAAAAACAGATGTGGCTGCATGCACACTAAAGCATCTATCTGTTTGAACATGCAAAGCTATCAGAGACACACATACCCTGAATTTTCTTGTCCCTGAAGATCTTTTTTACTCTGCATGCAAAACGCAGAGTCATTAGCAGAACACAGTACACACAGGAATGTGTGGTTACAGGAGCGTGTTGAAGTAGTTAAGCAGGCGTTGTTTGTGTGTTTTTGTGTATGTTTGTGTGGGTGGGTTTGTGTGTTTGTGGCAGAGTATGGATGATTTTTGGGAGCCTGTCTGCGCTCTGCCCATCCTGCCTCTGTTGCCATGGTGATTCCTTTATCTCCAAACCTGAACATGTATTTGTGGACTTTGTGAATGTGTTCATGTCAGATTTATTTACTGTATAACAACAGGTTTTTAACAAAACAGATTTGTTACAGAGTCTCGCAGGGGAACATGGAGGACGTTGCACATTGAAATCCTGAAACAAGAGGAAATGTGGGATGGGAGGGCGAAGCTTTTATGCGTACAAGTTGCATTTTGTAATTCAGCAAGAGGGTAATTGTTTGTTATGGATGTAGGGTTTTACAAACGGGGTGAGTGTTAAGATGCGTCTTAATTGTGCCGACATGCAAATGTGTGTGTGTACAAGTGCGTGCTGCTGTGGACGGCTGTTAGCTTGGAGACAGGCAGTGAAGGGGGATTAGATAAATCAACAGCTCCAGCTGCAGCAGAGCTTAGGTAATAAGGCTCCAGCACAAACATGCTAAATATAGAGACAACTGACTGACTGCCTGCCTGCCCACTAACTGCTACCTTCTAACACACACACACACATAGACACACGCACACACACACACATGCACATACATTGCTGTAGATGCTTCCCTTCTTTGGCCCTGGCTTATATTCATACATAAATGCAGACATGCCGGGCTAAACTCAACAAACAATCCAAAATGTGTATTTTGATTGGAATATACAATACAATTATACATATTTAATTATACTGTATATTATCATCAGCATGTTTTCTCATTCATTTTCAGGCCTTTAGGATAGATCAAAAACTCTGCACTGCTAAGGCATAGGCCAGACAAGGTCTTTTCCCTGCCTCCTTTTGCATTACTTACATTTGGTTGAGCTCCTTCCTCTTCCTCTCCTTGTCAGCCATCCCTGCCCTTGCTCCCTGGTGTCGGGGGGTTATGTTTCAGGCTCTAACAGTCACTCTTTTTCAGCTGTGACCTTCCCTGACGCCCCTCAGGCCACATCATCTCTTTAAGGCAGGGCAGGTTAGGTAAATTCTGTAGCCACGTGGCCCACTGAGAGAGGAGATTTGACATAAGGCTGTCTGGAGGGTAAAGCACAGACAGAAGGGGGGAGAAGAGGGGGCAGCCAGGCATTTTGTGCTGTCTTCTCCGCTGACATGCAAATGGGCACGCACACACGCACGCACATACACATAGCCATTGGGGACTGCCTGCCCTGACAGAGCCATCCATCACAACCTTAAGTGAGCTTATGTCTTTGAACAGCCATTTAGAGCCTTGGAGTGATTGGCAGCTCTGTCCTCTCGAGCGGACCTCTTCAACAGGTTCAAAGACACTTGCTTCCCACCATAACCCTCTCCATACATCACTATGAACTATACATCTATGGCCTGGATTTGATGACTGAGTTCTGAATCCCAGCTCAAAGATAAAAACATTCCCTTTATGTCTCTGTCTTTGTCTCTCTCATAAGGTCCTCCAAGGCTCACCCTGGACCAGTTGTCCACATAAGTGACAACCCCATGGATGAGGGAAAGGTAAAGGACAACATCTTTTTCTCCAAACACACGAGTGCAAGCAAACTCAGAATAAGATTTGGTTACTTGTGTAAAATGCATGATGGAAATTATGCAACCAGTAGACAATTTTTTACATTTCCACTTAAAACATAAACATTTTATTCAACAAAAATGGTAGTAAAATAGTTTGAGCAGTTACAGCAAAGAATAGCAGATCCTTCTCACCGGTATCTATCACTCCCAACTGCTTGTAGACTGTATGAAAGCCTTGACTTGGAGAAGCTGGTTCGCTTTGTCTCTACACTTGTAAGCCATTTTTGGCATGCACCACAATGATGTAGCTTTTTAAACAATATGAGATAAGTAAGGTGAGTGGCAGAGAAGACAATGCTTATTCACTACTCCTGCTCATATATTCCACTTTACCTAACTTTATTACTCAGAACATTCTGCATGTAGATGATCACAAATACAACTGTGCTTGAATACAGCCCCACTGTCTCAGCACACAAGGAATAGAGTTATGTGGCATCGTTCCCATTGTACTTTATATCCAGTTGATCTGCTGTAGTGACACATGTTTTAAATTAGTTTTAAGTATTGAGTCTTGAGTTGTTGTTTCTATAAATAAGTCTTCAGAATGAGAAAAAAAACCTTTTATGTTCTTAAAAAATCTTTTTGCATGTTCTGTTCTCATCTGTTGTAAACCAGGGTGGGCAGGCTTCTTCCTCAGCCCCTGTAGTCTGCTTATACCTGACTTCCTTTCATGCTGCGTGTGAATGTCAAATGTATTACTTCTTTTTCCACCCATCATGGGGTCTATTCTATCTGTTCTCTGTCATCTCTCCTACCTATCTCACTGACTGCCTGTCGCTCTTCCTCTCCAGCTTATAATTGGATTTGAGTCTGGGATCGTGGTCCTGTGGGATCTGAAATCAAAGAAGGCCGACTATCGCTACACTTACGATGAGGTAGGCAAATCTCCCCTATTTCCTTTCTTCTCTAACAGCTTTCAGTCATTCCTCCCACTTCTGATCTACAGAGTATATTTTAATACAGAAACTGGGAATTAAATTACATATTCATGAACTGAACTATGTATAGTTGTGCACGTGTGTGTGCGTGTGTTAGAGGGTTTATTCCCAGAACAAACGGAGAATTTGACTACAGCTGAAAAGGCTTGTGAGTTGAGAACGTGTATGAACGTCACGCATACTGTACACAAACACACACCTCAGAGTGTTGATGTGCTGATGATGATACAATAAGGGAGTGCTGACTGGGAAGGAATAGGGCTCTCTACTTCCTGTTTCATCTCAGTGGGATAGAGGGAGACAGGTCTGTCTTCATAGGACATAGCAGCTTTAATGTGCAGTGTAATGAAGATGAAGCTGAAGTTTGGTTTGCCAGAGGAGAAGTATACAGCCAACTATAACTGGACTCACTAACTGAATTTGTACCATCCAGCTACAAGAAGAATGAAGACTCTCGTCAAAGTAATTTCTCAAAAGAAAATACATTTTGGCAAATACGCTTGGTTGCTCTCTTGCTGAGAACTAAATGATAAGATTGACAAAGACTGGAAACAAGTAGAAATGGCTAACACAATCCGCCTACCAGTGGATGTCTCTTTTGCTCATGCTGCTAAACTAAAGAAAATATGTTTTTTTACACGAGTAGTGCTGATTACAAAGAAGAAACAGTTTGTGAAATGCATGTTGTAACAATGTCATGATTTATGCAGTAGAGTGCTGTGTCTCCAGAGGGAGGTTGCAGGGTTGCACAGTGGTTGTGCTTGCGTATTACGGCTTCAAAAAAGGGCAACATTTTGTGAAAGGTTTCACCTTTTTAAAGCACTGAGTCATGGGACTTTATTGGCGTTCCCAGAGGCTATAAAAAAAACAAACAACAATAAATATAATCTGTATACCTGATTGGTTTGTATGCAAAATATTACTTCCACTTATGTAGTTCCTATTTGGATTTTATTTATGATATATTATAGAGCAAATGTGTGACAGCCTGTGTTACATGTACAATCTCATTCATAAACTTGTCATTGAGGTTTAAGCCAACTGTATGGTTGTGGGCACACATGCACACAGTCAACATGTACATGGACATACGTTGGCGTCTGCAATACTTAGACACAGAGCCAAGCCGGCTGTTTAAGATAATGAGATTATTGCAACGCTCATGCGGGTGCTCACCTCATTGGCAGCGCTGTGGTGCTGTACGCACGCTGAGATAACAAGAGTCACTGAGGACTACATAGACACAAAAATGAGAGTGGATTTTGTATGTTCACTATGTACGGATCTCTCTCTTTCTCTCGCTCTCTCTCTCTCTCTCTGTCTTTGCCTTTGCTCTGTCTCCCTCTCTCAGATAAGCTAATATCCTCCCGCTGCTCCTAGGGCATTACAGTCTCTAGTATTGAATCTCCCAAGGGAGCTCATCTCTTCTCTCCAAACCCCTACAGTTACACCTCTCCAGAGACTCGGGGTTTAGTGGGCGGGGGGTTCTGCTCCTCATTTCGCTCACTATGATTTCCACTGACGAAGCGAAAGAGCCTGAAACTCTCAACACTTTCTTCTCTTCTGGAATGTCTTGGGGTTATTCCCCTGCCTAATACATCCAAGTGGTTTAAAGTTTAATTTGGCCCCAGACCAGCCTTCAAGGGCATCCATGTGCTGCATCACTAGAGAAATGTGGTTGTGATTGCACCATGACTTTTTTAATAGTACCATTGTGGGCAGGGCTGTTGCCAACACTAATTAAATGGACTAAAGAGTAAGTGCTGTAGGAAATGAACATACCAGGACTTTAGGGATGGTAGGGTGGGTGGTATGGACAAAATGAATATGATCAGTGTGTTATGATATTCACTTAACAAATTAAATAAAATACATAGTTTTTTCCCGCTTTAAATAAAATATATACAGCATATATACTATTTTTATAGTATATATACACATATATATACTATATGTGTGTGTGTGTATGTATATATACAAATATGTTTTGCTGCCTAACTTGGGAATGATGACAGGGACGGTGAAGTCTGAACTAAATGTGTAACATCAGTGGTGGTTGCTATGGAAACGTGTGTCTAATTTGATGTGAAGATTAAGATATTTTGCATTACTTAGCTCAGCCATTAAACATATATTTAACATTCATTATAAGCCATTGATGCTGTGTGGATTAGCTGTCATTCCGTTACATCATGAATGTGTGCGAACGCCATCTCTTATTACATATTATATTCATCCTGCTGTGCACTCCTTTTCCTGCTGTGTGCTTTCATTTAACCACTATTTGCCTTGAAGCTCGCGGCAAAGTATCAAAGTTGTCGACTTAAATGAACAAGGAAGCTTTTCCTTTTCTTCTTTTAAACAGCAGAGCATGCCAGTGGACTGTGCAGTAATGGATTCAGACCTTCGTTTCTTAAAGCCTTTAAATTTTGATACATTTGTGGAGGTTTAAACAAGTAAAAGGCAGTAAATGGTCTAGTATTTCAAAGAATAGGTATAGATGGCTTATGTTGGCTGCTGTGTTCTTGGCACATTTTTAACTATTCTTACAAACATTCTCACACAAACGTCAGCAAGTCGAGCGCAAGTAAGGGAAATAACGAAAATTGTTTCAAATGAAGGTAGCTTTTGTTAGTTATAGATACTGTCAAACTGCAGAGATGTCAGCAAATCAGGGAACTTAACCTGGCTCCCAGACAACAAGAAAAGTTTCCGACACAGTTCCGACAAACAGCAGAGGCGATAAAACTTTTGTTTTTACAAGCTCTCAAAGAGCTGAGAGAGCACGCCTTCCACTCTGTGTCTTTCAGTGGATTGTGTATTATTAGCTGTGGATCAGCAGTATGGGTTTCCAGTGAGTGCTAGCCAGAGAGCATCCGTCACCCTGACCCTGCTCCACTCTGCTCTGTCTGACTCAACACCTTGGTCTGTCCGGTCCCGCTGAATTGTCTGATATCACAGCCAGATTAGAGTTTCTACTCCAGCTCCTTCCGCTGGTGTTTGTCACCTTGTGGCTATTACTCACTCAATGAATGCACAAATGATTCTTTTGTGTGTGTCACAACTTCAAAAGGCCCATTATTCAAACTCACTAATTTATTCTACAGTCTGCTTATAAACCCAACTTCCACCCTTTTTCTTCTATCACAACTTAATCTTGTCTAGTTTTCTTATTTCTTCCTGTATTTGTCTTTTATTTTTACATCATTTTGACTGTTTCTCTTCCTCATTGTTCCATCTCTTTCTCTCTCTGTCAAATCATGGAAATAGATGAGCAGTTTGTGCCCAAACTCTACTGCAGACATTGTTGGTTACCTCTGGTGTGAATGCGATAACCAAAAAAAGTGTTAGTACAAGCGTGCACAAATGCAACACACAACACAAAACACAAAAATGTTTGCTTGTATTTGCCCAGGAGCAAGCCGCAATTCTCAGAGCTATTATTTAAGGCCAACAATAACACAGTAAAAAGTGTGAACTTATTCCCACAAACACTAAGCATTAATTACTTCATTTCCAAGCAATCCAAAAAAGATTTAACTGCTTTGGCTGTGGAGGAAGTTGTGTTATTAATATATTTTAACACCAGAATTCCTTTAGTAAACAACTGTTTTTGATTGCTCGATGCAGGCAGGGAACGAAGTTAGTTGTCCATATAGGATGATACATTGCCAGAAAGAAGTTCTGAGGTAGTGTTTGTGATGGACAGCTCAGTTGACTCTATATGATATGTCCTCCTGCAGTAAATCCCTCCCATCTGGTTGTCGAAGAAGATTAAAAGCAAATGCTACAAATTATCGACAAACTCTATCGGACACAAGTCTGGCTTCATTAGGAAGTATTTTCTTTCCCCCTAAGACCTGTTGAGAATACAGACAGATTACTTTACTATTCAAAGCTGATGGCTCATTTGGCAAGTCTGACGCAATATCCATTAGCGGATAGAATATAATTCCTTATATGATGGTTAGAGTCTGTGGGGGATGAACCGGATGTTACTCTTCTCAATACTAATGTTTGTGTCCTTGTTAAAAAGCACAAGGTGATTCTGACACACTGTTTTTGTAAGACATTTGATGGTGAATTGGGGAAAATGTGATCCCTTATGAAGTAAATATGTTGACGGTAATGTTTTTAGCCATGCCAGTCATTCTATCAGTCCAATGCTTTGGTCCAGAGTGAAATATCGCTACAATCATTGGAATTGATGGTGTCTAGATTATGAATCTTAACCATTTATTATTTTGCCAATGATACAACTAAAAGTATAAAAGTATTCAACTAAAACCTTAAAAATGATGTTTTGCAACCATTATTGGAAAAATCTAAGTTTTGACCTGATAGTGTTAGATGAAAAGTCATATGAGCACCAAAGACTTGCATTGCCATCCTGAGAACCATGGCTAAAAAAATCCTTGAAAACTTAATCGCAAGAGTTCAGCAATCTCAAACTGTTTACTTGTAATTTAGGCGGATTAAGGAGTTGATGACTTTTGTAATCCCCCTGACTTTTCATCCAGCACCCTCCGAAACTAAAGACCAAAGTCTCTGTTGTACTTTTTCTCGCTCCAATCATAACCAATGATGGTGCATCATCTTTTTTAATATAGAAAAAGTCTTAATTGGTAAATAGAAGCTCACAAGGGTTTGTTTCTTTCAGGGCTTATATAATAGCCGCAACACAAAAACAAAAACAGAATGGATTTCACGTTCCAATACAAAAAGGGATTGCTCTATGGAAATCACTGTTGACATACTTGCCCCCAAATGCTTGTTTTTTAGATTAAGCCCTTTTTGGTTGAATGTTTTTCTACTTGAGCTGAATTACCATCGCTGTGAGAGCCCCTGTATGTATGCGTGTGTGTGTGTGTGGCACTTGAGGGCTAAGCTGTCTTCATGTCCCGGTGTGACACAACGCTGGCAGAAGCTATTATAATTATGGCTGTGATATGCATGTTTATGGGTATGTCTATTTTCCTTCACCAATCTCAATTTGTGTGTTTTGTGTTTGTTTTGGTCTTTGCCGTGAGTTTGGGTTGTGTGTCTGTGTGTAGGGGACAACACTTGCTGATGTGTGTGACTCTAATAAGTGTTGGCTGAATCCTCTCATCCCCCAAAGACCAATCTGTGAAAACTGACCTAATGTAATAAATCATGAAATTAGTCTTTTTAATTGGTATTGTTTGATACGATGAGTACCATGTGTTTCAATTACCCTTCTCATTTTCCAATTAAGCACATTGCATTGTTCCCTATTGAGACTGTCACAGCCAACAATGGCCTGATAGATTTCTAGAATTCAGTCTGTCGCTGTCAGAGCATCTCTGAATGGGTGAATGAGAGCTTCATCTCATAAAAAGTGTAATAAGTTTTAGCATTTAGCAATTTCTAGAATATCGGCAGATCACATCCTTTATCTGGGCTGCAGCCAACATAAAACATCTTACACCCTCCTCCACTGGTACCTAAACTCATTAATATCTCATCTTCGTCATAAAAATGTCTGCCATCTATCCATAAATTACATGGGAACAAGAACATCAGTCACTCCCAATGCCGGTCTCAGGGCTCAAATGCCAAAGAATATGCTCTATATGTCTAATTATACTAAGAACTAGCTCACTATAGGATAATTCCTTTCAGTTCTAGAGCGTGGGATTTTACAGAATCGGAAATTGCATTCAGCACACCTTCCTGTAACTACATCCACGTCACCTGGCACCGCACATCGCTGAATCACTTCTGGCAACAAATCATTGACAAACTGCATCCCACAGTCTCTGTCACTTCAGGACTCACATCCTGCATCAGCTTAGATAAGGAACCTAAACCATTAGTCATCATGGCTCGAATTATTTCCAAGACAACGGTCTTCATGAACAGGAAATCAGGAAACTTCATAACCGAAGAACACTTTAGAAAAAAAAGGATTTTAGGTTTTTTAGAACTTTAATCATCATTCTATTCGTTTGTGTGTCTCTGTGGGAGTGCGAGGGAGTGAGTCATCAACTGTGTAACAAGATAATGCGAGTCTGTGTCTGTGCAGCATGATGTCACATAACCACAGCTCTGTCTCATCAAGCTCTCAGTGACCTGGAGGAAATCCCATTGAAAAAAACAGGATAATGAGACCTTTTGAAAATTCTCAAGGCTGTGCATCCAAAAAAAAAAAAAAAAACGCCCACCTCAGGAGCCATGCAAGACTCTCTAAAGGATTACATACTTTATCAGCAAGCAATAGATGGGGTTCATTGCCCCTCAAAACATATGAATATGACGGACTTAACCTGACCGCGTGCTCACATCGGCATTGACAGCGAGGTGATCGTTCATTTCCGATGAGTGATGTGAGACAAGGAGCAGCGTTTGGGAGACGAGGCAACAAGGAAAAGCTGTGGCAAGTTCACACTTAAACAGTAATTGGAGCTTTAGCAAGAATCACAAAATATGAAATCGTGCAAGGCGGAAAGAATACTGCAGCACATTTTTCAGAAAAGGCTAAACCTAATACTAACTGCTATCCTATCTTATATATACTGTATCTCATATCTTAGAATATGTCCAATCATTGTCTCTGAAAGAATATTTTCTGTGACAAAGCCACCAGCATGTGTTCTGGTGAGAACATACCTCTGGGTGAAAATCCATGTGACAAGCCTTGTAAAACTGCTCTGGAAGCTTCACACAGATTTGGTGCACATCATCATATTTACTTAATGTCAAAACGTTCGCTGGGTTTAATTATGAGCTATGAAAAGGGCATCAATAAGCAAGGTTGCCCTTTACTGGCATACTTTGGTCATGATGTGTTTGTGTGTTCAATGATTGCTTGTCAGTAGATAAATCATTGTGAGCCAGGCTTACAATAGCGCCGGGACTATTTAGATGACGGGGAAGATGAGAGGACAGAGGGGCACCATCTCTCAAACTCTTGCCTGTCTGTCCTTCTTTTTCTCTGTATCTATTAACTTGTCTCTGTGCCAATTTCTCCGTTTGGTTCTTTGTTTTTGTTTTTTTCACCTGCGCCTTTGTCTTGGTTTTGAAGGCCTAACTTAAAGGTCGCCTCCTAAACTCCCCTCCTTTAAGCATCAGTGCCTTTTTGCCAGTAAATACAATAGCTATTACAATTGTGATTACTTTTATTTCCGCTTCTAAACTTTAAACTTTTTGAACTTCCTTGCTTACTTCTTACATACACATATGCAAGAAACTATTTACTGTGATATTTTTTCTCTTACCCGCTTTCTTTTTTGTTCTTCTTGGCTCCAAATGACACCAGATGAACCTGAATTTTTTTTCCCCAAGTGAATTTGTGTCTTTGTGAAATAGAATTCTTAAATTTATAACCCTGGTAATAAAACCTTCCTCCTGGCACTCTTGAACAAAATGACCAATCCATTCCAGCTTTTCTCCACATTCAGCAAATGCGTCTTGTAAAAGCCTTTTCTAATATATGCATTTATGCCACAGAAAAAGTCAGGGGCCAGACTCTTTTATCTCGCTTTCACCATCTGTTCAAGAGTGTATAATCCAGAGTCACAGGGGTTTCACCCACATATGAACATTGTACCGTGTACCGTATGGCTGTGGCAATGCAACAAACTTGTGGCGTAAGGGAGATGGTGGCACATGATGTTTCATCCTGCTGAACAAACCCCCCCCCCCACCCCCCACCCCCATCTCCCCTCCTCCTGCTGTTTCCTAGGCGATCCACTCAGTTGCCTGGCATCACGAGGGCAAGCAGTTCATTTGCAGTCACTCAGATGGGACTCTGACCATATGGAACGTCAGAGGCCAGGGCAAGCCCATACAGACAATCACCCCACACGGTAAGGAGGTGGAAACACACACACAAAAACAAAAACAAAAACACACAGTGGCTGTGTTTGAAATCCCTCCCTAATTCGATTATTTACTACTTCTTATATAATAGATACCTGTAGGGTGGGAATTCTGGGAGGGGACAACTATACTCTATAAATAGGATCAGTTTAACACATAGCCGCTCTGTAATAAACGGAGTGATTTCAGACACGGCCACATGCATGTTGTCTCACTGTACAATTACATTCCAACATGCACAAAGCAAATTGTTATTCAACAATTTTGGTTGTGAATAGATTGCATATTATTAAGATTTAATCTTAATTTATGTTCTAATTTTAACTTTACACAGTTATATAAGGTTAATTAATTATTAAGGTAAATAATCGTTAAGAACATATTTGAACTAAAGTATTTTAATTGCTCAGCAATAGTAGTACATTTTTCATTTGTAGCACCATTTCTATGCATAAAAAAAGAAAGGAAACATAATTACATTCTAACAGCTACTGACCAATTTGGAACAAAATGTCCTATTCAAAAATAAAAAATACAGATAAAACATATGGTTTAAATATATCCCAAGACAAAAAATATGCGTGGTATGTCATCTTTTCAAACTTACTTTGACCTTCGTTAGAAAAAGAAATCATATGAAATGTTGTATGTTCTAAAGTTTTATTATATAGTTATTTATCATTATTATGTTATTATAATCACATTAGAGATAATCCGGTTGTCTAAGGAAAGTAAAGAGACTTATCTAAATCAGTGGTTTCCAGTCTGGGGGTCAGGACTCCCATGAGGGGTTTCAAGATAAATCTAAAGGGTTGTGAGACAATCACCTGGGTAGGAAATACGAAAAAAACAAAACAAGGTGAGTCATGTATAGTATATAGATGCATCCATTTCCTTAGGTTATTGCATCAAAAAAGTAATTGATTCTGCCTGGTCTGATTTCTTTGGGGACTTACAGTACAACACAGGTTTTACAATACATAGTACCAGTGCCTTAAGCCACCCGTCAGTCACATGACCCACTCTATACTCATTGAAACATCCCTAAAGAGCCTCCCTACTCGTGGCTTCCTCATCGTTTCCTCATTTCAGGATTATTGTCTGTTCAATTATGTCCTGCCTCTGTTTGCTTTACTTTTGTGTCTGCACGTGCATACATTAGTGCTGGTGCTCTGTTTATTTCCTGCAGAAAAGCAAGTCTGCTCTTCTGAAGATGTATTTTAATCCGCACACCTCTTTCTCCCCACACACCTACTCACCCCACGGAGCACTTTGACAGTTCACCCCCAGATGAAGGGCCCAGAAAAAAATAGAAAAAATGGACGGAGAGAGCATGAGAGTCAGAAAGAGGAACAAAGGAAGGAATTAAGTGAAAAGAAAAACTTCTAAACAGTTTTTCAAGCTGGTTTTGTGTGTAGGGGATTGTAGAAAGGATTTCACCACACAGGGTTTTTAATTAGTTGTTTCTCCCACTGCTGCATACATAATTAGTTTGGTATTTAATGGGCAATTATGCAAATTCCTTTGACAGGTTTAAGTAAGGCTTATAAGTCCTTCTTTAATTGTCTTTTTAGATATCTGTTATTTAGATGTAGTTATTAAAAGTAGTCCTTTATTATACAGACCTGCCTTGTTTAACCTGCCTTAGGGCTCGCTTTGGCTCGTCAGCAATAACAGATACATTCAGCTACTTACTGTGCATTCTGATACATAAATATGCCCAGGTAGGCACATGTATGATGGATGCGCAACTTTCCTTCCTGTGGATCTCCCTTGGGGTTTGAATAGATGTATGCTGTAAATCATCCTTGATCATCACACCTTCTTTGCATGTCCCTGCCCCTGCATTTGTCTTTCTCCTCTCTGATGAATGGCCTTTTGTTATTGTCTGGCTACTGTTCAAAGTCAAATTTTAAGTGCAGCTTCTGGGGGGGAAAAAAGCAAGATGACAGGAGAAATAAGACGAGAGGAGGGGAAGAGAGATGAACTGGCAAACTAAAGTATCTTCTGTTTGTTCTATTTTAGGAAAACAGCCCAAGGACGGGAAGAAGCCAGAGCCTTGTAAACCCATTCTCAAAGTGGAGTACAAAACCACTAGAATTGGGTAAGGTCTCTCTCTCTTTCTCTCTCTCACACACACACACACACACACACACACACACACACACGAATGTGCATGAATATGCTTAATTATACACAATTGTACATTGTACAAATTACCTTGACGTGTCTTTTGTCACAAAAGAGACATCAATAATTTACATGTATTAAAAGCTGCTGCCAAGGCAATGTGAGTAACAAATGTGTATACGCAGTTAGTCTGATGTCAGTCCAGCAAAATAAACTATTTACTGGTTACAGGCTTTTCTTTCTAACCATTAGGTGGTTGCCATGTAAGTCATTACACACTCTACAGTGTTCTGATATTAAATAATGTGTTTTTGTATCGTGGCATCATGTGTCAGGACACACAGGAGTATTTTCCTAATGCTTTTTTGAGTTACTACAGTGAAAGGTCAATGTTTGTTAATTTGTAGTCAGTTAAACCCGTGGTTTAGTTAGTTTAGTTAGTGGTCAAAGTTAACTGGTAACATAACATGAAGCAAAACAATAAATCTCACGTTTAAATTTGTCTCGTGAATTCAGTTACAGTACGATGGTGGCACTGACTGAAACAATCAGAAAAGAACATTTATTTCTCTGATTCACTGGCTTTCTTGCTTCCCTCTCCTGCTTTTCTCTTTAGATCACTCGACCAATGCTGAAAATATAGTAGCAAGAACACGTACACATACTCATATCAACACACACACATTCACCTACACACACACACACACACACACACACACACACACACACACACACACACACACACACACACAATGAGCTTATGTTGGGAGAGCAGGCAGGAACGGTCATTACACACTGTCAGTCCCAAAACCTCATACAAATAAGTTTGAGGAGAGCCAGAGCATATGACAGCTCGCAGCACATGTATCGGCTCTTTTACAAATGATGACTGTGTGTGTGTGTAACGTGCCCACACATGACAGTGTGTCACTGGTTCGCCAAGCACATTCAATACTGAATGAGTTAGGGAAAACTCAAATGTATCACACAGAGAAAACCGTATTAAAGGGACACTGTGAATCCCATGATGCCACTGTAGTTCTTACATTTATTTTTTATTATTATTTTTAAATTAATGAGTAATTGAGTAAAATAATCAGCATCCTCAATATTGACCAAAATAATTGGGATTAAAATGTTTGCCATAATCAAGCAGCCCTAATGTTTATGCTTTTATATATATGTGTGTGTGTGTGTTCCAGGGAACCCTTCATAATCCTGTCTGGTGGTCTGTCCTACGACACGGTGGGCCGGCGACCTTGTTTGACAGTAATGCATGGGAAGAGTACTGCTGTGCTGGAGATGGACTATCCTATAGTAGACTTCCTCACACTCTGTGAGACACCGTACCCTAACGGCAAGTTTTTTTTTTTTTTGTTGGTGTGTGCATGTCTGAGCATTATTTGTTTGGGAATTGCCATATTATTCTCCTTTTGTGAATGCATTAGAGTTGCACACACACACACATACACACACACACACACACCTTTCTGTTTTTTAATTATGTTGGAATGCTTGCCCCTGTGTTAGTGTGTTTCTGTAATAAATATCAAATTTCCCAAGGGGATGGATCCTATTCCAGTTTTATTATCCGACACACAGACTATTACATTTTCATTTTATCTCTTTGTACACAATAGCCTTTCATCAAAATTAAATTATGATCTTATTTCCGGTATTGAGGAGTCAACAACTAAAACAAGTGAGAATGGGGCTGATGGTATGGGATCCTGGATGTATGTAAACCAGTATGCAAACTCTGGTGCAGCATTATCTGGTACACATACAGCTACAGGAAGGATTAGTAAGTTATGTAACAATGGCGACTTAATTTTCTCACTGGAATGTCACCACCCTCTGATTGCATCTGGTAATGGACGTTACTGGGTCTTTGGATTACACAGTACATGTCTGGCTGATAATGTGTATGTGTGCGTGCTTAAACCAGCGTTATTGTGCAGAGGAGGTTCATAATCCATGATGATGTGGCTCCAGATGATGCAATGTGCCTAAATGCTATGTGCACACCAATGTGTTTGAATGGGAAAACGAAAGTATTGTATCACACACTGGCACAGTCACACAATCTAGCAGAGGAGGTACGGTATGCAGACAAAAACAAAGATTAAGAGGTGAAGTGCGTATCTCATTAAAAAATATATACAGTCACAGTAAATTAGACTTGATTTAAGTGTGGAGATTCAGTCCTAAACTTGGAAATAGTAGTTTGACAAAATAAAAAATCTTCTAACAAGGCCCACTTGCTTTTTTCGAGGCCTTTTTTTGTCTTGTTTTTTGTTTTGCTGATTGCCTTGTTTGCAATTAGTTTGTATCTTTAGGTAAATCAGCAGTGAAAGTGGCCATAATTACAGTTATTATATTCAGCTCCTGACAGACAGAGAGATGCTGCACAGTGTTCTAAAAGTTGCATAATGATTCACAAGAGAATGTGAATCACTTGCAGACCAGCGGCAGGGAAGTAAAATGAGAAGGACGGTGAAAGATGTAGTGACAGCGATTGTCAAAGTCTTTCAACCTTGGTGTACACTGACACCAGTTTACACACACACACACACACACACACACGATATAGTGTGATATAGTACATATCTGAATGGTCTCTGTATGGTATGTGATGCTGTTTCATCACTACACTACTACTCTAGTTGAGGCATTTAGTGGCTAAACATAGAATACAAAACTTAAAAATTGCTGAATGTGCATATCCCCCTTATTAGCATTTATCACTTTTATAATTCTGTAAGACTGACTAGAATATGTGCTAACAGCCTATTTAGCAGCCAGGTGATCTGTACTGGTTACAATGTTGTGCTGTTATAAGTCATGAATATATATTGATGGGACCAGTGCAATGATTTTATCAATTCATTTAATACAAAGGTTTAAAATCTATTATAAGGGAGAATCATCTTAATGTTGAATATGAAATTCCACTCCCAAATCAGCCAGATAAAAATATTTAACTGGAGCAATATCCTCCATGGTTATATATCACATAGATTAATAAATATAAAGTGTTCCTGCCCTCACATCTTCAGGGCATGGATACGATAATAACGTTTGCCATATAAAGTCTGAGGAATTCTTCCCCTGTGGTTTGTAGATTTCAGGGGAGTTCTCTCTCGAGGAATTACAAAGACTGCTTAAAGTGTGGCTTGATGAATGACTTGTCTGGCTGTTTCATTGTGCAGATTTTCAGGAACCTTATGCTGTGGTGGTCCTTCTAGAAAAGGATTTAGTGGTGATCGACCTTGCACAAAATGGGTGAGTTTGACTCTACTTTATATCATGGTATAACTTCCTTTCATAAATATTATTCTTTAGTTTGCATGCATACTGAATACATACTGAATGAGAGTAAGGCACTGATACTGGTCTGACAGACTCATTCAATTTAGAGTGACTTTGTCTGTGCTCTCTTGTTCGCAGTTACCCCATATTCGAGAACCCCTATCCTCTGACTATCCACGAGTCTCCTGTGACCTGCTGCGAGTACTTTGCCGACTGCCCTGTGGACCTCATACCTGCACTTTACTCTGTTGGCTCGCGGCAGAAACGACAGGGCTACAGCAAAAAGGTACTATATAGGAACGCTTTATGTTGTAATATTACAACAACATATTGTTGTTAATCAGGCTTTGGATAGAAACCTTCAGAATTAGAGAGCAGGTTTACAATTTAGCATGGAAAGGGCAAAAAGGGAGTCAGTGTGTACAAATTAGTGGCATCTAGTGGTGCAGTTGCAGATTGCAATTCACTCGCATCACCCTCCCCTTCAAAGTGCAAAGGAGAAACTATGGTGGCTGCGAAATGAGTGAAAAACCCAAACAGCTCTATCTAGGCTCAGGTTTGTCCAGTCTGGGATACTGTAGAAACACAACGGTTCAACATGGCGGCCTGTGTAGAAGAGGCGCCGCTCTCTCTGTAGATAAAAAAGGCTCATTCTAAAATTCAAAAACACAATTAGTATTTTTATTATACACTAATGAAAATATACATGAATATTATATTCCAGTTCTGCCAATAGCTAGTCCTACATTTTACTCACTGATCCTTAAAAGTTTCTTGGATCCAAAAAAGTTTCATGCAGGACCTACGTAATGTGGTACTTTAATTTTATAATAATAGAAAAAATATTAGAAATATTTTTAAAATGTCTTTAAAGAATACCAAATTATTCATTTATTATTGGATTATTGTGCAGAGACAAAAAAAAAAAAACAGGCATAAACGGGTGCTAATTAGCAACAAGCGCTAATTAAATGAGTGCTAATGAGGGAAACGTTAGCGTGCTATCAGGCCAAATGAAGATGGTGAACCTGGCGAAAAGTACCTGCTAAACATTAGCATGTTAGCATTGTCACTGTCAGCCTGTTAGCATTAGGAAATGACAGAAACAACAGAAATAGCTAACTGCTTCTTCTTCTTCTTCATCATTGATTGTACCCATTTAAGGTTTTAGTTTTAGTATTTGAAATAAACTGAATTACCACTCCAACACAGAATAACTCTTTGAACACACCTCTCATCACAGATTAATGATGTATAACGGCGTAATAGTGTCCCGAGGGTAGACTGCATTCATGGCGTTCTGGATAGCAGTGTCATAAACGAGCTAAATGCCTAAATTAGAAATGTAAATGTTCCACATTACACCCTCTAACCATCATGCCATACTCCAAGAACCACAAGGTTACTGGATAAAGGACACATTAATACATACCAATGCATGCTTTTGCCCAAAACTGCATGGAGCATGAGTTAATTTGCATTAGTGGTTCTAAAGTCTATTTCTCAATGTTTCCGTAAAGCTAAATGGACTTTATAATAGCGTCATATTACCTAACGATCCTCCACTCTCTTTGCACACCTCCTCTCTTCTCTCATTCTCTTTTCTTATCCCTGTATCATCTAAGACAGACCCCCTGCTCTTTCAGCCATTATGTATGCCTATGTTTTTTTTCCTTGTCGCCTTGTTCTAGCTTTCTGTCGGAAATGTCAGCATGTACTGACCCAAACTGGCTGCCTAGCTGCTCCTTTTATTTTTTATTTTTTTGCTAAGCAAAGGCCTGACTGAGCTGCGGGAGGGCATTCTCACATAAAGATCACCATGAGTCATCATGGTGACCTTTGTATGTGTCAACGTGTTCAAAGCCAAACCCCCCACCAACACACAGACACACTCTCTCAGATGGATGCACACACATTGAGGTGCATAATGTATAATTGCAAGACATGCTGAGAGATGTACACGACGGATTCCTGCCTGTTTTCTCATTCACACTCACACGGTTTAATCATGTCATCTATTGCTAAAATCAATGTTTCTACTGACATGCTGTTTATTGACATAGTTGTTCTTCTACCAGTACTCTTTCATTGGCTCTAATGTACTCTGTGTGTCTGCTGTCTATCTAGGAATGGCCTATTAGTGGTGGAAACTGGGGTCAAGGCACACAAAGCTACCCAGAGATCATCATCACTGGGTAAGACAATACTGATTTCATTAGCATTATCATTATCGTCCTGCTGCAACTCAATTACTTTCACCTCTCCTGCACCGTTAGGTCACCACAGCAGAGGAGGAACTTTTCTTAAGACATTTACTGTAGGTCTTTATACATTACATTCATGTGCACTTTGCTCAATTTTGATGTTTATTATCCTGCACGAAGCTGTCAACATGGGGAGAAGGGGCGTTTTTAACAGAACACACGCACTGAAGAAGTGACATTGAGGTATTGGTTTGGCAGCAAGAGGCTCTCGCTCCTCTCCTTCTTCCCTCTCTCCACACCCCTACATGCCGTATTATTATTCTGCCCAGGTCTCTTTCTTTCTTCTAAGAGTGCCACAGCCTGCAAAAAATATTTATCTCCCAGTACACTCAGCTGAACGGGCAACAAGACAATGAGGAGTGGGGAAAAATGGCAACCAAAATACACGTCAAAATACTAGACAATGTCTTTTTCTGTCACTAAATGGGGAAGCTGCCGTGCTTATCACCTGCTAATGAATGTACACCCATTACACTGGTGTTCAATTCATTTTTAGGCAATTATCAGTATCTGGGAATTATTTAGCTGTTATAACTGCCTCCACTCATCAGGGAAGGCTTTCCACAAGATTTTCAGAAACACTTTCTGCAGGGATTTGCTCCCTCTCAGCCACAAGAGATTTAGTGAGTTCAGCCACTGATGTTGTTTGATAAAGCCTGGCTTGCAGTCACAGTTCCAACTCAGGAGTCTGATGGGGTTTAGGTGGGGGCTTTGCGCAGGCAAGTCAAGTTCTTCCACGCCATCCCAGGGACACCATTTCTTCATGGACCCCACAGGAAAAGATGTCCTCCAAACATTTGCCACAAACTTGGAAGCACTATTGTGTTAAATATCACTGTATGCTGTAGCATTAGGATTTCCTAACTAACTAAGGAGCCCAGCCTAAACCATGAAAAACCCCAGAACAAAAGTACAAAAAGGCGCTTACCTCCTGATTAAACAACCATGATTTAAGTTCTGAAAAGTGGAATCTATCTAAAGAAGAGATCTATGGAGATTAATTGGGGAGAAAATAAAACATTTGATTAATATTTGTTTTATTTTACTTAGACATCAGATTTTTCTGCAGAAGTAATCCAAAAAGTATTTAATTGATATTCTAGAGATGTTTTAATGCTGCAAATCTTAACAGTTCAAACTAGAATTCAAAGAATACACTGAAATTATAAAACAACAAATTTTTTCTGCCTTGAATTCCCAGGCATGCTGATGGAACTGTGAAGTTCTGGGATGCCTCTGCAAGTGAGTTCTCTCAACGGCAAAGCTTTGCTTATTCTTCACAAAATTTTCGAACAAACTATAGACAACATCAGGACATACGCTTCAATTAAAATTTGAGACAGAAATTAAAGCTAAAGAAAATGGAAATCCTATAGAAATAGTTCATTATTTCAGTTTCAAAGGATTCATTGCCTCTGTGTGTGCTGTCCCTGGAGCTGATACTTTTCTTCTTTTTTCCTAGTAATGCTCCAGGTTCTCTATAAACTCAAAACAGCCAAGGTGTTTGACAGAAACCGGTCCAAAGAGGACAAAGGCAGCACCGAGGTGTCAGATGAAGACCCCTTTGCTATTCAGATCATGGCCTGGTGCCCTGAGAGCCGGATGCTGTGTGTGGCCGGCGTGTCAGCCAATGTTATCATCTACCGCTTCAGCAAGCTGGAAGTAACTACTGAGGTGGTGCAGGTGGGTAATGGTTTATAATCTGGTTTAAATGCTTGTTTTTTTGATACAATAAAAAAGAGAAGGGAAAATAGATGTTTTCATGGACACAAATAAAGGAAATAATGTAACCGTAGTTTTCTATCAAGAAAACATTTAAATTTTGTTTGTTATTATTTGCCCTCAGCGCAAATTTTCCCAGTTTTAAGATGCTGATATGCACAAACACACATACACACTCAAAGATCTGCCTAGTCAAGGGCCGTATGGTTGCCATGCCAATAGACGGAGCAGTGAACAAGCAAAGCTAGACTGTCATTATAATCTGCCTTGATAGCGACTTAAGTGCTTATGGGGGTGTGATGGGAGCTAGTGTTTACTGGCATAAAGAGAAATGCTGTTTAATCTGTGTGTGCATGCACACAGCTCCTATATTGCAAGTGCATATATCCTCAGTTTCTGCTGTTGGTCACTGAAGCAGTGGGGTGTTAAATTTGTTACAAGCAAGATACTTTATTGATCATTTTGGCAACATTTGTCCTGCTAAGCAGTCATTGCTGTGGTGTTGTGTGCTCTAGACTTACTCTAAACAGAGATCACTTGTCAATCACAGTACGTGGGAGGTACTGTAATGAGTTTTTTCTTGCAGTTCTGTAAATTAATTTTAATGTTTTAGCTGGTGCCCTCTAGGTGTTTGGCACTGTCTGTCTTAACGATGCAATTCTTCCAAACAAACTGGGCAAACAGGAAAGACTTTTTCATGAATCTGTAGAGCTGAAGTGCCTTGCTTAAGGCACCTTGCAGCAGGAGACTGATTTGAATCAGCCAGCTTCCTGCCACCTTTTTTCTGTGGGTGACTGGCAGTGTGCGCTGATGCATGTGTCAGAGAAATTTCAGGCACTTTTTCCTACGCTCCAAGCCTGTGATTGGGACGTGGATGAGGACTAGATATGCAGTTGCAGTGAGGTGTAATTAGGAGAGCAGCCTCCCCTCTCACAAGGTCAAACACCTCTCTGTAACCTTGCAGAGATGAAGGTAGAGGAGGACAGAGACAGGATGAAGAAGGGAACTGATCACTCTTCACTCCCACATGTCAGTGGGCTAATGAGACTGACAGAATGCAAAAGAGAAGAGCTTATGTACAATGTGTGTGTGTGTGTGTTCCTGTGTGCGTGCGTGCGTGCGTGCGTGCGTGCGTGCGTGTGTGACTGTGCGAAGGTGGAGGTTGCAGAGAAGTAGCCTGAAGGAGGGCTTAGGAATATTTCAGTATTGGAGGACCTCTTTGACTCTCACTCTGCCTACACACAGACATACACACACCGGTCAAACAAATCTCTATTATCAAAGTGACTCTGTAAGTGTGTGTGTGTGTGTGTGTGTGTGTGTGTGTGTGTGTGTGTGTGGGTTGTCATTCATGCTCATATGACCCATACATCCCAATCCTCACAGGAATTCATGAAGAATTGTTGTTGAGTATGGTGCCTTTATGATGATTTTGATAATCTCCTGTTTTATAAATCTGATAACATCTTCTCTTCTGTGAATGTGTCTGCATGCACTTGTGTGTGTGTGTATGTGTTGTTTTAAACAGCTACTAGAGGTGCGAATGCAGTACGAGCTGAACGACATGGAGTCTCCAGAAGGCGGAGGTGGAGGGGGAGAACAGACATCAGCTCTCCCCACCCCCGGTGCCTCCCCTCAGACGAGCGGCCCACCATCACACCCCTCCACCAGCAGCAACAATTCTGACGGAGGCAACATGCCCTGCCTGAAGTATGAAGCGCACACAAACACACACACTTACATAAACTCTCAATAGCACCAGGAGCGCTTGCACACATTCTCATACACACAAGAGTCTTGCCTTTTGCCTCAAGCACTCTTGCACAGACTTAGTCAGCGCCTGAAGCATTCTCAGCCACAGCCTCCCCATCATCCCCTCGCAGGCACTCATGCCAGACCCTCAACACACAACTGTTTCAGAACTGCAGCTGCACCACTTGTCATTCTCTTTCTGAAACCCTTTTTTTTCTCATGTATTTCTCTCCCTTTCATTTATTTTGCTCCTCTCTCTTTCTCTTGCTGTCTCTACTCCTCTCCGTTCAACTCTGTCTTCTTCTCTCCAGAGTGCGCAGTACTCCTCTGAAGCAGTCTCCTGGTTACCAGGTAGATCTGGTGGTCCAGTTAGTGTGGGTGAGTGGAGAGCCTCCCCAGCAGATCACAAGTCTGGCACTCAATTCCTCCTACGGCCTGTAAGTATATAGGCAGCAACGTCTTAGTCATGACTAGAACCAAGTAGATGTTTTTTTCTACTAAACATATCAAGTATGTTATCCCGATCCTTAAAATAAACATAATCTATTAAAAAAAAAAGATGGATGCACTTACAATTTTTTCGGTTTAAGCAGCAACTTCTCAAGGCTACAGTGACAACAAAGCCTGTCAACACAATTTATCACTACCTGAACATTTTGGACATTCTAGCTGCTTTTGTGCTTTGACTACAGTGATTTTAAGCTTGAAAAACCAAATCAAATCATAACAATATTTCTCTAACCCATTTATCCTTCTTCTCTAACTTTCTTGCTTCTTCTGCTTCCTCCCTGACTCACTGTCTCCGCTCCCTCTCCCCAGTGTGGTGTTTGGCAACAGTAACGGTCTGGCAGTGGTGGACTATGTCCAGAAGACAGTGGTGCTCAACTTGGGGACGGTCGAGCTTTATGGCTCCAATGACCCCTACCAGAGACAGCCCCGCTCGCCAAGAAAGGCACGACAGCCCTCTGGAGGTAATGAGGAAAAGGGATAAGAAGTATTATTTATTAGTAGTATAAGAAAAGTAAGAAAGAAAATGTCCAAACTTCTCCGACCACACACCCAAGTACAGTACAGCATCATTGCCAGCGAACATAGGGGTGGCTGTTGTTAATGTTCAGCTACTAAAGCCATTAATTTCATGTGGCACTGCTTATCTGTTGTTTCAGCTCCACTAGCTCAGATTATTTAAGTTTCAAATATAAATCCTGTACATGATTATTTATTTTATTTCGCTCAGCATCCGACTAAGTTGAACCATGATCTGCAAATCCTGCTCCTGTCTTAAAAGCAAACTAAACAATCAAAAGAAAATTGCACAGCAATGCACAGAATATAAAATACCACTATTAAGCTCTCCAGTGTGAATGGAGCCTTAATGTAGGTAGACAAACAACACGGCAGCTCTAGGGATTTTGGGTGCACCAAAAAAAAACTAATCTAAAAAAATAACTCCTGGAATGCACTGAGAAGCAAAATCTGATTTTGTATTCCAAGGTTTATTTTCAGCAAAGGTCTGGGCTAGAATTAAAATCAGTCTTTTACTGCACATTATGATGGGTTTGTGCCAGTGGAGCCTACTTACAAAGATTACTAAGACTCCAGTTACCCCATAGGTCCCACGGCCCTGAACTCATCTGTACACTGATCCGAATGTGAGAATGAAGTCATAGCACAACACACTCTAGTTCATAAGGCTGACACACAACACAACACTTAGACTAACTCTTTCTTTGTCCATCTGCCTCTCCCTGTCTCTCTTTCTTTCTCATTCACACACACACACACACACACACACACACACACACACACACACACACACACAAACACTCTCACAGCCCATCCCTTTCACACACATTGCCACTGCAGCCTCATGGTGCCACTGATAGACAGTAAGATGCTTTCAGTATGGACACACTGCCACCCTGTGTTAGATGATGGCAGTGCAGCTATATAGAGGATGCCGCAGTGTCATGACGATGTACTGCCCATACTTGAGCAAAACTTTGATGGATGAATTACTAAGCTGTGCGTATGTGGATGCTGAGGGATTTAGTTTTGATGTTTGCGATGCACACACGCATGCAAACACTCACATACACACCAGCAAGCGCACATGTAAATACACACAGAGCATCTGGTGTCACTGACTGGTGAGCAGTGGGCTGGCACCTGTCAGAGCTTGGCGAGCGCGAGCAGTAATCAGGCGTCCAGCTGTGTTTCTCTGCCAACGGGGGACTGCTGTCTGCTTGGCTTTCTGCCTCACAGGACAATGTCACACACACGCACACACATTTGTACACAAACATGCACGTGGCAAAGGGAGGAATTAGACTTAAAACTGGATGAAGGAAGACTCAAGATGCACAAAATCTTCCTTCTTTTTAAAATATGAGCAGAACAGACAGAGGAGTTAAGGCTGTTGGTCTGCTTACCTGACAAGTGAAAAAAATCATTAGAAATGGAAATTATCTATTTGTACAACAACACACTGATATGCAAGGTTCTCTCTGAAGTAGCAGTATATGATAAGGTAAAAAAGGGTACATGCTCACAGAATGAATGTTCTTTTGGCTTGCTTTATTTCATGAGATGAACCGTATGATCTTTGCTGCAGGTCTGTGCGACATCAACGAGGGCTCAGCCACATCAGAGGACCGCTGCAAGTCCCCTACTTCAGGTAACATGTCCTTCAGCGTCTTATTAAAAACGAAAATTCTAAGAAATATAGCAGAGGCTTTGTGTTATTTACACGTATAACCCAAACAGTGAACCAGTCAGAAAAAGATCTATAATACCATGTATTTAAATGCAAGAGCATTGGTTGGGGAAGAAGATTAATGTTTCAGAAGAGGCTCTACTTTGAATACTGTTTTATTGAAATTGTTGCTCATCAAACTGGAACTACACAAAAGGGTTTTTTTGTTGAACCATAAAATTGTCTGGCTGTCAATTTCATTCTGCTTCAGTCTTTAGAAATGCTCTGTTTGAGTTTATTACTGTACGCTTATGGGTCTTTGAGACTATTTTCCCATTTGTGCATGCCTTCATTTACTACTTTGCAGAGTTCAATACACAGGAATACATTTGTTTTAATCTCGCACAGTATCGTGGAAAACTGTAGGCTGTGAACGTGTCCAATCTCTATGATGCCAATTCAGTGTGACAGCTCAGAATTATTAATTGAATTAAACTGTTCAGCAAAACGGCATTGTGGTCGAGAAACCCATTCATTTACATTTATCAGAGTACAAGTTAAAAAGTAAAAGTTCAACATGAAGGGCCTCAGGGTTTTTCACATATTCGGTAACTGCTTTATTAAAAAAAGAAAAGAAAAGAAATAGCATACAGTTAAATGCAGAATTTCATTTGCAAGATGTTGTAAATGGACTTTTGATTTGGAATTTTAGCTGGGATCTTCGTTCAGTTAAACATTAAAATGCGTCTGGGTGCACTGTATTGAAGAAGTTCTGTACAGAAGATTATCATATTAAGCAGTTTTGATGTCAGTGAATGCAAACAAACAAATGCATTATCACTGCTACAATGCAGTATTCGACCCACTGACGATTGTGTAGAACAACTACATTGTGTAGTAAGTAAGACGCTCTGTTGCTCTTTTACTTGCTTCCTACTTAATCTACGTCATTAGTATTTCAGCTGAAGGTGCTTGAAGAGAGAACAGCCCAGATCCATCTCATTAGGGGTAACTTGGCATTAGCACACTGAAAATAAGGAGCTTTTTAAAAAGGTCAGACAGAAAACAAATCTCAAAGTCTGGAGTTTGGCTGTGGTTTCCAGGTATGATGACTGTCCCAGCCCCCCCTGTCTGGTGCCACCAGACTGTGGTCTGATACATCTGTCTGCTCTGCATTATTCATAGGATAGAGAGATAAGGTGCCTTCCTGCAAAGAAATGTCTGCCTTTACAGTCGTTTAGTCTAGGGATAAGGGTTCTTTTTTTCTTCTGTTTTTGGTAAGTGATAAAGTCTGCCAGTGGGAGAAAATAATTTACATTTCTTTTCATACAGTTTCACCTTTTTAACCTTGATATATGATGAGTTGAGACTTCATTAGTGCCAGGGTAGTGTCGTTTCATTCAAGAAAATGATTTCAATAGTTTCAATAATTGAAAACTTAAACCTAAAATGGCCACTTCCACTTCTTAATGCTAACCCAATTGCAGTAATAAAACGAACTGACTTTATTATCCATTTAACATTGTAAGGATATACACGCAGTGAAACAAATTAAAAGAAAAAAACACATCAGTAGCAAGTCAGTACTCTACACAGACCGCTTTTTTCATGTCTTTTACTGTTTTACATATAATGTACTTTAAATCTTTGCTCATTATGGTATCTAAATGAAACAGGGACATTTTTGATTTTAATAGTTTTCTTTTTAGGCAACATCTGTTTTTTGGGTACAGGGTGTTACATCAGAAAACAAGGTATTTGAGTTGAAACACGTGTCCTGAATTTCAAGATAGCTTTATTAAAATTAAAAGGCCAGTTTCCTTCTCAGGACGAAAAAAAAAAAAAAAAATCAGGGCAAACTTGTATGTAGTAAAAAGCCAAAGGGTGTTTCTAACTGCACATTTACTCTACTTTCCCCCTTACACCCTCAAAAGTGTTGACGTCTAACAGCAATCTACAGCAATTCTACAATGGAGGTGGTAGAGGAGGTAAGATTGGCCAAAGATTTTCATGAGGGGCTGTGTAGGCAGGACAAAAAGTCCAGATTCGTCCCCCCTGTCTGTCCTCCGTGTCATGGTCACCACAGCGGGAAGAAATTCAGAGAATAGAAAGCCAGAATTCTGGGTTAGCTTCTGTTCCACTATCTTCTGGTTCCCACTATTAAATTATAATATAAAAACAGTAGTTTTTCTTGGAGAAAATGACAAGGTGCTCATATTACATGCCAGAAATTAGGTACAAAAGTATATGGTTAGAAAACTATACACAGAGAACTGAAAGCTCGCGGAGCAGAGGCTAACTTGGAATCAGGGAAGGAATTCAGCTGTCTATATACACACAATACAGCTTAATTAGCCTTAGACACACATTTGCATGCTACATGTATGTAGCACGAGTGTCATATTGTAAATGTGCCTGCGTGTGATATCTGTCCTGACTTCCTACAACAGATTCCTTGTGTACATTATGAGTTGTATACAGTGATTGGCATTCTGTCCATAGTACAGTATGCTGACACCACAGAGCGGAGAGCAACTCATCTGTCCAACTGTGTCTTTGTGTGCCTTCAGTGTGTGTTGACGAAATAGATAATTACTCATTTCCTTGACCAGTCGAAAGTAACGCTGTTTGTGAGTCAAAGGTTAGGGGTTCTGGATCTACCTACCCTCTTTCAGATTCAGGTGACAGTGAGTGCCGGATCTAAAATGACTGCTACATCAGAGAGTGGAGTTTTGACCAAGACCAGTCCTTCTCAAACCAATGTCATGGATTCTTTTTAACTAACCTGACCACCTCATTTAATTAGTCTGAACCCCGTTAAGACCTTAGGTTTCACAAGGCACATTTAAAAAAAAAATTCATTTTCCCAGTCCTCCCCGTTGTTGCACCTGCGAGGGCAGAGACGTTACCGCTTTATTATTCTTATTGGTTTGTGGAGTGCGGTGACCTTGCGTAGCTCCAGACGGGTCTAATTAGCCGGAATAAGCGAAAGCACCTGTGTGGATATGCAGGACCCCTAAATGAAAGTAAATAGAAGGTAAGAGTAAGCCATGTGTTTACTGTAGATTATAGATTTGTGTACAAGTGTCAGACATTCAAATCACCCAAGTGCCTCTGCCACTTTATGTTTTAAAATGGAAAATGTAATTCTAGGAAAACAGAACAGAATTTCAAGAATCGAGTTAAACCTAATTTTTTTTTAGGGTTTTTGTATACATTTCTTTATTTGTTAAAACAGGTTTTTGAATCAAAAATAAAAAAAAGTATAGCTAGCCATAATTACCTTATGTCATGAGTACCATTAGTGAACGTCACATTTCATTGTGCGCATGATAAATGTCCTCTTTTATCATATTGAGGTTCTCATTTCTTTCTCCTACAGACAGAGAAATAACATCTTTGTTCATTGTCATTTCTATTTAATTTCACTCTTTTAAAAGATGGAATGATTTTTGAACCAGAGCTCAAAGCCCAACGCATTTCTTTTGCGCTATATGAAATATGTGAATTCAGACAGGATGAAGAAGTGGACGGAGGTGATTATGGTTATTTGCACACGTATGTTAATCAGGTGTGTTTTGCAGTAGTTGAGACAGTTTTGGTTTGGTTTTCAGTTAATGAAAGAGGATAAGCAATAACAGTAGACTACCTCAGAAACTTTTGGCCATCTTTTCCACTGTCTTCTTCCATCTCCTGTTCAGTATTTTCTGTTTCCTGTTACCTTCTTGTTCTTGGTGCATGCTCCTGTGGCATGAGGATCCTGAATGGCTGTGCCTTTTGATGTGTCTCACTGTACTAGTCCTCTCTTTCAGGGCAATGTGCAATAAGAGGTCACCTCCTTTGTTTTGTCTTTCACAGCATGCCTCTGTGATATACAGGGTTGTCTCTGAGTCCTTACGCAGTGTCTTCTCCTGTGTAAAGCATTTTGGCTCCTTTAGTCAATTAAACAATACCCTCTGGCACCTGTTCCACAGCCTTTTGTCGTTTTCGTGTATCTTAACTTTGTGCACAATCCTAGCCCAATGCTAGTTATCTAGCTTTGCATGGCATCGTGTATTAGCTTAGACTTGTGTTTGTAAAGAGGGATGTTCTCTTTTTTCCAGCAAAGATGTCACGGAAATTAAGCTTGCCTACTGAGCTAAAGCCAGACTTGGGTAAGCCTTGACTTCGTGTCTCCAAACAATTTGTATGGAAATGCAGTATATCTTTCTCACTTCAACTGGACTCCACCACATTCCATTAGTCCAGTTTTACTGTATCTGGTTATTAGCTTCAAAATTGGCAAGCTGTGCAAATGTTCTCCTAAGTTTGCATGAGACGAAAGTAGCACTGATCTGACCAGAATTTTAATTTGTGGAGCTAAAAAAACAAAGAGTTGCAATTAAATTCTGTGTGAAATTTTCTGCTGTGCTCTGACTCCCACTTTTTGACCTTGGTGGGGGTTTCTTCTAGAGGTCAGTGGTGCTAAAGCTAAACTATGCACACTCCATCTCACCGTAAAGCTTTCTTTAACTTTTGCAGCTTTCTCTTTCTCTTCTGTGCTCTTCATGTCTTTCCTTTCTCTGTCTGATTGGTCCGTTTAAAATTTCCCAAATCGAAATATTGTCACTTTTAAAAAGTAAAGAGACATTTTCTTCTTCAGGGGTGTACAACATTCTTCCAGCACAGAGAACATTGGATTTTTAAAGGGTCAAATTAAAATGTGGTATCACACTTACCTGCATGTTTGTTTAAGAGTTCCAGTGTTCTACACACATAACCAAAGTGCCTGATAGCCGGTTATTTTATACTAATAAAACTGCTGATTGGGGATGAAACATTTTTTAAATGTTGATCGGTCTGTGAAAATGTGCAAATGCATAATTGCACTGTATTTGTTTCTATTGTATAATATATAATATAAAGTATGTATAATGTAAAGTCATCATCAATTAGCTTTCAGTTGATGCTGCTCCCAGAAAAACAAGAGATCCATCTCATGGAGATAAATTAGACCACTCATTTACCCACTGTTTTATGTATCAACATTGCCTATATTTTACTGAGACCAGTCATAAAGAAATACAACTGTTACACATCTGGTGTGTCTTGAGTTTGCTCTAAAATTTTAACCCAAATGTATTTAAGTGTTTCATTTACTAAGACACTATGAAAAACAGAAAAAGGTTGCTCTTTATGTATCATTATGTATGTACAGTACAGACATCTGTGCTGTCTGTCTTGTGATTGTACTGCTTTTCGGGTGCTTTACCTCCCTCTGTTTTCTCCTCACTGTCCTCCTGTCTGTATGCCCGCCGCGGGGTGCCAACCCATTAGACCACCGGGACAATTCTTTCAGCCGCTCGCGCTCCTCCAGCGTCACCAGCATCGACAAGGAAGCACGAGAGGCCATCAGCTCCTTCCACTTTAGCGAGACCTTCGCCCGGAAGGGGGACAGCAGTTTGACACCCTGCCTGTATGTGGGCACTACCCTGGGCACTGTGCTGGCTCTGGGTCTCACATTGCCACCTGCTGGGGAGCAACGGCAACTGCAGCCAGTTATTATTTCACCTACGGGTGGGTATTGGAAGGAAGGGAGGGAGGGAGGGAGGGATGGAAAGAGTGGCGTAGCTGATAATGCTATCATGTCCACAATTATATCTATCATAAAATCAAAGTTAAAGGGTTTTTAAACAACAGCAGCACAATTAAAAAGATAAAGCCACTTAATTTAAATTCAAATTTTAGTAACAAGCCTTTTTCTTCCATTCATCAGGCATGCTGGTACGGCTGAAGGGCAGTATCATGAGGATGGCTTTCCTGGACTCAACAGGTTCCCTGCTGCCCCCTGCGTATGAGCCTTGGTATGAACCCAACGTTACAGCGGATGGCGAAGAAAGAGAGAAGGTCCGTAAGCGCAGGCCCGTCTCGGTGTCCCCTTCCACCTCCCAGGACCTCAGCGAGAGCCAGTACGCTGTGGTGTGTTCAGAGAAACAGGCCAAAGTCATGGCCCTCCCCTCCCAGACCTGCATCTATAAACACAGTATCACAGAGACCTCCTTCATCCTGCGGGCAGATGTGGTGCAGATGAGTCAAGGCATGTGTGTGGCATGTTTCTGTGCCAACGGCCACATCATGACCCTCAGGTGAGAAGCATGTCAGCCGTAAATAGATGGTTATTATTAAAATGTATCAATCAAAGTCAGCTTGAATAAATCATGTTCATATCATTAGATTGAAGTAGATTCGATCCGCCCTTCTGTTGTGCTCTGTATGTTTTATTACTTCCACAAAGAACAGTATTCAAGTGTAACTTAGTGTTTTTAAAACAAAGGATGCTGGAGGGTCACTATTTTTGCCAGTATTGCCATGACAACCACACAAAATATGGTTTTTGATTATGAAACTGCAAAAAAACAAAGGTTAAAAAATTTATTAGTTACATGTAAAGTGTGGCATCAAAGTGTAAGCTAGCCAATGAGAGGGCTAGGCTAGATTAGTTCTGACCAATAGAAGAGCGGGAGCCGGGCACAGGTGCCCGCTTATGAGCTCATCAGTGCTCAAGGATTGAGAGTTCAGTATTAACCCATATTTTGGCAAAACATTTAGTATTTGGGGCATTTTGAGCACACAGATGGACTGTGAAGAAATGGATTTGGCTGTAGAAATAGTTTGAGAAGTTTATTTGGTAGTTTATTTTATTTCACTATGAAAATTGTCACTATTTGAATCCATTTTAATCAGGGTTTAATCTCAAAAGACACACTACATAATTCCCTACATTCTACAAGTGTAAAACAACTGTTGTTTGTTGTTCCAGTTGGGTTTAACAGTATTATCAGGGCAGCAGATTGCCTTTTAAATGGCAGAAATAAATGCTGGCGCCATTGAGGCTGACAGGATCATCAAATCATGTCCTCAATTAAACCTCAGTTTTTGCTCAAGTTGTCGTTGAAAGTCAGACAGACAAACTTTTGTCCTCATGCACACTCACAACAAACACACACACACACATTTTCAGACCCTGTCTTTATGTGGACCTGCCGTTGACTTTCATCCTCACGCTAACCTAAACCTCCAACAACACACCACTAAACCTTTTTTAAATTCAAACCAACGTGACATGGTTAGGAACTATTTTCATGCTGTGTATGGAAGGGTGAGGAAGGGGTTATTAGTCTGTTGCTCATCCTTATTAATCTTCCCTACTTACCTAGAGGAGAGAGACAGAACAGGCATCCATATGGGTGTCTGACAAAGCAAGGATGCCCAGCTGTCTGTGCGAGTGTGTGTGCCTGTTCAAAATGGTCAGAGTGCATGGACATTGTCCCCAATGTGGAGATGTAAAAAGTCACTAATTTGCTTTCTAATACAATCTTTATTTCTATATAATATACATATATATATATATATATATATATATATATATATTATATATATATATATATATATATATATATATATATATAAGAGCATTTATTGGCAATGTTATTCTTCAGCTCTAAAATCACTTCTGTGTCCCCTGTCTAGCGTGCCGGGACTGAGACCGCTCATGGATGTAAACTACCTGCCTTTGACAGACATGCGGATAGCCAGGACGTTCTGCTTCACTAACCTGGGTCAGGCCATGTACCTCTGCTCCCCCACTGAGATCCAGAGGATCACTTACAGCCAGGACATCTGCGAAAACCTGCAGGTCAGTTCTATATGCAGCACACTTTTTATTAAAGACAATTGACATGATCATGTTAAATAACTGGAACAAATAAAGTTGGAAACATGCATATAAAGTATATTTTGATGTGTTTTGAGTATTTTATACTAGACTTTTGTTTGCATGTAAAATGTAGTGGATAATAAAACACTATATGAATAGACACAGGCAGTAATGTGTGGGTTGATGTTTCAGGAGATGCTGGGTGAACTTTTCACACCAGTGGAGACACCAGAGGCACCTAACAGAGGGTTCTTCAAAGGTCTCTTTGGGGGCGGAGCACAGTCACTGGACAGAGAGGAGCTATGTATGCCGAGCATGCCACAGATATACAGTGGTTCAGTCCTTTGTTGATGCAACCTCTTACTTAGACACATCTCCTTGTTTTCTCCCTTCTTTTCCATCTCTTAACTCAGTTGGTGAGACAGCATCTGGAAAGGCATCCCGAAGTTTGGCCCAGCACATCCCAGGCCCGGGTGGCCTTGAGGGCATGAAGGGGGCAGCCTCTGGTGTGGTCGGAGATCTGGCACGTGCCCGGATAGCACTGGATGAAAGAGGCCAGAAACTGGGAGAGCTGGACGAGAGGACAGCTGCTATGATGGCCAGCGCAGATTCCTTTTCCAAACATGCCCATGAGGTAACAGAAAACATTTACTATAAGTATAAGTATGATTATTATTATAAGTCTAAAATCTGAAGTGAACCGTAAACCCCATGTGACCTCACAGCAAGGACACCATAGCTGCTCATTGCTTGTACATACATACTTGTGCACAGTGCCCAACAGAATGAAGTGTTTGAAATAAATAGTTTACTGAGGTATAATCTTCTGAAGGCAGGAGACATTGGTAATAATATGAATTACAGTTCTGATTACTACCATCAGAGCTGGTTACAGGCAGCTGGACTCGCAAAATCCCAAGATCATGCGAGAATCCATTGTGCCAGGCTTCAGGCTATGTGCTTGACTGTGACCACAGTGGTTACGAACCAGTCAGCATCCTATGACGAACTACTGGCTGCTACAGCAGGAGGCGTGGTTTAAGATATGTGAGACAACGTGTGTGACTGTTTGCTCAAAAACAACAATGGCAGCTGCTAAAGATGTTAGCATAGATGCCGCTTGCATCAGTTTTATCAGAACTAGAGTATTTCTTCATTGAAAAAAGGATTTCCTGTTCCATGTTATATGGTTCGTTGATCTGACTGGTTGACGTTTGATAGACGGTGACAGACAGATGGTGCGTCCAATCACCTGCCAAGTATTTGCTGAAAGTGCCTGCCTTTGCACAAACAGTTTTAATGAGGACTTACCAGATGGTTCTGTGTAACAAACCATCTGGCGCAGTCAGGTTATGTTTTAATATCAGTGCAATCTTTTGCAAACAGAGTTGTAGACTTATTAAGAAACGAAGAGGGGAAGCTGCATCACAGCAAATGTTAATTTTACTAAATGAACGATGAATAAAAAGGCATTAGATGATGATGCATACTGTGAGAAACGTCAACCCTCCATAAACACACTGCACTCCTCAAATTATTTCAGAAAGATTACTCACTTACACTATTTGCCCACTAGAGGGCAGTATATGCCTGTAGAAAGTTCACAGCATTGTGGATAGGGATGTTACTTTGATGTCAGTAATAGGCAGTCTCACTTTAAGATTCTCTTTACAGAACAATACAATACAATAGACAGATTGTAAAATATCCTAAAATTATTCCTGCAATATTTATAATTTGTAAAACCAAAATAAAAGCAAAAATTGTATCATTTTACGTCATAAAAGTAACGTCAGTGACAGCAGAAGGAGTAGTAATGGGTGTTTTTAGCCTTCCTCATATTTTGAACCATGTCCTCACTCCAACCTTTCCTCTATTTTCAGATGATGCTGAAGTGCAAAGACAAAAAGTGGTACCAGTTCTGATCAGTGACGGGGGAGGAGCAGAGCTCCGTGGACATGACTGTCACCTTCCATTGGCTCATTTGGACTCACCGTGACCCCCCACCCATCCATGTGTCCATTCATCCGTCCCTCTAAGCCTTCTTCACTGGGACACTTGGGATTTTCTTCCCTAGCACAATGTTGAATACTGTTCTTACCTCAGTCTTAGGGTGGAACTGAGAGGTAGACAGGGGAGAAGGACAACCTCAGAGGGAGCAAATAAATGGTGTCTTTTTTTATGTTTTTGTCTCTTTGTTTATCTCTGTTCAGCCTTTCCTCCGAGGTAGCCGATTGGCCCACGCACCTGGAGTTTCTTCATTCTCATTTGCCAAAACGTCTTTTACTGTTGTCTCCACTCCCGAGCCCATCGGGGCCAGTATTCAAACCGATGAACACAGCTGAAAAAAGACAAATACCTAATGAAGAAACAGACAACAAAAAATTCTTAAAGTGTAAAAAGAAGGAAAAAGAATCTAAATACATCATTATATATACATAAATCTAATAAATGTGCAATGCTGTATCCACTTCCGAGTGACAAGTACTAAAGAAAGGGATAACTCATCGAGGAGACAGGAGCAGGGTGTGAAGGCCAAAGGAGGCAGCGTTGGAGAGCCACAGGAGGTGCTGCGACAGTGACGCCTCCTCTATGCAGAGAGTCACAGGGATATAAGCAACTTCTTCAGATGTACAATGGATATTTCACTCTAGACTCTCCTCTGTATCCTACAGACTTTCATATCGTTACCAACAGTGTGTGTGCGTGTGTGTGTTTATTTCTATTTTCTTGCCATTCCTCTATTTGTTATTCGTTGGGTTTTTTGCTCTGTCTGTATTATTGGAAAATCTCTTATTTTTCTATTGTTGTGAAAGTGGATGATATTTGATTTGTTGAAAAATACGTTTTGTGGCTTTTGTCTAACAACTCAAATTAATTTCTCCTTATGAAAAGGGCTGGAATCTAAAAAGGAGGGCAAAGGATATAAAAGGCATATATCATTTAGTACTCACTGACATGGCAACATCAGATTTCTTGACTCTGAAATCTCAAAGCAAGTGCATATGAACCACACGTTTATTGTTTACCCAAGGATTTCATTTATTGACCTATCTGATGTATGTTAACTGCCTCCCTCACCCACTAATGTCATACGCTTCCACAGCTTGACTTGACTGTGAGTGTGACAACAAAGGCTGACAAGATCAGTGTTAAATACACTAAGAGTCTAGCCAGATTTGTTTGGGGTTTTCAGGAGTTTCCAAATTTTAGAGTACACATCAGAATGGAGATTACATACACACAAGTACAAATCCTATTTGTGTGTATTCATATATGCAGGATAATAGAAATATGGATGTATAATCCTTTGAAGGCATACATTTGAAACTAATTTGTTTTTGCTGACAGTTGTCTGTATGAGAAAGTTGTCTGTGTGATTTCTTTGTTAATATTTATTTATTAAGGTGCAAGAGACAGTTGTGTTTGGTGTCAGAAACTTTCACCTGCATTATTATCTCATTTCTATTTCCATATTTGCTGTAAAGCTCAAATGTGGTGTATCTCTCTGTCTACCAGGCTTTTAACCTTTATTTGTATATAAGTAAATAGTTTGACAATCTAAGACCAACTGGAAAGTAAATGTCGAGGTTGCTCAAGCAACATAAGAGGAGAGAGGCCATATTTTTTCTGACGCCAAAGAGTTGCTTTAGCTTTTCCATTGCATTATCATTTGGCTCGTCGCTCCATGAGTCTCGACACCAGACGGTATACAGTAATATGTCTAATACAGTATAGCTTCACCCATGGAGTGCAGACCCAGGATCAGGTTCATTTAGGAATATTATCATCTTCATCACTGTTCAGGGTTCAAGAAATGGAACAAGTTGCAATGGAACTCAGCCATTTATAGTACTATTGTATCACAATATGTCATAAAATGTAACATTCGGACTAATGTTTAATGTTTAAAGTGGCCTAACTGTTGGTGATTCTAAGGCTGTTTCTTTAAAACAAAAACCTGAACCATTCCACTATAGCTCAGACACAAACAATATTTATGGTATTCATCTGTGTGTATGTGTGTGAATGTGTGTGTTTGTATGTCTCTCTCTCTGTGTGTGTGTGTGTGTGTCAGGATGTATTCAAGTGATATCATTTAAAATATTAGATTTTGGTTGTTTAATAATTGATGTTGGTGTCCTAGTCCCACCAGTCAGCAGTCTGTGTCCAGTTGAGTGTCTGTTACACTAACTAAAGCCACCGATGACAATAAAAAGATAACAATAGGATAATGAGCATTAGAGGATGATCTCTAAATTCTGGTTTAATTTAACTTGCGCATGTCCAGTCTTTGCACACATGCTTTAACCCTCCTTCACTGTTCAGTCTTTGTCCTCTGAATTCTCCCTTCCTCCAGTGAGTCTCCCACTGACTCTATTGGTCCCACAGCTACAGATATGGCCTTCTCTGTGTTTAGTAAGCATTATAGTGTGGATGTTGGTAGGTAGCTCTGTCTTTACCCCCCCACCACAAAGTGAAGAAGAGGAAAAAAAACAACTTCAGGAACTAGTTTTAGCTAGAGGTCATCCCTGAAAACCCGTTCAATGTTTTTCCCTCTGTTATTTGTGTGTTTCTGTTCTTTTTTTTTCTCCCAAAGTTATACTTTTTCCATTCATCTCTGAGTGATTTGTTTCTTGTCCATACACTACAGTATGCAGTATTCTAACCCGATACAATCCACACACTCAAATAACAAGAGGGAGTCCTGTCTATCTGCCATATTCCATCTTCTGTCCTGGATTCAACAGTTATCAGTGGGTTGCAGTATTTTTCTCATTGTAGCCAATTTTCTTGTACAGTTTTATGCAACTTTCACATGGATGTTTATGACTTTATCTGCTGCCACAAAAGTTTAGAAATTCTGTAGATAGAGATTACTGTGCAATGGAAAATAAAAGTGGAAAATGTATTTTTGTCTTAAAGCATCTTTTAAAAAAAGTTATATATATATAAATATATTTTACTTTGTTCCAGTTGAAGGAAATGCACATATCCCTGCATTGTAACATTGGTACGTGTAGTGGTGTATTTAGTATAGGTAGGTGTGTTGAGTTCAAAGTATTGCTATGGTTGTTTTACTACAGAGTACACTAGATGGTAGCAAACACACGCAGTTGTTTCTGTATGCATTTAGACTAAACAGGGAAAGGATGAAGGAAGGGTGGTCAACAAAAAACAGTGCAATATGAGTTGTCATTAGGTGATCTAATCAGGTTGTTTATATTACATTAGCTTAATAAAATCATTAATTTATAGGTAAAGTATAAATTGGTCATAGAATTTGACTCCAAAGCAAGAAGCAAATCTGATCAGTCACTGTAATAGCTTGCTTTGTTAGCAGATGCTCTGTTGTGTGCTTATACTGTATTGTATTGCCCCCTTTCTTAAAGAAACACAATCCTATATTGATCACACTAAGTGACTTCCGCATTGGGCTCTCTGGTTACTTTGAAGTCATGACACAGGTGACAAAGTGGTCAGTGGAGCTCTTGAAGGTCACCTTTTTTTGGAAATAAGAGGGTTTTTTTGTTTTTTTTTTTTTTTTTTACTCGTGGCTAGTTTTCTAAGCTTTTTCTACTTGAATTACAGGCAGTGGCAAAGTACCTTTAAGTGACCCTGATTGTGATTTTTGGTAAATGTTGTGTCTGCTACTAGAAACATAGTAATTATCTTACCCTGAGAGGCTTTTAGTATTTTTCCACTTAACTGCCTTTGGTACACCACTTTTTATTAAGAATGGCCCTTCTGAATCAGAGATACAATTGTCCTCATACCACTCCTGCTGCCCGTTGGGGGTCAGTGCTATTTGCATTGACTTATGGTGTGGATCAATTACTGCGATAACCAGAGCTTGGCTGACGAGTTCCTGTAGGAAGAAAGATTTACACACTGTAACTGTACGTTGTCACTTAATGCTTTCCGGGCTTCTTGTGTGACTCATGCTAGCTGGGATTCAGTGTGCAAGAATTAGTTGAGACAAAGCAACATATTAGAAGAATAAAATACAGTATACATTTTTATTTTACATTACATTATACATTTTATTTTTAACTCTGCGCAGTAACTATTATTCTTGCTTTCTGAGAGCATAAGTTATAAACCAACACACAAACTCTACTGCAAATATAATTATTGATTGCTGGCTGGAGGGATAAAGCAGACCATGATTGAATTTCTTCTTTGAAGCTGTTTTATGATCAATCAACAAAAAGCACATATACAAGTTTGGCCGTACAGTTCCTTAACCAAGTCTATAAAAATGTGATCTGGTCTGCTGACCGCATCTACAAATTGGGCAAATCAGAGTTGTGCCTTCCTGTAATACCAACAAATTAAAAAGCAGTAATGTATTCTAAACACACTTAAAGTATATTTATATGTAAAATCCAGAATACATAAAAAAAACAAACAATGGATCTAAGGAAAATCACATATACAAAAAGTATTCTAGTACTAATTTGCAGGAAATGGTTATGACTCCTCTCCTCCTTCCGTTGCACTCTCACTTCCTATGTGTAATGAATAGGGGTTAGGGCCTTGTGGCACATCATCAGCTCTTCTTTCCGTAAACAAAACTATCAAACAAAGTGGTGTCATAATTTTATTATGAGGAGTGCGTGTGTTTTTCATCAAAGATAAGCTTCTGCGGCTGTGAGAGGTTGAAGGCTAAGTTAAGGAAGACTGAGAGATAGAGACCGGGGGAGATAGATTGGGAAGGTGATGAAAAAACATCATGCTGATTTGTTCAATTCGACTCGAGCCATGAAGAGGAGGTCACTGGGGAGAAATGTTTGTTGATGCATACTGTTTGAACTACTGACCTTGTTAGCACATGCACACACACACACACACACACACACACACACACACACACACACAACAGATATAGGGTTAGACCGTGCAGACAGAGCTGAACACACTGCTCAGAAAATGACACGTCAGTGTGACTGTTGCCGTGGTGACTGGGAACATAAATGACCTGAGCCATGTCTGCCCAGCAGGAATCACCTGAGGGAAACAGGAGGAGGATGAGCTGGCCAAACTGTTTCAGCTTGATTTAAGCGATCCGTGTGGGATGTTATGCGGACATAAACACAAGATGCTTTGTGTGTTTTTACTGTATAATATTTAAGTATTATTTATATAAGATAAATCATAAACTTTTAAAAAATATGTCTATTCATTTTTTACAGTTACCTGACATTTATTGTCCAAGACAGCTGAATAAGCCTTATAAAATGCTAGCTTCCTGTGCCAAAGACCAAAGTGACCCACTTATTTTGTTAAGGAAGGTGTCACATTTTCCAGTTGATAGATATCTCATCTCAGGGGCATAAGCTGCTTAATTTCAAACCTGAACATCCTGCATTATTTGTTACTGGATGCTCTTATTTCTGTTCACATCAATTTTGAGTGAAGCCTGAAGATAAATAGAAAAAGTAGCCTTCTAGATCAGATTTGCTGTTATTAAGTAGATCAAATGTATGGGTGAACCATGTGCTGTTCAGTTAAGATGCCACTTTGAAATCTATTCCGATCAGATGCTTCTGAATTTACCCCAGGCACTTATTTTTGTATCCAACTACAATACAAGACTTTTAATAGGGGCTTATCTAATTCACTGCACACTTGACCATTTTGCTTTAGGAGGAAGAATAAACCCATTTTCCAGGCAGCAGGAAAAACACAGGTTTAAGTGTTAACAGTAAGATTAGCCAGTCTCAGTGCTAACTAGCTAACTGGAGCGGCTACCAGGGATGCATTATTAAATGAGTTTCACCTGTGCTTATCCTGCAGTGAAAATGTTAACTGCTACTCTTCAGCCATCTTTTGCTTTTATTTTGTTACGTTGGTTTTAAGTAAGACAGAAGTTTCCCATTAGCCTGGGACCTCGACCAGAGACAACACCAAGGTAAGCATTAGCTGCTTGGCTAACATGTATTTGTAGCTATATCTTGACTTTCCATGTCTCTGTTGGCTTTTCATTCGATGTGTTTGTGTTTGTTGCCTGTTCATTTCTGCTTTTTAAGCTGCTGCTGTTGTTGTTGTCTGCCTGTGTGAAATATTTAAATTGTTGAACTGACTTTTTATTTTGGAATGTTTCTCTGGTGTTGACTAAATATAAATACTAGCATGAGTAATGAGTGTTATGAGCTGAATTGGTGTTGCAGCATATTCCCCCCCCCCCAGTTGTTCTGTAGACTCCTGTTGGAAGAGTGTTATCTTATCACAGCGACTTCACATAACAGTATCCCTGTAAAATTGGCTGTATGGGAAAACTAAACAAGGCTGTTGTCACATATTCACATTTTCTACATGCATTTGTTGTTGTTGAGTTAAGCTTCAGTCAAAAACAAAGGCTTTATGAGTCACTATGCTTTGGCTGTTAGACGCAATTATGAAATAAATGGCCATCTCCTCCTTTGTAGAGCTGCTACACCCAGCTGCATGCAATGCCAAACCTTCAGCTTATCCTAAAAGAGAAAAATATTGTGTGCTCAAGTTAATTTCTGGGTTTCAGATAAATCCATTCTCATTTCAATAGATAGGCCTTGTAGTTTCCTTACTCTGGTTGCTGGCACATTGTTGGGAAATGTACGCACAGCAGTAGGTGTGTATACAATTTTTTCACCCATTTTTTATTTGCCGTTCTTTGCGTGGTTTGAATGGTTTTGAGTCCTTCAGTTTGTATGTGAGCTATGGTGAGAAATCGTCCACTTCTCGCACTTCGGCGTTGGTTAAATTTGTGGATTTGCTGACGTATGATAGTGTCTTTGTAACACTCCTCCAGTCATAAAATACTGCAGGGAGGATCGAGTTTGAAAACATAATGAGTATCTTGACTTACTGTGACTATACTTCTGTAGACTGAGGCCAAAAGGATGACTTCATGTTGACTGTTTTTACAAGCAAATGAAATTTAAATGGTGCCTCTGGATATTGCTTCATCCCTAGGTCTGTTATAAAAATATGCTGCTTATTTGTTTATGTGTTTGATTTGAACCAATTTCCCAGTTGTTGCTGAAAAAGCATCTCTTGCTCTCATGATAAAAGAAAAAAGAGCTTGAGCTTTTAGTCAAGGCTCATTTAAGTACATATGTTTCTGTTTGGTTTAACTGTACCCAGTTAACATCCAACCCGCAGATGACAGAGAAATGTGTTAAATGGATAATTTGCTCCAATCTGTCAAACTGCGAAACATCTGTGTTTTGGAAATGAATGGAAGATCATCTGTATGCTGGTTTCCTCTGTGTGCGTGGAAAGGGAGAGAAGGGGTGTCTAAAACAGACATGGGTGTGGTTGAAACTCTGACCTTGTAATTTTAAAATGGCTTGAAGTCAGGACTTGAAGGCTCGGTGATGGAGCCGTGACCCGCTGCCCTCTGAATGGTCAGTCACATGCTCTTTTTCTCTTTCCTTGAGACTATTAGGCTATGACACCTCTCTCTCTCTCTCTCTCTCTCTCTCTCTCTCTCTTTACACCCATGTGTTACTCACTTCCCCTCTCTATATAAAAATGAAAAAAAAAACATAAAACACAAATACATGTACATGCGTTTATACCTTTTTGCAGACAAGGACTGGGCACGAATGCAAAAAACAACGTCATGGAATGCCGACCAAAACAAAATGGCGGCCATCCAAACCCTCAGCTCTGTGCGACCAATTTCAATTTGCTGTAATATGTGGTTTTGAAATACCACAGCACTAATAAACACAAATTGAGGTCTTGTGTGTATAATTACAACAGGCACTGAAGTGGAGTTTAATCAGTATGGGTCTGTGAGCCATGACTAAGGGATGGAAGACTTGTTCCTAGAGAGAGGAGATGGTGGAAAACCGGTCATGTCTTGCCCTCTCTAAATACTGCTGTCATATTAGCTGGTCTATCTTAACACTGTACAACAGAAATGACAACCTCCTTGTGATAATTCTCACATTTGTTTGAGTCTTCACTCTCCACATGCATTGAGAGCTTATTACAATGGGCCATTCGCTGTTAGCTACTACTCTAAATATCAAAATGATTTCATTGTGGGTATATTTTGCAATAATATGAAGATGAGTGGTTTTAATGCATTTGTCTATTTGGACCCAAGTGTTCTGATGGCAAAATGAACTGTACTCTTCACTGTAGGAACGAGTAGGGGCACTTAAAAAACTGCTATTTGTGCCCTTTTGTGCACGGATTTGATTTGTTGTTTCTGTAAAATCCTTGAACATTTCACTTGCCGCAATACTTAATGATGTTTAGGAAAGAGCGGCTTGGCTTCTCCTGGAGAGGGACCATTTCAATATGCAAGGCATGCCGTGTTTTAGCATAAAAGGAATGAAACTTTAATGGCTGGTTTGAAAGCAGCCGCAGAGCTGCAGCAGCTAGCGGCAGATAATTTGACTGCATGAGATAGTGCCACCGTTGGTTCCGTCATTAACCCGTAACTGCATTCAGGGGAGTTTGAAAACTTTCTTTTTAATCATGTATCCAATTAATTTTTACTGCTTCCTTTTAATTATTGCTTTAATGTTGTGTTATGATTTTAATGTGAAGAGGAACACTCTCCACATCTCCAAAGCACATGCAATATTTTTTCAAAATCTTTCCTTTCCTTTCAAAAACTGATAGGCACTCAGGTGAAACACACTCAGAGGTGCGATTCCCAGCCACACCGTAACATCTGGCAACCACTTTCATGTGTCCTGGTTACCATAACAAATTAATCAAAGATGTATTCTGTCTGCCATAATGCATATTTGATCATACCAGAAGATCTAATCTAGTGGTAGTGCCCCATCAATAATTAACAGTCCCAGCAAGGTATCTGTTTATATTTCCTGTATAGCAACAAGAGACTGTGTATATTACTGCGGTTAGTATGTGGAGGGACATTCTTTGTTGCTGCACAGCAGCTGCTACTGTATTGTGCACCATTATGTATAAAGAATGACTAGTCCTATCTACTGAGGTGTGTAGAGTAACAAATACCCAAGCCCCTTCTCAAATATTTGTTCAATATTCCTAGGAGACCCATAATCTAAAGGTGCAGTCCAAGGGCTCTTGTGGGAGTAATAAATACCCATGATCCTTATCTAGGCCGCACTGATCCCTCGTCTGAGGAGGAGAGAGAGGTTATCATTTCTCTTTTAAACACAGCACTCATCTGTCCAGACTGGAAATGCTTGTAATTTCCCAACAGGGAACAATGGGCTGTGTGTGGGCTACTGCAGCACGCACCATTAATGATGATCAAATCCTGGAACAGGCAAATAGCCATTTATCCTCAATTTTATGTCACAAATGTCCCTGGATAATTATGGCATAATAGTAAAAAGTTAAAAATAAATACCGACCTGTTCTGTTGGAGGTGCCCTTTTATCAAAATGCCATAAAGCCAATCACCAACTGGGAGGGAACCCATTCATTGTCCTAATTTGTCTGCCCAAGGACAAGCTGTTCCAAATCTGGATGCTAACTTGCTGTTTGGGCAACCCGTGGTATTTGAGGTCAGGAAGAGCTGCAATTAGTGCAGCCTTTGCTTTTCTTCGGCAGTATAGTGTAAGCAATAATTTGGAGCAGTATGACTCGTTCCCTCAGTGTGTCGTGGTGACGTGCTTGACTTTAAAAGGTATGGTCTGGAGGTGAAAGAAAACCAGGGAGCTGTCTGTGTAATTTACTAGACAAATTGTTTCACATCAATTTGTAGAAGTAAAGTTAGTTTAAAAACAGTTAAACCCCCCCCCTCGGCTATGTGACGGAGATAACAGAGGCTGGCTGTATGGCAAATCAGCCAGGCCACTTTAAACAGACAGCAGATTGTAAAGCAACAGCGGTGACCTTTTTCTCCACAAATCCTACGTTCCACAAATTATTTTATACCAATGTAAAATATTTTTAACATTGTTTTCTCTAGATGTTTTTTTACCGTGAGGTTTTCCCTTTTGGTTCCTTGGTAACAATCTTTCTCAACGGTAATAAAAGTTGTCCAGGGACACAAAGCAGCCCTGCCGTACCCCTCTGCGGTGGACTGGCGGGGGCATTCATTAAAGTTTCAAACTCTGCAGGATAAAAAATTTGAGAGAGAGGCAGACTGTGTTTCAGGAGTGACCTTCTTCTTTTATTACATTCAGTACAGGGGAGTTAGCCGAAGCCATTTGCTGGCCTTCAGGACATGTAGCAATCTGAGTAATACAAGGCTACAAGAAGGGCAAAACTGTAGGTGTGAATAGCGTAAACTGGTCACTGACGCCAGCCTTCATAATGGACCTGGCGAGATGAAATGTGGGCTTGGAAAGGATGAAGGTATTGAAGGAAAAGGTGGCACATTAATGAAAGTTTGCTCTAGCTTCACTCTACCTAATGTTCTGATACATACTGTCAATCCTTTCCATCAGGAATCCTTAAATTTGAGCTGAACTAGGCCTGTGCTTTGGTTATATGTACCTGATATTTGTGAGGTGATCAAAAGGTTCAGGCGAGCTGCTAAATGGACCTTGTGGTGAGATTGTTTTCTCAACAATGCATTAATTTCTTCTTTAACAGACACAGACTGTTGCCTTAGTGTTTGTACACAGTGGGACTTTATACTTCTCCTATCTGCTTGAATAGCACGCAGGGTCTAATTAACATGTCTGGCCAGTAAATTGCCCTGTGCTCCCGCAACAGCAGTTTGGGCGCTGTGATAAAAAACCTAGAATGAACAAACCCAGCTGCTCAGCGTATTGCCTGCACAAACAGGGAAGATGGTCTGGAGCATAAAAGCACTCCATAAAACACAAACCACTAAGTACACAGCTTAGCCTCGCTTCCTCATTCAATTTTCCTTTGTGTCATTTCAGATCACGCAAGATAATTGTTTAATGCGCCGTTTCACAAAACAAGGTGCAACAGAAAACAAAGTAACAGTATGTGGTGATGTGTGTTATCCTCCTACTTTGGACTTGTGTCTTTGGGTGAGGATATTCTCCCCACTGGAATTTCCAGAGATCCAGGCGCTTCATTTTGGAATTTTTAAACGGCTGCCTGGCAGCTGCTGGTGTTTCCAAGGCAACTGTGTGATTGGGAAAGGGGATTTGAATGGTGGCTGTCAGCGAGGAAAATTGAACGCTGCCACAGGGATACATTTTACCCTGTGAGAGTTTACATTAAATGTGGGTCAATCGTAAGCTTCTATTAAGTCTTCACCCTGGTGAGGCATATTAATTTGCATTTTGCTTGACTTGTCTGTATTCCATTAAGAGTGGTAGGCTGCTCGCTGGGTTCTGGAGCTGCAGTATGATGTGTGATGAATGTGTGGCAGTGTGAAGCGGGTGGGGGTAAATAAAGACAACTTTCAGTGCTTGCAGGCTAATGGAGGCAGATGTCATCCTGCACTTTGCTTGCCTTTTGATCACTGTTTCATGATCAGGCAGCTCATTTAATGAACAATTTGATGACATGTGCAGGGAGTGAACAGCAATAAGTAATAAAGTACAGTAATGGTTTGCATTAACTGGCACTTTCTTAACATACAAATGAGGTTTTTATACCAAGTTCTTCATTAATGCTGTCGTCATAGCTTTATTATGTTCAGTCTTCCCTGACAATCCAGTCACAATCAGTGTGATCGTGTTCATCTGGACTGCCAGTAGATATTATGGTATTTAAATTTAAGCTATAGAAAGTTATCCAATCTAATTCTTATAATTTTAATAGCCAAATATAATTTAGATTACAGACTTGTAAACAATAAGTAACATTTTTGTGACTAGTAGCTCAATTATTTATACATTATTTACTTGTGCTTGGTAATTTAATTATCGGGTTTACATCAAATGAATCGAGCTACAGATTAATTTATACATTCAGCAAAGACCAGACATTACACCTTGAAAGACAGGAATAAAATTTCACCTACTTTAAATTGAGACAAGCACAGACGGGTTCTATCAGCATTAATGACACTGATATGTTAAAAATGTCACTTATCATACATTCACAGTGTGCTTGTGATGTTATGAATATTTGATATATGTGCCGTATCTAACGGCATGTATCAAACCAGCACCTAATGGATGCTTTTCAAGGACATTACCAAATAGGCAGCGAGGGACATCAGGATATAAATCACATGTTTACAGATGTTTTATAGCTGTGCCATTATCAGCCAGTTTGTGTTCAGACAGAAGAAGCCACACACAGTTATTACGAATGGATCATGGTATAAGATTGTACTGTATTTGAACTTTTATTAGTGTGGGCACTGTGGTTTACTCGACCTATCAGATTGGACATCAACAACTGTTATGGTCAGGTTTGAATACGACAGCTACTGTATAACCTATCCTAATAGTTTGAAAGCAATCTAAACATCAAATTTTTATTTGTTTCTGATTTAGGTTGATTTTATTCAAAATGATCTTGAACTAACCTCAAGAATCCCCTATTTTTGGCATCAGCAAAGTTTAATATTTTCAGTTTTCACTTGATCCACAGATTTTTGACTGAAGAGCTTTAAAAAAAAAAATCTTACAGGAGGATTTTAAAAAGTATGTTCACTCATAGAGGTGACTCTCATAAGAGGGATTGGTGGATAGATGATACTTGTTTATTTCCAGTTGGAAAGTAATTGAGGTTGTCCTATCACTTGGCTGTCAATACAGTCTGTTAGATGTCATACCAGGACAGCGTTGTCACTGAAATGTTATGTTTGGCTGATCTACTGAGATTGTGATCACACTTAAGTGCCACAGGGGAATTATTATTATTATTTTTTTCACTGATCAGGACAAAGCAATTGTACACCGGAAGAGTGACTGGGAGGGCAGGGAATGCAGTCACACTACCGACAGTAGCCTGTAGAGACGTACACATACAGACTGTAGACACACTCACACACACAAATCCCAAAAGCATCAACGCTTTTGGTAATGAATAGCTATCTGTTACTCTGAAGGGTCTCTAGAGAAATGGTTGTTATGAATGAGGGGTTTGTGTGTGTGTACATGTGTGTGTCCCAGCGTGAGCTCTTCACACAGACTAAAACTTCCTCCCCAGTGGGTATGGAGCAGCGAAGAGCCCGTCTGCTTACCTCAGCACTAATCCAGAAAGAAAGCAGACGGGACATTCTGAGCTATGGATCCACTGCTGCTATTCATGGAAAGGGCAGGATCAGATTCCCAGTACTAAAGAGCCTGTCTAGTTTTTTTTCTACAGTAGGGTTTCATCTCCTTTTTTACCATCAGAGGGCCCATGAATTGACCCAGCTAACAAAGATGTAGCTTCACGTGAAAGTCTTCTGTGCACAAGTTATTTCTCTGCTTTGTAAAAAGCAAAATAGGTGCTAATGCAGAGGCCATTGCAATAATATAAAATGGAACATACGATACGAGCCAGTGACTCCAGAGCTGTTTTTTCAACCAGAAGATGCAGTCCCACATGTCGACACAGCTGCTTTTTAAGGTTGACTCAACAAGGCAAATGAACCGAAAAAGATACTTGTACTGTAGCTTGCAGACTTGGAGTGCACAAAGAATTCCTTTCACATGTTTGCCAAACCATTATCGCACCGCTAAATTACTGTCACAGATTTTTAAATACTACAAACACATCTTTCACCCCAGGCAAACCAACACTCGGCAAGTTGAGGCCATTAGCGAAGCAGGAGAAAGGAGGCCTGAACACAAGTGTAAACATGTGTAAACATCGTCAATGGTTAAAGGCTTCAATGAGGCTTGAGTGTTTACTATACAAAAAAACTTCAACTGGTTTGTATTTTAAATGGCTTCTGCTGGTCCATACTCTGTCCCCTTCACATCGACATAGCACTTTCAGCAGGTGTACATTTAACTTGTGTCACATTAAGAATACATTTTTGGCTGCACGATATGGTAAAAATATATTGCAATTATTTCAACAGATATTGCAATTTAATTTGTGATTAGTGGGAATGATCATTTTTGCATCACAAATTTAATTTTCACTGGAAAAAAAAAAACTATTATAAACATGATTCGAAATGTTTGGGGGTCTGTAGCAAACAAGCATGTTTTCATAAAGCTTACATTTTTCTCAAATTATAAAAATTGCAGCTTCTGTGATTTGGATACAGCAGCCATTTATCGCCAAGTAAAACTTGTAAAGCTTGTTTTAATGAATGGTTTTCAGTTTACTGTTGATCCCATCTGCACGTTGTTTGATGGGTCATTGTGTGTGCAAGAATGAGGTAATTATGGTAGCTCAACTGGAAGAGTGTTGTAAGATCTGTTAATGGGAGGCGAGAGTGACAGGTGACGGGGGAGAGGCATGCAGCATGCACTGTAGCTATTTGGCTACCAGTGCACTCTGTGTGGATGTTTTAACATTGAAATAAGTTTTGAATCAATGCTGAAATCATTTCAGAACAAATAGCCTACTTTCTATTTATTCTCATCCTCTTAGTTTGGCCTCTCAGTCTTGGCACGCTTTTGACCCAATGTGTGTTTTGCAACCAAGTAATTTTAAGTCTGTGTGCTTGCTGCTGTTCTCCTACATCTCTAATTTGATCCATTAAATTACACATTTGTGTGTGCTACTGCAGTGCGCAAACACTGTGCCCAATAGCCGCGTGCAGCTCATAAAATATGACCTTACAGCATATTTCAAGGATGGCTTCTGTTTAAGAATGAATCGAGACACAACAATACAAAGTGTGTAATAGTAATGATGAGGACTGCAGTTGTTGTGTGGTAATTGTTGAGAATGCGGAAAGGGATGTAATGAACGAGAAACTCTACTACTCAAAGTCACCATCAAGGCTTTCATTTGTGTCCTCATGTACTTAGTAAGAACAAATCATTGTCATCATTTAGAATCCACCCTAACAAGTATTATGATAGTCTTTCTGCTTTACTGATGCTGAAAGCATTTTATTTCAACGGAGATTGCTATTCACTATGTCGTTTGGTAAAATGAAAGCAATTAAAATGTCACAGATTTTCTAAGACTTGAATTAAAAACAGTAACGGGAATCAAAAGATTGACATGGTCGCATTGTTTTACATTCGCAACTCATGATTAAAATTAGTTTAGCTGCGTTTGTGACCATGGGAATGCTTTTCTTGGATGAAGAGCTTTTTGAATGCTACTGGCAATTGAAAAATGAAGTAGTACACTAGTAAACAGTTTTTCTTATCTGTAAGTGAAATGTCTATAGTTTCAAATGAAGCATGGATCCTCCAGAGGATTTACATTGAGTTGGTGTGACCAGGGTCACAAGCAGCAACAATGGCTTTGGAACCTTTGGGGACTACTTCAGGAAATTTGATGTCTGTGCATCGAGGCACGCATTTGTGCATGCAGTGGCCAGGGATATTTATTTAGATTGCACATGTGCAGTACAGACACATGCACAGGCACATGCGTGCCGGCCCCTGCGCAACATGAGCAGTAACATCAAATCCTTGTTCAACACACACTAACATGACACGGTCTCTGCAGGGAGTGAGACTCGAACATGGAAGAGCATGCCTCACTTTGTGATTGCAGCTGTGTTCAATTTGGGCCTGAAATGGGATATTGTCTCCTCCACATTTTTTTCCATTTTAATTAAATGGCTATGAAGTCCAGAGGACAGGGTAGATATAAGAACAGACTATTAAAAGACAGAAGTACAAATTAATAAAAAATTTTAAAACGTTTGAAGTTCTATTTAGAGATGAAAACATTTCCACGCTGTTCAAAATGCCATTGTGTTCTGGCACACGAGCCACACACTGTTAATCTATTTGAACACAGACACACTGTGGGATGCTGGGAATCCAGTGGGCTAGTTGATGTGGCAACAATTATTTGTTAAAAGCTTCTCATCTGGTCTTTTAATGGCGAGAAATGGTCGCACAAATAGGAGTTGACAGACATTGATCATGCTAATACCTCAAAATGTAATCCTTCAGCCTCAGGGGTATTGAACTCATGATGAAGTCAAATATGGTTTTATTTAGAAAGTGCCTCATGATAAAAACCTGTACCCTTGTTTGAGTTGAGGAACTGTCTGCGTTTGACTTGCAGTGATATCATATCTTTATCCATCCATCCCTTAACTATATCCACGTCTCCTTTGGAGGCCTGCAGCTAGAGCCCACCCGGTAATGTCTTTATACTTGTTTTAATATTTTTTTTTTTTTTTTTTTTACAATTCGCTAATTGTTCAGTGAAAAACATAGATGCAAGGACAAATTTAGACCACCAAGCAAAGGCTATTTTTCTACAGGAAGTTCCTTTCAGCATTATTTAAATTACACTATTACACTTGTTTACTTGTTGTTAGAATGTTTTCAGTTATCTCCTGCATGAATAGAGACAGCCAATAACCCGAACCCAATACTGGTAATCTGGTTTATTTCATTAATTATATCAACCATTATTATCATTATTTTTAATTGTCATTACAAAAAGGGCAATAAGGCAATAATTGAGTACTCGGCTTGGTGCGTCCAAACTTTTCACAAAAAAAAAGCTAAATAAATTTAAATCCATGATCTACTACAAGGGCAACATCGTACTACCCATAATGCAGGATAGGCAATGAATAAATCCTCTGCTGTGCCAAATAAAATCCAGCAGGGACTCCACGCTGATGTTTAAATGTCATGAAAACCTTTTGAGAACTCCTGCCGTGATCAGTGACACTGTATCATACCATTTTACTGTAGGCCTATTTCACAGAATATATGCTCTAGTGACACACATCATTCAAATCACCTTCTCAAATGAAAACCACTGTAAAGTTCTTTGGCGGAGCTGGCAGTTTCTGGCTGCCTTTGCTGCAAACAGAACTGAATCTCTGGTGAAAATCTCTGGTAAAGAAAAGGAAAATGTTCTCTTTAAAAATACTAATACAGTACACACCCTAAACATGTACTGACAATCACGCGCACACGCACAGGCATGCACACAGGCACACATGCCAGCTCTAAGGTACAGTGTTGGTTGTCATTTATGTATTGAACATTTGACAGGCTTCTCGGGGGGGGGGGGCAGATCAGGCAGCTACAGAAAGTCCTTTAAAAGAAAATCACTCTCACTTGGAAAAAAACTCACTTTTTGTCTGAAACGAGCACCGTGGCACACGTCACATCTGTAAACCTTTGTAGAAAAAGGCACTTGGATATTTTGGTCCACAAAGCAGATTAGAAGTAATATTTGTCTTCAGAAACCTGGCCGTGCTAAATGTGACTGGAACTGTAAAATATGATTAAAGGATTAATATTTTTTTTCTAAATGGATACTTCTGTGCTTTACATAAATCATAGAAATGCTTTTATGTTATTAAATACTCAGTTTCTTTACATATTATCTGCCTTTCATTATTCAGTGTTTATTTATTGTTTTGACTTTTTATTTTTTATATTACGATTTGGGGCCGTCTTCTAATTCTTGCTGATCTTTTCAACCCCTTTTGGAAACACAGGGGTACTTTGCCAGACCAGATGCTTATCACAAGACCTCCTCCCAGAGTCACCCTGCTTCTCTATAAAGACACGATCAACAACATGACACACTTAGTGCAAAACAAATTCTCTATTTGTGAAGTGTTTTTAAGATAGAACTGCCATCTGCCATTTCTGCCCCCATCTTTCAGTTGTCTTATCACTTTGGATCTTAGTGTGTGTCTTGTGTATACAAACAGAACGGTGGCCCTTTGTCGGCTCTTCCCTGCTGTCAGCAGAATGTGCTGTTTGGCCGCACTGCTGATGTTTGCAGCCTCTGGATTCTGCCTGTTCTGTCACGGCTCTTGGCGAATTTAATCGAGAGTGAATAACACACGCTCACGCGCACACGCACGCACGCACACACACACACACACACACATCTTCGGACTGGCATCACACAATGGGTTAGGGTGTTGATCGGTGCCTGTCTTCAACTAAGCACAAAAGCCGGTTTTGTGTCTTGCTGTGATACAGGAAGCTGGAGCATGTTCCTCATTGATAACACTGTATGGTGTAATGGAATCATTCATGGTGGATTTGATGCACAAATGTTTCACCAGCTGTTATTGTCACATTGCAATGTATCGTAATGATCCCATTATGCGCAAATCAGATACATTTTATCCAAAATACTGATATTGTCCCTGACATATGTTTGCTGTTATCCAAAGGACAGGCTAAATCCTTATTTAGCTGGCAGTCACACTATTGATACTTGGCAGTGGCTGGTTACCACGGTAACAAACAGACCAGGACATTTACAGATTTGGTCATGTTGGTATTACATGTACAGCAATCTGATTGCTCCATTACCTGCCTGTTGATAGATCGCGTGATTCTCCAGTCAGCATATAGCAAGTTCTGATTGGTGATGCATTTTGTCCTTTCTCGAATGGAGCATTAATCAGTCATGTAATTATACATAAGAGTGGTTTTAGGCAGTATAGTTATGGGCAATCCCTTGGTTTAGTTATTGCCACTTGATTTTGGCATAAAACACATTTTCACTGCATATCATGGGGTAATCTGTTAAAACCAAACCAAAAAATAAGGTATAGGATTAGTCTGCATTAAACTCTGCATTAAATTTAGATTTCCTGCTGTGTTGCATTGACCTGCCACTTGTGGCAAATGCAACAACGATTGTTCATGTTGCTGGGTTTAGTTTTAATGCTGATTTCTTGCTGATGTTTTCTCCTAATGCCTCCACTTGATTGAACACCTGACTTAACTGGCTTTACACCTGCATGAGTGCTTTAATGCCTGGCCTGCCACTGTGGTTTTTGACTTGCCTGGCAGTGAGGTTCTGTCTTTCCTCCAGGCTCCCATGTGGCCACCATCAGCACTTTCACATTCCCCCGTCATTTAATCTCCTTTCTGCACTTCATTAGCTTGCCATGCTAGCTGGATTGCTCCAACTACCGAGTTCGCCTAAGTGGTTAAACTGGCAATATGTCAATCTGAGGCTTTAAGTATGGAGAACCCTTTCCTTTCCCTCGCATGCCACTCTCACCCCGGTTCACATGGCTGCCCGTTGTAGTGTCTTATCAGCACTTGCTGATGTCTGTATTCTGCACCAAAGGAGAGACATTGAATCAATTACCGGAGGCACGCATGAATTCCCACCATCCATAAGAGAGTCATGTATTAACAATGGTTCAGACAGACACATGTAGGCCACTCATGATATTGCTGTGTCTGCTTTTCCCATGACCAATGATTCACGGTTAGCTTCCAGACTGCAGCGGCTGCAGGTTTATGCTGTATATCTTTTGTTACAGATGCTAACCTCATGCAAATGGGAAGCAATTTATCAATCTAGTCAGGTCACTTTATATCACTTTGGAGAACCAAGTTACTGTATTTTATCATCAAGTCAAAGCACTGAAACAACCCGTGCTTTGATATTTTGAGGTATGTCAGCCAGTCACATTCGAGCAGTTCAGGGTTTGGTTAGAAAAACACACATAAAATATAATGTGAAGTAACTTCTCTAAGCCAAGTCATCAGTGTCAATATATCATCAGGGTTTCCTCTAATCACCAGCCCTGCTTTGCGTCTGTAATTAATCGCCCTTTCTGCTGTGCAGGTTCTTTTTTTCAAAATGTAATCAAAACCAGATTAACTGCTTCAAACTATAGGTGGTAACAGAATCCATTACATTACTCAAGATTGGAAAAATAATGTTATTACGTCAATAAATCTCCTTCCAAAACTAATTTATGATTTCATTTTAGCTCTGTCATTTTCTATACGACACAATTAAGTGATTAATCGAGGATGAAAATAATTGTTAGTTGAAGACTGCCTTTATTGCAATTTAGTCATCACATATCGGCCCACAAATAACATTTAGATTTGCCTCTTTTTTTATATATATGTTTACTGCCCTTACACTATTCTTGGAGTCTTCTGTTGGCTTTTTCTCCCTGTTTAACTATATTCCTCAGGAGTTAAAGCGCAGCTCCTTCAAGATTAATAATTGCCACCCTGTGCTTTCTGCTTTAACTTGTACTGATAAAGCACATCACTCATCTGTCTCAACGTCTGCGATGGGTATCAGCATGAGCAGCTTTGAGACATATGATAACAGACAACCACCATGCAGCAGCTTGACTTCATGCTAATCATGGTTTGTCTCTCAGGATGATGGGTGTGACAGTATTGTCAATGGATTTATCAGTAATTGTGGTGGTTTAAAGTCTGTGCACATACCTTACCATCAGCATAATGTCAGCTGCTTAGTCTGTCCAGCTAGCGTTTTTTTCTCCCCCCCTCCCACCCTGGCTCGAGACCCCATGGGGCATGGGCCAACTCTGTGGGTGACGAGTATTAGAGGGTAGAAGGAGGGTTTGGAAATGATTGGGAAAATTATTTTAAATTATTATTTTTATCGCCACACAAGATTTTCTTTGTCCAATGTCAGCGCTTTTTAAATTCTTCCTTTTTACAGTATATCAGTATGGCAGTATTAATGTTAGGTAAAGATCCTAGTTAACAAATAAACTATGGTTAAGGTACAGTTAGGGTTAGGCAACTAAAACACTTGGTCATGGTTTTAGAATAAAAAGAAAAACTTTGCCACTCTATATAAATCGTGAATTGTCCAATAACGATGTAGTTTTGAGGGATACTGGACTGATTTATTCATAATTCAACACATATCACATCATTTTGGCAAAACATCTGTTCATTTCCCACTATGTCTGTCTATTTAACCATTGACGCTTATCTGGGTGAGTCCAGTCAGTACAGATTTGCTAGTCTGATTAGCATCACTGCTTTTGCCACAGAGCTCATGCTAATCAGAGCAATTAGGTAACAGCATGCGTCTTAATTTATGTGGCTGGGGCCAACACTGAACCTCATTTTGAAATGCAGTACAATGACAGTGATCGTCAATTAGAGACGTGGTATCACGGACGTGCAATGCCACAGATGGATAACACATCATGATCCCTCCCGCTAATTCACAGCCCGATTTGCATGATCCATTTAGGAAGCATTTATGAGAATGGGAAATGGCTGTTGTCAGTGATGAGGAGGCAAGTGGGATAGATAGTTCGAGGTGGAGTTTTCTTCTTGCAGCTTGTTCATACCTGCTATAATTTGTGCAGATGGATTCTCAGTGTGAACCAGCAAGGATTTAAATAATTAAGAGAAATAAGGGAAAATGCTATTTAAATTATGCTGTTTTGTAACAGACGGCCTGCGGTTTCCCAAGTGTTATGCTCAGCTTTCCCCTCAATGTAACAGTTAATTATAAGTCATATAATTAGTTTGTATAGTAGCATTTTTTAGCTAATGAGGAGCTGCTCAACCACGAACCAAAAGTAGGGCAGTTTGGGTGCAACGTGTTCTTACGTTTGAAAACAACAGATCCCGTCAGCTATGGTGTCAGGTCATCCAGAGGTTAACTTGAGGTAACTTCTAGTATCTGTGGTGTTTGGTGCATATAGATAAGATTTATTAAAAAATACTGTCAACAAAAGAGGGTTTGGCAGTTGAAAATACTGTCAGCACCCAATAATAATTGATGGTGATGACTGATTTATCACAATGACAGCCAAAATGGTAATTATGGATAAAACAATTGTATGTACAGCTTAAATAGACGTTCACTGTATAGCCCAATTGTTAAAATATGTGCATGTGGAACTATCAGAGTCCAAATAAATCACTTTAATTGGATTAGTGGACCGGGGGAAAAAAACCTGCTTAAGATTTGAGTAAAGGTTTCTCCATGCTTTGTTTAAAGTAGACAGCTGCCAGGTAGCCGGAGGGCTGCTGTTACACACTAATGTATATTTAACTCTCTTCCTACTCAGGAGGAGCACATATTGGCAGCCTCAACAGTTGTTTTCCCCTCTCTATCGACACTGAACTCATTCCTTTGTTTGAATAAAGTTGTACATGGGTAACTGTGTCAAATACAGCATCTCCCTTTTTTAAAGCATTTTTTTTTTTTTAAAGAGGTCAAAGCTGATACCATGTGCAAGAAAAACAGGCTGTAATTACGGGGGAGAAGATGTGAGAACCCCAGCCCTTCCCTCATGTCAATCCATGCCTTTCATTTTTTCCCCAAACCGCTCAGTTGATCTAATTTGCTCTTTTTATAACTTATCTCTCTTCTTTTTCCAACATCATTGCTCTATGTTCTGGTTATACCCCACTGCCATTATGTGTTCAGACTCTTCTTCTTTGTGGCTCCATTCAGTTACAATGACAGTTGAACCGAGCCAGCTTTCAGTGATTTGTCACATATCCTCAGGCTATTTCAGGTCTCTCCATGTTAACAGCGGCGATTGAGATGTGGACTCTTGAGTCGCAGTACAACTTTATTGCCAAGGATGCAACCACAAAAGCAGCATTTCTGTTGTCAGCAGATCGAGCTTGTGCCACGCTGCCAAACCCACTGTTTGTTTTCAATAGTATTTGAATAGTCCAAGACGCCAGGCTTGTGTCTGGTACCTAAACACTCAAAATTGCAAAAATTGCACCCCTCAAATATGAATGAGGATTGGTGGGAATGCTGATGTTGCTGGTTTGGCATCTCTCCGTTGACTGTCTGACCTGAAGGGAGTCTGCTCTTTAGGACCTTTTTATGAAGACCAGGAAGTTCAACTTGACATTGATCCGTTCTAAAATAAACTCCCAGCCGAAAGCTCTGGTCAAAATCTGGTTGTGATTGAGTTTTGGCTGCAGGTAAAGAGTGTTTACTCTTACAGACCAGAGCTGTGTAAAGTTTAAAGGCTATGGTTGACAGTAAAAAAGATTCTCGGGCGCCCAGTTAGCTCAGTGGGTGGAGCTGGCGACCCATGTACCAGGGCTGAGTCCTTGCTGCAGCGGCCCAGGGTTCGAGTCCGACCTGCGGCCCTTTGCTGCGTGTCCTCCCCTCTCTTTGTCCCCCTTTCCTGTCTATCTTCAGCTGTCTCTGTAATAAAATTAATATATATATAAAAAAAAGCCCCAAAAATATACTTAAAAAAAAAATTCTCTGTAACTATTTCACCTTGTACTAAAGGTGCTGTTAGAGTATTGCTCAGAGTGGAAGAAAATAATAGCACACCGCCAAACAATTCTTAATCCAACTGGTAGTTCCACTGGAAGCATGCACTGCAGTCAAACACCACTAGGCCTCAATTATATTGCTGTGTCTGCTTTTGTTTTAAGTATTGCCAGGAAACATAATCCTTCTTGGACAATGGACAATAGGGATAAGGAAAAAGATCCCAACAAGATATGCCTACAGTAAAATCTCCCCAGTATTGTGATTCATTTTAGCCCTTGTCTGTGGCTTAAGATATGTACAATATACAATTATGCTTCTTTGGATGGATGGACAAAATATTTCATGGGGAAAATTATGCATTGTATTAAGAATGTCTACATGCCAGCATAAAGCATGCACCAAAACTGATTGTCGACATAGATTTGCATCTAAATGCATTAAGTATTCTGTCCAAGAGCTCCCAATTTACTATAGATGGTATAAGCTCATATTCAGTGAGAAATCTCAGTGTGATGGCTTATAGCAATATCCCTTTTCCCCTGCTAATTTTAGTAGACTGTGCAAGCTTGCCTGTGGGACTTATGTGGGAAAATATTTCTAAATCAAGAAATACTAAAAGATAGTATGAGGATGTATACAATATGTACAATATCACCAATACCAGCTGGCCCTGGAATAGTGTTGATATGTTAAGTTGGATTTCAAAGCCAAAAATAAAAAGATCAGACTGTTTTGTAGTCAGCATCCGAGAACCATCATCACATTGACCATCTAATTATTGGAAAAGTTTGGAGCACTGGGATAAAATAGAAAGTTAAAAAGCTTCAAAATGTCACAACTTTTGACATTGCACACACATTTACTTTGCCCTGAAAGATTGATAACATCTAGATGAAAAAACTGTTTGATAAAATCTCAATTTAGATTTCTCTCTGTATCACATTTAGACTTAGGTGAGCATGCACACACACACACCCCCCACGTATCAAGTTACATCAGAGCTGATGTGTGAAGAGGAGCACCTCCTAATGTGATGATTTTTGCACATTCGATGCTATAATAGAGCTAAAACAGCAAACTGTACAGTTACATAACTGGTGTTAATGCAGGGTTTTCTCATGCTTTTTTCACTGTGTAGGTGTTTATAATTTTCCTCCATAGTGCCTGTAATATTAAAGACTCCTTTGATTTAGGTTGAGGAACAAGTACATGATTCAGTGTAAAAAAGAAAAAAAAATGGAGAGAGAGGGATAAAGAGAGAACCTGTATTGATTTTATTTTTTTGTGTAAACCTTTACCCTCCTCTTTTGGAAATCTCATTTGACAGGAATTCATTATACCCTTAGAATGTCTGACTTTCCTTGTCCATGTCAGGTTTTATAATAGATATGATTTTTCAGGATTGTCGGATGAATGTGCTGAAGGTAAAGCACCTTGCCTGCAGGCATTATTGTTTTTCCATTTCTGAAATCTCACCTCAGCTACTCGCAGCCTTTTTTGTGTTTAGAGGGCTGAACCTTTACTCCACCAGATCAAGAGTTCATCCAAACACTGCAGCTGCTAGAAACCTCTGGATAAGGTCGAGACATGCAAATTGGGGAAAGTTCCAACCCCAGGATAGAAGTGTAGCAAAAAGCTAACTGGCAGAAAAACACACTCCATCATGTAACAAATTAAAGACAAATACTGTATCGGCTGTGCTCAGAGAGCCACTGCTGATTCAAAATAACCTTGGTACGACATACAATGTCCAAACCTGATGTCATTATATGTTTCTCTAAAGTGCTGAGCCCAGACACACCTCTATATCTCTGTCATCCTTGCACCTTTACAAACTAGTTGGCACCAGTTCAATCAAGATCCCATCCCGTCAGCACTTTTACCTTCAAGATGAATATTTCCCTGACTTGGGGATTTTAAGAACACAAGAAAGAATGACAGGTAGTATACTCTATAAATGTTTTTGTTTTTTATGCACTTGATGCACTTTATTGTTAAAGTTTTTTTTGTAATATTCCCATGTAACATTTCAATAAAGAAAAAAGGGATAAAGAGCTCAGGCTCCAGAATAGGAGATGTTAAAGAGAGAGAAGAACAGGAGAACAGAAAAGGGACTGACGGACAAATGAGATAACGGAGGGATAGCAGGAGAAAGGGCATTTTCGTGTCTAAGCTGAGAGAGAGTGAGAGCAAATAGTGTGGGTGTGACTCAGAGGGCACATAAAGCTTTTTGCGAGCATTTTGTCATGTGTGGTGTCCAGGGAAAGGTGATCCAGAAAGCTCTTAGGGAGCAGGGTGACAAGATGAGCTCTAATACGACAGCTGTCACATGTCACCTTGAAAGGCCAGACGGTGTCAGAAAAAATGGTGACACCTTACTGATGTACCTGTGAAGTGGCCCGAAAAGACCACCCTGGACTTGTGAAAATACTGCAGTAATTCCAACTCTTCAGCAAAACTCAATGACACTGAATACAAAGATGAAAATCAACAAGAAGATCTGGATGTGGGTGTTAGAGTCAAAAAGAATATGACAGAATCACCTGTACATGTCAATGGAGTGCTGTTAAAAAGAATATTCAGGCTAAAAAGATGGTTCTGAATCACGTCTCTCTACAGTGTAATCTCTCCATGCCAGGCAGCTACAGTGGGTTAGGATTTGAACATTGTCTGTGCCCACACACACCTTGGCAGAGTTTCAGAAACACAGAAAAAAAACAGCAAAAAGCAAAGTTTAAATGAATACATACCTGCGGAAACACATTCGCATTGGTTTGCACACACCCACATAAAAAAAAATAATAATCGTGTGAAGAGCGAACCAAGACCGATGAGCACAACCTGAAATAAAATGTCATACAGATTCAGTGACCCTCTCTCCTTCTGTTACATAGCCATTCCTCAGCTGCATTACATGGTGCAAAGAACACATGTCTCCAGACAGCTACATAAATACATTCTGACCTGTAACTATAGTACATGTCACTTGCACACATGCTGTTTAATGGTATTGTTTTAGTCTATAAATGTGGTGCCAGATGTCATAACAATTACACTAGATCCACATGCATGCATCATTTGCTGTTGCATTTGCATTTCAATCCACACACAGCTAAAACCAGCCACATATCCTCCGCCAGTCTCTGCTTTACACTTGCGTATGTAGGCAGCTCTGTCCACTTGGGGGACGGTATCAGTTGGCGCTTAGAGACTCCTGAGCCAAAATGCTCAGCCATCCATACAATGCATCCGTAACAAAGAGACAGCTGAACACACCGGATATCTTTTCCTCTCTGTTCCCTGTCTCAGAATATCAAATGCTCATGTGCCTCACTGATTCCATACTGATTCCATACTGTAGCAACTAGTCATCCATCTGAAAGAAGGATTGAAGATACTTCACATAAAAAAAGCTACATGTGTCTACAATGTCATAACTTATACCACATTTTACTTTTCAAAAAAATGGTCTGTGTTTCTGATTTCAGCTCTTCTAAAAAAATTCTTTCAAAATCGAAGGCAACTTTTTGTGCTGGGGAATTCTGTGACTGGTTTTTTGTGGAAAAGTTGCAGGGATTAGACAACAGTGCAAGCTCAGAATTTACTGGGATTGGTTGAATTTGTTGTTCAATTAATTGTTTCCATTGCAATTTCCTGGAGGGACTGCTGAATCTGCCAGTGGATTTTTTAAATTTAACATATTAGAGAGACCTTTCTTACTACAATAGCCAGGTGAAAAAGGAACCGCATTTTAAGTGATGTACTGTGTAATACTACTGTGCAAGTGTTTGATTATGGTAAGACTCTATATGACACAACACACTGGTGTTGACACTTTAAATAGCCATTAGTGTCCATGCCAGTGTCCAGGTGGCAGCTACTGTTCCTGGGGTCCATGCATGATAATGGGACACCTAGCAACATATCTGTAATTAGCGTATGCTGTACATACAGTATGTTATCTGCACCTGTAAAGCAAACACACTGATAACATTAATGGACTTTTACAGGCCAAGACACTTTCTGCTTAATGCCTGGCCTCCAATAGACCAAAATAAATGTGCTTTTTTTTATGTATAGAGGCTATACATTGACTTCATATAGTTTATACAGTTATCTCATTTTTTTTTTTACATTTCTGTTTGACTGGCATCCTTTCAATGTAGTGATACTTCTGTAGTTTCTCTACCATTAAAACCAGTTGAATTGTTTTAGTTTTTCAAGTCTTTACAATACATTTGCGCTGTCCGGTATACATTTACAGCGTTGGTGCGCAATAACTGTTCTGCACATTGAAATAAATCTGGTAAATGTGTACATTTAGGTAATAGGTAATGAGTGTAAAATGCTTGTCAAAGCAGCCTGAAATATCTGTATATACTTAACATGTACAATATATTTGCTTTGCATCTAGTTATTATTACTGCTACAACCACCCAGTGTCACCCTGGGCATCTTTATGTTTAATCTTATGACGCAACGAGCAGGCAGCACATCATCAACATGACAAAAATGTGCAATTGCTGCTTCTCCATGATTCATTTTGAGTTTTGTCTGTTCACTAACCTATCATTAGTCACACACCAGCAGTAAAGGCCTGTGTATTTAAATTATACACTCATGGCCTAGATATTTTATATGGCTTTAGCCCTAATCATATCAAGCACACACAGACCCATATGCATACACACACACACACACACACACACACACACACACACACACACACACACACACACACAGAGCCGCCTGAGGACACTGCAGTTGCCAGCGACTGTTAAGGTCAAATAAGCAGAAGCCACTCTCATGCAACGGCTTCATCTGCTCTCATCTGGTAACGTAGCATGAGCGAGTAACAGCAATTACTCCCACCACTCCAGTTCTTTCCAACAATTACCAACTAGCCATGCTTGCATTGACCCACTGTACTGTAATCGCATTGACTTCCACTACTTCCTCGCTCTGAATACAAGGCGTCCAATTCAGGATGTGCTTTCATCTGAGAAGGCTGTTTATGTTGGTGATGTCACTTTCAATTGAGCTGCCTTTTCCTCCGCAATTATCTACGGCTGTGGCCTTTGTTTCTGTGTTTAATTCCTCCATTCATTTGAATCAGGCCTCCGTCTGTTGTTTTCCGTAGAGTCCTTATGGGAGCAAATGAATGGATTGCAGGTTTTAATTAGAGTAGAACAGACCTTGGATTAGGTCAGCTACCATTAGTTTGGTCTCCTCCTCCTCTCTCTTGTACTCTTTTTATAGCTGCTGTAAAGCACAGGGACTGACAGGCATGCCCTTTTTTCTTATCGGTTTGTATAACTGGATCATCTGGAGGAGAGGAGCAATTTGCCATATTAATACTTCCTGAGGCCTGGAGTTTATTAAGCAGATAATTCCTGATCACTCTGCGTTCACTTTTGCTGATGTCTGAAGATTTTCTCGGATGAAATACTTCAAGAACTCATTGTGAACTGAACTGAACCATTTGTAAATTCAGATTTATAACCATGCATTTTTCCTGTTTTAGCATATGTTTTGAATGGGTCTCATGGGCCCAGAGGGTCATGAAACTCACCCTTTTTACTTGGTGCCATAAATAAAAAACATATAAACATAAATCTTCAAGACCGCACATAATGGGAGTTAGGGGTTTTCCAGAGGCAGCAGTGATTTCATTTTGTTTTTTGAATGCATGAACTCTGATTGCCAAAACGAGCTCTGTTTGGTTAATAAAAGTTTCTTGCCGCTGGTGTTTTGATTCATTATGACAACTGATTCATAGAACTTCTGTTGACAGTATGAGCACGGTTCTGGTTCTTTAAATGCTTTTCCTCATCTGAGGTCAGTGGATATGTGATATTGCATTTCTGATATCAGTAATACTGCAGCCATATTGGACTATAATTAGTATATAACATGTTGTGAGCATTAATAAGTTAATATTTTTTGCAGTTTTAAAATATTTTTTTTTAAAGATTTTTTAAATAACTAAATGGGAGATAAAAATATTTTTTTCCATTTCTGTGTGCTGTCACTTTAATTACTGAATCGCTTTCTTTTTATTAGGTACTGGATTTTTTGTTTTTTCCCATTTTGCTTGAAGCTCACCTGTCATCAAGTGTTTGTGCTCGTGTGGATCGTGTGCTCGTGTGTTGCTCCTCTGATTTCTTTTTTGTAGTGGAGTTTTTGTATATTTCTAAGGAAAAATCTGTTCAAAAAGATTTGTATTTCATCCCAGAAACGGAAAGTTGCTGCAGAACTCTAAGCAACTCTGCAGAGACTCAGAATGACACGTTTGATGTTGTTTGCTTGTTTTGCGCGGCGGTGGAGATGTTTTAGGGTCAGGGCTGTGGGCCAGCCCCTACACTCACATCCTAAAAACATTACCCAGATAACCCCTTCCCCTGACCTCCTCTTGTCCAAAGCTTTTAGTGTCACTTCCCCTACAAACACATATCTGTTGGAGATTGCAGTGCGCACAAACCACCAGGATCATAGGCTTTTTTGAGCACAAGACAGATGTTTAAAGTTGGAAAGTTCAGCTGAAATAAATCTAAGGAGAGAGTTGTCAAGAACACTGTTATTTAAAGGATCTACAGCAGAGCATAACTTTATGTTGGTGTCTGGGAATAACCAGTGAAAATACCTATAGATCCACTACATGTAACGTTGGAGTATAACCTCACCAAAAAGGGACTGGTGATGCTGCTCCGATGGCTAACATACTACATGGATTCTGTGTTTATAAAGCTTCTTGTGTGTGTTGTTGTGGACGGAATAAATAAAACTTGACCACAAGCCAAGAAGTGTTCAACAAGTTTCTTTCCCTACTCTGTGTTTAGAGGGGAGCCAGACAGCTGATTTACATTCCAACTTGATTCACTGTAGAGTATGAAGGCCGTTAAGGTCAAAATATGATCTCTGGAGTTCAGAATTTGTAAAGCCATGTCAGAATTAAAGAAATATTTGACACATTCATTCTTAAATGAATATTGGATGTCTTAGTTTTCTTTAAAAAGTCAGCTATTAAGGTGCCATCCTCATTCAATAAAAAGTAAGCCCAACAAATGGCTGTTCCAGTGTGTTTATAGGGACTTAAGTGCACAGGGATTTTAAGAGTGAGTAAGCATCTCTGCCCCCAATTAACCCCCAGTTTATGTGAGTGAGCTGTTGTTTTGTTGTGTTTCATGTTTCAGATTGCAGCCCTTTTAAGCCATGAATGGCTCTGTTGTCCATTCGAAATTAAAACAGCGTGTGGCCCTGTAAAGCGCTCCCTCCATTCTTATCTGGCAGCCAAGTAAACACAGCGAGATCATTTAGAAAGTTTGTGCGGGTGCAGGGGAACAAAAAACAAAAACCTTGTTTTCACTGGCTACAGTTCAGACTGAAAACTTTAGGACACTGTTGGTAGGTGCCCAGTCTATTAGTCCTCCAGGCCACTAGCAGAAGCCTTGGAAGATCATCAGCTGCCAACTCATTACGCAGCCCATAGAGCTCCCTGCAGGGTTTGTTCCCTGTGTTTGCCCTTTTATGTGTGCTTTTTTGGTCTGTGTTTGTTTACTTGTTTGTGTGTTGGGACGTTCCCAGACATGCACACAAAGCTCCAGTGCATGTGTCATCATTTGATTTTTCACCACCAATCAGCCGCTTTGACCATGTTCTCTCTGAGCTTGTGCTCCCCCTGGTACATGTCCATTACACACATGCATATACAGGACATGCAAGGATATACTGGGCAGTTTGAATGCACACCTGCACATCAATGAACACACGCGTTTTCTTTTTAACATTGTTGTACGTTTTGGAAAGCAGAATTCTTGTTCATTAAAGTTGATCAACATACCCTGTCAATCCCAAAACATGTATAGCTGTTTTCTTGTACAGGATAGAAAAATTGCACTACTTATACACCTCTGCCTTTTGAAAGGGACTAAGCTATTTCATACTGACTAATAAAAGTGGATAATTATTTCCTGTAGGCCCAAAGTTCTGAAGGATGAAGGACTCTGGGGGGTGATTGAGGACTGTTTGAGGAGTGTCTGAACAATGGAACCAGTCAAGAAAGAAAAGTTAATTATGGGTAAAATAAATGCGCAGACTTGCTGAATTACCTCTTTTAGGAAATGAGCTGGGACAGGAAACTGGATGGGTTATGTCATATCAGTAATGTTATCAGTTAAATGTTCAGCAGAGCTGTCTGATTGATGGCTTTTAAGAGCAGGAAATATTGCCTCAAGGTTCAGCTGGGGTCTGGGTCATTGAGGTAATTGGCATTCTGCCGTAACAGCCAGGACCTTGCTGGAGGGAAGAAAAGATAAAAAAAACGTTTTATACTGATCAGTTAAAGGCTCAAAAACATTTAGGGGGCATCCTGCAGCAGCCAGCAGTGATTTCTTTTTTTCCCTTTCATATATCAGCAGTTGTTTTGTTTGTTTTATACTTCGTTAGATCCCTTAGTCACTGTCAAGTTGTTATACTTGTTGATTGTTCAAAAGGAAGATACACCAAGTATGTGGCCTGTTATTATGAGTCACAGATATTAAACACAGGACAGGACAGGACAGGACAGGGGTTGGAGCCAAATGTACAGTCACACTCATTGTGTTTTTTTTGTTCTTTCCTCGGCAAGAATGCACGGTGGTAGGATGTTGCAACAGTTACATAATATGCATCCGTGCATGAATGGTCGAATTTGATGCAATAAATCATGCATACTGTGTGATCATGTATGTGCATTAATTCAGCCAATCTCCTCTAGCCTTTGTTATGTGTGTGTTTTAGATGTCTCCAGCCATTTGTCTTCCCCTGGGTCCCGGTTTGTTTACCCTAAGTCCCAAATGTAACATGGCTACCATAACAGGCATTCTATTAAGTGTGCCCGGATGGGTCTTCCACACACCACTGAGCAGTCATCAGCTTGTTGCTGCTCCTGACTCAAAGTATTACATCAAGCTTATATAGGTTGTGGCCTACTGGAGCAACATCTCATATACAGCCCACACCCTTTATGGCTTATTTTATTTTTATGTTTTTATTCTCATGGCGAACAAGTATATTCGTTTTATACACTGCCATGTTGCATGAAGATATTTTTTGATGACCTTTTGAATAACTGAAAGGGGAAGTGGCAGATAATATTGTTCATAAATAGATGCATGTAGTCAACCTGCTGTATGTTTAATTGCTTTAGCACAGGTTGGACATGAAATGCACTACCATGGCGTCTGTCCACAGGCATGCAGGCTCATGTAGTTGAGCATTGTCCATTGTCACTTGGCTTTCATGGATCACTCAACACTCTCCTATCCCCACTGTTTACAGCCAGTGTCCCACACGCACAGCAGTGTTTATGCTTAGATCCAAGAATAGAGGGAGGGGGCTTAGGGCAGGGGACACAGAAGTCAGACAGGCATCTGTGAGACTGACTGCATGTTGTCTTCTGCCACCTGGGTGCTCTGGGGCGGTTTTATGAAATGTACACATATGCTTCAGAAAGTCAAGCACAAACCTGAATAAATGAGTGGAGAAACATAGTGAATGTGTATGCTTGCATACAGAACAAGAGGGCGAAAAAGGGTTTGAGTATGAGAATAGTTTTCCATCCCTCTATGATTTACAGAGTTATAGAATATATGCCAAGGAGCAAAGCTGGTGTTTATCCTCTACAATGAAAATGATGCTTGTTTACTTGTTTCAATAGGCATAATTTCTGTTTTTGTAATGACAACCATACAGATAATTTCAGAACACACATATGCTTGTAAATAAAACATTTGACAAGCAAAGAGCAGTGTTACATGATAGCCACCGAGTTTTAAAATCATTCTTTGTCTTTTCCATCCCTCTCCTTCTATTTCTCTCACCTAATTCTCCTTTTCTGTCTTGCTTGGTGAAACGCTTTACCCGACCATGCAGACAGATACACACACACACACACACACACACACACACACACACACACACACACAAGAGGAAGGCAGCTGAGCCTCTTTGAGCACCAACAGCTGTAATGATGTGATAAGGTAGCAAAAACCCAAGACCAAGGTTTATTTTTTAGGCATGGTCAGAATCCCAGAGCGGCAGAGGTTTTTTGCACCACAATGGTACATGGCTTCTGAGATCCCTGGTTTATCATTCCTCAAACCATTTCATGGTCCCAAATGAAGACCAATGACACAAGCCGAAATCTCCTGTACAGCTGCTTTATCATAGGACATCTGGATAAGATATAGGTAGACAGACAGACAACAGGAGAGATGGAGAGAGAGAGAGAGAGAGAGAGAGAGAGAGAGGGAGAGGGGGAATAGGTTCTGGCAAAAGTCCTCGCTGCAAGGCTACTTTCCATTTCCACCATGGCGACTGTGATCTATGTCTCCTGGTGGGCAATAATACTTGTTATTCTCTTTCTGTCCTTTAATCTCAGATAGACTATATAGATAGAGAACGTATCAGTTCAAGGAATGAAGAGAAGACCCCCAGTAGTGCTTTATCAAGGACATTCTGCTGGGAATTCGGTAGATCATCTCTCACAGTCAGAGTCTGTTATACTGGATTCACAAGCAGAAACGTAGACTGGAGGTTTCCAGACAACAACATATGTTGTATGTATGAAACGGATAACATACTGTACCGATTTCATGCAGGTTTGTCATCTAGTTTATCACAACTCATGCATCAAATCCCAGATTTGCATGTGACCACAGTCCACTACAAGCATGTTCAGTGTTTAACAGGATTTCTGGATGTGTGTTATGATGGCTTTGATAAGGAATACTGTAGAGATGTGCTGTATAACTTTGTAGACTTGTGTTTATCAGTGCTATGTCTATGCTGTACACTGTAAACCTTAAAATAGCCAAGTGAACTTAAAATGTCAAAGGTTCTAGATTCTGAAGCATTTTACCAATTTTTACATCACTGACTTTCTTGGTTGACTGTGAATTAATTTATACACATTTTTCCGTAGGGATGCGGGTCAGATTTTCCCTAAAAATCCAAAGGATGCTAAGCTAACGTTACCTCATAAATGGAGTCCGCTAATGGCTGTAAGCACCCACCACAACACACAGTCCAACGCAAATCTTGCTTACCAATGTGGATGAATTGCAACCTAGCCAACATAGGAAAATCCTGTCAATTAGCTACATCCCAAGGGGGTCATCTGGTTGACCTGCCATTTGCGGGTCGCTGTGTCGGCTGGTGGCGAGGGTCGACCGGCGCCTCATAATGTTACTCATCATGGCTGGGTTGCAGTTGACTGGCTAATGTTAGTGGATTATCCACTCATAGTATATATCCACTGTGGATACGTTAGTTGGTGTAACGTTAACTTGCAAACGTAATTCGTGATTATTATGACGGTGTTGATTTTAGCTATAAAAGATGTAGGTATGGTAAAGTTACAAAGCAAAGAATTGTATTATCCAAGAGCGATGGAAGGCAGGGGCATCCAATTAACTGTAAGTTAGCCTGAGCTAAGCTCGGGTTGGCTGGCGTTAGTTGCTTTGTGGTGTTGGTTGATGGCTGGTTAGTTGCATGGAGTCAATGATCCAAATGAAATATAGGATAGACACATAGTAACATTATTCTAAATATGAATGTAATTCATTTTGCAGCCACTGGTGTCACTGTTCAAGTTAAGGTTTTCTGTAAGTTACATGTAGAACCTTTTTAACTGAATTGAATGTGAATGGGGACGTTTCCTCAAGATGTAGCAGAGCTCTGTCTATGTTCACTCTCCAGCACAATAAAACCAACTGACTGGAGATGAAACGGATTGAATCATTGAGGATCACTGAGATTTTTGTTTATTTCTGCAACCTTTCAGGGTTGTTACTATCTATTATAAAATTGTGACTTTGATGTCCTTTTGAAGATATCATTCAGATGCAGATGAAACACCTGCAAGGGATGATCAAAAGTTTTTGTTTTTTATAAAACATAAAAATGGGCTGTATTACTTTGTAGTGATGCTCTGAGTGGTGTTTGCAACACGTGCAAACGGCTGACATTCTGCAACCTCGTATGCCGATTAGCTCCCTGTCATGTTAAAATGAATTACAATCTCCTCTTTACTGCAAATATTTTATATTATATTTTAAATGTATCACTTAATGTTACTGAATGTACTAAAATAATTTCTTATTTTATTGTTTTGTCTTTGAAATAACCACTTTTCACCATATATAATTTGCCAATTCACCAGATCCCACAGGTGTCCCCTTATCACCCACACATTGAAAGATTGTGCCATATATTAATGAATAAGCGTCAATGCCCTGTAGCATCAACCCACACAATCTCTATTCTTTCATATTTTCAGGACCTTGTTATGTGTCTGTGAGAATATGTAGAATTACAAAGATATTTCACCGGACACATACACGCATACCCACCTACTGACTCCCACGCACGACAGACGTGAACCACTGTGCACCCTGACATATTTCAACCCTTCCTGTCTCTATCTCAGTCCTTAATGTTCCTCCAATTACCGCCAATTACCGCTCTCACCACTGGTGGATAGCAAAAAGATTAACACCGAAATACCAAAGTCATTGGGCCGCTTATTGAACGTAACACTCTTCTGTCCCAGCATGCTGTTCCTGTATTGATTTTCAAAAGCCGACGCTGCTGATCCATGAAGGCAACATGGTGGCATATATTAGAGCTATTTGAGCCAATTAGAGTGATGTATGTCTCGGCAGCCGGTGGTGGCGTACTCGGCGACACACTCGGATGGAGACGCGCTCTGTCATTTTTCAGAGTAATTAGAAAAACATCAAATGCCATGACAGGCGCGGGTGGGGTGAGTGTGTAACCCCTGGCACTCTGCGATACTGCCGCGGAAGTACAAACAGACACACAAACACCAAGAGAGAGAGGCGACAAACAGTAAACACCATTTAATGTTGATTTATGGTACAGATTTCGCCTTAATACCTCACATCATTTATCTCCGTTTAAAAGGGAAAGACGTCTTATTTACAAGTCAAATTACAGATGATTTACCTGGCAATATTTAGGGATGGGAACACCTCCGCCACCTACTGAGGTAGAGCGCCAACCTTTACATCACATCTGTAGGCAGCGCTCTGGGGAAACTGGGTCACTTGTAGGTGTGTTGGAGTTACAGCCCAGACTAAAAGGAGCTTAACTCAGGCAGCCAAGCTCGGTGGGCCTATTTCAGAGAGGATGGGGATGGGTGAGAGTTGTGACAGTGTGTGTGTGTGTGTGTGTGTGTGTGTGTGTGTGTGTGTGGTATGTGTGTGTGTGTTTGTGTGCACACATCCTATTTTTCTCTCCACTGCTCCCATGGACATGATCATTCGTGCCCACTTAAATCCTCTCCTACAGAGTCACACACAGATAAACAGCAAGCTGGAGCTACATCTCTGTGTTTGTGTGTGTGTGTGTGTGTGTGTGTGTGTGTGTGTGTGTGTGTGTGTGTGTGTGTGTGTATAATATATACGAAACCAAGGACCATATGTGCCAACTGTCTACCTGTCATCTCTCCAAACTTCAGAGCTTGACAGAGGGACACTGGAGGAAAATTCAACATGGCAAACCACCTTCCATCCAGTAGACAGCACCTACAGTATACGTTTTCATGAGGCAGACCAAAGCAAACACACATTTCCTACATGGCTGACATGAAAGGTACAGTAAGGGTAATGCAAATGCATGCAGGGTTGAGCGCCTGTGCACAACACTGTCACTGCTGGACAAAGTGACAACAGGGAGATCAAGAGAAGCCAAAGAGGGCTGATTATCTCCGGTTCGGGGGGGTCTCCAACTGTTGCACCATTTCTTTTTTGATAATCTCCATCATACATGAGCTGGTGGAGGGAGTAGAGGAAGAGGTGGTGAGGGACAGACGCTGTCTACAATGTCTGCTACACACACTGTCTGCCTGCTGCTGCACGACACACAGCAGAGCAAGAAAGATGAGAGAGGAGGGGCTGGCAAGAGAGAGATGACATGAATTATAAATGGCTTCATTCCAAAATCCAATGAATCCATTTTGGGCTGAAGAAGTAAAAACTGATTGGGAGGAGCACCTCTATCACTGCTCCGTTCCTGTGTGTTTGTTTGTTTAGTTGTCTGTAATACAGTGTGTGCTTGTGCAGTTTCCTCCCAGTGTTGAGTGACGTTGTAGTCTTTTTTTTGCTTGGGGAGGGCTATAGACAGACATGTACCTCTGTGTATCTTGTAGCCCCACTGTGCAGGTGCCCTGACCAAACGAGTAGAAGTTGGTAGTGCAACAAGAACAACCCTTGCTAGCTTCCCACCCACAAATACAGCCAAATATGTTTTTTGGGACCCGTGACAAAGCCAGAAGAATAATAAAAAATATACAGGAATAATTCTAAAAGGTTTTCAGCTGCGTAATGCTGTGCTTCATGAATAGTGTAACCAGAATGACCTCACAGCATTAGACTTGCTGTGTGTGCCTGTGTATCTTTAAGTAATGGAGATGGGTACAGAGTGAGATAGAGAGACTGACACACATACAAACACGGTGGAACAGAAGCAGGCTTGTGGGATGATGGGTGGCTCTGTGTTTTCTCTGGATGACAAATTAAATCAGAACGGTGTCCTCTGCTCTAATAGAGTAGCTCTGTCCTGTTTTATCTATTTACCGCTGCACTATCTGCTTCTGTATGGTTGTCTGCAGAGATTAGGGCTACTAGCACAACTGTGAGCTGTTTCAGATCATACTGCTTGATATTAAAAGTCTCATTACGGGACAAAGCTGACGTTATGTTCATGACATTATTATTATTATGAACTCATCCCAAGACCAAAATGGACCATGTGTTTATTAAGCAAACAAGTGTATGTATAACTACAGCCTGATACAGGCATTGAGCTCAGTTGTGATACAAAAGCTATTAAAACCACAATAAACATGCAATAATATTACATTTGTGTGACATATGCCAGTTTATTCTGGTCAACTTGTAAAACTAGCAAAACAGTTCAACCACTGAACTGTGTCCATGAGCATGCTCAATGTGACGCCCCTTCCATTATCGTGGAGGCTCTCCTGGTCAACCTTACGAGGCAATGTGTTGACATGGTAGGGTCATCAGCTGATCAAGCTTACCTGGGCTCACGTGTGCACTCTATCCCGCTTCCTGCAGCTGGCAACCAACCTGCATCATTGTCTTTTGGTTTGCCTTGTGATTTGCGTTACCTATGTTTAATGAATTACTCTTGTTTTAAGTGAATCTATTGCATTGACTCCTTACTTGTCACATTCCCTGAGCCACTTTGTGACAACGGTTTCCTTTTGTGTTGTATGTAGTCGGTCAGCTAGTGAGCCTTTGTTTAGAGGAACATTTGGGTATGCCGCTTTGGTTTAGCACTTCCCTAGTTAATTCCAGTTTTTTGGTAGCTGGAATCTTGAACTGTGTTTGTGTAGCTGCAGGCCACATTGTTTAGCCACTTGTGATGCGCTTCGGTTGCCCTTTTGAGCTCAACATTTGGATGTGTACTTTTGGTCAGGCATCAAACCTCAATTTCCGCTGACCTACCCCTCACTTTCCTGTGTTCCTGCAAAAAACCAGATCACCATTTTGAGGTGGGGACTGTGAAACTGCCATGTAATGCTCCTGCCACTGTCTTGGAGGCTCTCCTGGCCAACCTCACCGGGAAATTGGTCTGCTGATTAACCTCACTGGGCCCCTTAGGCTATAAAAGCTGGTCCTTGTGTTCAAATCTTATGGTTTGTGTTGACTTCAGTTTTGATAAATTACTCTTGTTTTAAGTAAAATCTCTGGTGTGGATTTCCACCTTCTCACCTCTGAGCCAGTTAAATCAACCTGGCATTTAGTATTTTCCAGAGATTCACAAAGTTGTTTTAAATGACTATACTGAGTGGATTAATCCAGGGTAATGGTTTTATTCAAAGTCTGATTAAATGTGTGGTAAGTAATGGCATATTGTCACCCCACCGTCCCTCCACCGACATCCAACATGCTCAGTTTTACTGGAACAGTAGTTTTTAATGTAATGTTTTATTTATGATGGACATTTATTAACTTTATGGTCAGTTATGAGGCTGTTTGTGGCACTGTTTAATTACATTCCTTTATAATGAGTTGTTGTTAATGTGCCCACCTCATTTATATCAATGCAGTGTTTTTGTTTTAACGTGTGCTTGCAGTGTTTTTGTGCTTTCTTCCACAATAATGGGCTTTACCTAATGGAAGGTGTAGTTAAATGTTCAGTCAATTATTGCAAAGTCTGAAAAGGTCCCGAAGGTCCTATGACAGTATTCATTTTTCTGACACTGGTGCTTGAAGCAATTAGGGAAATTAATTGTGAATAACATGTAGGTTTGGAGATGAATGTGTTTGTACACAGACCCACTACATCTCTTCCTTGAAAGTAAGTAAACTGAAACATCCACCTGCGTCCTCACTGTCTTGCTTCATCTTGCTCTGGGCTCTTCTTAATCTAGATCCTGTTTCTCTTAAAACAGAACACCAAAGGGGGTTTTAATCATTGGTAATTGAAGACCCTGCTGGGAGTAAATGAGCCTTAATCTGACAGCTGAGTGCGTACCATTAGCACCGGGGGCTTAGGCATTTGGATGGCACATTCAGCGCAATGCAGATAGAAGCAGGATTTATAGAACTGTCGGTAGCTTTGCCGCTGTGTCGGAGAGAATCGTCCCACATCTAAGTTGGGTATATCCCCTGTGGGATCTTTAGCTCATGCTAAACCTATTTTAAATAAGCTTGTGGGTTAGTGCTTTGGAGTTGTTTTTATGCAACTCTGTCTTCAAATACGGTACTGAAACATTTAGCTATTCAGATTGTGGAATCTTTCTGCTGTTCTCCTTGGAAGTATTTTCATCAATTCATATCAAGTTTAAATTAGATCCCTTGGTTGCTTCCTGCTTTCACTCTCACCTGACAATTTTCACTTTTATTCAGATAATACATTTTCAATTCAGAGTTTGGGCCTTATCTTCCTTTTTTTGTATGCACCGTCTGAGGTGAAACCCTTCTGACTAACATCCTATTTCACTGATAAGTCCAGCATTTATATTTCTCTCCTCAGACAAGTCTCTGCCTCAGTCAGCTGGCGAGGGAATAGAACGGAAAAAAGACAAATCTAAAGATAGCAGGCAAGCATGAATTGAAAGATAAGAAACAAAGTTTTCAAACAATGTTTATTTCATTTTCATTACATTTTGAAAAGGTCATTATAAAAGCCCGTCATGTCTTGAAATATGGCTTTATGAACAGATAAAAAAAATTACAAATTCAAAGCCAATGCCTTAGAAAAGGCTTGGACTAATGGAAAAACCTCTGGAAATATGAACAGCCTTGCATGTAACCAATGATAATAGTAACCAACCAATATTCAATACTCACACATCATAATTCATTCATATAAACACCTTCAGCCATTAGGTTGGCTTTTCCTGCAGGGCTGAAGTTGGAGTAAGAGTAGCAACATCAGGTATGTGTGCGTGTGTGTGTGTGTGTGTGTGTGTGTGTGTGTGTGTGTGTGTGTGTGTGTGTGTGTGTGTGTGTGTGTGTGTGTGTGTGCATGCAAGAAGATTTGTGTGTGTGTTCTCCAATAGTAGGAAGTGTTTGAGTGTCTCTGCACCTTCCACATGGCTGCCTGTGTTGGGCTAAAAGCTTTACAACCAAAAATGGTCATCTTCACTGTTTCCTAACAACACTTCCACTTGAAAAGCTAAAAACAGCATTTGGAACTATAAGGTTAACCAGAGCTGCTGGGAAATATTGACTGAAAACAGAGGGCAAGTTGCAGAAGAAGAGTAAAGCTACATACATGAGTGGTATTTACTAGCAGGCCTACATTATAAAGAGTGTTTTAATTAGAACTGAAATGTTTGTGAGGCCACAGCTCGACTAAGATGCTTTTCACTGTTAGATCTGCTGCAGTGAAAGTAAAGCGGCATAAACACACTAATCTTCCTCATCTTTCCAATCACATTATATCAGCACATAAGTACAAATGGATGTGCATTTCTAAGATACTGTAGTGCAGATGTCCACTATCTCCAGTGGAGGGGAATCAACTAGTGATCAGATAAAGGTGGATTTCCTGAACCTGGAGGTGACATTGTCAGGATCTCCATGGAGATTTAGCCTTTTCCCAATAAGTAAGGGGGGGGAACGTCAACCTGTTGATATTTGCAGACAACCATAACCAAAATGATCTTTTCTGCAGATAAGCCAAGCTTAAATAGATAGAGGAAGCTTATATACTGTAGATACAATGAGCTCAAGCAGCCATCACATTAATTTTGCATCCCGCTGTTAAAATCTTATCTGACTGCGTGTGATTTCCTCAAAATTAAACCGAAATCAGGTTCTGACACACTGCAGTTGTTTTGCTAATACAGAGAAAAACAATCTGTGTGTTTCCTTATCAAAGCCATTCTGTGGCAGTGGCAGTAAGTCATAATGAGACACAGCACACTAAAAATTACCAGACATTGTAACTGTGCAGGCACCATTATTTGTAAAGGAAAATCAAACAGAATGGGCGATGTAAGGCAACGGTGACAAGGCTTTCACTAATCCTTGTGATTAACAACACCAGTGTCTTTGTCTAGTTTCATGGCATTTGTTGTGCGTGGGGGGGTGTATGTGTTTTCATCTATGCACCTCTTCACTGTACCATGTGGTGATTCACGTGCATGAGCCCTGTGGTCATAAAGGCTTTGCTTTTGAAGTGTGATAACGACTCTGTTGCCGGTGCAGAGAATGTGAAGAACAAAACAAATGTTGATAGCCTTCTTGTTTTTAGCATTCGTCCGTCTCTTTCTTTTGTTCTGTGCATAAAGTCCTTTTCAGATGAAAAATGAAATGAAAACCCTGTTGCCTAATCAGTCTTTGACTTGAATTCTTTGCATTCCATCGGGAAATTCAATTCTATGAAATATGGCTTCAAACATTCATATCATTCATTAGTTTGCTCTCTTTTTCTCCCTCATTTTTCAGCTTCCTCTTTGTCTATTGTGGTAAATAGACTTAACTTGCAGTCCCACCCCTCCATATTGGTAGCATTAACTTTTGTAAATGTGATATTTAAATAGTACATTTTAATTACAGTAAAAAATTTTACAGTAAAAAAATTTACAGTAAAAAATATACCAAAACATTGCTTTTGAGTCTCCCCTCCGCCTTTAATCCCTCTCCGTGACCTCTGTGGCCACTAGTGTTAGAGGTTACGACCAGGCACCGGATTAGCAGCTTCTCAGCCACTTTGGCTGCAGATTGGGATTGACTCAGTACTCTGACCCATCCTCTTACTGCTAATTGGTTAACCCTCTAATCCAGCTGGCGGTCAGCAATAACACACTCCAAAGGCTGTTTGGCGGGAGCTCAGCCTGCTGCGCCAGGAAACTGCTGCCAGACCGAGTGTCAGTTCATTAACAACAAGTGGTGAGAATACACAGATACTTGGTTGACACATTTGTGTGGGAGTACTGTTGTAAACAGTAAACTTATACCATAGCACTCCTCAGATTCGGTGACAGGTGGAAGCATGGAGCCGGTCTAATGGCTTTGATCTTTTGCAATCAAGTCACTTTCTCAGATTTAATATCGCAACCCTGTGATCAATGTTCAACTATAATCAACTATAATATCGACTATATTTTAATATACAGTGTCAGTTTTGCTGTCTGTCACCAATACATACAACAAAGTAATCCCTGTTCATAAAATCTTGAACATATGCTCTACTAAGCACAATAAGCAAATAAATCCCTCTGGAAAAGTGGAGAAGAAATGGTAGAATGAGCAGTAACAGCCACCGCGGCTCAACAACCAAACAGCATCCCTTGAGAAAATTCAACTTACAAAAAAACACAACCTCAAAGGAAAGATATCATCGGCTATATTGTTTAATTAACAAGTCGTCTCTAGGAAGTGTCATGCAGATTACAGATCTAAAAAACTTGGCTTAGACAGTCGAATCGCAATCACACATCAATCCTTTGTCTCTTTTGTCTAATTCATGTGAAGAGGGGAAGAGAGATCTGAGGCTGGTGGATGTTTCTCCCAGTGATTGTGTTTGTGTGGCTGTTTTTATACTCGTCTATATACATTATGTGTAATGTACAACTTGAATAACGTTTAGAAAATGTTGTCGATCAATCAGCTCACTTGACGTGCAGGTCTGACGTGTTTTCGAAATTAAAGAGGTGTGAGCTCCTTCTCCATGATCCTTTGCAACCTATGATAACCCATAATACCCCTCTATGTAGTTCTGCAGAGACATTTACGTTTAAACCTACTTTTAACACATGATGTCATGTGCCTTCTTGCCTGGATGAATAAATAGCCATGAGACATTAAAGGCTTTTTAAATCACTACCCTCTTGAGTGCCTTAGACATTTTCAACAGTCATAAATTATTTAAGTCTAATTTTAAAAGTGTAACAAGTATGTAACAAGTCGGTGACATGTGTAATAAAATACCCATAACCAATGGGCACGGAGAGTAATGGCAGCTCAACGAAAGTTGGTGCCCTCCAAGCTTTGATCTGGTTCTTGATATCGTATGGCACTGACAGTTTCATTAGAACTGAAATGGATAAAGTCAAAATTGGTTTACACACAGCCACACAGAGATCCCTGATGCTGAATTGATTAGCTTGATTAGATAATGGAGGTGAAGCGGTGGCCATCTTTGAGCCAAACCACCCACTGTGAGGACCCACACAGGACAGGTAATCTGAATGAAGATAAACCAGTGTCTCTGGGATCTTAATTACTTCATACATAATCTCATTGCCATGCACGGTCTGCCAGTCGTTCAGTTTAAACTAACAGCATTAAGCTCAAAGAGAACAAGATGCCATATGTTCAGGTTGGAGCTGTCAACTCAGATAGAGGAGATTTCAGCCGCCTTGAGTCCTCTTTTCTCTCCATTTGTGTCAGGTATTTCCTCCCAGTGGCAAACTGGAACAAATGTTAAGGTTAATTGATCCAGCTAATGAAATGGCTGTACCCAGGACTGAGGGTCATACACACATCACAGGAATTACAGATGTGCTTATACTACAAGGCAGGAATTGATGGCTGAATAAGACGGGGATAAATGACTGTTCAAGGACTAATGAATTGATCTGATGAATTGTGTCGCATGGCTGTGTGCGTATGTGTGTGTTTTCATGCACATTTGGATGTCAGCCACTGGCCTAAATGTAGATATGATGGCTGATGGGATGGATTAGTCAGAGGAGAAGTTTATAGTAAGTGGCTCCTTAATGGGCAGCTGTGGCCTCATCTGTCAACTCTGTGCAGACCCTTTAGCCGAAGCATCAGGCAGTGTAGACACAGACTCGATCACGCATGCAGGATAGCATCATGCTGTATGTAAAACATTATCTTGTTGAAAGTACTGACACAATTGGACATTGAATGCCATTGAGCGACAATTCTTAAGTCATTTATTAAGCGATTGCTGGCTTTTCAAATGTGAAGATTTACTGCTGTTAATACTACTTTTCTCTGGTTTATATTATCGTTAATTGAATCTTTGGGGTTGGGACTGTTCAGGCAATTTGAAAATATCACCTTGGGCTATGGGAAAATTGTGATGGTAATTTAATAATTAGGTAATTTTCATTCCTACCTTTTTCTTTTATGTCCGTTTGTTTATAAATGTTCTTTATTCGTCAAAACCAGTAAATCATCCGACCTTAAGTGATAGTAAGTGCCATCTGTCAGAGCAAAGAGAAATCCAATGGGAAATGGATGGCAAATTTATTTTCTGACCCAACTGTATGAACTCTCGTCCCATGTTGCGCTCAGGCGGCTGTTTCCCCGGTTGAAAGACAACCAAGCCAATCCAAGCTTTGTAGGTGGGCTCAAGAATGGGGATGTCGTGTTTCTTTGCCAGAGCCAAATAATGTGAAGAGAAGATGTGTCCCAAAAAATGGCTGTGGATGAGATTGGTGCAGTTGTTGTTAGTCAACTTACAGTAATAATCACTTTTAAATCCACAATTTTGTTTGATTGACTTGGAAATGCTAACTGCTTACTACTGATCTTCTATGTAGACTTGGCTAAGGAAAACAACAGTCCCTCCCAAGCAGAAAAGGGCTAACATTAGCATAATCAATCGATAATGAAACTAAATGCCAATTCAAAACCGGCTGTACTGACAAACTGAGAAGAACGGAGAAGACCTCAGCATTGTAGATACTGTAGCCTACCCCTTATGTGAACTGGGTGAGAATCAATAAAACGGGTTCTGTATTCCTCTGGGATTTCTCTCTTAAGTCCAGCAAGCTGGGATCTGGCATTCCAGAGCTTGTTCCATTTAAAAGTATTGATCAGGAAATAATTATCCATTCATTGTTTGCTCTCTCTTTTTTTCTGATGCACTGGATCCATCACTCTCTCTCATCTCACAAGCAATGCACCACAGTTGTAGCCATCAAATCCTTGCCCCTTTCAGAACCATACTAGTCTCAGTCTTTAGACATTTCTGCACACAGCACACGCAACTTCCTTGCTGTCATTCTCCATTTAGTATCACTTGTGCTAGATGTGGTGAATTTAGTTCTTTGTGTACCTTTTTGGGCACCCTGCTTGAAAACTGTGCAGTCTGCCTTTCCCCATAATGAAATATTCCATTAGGAAGTGTTTTTATGCCCTTCTGTCTCTTTGTGTGTGCATGTGTGCACATTGGGAGGTGGCGGTGAATTGAACTAAAACTGTGCTGATAAATGTGCTTCCTGCAGACCCCCCAAGGCTTATTAAAGTGCTACAGTGCCAGGAGACCATTTGTCTCTGAGTGGTAAATACGCAGCGGAGGCAGAGGAGTGATGGCACAGCGAGCTGTGTGGTCTCTGTCTCTGTTGGGGATGCAGTGCAGGAGGTGGGAGGTGTTTTTACATGGTGTGTGTGTGTGTGTGTGTGTGTGTGTGTGTGTGTGTGTGTGTGTGTGTGTGTGTGTGTGTGTGTGTGCCTGTGTGTGTGTGTGTGTGTGTTGCCTGTGTGTTCACGCTCTTGCACACACTTTCTTACTTTATGATTTTCCCCACGGAATTATGTGCTTCATTTGAATCCAAGGTCACACTGCTTCTATTAAAATAGATTCAAATACCTGGAGCCCAGTCAATATTAGCTAGAATTAGAGGAATGCAGATTCCAGGGGGGGTGAAATTGATTTCTGACTGTAGCCCATTCTGCATAGACATGGTTTAATGTGGTAAACATGGGTCCTGGCTCAGTGAAGCACATGCTCTCAGTCGTACTCGTTCTCGAAGAAGATAGGAGGCTTTACTGCAGCAGTCACAAAAAGAAATTCTAACTCCAATTTTAATGCTTTTTATTTGTTTCCATTCAAATTTCCCTACCCTAACCCTATGCCATACTTTCTATACTTTATTAGTATAAAATATATTAAACTAACAAGACATAATGTGCTAATTACTGAGCTTTAGTGGTGCTGTTAGGCTGACTTATACCTTTTGGACAGAGTAAGGCCAGCTCCACCGGCTTCTAGTCTCTATGCTAAGCTATGCTGACAGTCTCTTGGCTGCAGCTTCATATTGACAGATGTAAGAGTGCTATTGATCTTTTGATCTTTCATTTTTTTCAGTTTTCTAAAGTTTTTATACTGGATGTAATATGAGATTCTGTGTTTTCTAATATGACATTAATAATAATAATAATAATAATAATAATAATAATAATAGTGCAGCTAGCATAAAATAGAATAACAAAATATAACAGATCAAATCAGATTAATAAATCAATAAATCACAAAAGATTTTGTTCTGCTTAAATTCAGTAATATTTTACTTGCATTAAATAATTTATTCTTACCAATCATTTAAGATGGGTCCCCCTTTATCCCCCAAGACCCTTTTTTTTTAATAAATGATACTTATGTGCAGAATCAACTCTTTGATCCCGAGCACTGATGGCTGCAAAACCCTACAAGTAACCTTCAATAATTTGTCCATAATCTGAGAGGTTTCGTTCTGCAGTTCATCTCTGTTCCTCTGGAAAACTGTTCTCCGGGCAAGAGTTTGGACAGCCAAGTTCTGATCATTTTACACTTTTGTGGAATTACTGCTCCTCTCAAAATCATCACCACATGTGTAATGATGCATTTTCTAATATACGAAGTCAAGGATGACAGCTGAAGGACACAACTTAAGTACAGTGGGTTATCAAGTTGAAAAAAAAACGCTGTTCCTCAAAATAGTCAGCATGCTTTGTACACCACACACACACACACACACACACACACACACACACACACACACACACACACACACACACTTAGTCGCACGAACACAGACTCTCACACATACACACGCTTCTAATAATAATAGGGTGGGACGCCTGAGGAATGTGTCCAGGCAAGCAAAAACATTCTACCACCAGTTTGGCAGAAACTGACTGCCAAGTCTTTTAATTTGCCCTCCTACTATTTTCTCCCTCTTGTGCAATCAGGGGTTTGTGTATTTCCATGTTTAGCAGGGGGAGACAAGACACCGCGCAGCGCCTATTTATTTACCCGTCGTTTCAGTCAGGGGTTGTTGGTGCGTGACTGGGAGACGTGCTCTGGAGGCAGTGCTGACTAAAGCAGACATGGTGCGAGGATTCAGCTCAGCTGCAGCCAGGATTCTGTCAATGGCCAAACCACAATACAAAATGAGTCCTTGTTTTCTAATAGCAGTAGAAAACAGCAGGGAAAAGATCAGTTACCCTCCATGTAGCTGCAATATCAGCACAAATCTCAAATACTGTAGTCATGCATGATGTTATGCCGTGACTATTAAAAGTATGTTTACACAATTACTAAAATTTAATTCATAAGAAAATATTTATAGGACCCAAAATCAACCCTGAATCTTTATTTAGGGAGTGTTCATGACATGACATTGTTCTGAGGTCATCTGTTCACCCCTTCCCTAGCCTCTACACAATTGTTAACCCTACCACACCTTTCCACAATGCACACATGGAAATGGGTGGAAATATGCATGTAATGGAAGGATTCAGATTTGTGTATAATTCACCTAATCATACCACGATTTTCCTTTCCTGTGTGACTGGAAGGGGAAATGGTTGCGTTTCAGTTGTTACACTCCCAGATGAAAACATTTCATACTGCCTTCTTGCCTTTCATTTTCCAGCTTGGTCAAGCAAAATTCATTCTTGTCAGTTCAATTCAGTACTTTTTGTATTGAGAGTAGTGCAATTCATAGGGATGGATCATGCTGTCAGAAGGTGACAAATTGCTGAAAATATGCTCCAAAATATGCTATTACATTGTCAATTTCCTTTCCAGTCATTGTGTTTTTGAACCAGGGTGAAAATGGGCCAGGACAGTTTAATTTTTATGATCTATTCCTCATCAGACCACAGGCAGCTTTTATGTTTTTTGGTTTATATTTCATAGATGTTTTCAGCACACATCCTTTCTTTGAGTTACGCTCTGCGGCACACATTGACACCTTTTGAGCTTCCCTGTGTAAAAACAGTTTGGATTGAGCTAGAAGGGCATTGTAAGTGTACCTTGATGATAGTTGTTGAGAGAGGAGAGACCATTACCTCTCCACTCTTACCACCATGTTTTCTTCAGAATGGTTTTAGGATTGAGACCTCTCAACCTTGGAAAGTTTCACATTGTGACATGAATCCTTAAATTCGTAGTAGGCCAGTGTCTACCAGAGACCCCTCATCACATGCATGTCTATGATTTGTGAGCGGTTTAAAGAGTGATTTTTTCCCCCTTCTCAGGCTATTTCCTTTAGTGACCTGAAGAGGTAAAACCATACAGTATTTACCACGGAAAAAAAAAAACTAAGATTAAATTCAGGAAAATTCTATATTATGTTTTATCTTGCAACCACTTTCTGACCCGTGGCCTATATCACGACCCAACACCAAAATCTGTATTGTGCCAGTTTGGTAAATTGATGGTGATGGGTTTACCATATTGTCCTGTACATACAGTCTGTGTTCACAATATATCGAATGTTATGCTATGCTATAACTTAAAAGAGGCCCACTGAACAGCAACATTTAGCCTCGGTGGGCTACCATTATTTCTGTGCCAATCCTACTTAGCACACTTTACGGGTTAAAAGCACAACAACATGGCTCTTTTGGCCTGCTGTATCTTGGACGTATGATGTTTAATCTGCCCTTATCTCTTCCTAGCAGTAACTTCTGAACTCTTCCTCGAGGGTCAGCAGACCTGAAAATACATCTTACCTGGTAATCACCACCACAATGCTAATTCTTCTTAGCGGGGCTTCGCCACTTGGGCCTATCTGCTTAACCATACATGGCTCACTTTAATCACAGCCCAGGTAGAATGGTGGCCTTTGCTCATACTCACTGCTCTCAACCCAACCACAGAGGTCCCCAGTCCTTTTTGCTGTGCCAGCCATTCATCATTCAGACACAAACTAATGCTCTGGGCCTTCCCTGCACAGAGGAATTAAGGGGACTTTTTCCAACCAACCTTCTTGCTCAGCAGGACCGGTGCTGGCGGTGGCGTTAAACTAGTTGATTCATTATGATCAATAATCCATTATTAGCGTTAATGTACTTATTATAGGCCCCAGGGTAGGTCAGGTAACAGAAGAGCAGGGGTGCATAATGGAGATAGAAAGCATGAGGGACAAATGGTGCTGTGTAGTGCAAGATATGAGTCCCCAAGTCCAGTACACTGATGACAGTGCAGATGAAAGTCCACTTAACATTAAAGGAACACTTCACTGAAAATCTATGACAACCGGTAGGCTTGAAAGGTTTTGAGAAATTCATAAAACCTTCTCAGTAGACCTTCAGTATTTTGAATACTACTTTGCAGTAGTGTGGTGAATTTAGCAATTTATTGTTAAAGCAGTTAGATCATGCTGAATATACAGATAAATGGTGGAGACATTGGTTTTACTGTCAGAGTTTCTATGGATGTTCTCTTAAAACACTCCCCCCCCCAATGACTTGGTAAGAGTTGGAATCCATTGTAACTGCTGAATTAAGCTGCCGGCCTTCAGTACAGAGCAATATACATTTTTGGTGCTAGCTTTCAGCACTACATGAGTGAGATGAGTAATAGATAATTACAAGTGACACTGGAGTTCCCGTTTTAAAATAGATTTTCTGTGGCATATCCCTTTTAAGAAGCAGTACCCTCATAAAAGCTTGCACATCTTGGCATTTTTTGCAGTTCCATACATATTAATACGCTTTACTTTTTCAGTTTTGACACTTGATCACTTTGGAAGTCTGTGAACCTCTGGTTGCTGATGGTGCCACAGAGGATTATAATTGTTGATGTTGGGGTCTGCCAAACTGGTTCCCTGAAACCAAGGACAGTCATTACTGATTGTGTGACGAGCTACTGGACTGCTGTTCGGTGCCCTTGAGAATCACGGTAGGGGCATAAAGCTGAAGATGTCCTCTGACTTTGGCCATACCCTGTGGTAAACTTCAACTAGGAGGTCTCTTTGTTCTTGGCGTTTTGGAGGCCCTCCTTGTGTCTTCCTGATGTCATGCCCAGGCAGAGGAGAATGCCATCTGTTGTCGTCGTGTAGACAGGAAAATCCCCCGGGGTCCAGAACATGTTCCTCGCCTCCACTATTCAGGCAGGACAGGTAAAGCACCAGTGAACAGGTCAGGTATCAACAGGTATTTTTTCGTGCAATCCTGCTGACAAAATGGTTAATAATGATAAATTAAACCCCTTTAGGTAGTTGTAGGATGGGAATTAATGAATCACAAACAATAAACATAAACAAATTTAAGCAGAAATATGGGGAGTGGTATAAAAACACAAAGTGAAATCAGTCCTTTCCCCTTTACATGAGCCATCTGTCTCAGTCAGTGAATAAAAAAAGGAAACAAAGGGGAGAGAAACAACTTGTTAGGCATGAGACATTGTTTCTGTCCTCTGTCCCTCATTTCTACTCAAGCCTATGTGTAGCTGCTCTCTGTTTCTCCTCCTTCCCCCCTCCTTCCTCCGTGCTCTGGAGGAATATCTAATGCTGTTGCCCTTGCTGTCTGTATAGATTGTGAATTCCAGTTATGGCGCGTCTGAATCATTGGTATGCAGAGTGCAGGGCACGAGTAGCGGATGTGCCGGGCGGAATCGACATGTACAGGTTTATTGAAATACTCTCCTCATTCTCCCGGTAATTGCTCTCGCTCTTGCCTCTGCTCTTCTGCTTCCTTCTTTCTCCCTGTCTCCTGGCAGTACGTCTCTCAATTTCTCTCTTTTTTTTTTTTGGGCTCGCTCCTCTTCTTGGTTCGTCTCCCACTATTTAGTACATACCTTGTTACTCCCTCCACTACCCCTATTCCCCCGTATTTCCTTCTCCACTGTGTCTTTGTTACCTTCCTGTGCTGTTTCCTTTCTCCTTTTTCATCTTCATTATCATTCTCGCCAACCTCACCTCAGCGTTCCTCTTTTGTCACCTGTAAGATTGGAGTGGAGGATAACTGAGATTCCATCATGGCTCTCATGAATAGGTTATGCAGATGTCACTGACACCACTGCACCTCATAAATACACGGCTTATTACCTATCTCTTCTGGAGCGCACATATAAGTCCTCACGTTCGTCTTGCCTAACTAGCTGTCTCATAAAGTATATGGAATTTATGTGGCATGTTCGGCATTCGGTGTAACACCACAGCAAATATATGCAAATACATCTTCGATTCACTTGTGCTGAATGTCATCCTCGCTTGTCCGTCTTCGGAGTGTCTGTATGTAACTAATGCTTTCAACTCTGCTCATGTTTGTTTTAGCTGAGGCAGTGTGCTCCATTCGCAGCTCGCATTTTGTGAATCACAGCTGTTTTTCCTTTCCTCTTTTTCCTGTGTTCCACTCTGCCTTTTCTATAGTGTTTGAACAGCATTGGATTCTGGCTGACACTCATTATGTCTATGTCTACTGTACGTCTCTTTCCCTTTCTGGCCTCTATCGGGCTACCTTAAAGAGACCTGTAGCTGTGGGTGTGCACGTCTCAACATCAAAATGTTCTTACGGAGGTATGCATATGCATTAGATACCAGGTGTAGCGAACCTTTCTCGTCTCATATCCTTCAAGCAGTGGTGTAGGTGATGTAGAGTTCATTTTAGGCTTACATCTCCGCCTGGGGAGAGTGTGGGTCTGGGGGCGGACCTGGGTTGTTAGCAAAGACAGAATCATGAACAGGATTTCCTTGTACAGACAGGCAAGAGGCTGAATAGCATCCTGACCAGTTTAACCTCAAAATCAGCTGAGGACTGTGGAGAACTCTCCTCTTTATGTCACTATCTTATGTGCCATCCAGGAGCCAGAGATAAAGGGGAAAGGGAGAGGAGGGGGCCGAGAATTCATTTGCTGGCGGGCGTCAGTGACTTGTCAACATTAACAGGGTGTACAGCTTTCAACATGACAGAAATAATCTCAATAGACATTGCATTCAATTTGTTGTGCCGCTGCATTGCTGTAGGATAACAAACGTCACATTTTATGCAGTCGAGGTCCGCCGCTATATGCTAGTGGTCACCTCCAGATGGCTGAACGCCGAAACGCTGTTTGACTTGGCTTTGCTCAATGATGCATGTAAGCCACATTGACCACCAGTGTGATCATCTGACCTTGCATCCCACTGGCTTGTCTGTGTCATTGCCCACATTCAAGGCCTTTCCAGGCAGCACTATATGCTTTGTCACTATTTATTTACTTTTATTAATATTCAATATCTTGTTCTTGATCCTGTGCATGAGCGTTGATGCACATTTGGCCGCTAATAAAAGGGAATGGCCACAACATTAAGATGAACTTGCTGATCTAATACTGAGTTCTGTTTCCCCTTTAACAAGTTTTTCAATGTTCCCAAGGTTGCAGTATACTCTTTATAACCTGTCTTTTCCCACTTCATCTTTTCAACTTCTTCTCCCCTTTTCACTACCAAAGTAGTTTAGTAGGGAAATCAAAAGCTTCCTTTGGGTTTACCAGATCAGTCCATGTCTTCAAAAGCAAAAGGCAAACTAATATTTTGTGCACATACATAGAACCAGAGCTTGTCTGTGGCTTATAGACATTACACCCTCTATGGCGTTAATAAAAGTGGATAAAAAGACGTTCTTGTTGGAATGTATTCACATTGTAAATGAGAAGTAATGAGGTGGGGAAACAACGGCTGTGGATGGATGAACGAGGTGGTGAAGAGGGGTGGGTATCGGTACCAGGGAACAGGATGAGGCTAAAGGAAGGATACCAGTGAGTATGTTTGATGGATAGATGAAGAAAGTGTGTAGAGAGGCGTGGAGGGAGAGCGGAGGGGCTCTATCTGCCTGCTGCCTCTCCCCATAGGAACAGCTGTCTCTCAGACTGCAACAGATGTAGATTCACAGAGGGGGGAGAGATGGCCTGACAACTCCCTTGGTCTTTCCTCTTATCCCCTTTTCCTGCTGAATAAACTATATATTTTTGTCACTCACATTTAATTTCCTGTTGTAAAGCTATACTTATTGACACCCTTTTTATACCACCTTAAGTCCCTACCAGCTGTAATTTCTGATATTGAGGCTGTTTTTCTCTTTCATTCTAGTCCATATTGTAGCATACATTCTCTACAGTCCACTTTAACTTAGCCAATCGCTACTGCTTGCTGTCTAAACTGGAAGCTCCTATAATGAACAGTTTAAATTTGATCAGTCCAAGCCCTGTCTACTGGTAAGAGATGTTTTCAATTATTGTGTTTCTATTTGTTTACCGCCCTAAGGCTTCTAATGGATAATAGATTGTAGTTGGCTGGTAAGAGATGGTCTGCCTGCCTGATTTGTTTTGATTAAATAGTGGATATTGAGGAAACCGAATGTAATCAATTGTCTGCCTCATAGAGAATGCTCCTCTTATAAGTTGTATTGTGGCTAATGTAGTAATGCTATATAACGTAATAACCTGGTCAAATGTTATAAAATTGCCCCCCTTTAACTGGAATGAAAATGCAACAGAGCTTGGTGCTTTAAAGGTGTGACAGTGTGTTTATAATAAGATCACATCCTTTTAACCTTTCTCCTCAAGTTAGTTAATTAGTCATTACAATTATTACATCATCCAAAATGGGTCATCAGCAGTGGTAATCAGTGGTTTGTATTATGGCGAATGTTACATTATAGAACATGAATGATATTTCCTTATTCAGTATTTAGATTAAATGGAAATTCCACCTTACATGTCAAAATCAATTTACTATTCATCGGGAATGCTACACGGCCTGCAGAAAAATGCAGAATTTCTTTTGTGACTTTGTTGGAGCTTTATCAAGTGTGAGAAAATGACTCAAGTGACATCATTCTGGTATCTCAGCTTGGGATCGGAGACTAAGTGTTTTAGCAAACCTAAATTACCAATTGGATGCATGGAGTTTGAAAGATATGAGCATTTACCAGGCAAGGAGGGTCTGACTAAAGAGTTAAATACTGTGGATGCTTCACTTCCCATAATGCAATGTTCCTCTTTAGAGTCTGACCTAAATTAAGGACTAAATATCAGGTTGTTTTACCATTCTGCCCCCCATCTCTATGGAAGTGGAGCAACTAAATCACTGGAGAACTGTTTTAACAGTTACATGTTGCCATTAACATTAGTAATAATTAACGTAATGTGGATTCTAATTAAACAATCAAGCAGGGTAAGTGATGAATTAATTTACAATGAAATATAAACATCCATCCTGAATTATGACTTTTTCTCTTTTTTGGTCGTATGGTAACCTTCAACCAAACAGATCCTTTCCCGCATCCATCATCTCGTCAAGTTCTAATCCACTGAATTGAATTTCAGATTCAAGAGACAATCCCAACATTTTCAGAACAACTGTACCAAATATGTCAGGCTGGACTATTGGGAAATATGTTTAAAAAAGTTTTATTTTCTATCCCATTTCCCTCAGCAGAAGTGTAACATAGCTTCAATGAAACATTATGTAATGTTGTAGAACAATGTGTATCACCTTACTTTGAAACTACTTAAAGGGAAGTGTAACAGAAATATCAGGAACATTAGGTTTAAAGTGGTAAAATGAAATGCTATGCTATCCTTTGCTGAAATTCTCATGATCTGATTATCGTCTCTTTCTGCATGCTGAGATCCAAGACCTTTTGTACAAAAGTGTCAAATCCCACATGTTTCACTGCTGATGTACTAACCTAGTTTTGGTTTCCACTGCAGTAAGCTCTCTTCACTTTCTGGCCCCATTTGGGGTTCATTTAAAGGATAGTGTGAGTATTTTTGTGTGTGTGTGTGTGTGTGTGTGTGTGTGTGTGTGTGTGTGTGTGTGTGTGTGTGTGTGTGTGTGTCTGTGTGTGTCATGCAAGTGTAGGCGCTTGTGTGACTGCGTGTGTGTTTTCCTCCATTGTAGCAAATTATCTTCTTCATTAATTTCGACACACGAGGAAATTAGCCCTGTTCTCTGCTCGAGGCTACGTCTAAATTAGAACAACTGGGGTAATCCAGAGATTTCAAGGGCTTGAGAGAATAAGCCTATTCTAGGCTCAAATCATCAAACAAAAAAAAGGGCAAGTTTCATGGTTGTTCAACCCACCGGGCAGTCACAGTGTGATGTTTCAGTTGTTGCTTTTATTTTCAGTATCTCTGTATGTCTGTGTTTTATTGATCAGTGTAAGAGCTAGGTAGAATAGGAGAGATGACTGCAGCACAGGTCATGTTTACAAAGCATTTCTTTTTGGCAGCTCTGCACCATCACTCCTCTCCCCACCTCCTACCAAGGATCAGTGTCTCTTCTGCATTTTCTCCTCTGTCATCGACTCTGTTGTTCAGCTCGGCTGTGTTTGTCTGAGGTTGTTGTGGGATGTGGGGAAGGCAGGCTCACTCTCCAGAGAGCTGGCGGCAGATTCCAAACACAAGACATTTGACTTCGGTGTCAGAGGAAGTGCGCTCAGATACTTGACTGCTGCACTGCCCACCCAGAGGCCTGTCTGAGCAGCAGTCAGCCCAGACACAATGGAGCATGGGAAAGAAGGAGGAGAGAGAGGAAGGAGGGGAGGAGGTTAACAGCTGAGACAACCATGTACTGTGCAGTATACTGCCCTATGGGAGGTCTATTGAGTGAAAGCTCACTGTGCTTCTGTGGTTTGCAGTACAGCTCGGTATTGTGCTGAACACAAGCACTATGTTGCATGTGGATTAAATTCCCTTTTATTGTATTTAGTTACTTCTTCTTGTTCTTACCACTTGTTTTCTGGCTTCAGAAATACCTCCATGGTGTTTTTCAAATCGTGAGAATTTAGACATTCAAATCCCATCTCGGTTCAATCTTAAGGTCATCTACAGAGGGGATTTTTCTGTGTCCCAGTTACAAAAACAGGTCTGTTTCCTGGGGTGTCAAATTATGTTTGTTTTGACATACCAGCTCACACATTTCATGTGGGTTTAGCGTCAGAGCTATTGGGTAAAAACATTTTCATCGCTCCAACACAGTCATAAGAGACTTGTAGTGTTGTACTGGGCTGTTGCATCACCTCACCTGATTATATGGTACTGAGGAATAGCCTGTTTTCAGTTGTACCCCTTGCACCTTGCTGGTTTTAGTCAAATGTTACCTCATCATATATATCACTAATGCAGATAGAATCTTCCAAATTCAGTCCATCGCCCTTATCAGATGTAATTTTCAGCTTTAAAATAAGCCAACGTGGTTAAAAACTAGATCCTTCAGTGGTCCAGTAGATGACATTTAAATAGACCAGAGCTCTTTCTACGTGAGACATGGTTGATTTGCTTTAATGGTCAAATTACATGGACATCAACCTGCAGAGGCTCATTGAGATGGCGTGTGGCCAGCCAGCCCAGCATGGAGCCAATCTTCCCACCCTGACTGACTTATCTCTGCAAAGTTAATCAATAATTAACTATAAGACATGCTGTGATGAGGACGATAAAGCTCCTTTTGTCAGATAACACCTCGCACTGTCACTCTATTTACCTTCTCTAATGGTGGAGTGGGCATGCACAACTGGTCCCAACTGACTTCCTTAAAAATGTGTGTTTTTCTTTTTGTGGCTTCTATTTCTATTTCAGCCATGACAACCCTGAAAAATCATTGTTGTACAAAACGCTCACTCTTCGAGATCAGGCTTGTTTTGCAATTCGTTGCTATGTACCAGTGATCTTATCTTAGCGGGGTTCTTATAAGCCCATGCACTGAAGACATTTTCCCAACCTGTGGAGGAGCATGTAATTCCTCCAGTGAAACCAAAGCATGAAAATCACCAGAACTGCAGGTTTATACAAACAAGTCATGTGTATCTGTGTTTGCTATCAACACAGCGAGTGTGTGCTTTTAATGTGTTGGGAAATCTTTCAGAACCTTTCCCAACTATTCAGCTTAGCTTTGTTAGCAACTAACACAAATAACTAGCTCTGTAGCACACACATCACCATACCAAGTCAAACCTAGGAGTACAAATATTAAATTATACAGGATATGTGACTGGTTGGTCCCTTCAACGTTTCCCATTGTGCACTACAGTATGTAAAATAAATCAATTTCTTACCAAATAATACATCCGGCTTTTGATTAGTTTTTCCTGATTTGAAATGATTATTTAGCAAACTTTACAGACGCTGTAATAATCTGTGCTTGTGAAGAAGTGAAATCAGATCACATGATACTGTAGGTCTGAAGGAGATCACATGAACATAAGTAGTGCAGAGCTGATATAGCTTCTTCCAGATGCCTCTGAAGTTAATCAGTCATAACTAACAGATTTTAGTTCTGTTGCCAAGACAGTGTCAGTTTTCAGTGTGTTCTGAGCAGGCACTAATATTCCAACTTGACAGCTATTGAAAAGATTGTATCTAGCAGTCATCATCTATCAATAACAAATAGACGTCTCTGAGTCATCGTTCTCTGAAGTGCTGAGGCAAACTGGTGTGCACAGAAGATGTGGAACAACAGTTGATGAAACAAATCAGCTTATCGTTGCAGAGCAGTGATGTATTTCCCACTGGAGATTTTTTACTTTTCTTTGTGTCATTATCTGCTTCTCTCCTGTTTCATCCCATATCTGTGTTTCTAGGTTACATCACTTCTCCAGATTGTACCAAGAATATTTTTGCTCTGTGCCTTATTATACTTTTCCCTTCCAATTCTATCATATATATATATATATATATATATATATATAAACACTACACTCCTCTCAGTCTGTCTGTTATCCAACATCGTTACATATTTTCTGGTACTTCCTCTGATGTCCTGCGGTTTTTCTGCCTCAACTCTCAGGGATTAACAGAATTTACTGATGGACTCCCTGTGGTCCAAAGCTCCTGTACCATAAGATGTCATGTTAAACACCAACACTGCCCCAGTGCTCTGACCTCCCATAAATAAATTTAAACTTAAATTTGGCTATTAGCTAATATCACAAGAACAACAATTCACTCTTCCAAGCTTTTTCTGAATAAAATCAGGAACAGAGTTGACATTTGGCAGCCGCCCTTTGTTGCCTCTGAAACCGTTCAAATTAAAAACTATGCATTTGTCACTTGACAAGTACTTACAGAGCAAAAAGCCAAAATAAGCAAACAAAGGCTTAAACAGATGCATTATTCATAGAGCTCATAAGACATTCTGCCTTTGCCGAACTGCTTCTTTCCAAAAGAAGCCGCCGTGGGACCTGAGTGGGAATCCAAAGATGTAAAGAAACATGGAGCAACTCCTTCAAGCTGTCAGTTGTTCAGCTATGCTTTTGGTCTCTAAACTTTGTTATGGTAATAAAGGGAAGAGCTACTGTATGTTATAGCACGCCTTCAGAGCAGAGGTATTATTTTACATTACCTAGACTGTGTCGTGTAGCAGGTTTCTTGTAAATGAAATTTGTTACACCATAAATATTAAATTCAAAGGAGAGAGGATTGGGATAAAAACTACCAAAGAAGCCTTGAGTCCAGTTTCTGCAGTCATGGTGAGCATTTTTGTCCCTTTTCTTTTGCTGAGGTTCGTCTTTACCACAAGAGAATCCCTGAGTTGCTCATTAGAAATGGCCTTTCTTCCCCACTGGTGTCCCAGCACTCTTAGCTCCACAGCTGCCATGTTGTTCAAGCAGAGCTACCCTCAGCTACCCATCCCACTGGGGACGGGGAGCGAGGAAGTTAGGGCCACTCCCAGCAGAGTACCAGTCACACCAGAAGCAGCAGGCACATAAAATAATTAGAAAGTTGAACAATGTGTCGGCTACATCTATCGAGGAATCAATATCATACCACTGTGTTGTGTGGCCTTTGTGGCAGCACAGGTGAGCTTATCACAGAGCAAATATAAATTGATGGTTTGCTCACATATGTTTACTTTCTCTTGAAAAGACCATTTTAAGAACTTCTGCATGCCTTTTGCAATATCATATCTTCAATGTATTAATATGACTTGGTATATCTTCGATCACGCACAATTTAATCTTTAATTAATTCATTAATTTTGCTCTGAGACAGAGCAGAGAGGGTGGATTTTTGACACAATAAATGTTTGAAAATTTGCTCAGTATAAATTTGTGCAAATAACGTTCACTTACCTATAGGTATGTGCTTTGTAAGTAAATATTGAAACGGCCAATATGGAACATTATAATCTCCAAACTACCAACTCATACAAACCCTGGTTTAGCTTGTATCTCCTTCTCTCCCACTACTTGAGCTAAATGCTAAATATTTCATTTTTATTTTACAGAAAAGCTACTTGGTGCTAACTATAGGCTACATTTATTTTCATAAATGATTGGCCATATGGGAGTTAATTCATGATCTCCTCTTGTTTTTGCATCTATGAGTCCGCTTGTACTGTGTATATATATATATGTGTGTGTGTGTATGTGTGTGTGTGTTTATTGTATCTCTGCTTTTACATCTCAAAGATGAAAGAAAACAGACTCTCTTGCTGCTTCCCAAAACCACATCAAAACCTTTCATCCCGCTGGAATTTATAATGCATCCATTGAGTATAAGTGTGTTATTTTTAACATGTTTTTGGGGCTAGCCTGTGATCAGAATCATTTGGATTCAAATGAGTTTGGCTATGCTAACACAAGTCTTTCGCAGTCTTTTCAATCAGTGCAGCTGCAAGTTGAAGTGTGCACTCAAAATAGTTCAAATAATGGGACACTATTCATGCCGCGTGTCTAACTGACTCTTGAACACATCTTAAAGATAAACAAGTTTAATGTAGTCATTTAGAAACCGCTAAACTGTCTGGCTGAGTAACAAGATTTGACAAGGGAATGTATTGAATACTGTAGTCAAGATCTTCAAATTTTAGCCCATTGTCAATAGTTTTTCTCTCCCTGTTCCTCCCTGCAGTTTAAAGGTGCTGCCATTGTATCGTTTCAGATGAGCAGCACAAATGGCAATTACAGCAAATGCCAGCAGTATTATTTGCATGCAAATTGCCTTTTTTATTTATCCAATGTCAGTTTTTAACCTAACCCCAACCCTGAATTTTGTGTTTGGTTTGTCTTAGTATAAGCCTGTGTCTCTGTGGGACCAACTGATATGCTGCTTACTTATATTTTTTTAAACACTGTATGGTTTGCATTAGTAAAGTGGTATTGTATTTCAACAGGATATTACGAGTTTAAAGGGCATATCATCAATAAAAAAGCTGTTTTGGAACTTTTTTGTTATCGGTTACTCCATTTATCTCCATTTATCTATAGAGGTGAGGAAATGTTGACCTAATGTATTCTGTATAACCACATGGGCTCCGACTGAGTATGCCTGCTCCAGGAAAATGGACAAAAACTCAATAGACTTGCAACCTCATCTTAGCTGACATATACAGTATGTCAGTTACAGGTGTGTTTTGACAAATGGTTGTCTTGAACAAGACCAGACATACTAGCCTTTAGAGGCGATGCAATTTACTGCATGAGGAAACTATGTAATTCATCACCTAAGAAAATCACAGGAGATCATAGGGGGACATTAAAGAGAGAAAACATTAGACTGAAACATGTTTAATACCAAAGGAAGTTAAATACAAAAACAAATAAACTCATGTAGATGTTCATCTATTGCTCATTCACAGAGAGTACCTTCTGTTTTATTGACCTTTCTTCTTAGTAAATACTATATTTCTGTCAGATTGAAGGCAAACTGTGTCAGTAAACTTGGTGGTATAGCAGAGTCTGGGTGGGTGTGTGGAGCTTGCACTTAATGCAATAACAGCAGACACACTGACACAGTGAACAACAAGAGTTGTTTGATATTTCAGTAGTTTAATTAACCTGTAATGTGAGAGTCACCATTGCCGTTTCTGTTTCTACATTTTGTTTTTGTCTGATAATTTCATTAGACATAGAACCTTCTAAATCTTCTGTTAGGAATGTTAAGTAATTCATTATTTGTGCCAAAGCACCACATCATCTAAAGGCAGTTGATATGAATTAAACCTGGAATAAACCTTTTAATAAAAATACAGACAGTGTAAATCGTAAATGTTAACCTTTTCCTGGACAAGTTTGGTATTCCAGGAATACCTCTAAATGTATTTGCAGATGGCATTAAACACATTCCTCTAAATCTAAATCTGTTTCTAAATAATTTTCTTTCTTTAATCTGCCCTCAAGAGAAAAGGATTTTCTCCCGTGTGACTCTGCATATCTTAGCCATCTCCACATAAAGCCAGCTATTTGCAGTAAATAGCTGGCCTTCTCCAGGGAATGGTTTATGGCATGTGACAGTGGGGATGACTGCTGTGCTTTACAGTCTTGTAGTAGTAGTGTGCTCTTCAGTATATCAGTGTTCCTACAAAATGTTTTCCTGTCCTTGATTTGCTTTTTGAAATATTAGATAAAAGAATATTATTACTGAAAATCCGAAAGCTTGTGTGATTCTGTATCACATTTATTTATCCACATTGAAGTTAATGTTTTTCATCACATTTACTCAACTTCATTGTGTGGAAATCCTCTTAAGCAAATAACTGCCAGATGTTAAATGCTTAATTAAAATTAATCAAAATATTAAATGAAACCTGTTTAATGTCATTTATTGGCGAATACTTCATTTTCTGTAACTACTGCAGTTAGTCATTACCTTAATAATAATAATAATAATAACAATAATAATAATTAAAAGAAAACCAATATCATTATGACATTATTAGTATTTGATATCAGTTACAAATCCACAACATCCGTATAAATCAGCACAAGGTTTTATTTACCCGAGAGGAAGATCTGACTTTATAATGTAATCATTTTATCAGTTGCTGCAATGACTTTAAATGCAGTATATATATTAAAATAGCAGAGGTGGTACATGCGCTCTGGTTTCCTATGTATGTTTGGAAATACAATCTTTGCTCTCAACATCCCTGAATCGGTCCTTACAAATAACATCAACGCTGCAGTATTAAAGACTCCATTAAAGTTCCCCTTTATTCAAAAATATGTTTTTCTTCTTGTTCCTACAGTTGCAATTTGAGCTTCACTGCAGGATGTGCCCAATCACTGAGAATGGACAAAACTACAGTGAAGGAGGAGGCATCTTTAGAAAACTTGGTTGGTGGGGAAAATATACTTGTTTTGCAGAAACAACACATCAGACACACATTCCAAGCACGCTATTTGTATATGTTGTAATACGTGTCTCCGTCTTTGTTTGTGTTGGACAATGTGAAGACGATTCATGGCTTATTTGTTAAGGCTAACAAATAAACCATGACAGAGAAATGAGGCATTGTGCAGGATCTCTGCTGAGCTTGAAGTGACATGTAGTCCCCACCTTGAGTCTATGATTCACCTGTTTTTTTGCTCTGAAAAGTATTTGAAAGTACTGACTCCTCATGACTCACATTTTGTTCTGCTCTGCCCACGTCCACAGTGGATTGACCGTTAAAATACTGTATGCACTTAGCTGTAAGTAATTGTACCAAAGATCACAGCTTCCCATCATTGCATAACAAGCCACCAACGCTTATGCTCAATGCTGCACTCACAAACCCTGAAGTTTTAACAGCCCCTTACAAAACACAGCCAGCCATTTCACACAAACACAGCTGCTGGAGCAAAATAAGCAATCCCAGCAGGTAGACAGCTTAGACATGAAACAGGCTCGGGGATGTGCAGTGCTCGAGGCGATGTTACAGCATCTGCAACGGGACCAATACTCTTGACTTTTTTTTTTAATGCAAAGGGAGAAACACAGTAATGCAGCGAGGCAGAGGAGTATGAAATTGTTTGTATGAAAACACTCCTGAATACTCCTGACAAGAAAATTAGTTTTCTTATCTAGCATGTGGGATGTGTTGCCCTCAGCAAGTGACCTTGTTTATGCTCAAGATGTTCAGTGTACTGTATGGACTTAAAGCAAATTAATATGGAGCTCTTCAACTTTGTGTCCTTCTCTGAGAGGAGAAATTATGCTTACAGTTGAATATTTTTGACTTGAATTATTAACAACCTTGCCTCTCTGCAAAGGCCCACACAGTAGTTAGTGTTTGACTGTAACCACCAAGAATATCTTCACGGCAATCAGAACACAAACTCGAGACCCTTATATAAATGCATGTGACACGCCTGCTGAAAAGCATTTGTTCATGCATTTAAATAGGAGTATTATTATAAAGATGGATACGTTCTACTTATAGATTCTACTATTCTGCCAGTCTGTTAACTCTACCACATGCCATTAAACATTAGTCTGTAATTGGTTTGAGGGTGTTGAGGGCCCAGGAGAGAAAATGAGCTCAAACATTTGACCCCCTCCCTGCTCACTCTTTGTTGTAGTTCCGGATGATTCCCATATCAATCTCCTACTCATGCAGGCACTTCCACAGATAAACCATTACAGATGTCAAGATGTGGAAATTTCACATTAGGGCCTGTTGCAAGACGTCAGTGTGAATACAGACCTTTAAATTAGATGGCTCTGAAGGAGAAGAAGGAGCTACACCTTGGAAGACCTCTGTGCTGTTTCTCAAGGAGCAGGATGAGGAATCAGATTCACGACCTTATGTTCTGGTTTCGTAGAGTAGGAACCTTCTATGGTCAAAGGCCTGCTTAATCTTTCTATACACAAACAATGTTTTCTCTTGCTCTAGGGATCGCACTGTTGGTTGTCCCACCAGTCCAGGCTGAAATATCTCAGCAACTATTGGATGAAGGTTTGTACAGACATTCATGTTCTCAAGGAAACTAATCCTAATAACTGTGGTACAACTTTGTGTTTATTGCTAATTAGAAAATGTTAACACAAAACTGAAATGTTTAACGTGGTATGAATTATACCTAAACATCAGCATGTTAGCATGGACACTGTGAGCATGTAACCATGCTGACATTAGCTTTAAACTCCCTAAGTGCAGGCTCACAGAACTGCTAGCACGGCTGTAGGCCAAACCTTTCAAATAATTAACTAAACTGTTTAGGAGGCTGTCACGTTAGACCAAATAAGCCACTAAACCATACGTTTCCGTGCTACAGGCTAACACAGCATATGAAGAATTCAATTATTCAGGGGAAAATGTTGTCTTTCCCTGCTTCGCTGTAGAAGTAGACCCCTAAAACTGTGACCATATTTGACCTCACTAGCAACGACACTCACATTGGTTGAGGCAGGATAAAGGCTTATATGCCAACACAGCTGATTGTCCGCTGATAAAAACAGACACTGATTGCATTCAGGCAAGGCAGTCTGTTTATTCTGTCAGCTCGTCAGCCATACATTGATGTTCACTGTCTGTGCTGCTTTTTCACCCACAAGCTTTATTAATGCTTTTACTGGGTATGCTATCTTACTGTAGGCTTGTCCCCTAAAATTCTGTATTTCATATGTAAGTGATATGCCAGTGGTCTGTCAGTGTCTGTTTAGTCTTGCTCTGATGCCTCTGGGGGATTTAATGTTGTTCCCCACCGAGTTTTCAGTATCCTGCGTGGATTCCTGTGGGGCCCAGAAGCTGTTCCTCCCAAAGCCCAACTGTAAAGCCATTGCTACAACAGTGTGGAGTGCGGCGTGGCAAATGACATTGGTGTTTACAGAATGTTCTCATCGTTTAACGGTGCCCCCCAACAAGGCAATTAGAAGCCCAAAGTGTGTTCCATTAAATAGAATAAAAGTACCTCAGATGCTGAATCTGATCTGTCCAAACAAGCTTCTGAAACCCAACAGAGGACAATATCTTACTGAGATCAAACAGCGTCTGCCAGACTTTACACCAAAGCCAGACCCCGATGGACCAGTATAAGAATCTGCGGTCGGAGGCTAAGACTGTGTGTCTGTGTACATGCATGGCTGAGAGTGCATGAGCCAGTTTGTGCGTACTGTGAGGTGAGACCCGGGGGTTCTGTGCAGCACATCAAATGTAGTAGAGGCTTTTCTTTCCTTAATTGTGTAGCATGTTTGAAGGAGCTTACTTGAGCAGAAAATGTAATATTATCTTTTGAGAGCAGGGGGGAGTCAGCGGGGGGGGGGCATCTGCAGAGATGAAAAGTTATTTGAAGGTTGTTGTCGATATGGTACCTTCAACCGTTTTCTTCTGTGTCTCAAATAAAATATGCTCACCAGAATACATACTGTTTAAAGGAGTTTCCTTACATCTAACCAAAATCCCTCATGCCCAATCATAACATCACACATTACCTCCGCACTGTGAGCTTTATATATGTGGTAATAGCTTTATCTCAAATGCAGCCGTCCTTTTCTTGGATGCAGTTTCCTGCAAATTCAATATTTTCTTCTTCCTCTGGAGCTTAAAGCAAACTTTCCTCAGCAGTGCCAGAACTTTCTAACCCAGTTATGTATTCCAGAAGAGCTCATCTACAATTTCAATGAAGTCCTGCGCTGAATTATTTGAGAAGGGAAATTCTTCAGGTCAGCCAATGTACAGATGAATGGATCTCATCATTTTACAAAAGCAGTGGGGGAGATTTAAGTGAAGGATTGTATTTCACAATATTGAGAACTCACCTGCATAGAAGTTGTTTGCAGATAAAAATCTCTTGTATTGGTCACTACAGGATTTCAATAATTGGGTGGACCTGGGAAATGGCTCAGTGGCAATGTATCTGAGACTGTCAGACAGATTTGGTAGTCAGTGTGGGCAGTCAATATCATGTATCATGTCAGGGTTATGTGATGCAGTCCAATGAAACAACACCAAATACTAGTGATAAATCATCACCTTTCTGACATCTCAAGAAAAACTTAAGATTATAAGATTCACAAAGATTATATTGAAAGGTGTTGATGGTGTCTCCAGCATTGTCATATATTAGGAAATGTCTGTGCTATGATTGTATGGGAAAATAGACTATTGACCTAACATTGGAAGCGGGACTCTTCAGGTCTGGTAATCTCATACAAGTGATTGTTTTCCTTTGAAATAACCTCATATTTCTTTCTTGAGCGTTTGTTTTTTCCCTTTTTAATATGAAGTGAATTGTTAGCACTGTACCGTAACAGATGAAGTGATCATGTCGAGGCCAAGCTCATAGTCAGACATCGACTCTGATTGATGTGTCATGGCCTTGTTGGGAAATTATTTGGGTTATGATGGAATTCTCATCCGCAGCCGTCTTTGTCACCCATAATGAGCCGTAATGAAATATTGACCTTAATTCTTTCCATTCCTCTTCTTTGAGGCAACACAGAGATTAATACAGCCATCGAACCTCGTGTTCGATAACCCATTTACTTCACCTCGTCCTTCACTTTGCTTTTCATATGTCATGGACCTGTGCAGTAACGTAAGGTTCATATATTCTTAGATGGTAGTGATTATCATTCAGTTATATTAATCATGCACATTAATTTATTTTTACATTTATTTTCTCCCAACGATCACACAACTGAGAATATCCCCATGTTTTTTTCCCACTAATACATCATACCATTAAATAGACCCCAAGGACTGGTGGATAGGTCAAATGCTCAGAGCCCTATTCATTAATATAACATGTTAACAAACCTGGGCTCGCAGCCATCATCTTCCCATCCATTTGAGACTAGATTTATTGCAGTGAGACTCTGTGGCCGCTGTGTCTAATTGCTCTTTTGTCTTCAGTCCTCCTGAGGTACAGACACTGGGTATGACTGGACCCGCAGCTCAGTTAAAACCCCTCCACTTTATGCATAATGTCTTCTCTCAACTCCAAAATCCAAGTGGCAATGCAGTATTACCTTTACATTTCTTCATTTTATTTGAATCATTAAAAAAAGGTTTCAAATGTATAAAATAGAAATAAATCAACATTCATTATCTCTAATATAGTGACTGGAGTGACTCTGCTCTATGTCTGCCAAGAAATGAAGTTACCTATAATTCTTAGAAAAAAAAGACGCATTAGTTGTTTTAATTTTGTGCCATCAATCATTATCAGGAAGTTTCTGTCTGCTCATTTTTAGTAACAAAAAAAACCCCACAGCTTCTCATATCTGCACAATGATTCACTCATTTTCAATCACCTTGTTTTAATTAAGAAGGAGAATTAGGTCTGTGAAAAAAGAGCTAATCTTTATTAATTGGGCTTTCTGCACCACTGCTTTGCTGAGGGGATTGTTGTAAAACATTCTCTCAAGTCACATGACGCTTCATTTGTCATCAGCTGGAAACCTTCCCTTTAGCACTCACACACACACACACACACACACACACACCGCTACACCCACACAGACACACAAACGCTCGCAAGGGACTGTCACACTGAAATCAGTTCACAACAGTTTTTTTTTTAGCTGTGATACGTTCTCCCACCTCTCTCTATCGCCTTGTCTTTTATTGTCTCTCAGGATTTGATCACATGTCTGGTGCAATTCATCTGTCCTCGGGAACGAAACAATCTTTTAAGAGATCTCCTGAATGTTCAGTTCAGCAGTCATCTTTCAGCCGGCTGCCCGGTTTTGGCAGGCAAATCTTATACTTCTGGGTGCCATTGTGCTCTGAGGTTAGTCGTAGATCACAAGGTGATGTGGCTGTCTGGGATTGCCTTTAGTCAATATCTGCTGTCAGAGATCCTCAGGCCTGTCTCCAGCCCAGCTACTCTACATTATCCTTATATCTGTAATTAAAGGGAGGAGAGGAGAGGAGAGGAAGCATTCATATTTCATCAGCAGGCAGACTCACAAACTAACTAATTTACACTTTTTTTCTTTTTTTATCATCCCCAACCTTGGATAAACAGGTGGGAAAGGGGTGTTGTTCTGCGTATTTGTATTTGTGTGTGTGTGTGTGTGTGTGTGTGTGTGTGTGTGAGAGAGAGAGAGAGAGAGAGAGAGAGAGAGAGAGAGAGAGAGAGAGAAGGGAGAGAGGAGGAAGAGAAAAGGGGAAGAGAGTGTGAAAAGTGTAAATGCAAATATTTATTTGCATATGACTCTGTGTTTTGAATTAGCCGTTACCATAAACAATTTAATTTGTCTGTTTCGGCACAAAAACTCAATTGCAAATGAAAATTCCACACATTTATGCATTATATCACTACTCACAGTTGCATGTCTCAAATTGCCAATGGCCATGTGTCAAAAAATTTGCATATATACATAATCCACTTATGCTGCTGTACTTGGTCGGGGCATGGCCGTCCATACTAATTACATGGGCTCCGGTTCACCGTGATGGCATATCAGTGCAGCTGACTGGGAATTAAGTGGCGGTTCCTGTGGGCATGTCGATGCCCTTTGAGCCACCAAATCTCTCCTACAACTACCTCTGCTGCTGCAAACTCAGGTCACAGGTTAGCTGGGTCTTATTAAAGTACTGCCAAAGGCAATAACAGGAGTCATATTGCCTGATAATTCTCTCTTTGGTGAAGCCTGGGTTTCCATGATAACAGCTTAAGACTACAAAGCAGCAGCTCAGTTTCTTAGGTTACTTGGTCTGTGGGAATTGTGGGAATTGTGGGATTTTTTTTTTTGTGTGTGGCATTTTTTCTGTTTTACTGTGACTTCTTTAACACAGTGCAACACAAAGAAGCTCAGCGCAAGCACATAATGTTTGAAGTCAGTCTGACCCATTTAAAGACATTTAATTTATTACCTGTTATGAAAGCAGTTTCTCTGTGTTTGCCTAAATGTTTTCAGCTCATTATCCTGAGTTTTTAATTCTCGGCACAATAAATACAATTAATTTTAACTGCTGGTTTGTACCACGAGTGATTTTAATTAGCAATGTCGGTATTGTAGCGGGTCTTTGCATTTGTAGTGCACAAACTTCATCTCTTTTATGTGCCTCCTGTTTTGTTACGTGGGAAAGGCTTTCAGCTATAATGTATACTGCCAGTTTATAATCAGGTTGTGAGGGTATAAAACAGGATGCCAAAGACTTTCTGTTCTGTGCAGAGTCAATAACAAAAGACAAAGATCTGTATCACTGTTCTGCAGATTTTTGTTTTTTTCAAATATTCATGGCTGCAAGACTCCTTCCAGTCCTGCTCTGGAGCTGAAAATGCAGCCAAGTTTTGGAGTAGGAGTTGATTTGAAAAGAAGTCTGCACTCCATCAGCCTGTGACTTCCACTGAAGGTAATCGCCACTGCTGTCTGATCGGAGATCCGTCCATCACCACCTGCAGCTCTTATTGAACCAGACCCCAGGAGAAGTTGAGAAGTTGGCCTCAACTGCATCTCAAAGTAGTCGTTTGATTGACGACGTCGCTTTTACTGCTCCTGTGGGAATGCTAACGCAGACAACTGACCTGTTTCCTTCACTGACTGATTCTGTGCGGTGATTGGCAGGTGTCTGTGGCTGATATGCTTAGACATGTGATCCTTGCATTAACCCCCGAACTGCCACCCTCCTCCTCCTCCTCCTCCCGGTGGGTTTGGGGATGTTTAGGTTGATATTGAGCTGCCAGTGGAGTGGCAGCTGTTCCCGAAGTGCTCGCTTCACCTCTGGTCTCTGGAGGTTGCAGCCTAGCCAGACGCTTGTAATTAAAAGCGCATAGAGACAGATCAAGCTCTTGTCTTCACTCTCCGTCTAAGATGCCACAAGGCGGAAAAAGAATCCACTAGACAGGTACACCAAACAACTACTGATCACAGTACTGCAATTCGTTTTCCGGGTAAATTCTTTCCATCATGAGAAACTTGTGTTTTCCAGGAACATTGGAATACTACCTACTGTTCTTGATGAAGCCAAATGTGATATGCAGTAATCACAGGCAATCATCAGCTCACTGTTCCCCCGGATTGTTTCCTCTAGTCTTGGCTCTTCCTGAAGAATCCTCTCCAGCCAATTCTTGAATCTGTAACGGAAAGAGAGGGAGAAAAAAAAGATTGACAAGGCAAAACCAATAATACATCTCACTTCGTATTTAAAACAAAAAAGTTTATTGTTGCGATTTACAGTTTTATGGACACTCATTTTTAAATTCTAAATTTGGATTTATTAGTCCTTTGGCAACATAAAAAACTGGCAATACATCTTTGCAGGAATGGTGGTCAGAAATAGCTGACATGCTTAACCATATCTACCACAGGACCACATTCAATTCAAAGCATGAATTGTGATTTGTTTTTTTCTATATCCACCTTGGCTGTGTTGCTGGGAGAAGAGTCTACATATCTATCAGGGGCTGACAGATAGCCACCCGCGAAAGCCTCGACCTCGAAACCAACATCCATGACCTTCATGGTGCTTCTGCATCTAGGTGGACAGAAGCCATTCTCTGCTTCAAAGGATTTCAAAATTGAGGTCTTGAAAGGTTCAACCTAGACGTCTGAAGCAAAAGAGACCCTAAAATTTCACCCAACAAAAATCCCCACCTTCTAATACCCAAACCATCCCTTTCAGAGAGAAGCAGAAACACAGAGCGTGGAGTATTAGCATAGAGAAAGCTTGGCTGTCAGCAGAGCTGCTATTGTCTGTCTGTCTGGCTGTGTCTATCTCCTTTCACCTTCCAGCTGTGTCTACTGGAGCTCTTCTTCCCTCAACCTGCCGCAGTCACACTCTTTCAATCAACACAATCGAAGCTGCCTATACATATTTACGAGATCCAATGCTAATGTGCTCTCTCACTGCCACATATTCATATTTACCAGCGCGAATGCTCTGGGCTGCCTATTTCAGATGTTATTAAGAGACGGTTATTGAGGTGTTATTGATGTGGCAGCAGTCCTTTGGCTGCAGGGCAATACGGCTGCGCTCAGCGGGAAGAGCAATGGGTCTGTTGCTCGAAATGGGCATAGACTGCCTCTTTATGTCACTACAAAGCAATGATACAGTACTAACTGTTATGTAGTATCAACCCATTCTGTATGATGGTGCACTTAAATTAAGTTCTACTGAATTGAAAATCCATCATATGTAAACAAGCTACTTAGTACAGTATTAGTACAGAAACAACAAGGCAAATAATGAATTAGCTGATCTACAGGCAATTATTAGACAACAGTTTTGTTAATTGAGTGAAGTATTAAGACAAAATGTGCTTCTGAAAAATGATATTTTGCTGATTTCCTTTTTATTTATTATTTTTTTATATATTACTAAATATTGAATATTTATTGCTTTTGGACTGAGAAGTTGGAGACATCACTTTGGGTTATCAGAGGAGGTGATCTGCACTTTTCACTGTTTTCTGACATTTTATATGCTGCACCAGTGGTTCCCAATGTGTTTCATAAGACAAATAAATTAATAGGAAAGGAAAGCCAAAAAACAAAATTTCGTCTTCACAAAGTTATGTTTATATTTTTGGACCTTCCTCTGTTTATTCATGTGAATTACTGGATCGTTGTACTTTTTCAGGACTCTTGAGAATTACTCCAGAAAAATCACTCTTTGCTTAATTAATTCGTTAATTTTCATAAAAAGTCACAGTCATCAAAGTATAGGCATACCTGCAGTGCATTAATTACAATCAGTGTTTCAGGACAGATTCAGATGATTGCCTTACAAACAGTCCTGTGTGTTTCCATACAGCCAGCGAGACGCTTGTGTTAGGTTGCCACCCTTGCCTCTCTCAGCACCCGCTGGTTGCACTCCACGGCTCGGGGCAGCAGAGTGGAAACACAGCAATCCTGGCACTGCCAGTTCGCTCTCCGTGTCCACCCACCGTAGAGAGCACCAGTCTCCTCGTTCCATCTGTCACTCTACTCCCATAATCCCCTGCTCCTGTAACCGATCTAATGACATCTTTGCCCAGAACAATGGTGGGGGCAGAACTGTGTGGGTTTTTTTAATCCTATATACAAGAGCTGGGAAAAGAGAACTGTAATAGGTTTGTGTTCAGAGTGAATGTTAAAGGGTAACACTGTTTTTTAAACTTTGGCTTATCGTCAAGGTTGGCTTTACATAATTCCAAGTTAGTCTGCAGACATTCTACCTAATCTGAGCTTTCTCTCCAACATACTGTTTTATTGTTTCCATTGTTATGAGGGTCACTGTACCGACCTGTAGCATCTACAGTATAAACCTGGATTCTTTTGGTTTATTTGTCCGTAATATGGCTGAATATTCATAAAAGATTCTAATGTCAGTGCAAGTACAAGCTCTAATGCATCATTTCACACTCCGCACACGTTTAACCCCTCTTGGTCCTGTCAGTCAAACCACTTTAAATTAATGTTTACAAAGGAATGAGGGACAATAGAGCATTTCTGACTCATAACGATGATGGCCGCAGACAGGTAAATCACAGGAAATGTCAACTAACTCGAGTCTGATTGGACTGGGAACGCGATGAAGGCTCCACACTGGCACACACTTCTTCCTCTGACATTCTAACATGCATTTTTGGCATGTTTCTGACGCCGCTTCTCCAAAAAGGGAGGCTGTTTGATATGCTTCCCCCATCCACTCCCCGACCGACGTGTTTGTTCTCTAGCCCTGCCGCATGTCATAATGGGCCGAGGCAAATCACTTCCAGCCTAGAGCAGAGATGGTGATTGTATCAAACTGACCCCTAACAAGCTGTCAGCTCACATTTGATGAAGCATGCATCAGGACTGGACCGGGCTTGGCAACCATTTGGACAGAGTGGACAGGTCTTATTCAAGCAGTGTTATTCCCTTAGTCCTCTGCGCCTCTTTCTCTCTCTTTCTGTTTGACTTGTCTCACGCTTAATAATGATGGCATCCAGTGGTGCAATTTGATACAGACAGTTGGTCTCCACTTGCTCTTCGGTGTTTTTAAAGTCATGAAACTACATGAAATGTATGATCATATAGATAATGAATGGATGGATGGATGGATGGATGAGCCCTCAGTTTCTCCTATTACATCAGCTCCAGTGCTGTGAAACCTTCAGTTCCCCGGTTGACACATAGAGGGAGCTCATGCGTGTTGAGAAACCAAAGCGTGGAAATGCTGAATGAGTGAGTGAGTGAGAGAGAGTGTGTGTATGAGCGAGCGAGAGAGCGAGAGAGAGGGAGAGAGAGAGAGAGAGAGAGAGAGAGAGAGAGAGAGGTGCGGTGGACGAAATCACATCGTAGGGGAATAATAATGTGACACGAACCCAGCTGCTGGGATATTCATGTGAACTGTGCGACAGGTTTAAGGTGCGCTTTCGTTTCGGATCAACTTTGGCCCAAGTAGGTGGGAACCTGGTGACCCACGGCGTGCCCCGAGTCGGCGTGACAAGTTGGGAGAGGGAGGGGGAGAAAGAGAGAGAGAGAGAGAGAGAGAGAGAAAAAAAAGGGACTCGCATCACTATTTTTAAATGGGTACAGTGAGATTTTGGGAGGGGGGGCGTGGACGGTAGAGGAGTAGCAGTGAGCATGTTGGCTCTTGGCTGCAGTTCCAGCGTAGTGATGTGCCGGCTGAAAGAACCGGACCACGCATAGACGGAGCGGCAGGACGCGGAACCGTGAGGTTGCAGCAGACTTTCTGTCATTTTTTTTTTTTTTTTTCAAAAACCCGTTTGGCATCTATTTGGATTTACTTCTTCAACGCGCTGTCGCTTGGCGATACAAAGGACTTAAAGGAAGGAGGATAAAGCGTGTAGTGTTTCTTTTCTCCATTTATTTCTTGAAGACGCGGCAGTTGCCGTGCGTAACGGACGAAATCTGGTCGAGCAGCTATTTGAATGACAATAGTTTGAGGAAACTGCTTTCCTATTTGTTTAAGGAAGCCTAATTATCGGAACTGACTGCGCATGGTAAGTCACCAAGTCACCGTGGGCGAGCAGAGATTAATGTTTTGATGACATTTGGGATTTGAATGCCGCGACAAGTGAAACTGAAGTGATCTTCATTTGTAAATATTGACAGGTGTCACAATACCGAGTGTGTCAGGCTGAGCCTTTCATTCACTCCCGGCTCTGCTATGTCTTTACACACCGCGGACTCATAAGGTTGGGGATGGTAACCAAACGTTTGGAATGGAGAATCCGAAATTTGATTAATCCAGTTCTCTTCACTTTACTAATACTCTGCGAACGCACACATTGTTATTAACAACCTTATAATGCGTTTGAAACGCCGAATGGGAAAGTAACCATCACTTTAGTGTCTTCTTCCCTCCGAGTTGTAGCCTCTCTGGCAACAGCCAAAATGACAAGCAACGGACCTGTCATCGTCTACGAGTGGCTCAAGACCCTCCAGCTCGCCCAGTATGTCGAGTCTTTTGTGGATAATGGATATGACGACCTGGAGGTTTGCAAACAAATCGGAGACCCAGACCTGGATGCCATCGGCGTCTACATTCCTCACCACAGGCAGAGGATTCACGACGCAGTGAGGAGGCTGAAAGAGGAAGCCCAAGAGACGGCCAGTGGACTGTACTTCACCCTGGAGCCGATGCCCCCCGCGGCTGAGATCTATACCAGTCACCTGGTGGACCAGTATGAGTCCAAACTGCGGGGATCCAAGTCCTGGACCGAGCCCAACAGTGAGCGGGTTGGGCGCAACGGTGGGTACATGGGCGCGCAGAGGAACCTGACGCTGGGCAACAGGAGGGAGCTGGTGATTTACCCCAAGCTGAAGCTGAAGATTATGATCAGGGATAAGCTCATCAGAGATGGCATCAACCTCGCCAGGCCGCCCTACTCTAATAAGGTAAGAGGAACCCGGATAGACGCGATGACATGTCATGTGGCACAAAAGGCACCATCAGCTGCCAAAAGTCATACATGAGAAACACTGGATGAGAGCACAATACACAGTGCATCATGTTCAATACTCATACACTGCAAAAATGAACCCACTTAGCAAGTAATTTAGTCTAATATCCACTTAAACAGCCTCTTTAAATGTTTTTTTTAATTTATTTTTAAATAAAGTATAAGTGTTCATTATTAAGGTGAGAAATGACACCTGATTTGAGATTTTTTTTTTTTAAAAAAACGGTTGGTTTTCAAAACAACAGCCAGACAAATCTTTCAGATTGAAGAATATATATATATATATATTAGACTAAACACATTTGCAGAGGTTGTTTTTGCAATGTGCTAGAGGTGTTTGTGTGGCACAAAAGGGGCCTGTCACCTGGTCTGCATCATCCATCATTTGGTTGAAAGCCCTCTGTCAGTCAGTCAGAGCGTGTCTCGTGTAAAGGGCACATCTCATCGACTTGTTCAACATCAAAAATACGGTGAGAAACGGAGCCATATAGGTAAATGCCGGTGTGGTGCTTAAACATTTCCAGCCCCAGCCGTACTTTACAGAAGTGTGAGTGGTTGCTGTCACGGTGAATGATGGGAATGAAGTTTCTGCAGATCAATAAGCAGAGAGCAGAGAGAGAGAGAGAGAGGAGATCCTGAGGAGCTTTTCACCCTGTCTGTGATTTCCTGCAGGGGGGGAAAAAAGATTTACACTCTGATTATTAAATCTATCTTGACCTCACCTGTCCAGTGACTTGCTTCAGCATTCAGCGTGGGTGGATTAACCAGGCCCACGAGCACATAAAGCCCAGGCTCTTTGCTGTGATGAATGGGCAACGGGCTATCGATGGCAGGGGCAGTAAATGAAGAGCACCCAGCTGGGTTAGGCTGTTAGGCAGTCCTGTGAGGAGCCAGACTGAGAGGGCTTCTTGTTTTCACAGGACTAGAAGTGACCTTTTCTGTGTCTGAATCATATGCCTGACCAGCTGAGAGGGCTCCACTGCTGTTCGCATACAGGGAGGTTTTTAACTGGCTATTCAGGAGACAGGGGTCATGTCCTCTTTTTTTTTTTTTTTTTTTTTTTTTTGCTGAGGGCATCCAGCAACATGCAGTTTTGTTTACAACTGAATATTCAACTCTGACACTGCATGTAAAAGTTTCAATGATAATATTCTAGAGTAAGAGAAGGCTTGTTGGCTGGTCAGCAGAAGAGAGCAAACCAGTCCTTATCTATAGCAGCATGTGGATTGGAAGCTTGTTTGGGACTCTTATTGTCCTCATTCAGCAATTTCTCACATTATTTCCTTGGAAATACTGACTTAGAAATGATGTGCTCTACTCCTCCAGGCCTTAGGGTCCCCTTAAGGAAACGTTCTCTGTGGTTCTCAGGAACTTGCACTTGAATCAACTGATCTTGAGCCAGTTGATTAGCTTCTTTTCAGTGGCTTTTCAAGGCGGAAACAATGATCCTGAGTGATTCTGTGTGTGAAATGCAAGGATTTACACTCAAGTCTTTAAAACTTTCCACCAAGAGGGGTGGGTGATCAAACTATTAGACCTCGATAGTTCTAAAATCCTGGCTACCGCCCTGTGTGTCAGTTGGATTATCTGTGTATTTGCATATCCATGTGTATGTAACGGCTTTTCAGTCTCATTTACCATTCCAACTGAAACAGGTCCTGGTGTTTATATTCATTCATGACTATATCTACCTTTTGATATCATTTACCCTATCCAGTACTTCCTTGCTTGCAAATTAGCTTTTCAAACCGACACCAGCTTTGATGCCATTTCTTTTGCATGTTTTGTAAGCTCTTTTTGTTTTGTCCGTCTGTATATTTCTGCCACTTTGGCTATAACTCTGAATTCCACAGAGATTTGGGATTTGTGAGGGATTATCTGTCAAACCAGGGCTGAAACAAAGTGTTGGTTCCAGAGGGTTAAACTATCTCTCCCTTTGAAGGCTGTATTTATTTAGAGCCAAAGCTTTGGCATTGAGGCTTTGGAAGGGAATGAGCAGGTCAAGGTCTTTCTCTGTCTCTGTCTCTGTCTCTCTCTTGTGTGTGTGTGTGTGTATGTGTGTGTGTGTAACCCTGTAGTTTTGAATTGGCTCCAGCCCAGTGCTTTTCTCCCCAGGAGGAGCGAGAGGAGTGTTAAAGAGATGGAGCTGTGACCAGCTGATGGAGGTTTGACTAACTGGGCTGTGATTGGTCTATAGATATCTCCCCTTTCGTTGCCTTTGAGACGAGATGTCACCCCCAGCGGAGACTGAGAGCAGAGAGGCAGACTCGGGGGCAATTACAGGACACACAGTGTCAGTCTCAAGGGATGTTCATTGTATAGTATAACCCAAGATCTCCATCCACATTTAAACTGTCCTCTCTGCTCTCAACGCGCTGGGAATTTTCATGGCCTAAGGTCTGACAGCCCTTCATCTTTGTGTCACTGGCTTTGTCTGCATTGTTTGTCATTATGCAAAGAACATCAATATAAGCACTAAGATTCAGAAGTTGTCTCTAGTGTGCGCTAGATTATTATTATCAAACAATTCAGTGAAAGGGCTCTGCTGTGTGTAATAAATACCCATGATCCTTATCAAGGCTGCAGAGACCCCTTGTGTGAGAGAGAGTATTATTTCTTATGATGTAAACAAACACTTGTGCCACGGGCTGCACATTTCTAGATCTCTCATCAGGGAACAATATAAGCAGAGAAGATGGTGCTGCCGGTTTGCCTCTTGTTGAATGCACTGCAGTCATAGAATTAATGTTATGTAAATTATTTTGGTCCAATCCTTCTCATGAATAGAGATTCAAAATGTTGACGTTTTCTGTTTGTCAAGAGTAGAGTCAGTGAGTCTGTTCTTTGTTTTTATTTCAGAAAGGTACCGTGCTGTAATGGCTTATGGTCACAGAATTGTAATCCCAAAACAAATCCTTTTTTTCAAAATAAGTGAGTAATGACATTTGAAGACCTTGTTTGAGATTTGGGCAGGTTCGTTTGTTCTGTCTTCCACAAATGTTCCCTCAGGGACAATAATTTTAAGTTGAAGTTAAAATTGAAGGGGTTTTGTAGTTGTCAAATAAGTGCAGTGAACAATGGATATTCTAATTTTACCACTTCCATTTTCCCTTCTGTTTCCTATTACCTTCTCTGCTCCAGTGATTTTCTAGGGATTTTAAACATTTTATCTTGTAAGAGAAATATCCCTTTTACTTTAAATAAATCGGCTCAGTGCTAAACAATTTGAAGATGCGTCCTCATCCTGGTCTCATCCAGATACTGGTGCTGAAAACAGCAGACACAGTCAGTCATAATAGCGCCTCATTGTTAGTGCTGTGTTTCGGGAGGAAGTAGAAGCTAAACACTGGGAGATTCTCCATTGTTTGTATGGGAGCTGATGGAGCCACATGTCCTTTCACTACTGGTCTGTTTTGCATTCCCAATTTCCGTCCATTGAAACGGGCTGCGGAGGCAAGTGTCCAGCATTGTGCCGATGGGTTGGTGATAAAACCCTGGGTGTCATGCAGAGAGAGTACGGGTTGTAAATAGATGGGCACATTGTTTTTACTGGCCAAACAAGATTTGGTGGGCGCTGGGGTACGAGAGTCGCTGTCTCCACCACCACTTTGGCAAGTTAGATGTTCAAGGCTCTTCTCTGACTCCCACAGAACAGCTGATCAAATGTGGTGGGAGGGAACCGTGAGAGGCCTCCAGCTTAACTGGCCCTAAGAATGTAAGAAATGCAGTGGACACCCAGAGGTGTCGTGGTCTGCCAAGGGGGGTAAGCAGAAGGAGAGGCAGACTGTGTTATTCGCTTTCTACAGCAACAAAAGAGGAAGTTCATCACCTTACATGCCAAACACTCACCTCACTTCCTGTTCCAGTCCTTTCATCTAGATTAATATCCCAGCACCCTCGGCAGGCAGGAAATTACGTTTTTGTTTAAGATGACCCTCTCTTGGCCCACTGGTTGTTGAGGGCTCTCAGGCTGACTGGACAACTGCCAAGGCTTGGTGTGAAAAATAATTTGAGCTGGTTTTGCTTTTAAATTATTTCCGGTCCAGAAATAAATATGGTGGAATCAAAGTTTTAAAATCTTTAAGCTAACTGCCAAGTAGAGTGAAGCTCAGGTAAAAGCAGAGATGGAATTTGGCACAAATGTTCATTCAAACTGCTGTATTATGTGTTTATTCCGTTCTGTTTTCCACTACACATGCATGTGATGTATGGCTTATTGTTGTTGAATGAAAAATACTTGAACCAAAAGCCATCATTTCAACTTATTTTACAGCTAAACTAAGAGCCGTTTCATTGGAACACACAAGTGAGAGCTTTTCACGAGCGTTTCATTTAGCCTATGTTTTTTGGCGAATATCCTCTTCATCTTTGTCCCATGCTATAGGGCTGGCATTTTGCCATAAAGAGGGGGAGAGAGCTTTTCACAATAGCCTCAGAGTTTTCCATGGGTCCTGCTGAAAGCTCTGTTTGCTTAGTCTTTATTAAGGGCTCCTTGAAGGCATAATCAACCAAGGACTCATAAAGGGGGAAGTCATAAAGAAGTCAAGGACCAGCCTCTATTGTCCTGAGAGGACAGAGAAAGTCAATTAGCAAAGTGAGCTGCTGTTTACATTATAAAAAAAGCAGGGTTACACGGAGCACTAAAAAGAGATTGATCACGTTCCCATCAGATGGAAAAAGTGACATGTGTACTCACTCAGTGGCTCTTTTCGTAAACAACCCGTGTTTAGGGCCTTTTTAAGCCATCTTTGTTGAGCATAAACTACAAGTACCAGTATTTAGCTCTTTGGAGAGCAGCTGGGTGCGGTGAGGACTGATGGCTATCACGCTGACCTTTGACCTCACTGCTTTTGACATGTTGGACTCAAACACAAAGCTTTGATGTGATCTCAGCGGAGACAATGAAAGTGGGTGCCACAGCTAATCAATGTCAAATTTACCTCAAATTTGAAAAAGTCTGTCGTTTTTAAGCACACGTGATCTCTTTTCCATCTGCAGGAAATAGTGTGTGCAATAAATCAAGAGACAATTTGCACATCTTTACTCCTGTTGATCCAAAAACAATAACTGGAAATGATCAAGTATTTCCTTAAGGGCTATCACTGCAGAGACGTATCCATTCACTCCTCTTGTTATAATGTACTGAGGGAATTTCTGTCTGTCTCTCCTTCAGGAAGACTTGACCACCCATCCCCTGTGAGCGTGTGCAAATGTGGGAAAGCAGCAGTTTGTGCTGTATTTGCAGCTGGCTCTCTCATTTCAGCGAGTAGGGTTGAGGGGGGCTCACTCCTACTGTGCTGTTTCTCACATGATGAACTGGCTTCTAGGCCACTTTTATTTCCCTGGACATGTGAACTTGGTTAGAAAGATGACATTTCACAGAGCTCAAATTTACAATTCAAGCAAACTTCACTGAGCTTTCTCTCCATTCGTTAACATGAGTTGTCAAGCCATGATAATCTCAACATTTAGACATGTAGTTCATTTTGAAAAATTGAACTCATGCTTGTGGCAATATAAATGTCACTCCCTCTATCCTTTGGAGATACAGTATATTGTATTTAAATAACATATGTGAACTACAGTATATGTGTTTCACTTGAAGTTATGCGGTCATGGTAACAGCTTTAAATAAAGCAGGCCAGGCAGTCAGTACAGCCATTTCATTTTCCACCGTGTGTGGGGAACAGGTCCTGATGACACACATTCATGACAGATACATTATCAGAGCTATTCTGGTCCAAGGTTTCAGCAGCTTCCAGACAGCCTGTCTACATGACCACATAGTATCTGCATCAAGAATAACTGCATTATCGATACTAAAGTATATGTATATATATATATATGTTGTTTACTGGTTTCTCATGTTAGTTATTGGACAGGCATGCAGTTGGTATGCAGACTCACTTCAGTTCAGTGTATAGAGTTCACATAATTGTGAAAGTCTTGTGGGACTACCAGCTCACAGAAAAACCCAGCAATAAAAAAAAACCTTAGCATTGTTGAATTCATGTCTTTAAACTTGATGCCATATCTTACGGTTCAGTGCACAGAAGGCAGATTCCTTGTCAGTAACGGTAAACAGAGAAACAAGATGTTCAGTCGCTGCTGTAAACATGTTTGTTTTTTACACATTCTCTCCAGCTCGCGTTCAGTGCTCAGCAGAGGCAAATGCAAAACACAGAAACATCAGCTTGCTTATATCCAACAACTGTGTGCGCTAACCTAAAGGAATCCTATCGTGATCACTGCATCCTCTTTTATAGTTACAGTACATATACACAATAATGACCCCTGAAGTCCTCTTTGAGCAGTGGAGATGGAGGAAAATGAAGATATCAAGTGCCCCAACAGGATGGAGAGTGACAAGAAAGCAGGCCTGAGCATCTGTCGTCTGTGTCAGGATCCAGATTGCAAACACACTTGCAAATCAACACATCCGCACATGTTTTCCCCCTCTCTCTACATCTCTGTCTAGCACACGCTCATTACTGCACTCGCTGTGATTACTCTGGAGGGTGGGGGGGGGGGGGTCATGAAATGTTCTCATAAAAAGTAACAGAACTTGTTAGAAATACGCGGCCATACACTGTTGCATGCTGTCACTCATCTCAGGGATTGGTTTTGCTGTATCGCCTTATGTAGTCATGTGTGACCTGCTGTCACAGCGGGCTAATTATTTCTGACTCCCACGCATCTACAAGCTAGGAGGTCACACTAACGGGGGATTTGTTAGAAGTTGCTGTGGAGATGAACAGAAAGATATTTAACGTCAAAGCATACGTTTGTCCTGTAATCTCTTATGTTTTGCTGGTTTACATGGCAGACATGGAGGGTGGGATTATTGCACGATGCTATAATTCTGTCAGCAATAATACTAGGCTTCGGAGAGTTTAAATATTGCTCAAACTATTTAGTTGAGCCGCCTCTCTTATACAGTGTTATTTCTGCGAAATGTAATTCATTGTGCTGAAAGGGTCAGATCTGCAATGAGAGAGATTAATGTGAAGGTCAAGCCATATTTTATCAACCACTTACTGAAGGTTAACTCTAATCTTGCATCATCTGTAGGGCTGCAACTAATGATGATTTTCAGAATCGATTATTTATTTGATTATTCATTTGATTTGTGAACAGGCCAACAGTTAAAAATCCAACCTTATTCAGTTTACAGTGATATAACAGTTTTGAAAAAGCAGCAAATCCTTGCATGTGAGAAGCTGACACCTGCAAATGTTTGGCATTTTCATTTGATAAATGACTCAAACTATTAAATGATTGTCGACATTGCTGGCACTTAATTTTTCCGTGAATCAACCTCAAAAAATGGAATAATCATCTAACTGTTACAGCGCTCTTCATCTGCTCGCGTGTACATGCGGGATGTTAAAAATAAAATAGACAGTTGTAAGCTGCTTTTCCTCAGTATAACTCTGCTCTAAAATGCAACAAAGCACTTTCTAGTCATTTTTTTCAAGCCCTGATTCAAGATTCTGCCCCAACTGGATGAAATAATCCCCTTTCCCATGAAGATGATGTTAAAAATGAACACTGACAGTGTTCCCTGCAGTGCATGGGGCTCCGATAAGCTCCATAAATCAGAATGATGAGGGTGGAGACGTACGCCGGTTGCTAGTCCTCTTAATGTTACCTGCTACTTGGTGGAGGATTTCTTTAAAGCACTGAGCAGTTTTGGGAGGGTTAAACCGCTACTACCTACAACAGAGCTTAATTGTCCTACATGTAGCTACAGTTTGGCTCATGTTGGCCCATATTATGGCGGACTGTGTTTAAGGGATATAATGTAGGGGTGTAGAGAGATGAGTGAGGCATGATAGCGGTGAGTATGAGTGTTAGAGAGACAGACAGGCAGAGTGTGTATAATTACCTTGTCTGAAGCTGTTGCCAGCTAGCTGTATGGAACGCAGCACAACCAACTCTCAACCCCCCCACCCCCCACCCCCTTATCCCTAATTGGTCCATTTCCAAGGCATGAGGGCAGGGCTGCGCTGAAAGCTTTGATCATGGAGACCACACCAGTGTCGATATGTCCCTACCTGAGTGCTTTTGTAGTGGCTGTGCCTGGCAGGGGATTGAGCCATACTAAACCCACTGAGTGTCTGTCTGTCTGTCTCCCATGCTCTGGCCTCCCTGCGGCTCTACATACCTGAACGTGAACCCTAATTACCTGACAGTTGCTACATTCCTCAAACACGCCTACGCAAAAACACACACACACACACACACACACACACACACACACACACACACACACACACACTGTGTATTGCACATGTTCTCTTTTTTTATAGAAGCAGCACCGGCATTTTGTTGGTGTACTTTTGTACTTGTGTGGTTTACCGCCTGTAATATTATAAGCATTTACAAAACATTTAATGGTTCCAGCACATTCTAACACAAATGTTAATCTGTGTGGGAAGCTGTGTGTTCTTTGTGCTCCCTGTAAATGAACACTATGGGACACAAGTCTCCCGAACTGATACTAGCTGTGTGTGCTGGTGACAGGTGCTTAGTTAATGGCAAAGATGGGTAGGGCTTGATCTAGGATAATGGATGGTTTGACAGCAAAAATGGTCCTTTGTAGCTGTTATTCACCGACATTTTCATTACAATAAAAGAGGACAGTACGGTATAACTTTACATGAAATTATTCTAAAATACAGGATTAGGCAGAGGTCACATTGTGTTTTATCTGTTTACTTGGTTTTCTCTGAGAAAAGGTTAAGCTGGCCATAGCAGTTCTGTACAAATGAGCCGCAGCCAGGTAGTCAAACTCTTCATTAGTGGATCAATCTAGACATGCTCAGTATGGAAGGCTGGAGTTCATCGTGCTAATTGCAGCTTTTTGACCCCTGTACATGTTAGAGTTAATTGTTCTATTCATTAAATGTTGATCGCTTGCCACACTGCTTCACGCAGGAATGAATAGGGACTCCACTTTGACTGCTAAGGCTGTCCCAAAACCTTTTTTTGGGGCTTCAAAATCCGAATCCCACATCATTAAAGCTTCAGTAGGGGGTTGGAGTCCTGTGGCTTCTGCAGAGAAAAGTCTGGTCAAGTTTGTTTTTGTTTGGGTTAACCTTGCAACACATTATTCAGTTCACCCATTCTAAGCTTACACACAATATGCAGAGGGAGTGAACTCTAGATACAATGAATGATGCTGTTTAAACTAAGAATTTGTCTAAAACAGCCTCCCATTGTGGTGTGCAGCCACCTCAGTGCAAGCAGGGTTGGAGTCACAAGCAAGATGCAAGAAAATGGACATGTACTTAACAGACGTTACACTGTGAGTGTGTTTCCACTTCTGCCCTCTCTCAGTTTGTTACCCTCTGGGTATAACTATACATTTTGCCGGATACTTTTGTATTTTGGGATGCTCATGTAGCCATCTAAGGTCAGCCTTTGTAAGAGTCTGAGATGAGCACTGCTTCATTTGCTGTGGGTGAACCTCAAAACCACAATCTCCATGTCAGCAGATCTTTCAGCCAATGCTGTGCCAAACCAGCCCCTGCTTACTTTAATAGCCCTGGAGAATTCACTCTAAAGGATTATTCTCAGGCAAATCTTGGAATTGCATAGTGTCTTCTCGGGTCCCACAGCATGTTTTTTACATGATGGGGTTGGCCTTCGGGGGCCTGGCGCCATCGTCCAAGGATCTTAGATAATTCCAACCTCAGTTTAATCTTAGGGTTCATGTTACAAGTCATCTTGAGTCTTGGCTGCGATAAAATGTGTGAACAAAGTAATCAGAAAGCTTGCCTTAATTAAATTTGCCCTCATTTGCAAACACAGCCATCTGAAAACCTGTCTTCATTGCAGCTGGCCTGGTGTGACTTTTCCTGAAAGGCACTAGTTTATGCAACCAGTCAAGTGACAGATTTCTAATGCTCAGCTTTGTTTAAAGAGGATTAGGCTAAGTCGATATTTATTTCGACATTGGGGGGGGGGCTTTGAAAAAAAATATTACGACGACAGAAGCTTATTATGAACATTTGAATATTCTAGTTTATATCATGAATTAGATATGGACTAACAAGAAGGAAAGCTAAAGCACAGAATCTTGCTCATACCATTCCTTCTGAATATTTCTCATTGCCCCTTAGGCCAGAGTCCCCTCCGTAGTAAAAGCAGACTGATAATCTGCCTCTAACGTCCAGTGGTCACGGCCTTTGGTAGCAGAGGAAGTGTCGTTAATCCGGTAAATCACCTCTTCACTATGAATACATGCAGTACAGAGCTGATGTCACACACAAAAGCCAAACAATGAACTGGCCGACTGACAGCTCGCTGTCCAAGCCTGAGTGGAGAGGTCATGCATCAGGAATTTTCTCTGCTCCACCAAACATCCTCACCCAGTTTCACCCCTTTCTCACTTACTTACAGAAAGGGAAGACAAACTGAAATACAAATAGACAGACTGGCAGACCTGTCAAGCCAACGGGGGGAAAGGGATGAAGACAGGCAGTTGGTCAGACAGGCCGACAACCAGGCAGTTTTAGACAGATGGAGAAAGAAAATAGCAGATATAAAAAAAAAAAATGCCAGCAGAGGCAGAGCTGAATTGACAGACGGAGAAGTAAAATATGTGATGGGAATCTTTAAGCTGTGTAGAGTTATTAATGATCTTCTCGGTTTTAAAGGTAGCACGACTGTACTGCTATCACACCCATGATATATTCATAATAACCTGTTTTCATCTACATGTACATGGTTGAGTTTGCAGCCTTGAGTGTGAGGCAATTAACATTACATACGCTCCAAAACAGATACAAGTTGAATAATTAATATAGGAACCATTAGATCATGAGTCTGTTCATAAACCGTATAAGGATGACTGCTGAGGTTTAAAGATATAGTTACTGAGTAAAGTGCTGTCTATGGGGACAGTGAACTGTAGTGTGGAAATTGAACGCCTCATATGGATTTATCTCTTTTCTGATTTAAAAACCCTTTTCCAGGAGGGGACATGTAGCACGATTTAGGATTATTTTCAGTTCTCTTTGGCTTTTTATCCTACTCATTTTCATATCTCCATATGGCAGCAAGTGTGACCACTTAGGAAATGTGGACAGCAGCATGGGAACGCTTGGTATTGAGCGTCTCCCAGGCTGGACTGTATTGTGATATGAGTCTTTGTTATGGTCACTTAGCCATGTCCGTGGCCTGGAGAATAAATTGTTTTTTTCCCCCTCTCAGATGAGAATACACTGTCAGTCCAGAACAATGGGCTGCAGGACTGGGCTTCTTCTCCCAGCAGCCCCTGCAGCTCTGATCCCCGTCCACTCCATTTATAGAACAGTTGAATGCTAGTTAGCCCTCCTACCACCCTTTTCACTGCCCCCCCCACCCACCAAAGCAAGCAGTGCCCTCACTTCACCTATATTTTTGTCAAAACCAAACTCCTAAAACTGCAGTATGTGGCAGCAAATACACGCCAGCTGGTAATTTTCATCCTCGGGATCCACAAGAGGAACAAGTTTAGCTGAATCAGAGAAGCAGATTACCTGCTAATACTTCCCTGAAGATGACAAAAGGTCCTTACTGACTCCAGTGGCAGCCATACTTCTCGTCTTCGGGAAGTAGACTACAATACAGCAGTGGAAGTTGAGGCCGGTGATTATGTGTGGAGACAGTCTTCATTGTCATGCAGGAATCCAACAGTCTGGCTTATATCAATTGTTATGTAAAGTGTCCATTCATATTTTACATTCTGCTTGGAACGGAAGGTTCTGGTTAGGGCTTTGTTTGGAAATGATATGGAGAAGAGGAAAGGAAGACATGTCTGTAAATATGTAGTTACTTTGTTGCTCTTGTATTATTTTTTTTAAATCCTCGTTACAATACAATACCCCTGCACACACACACACACACACACACACACACACACACACACACACACACACACACACACACACACACACACACACTAACCATCACTTCCACACAATGAGCTGTATATTTCTGTCGAACAAAGGAATCCAGTCCCTTCTCGTCAGCAGATACATGTGGGGCATCTTATTTCTTAAACATGTTTGTCTAGAAATCAAAGCCTCTCACCCTTACCATGATCATTACCCTGCGAAATCACAACAGAGTGCACGGAGCTCAAGTGTTCTTATTGTTGATTAGCACACGGCTTCTCCTATAATCCTAATCAGGATATTGATGATGAACCCTCTTCACTTGGGGAAGAGGCTGAGGAGGCTTTTGTTATGAAATGGCATTATGTCCTCAGAGGCTGAGATGTGACTGTTTATTCTAGTCACATAAGCGATGCTGTTTATACAATCTGAGAGAACACATTTAGAGAATTTCCCATACTGCCTTGCTCTCTGTAGTAGTAGCTGTGGTTGTTTTTAAGTGGTAGCTTGCGAGATGTGTGCCTTGTTGCTCAAACTCAATTAAAGTTCCATCAGGGCTATTTCTTTTTCTAGGTGCTGCTCTTTTCATTGTCTCCTCTGTTTAGCCATGGTAACTACTGCTGGTCATTCTAAGTCAGTAGTGCAAACAGGTAACTGTGCTTGGGGAAGCTAAAGGGCAGTAGAAATTGTTTTTTTTTTTCTGAGTAAAATATAAGTAAATATAGTAACATGTGTAATATTGATAATACGATAGTACTATATGTGCTGTTATATGCCTGCCTCTTGCTTTAAAGAGTTGAGAAGGGAATGTGTTTTCATAAATTGCTTGTAGACTGAAAAGTGAGCCATGCAAAGTAAAGCCTAGTTAAGACACAACACTATAAAGCCATGCACACAGTTACAGATGACAAATAAGTTGTTTACACAGTCAGATGCTCTGCAAGATATTTTATAAAAGTGCTAGCAGACACAGCACAGTGGCTCTACAATAATACAGATTTACTTTCAGGTAAATGGCACTACAGGAAGAAGCCGTTTTAAGTAACTCCATGGGCAGGGAAAATGTCCTACTTGGCTTACCAGTGGTCCAAAACCAAGCAACCTAAGGCACTGAGATGGCACAAGATATACATGTTATCACAGAATACATATGGATGATCATGCATTTTCTGCGGCTAATGGTCAGAAAAGTCAATTTGAAGAAATTCCAGACTTAACGAAATCCCTGACCGACAAAGACAGCCTTATTCCTCCGGGCAGGTTGTACCAGGGCCTCGGGGGGCCTGGTGGCAAAAGCACTTAAACTACTGGGAGATCTCAAACTATTATAATAAAATGGTTTATAAAGGATTGAAATGTCTAAAATGTAATCTAGAACCAGACAATGAAGAGCCTGAAAAGTAAATCATCCTAATTCATCTTGATCTTAAAATCAATCCTAAAACAACATTTGATCAATTTTAGATTTTCTGAAATGTACTGACTTCATCATCCCTCTGTTGTTTCTAGCTTTAGAAATGTAAAATGCGTTACTTCCTGTTAATCAGAAGATATTTAGGCACGTTTTTGTTTGAGCTGCTTTGTAATGGCTGTCTCATCACTACCTTGTCATGCCTGCTGTGAAACAGGCCTTTACAGTAGATGCACATCACTACAACCACTGCGTGAGGCATCTCAGCATCAGTTAGTATCCCACTAGGCCACAGGGGTCTCTAAATTCATCTTATGTAATCTACTCAATATCTACAAGGCTCTGGGGTTGTCAGAAAGAGTTTGATGAGACGAGTGTGGCCTAATGCGCGTCTTCTCTCTGGGAGTTTGCCGCTGTATTGCAGACCAAACTGGGAAGATGATTACAAAATGACATGACATTATTGTCTCGTTTGCTTGTTTCTTCCAGTCCCTTGAGTGGTGACAGCAGATAAAAAAAGATATTTAGTGAAGGTTGCCTGACTAAAATGCAGCATATTTAATAAATGGACCCTACTTAGCAACAATGTGCATGAGTTAACTTTCTTCTGTATCCCCTTCAGTGTTGAAATCTTGATCATGTTCGTGCATCTCAACCTGTCCTTGCCTCTGTAGTCCAGTGGCTGATTAAAGGCAATGTGGGCTCTTGCCAAGGACACTTCCTCTCGAGTCAGCACTCTGCCCCTCCAGGAGATGGAAACAGCCATGGGATGTAAAACACAAGCAGAATTGTGACAATGTTTTTTTCACTGTGGCCCGGAGCTGAGGCTGTGTGTGTGTGTGCGTGTGTGTGTGTGTGTGTGTGTGTGTGTGTGTGTGTGTGTGTGTGTGTGTGTGTGTGTGTGCGCGCGCACTCAGGGGGCTCAGTTTGATATCTGCTATCCAAGAATCCTCTCTCCTCCAGCACTTATCAGACATCTACACTGCATGTCTGCTACTTTGCCACATTAACACTGCACCTACACTTAGCCTAGATGTAAACAAGTTACAATATTTGGTTGCTGTTAAGTCTCTACATATTTGGACATCTCCCGGTGACATCTTCTCCATTTGGTATTCTCTCCTTGTTGAAAAGGAGCATGAAGCCAGGTTATTTATGTTGACAGTCCCCACAGCCCCGAGTGAAGCCCCCCACTGAACCCCATTCACAGCCAGCTCATTATGGGATGTCAAGTCTGGCATCCGTCCTCTTTTCCAAGCTATGGAAGTCTTTTTTTTTTTACTGTAATAGGTTACCTAGGCAACATTTAGGAGCACCGCTGAGAGTTTTTGGTGGTGTGCTCTCCTGTGATTCTGCGGACAATGAGCCCAGTGACAGGCATCGCTGACATGCCTGCTGTAGTAATCATAATGACGGAGATCAGGTCTTGCTACTCGGTTAGGGCTTTCTAGGTGTCATTCATTGACAGGCAGTTAGGTGACTTAGGCCCAGTGCTGTAATTCCCCCAACTGCTTCAGCTTTCCACCTTGCATGTCACACCTCAGGTTTGGAAAGCCGGGGTGCAAGCCAAAGCTAAAGAAGTAGGTCACTATGTTTTGTAAGAGCGATTGAGTGTGTGGAAGAGTATATAGTGGTAGTATGTTCCCTAAGCCTGAAACGCTTTTCGGCTAAATACCAAGCCCTTGGAGGGATGCATTACTATAGATGAAGACCCACGGTCATTCAATCCTGAAGGGTTGGACTCAGGCATGTCCTGTAGGAATATCCTGACTCAGCCAATCCTGGCATGCCCGCAGGCTCTCAGCTGCTAATGTGCTCCTAACTGCATGTCACGTACCTCCCTACTGAAGGTCAGAGGTCGAGCGGGATCGTTCATCTGTTCTCCACAGAGGCGGAAAAGGCCGTGGCAAAAGGGGAAGTGTGGCCTGCGCTTGGGCAACGAGAGCCGCTCTGGGGCGATGGGGGGCTGGAGCATGCCAAGCCCCCAGTTCCACACATGCAGGAAGTTATCATTAATACGCTGCTTATCCAGAAAGAGGAGAATAGGTGGGAGTCAAGAGAGCGTGTTTTTCCTACTCTGTGCTTTTCCTGTTCAGAGCAGTTGGGAGATCCCTGCAGGGTGTGATTCATTATTTGTATGCATTTGAGAGTTGCACACTCACGTCTTGGAAGACTTAATATTTAAGACACTTTTGTAAATGATATAAAAATTGCAACAATACCCCACTTTAGTCCTCATTAACACTTTGTGCTTTTTGATGTTATTTGTTTTAATTAAACACTGGAAGCAACTTACTAATCTTTTTGGGTGCACACTATGACAGGGAACATACTTTCACATACAGGTAAGACACTACATTTTAATGTAGTAATGCCCCTGTTTGATCGGTAATCTTCTTGGTCTCCCATTCTGGCTTTAGTTAGGGCTGTTCTACCAGCATAATCGGTGCATCAGACTCAGACGGCCTCAATATTGTGGGTGGGTTCCAGTCTGAAGTCTAGTGTGACCCCTCCTCCTCTTTTTTTTATCTCCTCTCTGTAAATAAGAACAAGAACCATAGACGTGTGTTTGGCTTGAGCTGCCAAATGCAATGTGGGTCACAATGAAAGATTATAATTGAATACAATGATTGTTTAAAACCTGATCAAGTGGCTTCATAAGATTACTTAGCAGTATTCAACACCCTGGATTCCTCTGTAAATGACAATTTATGCAGACAGTCTCCAGAGAAGTTACTTTGCATTTGAGGCATAATTTGCATCAATTAAACTTTTTGTTTTTGTGTTTAATTCATTCGTTTATTTACTTTGCCTCTTCATTATTATTTCAGTGCAGCTGAGAAGGAACAGAGAAAACAAGTCTTATTTATTTATCTCCATTTCCTGGAAAAGCAGCTTCATCTATTGTGTGTGTGTGTGTGTGTGTGTGTGTGTGTGTGTTTCTGTCTGTCTGTCTCTGTCTGCTCTCTCTCTCTCTCTCTCTCTCTCTCTCTCTCTCTCTCCCTCTCCCCTCTTTCTCTCAGCAGAGGGAAACTTGCTGACAGAGGCTCTTTGTTAATAGGGACGGAGAGAGAGAGAGAGAGAGAAAGAGAGAGAGAGAGAGAGAGATGAGACTAGGTCATACAGGCAGATTAGTGCTCATTGAAATCCTATAGGAAGGGTCATTTACATAGTGCTGCTTAAATCCACTTGTGACCTCATTTGTGGACCCATTCACAATCCTGACACCCTCCACTCACGTTCACGTCTGACACTGTTTTGTAAACAAATGTGGAGCATGCTTTTTTTTTATGTGCTGTGGGAGTCTGGCAGGGAAATGGGCAAAAGTGGCCATCTTTCAGCTGACCTGAAGTAGCTCAGTTACAGAGTTTCACCCGACTGTGATGTTTGTTTTGAGGAGCTTTGGCTGACCCCAGCACATATTTTTTTGTATGAATGCTCAGTTTGTGTCAGGTTTCTTCAGACTGCAGAGACCGACAACAGGAGTTTGTCTGGTAATGTTATTTTCTTCAAACGAGGAGTGAATGTGGAAATGCCTCTGTGATGAGTCTTTTGAGAAAGACACTGAGTCCATTGCCTTATTGGTAAATCCAACTATGTAGTGAACAAAAGTACTCAGACATGTTGCTGGATTACTCTAATGTTGTTAGCTGGCCAAGTTTATGGAAACAATATGATCAATACGCACTCCCTGCCTCAATATGGATGTAACGGTGCAGTCATAACCAGATTACATTGTTGCAGGAGTGTAAGACTAATCATCTTATAGCAAACATGACAAAATAATTTACAATGGACATTTGTATTTCATTTGCTCTGGATTCCACACTACATCATACTAGATTTTAGAACTAACCCACCCTGTATAGACTCATCCATAAACTGTTCTTTGCTGACAAAACTTCACAAAGCAATCAGTCATTTCCACAGTTGGCAGAAATGTAACACTCTTAAGGCTTTACAGTGTCCCATCAGGGGCAAAAGAGGAAAGGACAAACTGAAATACACGATTCAAGTGCCTCAGCTTTACCATGGCAACAATTGTCATTGGAGTGCCTGCAGATGTGTCTTTCACATGACACATTATCAGAATTCTTTGTGTGTTGCCAAATATTGGCCGTCAGCGTGCTTTCATTGTCTATACTGTTTGCATGTTATGTTGATGTACAAGTGTTAATTTGTACATTATTTTTGTGTTTGTTTTAAATGGATAAGTGGGACCAGGCTACATCCTTAGGCAGGCACTGTCTGCACTTTTTTGTCAGGACAAATAAAGCTTTCTCATGGTTTGGGAGGCACCACAAAATAGAGCGAGACAAAGCAAGAAAGCAGAAGCAAATTCAGACGTTTTCTATTTGCTTTCCCTTGGCACGATTGCCCTCTGTTTCCCAAGTTTAACATCCATGTGGAATCAAACTGAATCAGACTGAGAGACTTACAGAAATACAATAATGGCTGTACATCTTTGTCAGATTTGTAGGGTAAGCTTTACTCCCAGCAGCTTGCTTTGCCTTGGTTCAGCACTGTCTCCCTCTGGCTATCCCACCTTCTGATACTTAATGACAACCCTAATCTGATTGAACTTGAAGGAATCTCTCCCTCACAGCTGCAGGTCACTGTAAACAAGACAACACTGCATGGCATATCCCTATCACTCTGTGAAAGGTTTTCTCTTTTTTGTATCAGTCACAGTAAAATTCCCTACTGGAGCAATGTCTCTCTAGTGTCTGGAGCTTGCATGCACCGTGATGAATTGGAAATGGTTTTAGTGCATGTGGAAGAATCATTCCCTGCTTGCAAAACAGCAGGGTGCGGTGTCGTTTGTGGAACTGCAGTTACAATTCTTGTTGTGTAACACATTGCGTTGCTTCGTATTGATTTACTATATTTTCAGGTGCATTAATGCAAATGCATGCATAGAGCACCTGTGTCCCTGCTGGAGGAGGTGACAACAGAGGTGTCAGACACACTCAGAGATCAAGAGAGGCCACAAGCAGATTGCACGCTTGTCTGACTTGACCTGTCTGTATCTGTACAGAAAAGAGAAGAGAGTTGTCTTCAGCATGAGCTACATTGCCACTCAGCAAAGGATGGTTCCATAGGTGTTAGCATATGACAGCAATGATCTGGCTATTATATCATTCAATGTTTTTGAAAATAAATCATTTACCTTTATACAGAAAGTTGAAGTTCTGATAAAACATACGCCAAAACCCCAAAAGCACCAATAAATGTATCCAGTAATGGCTACAGCAACAATGATCATTTTCTGATTGTGCGGACTTCCCTCCAGCAAAAGACTGCATGAAATTCCATTACACATGCTGCCATTCGTCATCACTCATTTAGTCATTTAGTCAATAAATGGAACCAGGCTTTCTTTTTCTCAAAATGTAAATAAATGGTCGGAGATATGAATGGTTTCATTTATACCATTGTTTACTAAATCTATAAGATAATTTTAATTTTAATATCCTTATTGACTCTCTCTGCAGTCTGTTTCTACTCACATGTGCTATTGAGTATGTTTTTGAGTATGTTGGGTAATTCATCTAGCACTGCTACACAGACTCATTTACAGTTACAGATGTATTTCCCCACTGTACGCCTGTCTCTATTCATCAAGGTTGCTGAGAGCAGCACTAACCCAGGGTCACCTGTTTTGCATGAATGCCCCTTTAATGGTCTTGCTTTAATAATGCCATAATAATTCTTCACTTTGAACAATGCATGGTGTCAAGCTACCAACATTTGTAACACTCTAGAGACTACTTCACAAACCATTGCAGGCAACATGCAGCAGTTGTTGGTGATTATCAAGCAAATGTTAGAGTCTCAGCTTGCTTTTTAATAATATTATATATATATATATATATATATATATATATATATATATATATATATATATAATATATTTTAAGTATTCTATCAGCTGTACAAACTTATTATTGGACATTTCTCTGTATATGTTGTTATTCTGGCAACTCCTGTGTAAAAAGGAATACCAAAGGGGGTTTTAATCATTGGTAATTGAAAACCCTGTTGAGAGTAAATGAGTCACAATGTGACAACAGAGCTGCGCAAATGGCCTGTAGAACTCCAACTCCGTGTCTGCTTCCTGTCTGCTCCCCTTTTCCCCTCCTGATTGCAAAAACCAGACGTTCCTAATCCTAAATTCAGATGACAGCATCTCCACATTCATATTACTGCTGAGTGACATGATGCAAATAAAAGCTGTACCAGCAGGGACCAATCTTACTGTGTATCAAATCAGCTATTTAAACTTTTGCAAGTTGGCAGAATAATGAATGTATATTACATTTTATTTAAATCAGTTTATCGCCTTTGGGGAAGATGAATCACTTAATTTGCATAGTATACAAGGATAATGGGTACTTAAGCTTTCTTTCTCGTAAAGCATATAATTTTCATTCTCCTTTTACCTTTACTAAAACTTTATTTTTTTAAGATTTGCTAGAATCTTGATTATTCTTGAATTGTTAGTAAAAGACATAAATCACAGCCGTTCATTTGTATTTTTTTTAATAATCCCCCCCACACTGATGCCGCACCCATTTAGAGCTAATGATATCTACTACCATTATCATCATCTTGTATGAATAGCCAGACATTGTTCTCATAACTCTCAGGACTGTAGAGGAGACTGCTAAAATAATAAACGAGCATCAGTGGATTAAGGAAATTGGATGTCCATCTATTCTTCAGAGTTTTGTGTTGGGGATACTTGTTTCTCATTTTACATCAAATTCTCTTTTAAAAAAGCTCTGGGACTTCTATACCGTGGCTTCAACAATGCCATGCATGATACATCTACATTAAGGGGAATTTCATATAGGTTACACTTTCTGAAGATATTTAAAGACAAGCTCATACGTGTAAGACATCTCTCTACCCTTACATGCTGTTGCATTATTCTAATAACACTTGTTCCCGAACCTGTACTGAATGACCTGTGTGTGGAAGTTGGGTTCTTTCAGAGGACCAAGCTGAACCTGCACCTCTCCACCAAAGTAAGACCAAACTGGTGTTTTTCAGCGGTTCCTTGTCAATATGTTATGATGTTGCAGTCATGGCAGTTGCACTAGAACAGCTTATAAAGTGGTAAACACCAGCGGTATATTTTGTCCAAGTTCAATGGCTGATGTTAAAGTTGGAGATGTGGTGTTTTACTTACGTAACACATAACGGGCAACTTGCATAGAGGAATTTGAATTTGAATTATGGTCAGATATTTTCATAATGCCCTTCTTTATCTGTAAGGACTCGTCATTAACAACATATCCAGCCAGATAACAAGAACAACCAGTTGAGATTATGCCTTGGTTCATTTTAGGGCTGAAAACGTCGAATCACTATTCATTCACTATTTATAGATCTTTTTAAATTGTGAGGATTTACTGCTTTACATCACTAAATTGAAGATCTTGGACTTTGGACTGTGGGTCATACAAAACAAACGACTTGAAAACCACATTGTGCTCAGAAATGATCATGGACATTTTTAGAAGAAAGGTCAATTCAAAAACATGTAATTGGGAAAATAATCAATAATGTAAATAAACACTCATTGCAACCCTATTTCAGTTATTTACATTTGACAATAACTTTAATTTGTCCAGTTCACGCAAGTCCTATACTGCTCAACTCTGTATTGGGTGGCCCTGAGCCTGTGGTTTAAAGAGGTTAATATATTCCCCATCAGGTCACACAAAGGCCATGACATCTTAAAATGATTCTCCATAGCCTATAATTGAGCATTGACTGTGATCAGTCAGCTCAAGGACAGACTGTTGGTTATTGGGTCATCTGACAATGTAGGCCTTGAACAGCCCCCGTTGTCCATTCACTCACCCACTCCTTGGTAATGCATGGTTTATTGTTTGAGGCCTGGGTGGTTTACTCAATGATCAGTAGAAGGCTGGGATTTCCTTTAGACTCCAGATCGTCATAGGTTAAGCAACCATCTGCCAGCTTTGCCACGTCTTATCACAGTGGATGAAAGGGAGTTGGGTTAATAAAGATGAGCCCAGTCTAGAAAATTGGCTCATACCTTTCTTGGGGGTTGGTCAATCGCCGCCTGTGTGTTTACACAGATGTGGTCATTAACTTGGCAGGGTTGAGTCGCAGGGGTGGCAGAGGTGATGCTGCTCCACTGTGAGGCTTGTTAGTCAGATACAGTAAATAACACTCATTGTTAGGCGAGCAGCAATGGGAGGCTGATTTCGCAAAACACGATGATTCAGTTATACTGCACTGCAGAGGAGGATTCAAACCAGAGCTGGTGTTTCACTGCCTCGCCAGACGCATTGGCAGGGGTTAAATAACCACAAATGTTGTTCTCACCAAACCTGGCTGAGTCACACAGAGGTTTTAATAGGATAGTTATGGTAAATATGGTGTAATTATGGATAACAACAGTTTCAGTGTAGATGAAGGGTCTTGTGTGTAGAACTGGACCCTTAAATCCTTCAGTGCTTGGGGAGAATGAATGCAACATTGTTATTATGTTAACCAGATCCAGTGTTTCAGTTTATTAGCGGTTTTAAAAGCAAACTTATTAACTTAAATTAAATAATATATAAAAGAACTGGAACTCAAGTATGAGAATATTTTCTGACTTGACCAAAATTAGCATAACTCGTGAAATTGATTCTCCCTGTCCTACCCTCAACTGTGAGTCACTGTTTAATCTTTGGTCATGGTGTGGAGTTCAAAGAAACCTTTCAATTTCATGTGGAAAATTTTGGCTATGATGTCTTTCACTTATCAAATCTCAAACTCTCCGGGTCCTTGTATTGAGGGCAAAAGAAGAATGTCCTGCTGATCAGAAACATTTCTGCTAGTCTAGACACATTCCTTGGCCCCTTCACACTGATTATTAGAAGCGTGTGTGGTAAATAGGACGTGCCGAGCATCTGCTGGAAAAGCTCGCTCTAATTTCGAAAATATTCACAATAATTTCCGTGTTTAGGTAAGCAACAAGGCCTTGAATCAGAGCTATAAGGTCTATGAGAACGCACTTTTCTTTTGTTGGATAACATATTCCTGCTTTTTGCATTTTGACTTTGACCTGAATTGCAGAAACTAGCATATGTTGTAATTACCACACAAACATTGTATGCAATCATAATTAGAAAAATCTCTTGACTGCTTAAGTGACCAATTTCTCAAATTTCAGATATCAATGTATTCTTTGTGTCATCTTGCTTATAAGTGTCATAAGTGCTGTAATATTTAATACAAAATTTGATTTAGCATTGAATGTAAAAAGCTATAAAATAAGACACCATTTCTATGATTTGTTTAAAAAGGACTGCTGGTAGATTTAAGTGGAATTATGAGTCCATTTGTATGATAATGTTTCAGTTTTTAGTCAGGAAAGCACCCATTATTCTGTTCATTACATTCTGTTCCATTAGGTGTAGTAGGTGTTGTCTGAGTGGCACATGGTGTCTGTTGAGACCAGTAAAGAACTTGTCGGGTAGGCAGACACAAATCTGAAATTCATCTTTCCCTGTCCTCATGTCCAGTTTGGATGTTTGAAGAGGATTACAGTGTGCTCCATCCCTAATTTAGGCAGTAACACAGCAGAAAGTGTGAGAAATGGATTGGGAGGCTGCAACAGAGAGAATGTGCTCAGCTGCTGTCTTCTGTATTGCTACAGAGCCATAATTAGTCTATTACAGCAGGGCAGTAGGGATGGGTTATATGATCTAGTGCTATTAAAGCACTTAAAGTCAGCATGTCTCCCAATCATTTAGCCCTGCTGAGCAGTTATGCCGGTTGGGCTGCATGGACTCTTTATCAAGTTCTCTCAGCAAAGCTAATGTGCCAAAAAACACACAAACCACGGTGGTAGAAATACAAAGTGCCTGTTTTTCTTGTCGTTTTCGTACATGCTTCTTTTTCCAGTCATGGAATGGATATTTATGCTGCTGTTCTGACTTTAATGACATGGAGCAGCTCTTGCAGATGGTGCTACCTCTGTAAGTCCTCGCTTAGTATCATAAAACCTCGCAAGGTGACACAGTCACAGTAAACTCAGAAATGATTTGCAGCATGGGCCTCCTTACCTCTGCATCTCTCTCTCTTGTGCATGTTAAAGCTGATGGAGCGTATTTGTGACCCACTGTATGTTGCAGAGTTGCAGTGTTGCCCAGCGGGTAGAGAGGTTGTAACTGGAAGTTCTCAGGTATGATCCTAGCAACAGGCAGTATATGAGAAAGCAGAAGTCCTTCTTGTTCAGTCATTAAAAGTCATTTTAGGTGACTTTGGAGGTAGGAAAACACATGACAGGCACGCTTATCACTTGACTTGATGGTGTATTTCAATGATTCATATCCCTGTAAAGATGGTGATTCAATCAGCAGTCAGAGGCCTTATAGCTGTCAGTCATACTTTGTATGCTAACCTACCAGCGTTGATGGTAATTACTTACTAGCGTCTCTGTTAGCCTTCACTGCAGGAGGGGCCGACTACTCCAGCTGTATTTCAAAACAGACAGCTCTCTCGCAGATTATGTTTGGAACATCTAATCAGAGGCGCAATAAGGGCTGGTTCACCGCAGTGGCATGCAGGAAGGAGGCAGAGGCAGGATACAGGCGAACATGTGAGGAATCACTAAGCAGTCTGGGTAATTATTTCTAAATCAATATTGTGACAAGCAAAGCTCTGGAGTGCCAAATCCCACCCCGTCAAATTTGAGCGGACTTATCCCCGCGGAATCTCCAAAGCTCGAATGCTGCTGCCACGATTGATTCCCACATGATACCTTTCACATGATGGCCATCTGCAATGCTAACACGGTGATCCCAATCGATTGAGTTCGTCTACAGTATATACGTGGCTACAGACCGGGCTCTGTGTGTGTGCGCTGCTAAATGTGAGCTGAAATGTTCTAACTTTAATTTGAATCCTGCTTCTGTTTAATTAAATAGCAGCTTGTGTTAAAATAATGATGTTAATGTTGAAATTATTGGTAAATTGATACTATTAGGGAGGCTGGAATAGGTACACATAAATCATACAAAACCACACACACACTCGCACATAAATTGTAGAAACAGAAGCTAGACTTGACAGATGAGGCCATAGGTATCCATTAATGAGCCACTTAACTTCTGCCTTTGAACCCACCTCCACTGGCTGTGCACACAAGCTGTACTACATCAACCTAGTCAAATTGTTGTACACTCTTTTGTTTCTGTCTTGTTCTTACTCTTTTTCCTGTTAGAGGGGAGGTGAGGAGAGTGTTGAACCTGGCAGTTTTAATTTCCAGTCCCCCATGTCATTCTATCTGCTCCACCTTACAGTATTGTTGTTGCCTTTTAATATAAACTGATTAGATTTTACACTTGGGAAACCAGTTAAGAAAACATTAGAGGTAGAAATACATACTTCATAGCATCTACGTCATATTATATATATATATGTATATATATATATAACTTACCTATTTGTAAAGCAATGCAAAGGCACATTTTTAACAATTTAAACAGTAGTTGATATTTAACATGTAAATCCACATGTACAAAAGTTTAAGTCTATGAATAGAAGAAACTTGTCTCTACATGATCTGCTGAAGAAGTCAAATTTAACAACTCACACAGAAAGAAAGATTTTATTTTTTACTTTTCATGTTCCTTTTTTACCCAAGGGGGTAATTTCACAGGCTGGTTGCACACACAGAATCAGTCTCTTCCAAGCAGAGCATTTTGGCTCTTCTTTTTATTTGCCCTATCTGGCAGGAACATATACTGTATATATATAAATATATGTTTCTACTTCCCTAATTGGCCTGCTTTCCCTCATCACTTTTTCTTTTCCTCATTTCTTTTCTCTCTACTACAATCTCTCTATACCTCTATTTGTGCTGCTCAATCTTTTTAGTGCGAGACAAATTCCTCACACCCATCAGTTCAGCCTCACACCTCCTGACAAACTACATTATATCCGCACTGCCACGTCCAGTGTAGTACTCTACTCTACCACCCCCCCCTACACGCAGACACACATGGCTCCGGTCCTCAGAACAGACCGGCACCTGACAGCAGGGAAGCTCCGGCTCGAAGGTGTCAAACTGGCCTGAAAACAAAACCACCTCTGAAAACCGTCAGAATGAGTATGTCATACCATATGAACAGCAGTATTATTCAGGGATGAAATTTGCTGTCGCAAAGCTATGTCCTTATGATTCACAAAATGAGTCTGCAGCAAGTCAAGGCTGTTCCATAACACATCCGTTGGCCTAGAAAAACACAAACGCTTTCTCCAAATGAACCAAAGCATACATTCTCATTTACAGCATTAGAAAGACTGTCATAACACCACTGAACAAATGTTCAGAAGAGGACAGCAGTATGAAAGCCCAATTTGCATCTTCCTGCTTCCTCCAGATGCAGGTTTGATTGCAGCAATGTAAGAACAGCTGCTACCAAGCCGACCGTAAAAACTAAATTGAGCTTTGGGTTTATATCTAGATAGCAAGCGCCTGCGTGTTAAGATCTGAGTGTGCCTTCATTAAAGCAAATAGGATCAACAGAAGGAAAATAACAGTACAGTACGTGACCACCTCTAATAAGGTTTTAGATTTAACTTGATAAGAGTGTATTCGTGTTTAATTGGACGTATTAAGGTAAAATGCAGTTCCTTGCAGTGGTCAGGAACACCTTGTTGAAATCAAGCTGAGACCAACAACACAATGGGTCAGAAAGCTAGCGATTGAGGTGAGCTTTAGTGAAGATCATAGAGGTCTGTTTTGGAGCCCAAACCTCCTCCCATATGGTGGAGCCGGCATGGTTGGACAAACTGCTCTAGCTTTGTTTACAATCAAATGGATGCCAAAGGTCTGTGCTGAAGCTCATGTGGCTATTTGTCAGCGAAGCTAATTCCAGGTTCTAGGTTCCAGGTTTCATACCAGATGGAAAAAGAAGAAGAGAAAGAGGAGGTATTGTGGTCGAGAAAAGAGTAAAGAGGGATTAAGTTGCCATCAAATTCCAAAATAACGATAATGATCAAGCTGCGACTCATGTTCTCATGTGTCCATCCCCATTAATCCCGTCCCTCCGTTCTCTCCTGTGATTTAGGGATAACTAATGTCCTCATTCCTGCTGTTTGCATAGATTGTGTATTCTAGTTGTGTGTCTGGTTAGTTAACATGCAGAGCACATTGAGCCAGGTGGTTCTGGGGCACAGAGCTGTAATTTCTCTCACTGGGAGTCAGGTTTAAGAAAAGAACCAACAACGAGCAAGTACCTTCAACAGAGGAGGTTGTTTTCGGTTAAAACACAAAGCCACTTTTCAACACATAATTGTGTACCACTTAAATGTGCAGATTCTTTTGTTGTTCTTATACTAAAATTGGAGTCGAGGCTGCTTTGAATTGTATCAGAAGACGAATGATGACTACAACAAAGCTGAGATGTCTGCACTTCCTGCCTCATGATTGCTTGCTTCCTCTGAGATTACTGAACACTTCAGTACAACTTATAGCAGTGCGACTTTCAGGAAAAACCTACTAAACTTTATGATAACTGTGAGGCACATATGATTCTTTGAGGCATTAGAACGTTTCATTCAATTGGCAGCAATGAAGCTGAAATGGCTGTCATCTGTTTAAGAATTTATAGACATCAAACTGAAAAAAATAAGGCTAAAAAGTGTCTTTTTCTTTTAGATAAATTTAATCCAACTGCAGCAGTAATCTCCTGCTACAGTATCTAATGTATTATCAATGCTCCAGCACATATTGTTGGCATCTTTGTTGCCGATAGCGTATCTTGAACAGGGTTATCAGTTCCCCATGGGCACTTCCTCCAATCCCACAAGACGTCCTTCTCCACGGATATCTTACGTGTGATTGGCTGAGTGGGCAGTTGGCATACTTTCCTTGCCTTCCCTTTAGCGTTACTTTGTTCCCTTTTGGCTGTGTTGGAGGTGATGTAGAGTTCATTTTAGGATTACAGCTCAGCTGCGGGGCCTGTGACAGAGCTTGGGTGTTAACAAAGAGAATTATGAATCTTTCGAAATCCTGATAGAAGAGTGGCTGGTGAGGAAACGTACAATCGAATTATCCTGCCAATTGGTAAACCAAACCAGAGCGGAACTAAAGCTGCTGCTATACGTTGATTTTTAAGCACTGGCATGTGTGTGTTTGTGTATTCTTGCGTATTTGTGAATGTGTTTGGTGGTGTTTGGTTTTTGCGTGGGTGTGCAGTCTGACATATGCCTGCAGGTTTGCACCAGACAGAAGGGAGAAATGAAAGCTTTTCACAATGACACCCTATACATGACACTTTCAACTGCAGCATCAATACAGCAGCACATACTTTGCTTTAGCAGGGAGGTGTGTTCTTTTTTTTCCTGACCTGAGTCCCCTCACTGTGATCAATACAAAATGACAAACCCTGTCCAAGTCATGTTGTCACATCTTGCTTTGGAGTTTTTACAGGATCCGTGTCAGCCAGCTACCTCAGATTGCTGGCACACACTACAGCAAATGTAGCCATGTTTTTTTTAATCTATCTTCCAGCACTAGTCAAACCTAGCCAAAGCCAAAATCTCAATTATTAGTGGTAGATCAGGAGCGCTGCAGGCTGTCCATGCCCTCTTGCTGTGTGAAAGCACAAAAGATACGGCTGTAACTGTCAATGCGCAGACACTATTCGACCCCATTAGTCATTTCCAGTCCAAGTCACAATTATTGCTGATGCATTTGCAGTTTCTGAATTATAAGCAGTTTTTGTATGAAAACTTTGAATCTGCAATAGTCACAATTTGAAAACTGTTAAGTAACTGCTTATGCAAAGGGAGAACTCATTGAATGAAAACATTTAATATACTGTTCTGTAAGGCATAATTACTGAGATTTTAGATTATGGAGTCATTTTCTGAGCGATGACATATGCTAAAACAATGATATATTATCTTTTAGATTGAAACCACTAATAGTTTTACGTGACTGTATGCATGTGTGTCCTATTGTCACTCTGTCACTCGTGAGGGGCCCGTGATGCTCTCTGACCTTCCCTCCTGACCTTGTGCTGTCTGGTCACCACCTGGCTCCAGGGGGAATGTGGCGTGAAAGAGGACACACACACACTGCCTCAGAACATACCTGACCAAGATTAATGGCACCTCAGAAATTCATCATTATTCTCCCTAACAGCAGTCAGATATGGCCCCAGGCCAGGGCTCTGCCACCAACATTCACTGAGGTAAAAAACGTGACGTACACTGCTTAGCAGCAAACTGGCAAGTTTCCTGTTATGCTTTATAGCTTGTTAAGCCTTTATTATAATTTACTAACAGTGCAGCATTACAATTACAATGGATATTCATCTGAGTAGTTTTCTAAAAGGTGCCATGGTCACACATGTAAACAACTGACCCCCAGTCCACACATTTATATGCTCCATCTCCTCTGCCTGACAGTCAAGTGGCCTTTGTGTTTGCTATCACTGGACCCTATGAGCAAGCAGTGGGCCCTCAACCTCTTGTTATCCGTTGTAATTGTCTAGAGATGAGGGTCAATGAAGCTCATACAAAAGGCTGCTGCAGGGAGAGGTGGTGGTGCTTGGATGGGGTGGGGGGTATTGTTACAGTCGGATAGATAGAGCGGTAATCATATGGGGGATGGAGGGTGTAGGGGGGGTCTATCTGCCGGCTGCCTCTCCTCATAGGAACATCTGCCTCTGAGACTGCAACAGATGCAGAGGCACAGAAGGAAAGATGGAGGGCGATGGTGGTGGGAGTTGATGTGTCCTGCCAGGTTGTTGCAGGGAAATTCACCACAAGTAAACAAACCAAGCCACTGTGGTTTTTAAATATTAGTTAACTCCTTTGCTTTGTTGCTGGTATCTTTACTCTACTGTCAAACACCGGAGAAAAAACACAATACCAAACACTGTTTTAGTTGTATTCCTATTGTATCTACAGCAATGCTGTGTGAGCTGAAACCTACAGCCTTGTTAAAATACATAATCGACTAAATCAGTAGATGAAAATAAACAGTCACTCCCTAACAATTAAGGCATGTATGAAAGGTCTAACCACAGAGCAGATAAGAATGCAGAAAATCACAGCTAGTAATTAGAAAGCATTGGGTGTGCACTTTTGGCACCTTGCGAACCAGATTTCTGTAAATTGTCCATAATAGGCTGAGAATTGTTATTTGTCAAGAGGGCATGCCATTACACACGGAACATTTAAATAGAATTCCAATTATTTGATGCCGTGTTACCACGGATTGGCTTCTGAATGGCCCCGCACACCATCTGCTGTATAGCCTTGCATCATTCGCACCCTGCGGCCCTCATATTTACACTTGCAATACTCACGGACGCGCGCTCATTCATCCAATCACTCGCTGTCTATCTGTGATGCGGTAGCGCACCTCAGCCGATATCCTGCTATTAAATCTCAATGAGCCAATTTTCCTCTTCCAATGAGATTCACCCAATTATTGTTCTGTGTATTGGTTTACCGCTGGACAGCTGCTACTGCTGCTGCTGGGAAATAGATTGTGGTTTGGAAAGGATTGGCTCCAGTTCCTGCTAAATTTGTTTTAATCACAGCAGTTTGATTAAAGAACCATAAACAAGACTATATAACGAATGCAGATCACGTGTAGTTGACTTTCTACATTAAATGAGAGAAGCAGAAATTTGCCAGCACACCAAACTGGGCTTTTTTTTAACAACGTGAAAGATATGTTAATACATTATTTCTCTGCTGAATCTCTTGCTCTTTTCTTTCTATCGCTGTAATCCTGTATTGTCTGTAGTTTGGGGCATATGCTGGATCTCTGGAGGAGGGTTCACAGGTCCAAACGGAAAAGATTAGACTTTGGTGTCAGGTTCCTGCTGTAAGAGAGTCTCAGGAAGTTTCAGCAGGTCCCTGAAGACCTCACTATAAATACACATAGCTCTGGTATCCGAGCTGCACATATTCTCTGACATCCATTCAATGAAGATCAGGCTACAGCACACAGATTTTACAGATGTAGCATCTGTATAACACCCGATTGCAGATGTAACACACGCAGGATTGTTGTCATTTCTACTTCTGTCACTGCCGTGCGTTGGGGGCAGTTCTTCACTGACCCTGACCTCAGCTAGAAACTACTGAGCAGATGAGTCAGCAGCTGCTTTAGAGCCTAAGGTGATACAATCTTTAAAAAACTCAATCCACAACCTTGCTTTTTCCTCTGCTTTTTCCTCCATTCAGTTTTTTTATTACTCCTGTCTGTTTCGCACAAAGGCGTTGTAAGGTGGTGAGGTCTTATCTGCTGCTGAAGTCTGGTGTGGACACTGATCTGCCAGCGGACCACCAGGCCTGTAGCAGTGCTTATCAGCCTGTACCGGTGGCACTGGCCTGGACTCTTTATCTCTTATCTGTAACGCAGGATGTAGAGCAACACAGACACTGGCCCAACTGGGGCTAAGCAGGATATCGGGAGCACTGCTTGCTAACTCGCTTGCCTGTGGAAAACATATCAGAAAGATTATTAACAGTGATGACTAGTCGATGGTGTGTACGTTAGTGTCTGTGTGTGTTTTGTTTGTTTGAAAGATATTTTTGTTCAGTGCGTCGGTAAAGGTGTGTACGATAGATGATTCTAGTGTTTTTTCAATCAAGGACTTGCAGTTGGCAATTTTTGGCATCATGTCAGCTGACTGTCACTGTCAAAAATTGATGAGATGTTCATGTTACAGTGTTCATCTCACAATAAGCTGCTCGGCTTACAATATAAAGCAGCAAGTATGTCAAAACTACAAATTAGGCCCTACAAAAAGAACCAGCACCTCTGATACAAAAATGTAACAATGAAATGAGCTGGGTAGTGTTCGCTGCAGGGTAGTTGGGTTGGATTGCACAGGTGTTATATTTGTGCCTGTTGAGGTTTACATACCTCCAGGTGGCAGAGAGACACACTCACCTTGGCCAATGACATACCCAACAGTTAAATCCAAAAACTGATTAAAAACACAAATTAGACATAGTGCCTGCATCATGCTTACTGTATACTGGAATGCTGGGAAAATACAGTATTTTCAATACAGTGAAGAAGATTGCACACACAGGTAGACAGTTGTAGCACTTGGTTTTTCCTGTTATTACATTACCTGCTGTGGTGAACACCAATAATAGAGAGCTGCTCGCAGTGACTTCTAGGTATATTAAGCTCTTCAATAAAATAAATGAAATGCTGAACAAAATCAGTCTGCAGCTTAGTTGATATGCTGACAGATGTTTCTGTTTGTCTGCCCAATTTCAGCGAGGGTGGCAAAACAACAGAAACACCTATCTGTATAATGCAATGCAATGTTCAACAGCACAAACTGCAGCCTCCAAATTATCATAAAGTTAAATCACTGAGTTTTCAACTAAAAACTGAATATTATAACTGTAGACTACATTAGTTTTAGCTTGGTGTTTCTAATAAACTGAAAACTGTGTGTATGTTCTGCTTGTAAATTATAAATGGGGGGTTAAAGTAAATGTTACTGTATTAGTTTATTTACTCACTCTTTGAAATATCAGATGCTTTGTGTAATGACTTTTAATGCTCCCACATACTGCAGCTTTACCGGGTGTCCCTGTCAACCCCCCATGGGCTTTGCAAACGCTGACCGCCAAATGTGTTTGTTATGACAAGCATGATTAACACGTGTCAATGAGTGAAGGCCATGCCAAGGATTTAAACTAATTCAAAAGAAAGCCAGGAATGCCAGGGGGATGAAAGAAGCCCTTGCGCGTGTCTCACTGAGCTAGGTTACATGTTTGAACACCATCCTGCCTTCTCTTGCCTTTGGCATGTAAAATCCAACACCATATTGTCTCTGTGACATTATTCTCACTAATAGCTGAGCGATCATGTATCTCTAAGGAATGAAAACAACAAAAGGCGCTGATACTTGGACTGTGTGAGAGCATGCTGTGTGGACATTTAGCAGTTGCCACCAAGTGGGTGTGCTTAAACACCCCCTCAGTAGTTCTGTCATTTCCTTTATTGATGAGTGCCTGGCAGAGAAGAGCCTGGGGGCCAACATGCCCTGTCTCTTGACCTTTCTAGTATTGGTGGGAACTTTGATCCATTCTGCACATGACTCATTACAGAACCTGCTACAATTCATGACCTTTACTAAGATAAATGGGAGGTGCCAAATGTCAGTACCAACCTGCGGCAATGTTGTGTAGAGGTTGTGAGATTTCTATGACCAAAAAGGGCAAAGGTCTTATTTACCCTATTTAACAAGGCAAATGCTGTTTTGCTACTGTATTGCACCGTAGGGAATACATATATAGCCTTCTTGTACACATTTCTGCATAGCGACAGTGACTCAGACTAAATCAGAGGTCATGTCTCATGCCACAGCTCTGGTTTATGAGGGTTGCTATAGGGTCTTCAAGATTCAGACCCTGTATGGTGAAGATGTTTTCCAGCATGAATTTGCAGAACATCTCTGACAGTGAACTACAACCCCTTTTGGGAAACAGAGGCATAATTCTTTCAAGGTTCAGACACGATTAACCAGGCAACTGCTCCATTTGTCAACAGTACATGTCTCCTTCATGACTGAAGAAGATTATTAGGCAAAATCAATAACAGGTCAGGCATGTCCATTGGATTCATCTGACTGCTTGGAAAGAACAAAATGTGCTGACATTTTATAGAGGCAATGTATTTCACACTTAAATAGAAGAGTCTGTTAGTAGCCAGTTATTAATGCATTTACTGCCCAGAAATGCAGTTGCTTTATTGCCTTTCAAAATGTTTATAGGAAGCTCTACAGACTAATAGCTGTCCTGCTTTAACCCAGCGCTCCATCTTTAGAGCGGGGCTGCTGAATCAGATGCCTGCAAAAAGAAAACATGCTCTCCTTTTCAGTCGGACCTGGCCAGCCAGCTTCAGAGATTAGCCAAGAATAACATGATCCGTCAGCTCGCAACTGAGAATGATTTCAAGTTCAACTTCTTTTATTCCTCCAAATGGGGTTTGTGTTGCAAATCCGAGTGTGTGTTCTCAAAGTCTAAAATAATGATCACAGATTTAAATGATCAAATCAACCATGATCGGCCCTTGCACAGTTCCTGATACAGGATTACATTTAGTGCAACCCTAAGGGCACAAACGTCTCTGTAAGCCCTTCCGAGTCCCACAAAAACAATATTGCTGATCCTTCAGACCTCACACACCCACACAATGCACCACTGAGCCACAGAGGAAGAGTGTTGGATATAACCGCAGCACTTTTGCTGTGGGATAGATTAGTGCACGCACAATTAAAATGGGTCATTCCACCAGGCACTGCCAGTAAGGTATTTTTATTGTTGGGAGTATCCCAGTGGATTAGCCCCCTGTTATATCCTCCCTGATACATTCTTTTCCTACAGAATGAAAGGCCAGACTGGGTAGGGAATAAAACTCTCACTTTGATGGTGCAGCATTTTAATGCCCTATTAACTTGGCTAATCATGGAAAAATAAAATAACTTTTGACATGAATGTGTGGTAGCAGGAGGGTGCTGAGTAAGGATCTGGGTGGTATAGAGGATTCAGCATCAAGAATAGACTCAGAGTTTTGCAGGTACTCTGTACTGCACTGTGTGTACACACCCATCTGCCCTTGTACTCACACCCTCCACTATTTGTGTGTTAATCAGAGTGTAGGGGAGGGAGTCATTACAGCTAATACCTATGAAAGTCGTAGTCATGCCTCCTCCCTGCTCAGAGTGCCCTCGTGTGATAAACCTGTGGCTTATTGTCGCCTTGAAAACATAAAGCTCTCATCGCTCTGACAAGGGCTTTTAAAAAAAGGAACTGAGGGGAGCAGAGGCCTGAATCATGTCGCTGCACAAATCATCTGTCGCTGGAGGGCTGTGGCTGTCAGTGGCGCTCTGTCAGATGGCTGAAGTGAGGGAATGAGAAAGTGAAAGATGGGGAGGCGAGTACAGGTCTGCGGCTGCCCGTTCCTTAATTCTGCCATTTGAATGCAAAGCTGTCATTGATCTGATTGTAGGCGTGCAGCTACAACTCTAAAGTGAGATTCACTGCCGTCTTGACTCGTTGAGGACTCGTGAATGGGGTGGCTGAGGTTGCGAGGCGGCATACAAACACACTTAGTAACTGATGTTTGCCATTCTGTTTTGCATTGTTTTAGTGGTTGTGTAGACAATACTTACTGTTAGAAATCCCATCTCAGCAATGGTTCCAGTGGTACCTCCACAGTGCACTCTACTGGTTTGATCCTTTGTCACACCTGCATTACTGAGCTTAGAGATCCACCATTATTCATGTATACAAATGGCATACAAATACAAATAGTATTGTCCAGATCACAGTTACCTATTAGATATGCAGAAAACCTCGGGTGTGGTTACAGGTGCAACAGAGGGGAAACTTTCAATCAGAAAGGGCAGTGACACACTGCTTTTATTTACTCTTTCAATATTTGTGACAGATCACTTACAAATCAGTAACAGTTTAACCCTCAAGATGCTGTTTCCTCAGAATTGTGTGCATCTGATTTAATCAGATTCACCTTGGCAGCCTGAGCAAATACCCCAACAACTGATTCTGATTCTTCCATTGTTCATTTCTGATTGGGCTGTGGAGATATGTGACATCACATCAGGGAGTAGGGCACAGACAAAACACAAATACAGAAATCTATCCTGTAAAATAAGCAGTATACTTCCAATTATGGCTGATAATAGTGTGTTCATGCATGACCGACTGCTTACAATTCGTTTTTAGGGCCTTTAAAATCTGTCCAGTCTAGCTCAAATCCACATCATACTGTGGCGTAAAACTGTGCAGGAGGAAAGGACTTTTCTGATCTGGGCCTGATGTTGTCCTCCTTCACCATGAGTAGGGCTTTCTATACTTCAAAACATAAAGGTTATCCATCATGACATTCTGTTCAGAATAGCTGTCTTTCACTGTCAGCGTCTGTCAAATAGACAGGAGTGCTGTGTCGAGCTCGAAGCGTTTTGACAGCTTATGTGTGTGTGTGTGTGTCTTCTTCCCTCTCCCTCCTAACCAGCCTTCCATACGTCCTCACACTAAACAAAAGGTTGTGTTTGTCTGCGTGTATGTGGTGGGTTCGAGATGGGATACACACCGCGTTAGACACCTAATCAGAGTAGGATGCTGAGTTAGCAAATTGCTGATACTGGTGCTGGTGATGCCCCCCCCAAAACCACCAGTGTCTCACACAGATCCAATACCCCTGGGACAGCCAAACCCAAGGTCTCTCACTCTCTCAATTGGTTCTCCTGGTTCATTAAACTCCTAATCTATAGCCTCTATACTAACTGTCCTGCTGGGAAAATAATATAAGAAAAATAGAGATCAGCAATTCTGCTGTAGCCCGTATGCTGCTGCTTAATGCTTTGAAGTAATTTTTTACTGACTATCTATCTTGGTATAATTTCTCATTCAATCTAAATGGGACATCAGAGTATTTTAAAATGAAATCCCATCCCTGTTGTTATTTAATTTTATAAAAAAACGCAGCAAATTCTGTATTGCAATTTTTCAAATTAAGAAATACATGACTACAAGCCCCCAAGTTGAATACAAGAACTCTGTCAAGAGGCCAACTAGTGTCTGGATGCGTGTACTCATTTTTTACTGCTCAATAGAACAGGAGGGATGCGAGTCATTTCCATGCTTATAATTTAAAGCTCCTTGGCGATATAATGAGTGGAGCCATACAGCGAGAGTTAAATCCGTGGAGTGCTGAGATCTGGCGTGGAATGTACACAGGCAGGCAGAGGCGTATTGGTCTGGAGGGCTGCTGACAGACAGATTGATGTAGTGCTCACTCCTTTGAGAGATGATGAATGACTTTCGGTGTTGTTTAGAGAGTTGCCAGCTTCCCTCCAGCAGCAGAAAATTTTGGCCCCAGAGAGTGGAATATGACTTCTGGTGGCAAAAGCGGAAGAGCAGCAGTACCGTACAAGCTGGCTTTGGAGATTTTTCAAGTTGCACACTTTCAACATGATGATGTTATGAAACCATCAGCTTAACATAACAGTGGAAAATCCTCTCATAGAATCTAAGGCAAGGAATGGAAACTTCCCTTGTCTTGTGTTTCATTCATTCGTGTCATGATTCCCAAAAGCGCTGAATGAGTCTGTCCTATCTCTTATGTTATTCTAAGTTACACTTATTGGCTGCAATGTCTGGGACCACCGATACACCCACTCATTACTCATATGTGACTCATGATAGACACATCCACATACAGACTGAGAGGGGTTCAGCATGTGTAGGTGAAGATTATCTGCAGTCACCTGGCCTGAAGCTGAGTCTGTCTATTCTTATCGTGCCAAACTGTTGTTTTCTTTGTTAAACCTGTATAATCTGTTATTTTTCCTCTATCATCTTTCTGTGTTTCTCTTAAGCTTAACAAACCAGCTTGACTGGTTCTTTCTTATGTACAGCGGTTTTATCCATCGGCATGCCTTGTGTCTATTTGTTAGTGATCAAACTCAGCCACAGCTCGACTAATGCAACCCTGCAACATTCTGTTAGGCTTTCTGTGTAGCTAAAAATGTATCTCTTTGATGCTGCGCTATACGTTTTGATAACCTTAGACCCAAACTCAATGGGTGGGTTTTGATTATCCATGCAGCACTTTTAATATGCAAACACCACACAAAAGCAAGTGGAGAGCAGATTATGATTCAGGGGACCTCGTCTCAGACAGAAGCCGTGGAACCCTGTGATGTTAGGTTGATTAACGGCATGGATTGGCGTGCTCCTGCTGTTGGTAATGTAGGTCAGACAAATTAAATCTGGAGTTTTTTCACTTAGACATAGCAGTGCCTGCACACAGCTTTAACAGCATGTAGCATGTCAACTGTAAAGTGCATGTCAAGAAGTCTTGACATAACTCCATTATGTGAATATGGCTCTTCCACACAAACGAGGTACAAATGACTATATAAGGAATTTAAGTGCAAACTACTGACAGCCTGGCTATTTAGAGTCACTTCTGATCTTTCTAGAAGATAAAGTGCCTTTGATGAGATTTGTCAGAGCAATTTGAGCATGTTGCCAGTGGCAATAATCAAATTTTTTGTCTGAGAGTTGGTTGTGTTCTCTGCGAATCTCTTTGGCCTCCTCTTTAGTCGGCATTGCCTAAGGCCTGTCTGTGCGGCTGGTGTAGAACCAGCGCATTAGGCCCAGTGTCACCAAAGAGATGGATGGACAATGGCTGTTCGGTTGGCTCTCCGATAGCGTCACAGTTTCACAGGCGGCTCTTTCAACAGGGGAGACACGCCAGCAGCAAGGAGGATGGATGGAGGGGATGGATGAAGGGGGAGAGTCTGGATTAATGAGGGGCGTCTGGTGACTGATGGGGCGACATCAGCAGACGGCTGTTTCAATTCCAGCCTCCCACTCTACATCCTGTCTATGTTATTCATCAGGCAGAAGTACAGAAACTCTTCTGCTTCTCTACTCAAACCACTCCTCGCATTTTTTGGTTGTTCTTGCCTCTGCTCTTGTTGCTGCACAGTAGCCAGTAGTCTTTCTCTCCATCTGACCTCTGGACCTTACAGTAGTTAAATCCTTACTTTAACTACGTACAAAATCTTGTTATGTCAAACTAGCTTTGTTTTGGTCCTTTTCTATTAAGTTGTTAGGAGGAGAGCTGCCTGTTTTTCATCACAAGTGCCTCACACTCCAGCTAACCGGTCCCATGACGCCGGGTCGTAAATTGTGGCCTCCGTTTCCACCGGGTCCCTCTCATTGCCCTCTCTCTCCTTCCTCATCCCATCCAATTTCCCCAGTGGGACCATTATAATCAGTATGATGGTGTGGGTCTGTGTCAGAGCCCGCTACCTCCGCATTGTCTCTGCGGTGGGGGGAGGCTCTGAGAGGAGAAACCGTGAGGAGCAGAAGAGGAAGAGAAGAAGGATAGAGGTGAAAGATCAGAGGAGGAGAGAGGGAATGAGAGGAGATGTGAGGAGAGGGGGATGGGACACATGGAGCATATTAACTATTTATGTGCCTACTCCCATGGCTAATGGGAATTACATCTGTTTTAATTATTGATGGCCTAACCGGCTGTCTTTATAAGCATCTCCTCTGGGAACTGAACTGCCTGACAGATGTATCCCATTGTTGTTGTTGTTTATGTATGATATGGAAGCACACATGGAATATTCCAAGGCACTCCACTAGTAATATTTGGTTTAAAGAGATGGTCTCTAAATTAATTTTCTTCCTGATTCATGGTCATGACTTAATTTACGTCAGCATTTTATGCAGGGAATTACAGAGAGAGATGTATGAAGATGAAATATAGGGGACAAAAAAGGTTTTCTACTATTGGTGCATTTGTGTGTCCTGCCTGGGGCATGTGTGGAAGGGGAAGTCTTTCAGGTAATCTAGCTGTACAGGTTTTCGTAGGCAAAATATTACCATTGGCAGATGTTACAAACTGGAAATAGTACACATAGTACAGGATAAATCTCTGTAAAAAATGACCCAGTGCACCTGCATAGATAGAGAAGAATGTCTAAGTTAGATTCTCCTTAAACAGAGAGTCTTTATCTTTCAAGGGAACAGATTTTATGTTAGCTGAAACTTGGCCCAGTTTCTTGCGTTTTTCTCTTGCCAGTCATCTCCCGAGTCTTGCTGTACTCAGATTCATTGCCAACTGGCCCTCAATAAGCTCTATTATGAGAAGGTATTGGTGTAGCAGATGGCACTGAAAAAGCCTGAGGTATCTTCAGAAAACAGAGGTCCTGGCTTCGTTGCAATTCGGAGGAATATTATTTTCACTCAAGATGAACTCCAGTTTGTGTGTGTGTGTGTGTGTGTGTGTGTGTGTGTGGTGTGTGTGTGTGTGTGTGTTTGTGTGTGTGCTTGTCTTGCATTTCTGTGTGAAGGGTCTGTATGCTGTGTGTGTGTCAGGATGTGTACAACTAATACATCCTCAATCCTGCTACAGATATTACTACATAATGTCCCTATATTTATAGATGGAGTTGCTCTGAATGAGTGATCTCTCTTTCTACGTTCTTCTAATGGGCCCTCAGAGAGTTGTTATTGAAAGGCAAAAAAGACAATGCAGACAGACTGGTCTCAAGCAGTTATCAGTACCTGCCTTCTGCTAGCCGTCATTAACGTCACCACAACAAGACATTTATCACCTGCCATTGCTGGACTTATATGATCAATGTCTGAATTAGGCAGTCTAATCAGAGACATAAAAGGCATAATTTTTGACGTTAAACTTTATTGTCCTGGATGATGAGATGTCCTGAGCTGGGTTGTCCTGAGCTGTCAAGCCAAGTCCATGCTCAGATGTGCTGATGCATGTGCGCTACGCTGAGGTAGCGATTTCATATTGCCAAGGATGTAGATGTCCTTATGGATCGGCCTCTCCTTGCTGTATTACAGTCTGGCCTTTTCTAGACGACCCAACTGATTAATGGGCCCTATTAAACCCTGTCGGCTGGATGTGGATTGTGGGAGGAGGCGGAGGAGACAAGTAGCGGGGATGGGCAAAGGCTTGTCCTCCCTCTGATGGATTGTCTCAGAAATGGTCCTTACCGCATGTGTCATACAGCATCTGGAGATGCATTGACGTGCTACAGGGGAGGGTTGCCAGCACTGTTACAGCAGGTTGCATCAAGAAGTGAGAGAAGAGAAAGTAGGAATAGGACAGACAGCGCGTCAAAGTCAGGTAGGGAATATTTAAAATTGGAAATGCAGGTGCAAGGCAAACGAATAATGGAAGAGACAGAACGACAGAGTAAACTCAGCCAGGCAACGAACAAGTATGTTAATCCACCAAGTGACAAATACTAATAGGGTGATGAGTGGATCTAAATGAAGAGAAGTGGTCCAGTACCTCTCACTGAGGTGTTATCTTACTAACAGTGTATTATCGTCCTCATTAGAGCATGTCCCATGGTTAATTATTGATCAGCTATGCAGAGATAAGTCACTCACCAAAGGCCTCATGCTGGGCTTTGAGGCTCAACACTTCTCCCTGCTGGGCACTGTCTCACACACACATACACACAACATACACAGATAAAAACTGTAATCATTGTTTAGTCTCACACCAGTATGTGTTAGACCCAGTGTTAATGTATATTTGATATGCTCACTGAGCATCCCTGACTACTGTTTAGTTTAATAGCATGCTAAACTCCAGTGGCCATACCGTTTATTAGCACAGACTGGCTGTTAATGTTAAAGCTGTGTTAGAAGTACCGTAATGGAATGCTGCTTCCCTCAATAAAAGGGCGAGTTTCTTTTTTTTTTGCTGAAGCTACATCACTGTGACATCGGTGGAGAACAGAAAATCCAACATAAGGGCAGAGAAAATTTCTTTGTAGTCTTTGATATTTTTTTAACTTCTCATCCTGTTGTTGACCTCATGTGTCCAGAACCATATATCAGCAGACAATAGTCGCTGCTTTCCCATGGCTGTGACTTGTGTTTGGTCCCTTGCCTGTGTTTAGTGAATTATCACTGGGATTTCTGACGTCCTGCAATTCAATGTTGAATTCTCCCATGGGCCAATGCATTTTGCATCTCGATGTTATGAGAAATTGTTTTGCAGCTTGACATTGTAGCTTATTCTTGACTTGTGATTAAATGGGGAAAAAATACATTACAAACTTGATTTGATTTGAAATTCTAATACGAAGTACTCTCGATTTTTATGTTGTATGCTGCTGCACTAAAAGTGAGTTGGTGACCTACTGGGACTCAATGAATGGAACTGAATTGGATAATGTTATTGACAAAGAAACTGTATTTAATGTGGATTGATCATTGTCTGGCTGAAGCTTAATCCGCTTAATAATGTCAGTATTGGGATCTATACCGATCTGGCGGATCAAATCAATAAATACCTTCTTAAAACAAAGCTAATCCAGTATTGATTTCGGCACCAGCCTGGGATTTTGAGCGTTTCCACATTGCTGTGGAGATATCAACCAGTCTAACCTGCCTGTGGTGGTGTATGTAGACGTGTGCACATACAATCCGTGCCAACAGTGGGATCAGGTCAGGGGCTCTCGGCCCATTAACTCTCCCCTCTTAGTGGGACAGAAAGGTAACAAGATATGGACCATGATGAATCTAACTATTCCCGAGGTCATTTGCTCTGGCTTTGTTCCCTACCTTTTGTTCCCAGTGTTTATACTGGACTGTCATCGCTCTACATTTGACAAATATACATTTGTATGTGGTTTTATTTTGATTGAACTCAAGAGCAGACTCAAGGTTATATGCACCTTCCAATGAGTCCTTGTCCTTTCTAGTCTTCATTAGTGCTTGATAAATGCACATGCTGTCTTGTGGATGAGACTCATCCTCACCCAGAGTATACCAATTTATATTCTAAAGAACTTGGTTTGCTTTGTATGGTTTTTGTAATGAATTAGCTTATTAAACCTTATTAAAGTAAATCTCTATAAGCTGCTATACACATTGTAAAGATATAAAGTGGTGTTCTATCTCCTCCAGAGGAAACAAAGGGAGCACTTGCTTGGTAAGTTTTGATATAATTGAGTGTGCAGTCATTGATTTTCTTGTCTCTCCTCTCTTGCAGGTAAGTGGATGTGTTTTGCCGCGAGGGGTCCGAGGGGCTGTGGGGTGGTAAGTGCAGAATCATTTTGAACACGGAGTCATTTTTCAACATAGGACACGGTCCCACTCCTCTTTATAGCCAGACATGCTGAATGGACTGCTGCTCACCTAGACACCATAGATTGTGTTTGCTTTATTCTCTCCACTGGATAACTTCAGTGTCCTCTTGGAGCATAACAAACACATACTGTACCTATCTCTTAAGGTAAAATATGTAGAATTGATTAAGGGGCAAATATAAGCAGCTAATCGATTTTGCTGCTCATCAATAACATCTATCAATGTTCACATTCTTTCTGTTTTAAAATGATTCACTACTACTTAGGGAGAGTACTGAGTTGTGTTTTAGCTTGTGTTGCCTGGAGGAGGGCAATACTGACTTTTTCTCTTAACGTAATAGTCAACAGCAGAGCACCTGCATCATTGTAAAGACTCCCCCTGGCACATTTAAGAAGCATCTTCTTTATAGAACAATAATATGACTTAAAGGCATTAAAAATTGACATTTTATATTCAATAAAGTGGCTTCACTGCTCCCATTCACAATACTTAAAAGACTGCAATTACTCCTTCTCTAGCTCCAACGCTCTTTCTCATGGGATTAACCTCTGTCCACTAAAAAACACTCTTAAAGCCCCAAACCAGAAAGCTGAACAAAGCTAATGACTGTGCAGCCGGCGTCTCTCATTCTGTGAGTGACACAGAGATAAAGCATACCGTAAAGTGAAAGTGAAATAATTGTTTAACAGACAACCTGACAAGCAAGACAAAGGCAGAAGTGGGCCAAATAAGACCTCTTCCCTTTGATTATGCAAAGCAGTTCTCTCTCCATCCATCTCACAGTGCATTGTGGGTAGTCATTAGATCAGTCTCAGTGATTTGCCAGAGACATACGCTTTTGTCAGATTGGATTTGTCCATTCAGCAATGGACATATGGGTATCTGTGCCAGCAAAGGTAATAGGAGTGTGTTTGTACAGTATGTAGCTGGCATCTGCTACTGTATAGCTCCATTTACTTTATACACAACAACAGACGATTGTATGTGAGCCGTATGTCTTAACATAGAGTCGATGTTGTGACCCATTGCCTAAATACTGTGCGCTGTACCACTATGCACGAAAAGCTCTGAGTTATTTAACTGTGCTAGTAAGTGAAGGCATCATTAGCAGGTGACCACTGTAGGAAGTCGGTGCAGCTTTAGCGTGGATCAAAGACCGTGTGGTAATGAGGAGATTACAGTTAAATGCAAAACTTACATGGATAAGACGCGTCAAAGAGCATGAATTGAGCTGAGACTGAGCAGATATTCTTTGATTACAGTGTCCGTCTTTGGGTGAACACGCATAGATTGAAGAACAAAGTCAACCTTGTGTTTATTCAGTAGAAATCCACTGCAGTCCTCTCCGGAGACTTCACAGTGCAAAATAGACCAAAGGCAAAACGACACTGCAGGTAGAAGCAGAAAAGGAGAGCTCGGAATGAAAAACACACATGTCCTGCACATTTGAAAAGGTCACACTGTGGACATTCTCCACATGTGCGTGGCCCTGCATCTGTTAGGCTCAGCTTGCCTCCTCACCACTTACGTCCACCACACAGCATGCTCATGAAGACAAAGACCATACGTAAATGTTTTAACACTTCAATACATATTTGATCACAGACAGAAAGAAAAGCTACAGAATTGATTATGTGGCACAAGATGCTAAGAAAGGAGATTTCTGTGACTTTATTTGAGCCTCTTTACTTTGTTCAATATACTTGATTCATAGGGCTTAACATGCATCTACGATAGTTTTCCCACATGGGATAAGCGTTATTCTGTGTGCATGCATTGATTCCTGGTCTTCATCCAAGTCACATGCGTTCAAGGAGGTGATAGGCCATACGAGAGGGATTGTGGACTCTCATAATCCCAGACTACCTCCTGATAAAGAATTTAAAGAGACACATTTTTGATCAAAATGCTACCATAGTATCCACAGTATTCTTTTTTTTGTTAAATAACAAAAATAAACTACTTTTTCTCTGACTAAAGCATCAGTCATCAATTATCCAATAAGTTTTGATTTGTTGTGGAAAAAACAAGGCAATCACCTTGATATTGTTTTGGAATAGTAATCTCCAGCATATCAAATGTTGTCTAATGAAGGTCAGAATAACAACTACGGGGATGTAATGGGGTTTTCCAAATTGAGAATGCAGCTAATTCTGTAGTACAACAGTACTGTTTCAGTTTGAGCACAGGGGGGAGTAACGTTTCATTTTAGTGATTAACCTTTTTCCAATTGATTTCTTCTCCCAGTTGCACAGGTGTCATAAATATCAAGATGTTCAGGGAAACAATTAACCTTCTTCAAAATGATTTACATATTTTAATCAGCTTCATTGATTAAAAAGTACCTCATTTATCATGAACTGAAAATGCGCTGCATTTTTTATTTGATCCAATTTTCATTTCTGATTGAAACAGAAATAAAAAATGTATTAGTTTGCTTATTTATCTTTCTGGCGAGCATATCTGAGTGTTTGATTTAATTATTTTTTCTGTCAAAATGTACAAAAGTCATGAATTAATCAACAAAACTCTAGATGTCAAAAAGTTATTCTAGTGAAGTGGCACAGATCACCCAAAGTTAAATTCAGATCTGGGACAGTTAATAATCAGTTTCTGCTCTCCAAAGCCTCAGCCAGAAATACCCATACAACAGTGTCTCTGTGTTTCCTTCTCACAACATTTGCCCCAAGCCAATCCAGATTTTGAATCACTTGTCAGTGATCCTCTCTCAGTAATCTTGTTTGGTGTAAACACACACACTTTCACACATGATACATGCGCGGTGGGTGGATTTGGGAGTCAGTTAGTTCAGTGTGCAGAACACAAACACACTACTGAGAGGCCATGTGTCCCAAATTAGACCTTGCAGAGTCGCTGACAACTGAAAGCACTCTCCTTCGGACGCTGTTTATAAGTGTGCAACAAATTAAATGTCTCTCCACAATCTCTCCAGTGCTAATCTTAACCATAGTCGAGATTTGCTTCTGATTATGTGTTGATCCATACTATGTCATGTGATCCAGTTGCTTTTTTCTCAGGAAACAATTGCAGTATGATTTATGTGCGGTGTGCAAAATCTCCCATGAAGGAAAACCTAATCAGGATTCAAACAGGAGACAAAGCTTCGTGTTTGGCAATAAATTCCTGGAATCTCAAAGTGTGGCAGTGAGGAATGTGTGTCAGGGTGAGTGTATAATGTTCAGACGGCCTGTAGCTGACATGACAGTTCACTAAGCCTCTTAAGCCGACCCTCCACCACAACAGTGTTGTGTTGACATTATCTATGGCAGGAAGCTGCACTGCACCACAATCGATGTCTCGGCACTAGATGTCCAAACACAACGACACAATTTGCAACTGCAAACATGTTGTATTTGGAGGGGTTTTTTTTAGATTAATTTAAGATCTTTCAAGGCTGAACTTCAGATTGCCCACACTGAATTATTCTTTCAGCTCCTATAGGTTCAGCCATTTTCAATGTAGAGTTGGTTCTCTACTAGGGAAATGAATACAAGTGAAAGAGACATTAAAGTGTACTTTGATATCAGTGGACAGAGATGATCAAAGAAGTAGGGGGTTGGGAAAAACAAGCATCCAGGAGAAATGTATATCTACATGTGGAAAGGATGGAGGATTATGTGTTTATTCTGTCATATTTGAGAGATGACAAAGAGCCAGGAGCTTATGAGATGTGACTTATAGAGGGTTGGTGTAAGACAGGAAGGTATGTATAGTAGATGCAGTGCGCGTGTCTGGATGCCCTGAGAGTCATGCTCAAGCCTTCACATAAACCTTTATGGGTTATCGCAGTTAATGAAGTAATGTTGCATATAAAAAGATTTAATACATATGCCCCAGGTTTTATTGTCTTGAACATTACCTGTATTAATAAAAGCATAAAACCACTGTTCAAATAAACCCAACAACGTGAAAGCCATCATTCTACTCCTACTGGTTCCAACATTTCCTACAATAACGAGGATGCATTATGACCTCTGCACTCAACAAATGGCTTAATGCACATCCATATGCCCCCTCCTCAGTCCCCAGTTATGCCCACTTGGCTAATATTTTAGCATGCTAACATTGTGCTCTCCATTTATCTCACAAATGTGCAATTATAATATTTCATGTTCTCAGCTCACAATGCACAACAACCCAAACATCTCCTTTTTGTGTTGCCTTGAGGTGTCAGTTGAAACAATGCAGCACTTTTAGAGTTCCATCATACACATACAGATCAATATACTTCTCTAATGATAATATGGCACAGTAACAGAAAAGACTGAAGCTTTTTCTGTTACTGTGCCATATGTTCATTAACAGTCCTTTCTCTTTGAGGCCCTCATTCAGAGCACATCACAAGGTGTGTGGTTTTCCAGATAAATCGTCAGTCTGCTCTGCATTCTCTCTAGGTTTCGCATAATTGCAAAGGCACAGGTGTGTCTGTGTGTATCTTATCTGCATGTGATGCACGTGCCCACATCCACTGGCCCATGCCGAAACCAAAACCATTCACTTTAGCCACAGATGGCTTGGATTTGCCCTGGCGCACAGGGCTGTCTCTGCAGCTTTTCCTTAAACTAGGGGAATTCAGTTAAACCTCACACAGGGAGACCAAAAACAGCAGAAAACCACGGTAGCTGTTGACTGGATGATCATTCAGTGTTTTCCCCATCATGGTTTGGCATGTTTGTCGAATCTTTGCAGTGGTGGAGAGGTTGGGTTGGCATTGCCCTTTCCCCACAGACCTGCGGTTAATCGATTCATTTTGCTTCACTGTGTTAAATACAGACTGTCTGTTTAGTAAACTTGACGAATGTAACTAATAAACTCTTTGCCCCACGGTCCCTCAGTCTGCTCTCTTCAGTTGTTAGTAACAGATTGAGGGCCACCATTCAGGCAGAAGCAACCATGTAATATGGTTTTGGATACTTGTCATGCAGCACTAAAAATAACGTGTGATCATCCACAGTGGGGGAACATCTTAAGAAGAAGAAGAACATTTGATGTGACTTAAGTGAAACCACCATAACAACAACATTAGCATTTGCATATCTTGCACCTGTCCAAACTGACAAAATTGTCAAGATCAAATGAGGCACAGTGGTGTTGGAATGTAAATATTAAATTATGGAGGACCTCCAGGCCTTCTTTAGATGAAGAGGATGACAGAGAAAGAGGTATTTGTTCTGTGATGAAAATCTTGCAGATAAACATCCTTTGTTATGGTAATTAGATGACGCGATGGATGACAGCCATTGGCTGTGGCAGTGAAGAGTGCTCTTCAGGAGCCAATGGCTTTTGTTATCAATGGCTGGCAGCTGGAAAACCCATAAAGAAATGGAAGCCTACAAGAGGCACTAGGCCCTGCAACAGATTTTATGTGGGACTCATTTTGCCAGCCAGAGTGGAAGAAGAGAGGGATGCGGTTGTCTGCAAAATGGCCTCAAGAGCACCACTAAATTTCCTGAGGAGAAATGGGAGTCATTATTAGTACCTCATTCACAGTGGGATCATCAGTTTTTGAATGTTATTTTTGGCTTGATCGTGGATTTCTCAGGGTTTAGTGCTGCATATAACATGTTTTATATTAAAATTCTGGACAAAGTAATGAGGTTTTGCTATATTTAGTGCCTCTTTTCATTGAATGTCAACCGGTAAATCTCTGGGGGGATTTGGTGGGTTTATCACTTTGTGTATCCATTTGTCAAATGTAAGTACGTACTGTGTCACTCCACTGCTGTTTGTGTTTACTTAATTATCTCTGTCTGCTAAATGCATTAACTATCACCTTTGCACAGCTGCTACACAGAAAGCCTTTAGAGCTTGTTGTGCTCTCTACCCCAGTGACTTGAGAGAACCATTTCATGTTTCCAGTTGAGTCTCTGTGCAAATGTACATTTGTTTCTATGTGTGTGTTAGTTTGGTTGATTTAGTCTCATAAATGTACAGCACAATCACAGTTTTTTGATTGAAGAACTGTAAATCCCCCCCCCCAAAGAATTGCAGCCCTGCTATTCACTCATAATGCAAACTGAAGACCATCATCACCATATATTATACATGCTTCCTTTACAGTGGCCTGTTTTCATGTAATTTCCCTTTCTGTTCTAGTAATTCCTTATCTTTTGTCCTCTACACAAGAGATGGGGGGGGTTTCTATCCTTATTCAGTGGGAGGCCAGCACTGCTAATAATTCCTGGCAATCATAGACCCAAGTCTGATCAATAGGAGAGACAGAGGCAGCAGGCTGCCATCCAGCCCAGCCCTGATAGCTGCTATTAAGCGTCCCTTTAGCCACTAACACCAGAGCCACATACAATCCCTCTGTGGTCTCCTCCTCCCATACATCACTGACAGTTGACTAATAGAACTGTGATTATGTGCCTCAAATTGAAGTTTGTTTATTTCTCAAGAGAGGTTCAAGGTTTGGATGGTTGTGTGTAATCAATCACTGGAGGAAGTTTTCCCATGAATTCTAGATTTTTTCACAGCAGTCAGTTTGTGTGCCAGTTTACTCGGATTCTCAGATTGTGAACAAAACATCCAGAGCGTTTTCTGCCCACAGTGTAGCGGCGGCTGCCATTTCCATTGTAATCTATAACATATTCCCCATCTCTAAGGCCAGTAGAGTTCAGTCATTTCCAGAGGAAGCTTTGCTTACCGAAACCCACTGGCGAACAGATGGAGTGCCAACTGGAAGCTCTTCCTAGTGAGAGAAAAGAATCAATTGCACAATAAAGTCTTGCCACATATAACAAAAGTATCTGGTATGTCAGAGCTTCCTTGCCAGGCATTTCTTTCAGCCTCTGTTACATAATCCACGTATGGTTCAGCTAGATTGGGGAAAAAGATATCTATGTATAAAGGGGGCAGCAATGAGCTATTATACATGTTTATACCCCAGGAGCAGTCATAGAAAGCTGGAGGATTTTAATGCTCGGGGCAGACTCGCATGTGAGGCTGTGACCTTTTTTAATGGCTTCTGTGTCCAACCCATCACTGAGAGATGCAGTGCCCTCTTTGTATACCTAAGAAATGGAATTGAAGCAATACAAAGAGTCTGCTGGGAAGGAGAGGCGGTGGATGGTTTTATGGTCAAATGTCGGCAGAATTTTTTTTTCCTCGAGATGTTTAGAGTTGCCGGTCTTGATCAATCTTGGCTTGCATTTTGTTTATTGCCACTCAGGTCTTTGTTTGGCTATTGCCAAGTGCTGAACTCTGAAGGGTGGATAAAGAGACGATTTGTAGCAGTGCTGTCCCTCCCTGGGGATCACAGTCCCTCTTCTTTCCATGTTTTTCAAGCTCTCCTTTTTCAGTAATATAGATTAGATTTAGCTTTTTTTATTCTGCTCTTGATTCACTTATCTAAACACATTATTCGACCAAACAGACTACCGTAATCCTTTGTTTTATTTCCTCTTTGGAAAAACGACTACAATTTACACTAAGGCTATGCAGGAATTTCTTCTAACACCATAATGAATACTATACATCTCATTACAAAGGGGATTTAGCCCAAATTTAGTAAAGGGACTTAGATTAGAGCTGAGTGCCTAATCCCTCTCCAGCCTATAGCTGAGCCCTATTGACGAATACTTCGTCGAGAGAGGTAGAGGGGATCAATAGGCAAACAGCATCATTGATTCTGACTGCTTTGAAGTCATGTCTCTCCCAGCCAGAGATCTCCATCTCTCAGATCCCCGCTGTCACACAGGCCCCTCTGTCCCCTGCTGCCTTGTCTGGTTAATGGCCGTCATAAAACAGCAACCCTGTTTGCAGAATATGTGATATGTGTATGGAGAGTTAGCAGCCAATTTTACAGACTGAGTAATCCATTTTATAATACATTTTATGCTTGTATCAATGTGATCTCAGTAATAGGAAATGTGCAGTGATATCTCTTTCAAAAAGGAAGTGATGAAGTCATTAATACCACAATGGTGTTTATTGAGTAGATGTCCGGTATTGTGTACATGATTACGGAAAGGATTTGGGGACAAGACGAGGCTCAGTGATGAGGTATGAAGTCCTTATATCCTGCGTTTTCACCGCAGTAACATGTCCCAGATGTGCAGCATAGGGCTCTTGAGAAGGTTTCACCACTGACATCATCACAGTGGTCCAGACAGACATGGGCATCCCTCCGACAAACAGGCCACCGTGTTATTATGTGGTTCTCTGCAGGACTTCTCTGTCTCTCTTAAACCCATTTGTAACAGAAAAGAGATTCAATAAACCCGAGGTGTGGAAATCCAACTTTTCCAGCCCAGCGTACAGATAGTGATCGTTCGACTTAGAGAAATGCAACAAAGCGAACCATTGCTGTTTCTTGCCTTCAGTTTTCTCAGAAACAAGTTTTTCTTGTTTTGTTTTTTTTCTGGAAAACCCTATTCCTCCCTCTGCCACAATGTGCTGACAGAAGCAGTTATCACGGCTCCCAATAATGTGAGCGTTTCCACTGGTGAGCACAATGAAAGGCTTTGGGAAGTCTTGTCAAATCCATTTATTTTACAACAGTAGGCTATAATGGAGAAGACACAATAGGATTTTTCATTCCCCGGTTCTATAGTAGAATTCATTATTTCTTTGAATTTGGCCTAGTTTTTATACAAAATGTAGTAATTGACAGTCAAGGTTATTTTGGCAATTCATATAACAATTTTAGTGCATTCCCGAGCAGTTTAAACATCACTACCATAAAAGCAAAGTAGGTTTTTGTTGAGTGGATCTATTTTGAGTTGAGGCTTTCTGTTTGATTTGATTAGATGGAAAAATCTATTTAGGAATATGTTCTGTCTGTTGGACCACTTCCAGGCTGGTGCAGTTCCAACATCATGAAAAATTATTTGCACTAAAAATATTTCTCCCATGTTCAGCATTAAATTTAAAAAGGCCCATGTATTTATGTTTGATCCTAAGAAAATGGAAGCTAGATTGCAGAGATTTAATTTGACACTTTCGAACAATTATGAATTCTTTTAGGAATCACCTTGTATAAACAATTAGGTATTCATCCTGCAATTACCAAATATAGCTGTGATTACAGCTTGAATTTCTAGCATGCATACTGTTTACCATACACATAATTTGCCAATACAAGCCAATTCTTATGTCTAACAATAAAACAAAAGCCAGCAAGTTATCACCATGTTGGAATAATGCTTCACTATTCTTGGCATTTTACCTATGAGCCAAACAGGGCCATATGCTATATGCTGAATGTAGTGACTGTATCAAACATTTAAAGTGCATCTTTGTGCTGTCATGTGTATTCTTTTCCACTGTACATGCTGACAGAGAAAGAAGCCAAACAGCCCTGAGCTCAGCTCGTTAGGATAACTCTGTGTTGTGCCCTGTCAGGCTAACTCTGCCAAGGTAAGATGTTCATCTCCTCAGAGAAAGGAAGAGACAGCACAGAGGTTTGAGGGTAGTGCTTTTGTGTGCGAGTAGAAATAGGCAAAGTAACAATAGACGTGATATAAAAAGCTTCAAAAGAGAATCACCTTTTTTGGGTGATGTGAGCCATGGCGCCATTATTCAGCTGAAGGACTGAGCTCAAGTGCCCTTGAGAAAAACATTGAATCCTCTACAGTTCCAGGGTCGCTGCTTTTCAGCTAATGTTGACCCTTGACCTGTAAGCTATGAGAGAGTTTCCATAAATGCAATCAACAAAGTATCAAATTACATTACAGTAAATGTTTTAATGCCTCTAGGCAAATAGGATTTATTACGTGAACATGTGTCTATAAAGTAGTCAAACATTTTGTAAATTGCTAAATTTCTTGTTTGTTTGAATTCAGTCTGTTGAGCCCTGCAACACAAAGGTCTCCTCAGTCAAACACTAAAAGTAATGACCTGCACCCCACCCACCTCTTAGAAAGGTGTGTGCATGCAACTTTACATTCATATTCATGCATTAGACTGGGTGACAGCAGGAATAAATGACCAACTGGAGCATTAGCCATTGCAGACCCCCTTGGCACCTATTAAAGCACATAGTTATAAGCTGACCTTGCTGACATTTTACATGTAGATGTATTCTGCTCCTGTCTTATATATTGATTGACCCAAAGATCTGCGGAGGCCACTGTAAGGGACTGTCATTAAGGCAACAGAAAATTATTTTTTTTATTTGTGTGTGTTTTCAATTCAAGATTAATTGAATTGAAAAAATTGGAGGCCATTTGGGGGTGCAATTCTGTATGCAGTTTGTGTATTGAGGAAATATTGTAAGGGAAGATGACCTTACTAAACTAAGCAGAAAGACCCTGTGTCACTGCTGCAATCTTGCAGTCCAGATCCTCAGTTGGTTTCCATTAGTTACCCCATAATGAATACTGAGCTGTGGTCTTTTTCTCACTCACTGACTCCTAATGAGAATATTCTGAAACTGAAAAAGGTGCAATCTCTATGACGAAAAGGGGGTTTGTTCTATTCTCCCCGCTGTGTCATTAGTGTGGTGAAGTGAAAATGTCTTGGGTGCGTTGTATGTAATCTCTGATGTGCCATGGTCCAGTGGCACTGACTTCCTCTAGTAAATGAAGGCCCACTGGCAGTAACGGTTGTACAGTATATTCAGCTATTTGTATTGGATTTAAAAATGAAACAGACAATACAATGAACTGTTTCCAAACAAATGAATTATAGATGACAAAACTCCACTGGATGCAGTCCATGGTTAACATGAAAATCCTCTTTTTTTACTACATGCACAATAACCTATTCTATTATGTAATATATGTACATATGTAGTAGGCTATATGGGGATATGGGATATTGAATTACCAGATCATACTTCAGCTAAGTGTTATGTAATACAGTATAAATAACATTACAGCTATAAGTTATACATATTCATTAGATATATAATGAATGTGACCTATAATACTGTGCAAATAAGTGTTTTTAAAAAATGTATAAATGTTGGTGCCGTCTTAATTCATATATACGTGCTGCATATCTGCATATAGTATGTATGTTCACTTAACATGGCAATGTTTTTATAGGATTGACTTAATATTTTTAATGTTAGATGTTAGCTTCTCTGTACTAGGTTCAAGCAATTTGGTCACATTGGTTTGTGAGATTTGGACAATAAATTGCCCTACAATTGGACAAATCAGTTCTGCTATGAAGGATATTGTGCGTGAGTAAGCTGGAGGATTGTAAAGCACTTTCTGTTTCAACCAAGCCCCACAATCTATTTTGTCATGCATGTCTCCTGTGATTGTTTTGTATTATGTGCTGCTAAATATACCCTTTTAAATACATTTCAGTGTAATTTTGCCACATGTACAATTTGACTATGGATGCTGCTTTTATTTTTGTGGAATACAAATCATTTCATTTATTTGTTTGACACACTGCTGCAGTAAAGGCGACTGACAACCTAGCAACAGCAGGGTTTGAGTATGGAAGGGAATGGCATGTTTGCTTGTGACAATAAGGACTTGCACACACATTCTTCCAATGCTGACTGAGCCACGCCTCCCCTCCAGCAGTCGGTCAAAGGTGTCTCACATCGTTAGAACTGCAGCTCTGTACAAAACAAAAAAAGTTCAAAGTGGAGTGAATGTATGAACCGTTACACCCAGACTAATCACATTCTCACATGCAGCAGATCTGCTATCAACTACTACCTAGAGTTTGCTAGAATTTATTACCCCTCTTGCTTGGAATGGAGGTGCGCACATCCGCTTGTCTATACAGATAAAGGCATCTTTGTCTACAACCTTTCACAGTCGAAGCCTGTTTCATGCCCCTGCCATTCTCCTCGCAGCAGCCAACACCAGCAATCCCAGCCTGGAGGGAGTTGTTTATTTGAAGGAGGCGGTCGATGGCACAGATTGCCCAGTGAGGCTGTAATTACACTGAAATCTAAAATGGCAGCACTTGGAAATGGATGAACTGGTCAATAAGTCACACTGCAGCCTTCCAGTGTGAACCCTGTGTTCACACATGTGGTAATTTTCGCTCCTCTGTGCAATTAATGCTCACAGAGAGTAGACAGCAACAATTGATTGTTATGGTGTTAACTGAGATATAAAGTTGTCTTAGAAATCAATATAAGGGTGTGTGTGTGTGTGTGTGTCATGGCTATTGGTCATATTTCCCTGGCTGTTTATTTGAGCAGGAAGTTAATTGGGTATTAAGGTTTGTGTAGTTTTGTCCTTCCTATTTTTTGTGTGGTATCGGAGAGATGACAGAGGGCAGTCAAATTTGTTTTGCTCAACATCAACACGCTCTTCTGGGAATGTGCTTGATCTTTACCAGCAGTAGTATCATATAGTTTTACTTTAAATATGATATTTTATGTTAGTAAACACAAAAGATGTTTGTAACCATTTCTGATAAAGAACCTTAAAGCTGCAAACTTGTCAGCAAATTCAAAGTACAGCTAAGTTTACGGAGTGTGTAAGTGTGACTTTATTTCACTTTGTTGTTCTTAGTATGCAGCATAGAGGTCAACTGGCCATAAAACGGCCATAAATGTAGAGCTGCAACGAAGGATGATCTTTATTATTGATTAAACTGTCCGTTTTTTTTGTTCAATTCTTCAATTCATCACTTTATCTATTAGATGTCAGAATATAGCGAAAAGGAGCCCTAATAGGTTTCCAGAGCTCAACGTTATGCCTGTTCTGTCCAACTAACAGTCAAAAACCCAATGTATTTTGAATTAGGAAAAGTAGCCTGTGAATGTTGAAATTTTTTCTGGATAAACAACTTAAAGTATTAATAAATTATCTGAATAGTTGTTGTTTGTTTTCTGTTAATTAACCAATGGATTAATTGACTATTTCAGCACTACATTAATGTGAATACATTAGTTAATTAAGTTAGAAGGAAATGGGATTGCCAATAATAAATTGCCATTGTTATTGTTATTGCTGTGATTGGAGACGTTCTCCAATCTGTTTCGTCTATGTGCTTGTTTTTCTAACTGCTTGTATGTTTTTTATGATGTATGTTGTGCCAAAGACAAATATACATAAAGATATATTTTATTCCATATATATCACAGCAAATGGGCTGTTGTGTTTCACCAATATGTGTTAAAACACATAATGGCTTTCAGTTTTAATAATGGTCCTGGTAAAATTCCTTTTTAGTTCAGGGGGATGCAGGTACACAGACAAATTCTCACAAGTACACAAACATGGATTTGAATGGCTCGTTGATTGGCCTCACATGACTTCTCCAGGCACCAATTACTGCGACTGCATAACACTGCGTCCGTGTGCCGAATGGTGCAGGCCAGCAAAACAGGGCACTGATGTCACCACCCAGCAATGGCCTTCCATTCCACTTTGTCTTCACTCCTCCTCCTCCTCCTCCTCCTTTTTTCTCATCACTGAAGACAACTGGGACAAAATCTGCCTCCCAGATACAAACGTTGTGTGGAAAGAACGTTTCTTTTTCGCCACTCTCTGGTCTCTCTCTCTGTCTGTCTCTCTAGATCGCCCTCTTTCTGTCTCTTTTGCTTTCTCTGGGCCTGCCATATATTCTCAAACAGCATGTTCTAATTGGTGATGAAATCTTATGGAAGCCTAAATGCCAAGAGAGCTACAAAAATCTAGGACAGAACTTGGGCTTTAACTTTATCTGGAAAAAAACCCCTCAGAATTGTTTTAAATGGCATCTTATAATCCTAAACTAACGGCAAAGCTTGTGAAGACTTTTTCTTAATAAACTCAATCAGTTGTTCAGATTTTTAGGGGACACATGCCCCCCATCAGAACTCCTTCAGACTTAATTTTCAGTATTGTACAGTAAGTCCCATGAGAGTGTGAATGCATGCATTATGATTTTAATGAGTTTAGCAGTCATCCGTGGCATATACACATAGTCTCTGTGGTTTGAACCTTCTTATTATTCATGACTTCTTGGTAATTGTGATTATGCTTTGTTTCTGCACAAATTGGATACCACTATCATCTAACTGTATGAAACAATGAATTCAAACCCGTATGACGTGAATATGTAAAATTTAACCTTTTAGTCATAATTGTTTAATTAAAAGTTTTTATGTGCGTCAGACTGAGACAGCCTTGAGAAAACCTGGATCTTTACCAAGCGACCATTAAACTAGTTTCTTTTTAGATATCACTTTACTCTCCTCCAGGCTTGACAAAGCGCCTTTCACCCTGGTCGACCTTGTCCTTGTATCTCGGCTACTTAACCGCCACCAGCACATTGTTACAGGAGCACAGATGTCTGTTGAAATGGCTCGAGGGCGAAGCGAGAGCGCCTCATGAAATGAAAAGAGTTATTTATTTATTTGCTTGTTTATTTATTTTCTCTGTCACTGCCATGCCGTCTAAGAGTGGGACATGGCAGCAGTGGCCCCAGGGAGGGGACCAAGATTTGTGAGCAAGGATGCTTGAATGGAGAGTGCAGAGTGGAGGCTGCTTCATGTCTGATCTGTTTTGCACTGAATACAGTATATCTGAAGAAGCAAGACATTTAAGAAAAGGTGTCATTTGTATGATGCATTTAGAGTCTAAATGATGTAACCGTAGGAGCACAGCATGCCGTGTGAAGAGAGGGATGTAGATTGACAGTGTTATAATATACCAGCGCAATAACCATATTAGCAAAACAATACAGCACATCATTATAAGAAAGTAAGATGTACTTCTTCATATCTTTCCTTTTGTCAACTGTCCAGTCCACTTCATCTACATATGTAAGGAAGGCTCTGGCAAGGAGGAAGGAGCAGCAGATGGTACTGTCACCTGGAGTGCATGTGTAATGATAGATGGCCACCTGTGCTGGGTTCCTCTCACAAAACAAGTTTGGGCTCTGTATTATGTGTTACATATTGGAACTGTGAGTGAAATTGGCTACAGCTGCTCCAGTGTGCTCTTTCAAGTTGCTAAGGAGATTACCGAGCCAAATCTAGTAGAGCTGTTGATCAAACGTGTCTGCTGTGTAGAAATACACATACTTAAAAATCACTTTAATCTCAGCGCTAAAGGGATAATCCCCATAAAGTGATGCTGCATTCACAAGTTTGCATACAAACTTGTCTATGGAAACTTCCAGACATCTATTTCCTTAATTCTACTGTAATTTAACCACAGCGCTGTGTTCATCTTTTCCATGTATTGTGGGAGCATCACCATCAGAGGACCAGAGGATTTTGTTTTCAGTAATCTAGCAACCGCAATTGTGCAAACCATACAGTAGTCTTCAGTAGTTTGTAACTTAATTCTTGGCAAAACAGCATCCTCTCTCATCCTGAAAACGTGCCCAGACATCATTAGAGACATCAGAACAGGCACAGAACCTAAACATCTCATTATGCACACTTGTTTGAGCTTGATTTGGGATTCAGGGTAGGGTGGCAGTGGGGTGGAATGGTGAGGGGACTTGACAAATTATAGGCCAATAGCTTCTCTCATTAATTTAATATGAGAGGTCTTCTCCTTCTGACATTTGCTCTGCTACGCTGAAACGCTCAATATTTTAAAACATTTTGGCAGCTTTGGGGAGATATTAGAATAGTTAAAAGTCCCTATAATTTGCTCTAGATGTTTCCCTTGTGGACCAGTATGCATTATCCGACAGAAATATACTGGCATCATGGCTGAGAGTGACTGATAAGGATATATATGTTGCATCTTAAAGCAATACTTTCAGGATAAGGGGTTGACTGGAGCATCTATGATAGTGTGTGCATACATGCTCAATGAGATAAATATCCAAATATCCATCTGACAAAGAAAATAAGCCCATACACTGCTCTAAAACCTCAGTGCTCCAACAAAAGAAACCGCACATCGTATATCCTGCTCTCCTTCCAGCCTCCCGTTATTGTCTCTCCCTAGTAACGGGGTGGGGGGTGTGGGGTCCTTAGAGAGCTGTCATCCATTGCCATCCATTATCTCTCTGGCTAGCCGTGGATGGCTGAGCACCGTCAGCCTGTGGAGCACAGTGGGACTTGGGGTTAGAAGGGCTCCCAGTCAAGACAGCTCTCTCGCACTACTGTAAGCCTCCCGGGCCTCCCAGCGGACGGCACCACGCTGCTGAAAAGACGACATCTAACCCACCTCTCCTTCCACCCCCCCCTCCTCCGACTACCCCACAAAGAGCAGTTAACACACTGTGGAGCCAGTCGGCCTCTGTTCACTAAGCAGCAGACTTTTGTGAAATTATGGTCCTGTTTCAAGTTCATTTCAGTTCACCTAGCTGGAAGATGTCATTTTCTTAGAAGCACTGTTTTATCCACAGCCAGAATTACTATATTCCACTGCTGTATGATTTTTACATTAGCAGGGTTTGTTTTAGCTGACAGGTTCTGAGTTGTGTTTATATTTCTCAGGCATCACTGCCAAGTGAGTGGAATCAAGCATTCTGTTCTCTGTGCACGGATCAGTTGAAATGTAGGTTGTGGCATCATCTTGGATGTTACTTGTGCTTAAATGGATTTGAAGACTGCATCGACCAAGAAACAGTCATAACTTGTTTGGCTGTTTAGCTCCATTGAGTTTTTATTATCTCGAGGCGATGTTAAGATAATGCCAAAGCACAGCAATCCTATCATTTCACTATTAAATAAACCGTTTGTATCTCTACAGTTATTATGCCTCATTGTAATTACTGCACAGCCAAAATAATTTTCCACGGAAAACCCCTTCAGGATTTTAATGAAGTGAGCGGCACTCCTGGGAGTGGAAGACTGGATGCAGCAAGGAATGCATGATTAATCCTTAAAAATGCCTCTGGAATGCACCTCCTTGGTCTCGATCCAGTTTCGGATCAAAGAACCAGAGAAAAAAAGAACAGTGTACTAGTCCCAGCAGTGTTATTGCCTTTGATATGATTAATCATTTAATGGCTGCGATACGGCACGTCTTAGTGTTTCTCATAAATCATCATGTTTTTGCTGCTTGGGTTATACTATTAATTATAAAGTTATTATATTGGTAAGATCATTGGTAATCATGTAATGATATTGTTTTGGTGGAATTTTTAATTTGTGGTCACGAAAGTCATTGGTTCAGTGGTTGAAAAACTGAACAGATCTGGCTTAATATGATATTAATACAACTATTATTGTATGTTAGTTAATAGTTCATTATAGGTTTGGGATCCAAAGGGTGTTTTGCACATAATTTCATGTAGAACATATTAATTATTAGAATTTATTTTATAGAGAATCACATTTGTGCAAAATGCATCTTGGATTTTAAGAAGATGTAATTTGTCATTCTTTGTAATCAGACATTCCCTTTGTTCAATGTTTTGGTATCTTTAACATGTAGCTTTTCCTCTTCAGAGGGAACTCTTGAGTCATCAACATCTGCCCCAAAGATCAGAGCTTTGAACTGAGAGCAAAATGCAGAGTAAAAGGAATGGCAATGAAATATTCATCCGGAGCAAGATGACTTGAGATTGGAAGTTTGGGAAATATGTCCAAAAGTTAGCAGTGTAAATTAATCTTACAAGTTCCTCACAAGACTTGCTCCACTTGACATTTTAAGTGGGTCAGCCAGACAAATAGGAAAATGCTTGGTGCAGTACTTTGACGGTTTATATTTACTCTATGATCTGGTCATGGCAATAAATGCTTTTATAGCGTAGAGAAAATGCAAGAGAGAGTGCACAAATAACCTTTTAAAGTTCTGTATGGTTCTAATTTCTTCCTCCTGCATATTCAGTCGGCTCACACTGTCCCACAATGCACTCCTCCTCTTGCCGTGCAGAGGTTTTACAACAGTCCAGTCTAATAACTGCAGTGTTGTATGTCAACAATCAGCAACCTTTTGGAAAAGGTCTTTAGGCTTTTGTTGCCCTCCGTTATAATTATATCCAGTGTTTATTGGCATGTCTTATTTGCTTAGTCTCTCTCGCTCTCTCACTCTCTCTCTCTCACACACACACACACACACACACACACACACACACACACACAAAAAAAAAAAACAAAACGCACGTCACAAGCTCTGTAAAGTTGTGTTCACGCCATGACTAGCTTGACTGAATGTTTGCTGGTTTCTGGCTCCAGTTTTTGTGGATGGTGTAAGAGGCATCTAGCGTTCACAGCATTTGGGCCAAGAAGGACGAGCTGCCTTTATCTACTGTTCTTTTTGCTTTCCATTACATTACATTGTTTTGAGGAGTTGTCATAGCAAGTTAGCGAGCATGAATTAAGTAGCATTAAACAAAAATAAAGACACAAATCATTACAGTGACTTCAGAGTTAACAATGACCCTAACAATGGCCACAGCTGTTGTATGAACTTTGTTTATGAGACCCGGGAAGGTTTTCATCACTAACTGATCTATTTCACATTTATGATGCTGAACTATTGTTCATGAAACAAAGTCGCATCTGCAGGGTCAAAAGGACACATCAAAAGAACCTGAACTGTACTTTGGTAACCTCATCATACCAAAAGTCATTTGAAACGTCTTGATCCTTGCACTGGTCATATTGAGAACATAATGTAAGTTAATTTCCTTTTATCCTCAACCTTGGCTTTGAACTGTTTGGAGTGTTATGCCCTGAGTGTACTGTCTGTGTGACTTTATATGTCAGACACAGACATGCACATATAGGTATGTAGACCTCCAGCAGCCAGGTGAATCACAAACCACAGCCATCGCTCTGTCCTCACTATTAAAGACAAACACACTTGCACAAGCAGGCTCATACGGTCCAAACACATGCTAATTGATTGCTCATCTGAATCTGTCTGAACTGCTGCAAAATACTGACTGATTTATTTTTTCCAGAGTACAGTTGCAGTGCGCTCATCCACATGTAGCTAATGTGCTCGCACACAAACATTAGCAGTGTCACATAAATCAAGCATCTGTGTGTAATTGCCCTCCTAATGGCATGGGATCGTATCGATTTATGAAACTAAGTGGACGTCTCATTTCAGACTCAGCTAAATAGAGTTTTAATGACTCCCTTCATCTGTGGTCCTATTGTGTAGCTCTGTATTCTTCAAATAAAAAAAATCTTTAGAGCCATGTAAGGCTACCACAAAATAATATTGAGCCACACACACACACACAGTTTTGTCTATCAGGTGATATGGCTGCCAACATTTCCTGTTGCAGCCAGATCCAAGCTTGTCAAGCTTATAGCAGTCTGGAGAAACCAAAGCACAAAAATAATTTAGAAAAAGGTGCCAAAGAAATCTTACCAAGTAATTTTTGTCTGTAATTAATTTATACAAACATTCTTTTCTTCCAGGGAGAATATTTTAACCTGATTGTAACAGGAATAACCCTGCTTTAGAATATTTGTATCATGAAACAAGAACCAAAAAATAATGCCCAAACAAAAGTTGCTGTCTCTGGAGGCAACAATTTCCAAACTAAAAGCCCATTGAATTGCGGTCTTGGACTTTTCTAAAGACTCTGTTATCCTAATTTTTGGATGAGATTTTCTCTCGACCTCCTTGTGCTGACTGGGAATTTGATTGGAACAAAGTATTGTTTTTTTGTGCTGCACCCAGCTTTTCTGAGACTGGGAACGATGTGTAGATAAGGCCAGTAAGGCTTTTGGCTCTGAGGAGTTGTGTTGACTATGCTGTTAACCACAACCCCTCCTCACTTAGTCATCCTCTCATGCTGATATTTCACATCCCTTCTATCGACAGTAAAGTTGACTTGAAAGGATTTCTGGGGCTGTTGTGGTTGCTGTCTGCTCACGGAAGAGATGACAGGACTCCAAGTTTGTTCCAGGCAGCGATTTAAGGAATTTCACACCTTTTGACCGCAGTTCATCCATTACACTGTGACAGCTTGATGAATGTGTCAGGCAGTTTAATTAGACTTCGTATTCTTAATATCACCTCCTTGTTTGACGATGCTATTACCTCAGCGGGTGATTTGATGTGATTATTCCCCCGCTTTGATAAGGCAATGTGATGAAATGTTATTTCTCACACGAGTGCAGTGGGTAACAAGCATTCCCACAAGATGGATCATTGATCACGGCCTTCACTTTATGACTGAACTGATTTCAGTCGGTTGCGATTCAGTAAAGGCTGCAGGGGCTCAGAGCTGCAAGCCTCTCTTCCACTTGTCCAACATTCTTGGCCCGCAGTAAAGTGATAGACAGGCAGCTGGTCCCTGACTTGTCAAACATTTATCATTAGCTTCTTTTTCACCAGTATGCTGATGTTACTGGGGTAAAAAAAACAATCCACTGGTGCATGTGACAGCAAAGATTCAGTGTGGTGGAAAAAAATAGACAAACACCCCACTCGTTTGTTTGTGCAAGGCCTACGCTTGTGTAGTCGTTCGGTTGATCTTCATAGCGCCGTAGAGTCTTCTTAGTGTTTAATATAGTCTTGATTTTGAAAGCACTACGCATGATGTCCTTGTTTTGGCTTCAATCAAACAGAATCACGCTGAAGCTATTTTTAAGACTTTCTACAGTGATTCAGATGAAAACTCGCAGATCCAAGATGTGTTGACAGTAGTTGATCCTGCTATCAAATGGCTACACTGCCATTAAAACATGTGTATGCGTGCATACATGTTGAAGTGAGCGTTCTTTTATTCGCAGGGAGCCAGTATCTGACAGCTGAAAGCACTGCTGCCTGGCTGGGGTCGCACATCAGTGCAGATGCTGCCTGAAAGAGTCTGAGTTTTTTTGGGACGGCGCCTCTTCTTTGATGTGTCACTGTTCCAGGCTGAACATGATGGGCCTTGTCTTCCTCCACCTCATCTCAAACCACCCTTCTTTATCACAAAGCCCCATGCTGGGAACAAAAAAACCCCCAACTAATTATCCAGCTACTGCTGTTGAAACAAAGGGGTGATGAGAGAAGTGGCCTGTCTGTGATATTGTTTTTGTCATGAGCGGATGCGATGTAGTAATAAAAGAGATTACTGACTGTTTTGCAGGTCTCTTGGAAAGAAGTAGTGCTTTTTGAGTGTGTTGCAGTTGTTATGACAGCAGAGATGTAACCTTGGGATAAATGTAATTGTTTGTTGACGCAGCAGGCATTTTAAAACCTGAGCTGCGAGACGGTTAAGACCTTGAAGGACAAAAAGATGTGTTAAAGCCGTAATAGGATAAACCAGACATCCGGACGGCATTCTCTTTCCTAGATACCCAACACACTCACATGCGCACCCACAAATCCAAACAATCAAATGCACACATACTTGATGTTTCATTTACATTCCCACTAACACTTACAAACATCCACGCACGCTTGCCCGACACACATCGTTGCCCCTGCAAAGTTCCCACACACATCCATCACTTGTCAGGACAGAGTGAGTGTGAGATGATGATGGATGGTTGGATGTTTCCACAGAGCAGAGCAGAGGAAGCGAGTGTGTATGCACATGTATTCTGTGTTGCTAGAGAGGTTCGCTGGTTTTGCCTCAGGTGTTCTCTCCAACCCAGAGGTTAATTGTCAGAGTCAGTGAGCATGAAAAAGTCGTGTAAAAGTCAGATGTGTAAGCTTGCCGTTATATATGACAGCTCAGCTGCATGAGGGAGGACTGTTTTTATGTAAAATGACACCCGTCTGACACGGGACTGTAACTGAGAGGACCATCTCATCCACTCCAGTGTAAGTAATCTGGATTCACCTTGTTTGCTCAGATTTTGTTTTGATGTCAAGCATGTCTCTTCACATAGAAGGTTATAAATCAAAATGAATGCGGGAAAGACAGAACTTTCCTCTAGTCTGCTCTAAGTAAAACTGGAGTCACCAACAATGACCTTTTTACCACCTCTACTGCTGCTGACCAGCATACATCCAGTTGCATCATTTTCAGGGTTTCTTGAAACATATTACAGTGGAGGCAGGCATCAGCATCTGAAATAAAGACCGCCTCTGCTAACAGCATAAGAATTCTTTACACTATTTTTGATATAAAGCAAGCTTCAGGGAATGGGTGTTCAGGCAGAGTGTCAAACTCAAGTTTCTCTTCTCAGCACTCTTATATGAAAAGTTTTCCAGCTCAGTTTGGTTCAGAGAATAAGAACACAAAGCCATAAACAAGAGAATTTCAAGTTGTGTTCAGGTGAACCCAGGTTCACTTCTTGTTTTCATTTTTTCCACACTATTTGTCTCATGAGGTGCAGCAGTTGTGTCGGGGTGTTGAGGTGTGAAGGTCATTCTGACAGTGTACCCCTCCCTTTGTGCCAGGAACCACAGTACTTTTCTCTTGCCCGGCGTAGCCCACAGCACCGCTCTGCAGGTGCCAGCCTGCAACCAGCGTGACCCCGGGTGAGGCCGTGGTCGCACGCCGCTTGGCGCTGCCCCTTTTTCCACCTTACACAGACACGGCTTCTGCTGGCGCCGCCATATGTTTTGCCATCGACTGTCATACATAGAGGGCAAAGGTGAGATATGCCCAGCGGTATCGTCCTGGCAGAGTGCTCCACCCCATCAGGGGTGCGCACACGCTGTGACACATTTCCTGGTGCGGCGATATATTTTGACAGTAGAATATGTGTAGGTATTTAACTGTGGAAATTCAGACTCACAATATAATGCCCCTTAAGCCTTGTTTGTCTTTATAAAATAAATCTTTTTAGCTATTTTTTATTTTGTCTTTACTCTTTTTTTTTTACACTTTTTTTGTTGTTCTCCTCCCCTCCTCGCACTTTAATCCGGTGATTAAACAACTTCACACAGTTAGGAGTGAGAGTGTGGCCACAGATATGGAGGTAATGTTTCCTGTTGAATTAACTGTCCTTGGTGCTTCAGCTTCCTGCTTCCTGTCTTTGGGAAAATAGGACAGTGCTGTGGTGCCCTGTGGAGAGAAAACAGAGAAACTCAGTGGAAGCCTGGGGAAAAGGGGATACTTGCTATTGTAGAACACAGCACCGACAATTTTTCACTCATGAGCACAAACATTAGTTTATGGTTCCATTATTTCAAACATTGTGAGGTTAAATACACTTGCTGATGGATGTCCATGACCTATGCCCTCGGTGCAGCTTGCCTGTGGTGTTTGGAAATTTCAGCTCCTTTTCAACATTCCTCTGAGCTCATGGCTTTATGTTGGAGGTATGTCTACAGCATGTATGAGGATTCCATCCATACTATAGGCTATGTGCAGAAATAGTATGTTTTATTTATTTTTCTATAATCCACAGCATTATATATGCTGTTATGTGGTTTTCTTAATGTTGCCCTTACATATTGTATCACAGTTCCTCCCTTTATATTTGATAAAAGCTCAGCCTTTGCAGCTTGGTGAGAAAAGTTTCCAAGCGAAAACATATCATAACATAACAGTTACTTTTCTTCCTCAGATAGAAGTTTTGAACTTGAAACACAGTTGGCCAGTCACAGCCCGAAGCTGAAATTCAGCTTTGGACAGAAACCAGCCGCTCGTCTGCTCTCTCAGTTGCTGCTCTCTCACAGATGTTATGCAGCATTTCAGCAAAACATAATTTTGAGCCCGAGCTGTGTTTAAAGATGGACTTAATCCTACATGCTAGTGTGCCACTACAATTGAATAATTACTGTCTCTCTCCACATGTGTGTATGTCTGTTTGTAAATGATAAATTGTACTGTCTGTAAAGAAGCATAATGGTTGCTCTTATTTCTCATGCAGCTGTTACTATAGTGACATAGAAAGTGACTTTATACATTCAGCATGTGTTGGATTACCTGTGGAAAGCCTCAGAGACCATCACCGCTGTGACCTGTGAGGAATCTATAGAGGAAAAAATATCTGTCCACACTGAAAACCCACTTCACACGAGGGCCTTCAGCAAAATAGCAGTCCATGCATTTAAATAGGAATATTATTATAATGACAGACCGGCACATTAAGTGTGTGAGTATGTGTGTACATCTGAGTGTGTCCCATTGGTTTTGGAGACGGGCGGGGTTTAGGCCGTAAAGCATGGCAACACTCTGACAGGTTTGAGAGTCCTGGTAGAGAGACAAGCCCGAACAAATTGACCTCATGGCTTGATCTTTATGTTAATGCCAGAGAATTTATTATCAGCCAGTTTGGGCCTCGGGGGCACCACTACTGATGGAAATTTATGTGAGTCTAAGTAGGATGACTGAATGAGAGTGGTGATACATTTATTCTTCTCTATTCTGTTCCCGTCAGCAAAAAACGCAGGAGATCATTAGTGACTGAGCGGGATGGACTGTCTTTCAAAGAGGGTTCCAGAAAAATTTGTGTAGGAGGTGTACTGTAGGTGTGTCTGATGAAACAAAAGGGAGACGTGAGTGTGGGCTATTTGAGTGCTGCCAGTCAATCATGTCATCCATTAACTAGAGAGCAGCAGCAGAGCTGTAAACCAATGGTTGCCACGTCTTTGGATCTGTAAAAAATTGAGGCGTTGATTCATTAAATATACTGCAAATTAGTGTTTGGGACATTTTGCATCACTGCATGTTTTCAGTTTAGAGGGGTATTTAATGATGTACACATTAGCTCAGCTGCATTTGATTTAAGTGCACTTTCTGCTGCCATTTAAGACCCGTTACTGGGCTGTTTTGACCTGTGTACTTATTTGGTCAAAATTGAATTACCAAAAAGGAGAGATTTAGTTTTTATTTATCTTTTTGCAGTGACAGCAGCCCCTGCAATAATGTTCTCCAGGGGTATGGACTTTTGGCCCTGGTTGACAATGTTTATATATCGAATATATTTGAAATCTATTTAATTTTAATTTAATTACTTTATATCAACTGACATTGTCAGCCATTGCTTAGTCCCATCTGGACTCATTAAAGATAGACAGCAAACTCTAGTAAGATCCCCTTCCGTCTTGACAATAGAAGTTCAGAAGGCGCTGAAAAAACATGAACGGAAATTCACGTCTAGTAGGAATCCCTGCTGACCTTAGCAAGCTAGGCTAACTAGCTTCCCCTTTCCTAGTGGAATACAAACTTAAAATGAAAAAAACAACGTGTCCTTTCAGGTATTTTATGTTGTCATGGACAAATGGCTTAAATGGCTTGCTTAGAAGGGAAAAAAACATCTGTTGTCTTGAACTGGCTCAAGGTTCAGACAGAAAAGAAGAACACACATATGGTTTGAATCAAAAGAAAATGTTCTATGTAAGTATTTACATTAATCAATAAAGCAGTATTGTGTGGAAAATAGTAGTTGTGTGCAGGTATAAGTTGGCAAGATGTCTCCTAGCAACACCAACCCATAGAAGTCAGTCACCCGCCACCATGGGAACCGCCCAGCCAGAGGCTTGAAGCTTAGACACTGTTTCCATGAATATGACCAAAAACATTTAAAAAAAAAAAAATACTTTTCTGAAAAGTGTGCACAATAGCTATAGTATCATCACAATTTATTATTTACTTCCCCGTAAAGTGAGACTTACATTTAGTTTGACTTGAATGCTTAACTTGCGAATGTCTGGAAAGTAATGAAGCACAAAAAAGTATATGTTCTTTGCTGCTTAGTTTAAAACATAGTTTTCAGTATATGCACTCTGATTTACAAAATAAGGTATGGAGGAGAAAATAGTTAAATACTGCAACCTCAAAAAAAATCAATTAACTCTAAGAATAGCTTCCAGACTTGAAAGCAGATTGTTCTCGCATTCTCCCCTGACATAGCTCCCAAAGCTTGATACATGATAGAAACAACCTCTAAGATTAAGACTATAATAGTTTGGCAGATTTTGGTCTTGGCCAAAACACAAGACAGATTTTGTTTTAGCGCAAAATAACCCCCTCAAATCTATTTTGGTTAAAAGAAATGTTGTGAAAATGTGTTTCCTCAGAGGAATAGTTTGAAAACCTCAACTGTACGCTACTGGGGCCTGAGCCAAGTCCAACTGCAGTTCAGTATAGACCTCCATGCTCCAGCCAGCAGGCTGTAGAGAACATTCAGTGGACAGGGAGTAATAACTTAGTATGTTATTGCAAACAGAAGGTCATATTTCTCCTGGTGATAAGTCTTGCTGAGGACAGCTCCTATAAAGAGTGGCACAAAAAGAGTGAAGCAATTAAATGAAAGGTTTTTCTTGAATATGGGCCTACCCACACTGACAGCATGAAATTGTTAGCTGTAACTGAGCAAGCGCCTCAAGCAGTTTACCTCCGCAGAGTGCATGGGAATTTAATTTATTTTCATTCACTTTGGTAAACGGATCACAGTAGCTTTGCGATGTGTCATTTGGCTGTCTGAGTGGATTCAGTGACATCTGCATGTCTGTATAACTCAAAACAGCGATACCTCATTAGGTATTTGATGTTGTCTCATACTGCGCCTGGCCCTGTTACTACACTTCACCCAACTCTGTTCCAACCACTTATAAAATGTGGGGAGTATTTTGCTTGTCAGCTGTCCCGGGGCTTGAGATGGGACTGAAAGCAGAGGGGTACAGTAAAAGGTTTTTTAAATAGTTGTGTCAAATACTGAACTCCTGTTGAACTCCTGTTCAAAATGCAGTTCTCAGTCCGGACTATTGGCACACCTGACTTCAGAGTAATTGCTGCAGTTAACTTAAATCAATTAGCAATCCCAAGCATCATTAGCTGCTTATACTTTGCAGCCAACACCATCACTAATTCAAAACACAGCATTCATTGTTAATGCTTGGGTAATGATTGTTTAATTGTCTTAATGATATAGTAGGATGTTGATCAAGTGACTTCAAGGATACTGAATTTAGGTATTTGTTCTGATATGTGACTTTTTTTTTTGTTTCTTTCTTCCATGTGGATCCTGCCTGTGATGACTCCTCTTCTTCATTGTGTTCAGGTAAGAATAAATTCCTAAAATCCTTCCTCCTTGCCATGCCCTTCTTTGCCTTTTGTCTTGCATTCAGACAGATGTGCAACAGCAGCTACAACAGAAACATGGGTGTGATTGTTTTCATTGTTCCTTTGTTATTACCTCACATGTGCTCCAACGCTGAATGGTCGTATCACAATACGGCTAACGTGATTCATTGAACCTAATTTTGTCGAGCGCCGCTATGCCTCACTGCCTTTTGGGAGTGCAGCGAGGGAAAGACGAGGATGTTTCTGCTGAATTTCACCACGGAACCAAATGAATTCCTACAACTTACATTCATTTCAGCATTCGTCCGCACACATTTAGACAAAGACGAAAAGGGGGAACTCACAGGGACGAAAAATAATCTGATAGACGTAGGCCTGTGGGAAGGAGCACCACCAGACAAAAAACAACAACAACAAGGTCACCTCATTCCTCGTCTGAGCATCCATTGAGCAGTTGAGAATGGGGACGGGAGGAGTGTGTGCGAGACAAGATAACACACAAGAATGGCGTAGCGTAATTGAGATATCAATCAAGGAGGTTATTTCAGGGGTAATTGCTGAGGTCCTTTGGTTTGTGTTTGTGTGTGTGTGTGTGTGTGAGAGAGAGAGAAAGAGAGAGAGAGAAGACTGAATGTGAAAACAGTGAATAGTCTTGAGAATCTGTCATTCATCTCGGTAGAATAGCCATCATATTCATTCCTATATTTCTTTACCTCTTCATGGTGCTCCAAGACTGAGATGCTTTTGGGATTAACAGAAATAAATAAATCTAGTTCCTTTCTGCTACCTACAATAATGGCTTTATATTTAGTTGTGGCTGCATCTACATTTTCTAGGTCTATTTTTAAAAAGTGTTTTTACACAGCCACACAATGAGGGCAAGGTTGTTTTTTTTTTTTTTTTTTTTTCCAGCAGAAGTTTGTCTGAGGGTTTTAATTATAAAATTGTATGCGGTTATTTTTGGGGGTTATATTTTATTTGGCTGAGGACAATAAATAACAAATTATATTTGCTAGTAGGTTTTTTACTTTTCATGCCAAGAGGTTCTGCTTGTTTATTATTATTTTTTTTTTTCAAATGGTAGATGCCTCATTTTGTAATGGAACTCTTCAGTGACATTCATACAGTACTTAATGTTTATGCATGTGGAATGTATCATTTTATTAAATGCCAATCCTCTTTTATATCCGAATGGATGGCCGTTTGAGACTTTTTGAGAGGCATGGAGCTTTGTTTTAAGGGCGACATGCTTCTCATGAATATTCCATTTCCTCATGAGATTACTTCCTGTAATAACACGGCTCTGCTCCCCAAGGACATACTACTACAGACACTACACACTCTGCCTCAGGCACACACACTCGTACACACTTCATCTCTCACACGTGCCCTGCATTCCCCCACACACATACACACGCGCACAGACACACACACACACACACACACACACACACACACACACACACACACACACAGAGAGACACACACAGACACACATGGAAATCCAGGTAGATTATTTATATATTAGCATAAGAATGTTCACTTTTAATTTGCCATTTTCTGCCCAACTGCTCTCAGATACTACACTCCCTGCATGGTTAAGTCAGAGAATAAGCTTTTAATTGTGGTGATGGTAATGAGAATAATGGTCCTGGGTAAACTGGGTAAAGTTTTTTTTTGGCTTTGGTGAACCTGTAAATTTCCATTTCATCATTACTGATCATTTACTTTTCCAACTGCCAACTGTGCCTCGCTTTCAGAAAGAAATCATTGAACAATCCTCTTGTGGAAGTTTAAAATAGATTAAATTAATGATTGGAGTTCAACATTTAGGGAAATAATACCTGCTGAGAGCTAGTTGAGAAAACCAATACCACTTTCATGTCTGTGGGGTAAATATAAAGATAATCCCAGCAGCCAGTTAGCTCATCTTAGCATAAACAGCTAGCCTGGTTCTGTGTAAAGCTAACAAAGTTATCATACCAGGACCTCTAAAGCTCACTAATTGGTTGTTTCATAAATACTGTGCAATTCCCAGGAAACCAGTAGAGACTCCAGGAAGATACTGCACCCCGACACAAAGTCCTGCGTTAAATGGCCCTGGAACTAGTCCCGATTTTATCTCATAAACAACAACAAACCAGATGTAATGTATTAATAACTGAACTTGCATTGTATTTGACAGAGCCAGACTAGATGTTTCTCCCTGTCTCCAGTCTTTGTGCGAAGCTAAGCAAACCAGCCGCTGGCTGTAGCTTCATATTTACTGAACAGGCATGGCAAGAAAGTGAATAAACATATTTTCAAATTATGGAGCTAATCCTTCAAAGGGTCAGCTTACCAGAATTACAATAAAGCTCACATTTTGACAGTCACTGTCAACTGTTTTCACTGGAACTACTCTCCTCAGAAGAATTATAATTCATGAAAACTATTGACAGTGTGTACTCTCTTTGAGCATCACAAACAGAATTGAATTCTCTTCCATTGTGTTAAGCTGGAGGCAGAAATCTCAGAGACAGATATCTCAAAACTTAAAAATAAAACCAAAACTATGCATGGCAAGATACTGCTATAGATATAGGAAAAAATGTTCAAACCAACCCTTCAACACTGGTCGCCACAATGCCATGTTCCTGTAAAATGGACAAGTAGGCTTCTGTAATAAATAATGTGAAATTTAAGTGTGCCGGTTTATATTTATTTTTAGAAGGGGTGAGGAAACCTAAGTCTTCAATATATTAGCAGCGTATGGGAGTGTGGTTGTATGTGTTGGACTGGAGACATACGTAGCGTTGACTTGCCGCTGGACATCTGGAATGGTCATCATCACTTACTCTCACTTTTACAATTTGAATGGAGGACATTTTTTGCAAAAAGGAGTTGTTTTTTTTTTTCACCAGGTTTATACATCACCACACAGTAAAGACTAAGCTACCTCAGCCTCTGACCACTGCCTGTGTTTTTAGATGATGTGTTTATGAAATGGAACCGTGGAAGGAACTATAAAGGAGGAAATGACGGAAAGAGATGTTATTTCAGGATGTAAGGAGCGGCTTTGGGGGTTTGCCTTCCGCTCCTCTTACCTTTATTAATCATCATAATCCTTCTCTCTTCCTTTTTGGCATCTTCCTGCCCTTTGCTTTGCTGATGACATCTCTTAAAAACCGCTTCTCTACCACCATTTAAAAACATAGACATGTGATACACCAAAAGTTCCCAATCGGCACTACACCAGCAGCACATTCTCTATGCATGCACACCCAGTCAGCTATGATCAACTTGACTGACACGTGAAACACCCAATTACTGACTACCAGCAAATAATTATTCACATTATTCACCCAATCGTCATTCAAGGCCGGCGTTTAATGATGGCTCCAGCCAACCATGAAGTGGACATGATGGGGGCATTAGAACAGCAGTCAGGGGTGGCGATGTGGCGAAATAGGAGGAGGATGTTTGAGTGTGTTGTCAACAGGCCTGAGATGTGGATGACAAATGACCAGTGCTGGTTTCTCATCAAGCTGATGTCTGTATTATTCATGGAGCTGTGTCTGATTGAATAATGTAGCTTCAAAAGAGAGCGACAGGATTAAAGGAACCTTTTTATGTGAAGTTTGAAGTCTTTTTCTTTTTTTTTTCATGGATTTAAAGCACCTTTGAATCCAGTATTGCTGAAGTTTTCACTCACTGAATTGGGTTATTGATCAGTAGTTGATTGATTAATCTATGAATGGATTTGTCACCTTCAGTTGTCTTGAGCTGTGATTGCTTTCATCCTTGTGCGAGGGTCAAGGCTTTATATGTATGCACTGGTTTGCCTGGACCTCTTTTTTTGTCTTTTTCTCTACCCCTGTAAAATGAATTAGTAGCACCTCTCCTGTGATAATAAGTCAAGCCAGGTGATAGAAAAACCAAAGCTTTCTATGCAATTGGTCATGTTTTGGATAACAATCCATGTGCAGTTCTTTGGAAGAGTGGATTTTTACATTTTGTGGCTTTTTTCGCTTCTCTTTTATACACTCCATTTGTTTCTAATTTGAAATAATTTTTCTACTTCGTTTTCCTACTGGTTTGAGGTTAAGGTGTTTAAGAGTGTTATTTTGTACTTTTTGTAAGGATGTGTCTGAGAGGGAGGGGGGGAACATTAAAAGAAGAGCTGTGTTGTTTCAGGAATTGCTGGCTGCTTATGGGACATAAAAAGGACTTCCAGTAGTCTGGCTGATGCTGACATAAAAGCCGTCTGGTGCTTTGAAGACACAAGCCTTTTGAGAAGTGATGCTATGTAGCAGCACTTTGTCAGGGCTACAACTGTGCTGCTGCTGGGGACCAAATACAAGACAATATTTTGAAAAAATGAAATGAAAAAAACACAATCCGATATATTTTTAGAATTTTTTTATTTTTATTTTAAGTATTTTTAAAAATCCTCATTATTATATGTCTCCCAAACTCAGAGCAGGATGCATAACATCTGGTATACGTGGACGGGAAAAGATTGAGAGCATAAGAGAGACTGTGAGTGTGATCAACTTACATGTGATCCAGATTTTTTTTTAACCGAGATAGAGAGGCAGGCAGGCAGGCAGGCAGGGAGGGAAGAGAGATGGATACACAGAGGGTGAGAATGAAAGATCACAGATAGTCATCATTATCTAGCTCCAGTCCTCCCAGTGGTGGAGCAGATCAATACAGTGTACCCAGCATGGCTCTGCAGTGGAACCAGCTCCAAACAGCCTCTCATTACTGCCTACACTCTCATTACCACACACACACACACACACACACACACACACACACACACTCACCTGCTAACACACACACACACACACACACACAGAGCTATCAGCCCATGCACACATGCACTGCTCACACTTGCAGACATGCCTGTGTACACATTGTGTTTCTCTGTCAATCCTGAGCGCATGTTGCCCACACATTACACATCTGAACAAACATTTGCTCTGATTTTGCCTATTTGAGACGTTATTGGGTTTTGGTTAACTGATTTGGATGAATCCAAAGCAGTGACCTTTTCTGTTAATAGACAGTGTTTCTGGCTACGGTAGGCTGCACAGATTGTTGGTAGTATCCTTTGGATCGGTTTTTCTAGAGTGAAAACTGTTTTTTTTGGTTTTTTCTTTTTACATGTCAAAACTCTCTGCTTTACATACATGTACATGTGCACACATGTACACACACACTTCAAATCATTCCAAATCCCAATCTCAACAAAATTAGGTCATAATATTTACTGTGTTAACGAGTTTCTATTTTTGAATAATTAACATGGAGTTAGTGGGATTTGAAGAGGGAATTGGGTCTCAATATAATCCTCCATGCCTCTAGTGAGTGCAAATGTATTGTATGTGAGACTGTTTGATCTCTATTCTAGACTGGTTGTATGGAAAGATGGATTAGCGTGGTGTTTGACTGCTCACTGAAGATGCGTTTTTAAAAAAACAAAAACAAAAGAACAAGAACAGCTGCTGTAGGTTTTGGGTATCTTTTTTGCCATGACTGATGTGTAGAGGTTATTACATGTATATATACATGAAGGAGTGTGTATTATTTCTGTTTTAAAAAATGCCATGCACGTCTGCCCTTTTTGGAGATTTCCCAACAGCTCTTCAGCTCTGGGGATCAGCTCAGAGAGTCCTTCAGCCCCTCTGATTTGCATTCACCACAAAGTTCAACGAGCCAAAGGCTGATGCCACCGAACAGTAACACAGAGCGCTGGTTGTTTTCTCACTCTTAATCAAATGAAGGGCAGGCTGTTTGCGCAGCAGTTTGTTGAGTTTCATCGTCCTTATTTTCTCCGCGCGGCACTTGATGCATCTAAAATGAAGTTAGTGCTCTCTCAGGAAGGAGCTCGGCAGTCACTATGGGAGAGTGGAAATCTGATCCAGAAAATACAGCTGTGCGTATCTGTGTGTGTTTTTGTGTCATTTCCTCACATACACACCGACACTGAAAAAAAACAGATGTTCTTCCGTGTTTTATAGCTAGCTGCCCCAGGAGAGAGAGGAGAGCCACCTGCTGGAGGAGCTCTGCTGCTGGTGCACCATGACCTTGAATCTCTATGGAAGCATCCATCTGCTTCCCGTACTCACCATCCTGCTGCTTCATAAAACCTACATAATATGTGCTAGGTGGCACTGTGACTCAGTGATTAGTACTGTCAACTCATACAAATAGAGTCTAAATCCACAAAGGAAGGAGTGTTTCCTGCTATATGTGAAGTGGACTGGAGAGTCTAGACGGTGTCCTTAAGTATTGGGGAAGTCTCTCAGCCTTTGATGGTGACACTGCAAGATAGTTTTTGAATTTGTAAGTCAAATTAAAAGTTGTTTTAGTCCATGGAACACCAGAATTTTCAGTCTAAGTGATACCGGATGTGATGGACTGTGAAAACACACAAAAATGTGTGGGATTTTCTTACCCCCTTTGGTTTGGTTTCATGTTTGTGAAATTCCATATGCGTACAACCCTACAAACAAACAAAAATAGAGCAGCCAGAGTCTTATTCTCAGCAGAAAAGTTGTTTGTCTCTCATCAGTTTTCTGGAGAAGAGATGCTGCGATCAGGCCTATTTCTGAATGTCACAGCATGTATCTGCATCCCAGGATAGCAAGTGGCAAGGTGTGCTTATTTTCTTTGAGGGTGCCCCTTGGTACTGCTCACATCTCTCCTCCTGCCCTCCAGTGATTTATGTACTCCACTAGGAAAACAAGGTCACCTTTGTCCAACCTTTGTCTTTATGGATGGTGCCAGTCGCCATCCTAGGAAAACTAAAAGCGTTCTGTCTGCCTGCTTCTTACAGTAAATGCAACTGCACAGACACAACAGGGCCCTACAAGGTGCCCATAGCTTTGAGTGTGATGTCCAGTATGCCATCTATCCAGTGTATTCCAGGATAGACCGTTGACCATTAACAGTATCTATTAGGTTATGACAATGAATGAGGAACATAAACAAAATCAAGCTGATTTAAGATGGATGTATGGATCAGGATAAACATTAGAGCCACTTGTGTGTCATCCCATCTTATCTTCATGTTATAGCCTTGCATGAGGCACAAGGCACTAGGCTGTCTCATTCTTTAGTTTGATGCCAAGTTAAATGAGAGGCACCTTACATATTTAAGCTCCAGTCATCTTACTCTCTCATGTGAGCACCCCTCACATTTTAGAGAATATTGTCAAACTCCTGATGCCAATGCACTCTTAAGAAGTCAAAGAAAGCCAGAGATTAAAGGATGGTACAGAGGAAGGAGTGGGAAGAGACATGGCAGTGCTTGTTGCAAAAATGAAGAGCAGAGGAGGGACGGGAGAGAAAGAAAGAGAGATAACGCTGCATGTTCCTCTTTCATTGGACTTCATATTCTCCCACTAAATTGCCAGAAAGCAGATAAATATGTTATACACACACACATACATATATATATATATATATATATATATATATATATATATATATATATATATATGTGGAATTTCTGCACCTTATATAGTTTGTACAATGAGTCAGTTAATAGCAAATAGCAAACAGTTATTCTGCAACTTTCACACAGTGTACCTTTTCAAAGAAACACCTGCATTCATCCATATAGACTTGGAAAATAGGTGTAATGTACGAATGACTTGATTCAACTTATACCCCAAGGAGACTGCCCACTGGATACGAGACATTAAAAAACTGCCTGTGCTGAGAGCCTTTAGAGGTATACATGCCAGAGGACTGAGGTGGTGTTTCTATATTTATGTATGATTGACAGATATTTTGTGACATGTTGCTGTGGGCAATTAGACTAAACTAGTTTTGGAAGTACATTTTTCATCTACTTTTCCAATAGAGAATACTGTTTAAGGCAAACTACATGACAGTGATTAATGTGTTCTGTACATTCCTCTATAAGCTTTATCTCAATTTTATCTCAACCAGAATGTATTCCTGTGTAGGTGGATAGTTGGGAACCCCAGTTGCTTTGCACATTTTGTACCAACCAGAGACATTGCTGTTAAGATACAGTAGGAATTTTATAGTTCCTGTTACTAGCTAGCTAAAACATGTACTGATGATTGATGCCTGATGACTGTGGCTGTAATGTCCCAGATGATGTGTTCTTTTAGTAATGCCAAAGAAGTATGAGAAAGATGTAATCACTTGTATTTTATCATATTGTTTTGTGTCCATGTGGTCCCAATTAATTTCCGTCCGGTATGAAAATTGAACATTGAACAAAATACACAGACATTTATCAAACATTGCAGCAAATGGTGAGCTGTGATGTCAGGTAGAAGCAATTTGTAGTAAATGGACTAAAACATGCAAACCAGCTGGTATAGTCCTTTTTAAGCTTTATTACCGGTCTTTGAAATCCAGTGGGAAGGATGTGTGTCTATTTTATGACCATTAGAGTAAGAGACATAAAACTGGGACAATGGTCCTATAGTGTTGCAATGTGTGGATATGTGTGTGTGTTCCCCTACTGTGTTACTCCCTTTTACACAGGAACTAAGTCCTGCTGTGCAATCATGCTTACTGAAGCCCACCCCGACCCCCTGCAGACACGCAAACACACTCACACATGCACACACACAGGTATGCACACACACAGGTATGCACACACACACGTACCGTATACTTACAAAAGCCGTGCGGCGCACATTCATACAGCCCAGGGAGCAGGGGGTTATAGTAACAGTATTTTCAGTTTTCCCGATGCTCTCAGTAAAGGAACTGATCTAAGCTGTTTCAAATAGGCATTAAATATGCATGTGTCCCAGGCTTTCATGTGGGCGCTGAGCTGTGTTTTGTGTAAGAAGTCCTGGGGATATTTCCTGATACTTGCAGCCCACCAATTTTTTATCTTCATCTCTTAATTAAGAAGGAGAATGAGGTCTCAGAGAAAGAGAGCTAATCTTTATTAAATGGAATTTCTGGGCCACTGGGTTGCTTCAGGGCTGGTTATGAAACATCCCGCCAACAAACACCACAAACCCCCAGCTCCACGATCCATTTATTCTCATCAATTAACCTTGAGAAACCACAGGAAAAGACCACAGTGAAATAATACAAGGCATTACAAGAACAGGGGGGGCTTACGCTGCCTAATAATTATTTCAACCGCTCACCTGTTATGTCTCATTCTCTTTGAATAATGTCGAGCAAGGGTCTCATCGCTGACAGTATCCCATTGTTCACCCTGTCGGTAAGCCTTCTCCAGCTCAGGCGATGCGCGCAGCCCCTGTGCCTCCAGCCCGGTTTCATCTTGAGTAAAGACACGGCAATCAATCACTTTTTGGCAAGTCTCAGTGGGGCGGATTGGGTAGGGGGGGTGGGCGTCCTGTGCTATGCCCACACTGCCCATACTAGCTCACCAAGAAAAGGTGATCCCTAATCCCAGAACTCTGCTGGCTCCTGTGACCACCACTGGTCGCTCTTATTTCCGCCTTCCTGGCAGGTCGGCCTTCTGCTGTTCTATTATCCCTCTATCTGTAATTAAAGGCAGCCAAGGGGAACTGAGATGGAGCGAGAGAGGAGAACAGCTCAGGATAGGTGTCCATATTTCACACTAGCTGACAGCAAAGATCCAAGCCTTTTCATGGCCCGAGGGATGTGTGTAATTAGACTATTACAATGCAGGTTTTTTTTTTTTTAACCAGGAAGACCTCGTACTTTAATGACAAAGTAGGTCATTCATCAGTGCTTTTCAAGAGATGGCTGAGGATTAGGTTGGAAAAAGATGAGAGAAGAAGCTACATCACACTGCTTCAGGCTGTGACACTGTATGTAAACATAGTGTTGGTCTGTCTGAACAAGCAATCAGTGCTGTCCTTTCTCTCTGGAGAGCTCATTTTGTCAAAAGTACACTCTCCTCCAATGAGTGCAGGGACCTGCACCTCACTCTTTTTGTGTGTAGGTGTGTGTAAATAAAGATGATACTCAATAATTCCATCCTGTCAACACACGCTAGGTCTGTAATATCACACACTGCGAGCACACCCTGTTCACACTCATAAATCTCAAATCTCTCCCCAATTTTTTCCATCCTCCCTCTGCAGTCCTGAAATTCTGAAATCTAGTGTTTTGTGAGTGTGACCCCATGCCAGGACTTTGTCTGTGAGCTCACGCAGGCCAGAATAGGACAAGATTGGAACCTGTCGCGGTAATGGGGTCTCTGACCCGGTGGGGCTATCACGCACAGTGTCTGCGTAGGTGTGCAAGGTGCATATACGTAAGTCTGTGCGTGTGCAGTGATGTATGAGGACACAAACCTTCCAATATAGCCTCAAGGGCATGGCTTAGCTGCCATAAACAAGCAGCCTTGGTTATCAGTAGGGCGGTAAATATTGATTATCTTAAATGGCTATCACATTACACTCATAAATATACATCGATTACACATCCTTGGGTTGATTTCCTTCGATTTGGTTTTGAAAAATGCGAAGCCATTAGCAGCTCATCAAACAAACAGCCATTTATAAATTCTTATTTATCCCCTGAAGGCTCCTTTCTTTAAAAACAGGTATCAACTGAACGACTTAATGTGAGGATCAAGAAAGATTTTTACCCACATTCGTATAAATTGCTGCATTTATTACAACCATAATTTATTATAGAACCCCAAACCACTCAAAATTAGGAACCTTTAGTTTTCCAGGAACCTTTTGCAGTCATTTCCCAGTAGTTTTATCCATGAGTTGTGTTACAGTCCATCGACAGAAAACAAAATGTCAGTCACCCCAGAATAGACCCCAAAAACCATCATCTCCACGTTCCACTGCAGCCTAAACCACCATACCTTCCAGACCCAAGACTTTACTAATGTGCAATCACAGTGTCTGCAAAATACACAACACATCATTAACTGTGGTCTACCCCTGGTCATTTAATACACTATTTCTTTCTCAGTCTGTGAACTCCCCTCACTGGGAAAGCCTTGAGGGTATAGATAGTTCACGTCTACCACTGCCAACATTGTCGAATAATTTTACAACCAAAGTCAGCACTCATTCTAAGATGAACTGCATCTTACCTCTTACCTCTTTATTCAGTGTATTCACTCCTCAGCAGTTTGAGGTTCTGCTTCTCCCTTATTTCCTCCAGCATCTGCCGAGAAATGTTGATCACTTTGATTTTAGTGGGCCTTGCTCGCCGTGGGTGTAAAATAATCTGATTTGTGACAAGAAAGCAGCCAGTCAGAGGAGGTGAGAATTGAATTTTTGAACTCTCATTTTATTGGTCTAATATGAATACTCTTCGGTAGATAAAACAGCATGCCTCCCATGTTCTCACAAAGAGAAACTGAATTACTAATTTGAGACAGAGGCAAGGAAAGATTAAAACAGATTCACTCACTGGCAAAGGGAATCGTGCTGTTTGCCAAGATGCCTTCATCCCATCTTTGCCAGATTTGGCGTTCATACTGTATGCAAAGAGAAAGCGTCTTCTATTCATCAGAATGCTGCACAGCCTTTAACAGTGAAAGAGCAAATTTTAAGCTGGAAAAACCAAAGTGTGTGTGTGTGTGTGTGTGTGTGTGTGTGTGTGTGTGTGTGTGTGTGTGTTGTTTTTAAAAATGGGGAGATTAGGGAATTGAATTGTCACATTGTCAAGTAAAAAATAGATGTATCCCAATACCATTGTTGACACAGATGAATTTGAAAAAAGTACTCACATTTGATAGACCACGACCTTATCATTTTGAGCCTTTTGGGTGTCCAAGAGACTGGAAACAGGCAAAGGTGAGGAGAAATAGCAGGGCAAGGTGAGAAATTGAGTGATGATGTGTGGACTAACCTGACAGGCTGGATTTTCTGCAGCCGGCACAGACACAATAGTTCAACATGATCAAAAGCACCAGCTGAATTGAAACAGAAACAAAGGGAAAAAAAAAAAATGAGTGAAAGACTACTGACTTGACTGACTTTGACCTACTACTGCTCAGTGCACTTGCGGCAGGGATTCCCACTTCCTTATGCAACATAAATGGCTCTAATAGGAAAAAGGAAACAGATTCTCAGGGGGCATTTAACAAAATCCTTAGATTTTTTATTGCTATTTCTGTCTTTTTTGGCTTTTAAAACATGTCAATGCATCTATATATTATTTTCAAATGATCATTTCCATGAACCTAAACATGTAAATTCATTAACAAATTCAACCTTCAACAAATCCAAAACTCTCTTATAGAAAAGATTATAATAGAAATAAAAAATAGATTCTGTCATTTATCAACCTCTAAAATAACCTCACTCATTGTGTAAATCCTGTAGATGAGATTTTATTCATCATTATTCTCATCTAAATCAAGGATAAAGGTATTGAACATTTTAATAAATGAGTTCCACGGAGCTTGACAGAGCAGGACACGGAGTGGATTCAGCCTTGAGGCATTTTTGAATAGAAAGAGCGGCAGAGAGCTTGATCTGTCTTTATGCGCTTTTAATTACACACGGCTGGCTGGGCTCCAATCCCCAGAGAGCCGAGGTAAAGCACACGTCAGGACCAGCCACGCCGATGGCAGCTCAGTATTACCCTACCTAAACACCCTCCAGGGAGGGAGAGAGGGACAGGGAGAGTGAGAGGGGTGTGAGGATCGCAGGCACCTCTGAGGGCAGTACAGGGTTAATTCAGCAGACACATTTACAAGAGCCACAGGCGGCTGTCGATCATTCCTCTGTATTTTGACTGACATTCAGTGAAAACAACTGTCGAGCAAGGATACAGGTTACTAGAAATCACACCCGGCAGCCTTGCATACCCAATATGGAGTGTTCTCTACAGCGTTACCTCACATATAATTGAATGCATGTTTTTGTAGAGCACATGCAAATTTCCTCCATTAATTTCTTAGGTTTAAGGAGCAACTTGATCATGTTGTGGCGTATGCATTTGCATGGGAAGTAATGTTTTAAGACTGCTGGCTTTTCCCTCCTGACTTTCACCTGTCAGTGTTTCATCTTGGTGAGACGCAGCTTGTGTTGTTGGGTAATGTGAGAAGACAGCCTTGGTGCACAGCTGTATCTACTATGATTTCTTAGACAACAATCAGCTGTGTCAGATCATGGAATAGGCTCAGGCTAGTGTGTGTTTTTGTGATTGCCGCCAGTACTCTCAACATACCACACCTTTTCTGTAGACTGACCAGGCTCATTCATCTCCACATATCGACGCATAAATCCACATAAATTCACAGCCTCTCCCTCTGTCTCACACTCACACACACACATACACACACACACACACAGTTACTCTCTCTTTCATCGACACACATTCCAACAGTTCAGAGCACGTCGAGAGCTGAGGGAATAGGACTGCCTCACACAGAGAGACCTTTTATGTGTCTGAAACCCTTGAATCACACGACTCTCACCTCCCAGAACTGTACTTTACTGCGGAATGAATGGTGTAACCTCCAGGCAATGTCAAGGTGAAGGAAACGTGTCAGTGCCTCCCTGGTGAGCTTTCCTCGCTCTGGCTCTCTCTGGTTAATGACTCGGTAGCGTGGAGAGCGTTACCTCAGCCAGGCCTGGCCAGGTGAGCCCAGAGGAGATGGTCAGAGGGAGAGGAGGATACAGGCTGTAATCACAGGCAATCATCAGCTCTCCCTGTGGATTTCTGCTACTCTGGACTGGACTGCTTGGCCCCAAACCTGTGATTTGAGCTGCGAGTTTGAGTGAGACAAAAGAAAAAGGAGGAGGATGATGACGACAATGAAGATTTATAACATAGAGTACACATAAATGAAAGATTGTAGTGTACTGTAGGTGGGAATACCCCATAATCACCTGCTTTGTTTGGGGGAAAGCTGGTGACATTGCCCAAAGTGAATTCAGTGAATTTTACTAAAGGGTTAGTAGTCCTACAGAGACCTGGCTTGAATGTTGGAGGAAAAATAACTTAAGGGTTGGAGGTTGAGAAGTGGATCCAAACCCATTGGATTCAGAGTTGAAGTTGTAAACATGCACATATTACATCCATGCAAACCCTCAGCAGAGTTAATAGCGTGGAATTCATGGTTTTGGTGTCCACAATGAAATGGACAAGGGCAATTTGAGATTTTGTTTCCCAGAGTCTGACAGACACGCCTTTGTTATACGGCTGCATGCAGTTTGATTAGCCAAGCTTTGTTCAAATGTTTCCAAAGAGAGCGGGCCACTGCAGTTATGTACATGTTATAATTTACATATAAAGTCAAAATTACTGTGGTCTACTTTTTGTTTACATGTGGCAAGACCTATTATGATGAAAGCATGACTTTTGAACAATAATGTGATTTTCTTTGGCGTTTACATACTCTGGAGTTGTGAGCTTGAAGACGAATCAAAGGACATGCTAGTAGCTTGTACAGCAATGCTAGAGAGTTAGCATGCCATGACCATGCTAACATGCTGATGTTCAGCAGGTATAAGCTTTACTATGTTCGCCATTTTGGTGTAGCATGTTAGTATGCTAATACATGCTAATTAACACTAAAGACGAGCATAGCTGAGGACTGAGGAATTGGGCATTTTGCACATATTTGGTAATAAAAAAAAGATTACACAAATGAAAATTGTGACCTTATTAGTGTGCTAAATGAAAAGTCAGGGGATCAATCATCCTGATGAGGACATGAGTGTCTGTAGCAAATTTCATAACCTGACATTCATTTTTAGCTGCTAGTGTGGCTAAGACTGCTAACAAAATATCAAGCCCTCCATATTGGAGGTGTAATTCCCTACATTTAAGCAGAGTTGAATCGAAGACACTGTAATTTAAATAAGCCATGTTTCAGTTAAACACCCCTTTAAAGGTCCAGTGTGTAACATTCAGTTGGCTATCTATTGGCAGAAATGGAATATAGTAGTCATAGGTATGTTTCCCTTGGTGTGTAATCAACTGAAAATAAGAATTGTTGTGTTTTAATTCCCTTAGAATGAGCCATTTTTATCTGCCATGTTTCTACACAAAGCAAACACTGGCTGTAGATGGGGCCTTTTGCATTTTTCTCGAATTTTGCAACCACCGTAGTTTCTCCTAAATGCTTAGAACGGGAGGGTGATGCGAAGGGCTTGTAATCTGGAATTACAGATGACAGATGACACTTAATCCTACAAACTGGTCCTTTAAGATGGAAATATTTACATATGTTAACACTTTTAAATTCCTATCTGCCACAGAGGTCCCTTGTATCTGAACCACACATACAAACAGGCAGAAAATGAAGTAAATAATAATGTCAATATACAGTCATCCCACAAGCCCTTTTGAAACCTTGGTAGAGAAAGGATGCTGTGAGCCAGCACTCTATGAAAGAAAATAGTTCCATGCAGCTTGACATTATAGGCCCAGGCGTCGTGGCTTCTCGACCCTCCTGGCTAAAACTAATGGAGTTCTGCTTCCTCCAGCTCGCCTGTCTCTCTTCATCAACACACAAGCAGCCCACACAGCCTGCAGCACTGATACTAATATTGAATACAGAGTGGTTGCTCATTTCATTTCACAGCCAAGCTAGCTGGTGCCACTCAAAGACAGCAAGAGCACTTCTCCACAACCACCAGTCTGATCTACCGGCCTTGATAGACAAAAAATAATCTATTGCTTTTATAGCTATGTGCATGTAGGCTCTGGCTTTGGAGCTGTAAACTTTTACATTGTGGTGTGTAGTGATACTGTGTGAGAGAAAAGCCTTGGACTGTTTGTCTCTAACCCTCAGTCCTACGTGCTCTGCGGTTGAGTCTGGTTGTCTGCTTTCTACTGTGGTCTTTCATCACGTTCACTCCCCATTCTGGCATGCCTACCAGTATAGTATCTGTGTGTGTGCTTGTGTGTACGTGAGTGTGTAGGTAAGACCAGATGTTTACTGCCATCTAGTGGCAGAATGCTACACATTTTTCAGTGGGGTCAAAGAGATTACACCTCTGAGATTAAGCATAAAAAAATTAAATATATGAAAAACGGTGACCTGAAGTGTTTTGTAAGCACTGTTCATATACAGTAGGTGTGTGTGTTTGTGGAGGTGGAGGTTGGGAGCTCATTAATGGGAGTCTATATTAGTGTAGCAGGTCAGTTAAGTCAATGAGCGAGCGCTAATTCTTCTCCAGTCCTTCTCTGCGCGGCCACTTGTTACACATTTGCATATAAATTGCTTTAAATGTGATGTTGCCGCTAAATTCCTTAACCGCCACTTGTTTAAAATTCATGAATGCTTTTGAATTTTGTCAGGCACAGTTGAGCTGTCAAAAAAAATCCTTTGATGCATTTAGAAATCCCGGCAGGTGTGCATGTGCGTGTGCATAGGCATTTAGACAGACATTTTATGAAATTCTCTCCCATTTTGTCTGTGAAGAGCTCTGAAGCTCCCCGTGTCCTCTATCTCTGGCAAATGGTGAAGGGAGACTTTACTCTGTGTGTGTGTGTGTGTGTGTGTGTGTGTGTGTGTGTGTGTGTGTGTGTGTGTGTGTGTGTGTGTGTGTGTGTAGGTCTACATTATGTCTAGTTATAGATCAGTATTCTGAAATAGTCTGCTGTGCATGTGCAGGGAATATTAAGATTTTTTTGCACCATTCTATAGGAATATATAGCAGTATAATGCATTGTAATACCTTTTCCCCATAGTCTTCAGCTGTATTGCAGCACAGTTAACCTATTTCTAACCTTTTCATCAACATCAACATCAACCCAGACAGGCATTTTCTGTACATATCTCTTCTGGGCAGAACATACACCCACACTATCATACACGCACACACACACACACACACACACACACACACACACACACACACACACACACACACACACACCCTGGTGCTGCCATTTATTGCGAGTGATCAGACTTTAGACAAGTGCTCTTGTTCAGTGTTAATTTGTGTCTGCTGGTTGATTGTTTGCCTCAGGAGAAACAAGGACTGTGCTTGGTGCTAAAAGTAATTGAATGGCCTATTTACATTCTGCTAATTGATTCTGAGGGTTTTGATGAGTTTTTTTTCAGTGGCCCTGTGTGTGTGCGTCAGAGAGAGAGAGAGACAGAGAGAGAGAGAGAGAGAGAGAGAGAGAGAGATGCAGACCAAACAAATCAAAGTGTGTGCGTCAGAGAGAGAGAGAGAGAGAGAGAGAGAGAGAGAGAGAGAGAGAATCAAAGATTTTCAAGCAATATGAGTTTAAAAGCTTAATTATACAAAGCAACACTACAATGATGTTTTTCTAACATAAAGATATACTTATGAGTCATAATGTGCTTCTACAATATTTCTGTACTGTTTCACTTCTGTAGAAAAAGATATCATGTTCTGGTTTTTTTTTATCAATTATGAGAGAAAATTACAAAACATCCAGTAATTTAAAATCGACATATTCATGTAGCTTACAAGTTACTATGCTTTCTCTTAACAAGAGTGGCCCTCATGCATACTCAGCAGCAGTATAGTCCCTCAGCCTCAAGCAGCAGGGGAATGCATGGACTCTTTTGATGTTTCTGTACCTGCCAGAAGGCAACCTCCCTATTGCGCTGCAATAAACATTTTATGTGTCTCCCTGTGTGTGCATTTGGTCGTTGTGCATGTGCATGTACATGTACAGTATAGCCCACCTTTGATAATGTGTCAATTAGCATCCTTGTACATATTCAGCTGTTTAGATTATCTGGTTTCAAAGGAAAATCCATTTGCTTTTGTTTATATATTTAAATGCTGGAAGGTTGCATTAGAAGTGAGAAAGGCTGGTGTAATTCTGAAACAGTCAAACACGATCCAACCAGATGGTTTAATAGAAAGAATCAATTGAGCGGCACAGAAACATTAATAAGACTTGACCTCACACACAGGAAATGTTCTGTCCAGCCACTTGAACAAAGAATGTTGACCGCATTTTCTCAGTGTTCCCTCATCTCTATGTGTATACACGCCTGTATACTGCCTGTTTATACATTTTGGCCACTCTGCACATCCTTGAGAGTCCCCTTCTGCAAGTTTTTTGTAATTCCTTCCCCGTGTGTTTACACAAACCTTCTCTCTATGTTTCCTTCTCTAAATGTTGTGACGGCAGGTCTAAACAGGATGCAGGTCAGCTGTAATATTAGTTTATACAAGAGATATACAGGTTGGCCAAAGTGTCACTGGACTGATATCACTGTATTCATGCTGTTTGGATAAAGCTTCTATGAGACGCATCTCACTACACTCCAAGTATACAGATTTAATAGATAGAACTGAAATGAATACCGCACGAAACCCTAACAGCATCTTGCAGTTGAGTTATGTAGAGCTTACTAAATAGTAATAAAATACAATTTGACGCTAAAAAATATTCATGCTGCAGATTCCTCCAGCGTTTGTAGTTCAGTGTAGCATTTTACCACTGCAATTAAAGTTGGCATTCCTTATAAACGGCATATATAATTGTATACCCACAATAATCCCTTTCATTGATTCATTTTGTGGCACAAAGGAATGAAGGTTTGCACTGAAAAAGGGTTCGCTGGCTAGCTTGCAAAATGCTCATTTGTCTAGTTACTAAAAAAGGCATAAGTAAGCAGAGTTTCATTATTTTCAACACTTTGTGAGCCTGATTGGCAGCAAGGAGATCTGCCCTGGAAATGACTTTGCTACATCGCAAAATATACTAAAAATGAAACAATTATACTGAGAATTTCTTCAGTTTGCTTCATGCTGTCTTGTCTATCAACAGCATTGGAAACTAGAAGGGAACACAAGCAGCCTAACTGGACCAAGTGGAGTTCTTGTGGTCTCTACAAGTCTACATGGAACTGTAACCCTGATGTGTAGTTGCATTTTTAGGAGTTGCCCGTCAGCTCCGGTTGTGGCTGCACAGCATTTTGAGTTTCTTTAGTCTGAGTGCTTTGTGTGCCCATGATCTGTTTCCTATTTGCCAGTGTGTCAGTGTCTGCTCACCGTCACCCCTGGGTCTGGAAGAGTGGTGCACCCTACGTTATTAGGTTCTGTCAGCAAGACTGACTCGGTGAGCCGTGTCCTGGAGGGTGGATTTGGGAAGTTGCTCTGGTACCTTTCCAAGCCTATGTCTGTCCTCCCCTGCCCCTCCATTCCCCTCTCTTGCTTTCTTTCTTTCTTTTTTTCCCCCATTTCTCCTTCCTCCTCTCCCACGACCTCAGGGAGTCCTCAGGAGGTGCAGCATTCCAAAATGGGATGATTTCCCTCTTCTTCTTTTGGTCTCTCTCTCCCGATCCCAAATTAACATTGAAAAAAAAACCAAACCTCACTGCTGAGTGACTCATTCAAATAATCGCTGCTTTTAGCTGTATCAGGTTACTCTTTTCTCTAACTCTCTTCTTGCTTTTCTTCCTTTCCCCCAGTACAGTGTGGTATCTGGGCCACTTGTGAATTAGGGCCTTTGAGTGAAAAAACTAGTGACATCAGAGAGAGAAAGAGAGAGAGAGATCCAAAACCCGAGTAGCCCTGTAATTTTCTGTTCTGTTTTTATGATTGCATGTATGACCATTACAGACAAATTACTCAATATATTATCCTCCCTCTTGCAGCCAGACGCGTTGCCTTGTATATATACGTATATGGATCCTTTAGCACATCAACACAACTTAGGTGTGTCTAGGTGGAGCTTGACATTCTTGACTTTTCCGGGAAGACACCTTTTGATGAAGTATGGCAGCCTATTCAGAGCTGAATAAGAGAGGCGACAAAGAGACGCTTACGTGTGTGTGTGTGTGTGTGTGTGTGTGTGTGTGTGTGTGTGTGTGTGTGTGTGTGTGCGTGTGTGGGAAAGACAGCAAGAACAAAAGAGACGAGAAGTTCGATAGCAAAGGAAAGGGGAGTGGACCAAGAGAGGAAGGCCAGACCACTTTGAAATGGGGCAAGAAATGCGAGACTTGCTGAAACATTTTTGGAGAGAAGGAGGGGGGGGAGAGAGAGAGAGCAAGACATGTGGAGCGAAGGATGAGATCCCGCCCCCCTTGCCAAATCCTAGTTACTGTAGTCCTATAGCTAACCCTCCCTCCCTGCCCTTCCTCTCCCCGTCCCATGTGAGCAGCAGCCTGATGACTGGACCTCTCTGTGTCTCCGCTGCTTACGCTTTGCTGCGCTCCGGCAGACATGCATTGTTCTCCACTGTACACTACTTGTTGCTCCCATTCTCAAACAGTTAGTCTGTGTTAGCTCTCCAGAAAAGAAATTGACTGGGACTCGAGCTGCCTCGCGGTGAGTACTGACATTTCAGCTTTTTTCCAGGAGAGAAGAATTGTGTCATTCATTTGGTTTGCCCTGTCAGACATTATGTCTAATGTTTCTGAGTTGGGTAAATGTTGAGGTGATGTGTGAATGAGGAGATTTTTGTAATGAGACTGTGAAGTTGGCATGCCGTGAAAAGAAAGCTGAGAAACTTTTGTACAGAGTAAGTTGGTTAGAGAAATGCTCCAGTTGTGAGACCCTTTCTTGCTCTCCTCTTGTTTCTGACGGACTACCTCCCTTTTTGCTGACTCACTCTATTAACTTAATACACATGGCTCAATGCTGTGTGAGTAGTTTATATGTGTTTGCCATTGTGTATGTTTGAAGTAACTCTCTGTGATTACCTGTGTCCCCTTCAATCTCAGTGCGCATGTGCGTGCCAATCAAATGATGTTATTTGCTCCGTGTTCCTACCCAACAGCGTAAATGTGGGAATTTAGCCGAGACGCAGGGAGAGAAAAACAGAACGGAGTAAGGCGCATACTGCCGGTTGTCATCGTCTTCTCTCGAGTCCTTATTGATTTACTTCTCTCTGCGCGCTCAACGAGAACAATAGCCTCACGCCTGGCCAAGACCCTTAGTAAATAAGCCAGCAGAATATCAACACAAAATCTCCTGCAAGATGTTGTTCATTGATTCACTTTGTCGCCAGATGCACACACACACACACACACACACACACACACACACACACACACAATCAGGCCTTGTCGTCTAGAGGGACTCTATTGTTTGGTGTGCGTAATTGTTTGTGTGTATGTGTCTAAAGGCTTGTCCAAAAGGTCTTGGACAATGAAGTCTGTCACCGGGGGATCTGTATTTCTCTCTCTCTCTCTCTCTCTCTCTCTCTCTCTCTCTCTCTCTCTCTCTCTCTCTGTTTCTCTCTCCTTTTCCTGTCCAAGTCCCCCTTCACATCTGGATCTCCCCACCAGCTGACAAGGAACAAGGGAGCGGATGGAGGGAGGAAGGGAGGTGTGGATGGGGGGGGGAGAGAGACGAGCGAGGGATAGAAATGGGAGGAAGGGGGAGTTTGGTCAGGCTCAGAGTTCCCTTGGTAGAATTCCCCCAATGCAGGAAGAACAAACCACACAATGTCATTGTGAATGCCCGGCGTATGAGAGGAAACACAAATACTGTATACACAGACGGGAAGCACTCCCTCACACACATGCAAGGACACATTTAAGTGCACATAATACTCAGATACACCCATGGACATAAATGCACACATGTTCAAATGCATGTAATTGCACACAGACAGAGTTGTACAGATGCCAGTGACAGTGAAGCCAGCATTAAGCCCATTGAACTGACTAGTATGCTGCTGCAGTATTCAGCTCTGAGCGCTTTGGCCTTAGCGTGTCAAGTTTTCAATGGGAATTTTTGCACAAGGCTTTGGCTGTCAAAGCAGGTCCTGTTCTCTGTCAGTCTCTTTACTCTCCTACCTTTCAGCTCATCAGTGAGTGTCAGCCTGCGTCTGGACTTTGATGAGACTCCCTGAAGTTGAAACCATAATGAAAAGCTCCACTTTAAAGAGAATCACTTGGCATGGATGGGATTTACTTTCCTATGCTTTTTCATTTTCTCTGCCAGATGAAACTGTACATGCCAGCTGCTGTTGCAGTGCTCTGCCAGAGTTAGGCAACCGCTGCCTGCGCCTGTTTATCCATACCAGGGCAGGGCCATGGCAACAGGTGTGTGTTGACATCATTAGCGTTAAGCAATAGGCGAGGCAGCGTGGATGCACACTTATCTAAAGGGGTGAAATTCTCGCTCACATCTGCTTCTGTGGTTCTCGAGCAGCGCACATGATCTGGGGGGAGAGTCTGGGGGTGGCAATGATTGGGACAGTGATAAAACACCAGCCTTCATTTCCTCCCCAGCCTCCCAGGAGTTGTTGGACTGTGCAGTTTCTACCATATGTGCATGTGTTATTCAGCCATCTCCCTCTGTCTGCGCAGCTGGTCCGTGTCTGCCTGTACCGCTACTTTTTTAGTTTATTTCTGACTGTTACGAGCTATGCTTGCATCTTTGCGTGATTTATAGGCCGAGCAGCGATGATGTTACAATGCAGGTGGCATGAGTGTGACTGAGGTCACTGCTGAATGGGTTTGCAGTGTGAGGAGCCTTTATTTGCAGCTTGACATCAGTGTTAATAATATTACTTGTCCTGTAAATGTCTTGTAAGTAATCAGTTTGAGCTTTTCATTGTAAGTGTATAATTTGATATGAAATATTTAATAGTGTAACATAATGATGTGTTGAGAGAATGGGCCTGTTTTAAAAGATGCTATGGTAGTTGTCTTATTGGTGTGACGTCAGTCAAGTTAGAATGTCTTACATTACATCAGCATGTCACTAGGCAGACCGAACACTACGGCCAATGAGTCATTTGGCACCAGAGGCGCTGTATTGTACAGTATGTGTGCTAGCAACAAAATCAGAGTGGAGGAGAGTAAAATGTGTTCAACTGTGTAACAAAGCTCAAGTTTGTTTTCCTCAGGGTAATAACATTCAGTCAGTAGTGATGTCAACACAGTGCATTCAACAATGTAAAATAGAGAATCAGACAGGGGTTGAACAGAGCCAACACCATAACTGGTGACAAAGGAACCACCACAGTGTGAGAAAATGAATGTATGAATGAATAGAGATAAATGCTGGAAGGAAAGCAAAGCATTGTACACAAACCGGAATGTCATTTAGACCCATACAATAAACAGTTTATTCAAGAATGTAACATGTAAATCATACAGTGCAGCATACATACTAACTTGAAGCAAAAATCAGTAAATAGAGAGAACAAAGAAACACGTTTAGCATATCAATAGATTTCACTGACATTCAGCCATATTGATGAGTCAAAGTATGCTACATTGCAACCATCTGGGGTATTTTTTTTTTTTAAGGTCTTTATATTTGTTAGGAGAACAGGTTCTCTCAGCTTTGTGATTTGGACTGAATACATATCCAGATGGGTTTTACTGATCCTCCTCTCTTTCTCTTCGCTTCTCACTTTTTCTCATTCATCCAGCCTCTTTTATTTTAGGACAGATGAGTCTTCAAAGCAGCACCCTGAGCTTATCTGTCTCTTGTTTTTGATCCCCGACCCACGCTTTTTATGTTTCTACTCTTATCTCAGCACTCGTGCATGCTGCCTCAAACACACACACACACACACACACACACACACACACACACACACACACACACACACACACCTCCATTGCCTTGAATCGGAGATTTGTCAAAGTCAGTTCACACCCTGCAAGACAGATTGCAACAGCTGAGAAGGGGGATCTGGTCAGTGCTGATGTGACATATACTGTAGGTCTTCACACAAAGAAATACAGGTTGGTGCTTTATCATGTAGAAACAAAACCACACACATGAAGTCAGCTTTTTGACTTTTAAAAGACTTGTGGGGTCTTTGTTGTCAGGTTTAATGCTCTGCAGTGTTATGTGTGTCCTTCCTGAATGTCCCAGTTTCATGAGATTTCTGCTTCTTGCTTTCTTCATTGCTACAGTTGGTTCCAATTACCAGAGAGGCATTCCCTTGTTGGATTATGCTGAGACATATTTGTGTATGGGGTCCAGCTTCACATGTAGGATCCAAGACATTTCATATGTCATGACAGACTGATGGACACAAACATATAGCTTCACTCAAAGCGTGGGTTGGTGGCAACTCAGATAATCTGCTCCCTTTAACTGGACGGCATGAAAATTCGATCACGATGTCAGTCTTGGAATCAAGTCAACTAGGGCAAGTATATTCCAAAGAAGCCATGAGAATAGCATTTTCAATGTTGCTGCAGGCAGGCAAATTATTTGTGAAGAATCTCTTCCTGAAATAGGTTTTTTCCAGCGAGTGAAGAATGTTAATTTTTGCAGGGCTTTGTGTGGATTGCATTGGCGTGCCAGTGGTACCCCAAATATGGTTGTCATTGCAAATGATCTGCAGTTTGCTTAAAACCTATTCAGTCTACAGCCTGATTGCTTTTGATGGGTTTGCAACAATAGTTCATTCTGCACAGTCTGTGAAGGAGAGGATTTGCAAGTTAAATTCTTTTCAACATTAAATCAGTGAGTCATTCATCTCTCTTTATTTAGTCATTTTCATCCCTGTAACAAGATATGTGTATGTGCATGTGATTCAATTAATAATTTCCAGTAAAGTAATGATATGAGAAAATATGTGTGTATACATTGTTTTTATTTATGTGTATGGATGTAAATAGTAGGCGCAACATGAATACACATACAGGTGCAGTGTCCTTACATGCTCGATTCTTTGTAAATAGTATTTGAAGGGCGGCACATACACCGAATCTGTCCCTGAAGATTATCACTACCCCTCTACCCCATCACTTTTTTTTCATTATTAGCTCCGACTACAGTGTAATTCTAGCCGGCCCTGCTGTTACTATAATAGCCGGCTTAAAAAAAATCTATTTTTTAAAAAGTCAGAGGCCATGTAGTGTCTAAATCTTCAGCAGAATCCGAGTTTTGAGTGTGTCACAGGTTACACATCATATTGAGATGAGAGGATTATAGCTATTATTGGTGAAAAGAGAACATTCCCTGATTATAGCACGACTGTGTGTGTGGATACAAAGAGCTCTGATTACTGCTGGCACTGCCGCCCCACTTCCCAGGATACCAAGCATTGACTGGCACAGCAGGGGGACCGGAAAGGCTGTAGGCATATACACACGTACGTATCAACACACAGGCACACATGCAGGCATGCATCAAACACGTTGATTAGCACTTTGTAGGTTAATCTCATGCTTCACTCTCAGCCCCCATTTCCATTTTTTACTTACTTTATGTTTTTTTTTAATTGAACAGTTTCTTTTATTGAGTTCATCTGTATTGAATACACAGGACACAGTCAGCTTTGTGCTGCAGTGCTAATATTTAAACATAATACGTGAGTGTTTATGGATGATTACCTTTTTGAAAGATGGTGTGTAGCACGTCACTCCATACTCAATAAAACACCAATAAAGTTTGATGATCTCTCTTAACACCAGGCGTCCACACACATATGCTTTGTCCTGTTTGTGTTGCCCATGGCAACGGCTTGGCGAGGACCAGTTGTGATGTCAGCAGTGATGTATGAGTGTTGGAGTGCGAGGGGATGACCTCAGCAGAGGGGAAGTCCCAGAGGACTCATATCAGCTGCAGCCAACGCTCGCCTTCAGGACTTTCTCACACTCAGTATCAGTGCTAACAACTAAAGCTGTCCTGACCCCTCACAAATCCCCCACCTTCTGATCCATTACAGACATCCCAAATCATGCAGCACACAGCATGACAAAGACCTCTTGACATGCACACATACACAGTCCCACACACCATACATTGTATGATAAAACAAAACGGAGGGCTGGGAATATTTAGAGGATATAGTTCTGGATGAAATTAAAGGTACGCTGTCCCTCTCTCATGCTCTATCGGCAGACAAGGGGTGGCACAGTAATGGAAATGTGTGGGAATAGAATGAACAAAGTTATTCATTTTTATGCTGTTGTCAACATTCAAGAATGCAACTAAGCCGGAGATTTAGGACATTCAACAAACATTCTGACTTTACGTCTATGGAATGAAAAGGCTGACAACCGATGCATGATGCCTTTTGGTTTCCTGCATTTTCACATTTTTAAACTTGGTGGCAGTAATGTGGTGTGATGGTAGGGGAGAGAATTTGAAAGACCAAGAAAACCACCAGCCAATGTAAGAAATGCAGATTAAAAAAAAATTCAAAGAATTGGTTTTAAAATATTTTAGTTGGGAATTCCTGATACATTCAGTGCATTTTGCTGAAAAACAGTGTGTAAACAATTTAGTGAGTGTACCTATCTGAACACTTGAAATGGTCAGTTTTTCTATGCTGTAATTTAAACAGGGTGTAGTTATAGTATTTCCTGTAAGTAAGGCCAGTGGTTGCGCTCATCAGCCTCGGTTTGAGGCTTTGGGCTTCTGGCGCATGTGTCCTGTGGCTTTTTTCAGCGGGCAACATAGGCAGCTATGTTCGTGTTATGGTCTGTTGTTTTCATCAATGTATTTATGCTGGTATTCAAACCAATTAGATCATGCTTATTGACACCCTATATATTCACAGCGCTGTGGTGACATTATCTGGTATGGCAGCCCTTCCTTTCCCTCTTCAGAATGGTGGCCTCTGTCCAAGTTGGCTGAGTGCTGTCCAGCCCTTGCCTCTGATTCAAGCAACAGTCGATCCATAAATGAATGGTTGCCTCTTCCTAGGACAGCTGTGCTACCAGCCATAGATGGAAAAATAATTATAGCGGCACCAACCACATCCATGGATACAGATTAGGAATGCATGCACTGTATGTATGTTGAGGCCCAGGCGAGTGCATGTGTGTATAAGTTGTGAACTGTTATGAGGTGTTAAGGGATCAAGAGCCAGTAATGAATCACAGGGTGAATTATTTTTCTGCCCTGGACTCACCCCACATTAACGTCTCACTCAAAGGTGGGTGTTTAATGGCTGTTGTTAAAGGAAAGGTTGGTAAACACATAAAAGTGCTGAAGTGAAAACAGAGAGTGGGAGAGGGAGAGAGGAGAGAGATTAATGTGCAGGTTTCTGTATGGAAGGGTGTGGGGTTTTTTTTACACCAGTTTGATGTCCTTTTAATATAATTCTTTAAACTCAAAATCATCATGAAAATATCTCTCATTTGTCAGTTGTTATTCCATAAGACAATTGCCTTTATCAAACCTTTTGTGCATTTTTGAAATAAAAAATCAGAAGGTTTTTCTGTGCAGCTCAGTGGTTAATTTATCTCTTTTGGCACCAAATCAAAAATGGGTAACGTCTTTGTTTTTGGTGGTAAATCTTGTGTCATATCTAGTAATGTATTATTGCTGCTTTGCCCCAGGGGGAGCTGTTGCTCCAGCTGTACACGGTAAAACCCCTGTCCCGTCCTGTCCTGTCGTGTCCTGTCCTGCCCTGTCCTGCCCTGTCGTGTCCTGCCCCCTGGATCCATGAAACAACCTCTTCTAACCTCTACCTGTTTCTCAATCAGCCTTCTCCTTCCTGTTCTTATATTTCAGTTTCATTATGTTATAGTTTAATCAATAAAATGAACGATTTCTAAACTTTTTTCCTCCTCTTTTTGATTCCCTGACAATGAGCGTAGTTTACCCACCTTTTCCTTTTGCCACTACGTCACACCTAAGACCCAGACCACAGCTGTAAACATGTTTCCACCACATGTCCTGCTTTCTGATGTCAGTCATTTGTGTACATAAACAGGCTGAATCAGAAGTCTGGTTGAGGTTATGACTGCGCTAACTAAACCATGGTACTAGACGGTGTCTGAGCTGGGCTGACTCTATTCGGGCTACAGTTAAATTTCAGTGTGACTGACTCAGAGTGCAAAGTAAAGATGCGTTGTCGTGCCTCCAGTCTCCCCAGTTTTATTCCTGTATATCGTGAGCCTCAGTGTATGGTGAGTAAAGCCTTTGTCTATTTACACATTTCATCTAGCATTGATATTTATGTCAGGGATAGTGTCAAAGTAAAACATATGAGATAAATAAAGTGTTTGTGTGTACGTGTGTGCCTGCAGGGTGGTTGTCTGACGATCAGAGGTTTGAAAGAGCCTGGTTATGTCTGTATGCTTAAATCATATTTCATTAGGGCATATATACATCTTTATATCACCTGGTGCATTTGTGGTGTAGATTTGTTGTTATGCCAGTAAATGTGACTTGATGGATGGCTTTTGCTGATGTCTTTTGATTGATAATCAGTTCAAACAATGCCACATTGCATGGAGACTTTCTTATTGTATGTGAATATGGATTATATTAACTCACATGTATTGAATGGACCTATATGTGTCGGTGTTTCGGTTGTTATGGTTACACCAGTCTTGGTCCTACATTTGCTCAGCTCCATATTTCCCAATTTCCCCACCCACCAGACTCTGGGACCAGAGCCAGAGAGGTAAGATGCCTTCCTCTAAAACACACACACACACACACACACACACACACACACACACACACACACAAGCATACATGCTTGGAAATACCCCTGCCCAGCTCTGAATTTGTTTTTTGAATTCTGCTTCAGATATGATGTAGAGAACTTTAAATTATTCTACTCAAATATCTGGTCCGTGCTTTACAGGCCATATGTGCTCATATTTCTTTATGCTCTGAGATCATCATGACCAGATCATCTTGCAGCTGTCCCTCAATATATTCCAGACTTTGACCAGGAGAGAAGGGAAGCAGTGTGCAGAGAAGAAAGACGAGAAAGTAATTGAAGCTAGGGTGTCCTTGTTGGCTTCGCGGTCTATGGTACATCTGACGGATTGTGGACAGTGGTGCAAGTGAATGACATATACCAGAGATCCATATATGCATTCATGTTGTCGTAAAGAGAGAATGCAGAAGAACGATGATCGGAGAGAGGGTAGGTAAATACTAAATTGGTCTGGGCTAAATGCCAGCTCTGCGCCACAGGGTATGGATATCTTTTTAGCCAGCATGGGCTCAGCACCAAGGCCTGCAGCAGTACACTCCTGTACCAACACAAGCCTCCTGTGAGTGTGTATAACTGTGTTTGGGTGTCCTCCAGGGACCACCAGCTCGTCTTCATCCCTCTGACCATCCCTTTCCCTGCCTCAAACTTTTTTTCTGTATTTTTGCCGTCTTTTGCAGCCTGTCTGACCCATACAACAAGGTTGTCCCCAAACACTCGTCAAGCTTCTAGTACTCATATAATACTTATATTATTATAAAGTGTATATAGTTTTAGAATAGATAATCAAAGTTATTTATCAGGCAAAAACACCAGATGGTTGCAGCTTATTAATGTCTGAATATATTGGGGGTTTGGGGGTTGTCAGATAAAGAAAACACTTTGAGGATCACCTTGGGCTCTGAGAAACTGTAAAGTTTCAAAATTTTCTGACATTGTATAAACTAATAGATTAATAAATTGATCAAAATGATAATGGATCAAAATAATAGGATCCCTATTTTTACCTTTTGTTTCTTGTTATAGCAGCCATTGTTATTATTTTTATTATTATTTTTAAAGATATTTTTGGGGCTTTTTCTGGCTTTATTTGATAGGACAGATGAAGATAGACAGGAAAGGGATGTGAGAGAGAGGGGGGCAGTATGCAGCAAAGGGCCAATTGAATCCAGGCCGCTGCGGGAGCCTACATGGGGTACATTCTCTACCAGGTGAGCTACCATGCGTCCCACAGCCCTCATTATTAACAAAACTCTTATAACTATTTAAACTCATTATATTATAGTGCATTCAAATGAGGACAAGTGCAGTCTGTATTCAAACGTGGAATCTGTTATTTAGGAATGTGTCCTTTCCTCAGGCTAAGCCATCTGTATCCCAGACTCAATTTTACTCAACCTGCATTTAATCTCTGTGGGCCCATTAACCTTTATACTGCTTCTGGTCCCGCTGAGTTGTCTTGGCTCCAGAGAAGCTCCACTCTTCCAGAAGGGTGAAGGGGCATTGGAGCACTCATTACTGGTGCATAGACTGGCCTCTAACCTAGACTGGAAGGACAATCATTAAACACACACAGCTAATGACCGCCGACTGCTCCATTTGTTTTTTCTATCAGCCTGGATCTGGGCTTGTTTGTTGTTGTGCGTGTTCGCATGTTGGTCTAGGTTACACACTGATTCCTGTTCTGTAGGGACACGGATAGCAGAGCGACAGAGAGATTGAGTTAGTGAGAGTGAGTCAGAAAGGTGCTTTAATTGGTTCTGAGTGACCATCTGGACCAGAGATTTCAGACAGGACTCCCCACCAGCCTGTAATGAGGTCTCGTCAGGCTGGAGCAACCATCACAATGGCTGATGCCAAGCATCGGGGCATCGTCATACCCTCGAAGACCTTTTACCACCTCAAAGGTTCTGAGTCAGCCAATTACAGATATGGCCTTAAATAGATATGGCTTAAATGTTTCTGATGGATGGATTGATTAGGTTAAGATCAACGATGGGGTGTTAAACCACAGTACTCTTGATACCTGAAAAGTCCTTGCAGCTGCTTGTGTTTACAGATAATTTAATAAAAATATATCAAATTTTTCATTTATTGAAAAAAGGGGATTTGAAGAAAGTATTGTGTAAGTATCTCATCGACACTGGTATAGAACATTTTGAAATGAAAGCCCTAGTTCCAACTTTATTTTGATAATTTGTTTAATTTTGCACATGAGAATGACAGGGATCAGTTTGAAGTATTGCTTTATTTTTATCAGGCTTAAAACCCAAAGACTTGAATGGATCCTTGTAGATTAAACAAAATACGAGGATTTCACTCAGAGAAATAGCTCCTCTCCCTTCTCTTCATATGAGCATCAATTTTATTTGTGTTAGAGCACAGTCCACAAGTTTGACCAGGACCTCGTACGCTGCCATGTGAACCTGTTTAAGTAATTAGGAAAATATACATGTTTTGTTTTGTATTTTTGCGGCTCGATGCTGCCACCGGGTTCATATTTTGCCAGTGTAAGCAGGATCCTCTGGGCTAAAATGGGGGGAAATTCCTGTGAAAGTGGAGGGCTACAGTGGTTGAGCTGAGCTTGCACTATGTTTGTGTTTTGTGTGGTTGAGTTTCGTGTAGACAGCCAGACAGACAGACAGAGACAGATTGAGACTCTACTTCATACACACACACAGAGCTGCCAGTGAGCTTTTTTTGGGGGGTGGGGTGGGGGATGAGACACTGGCAGAGCGGTTGATTGGTTGTCCTGCCTGCCACTCATCATCATAACTTTCATGTGTTGCTCAAATATTTTTGGACGTGAACCTGATAATCAGGTTCGGATTAAGCTAGTAGTTATGGAAGATGTTTTTAATCAACAGCAAACAAATTTTTAGGAACTATTACATCAAAATTCAATGTTAAACTTGAATTAGAACAGGGAGTTGGATAGTCAAACCTAAATGCCAACTAATTTCTTTTTGACAAAACTGACAAAGATGTATAAACTGAAAACAACTTGAAAGTAATACACATGGGTGGAACAGAGAGGAAGCCCAAGTAAAAATAATAAATGATTGGGAAGGAAACGTGAAAGGGGCTGAATGTGCTGTGGTCAAGGTTAGACCGTGGACCAAACTGGCTAATGATGTCAGTAGGGAAGTCTTATATAATGTGCGCTGCCCAAGCCGCATACAGTACGCTGTCAGACCACAGTTAAATCCGGTGTACAGAGCCAGTTATGCAGAGTCAACAATTTAGTCTGAGGTACCTGAAGAATAGAGACACATCAATACCACATAAAAAAAAAAAAAAAATTCCAAATGCTTACTTTTAAGCATCTGCTGACACTTGAGCTATCTCAATGAACTTATTTGAGGTCACTGGTCAAAATGTAAATGAACAATGGACTGAAAAATCGGCTGTTTAGATTCTTCGTCTGCAGGATATCTGAAAATGGATTTCCATGCAGTTCAGTGGACAGATGGGCCCTGCGCCAAGGTATTTGTTGCTATAACAATGAAATAAACAGAGACACAGATTGTATCATAAATGTTAAGGGAGTGTTTATAGTTTAAATAAAAGAAATGTGTCTTCATTTGAAGAGGTTGTGATTGTGAAACAGGCAGAAAATCTGGTCAATTTTCTCTTTTTGTCCCTTGAAATTGAATTATAGTACGGGGAAACTATTTAACTCTGGTACTGGCCCAATACTCACCAACATCTCCAACAACATACTGGTGTAAGTCCTAATAGCACAGAGCATTGGGATTCAGCTGAATAATATGTTATTGTTGAAAATCCCTGTGCACTGAGGTTTTGATGTTCATCCACTGCTGTGAGTCAGAAGAAGATTTTTTTGCATGTCAGCATGTATTTTACATGGCCGTTTATTTGCCTCTAATGTGCAAATGGCCAAGTATGTGTGACAGATCATGTATCGCGGGTTGTATATGAGATATATGATGGCTGTGCGAATACTGACAGTAATTACAGAAGGCCGCACCACAGAGCAGCCTGGGGCTGGCCAAGGAACAAGTTATTATAACATCTAATACATAACCAAATGTCAGCCATGTCTACAGCCTTTGCTGCTAGCAGTGTGATATAAATCTACAGGGAAAGTGAAGCTGTAAACGCTCGTGATGCATGGCTCACTGTGTGAAATTCTTTGTATGAAAATATTATAAATGTGGGCTTGAGGTATTTTCAGATTTGATTTGCAGTTTGCATACAGTTTGTCATTCTGTGTCAGTGGGTGCATGGCTGAGTGTGTGCTGTATATCTGTGTCTGTTTAGGTATGTGTGCCAGGGATAATGCGGTATCTCCAGAACTGGAACTCCTCTCACACCGCACTCCACAAGAGACTCTCTGTCTTCCTCTGCGTCTGTAGGAACTGAATGTTGTTTGTTTTCTAGTTGCCACTGGTCAAGGTGACCACCATACACATTTTTCTTTTTTTTTACACATTTTTGACATTGGCTGAGACAAAAGGTGAGAGTGTTTAAGTACAAAAACAAAGCAGAGATAGACCCATAAAATCTTTATTGAGCCCCACTGGCTACTGTCTTGTTAGCACTGGAACTATTGAGTAAATGCAAAGCTACCATAGCTCTGCATGTTTGAGTGCATAAGCTTTAATGTGTATGCATTCCTGCGTTACTGTGTTTGTGTCCTGTAAACCTGAACGAGTACTATAAAACTGAGCATGAGATGAAACTGCAGGAGATAATTATGTGTTCACAGCACACATGGTCATTAATAACACTGAGGCCAAGCTTATTTTTACTGTATCTAGCTCAGAGGCTAACATATGGCAGAGCGGCTGACTTGACGTAACAGGATGTGTGTGCAAAAGGATTTAGGAGATAGTCCGGTGTCCTGTCCTGTACGCAAGGAGGGCCTGTGCTCTGTGGTTTGTAAGTATATTTGACAACAGTAGGGGGCACCACTGCGTCCCATTTTAGTACCCCATTCTCAGATAGAGGGACTTTGGAGAAAAAGCAGAGAGAGGAAGCAGCATTTCGAAAGGGGTTTAAAGAGTGAAAGACAAGATGGCAAAACGTACCCATGGGAAAGCTACTGATAAGCAAGAGACCAATGACAACACAGTGTTTCTGTGGCAAAAGTCAAGTCTAAAACAGCTTGACAAGTCCTGTCTCGTCAGGCTGAACTGATGCAATATGAGATTTAAGTTACATTAAATCTCATAACGTACATTTTGTAATTATTCTTAGTCAAATCACATACAAGTGTCTTTGTTATCCCTGCAAATTGAATGAAGAAAACTTTCAAAGTTTACCATTAATTTATATTCAAAGAAGACCCTCCTCACTTTGACTGGAGTGCAAGTGCTTTGACCTTGTAGACCTCAGGAAGAGTAATTGTTGCCGAGGAAACAACTAATTAGGATCCAAATAAACAACCAACTCAGGCCATGTTCAGATCAGTCAGGGATAACCAATTACGTATAGATGTGTTCTAATGAACTAGCTGTCTACAGTACCTTGTTTTTTTTATGCATTAGCAGCTACTTTCTGGAGCATTTCTTAAGTCAATCATTTACTCAGTTATATTTGTTTTTTATGGTAGTAGTAGTCTTCCTTACTGTTCAAATCACTTCCAGTACAGAGTAGAAAGGTTTTCATTTCTATAAAAGCGCTGGGCAGTATATGGTCGAACAATAAAAAAAGGAATCTGACTTTACTTTATGGTTTGTTGCAGTTTTCCATCATAAAAATCTAGTTTCAACTCTCTCTTTTCTCAGAGTTCTGTAAAATATAGGAAATCTATCCAGAGGAACAATTTTAGAACAGCAGATTTTTAAAGTACTTTCACATATTGTGAAGTAAAACTACAGCAAAGTAACAGTTTGTGGTAACAACAGTAATCGTCAATTCTGGACCACTCACATGCTCTTTCCTTATTGTGAAACCAGTGTGCCACAGTCCATCTGAGGCTCCAGTACACAGAGTGAGATGACCGATTGAATGTATGACACACTGGACATGAGCTGTAAGCCTGGCACTGCCACCCTGACACCAACACAGCTGCCAGTCTCATGACCTCCATCCACAGTGAGACCAACACATCTCTACTGTCTGCACCTGTGGACCACAAACAAACATTTTATACCCTGCTCTTATTTTCAGCAACAGCATTTTTAACAAAGATTGAGTTTACTCTTCTTCCATTTCTCAAACACTGGTGCACCCGGTTAAAGGACTCTGGTGTTTCACACAGTGTTGCTCATACCTTTGGAAGCTCGCTCACATCCAAAACAACATCTGTCCTTTCAGTCGCGCCTGATTAAAACAGCCTGGAATCTCAGTTCACACACTCACACACACACAGACACACACACACAATAGTGTAACACAATCATCCACCACATGGCCACGGAGGCATACACTGCATGGAGAATCTGGGATTCCAGGGCTTAGCGAAAATATGCTTTGTTTTTATATCGGTGTTTTTTCTACACAAAGCAGATGAAAGGGACCTACAATTACCACTGCATTAATAAAAAGCATGGATAACTGCTTGCAAATCCCACTCGGAAATGCTTGTGTTTGCAGGAGGCATTTAGCAATTTGCCAACAAATACAGAACTCTTAGAAAGAAATGTCAAATTCACTTAAATGCAACATGAAGAATGTGAGATTTGTGCAACTAAAAGAATTCCAATGAAACTGTTTTGTCTGACAGTGAAGTCAGCAGGTCATGTTGCTACAAACCTCGAGAACCCTCTGATCCATTTTCGTTTAACCTCACTGCATCTCAGTGACACTGATAAATATTGTGATTTTCTTCCTGGCCCTGAATTCCTGCATCACATTGACACCCGCACAGGATATTGTGTTGCTTTCTGTAGGTGCAGGTGTACAGATTCGGCACACTTTCCTTGTCTTTGCCCCCCGTATCCAGATTGCTTTTGCTGGCATACCGTACACTATTTGAGAGGTCTTGTCCGATGGTGTGATTTGTGCTGGCTATCACATGCACCTCATACTCCAGGCAGACCTTCATCTCTCCCAATCTTTCCATTCGCTGTTGTTCTCAGCATTCTCCCCTGTTGTTCGTGCACATCACTTTGTTTCTCCCTCTAGCCCTGAAGTCTTTCCTGTGTTGATATTTGAAGTTAACATGTCTCCAGCTTTCAAAAGACTCCAGTGTGTTATGGTTGACCACCCCATGAAAAGTAATACCAAGAGCACACAAACAACAAGCACCAGGCTTTCATTATTCCTCCCTGAAAGCATTGTTTTCCGGCAGAAAGACCAGTGTGTTGATTTAATTTAATGAGTTGCTTAGCTGGGGGAAGGGACCAAGGAAATAGTAATTAGTTGTCATGCTAATTGGGCTTGTGTGATAACTCCCACACAAGGCTCAGCGGCGTGTGAAGCACAGTGGGGCTGGCCTGACCGCCTACTCATCACACACACATTGGAATACACATAAACACACATATATTCACACACACACATAAATAAGAATAACCCTAGCTCACATCCAGATTGGTTCAAAGAAAATGCCAGGGGACTGTCAGGCCTCTAACCCATCGACTAAGCAGAATTAATGATGTGAAAATCTTGATCCCAATTATTCACTAAGGGGAGAACTTAGAGAAAGGGGTTCAGGACATTCGATCCAATTAAGCTTTAGGTATAAACCTATAGAACAGGAAACCGCATTTTATTGCACCATTATCTATTGGTGTGTAAACTGAATGTGTGTGTCAGTGTTGTGTGGTCGTGTATAGCATTCCTCAAGTGCGTTGGTTGTGCCCTTGATGTCTGTCATGTTGTTAATCACCCCTGCCAGCACGGTTCGCAACTCCTCCAGGGGCTATTTTTAAGGCCCGGGGTCACTGACCTCCAGGAAGGGTCACTCTCACTATCAGGGGAGGTCCAGCCCTGCTTTGCTTTAATGGCGTCTGCATTCTTTCTCCATCTTTATCTCCATTTTCTCAGTCTCAGGGTCCTTCTCAACTATCTCTTTCCTCCACTTCAAGCCTCTTCTTGGCTCCACCTTATAGTTCTAACAACTCACAGTTAGAATAAAATATTGGTGGACTTTTGACCTCCTGTGTGGTAAACAAATGCAAACAACTTCTATGAATCAGAAAAATCGACAGTATTTAAGCAATAATTTTTTCCTCATATACTCTGCATCTTTTCTATAACTTCTATCAGTTTGATACTAATTATTATTATGTGACCAGCCATAGAGACAGTTTTCCTACTCACTAACTCCTCCCAAACCTTTATCTTCCGTCTGCTCCACCCCTCTATTCTCTCCTTTCTCTGCTCTAACCTTGGATCACCACCCTTATGAGTGTGTTTAGACACGCTGCTCGGGTTTTGCAATAATCTTGCTAAGTCATTTACAGTAGAAAATTATACACTGTGATACACTGTAATCCAGGGCAAGTGCATTTATAGAAAATCTATTGCCTCGACAGAGGTTTATCTGAGACATTATTTAGCCTGTGGGAGTGTTTTGACTGGTTAATGAAAGGACTCGTGGGAGATTAGTTTATTCTGTGTAGATGTAAAGTCCCTGCAATGCCTTCACATCTGTAGTGAATAGATAGGTGCGCTTCACTAGAGGGTGAGATTTTGTCTGCTCCTACCTGGTCCTGTAAATGTAGCTTTTGCCAATGTTGTCAACCCTTTTTCTTTTACTGCTGATTCAGTTTCAGTCCCAACCCAAACACTCATCTGGGTATTTCTAATCGTAATATGAAACAGAGTTGTTTAAGGAATATGTTGTAATGGTGTGTGGGACATCCAACACTCGTAGGCTTCTGACCCGACTCCAATTTGTGAAAATAGGCTTGTTTTTAACTGATTTATATTGAATCGCACACATCATGAGCCCTAGCTAAAACAGCCACCGGCATGTGAAATGACTGATGTCTGATATAAATGCCGTCTACTCTAGAGGTTTTTCTGCTTTGTCCCAAACCTGATGACACAGGGCAATTTCCCTCCCATCCCACAGGAACCCAGCAGGATCAGCACAGGAGACGAAGAATACACGATAAGACATGAAACTATTAATAATAGATAATAGATAGGAGAAAAGATGAAAGATGATAGATGAAAGACAGTGAACGTGTCAAAATAACTTTAATACTTGACATCCATCAGGATACAGTCCAGGTCCTGAGGCTTTTAAGATTATGTTCAAAGTAACGCATGCTAGCGATTTATATTCATGACATCATCCCTTTCACGACAGAACCCCCTTCATATTTTGAGAACCATGAAATAAGTTTAGCTCTCACATCCTACTTTCAGGGCACATTTATGGACACTGGGAATTGGTTGCAGGCGTACTGCCTCCATGTTCATATGCTTCAAAATTCTGTCCTCATTTCTGACCAAATGTTCACCTCTTTTTTAAAGAGGTGATCAAAGGAGGCAGTTCTCTAACATGTAATACATTGGCAATTAACATATGGTTAAATAACTAGCAAGTGACTTTTGTTTCCTCTTGTCTGGCAACATGACACCTTGGTTAGTGGTTAGTGTGAAGAGAGAAGGGGAAAGCAGGCATCTACACACCCACACACACACACACTGTGACACCAGTGGTGTTTGATGAGTGTGCACTGAATCAACAGGCTTCCTCCTCTCCTCATTAACAGTTTGACCCCTCTGTTTAAGTTGGTCCAGGTGGGGTCACACTGTCTTGTATTTGGGTAAGGGGGGAGGTTTGGCAGGAATAGTGTGTGTGTGTGTGTGTGTGTGTGTGTTTGTGTGTGTGTGTGTGTGTGTGTGTGTGTGTGTGTGTGTGTGTGGGGGGGGGTTACCTCCAACACCCCTTTTTGGCTGGAGATCAGGGTGGTGACAACCTACGTGGTCACCATTCTTTAGAAACAGTGGAAGACTGATGGACAGCCCAATGATGTAATGGCAGTATGGACACACTCACACACACACACTCAGCAGCAGTTCTACCACTTGCTGCTGCTGTCACCCTGAGGTTACAGATGTGAGGTCGGCAGTGCAGACCCCCGGGTTGTTGACTCGCCGGCCAACAAAGCTTTTCTTGTGTGAGTGTGTGTTCTGTGTGTTTAGACTGTAAGCAGGATACTGTTGAGCAGCTGCCGCTCATCCGAGGCCTGTAAAAGCCATTCCTCACCTACACACACTTTGAACCATGATACTGTATATTATAAAGGGATGATCAGTGCCAACAGAGAGGAGGAACTTGGAGGGTAAGTTTTGGATTTACTGATGGATGGGAAACCAAACTGCAACCACTTCGGTTCAGACTGAAATATCTTGTCAACAATTGAATGGGTTATCATGAATTATTTTATTACCATTCATGCTCCCCAGCGGATAAAGCCCACTGACTTTAGTGATCACCTGACTTTACCTCCAGTGCTACCACGAGGGTTCTGTTTTTTTATTGAAATATCTCAACAACTGGTACACACATGCATGTTTCCTAGAGGATGGATTGTAAAAAAATATTTCCTTTTAAGATGATAAATGTTTTCCCTGCTATAAATCAATATACACTGAGCATGTTAGCATGCTTGTGGTGGAGCTGCTAGTATAGCTGTAGACTCTTGATAATACTTATACAATTGTGTACAATACAATTGTACACATTTTGATTACCTGTAGACTGTGCAGCAAAAATGCAAATATATCAGTGAAACAGTAATCCACAGTAGGCCTAGTCCATGTATCTCCTTGCACTACAAGGTAAACTTGTAGCATCTGATCACTTCCGCATGGTTACAGAAAGGAATGTGGGGTTAATGTTTGTGTGTGTTCTCTTTCCTTTGCTCTTGTTTCTTTTAAACTCATGTTCTTATTGCAGCATATGTGTGTTGTAGTCTGACTTTTTGTAAACAGCAGGTGAAGCAGCATTTAGATTGTCAACGCTTGAAACCACAGGGAAGGGAGCTGAGTGAGGAGCTGTGATTTAAAACGTTCAATCGTCCTCTCGCTCTGTCTCTGGTCCTCCTGGCGTCTGTCACGAGACCTGGCAGCTGTTGCCGCTCTGCGAAAATGTGCTCCTGACAACAACAGGGAGAATCAGAGAAAGAGTCTCTGGACTTCTTCATTACAATAGAGTAGCCTGCTGGCGGAGCATAACAAACGGATGATCAGACGAGATAGTAGTGCAATTTCATGCTTGTACATAACATGTCTCTGCAGCACATAGACCATTGCTGTTACATTGTATACCAACTGCTGTTTGTGATGTGTGTGTGTGTGTGTGTGTGTGTGTGTGTGTGTGGCCATCCTCAGGCAAAAGTGAATCAAATGAAACACAGTTACCGTCAAAGTTTCATATTTTTTGTGTTATTGTCCAGCTTTTTGTCCAGATTTATGCCCGGCAAAGGCCACTGTATGCGTCACCCCCTTAAAAGCATTTTTCCCATGCGCTTTTTTGTTTTTCATACAATTGTGTGGAGAATGTGCTTTGTTCACAGTCCCCATTCAATGCTGGCTGGAGAGACGTATTGGTGGAAAGCCCTGTCAGCATGAGATAAAAAACTTTTCTGTGCTGTTAAAAAAAAATCTCCTAAATGAACTCTAATGGCTTTTAGAGCATAGTGGTCTCAGTAAAACTTTAAAGTCACAATTTAAAATGTTCAACAAAGGCAGTAGGGACATAAAAAATATAATTTAGTAGGATTTGGTCACTTCAAAGTTGCCATTGAGCACAGCAGACATTTTGTTGGAATCAGAAGAATCATGTTAAGGGTAAAAAAAAAAAAAAAAAAGTGTCATAAGGTCATATTTTATTACTGAAACAAATATAAGTCACCATATGAATAATTTCTTATATGAAAAACGTGTTATTGGAATATTAATGAGTAGTCAGTGGTGTGAGTTAATTCCTGGCCATTATGTTTCTGTCAAGTCTTTTTTTTTTTTCCTGCTGTAATGTTTTGTTGGGAGGAGTGTGTGAGGGAGAAAGAGAAAGAGAGAGAGGGAGAGACGGCGGGTGAAGAGAGGGGGAGGCGCAGTGTTTGGAGGATTTGCTCTGTGCTCCGGGCGTTCTCTCACTCGAAATTTTTAATGGAAATAAGCTTATGTGTGCTCGCTCTACTAGTTTAGACACTTTTCCTGCCACCCATCGAGGGATTCTGATAACTCTTCGGAAAACTTTTCGCCGACTTGGACAACTTCTCCCCCCGGTGCGGTGTTTGGTTTATGCCCAGGCAGGGGTCGGTACAGCGCGGACTGTGGAGCAGGGAACACCCCGCTTAAAAAAAAAAGTTTTCAGACGAGTGACCTGTTGCGGATCCACACAACTCAACTGTTTTTCACTATTTGAATTCGACGCACGAGTTGTCGTGGGAGTTTTCGTAAACATGGCAGGGCGCAATTTACGCACTGAATTCCGGATCGTGCCAAGCAATGTTGGAGCATTTCACCGGTGCGTCAAGGGCAACTTTCTCTAGAAGCAGCCTTGGCACCGACATCTCGTTTATTGCTGGTGATCAGGCCCGTGCCCTGTGGGTTTTGGTTTCAAGCTTTGCACCAGATTCGTCTGATTGAAGACAAAATATTCTCACATCATGGAAGGTGATCAGGGGACCGGCGCGGCTTCCGAAGAGCCCCAGGCAGACAGCGCCGCTGCGTCCGACAGTTTTTCCCAACTGTGGACGGACGTTATGGGGATGCTGGTAAGTTTTTTTTGGGGGGGGGATCACGATCATAGACTGACATCATAGACTCACAACTAACTGAGAGTTTTCACCCTCATCCTCAAAGTTGACACTTATCGCCAAGTGAGCGATCGTGTAGACTACTTGTCGGTGCGTGGCAATCACGCATCAAAACAACTCTTCGCGGAGCGGCTTTATAGGCCCGAGTTTAAAAAGCAGCAGCACTCTACATGTGGCCTGGGATTCAGGTGCTTTAGTTGTAGTTGGCTGCTAGTGACTAGTGATTCATATTGTTGAATCGGTCGGATCTCAATGCAAACAGGAGTCGAATGAGAATATGGTATGTTACACATAGAGAGATTAACCCTTTGTACTGTGTGTGTGTGTGTGTGTGTGTGTGTGTGTGTGTGTGTGTGTGTGTGTGTGTGTGTGTTTTGTGCTCAGCCATGTTCTCTGTGGCTGGTATGCATTTAGTATACTTTTAATGCTACATTCATTCCATTGGAGGAGCTCAGTTAAACTTCATCCAGAGGCTCTAATTGTAGTTTAAAAAATGATTTAGTTGCAGAGGCCTCAGTCTGAGAAGATGTGTTGTGTCTGTATTGTAGACTGCATGATGACAGCCAAACCAAAAACTATAAATACTGATTAGCGCCTTGGACTAACTGAGGTTCCCCTAGGTCTGCTGGAAATGGAAACATTTGGCTAATTTGCATGTTAATATAATATAAAGTTAAGTTTGATTTCCAATAGTGCTTCAGCTCCTCTTGATCATATACGATCTTGAGTGCCCTGTTGTTTTTTGTAACTGGTGTTGCTGCAGTCCAGAGGCAGATTCACTGTACTTTACATGTTTGTGCCTCACATGCTTGTGACTTAGGAGATGTTGTATATTGTAACGACACACATTTCTGCTACACTGCTCTTTTGTTTTGGCTGCCAAAGCAGTCTTGAGTTTACAGGCCATGCATCTGATTGATCTGCAGACCAAATGTGTTGCAGTTATTTCCAGTCTGCTGAAAGACAGAGGTGTTAATTTGGTTTGGTCTGGCGCTGAAGATGTGAATGGTGTGTAAATGCAGGAGTGTGTGTGTGTGTGTGTGTGTGTGTGTGTGTGTGTGTGTGTGTGTGTGCACGTTGGAGGGGGAGGCTGTCCTGCCCTCTGACACCGGGTGGGAGACCTGGCTCCGAGCCAGGCAATTTATCCAGATTTATTGCTCTGAAGGCAAATGTCTGCAAGGCTGTGCTCATCTTTGACGTTTTTACCTTTGAGCTGAAACAAACGCACGCACACACAGCAGCAACAAGCTTTTTGAACCTTTTTTGTTCTTGACAAATATCTGTCACATACAACTGTTGCCACTATTTTATGTCAGTCAAGATAATCCTTTAAACTTTACAAGTTTTCACTGGTTGATAGTAAATGCATACTTTTCTTTCTGCTAACATAAACAATGTTGGAGGTCATAAACTAATTGTAACATTAATTTTAAGTATCCAGCTATTCTGCCAATAAACATCCGGCTGCACTCTCTTAAGTTATTTCAAAACCATTAGCCTTCCTGGCAGCAGGCATAGCATACCTTTTTATTTCAAAATCAGTGACCTCAGCTTTTGTTGGAATCTTGTTCCACGGGCTGGATCACTTTACATGCTCATGCCTTGAGTCTTGGGAAGGCTTGGATAGCTGTGACCATCTTAAAACTATCCAAACGATACTAGAAAGATTAGAAGTGTGAAAGTATGGAACTTGATCGGCCTTATCGGTTGCCGACAGTCAGTGTCTTTAAAAAGTTCAGCAGGTCAGTTCGTCCTACTAGAACTAACTGATTGACAGCCATGATAATGGATGATTTTCTGTTGGTTGCTCTTCTCTGAAAGTGAACGGACTTTTGGTGATGAGTTGCTTAAGATGAGGGCAGTTTGCAGACGTAATTTATGTAAATTTAAGTTTCCAGTAAAGCGTTGTCATATCTTTGCTGTATTCCTGTGCTATATATGTAATTGTATTTTCTCTGTTTTAAATCTATCAATGCATTGGCTTAAATAGTACACAAAATGCACAAAAAAGACCTTTAAAAACTTTATTCCTAATAATATGCTCAAGATCTTCAAACACTCTGTGCTGAGCACAATAAACACCATATCTCCCACAAATCATAATGTATCCGCTATATATAACCATTGCTCTATGACTTTCAATGGCTTTTGTTTTGCTCGGGAGCCTATATGGGAATGCCCTTTGAGATTTGGGTTTGATCCAAGCATGTTAACCCAGCTTAACTCACGTTTGCAAATGTGCTTGGTCTTGGCTTCCCCACACGTGAGAACAGGCCTACATACTTACGCAGATAGAGATCTACTCTGATAAAGATCTGGTCAACATGCTTACTATAGTATGTCTTTTACTGATTACTATATGTTTCTGTACACATGCCATAATTAAGAACTATTCTTAACCCTCAAGTGACGGCACAGATAAGCATTAAAACAGCCAGTGGCAAAGGGTTTGTTCACATAATGTCATCTACATTTGCACATTAAAAATAAGTTTTCATCATATTTTGACTGTAAATCAAAGAGCACTTTTGGCCTGCAGTATTTTTCTATTTCTGATGGGCCCGTGTCTTTTAAGGTTAACCTCACACAGCAGGCTGTTATGGAATGTGTTTAATAAGAATACCTAAGTAAGCCAGTCATTTATTTGAGGTGGAAGCCGAGTAAATAGCCCTTGAGCTAATTAAGAGTCAAAGGCAGTTTAGGAAGGTATGGTGCAGGAGCTATAGCTGTTCTAAGTGGCTGGATTTACAGATGTCTGAAAATGGGGATTTGCTTCTAGTCCCACGCCATGTCTGGAGACATGAGGTTTTATTTTCGTCAGATCTGAAGTCTCTTTATTGAATGTTAAATGAGCCACATTAAAACTGCCTGACTTGAAAACCGCTATCTGTGGAGTTCAGTTTTATCTAAAATAACTGTATTTCAGAGACACAACGCACCCTTTCAGACATGCGTTCAGCCAAACCAGGGCAAGCTTCTAATTGTGCTCCTTCCGAGTCTCGATGATTTGATCACAAACCTATACAGCTGACAGTCATCCACTATTCCCTCTTCACTCTTCTGAAAGAAACCTCTTTTGCTTGAAAGGTCATCTTGAGCCAAGGCCTTGTAGAAATATTTTACTTGCCTGCAGAGAATCATTTTCTGTTTAAAAAGAGTTTTGTAGTGTTTCACACAGCGTGGGTGGGAGTTTGTCCATTTGGAAAACACTGATTATTTACCAGACAGTGCTTCATCTCTAAAACTAAGGATTGGATACTACTCTGGAGACATGATTATTGATTGTGTCTGTGAAACATATGGTTAGATGAGGTGACCCCTATGTGCTTCCTCCCACATAGCACTTCATACAGAGTAGCAGCATATGCTTCAGTCCTTTTCTGCCAAACTGTGGTTAACTCGGCCACGTATGTCTTTGCCAATACTGTTCCAACACAGTCTATCATAGCCTAATTTTGTCTATTGTTGCCCAGTCTAACTCAGTTCACTCCTCCTTTGCTCCCCCTCCCTGACTGGTCTCATTATTGAGGTCACACAGAGATCTGGCAGGTTTCCTCTGCTGGGATGGCAGAGCACTGTTCTGCTCGAGCCACGGATATCCTCAGGAAGCCCTCTGAAAGGGGTGGGCTGTGCCCTCTGCCCTTACCTTCCTCGACAGTCTTCCCCCATTGCCTCTCATGACCAACACTACATCTTTTAGCCAGACTTCTGCTGGCTCTATGTTTTGTGGAATTCTCCACTGCAGTGCATCCAACATTTTTCAGAACTACTGTAGCTGGGTGATGCAATACGGCACATGAGCAGCACCCCCTTTGTCTTTTTCATCCACCTGTCTTTGCTTATGTTTTTCCAAATTTCTCATATCTGACTTCATCAATCATTCACAGTCTGTTTTCTATGATCGGTTGGCAGTAGAGTGACACTGCTGGTCCAGGATAAAACAGGGATGGTCAGATCTTTGCTGTTTGAGGAGCTGGGGAACTGGGTGGAGTAAAGGGTGCATTACCTCCTGTTGCTTTTATGATGATTTGTTTGTGGACTGTTTGACAGGTGATCTCTGCGGGTCGGGTTTAAGGTGGTATATCCATGACTTGTGTGAATCTGAACTATTCTATTTGTTCTCTTCTTGATGAAACAAGTACAATGCAACACAATACAAGACGTTGTTGGCGATTTCAACCTGTTGCACCTGTCCTAAGGTTGCATAGCAAGTGAAAATGATAATACTACTGATGTTCTAACATTACATCAGATGCATGGCTCTATTGTAAACTGTTGCCATTGTTCTTTACCCCGGAGAACGGGTAGTCACAAGGTCAGCTCTGTAACAAGAGTTAATACCATGTACACTACCATTCAATGCCTGCATAACTGAGCACCAGTACGATGGCACGGTCAGGAATGTGAGCTCAAAGGGTGGACCAGAATAAACATGTTAGGCCTAGAACTAATGGCTTTTAGCCTTTTTGGACGTCTGTCTAGTTATAATAAACAAGCACTTTCTTTGAGAGACTTTGCAACATGATGTGGAAAACATGAATTGAGTGTAAACTGATCGTGAGATTAGCTGTGTGCCTTGGCAGGGAGTCCGAAGCACATACGGAGACCCAAGTTATCAGCGACTTGCATGCTGGCTGTGGAATTTTTTAATAACTTTGCAAGATATTGGTTTAATGGTTTGCCATTCAGATGTGCTAAATTGTCACTTCAGCAATGGACTGCACATTCTTAGCAATGTGTTTATCTAAAATAATAGCAGCTTCTTGCCTATCTCAAAGTATTTAATATGTGAAATGTAAAACATAACACTGCGGTGGAAATATAATCCTCAGGAAATGTTTTTCCACCAGATTTACCTCAAAAAGAAAGAAAAATCACATTGGCAGAGCTTATAACCCGAGCTCAATTACTGCGCTTTCAGACCAGTGCAGTGAACTGGAATGATTTTTGTAGTGTGACCAGTTAATGAACTGGTCAAATCAGCAACACTGTTTAGAAAATATATGTGTAAGATATGTAATAATTCTATGGTTTATTCAGTGACGTGTGTGCTACTGCAAGAGCAGACCTGTTCTATTTGAATGGTGACAATGACTGCTTTATACTGAAGTACTGAATATCTGAAGAGATGAACTTCTGTGGTAGTAAGAATGCCAGGGATGCCATGGCTAACTGATTAAGTGAGCAGCTACTGAATGCTCATGCTGTTTGCATTCTCATGTGTGCAACCATGCTGCTTTTGTGAGCATATAAATCTATATTCCGATACTAAAGCTGAATATATTTGATTGCACGTCAGACAGGGAATGAAATGTTATTTGTATTGAAACTCTGGCCTTGATGCTAATCATCTCCAAAGCAATCCTGAATATTGTGTAAATCATTTGGTGATGGCTCAGTAGCAGTCATATTACACATTACTGAAGTATTTATCCACTGTGGTGCCTTACTGCCAGTAATTTGTGTTTTGATGGTGGAACAACATGGCAGCTACTAGCTCACAGTGATTACGGCTTTTACACAGACTAGTACTCACACAGATGTCTTCTACAGCAGTATCCCATAACATTACTCAAAACCTTCTCTTTGTTTTGAGTTGCGTAAAGTCTTGGAACAGAAGAGACATGCAACACAGTTTTTGTTCACGAGGTCTGACAAATTTCAGCTGCACGTTGGGAGTAGACAGTTCGACTGGGCTGACATTATCTTGGGCTTGACCAGTAAATGGCACACACACTCTCTACTGTAAATACACACAAACTCACTCGCACATTCATGCTTGGGTGTTGCTTTTTTGTATGACTATTGTTGCTATTGTTCGAGTTAAAACTGGGAGTTGGCCTCCCTCATATCCAGGGTGGAGAAGCAGTTACGTCAGCTTAAACGGTGTTAGTCTCCATTTCAAACATACCTCCATGGTACTAAATGCATTCATTATTATGTTTAATTAATTTCTAAACCAGTTTCAAGGGATATTTTTAGAGTGAGAACTTAGCTTAGTATGCCAACAAACAAAGAACCACATGCTTTTGTGTTAGATTTAATACTCATCCATAGAATCTCTCTCATAGATGTAGATTTTTTTTTCTTCCCAGACTCCAGATGTTTTATCTTCCCCTCACCCCACAGCTGCCCTAGTCAGCATCCCACAAATCATCCCTTGTCCAGCCTCTCCCCTTACCCCCCCGCCCCCATTTCTAAACTGAATGTGAGGACCACTGTCAGATCCCTCCAAGCTCTTCCACCTATACTCCCACGTTGACAGATTCTCTCTAAAATATGGACTAAACTCTCACTCATCTGTTGACACACACAGTCAATCTTACATCCTATGAAAATAGTTGGTTTACCTATCTGAACGCGTTCCCTCGCCCGATGCAATTCTCCTAAAGGCATTCGCACTCTCTACACTTGTTTTCACGTGTGTTCTCATAGTGCATATACATAACTCAGCATATGCAGTATCATTTTACAAGGTGGTGGTGTGAGGGTCAGCTGTGTTGGACCCTCATGAGCTCATGCCACTAGAGAATTGAAGGAATCCCAGTTATCTACGCACACACAAGTGTTTGCACACACGTGGATGCATACAGTCACAGACACACAACAGTCTGAGAACAGCAAAGCATGTGCAGCTTTACCTGTTCACGGCTGAGGTTTACATTCAGGGTTCCTGAGGCAGTGGGGACAGTAAAATGGCAAAGCTTGATGCATTAATTCTAACCAACCTAATCTATCAGTGTTAACACGAGCTGGAGTGGCCCTCTGTCAATACAGAGTTGGCGTAATCTCGGCATAGGGTTCATTCTTATCTTTGGGATGTGGCAACAAGACCAGCACAGTCATTGCATGTGTACGGTGATTAAAACATCTTGGAGTTCTGTAATGAGAGCATGCTTTCAGTCAGTGTGAGGAATGAAGGGGAAAGCATGTGTCTGCTCAGGGAGTGCTCCCACCGGGAATCTCAGTCATCTCGAACCATATGTCTGGCCAGAACAGGATTTCTCAAGTAATGAGAGTAGGAGGATAGATCACAGCCAGCCAAGCTAGACTTTTTGAGACAGAACATAGTGTGTTTGTCAGTGATGTTGTGTTCAAAGCACAATCAGTAAATACCCTTTCATAACTGAGTCCACTGAGCTGTGTTGTATATGATTGGCCTGCATCAGTTTGTTTTGGTCCGATGTTCTTGAAATCGTCTCCATGCATGTGTGTGCATGCTAATGCGTGTTCACAGGGGCCCTATGCCCCTGTGTGTGTGTGTGTGTGTGTGTGTGTGTGTGTGTGTGTGTGTGTGTGTGTGTGTGTGTGTGTGTGTGTGTGTGTGTGTGTGTGTGTCACACTCACTCACACTCACAGTGATCCATTCATTTGAGGCCTGGCACTCAGATAGGGAGTCCGGTTGAGAAAGACAGAGACTGAGAGAGACTGTTCGGACCCTGCACAGTGACTCAATGCTAGCTGTCTGCCTGGCACAGATTAGATCAACACTGATGAATATTCAACAGTTGGCCATCACTGCCAGAATGGCTTACATTTTTACCAAGGCAGGAGATGGGAGTCAGTCTTCTCTCTCAAATTGTACAAAAGTGATTGCTCTACCTCTTGCAAAAGTTCTTAAGGGTCTAATTCAAGGAATAAATACATTTTTCACAACAAAAAATTCTTGAATTCAGACAATTTGTTTTCATTTCGGTATTGTATTCCAAACCTGAATGCAGACTGGTGTGAATGCATCTGATCCCAGCTACCGTCATTATCCTCCTTCATGATACAGAGTTGTGATATTTTAGTTTGATAGTTTGTATTCGCTGACTTGTTTTCTTAGAAATTTTGAAATTTGATCCCTCTACTCTATTAATGTTTCCAAAAGCAACTTAGAGGGCAGTCGTCAACATTATATCCAAAGGGTATTCTGTTAGGTAAGCTCTGTACTGTTTGGAGTACAGCTTCCTCCCTCAATCCTAAACACATGTCTTCCACACAAAGACAGGAACTGTGCTGATCTAAACTACAGCTAACCGGAAGAGTGTGTTTTGTTTGGAGTTCAGCGAATGTCTGAGGAGGTAAAGGGCATCCTTGATATGAGCCTTGACAAAGAGAAAATCCACGACTACAAACTACAGCCCGGCCAAAGACACTCACAGAATGGGACTCGAGAAGAATGAGTACACAGCCAAAATATACTGACCTTTTATTGAGGGGTATTTTTAGGTTTTTCTGTTTGTATGGAGTGTGTGAGTAGACTGTCGAATGAGAACAACACATGCCTCAGTACATGTGTGTTTTATCTGTTTGCACTCGTTGCACCAGATTTTCAATCAGTGTTACCACCCACATACAGATTCATACATACTGTCCCCATCTTCTGTCCAAGTAGAATGGTGTTGGAAATGGTAATGTGTGAGTGAGGATGTTTGTATCCCTGCGCCACCCGCAAGCCATGCTAGGTTTACCCAAATGCATGCCTGTAGGTACGTTTTATACACCACTAATTGTAACTGTATGTGACAGGGGTTTTATAAAGCTGTGCTTAGGGTAACTGGAGAAGAAGGAGGGGGATGTGCTTGTCACACGGTGTACTAACTTGATCAGGCTTTTTTGTTTCCCGAAGCACTGGTGGGATGTTTTTAAAGTGATAGAAGCTGCTGTAAAGGAGAAAGTAAATTATTAGCCATTACTGTATGTTTAGGTTTTCCCCTTGTTTTTATGTGAAGTTTAACATAATAAAGGTAAATAACGAGTTGCCCAAATGAAGTTTTTGCACCGACAGCATGTTTTTTTTTTCTGTAGAATTATATAATCGGCTTTCCTTTCTCAGGATGTTGTAGTTCTCTGGCTCAACCAATTCCCTCTCTTTCTCTCTCCAGGATGGTTCTCTGGGCAACATAGATGACCTTGCCCAGGAGTACTCTGAGTACTATAACACCTGCTTCAGTGACGTCAGCGACCGCATGGAGGAGCTACGCAAAAGACGAGTCTCCCAAGAGCTTGACATGGTAAGTGCAAACTCCCACAACGCTCTCTCTCCCTTTCTCACTCTCTCTCACACACACACATACATATACAAAAGAAAAAGACCTTACATAGCAACATGATTTGAGCAAAAACAGCTGTCAACCACAACATTTCTTGCTCTCTACTCAGTTTGCATGCACTTCAAATTGCTTTGGACAAATGATCATTTTTTTTGCAAATCCTTTAATAATGACCCTAAAAATCCCCCTTTTAGACTAGTCTCATAGCTTTACAGAGTGTAATTTCCACAATCTTAGCCAACAACCTGGCAAGGAACAACGGCGACGGAACCATCAGGAGTGTGTGCTACGGTTTAAGACTTTCCCCAAAGGCAGAATGCATTTTCTGGAGGTCCATTGGGGGGTTTGGGGGTTCTTTTCACAAGGATGTAGGGTAGTGGGGCACCCCTTTGGTTGCCAAGCTGCACACAAATGCATAAAGGAATGCTGCTGGTGCTGCCTAGCTCTGTGAAGCACACTACCCAGTGGGTCCAAAAAGTGTTGAGTGTTATGCTCACTTTATAAATGCTCTATGACTTATTCATGGTAAATTAACTTGGTTTGAACCCTTACAAAACGCTATTTGTGCTCAATTTCTAAAACAAATGACTGCAAAAAATTGCTGCTTGGTTGTATTTTTCGGTCTGAGGCTAGCTGCTACTCTACAGCACAGATCAGCTTTAAAATAAAATGTCTAACTTAAATAAAATGAGGCAGTTAGGTGTCACAAATGTAATAGTACTGCCTGACAAAATAATGATCCAGTTCCCCTTCCACAGATTTTCCTCACTCTGATATCATGTTACCTCAGCCTTTCTTATTTTAGCCGTTCAAATTTTCTCTGCTTATACATTATTGTCTGTCATTATTGGTTTTCTAGTTTAATAGGATGCCTCTTCTGCTTGAAGGCAGCCATGTGGTTTTGGTTGGGTTGACAGGTATGGCTTAGATGGATAGCTGATTTATTGTGCTCTTCCTTTTAATGACCGCAGGCAGACATCCTGTTCTCACAGCTATGAGGAGAGGGATTGGAAAGCATATATTTTGCATCTAATCATAGGTTAAGTGTTCCCTCTGTGTGGCAATCGTCTATAGTTTGCCATCCTGTGAGTTTCACAGTAATGCGGATAACCTCTGGACATTTTATAGTTTGGGAAGGTTTCATCCTGAGGAGATAAAACAGGCAAAGAGGAAGCAATCAAGACAGATTTTGCAGCCCATGTGTAAGAAGAGAGAAAAAGAGCTGACTGGGCCCTAAGCCTGAAGCCCAGCACAGGAGGAGGATAAGGATGTGAACAGAGGAAGACGAAGGGAGGAGGATGAGGGGAACAGAGTATGTGAGAGCCTGCAGCTGTCCCCCCACTCTGCAAAGTTTGGCACCAAAATATAGGAGAAGAGGGGAGAAAAAACATGAAGGAAGGAATATGGGTCAGACAACACCTTATTGAAAGCTCTCAGAAGCGCAGTATCAACCCACACTATATGGATTGAACTTGGCCTTGCATTGTAGTGAAGTCCTTTTCTAAAATTAGGTTTGGGGAATAGTATAATAGTCTAAAGCAGCCTATTCTATACCAAGCTACCAAGGGTAAGAGTAAGTTAAGACACAATTCCATCTCTTACACTGTAATACTGTGACAAAAAAGAGTATCGATGGCAAGATTTCTTTCCATTAAATTTTTCCACGGAGACTCAAAGGCTGTGGAACTGTATCTGTAAAACTAGAACAAAAAAGTGAACTACATTATGAAAGTAATACACAAGCAGAGATGGGGAGAAAGACAGGCAGAAGAGACCAAGATGAACTGAAAATAAACGCAGTGGAATGGACAACCAGTGCGACAGAGAGCAGTGAATGACTTTTGTGTCTTGTGAAGTGTGTCCAGGAATCAGTGGCTGCAAGCCAACGTCATGCAGCCGCCTCCCTTATGACCAATAACAGATGGTTAGACAAGGTCACAATGTCCAAGAGCCACGCTAATGGGGAGACATTTAGTAAGTGGCACTCCTGAGGAACTTGGCCTTTAGGGAAAGACCTGTCACTTGTAAAGGGTACAGGATGGTGGGGGCGAGACAATCATGTCTCCACAAGATCTACTCCCTCTCCAGTCATTGTCTTTCTTTTTGTCACTACACCAAATTTATAGGTCAGCTGTTTTCTAATTTTGACGGCTAACTTGAATCACCTCAAATCTCTCCTACTGCAACTTTTTGGGACTAAGAAGATTACTCATTCACTCCAAATCAGCTTTGGTCAGTAGGCACGCAAAGTCAAGATAAAGCACTGTGCCATATGAGATGATTGCCTGATTCAAAGTCTGCATACATGAACTTTGGCAACTGACAACACATCATTTTTGCTTCGATAAAATTCCCACAAGAAAGCCCCGGTGTCTAGTTTAGCTATGGTCAGCAGGGTGACACCAAAGAAAAAGAAGAAGCCATCTTTAGGTTTCTGTTCTCCAAAACTTTCTCAAGTTGACTCTTACTCCAGCTAGTCTAGTGATCTTTTTGTAATGGAAACCTGGTTTCTCCGGGGGTTTCTGGCTCCTCTATCGAGAAATGATCTTGCAACACTAACATTTTTACACAAATGTGTGGAGCTTAACATTTTTGTTTGTTTTCACTTGAGAGGCCTTTCAGTTAACAAAGTGATGGCTGTCTGTTTTAGTAAAACGTGGATCTCTCCCTATTAGAAGCTGATGATGGAGTCTCTCTCAGAGATGCCTATCATTGTACCCACTTCCTGTCTGGTCTTTGCTGGATTGTTCCTCTGTATCTTCATGTTAGTTTTATGAGTTGCAGGGACAAAGGGGGTTAAATAAACATCCCCCTTTGGGAATGTGACCTATGGATTAGCGCTACCATGCACAGTTTCCCAGAACTCCTATAGATGACAAGAGTTGTGACAGTCTCACTGGGATGCTGATTTGGTGATACATAAGGCTTGTTGGTAGAAGTATTGAAGCAAAGAGTTCAGCAACTTAAACAAAATGTGTTTTTTCAAATGATAGCCAAAGGATGAAAGTTCAGTTGCAGTCAGTAACATTTAGAGCGTTTACTGCTATTTTATATTGTTTTGCATTTATAATATCTTAAATATTTTACCAAAACCACAACAAACGTGGTATGCAATTCGCTTTATCAACATACACTTATAAGCGGAGAGATATACATTTCAGAGTCAGTCACCGATGTAATTGCCATTAATACCATTAATTATGTGTGTAATATCTGTTGTCTCTTCAACCAAAATTACACAAAAAAAATCATGCATGGCTCAGCCCATTGTGTTTACTTAAATTTAATTTCCATACTTCAGTTACAAAGAATAAAGCGTTTGATTGTATTTCATTGCCCTTTTCAGTTCTTATGCTTGGTTTTAAGAGTTTTGTAGGAGTGCTCCTTTTTCAAGATAAGTTACTTGTCTTTTACATATGGGCTGGAGTTTTCTTTTCACCCTGAAGTACCATTTCTCTTTGCCCTGTCTGATTCATGTGTCAGCCTTCTCAAAAATATATATTTTTTTATATCAGGATAGGTGGGTTAGTCCTTAACATTTACAAAGTTCAGAGAGTAAATGTAAAACTGTATAAAAGTTTGATCTATAGATATATGAATAAGGGCTACTTTCTTTTGCTATCTTTTCTTCAACACTGCATTTGTTACTGAATGTGAAAACATGCCAAAACATGGATTTAGAAACTACAAGAGGGATCCCATAGAGCTGCAGAGACTGGTTATTACAGTGGGAAAATCATGTATAGCCGACGGAGGAAAACATCAAACTAGATATTAGCATGTCTCTCAAACCACAGCGATGGAACAGATGAAGTACATCAAATATAAATCAAGGATAATTTTGGAATTCGTGGTTGTGGGGCAAACCTTTTAACACATTTCTACATGCTGTAAACCATAATGAGACATTGCAACAGCATTTGTGGTAATATCCTTGAGAGTAATTTGAAAGTCATGGATAAACAAGGACGCCTTAAAGATTAAATCCTTTGATGCTTTGACCAGAATCCTTCAGTTGTTGGTCTGTTAACTTCACAATCTAAACACTTGACACAGAAATGCCTCAGCTGGTGTCAGATTGATCTGTTACCCTCAGGAATGCTCTGTAATGGTTTTTTAGCTGAGTAGCTTGATAGTTGGGGGTCAAGACTCAAGTACAGACTTGTTTTGTTTTGCCATGAGGTGAGGAACAGTGTGCTTAATGCACTAATGCCTGCATGAAGTTTGTTCATCAAAGTGGGTCAGTTCAGCCGGGTTAAAACTACAGTGTAGAAGAAAGACAAACTCTGTCTTGAATTCTGCTGCTTATTTGTCCTTTCTTACCTTCAGGCTTTTGCTCAGAAACATAGCCACTCAACATGCTTCAGACAGCAGCCTTTGTTACCATAGGATCACTTTCAAATGATGTTTGCATAGCTCCATTATTGGTGTAACCCTTGTGGAAAGCAAGTGGTATATTTACAATTTTATTGTATGATTTATTAGTCAGCATTGGGATCATGACTCTGTCATTGGAATTTGTAATAACTCTGGTGTTTGTCTTGAAATACCAAAACAATGAGGATCCACAAGGCTTAGGAATGCTTCATACTGTAGAAGCATGCAGGCCAGTGCTGCAAGTATGCACGTATGCACACACACACACACACACACACACACACACACACACACACACACACACACACACACACACACACACACACACACACACACACACACACTCTCACAAGGCCTCTGGAAAGGAAGCGAGGTGTTACTGAGTGCGCTGATGCTTTTCTGTTTCTCGTAAATTAGTTTAACCATGAAGCAGCTCAGAGGTGGCATGACAGACTCTGGTAATACTGCCCACTGAGAACATGTATAACCTGCTTTTATGTGTGATATTTATCTTCTTATGAGATCTTCCAAATGAGCCGGTTCCGCAGGCTTGCACCCAGCCATACTGGCCCCACCGATAACATGTTTTTGGGCTTGCACCAGGCTTTCCAGTTGGTGTCTATCCCTCCACATGTGCGGTCCTACCTAGCAACATTTGCCTGCCCACGTTTACCCAACCATGCCAGTTGGCGTACCTCCACTAAGCTACCTGGTCTCTCTAGTTTTGCCGCATATCTGCCTACTTCTGCTCCTGAGCTTGGCAGTAGCTCCACTGTGGGAACTCATGCCTTTGGTGGGCTCTGCAGTCATGTTTGGACTAAACTGCTGCTTTTCAACACTAATCTGTATTTCTATCCTTTCCCTCTCATTAACAGATTCTGGTCCTGCTGTAGCAAAAGAAAGTATAGCTATAGCTTCTGGGTTAATGATGGGAAGCAATGTGGTGCTGGGAATTACACACTTTCACAGTCACTCTACAGGAGCTTTTGATGCCTCTTTGTGTGTGTGTGTGTGTGTGTGTGTGTGTGTGTGTGTGTGTGTGTGTGTGTGTGTGTGTGTGTGTGTGTGTGTGTGTGTGTGTGTGTGTGTGTGTGTGTGTGTGTGCGTGCGCGCGCGGATGCTAGTTTCCCTGTCTACCCACATCGTGATCCTCATTAGCTGGAGCTGGAGTTCATATGCTCCCTTACTGCTTTCCCTCGCTTGTGTTTTAACTCAATTCAGTCACGCTTAAGCAATCAGAGTTTTGCATTTGTATCAGACTTGAATGCGCACACACACACACACACACACACACACACACACACACACACACACACACAGACAGAGTGAATTGGGCACAAATAAGTTTGTGGACATCGGGAGCAAGAACACATGAACATTCACACGCATACTGCCCTACTTACCCTGAATTCAGGGTAAGTAGGGCAGTATCACAAGCTGATGCTGGTAGGTTCATGTAAAGGATAGCGTACCCCCTCTGGGAGTACCCCTTAAAAAGGCATTGATTTGATATTCTCTTTTAGAAACGGTGTCAGTTACGCTGGCAGCTTCTTCACTGTTGCTTCTCGGTTAGCGATCCACAAGTCTGAGAGAAACCCCAAGTTTACCGTGGGAAGCTTTTACATGAATTTTCTCTCCACATTCTATGCTGTGACAAATCCATCTCACAGATCTGCCGGAAAAGGCAAATGGGATGTAGGTTTTGTTTGTTTTTCGCTGATCGTCTCCTCATCTTTTCACCCTCTCGCCTCCTCCTTCCATGTCAGAGATGGCACGCACAGACAGGGAGCAAAAGGAAGCTGAGGAGGAGTAGGAGGAACAAAGAGCTGCTTTGTGTGTCTGTCTCTTTGGAGCTCTGTCTGTGGAAGTGGAAGCGAGTGTGTGTATGTGTGTAGGTGCTCCTCGGTTTAGGTATCTGTCTAGGTTTAGGTCTGTGGTGGCATTTATGTGGCTATGTCAGGGTCTGTTTCTGCCTGTGTATTTTTTACATGTGGTGCGTTTGCCAGGCAGGCACTGAGCCGACAGTGTGGCAGTGTGTTTTAAAATACTTTTTTTAGAACCAGTTGGCACGGTGCCCGTAGATATCCATTGGCAAGACTGGCATATCTCTCCTGTCACTGCAGTCCAGAGAAGCCATTATAGAGGATCTGAAAGCAAAAGCAATCTGCCGCTACCTTTGTGAAGCAAAGACTGCATGTGCATGTGAGCACACACCTTGTTCCCTCTTTATGTGGGTTTTTCTGAGTACACCCACATTATTATGCACCATGCAATTGTTTAAACTGAGCTTGCTGCCAAACCTGTGCTTGTTTAAGGGATAGATATATGTTGTTTCTTTGTCTCAAATAAGTTCTGCTTTTGTAAGAAAAAGGCATTCAGGTGTGTCCCAGATTTCCCCTATGTTCAGCCTGGCAATGTAATGAGACTAAACCCTGTACCTCTGTAGGCTTGCTAGATGAAGGTTTTTATGACCATAGACAGGTACCTGCTCTCTGACTTATGGGAATCACCATATTCCCTTGGATGGACAAATTGTGTCAGAGCTCTTCCGACCTTACTTGATTTACTTTCCAAAGAAACTTCCGGATCCGTGCCTCTGTCCGCTTGATCACTGTAACAGACTAATAGAGAAACAGTCAAAAGGACTAAGAGGACTTGTAGTACTAAAGTTAACGTTTAAGATAAAGCCAGCCAGACTGTCTCACTAACATCATTACCGTTCGCCTTCAGTCGTTTACTGTTGTGATAAGTGTAGGGTTCAGGCTAATTTTGAGGCTTTTAGCCACCTCAGCTCCTAAGGTCTCCTGTTCATATGACCTGCAGGCTACAGACTCTTAAAGAGTTCTTAAAGAAGTTCTGTCACCTCCAAGTTCTTTTTAACTGTTAGTCACTTAGTGACTCATGCTTAGGGGAGTGTAGAAGGATTACACTCCCTTGATGACAGCCCATTCAAAGAAAAGAGGTTAAACTACGGGTCACTCTGATTAGGAAGCATGACACTGTTGGCAGTGTTCTTGCTTTAGCTTCCTGTGACTGTTATCCTACACTCCAATATCTGGGTGTGGAGATACGGAATGATGCGCAATTCTCAAAAACAACTCATTTCCTACTCCTTCTCTACATTTGGGAAATTCCAGATTCAATTAGTCTTTTCTTTGCAGCAAGTGCTATTTAATGGTTTTAGGGAGCCAGTCACCTCAAGTACTCAACCTGTTTCTACTGACCTACTTGGCTGATGTCAACTCCTCCTCCAGGCATACGGATCCGCGAGAAATATCACCAGTTAAAATACCACGTCAACTGCCATGTTGATTTGACAGAACGTCGTGCCATAAAAATCAGTCTTGACAAAAATAACTTACATTTGTGAGACATTTATGACAGTGATAACAGTTAGTGGTTAACTGTAGAAAGGCTTTTTGTTGTGTGTTACCACAGCAACAACAGAGAGGAACAGACAATAATTGGAGTTTGTGTTATTAGTGTTTCATATTTTCTAAAACTTTTTACACCCTATTTGAATGACCAACAATAGATATGGTAAAATCAGCATTTGCATCATGAGATGTTTACTAAAAATCTGCTGTATCTGGTAAAATATTAAAAGTGAGACAGAAAGTAGAAACAGGAACTTTGTTTAGGTTATGTTTTCTCTTCTCACTGGGACCTTAAGAATCTCAGCATGACCTAGACACTTCCTCAAAATATGTGTCAGAAATTGCCCAAAATGCAAGTAAAAGCAATTCACCTATTAATAAAACTTTTATTAAGCTCATTCCTTTGCCCTTTCTACTGTGCATACTATTCCCAAGTCTGCCTCATGTATGCATTACTGTTCTCACAAATATTTCACGGTTTATGTGCTCTCATTTTGCCTTCTTATGGTATCTTAACAGAACATAACAGTAGCAAATAATAGGGGGATGGTTATCCTTGGTTACCCTCTAGCTCATGTCAGAAGGAAAAGGCATATGGAGAGTATAAAGCCAAATAATCCCATTGTGCATTGACCACGAAAATAACTACTAGAAATTTACAATGCTGGCATAATGCTAAACTCAAGGTTAGGGATGCAGGCTTGTGAGTCCTTGGTCCACATTTTGATAGTCTGGTCACTACCCTTAAGCAATGTGCTGACCCCATCTGTTTCTGTGGTGCTTAATATCCCACCACTGTACAAGACTGTGGTAGCATTAAGTAAGTGTGAGTACAGGGGCTTGGGTAATGTCATCCATGAGAGTTCAAAAACAATGCACTCGACCAATCCCTCAAGGCTGTTCACTGGCTTTAAATAATCACATCCTGCAGGTTAAAATCTAAGTTGCAGACTTGTTGTGATTGTACAGGTCCTGTGTCTGTCTGTAGAAGCATTTGGTTTGAGGCACATCTGTATCTGGATATGCCATGATGAGGACACCTGCCTTAGACATAAACAAGCACCAGCCCTGTGTAATCGTGAAAGCAACCCTGACAGACATTGTGGGCTGGAGAAGCTCAGAAAGTGGAAATGAAGAGAGGCTAAAAATTGTGCAATTCTTCAGTTTTGAGTAATTTGTTTCTTGCATGCCTGGGTCTGGATATCTGACTTTCATATACACCAGCTTCCCCTTTTGTGCTGTCATTTCATCTATTAGAATATGATATGTTGTATTCTAAGGATTTGAAACCAGCAGATGTTGCCTTGTGTTGAGGGAGGCGCAAACTAAAGTCACTGTAAATCTTTGGAATTCATGGAGCCAGTTACCTAGGCGCTTTTGTCATGTCTTGTTCTGCCAGGAAAGCCAAGACATCACTCGGCTACACCACCGCCCAGTGGTATTCAGTAACAATCAAAACAAGTTTTGCAGGTTTGGGTACCTAAGACGAGACTTGACTTGTTGAGTTGTCTGTGGGAGGGTAGTTGGTGTGCATGCACGTGCTTGTGTTTGTTGTCACTCATAAGCAGGTGTGTCTACATGAACCTGACCTAAGGACGTCTTTCCCACATGAGGGCATTGTTAAACATGCCATCCACTGTTTCTGTAGTCAACTCACCTTTATTGTATATACAGTATACAGAAATAGTTTTTACCTTTCTAGTCTTCTTAGTTTTGTGCTCACTGTTTATATACCCCTGTGTTATTAAGTAGTTGATCTTTGAAACTGACATTTGACTTTCTTTCTTCTTTCTCCCTTATCATTTTTTCAGGAGAAACAGGACCCAAGCAGCACATCCCTGCAGCTCCGTACTGAGATCCAGGTAGGCAGAAACACTGTGCACTAAACACATGGTTTGCAGTGTCACTTTCACACAATCTTTGGTTTAAAATCAATCTGACATCTGCCTCCTTCTCTCTGTCCACAGGAATCATTAGGCTTCAGCAGTGAGGTTTCCACTCCAGAAACAGACAGAAAGTATGTTTTTTTTGTCCCACTTTATCACTGTAACATGTGACCGAAGCCAATGTGGAACCATGAAATATGCTTGGGTTGAAATGTGTGTCTGTTGCATGTCAAAACAATGTGCAGTGCAGCCTCCGTCTGGATCGCATCAAACCGTACGCGCCTGCACACAAAGTCATGGATCACACTTAGCCCTTCTGCATGTCTGCAGCTAAAGATGGAGAGAGGCTCCATATGCAGCTCATAGAATTGATAGATCTCTCACGTGACAGCTTGTACAAAGGTTCTCTGGCCTTGCTCATAGGGAGAAGAGGTCAGCTCCTCAGGTGGAAAACTCTGACTTCATGGATCAGTGTGGTGGTGTGCGAGTGAGCAATTGACACAGGTTCAGCTACGGCAGTGCAGATAAAGACAATTTTATTTCACTGGGTGTCATGTCAACAAGATGTCAGATTACAGTGTAACCTTTTTATTTTGTGTAGCTAAGCTAACAGGTTGCTAGCGGTACAGTAGCATCATATTTACCATGCTGACATGAGTAGTATCGATCTTCTGAATACTAGGCAAGAAAGCAATACGTCAAGAAAGATTTAAATGCTTATAATGATGAAATAAATCCCTAACTGATAAAACATTACCTTATTAATATTAAGATGAGTGGTTCTGAAGGAACCAACCGTTGACATGCACAGATATGCATGTAGTTGGTCCTTTGAGTCCTCTTGGTCACATCCCTTCTGTGGTAAAAGGAAAACCACTAACTGCTTCCTTCGGCTGACCTGCTCACTCCAGCAGCCACTCTCTGTTCTCTGGCCATCCATACTTCCTTCCTGCCTTTGTGTCCAGCAGGGGAGAGGGGGAGGCAGAAAGGGTGATGGCCAAATGATTGCAGAAAAAGGAGCATGAACGAAAGAGCAGGATGGAACCGTGCATGGGTGGGGTTCCTTTTCACTGATTCCTGTAACGCGAAGTGTGTGTGTGCTCATTATTTCACACCACTTTATTTTGTGTGCATGAAATTCCCCCCCCGTGGCCCCACCATGAGATCACTGTTATACACATTTAAAGCTACACAGGTTGGTCGGCAAAACAGTTCTGTAAATGCCCTGCTGTCAAAGAGAATTACATTCACTGCAGTCACACACATTTGGCCCCTCTATAGGCACGGCATTCATTTGATCTCTGTAAAGTGAAACCAAAGATCAAGAACATATTTAAATGTTTCCTTACAACATTTCTAATGGAAAATGAAAAATCTCTATTACATTTTATGAAGAGATTTAGTGGAGATGAGACGGATAGGTTAGTGCAGGAATTGGGAGCCCCAGTCAAACCCCACTGCCGTGTTTGCCAGGGTCAAATTTTAAACAAACCTGAGTGTGACTCAGAAATGATCTAATCTTTTTCACAGTTTTCCCTGATTTTGTGTGTTTCTTCCTTGCCATCACCCCCGTGTGACCCCCAGTGGAATTGTCATGTTCACGTGACGACCGCGTGCGGCAAAGGAAGTGCATACCACAGACATGATCTTTTCTCCCATGGCTGTGTATGTTGCACAGACAAATGCTGGGGATGATGGGAAACAGATGCCAAATTTTAAATGACGTCTCTCTGCTGTTCGAGAGAATCCCAGAAAGAGCCCCCTAACTGTGCTTCTCTCTCTCTTCTTCCTGTCAGCCTGGCTTCTTTCTGTCCTCCATCCCATCACGTGCTCTCTCATAAACATTCAGACTTAGTCTCGGCTTGAGGCTTCACATTTACCCCTCTTTTCACCTCTGTCATTTCTACTCTTTCTTCTATCTTTTTCTCTTACTACAAAGCCATAAACTCCATTTCTGGTGTGAATATTAGATATGAAGAGCTTCATATCACCTTTTATAATTAATCTCATTTTTAGGGGGTTTTATGCTTGAGGACAAAATTTACCCCATCTAAAGCCTCAGAAATATTTTCTTTTTGTAATCCATCCTTCACTGCCGACCCCTCTCCTCTCATTTACCCTAGCTCTGGTCTCTATTACATTGCCTTTTGTCTACTTTCTACTGGTGTGAATGGGTTTCAGGTGTAGTAATTTATCTTGTGCAGGCAGAGTGATAGACAAGCCCCCTCCGTTCTGCACGGCACATTCCTCTCAGCCTCACAAGAAGAAGGCATGCACGTTCCCCAGCACAGACACGGATACCCCCTTCATCACCTCTGTGCAGGACAATAGCACCCAGAGGAGATTACCCAGACTCCATCTTGGGCCATGCCACCCCTGTCTGTGGTTCTCCTCGTCACTTTGTTGGCAGGAGGTGGGCACAGCTCCCACAATGGCTGGTATGCAAGTGGTGATGACAGAGCACTCTTAGAAGGCTGGAGGGTTCAAGCTAGGGACTTTCCTGTTTTGAAAGGTGATTGATTGGTGGGAATTGTTGCAGAGAAGGGGCAGCAAGCTTATCAGTCGGGTTAACAGCAGAGGCAAATGGATCTTGATGAAAGCATACATGTGTACAGACACAAGATAACCTCTAACCAGGTTTGTAAGATTGTAAATTTAGACTCCGTAGACACTACTGGAAGTCCAACTAATAATCAGATGGAAATGTAAGCCATGCCATGTGAAGAATCTGTTTAGAACAACAGCACTGTGATGGAAAACTTAAGAACCATGTCAGCATATTAACCACTTGTTGGCTGAGTGTTGCAGCCCTCATGGAAGTGTTATTTGCTTCTGAGAGTGGAGCACAGCAGACTGTGTGGGTCCGGCATGAAAATGCATGCACAGAAACATGTGCTTTATCTGGATGATTTTCTGTTTTCCTGCCATATGATCTGCCATCTTCCCCCTCCATGTGACCTCTGACCTATTCCATGACCCCTGAATAGGTTATCCCTTTGCTCTTCCTGTGAACACTGCCCACATCGCGCAGGGTCGCTGCCTTTCATTGTCTCTACTAGAACCCCGGAGATCACCTTGCTCCAGGTGGCCTGCCATTTAATTTGCCATACACATAAATGGGTGCAGTGCTGATTTATGCTGAGTACAGTAAAACCTGCCAGTGAGACACACAGCTGTGTGTCCAAATCTTGCTATGTGCTGGGCTATCATCTTTCCTGGACAGCAGCTCTGTCACACAGGATAGAGGCTGTGCTAGACCGTAATTCATACTGTGTCCTATGATAGTTGCCTAGTCATCCTTTTTTCCCTGATGTTAATTGGCACTGACATGCTAGGGTTTTTTCTATTGTTTTCTGTGGAATTCATCTCTGTGTGTGTACAAATGTGCATTAACCACATATTAGTATATGCCAGTTTACTCTTGTTCCATATCTGCTTGTATGTAGTACTATCGTATGTTTTAAACACATCTACAGCTATAACACAGAATTGGAGTCTCATGCTATAACATAGACAGCTCTCACAGGTTATCATTTCGAAAATGATTCATGCTTTACATCCCAGCCAGAGAACATGTAATTTCAGACATGTAATTTTCACTGAGCAAACTGTCAGTTCACTTATAGCTTTAATGTCATTAGCGCCTGTTTCTAACACATGTAACATTTTCTTAATGCAGACGTATCATGAAAAGAAGCGTTCACCTATCCTGCATAGGTCCAGCCAAAGTTAAGATACTATATTTAATATTATGCACAAAATAGAAAGTTGGCTTATGCTAATGAGGTAAAAAGCTGTTAGATGTCCCCTTCTCAATGAAAAGAACTGAAATGAAATAGAAAGGCATGCCAAAGATTTAAGGTTAAACCAATTAAGTTGCCTAGCCACACAATGCCTGGACTGACACGTTCTTTGAAAGACATTCAGTGTGTGAGCAGCGCAGATGTGTGTGTGTGTGCGCGCATTTATGTGTGCGCTGCATGGGAGGTTAATTTATAGAGGGGGGGGGGGGAGCAGCGCCACCACAGAAAAGCTTCTATTGAGTGAGTTCTATTAGCATTAGCTTCGGCCCTAGCCTATCTGAGAGGGGGATGAACGGAGGGGCAAACCATACAGGCCTCCATTCAATTAGCATCTCATTATGTTGCCATGGCAGCTGGGCTTTAAGCTGCGTGAAGATTTCCCATTGCACCAGGAGAGGGCTTATGTCTGAACAAACATATGAACACATAGGCACACACATACAGCCACTGGAGAGGGAAGTGACCTGTTCATCTTGTTTTCATCCTGTCACACACTTTCACATTGCTTCTCTGGCAGCTACCTGCATGCCTCAGCAGCTGCATACCCATGTGCAGTGGGCTCTGATCATAAAGGGTGTGTCGACGTGTGCAAGTGTGAGAAAGTATGCCTTTAGTAGAGAGATTTACTTAAAAGGTCTCTGAGGCTCTCAATTGGACAAATATGTCCTTACCTCGCCTCCCCCCCCCATGATTTATTCCCTTTTAATCGAAAGAACTGAAAAGTTTATAGTACGCCGAAATCACTCTCTCACACACACACACACACACAAACACACCTGTAGGGCGTTCTCCACACACATAATCCAAACCTGAAGCTTCACTCCCAGTTTACCCTCTTACTCAGCCCACTTAACCCAACCTAAAAAACAAAGTCTCTCCTTCTGTGACGGTTTCAGGAACTACTTTAAACATGAACATGAAGCCCTTCTCTTTTTTTTTTATATAAGGAAGACACAAATAGATTGCTGTTGATGTGGTTTCTCTCGGCTCCTCCAGAACAAGGGAGAGTCAGCCGCACGGCCTTACATGCTGCTGAACTCGCCAGAAAATTGAGTGAGGCTGCCCATATATGACTTTTTGATTGGAAGCTGAGTCCAGTTCATGTGTCACAAGGAGCTGTGGAGCTGTTATTTTCTCCCTGTTTGGTCTGATTATTTAGGAAGGTTTACAGACATGTCAGGACTCAGTTATTTTCCATCTCTCCCTCTCTTGTGCACTCTCTCCCTCTTCTCCCTCTCTTCCCTCTGTCTTCCTCGTGACTGTCTATCCTGCGGAGGGAAGTGGAAACACAAACAGGCTGAGTCTGCCCTGTGGTTTATCCTCCTCCTCCTCCTCCTCCTCCTCCCCTTGCTCCCTCCTTCTGTTCCTCTCTTCCTCGATTTCAGTGTCGTTCTTCACTTTCCCATGGTTTCCCTCTCTTTTTCATCATCTTGTTGACCTTCCTCCTTTCTTTGCTGCTTCTTAAACACTTTGTATTATCACCATCTTCATCTGACCCTTTTGTTTTTTTCCAACATGGTTGTCTATGTCCTCTTCTCTCCTCCACCATCTCCCTTTTATGCCTCAGGAGCCTGGTTTGCTGTCACTTAAGTACCAATACTGACCCCAAGTGGTGAACAGACTGAACTGCAGCTCTCCTTTGCCAAAGATTCATAAATAAAGGATTTTGAAGCACTGTAGTTGACAGAGATTCCAGACCTTATGATAAGGTGTGATTATTATTATGTTTTTTCTCATGTTGACGCTTTCTTTACTCTCTAACCCCACAGAATGCCCTTGCACAAATCCAGCTCTGAAGATGGATCTGGAGGTAAATTGAGATGCATTTTCATGTTTATCTTCTGCCGTCTTAATACGTTTCCTATTATATTTAGCTTAACATTTATTGATCCCTGGGGAGAGATTGAAAGGTGGGAATAGCCAGACACACATGTTTGCATAAGGGTCATACTTTATTGTTGCAAGAAATGGAGCAATGGTTACACACATGCAAATATGTAATATTGTATACTAAAAAGTTGGTACAGTCATTTTGTGCTTGCTTTTCTGTGGCCAGAAACCATATAATATAATGCTAATCTTGCTGAACCTGCCTTCTCTTTAGGTAAATGGGACAATAAGAAGAAGAACAAATCTTTCTGGCAGAACTTCCGCAAGTCTCAGCACAAACCAGTCATGCGACAGACATCTAAAGGTTGGTGCAGCTTTATTTCTCAGATATGCTATGCTGAATAGGCATTGCCCCACATGTGAACTTTTGCTCTTTTCCCTCTGCACCCTTCAGGAGAAGACATAGGCTACGTGGCCAGTGAGATCACCATGAGCGATGAAGAGCGAATCCAACTAATGATGATGGTGAAGGAGAAGATGATCACCGTTGAAGAAGCTCTAGCTCGGGTAGGAAGCTCAACTGACTCCCTGCCTCACCTGTTGCACCTTCCTCCCCACCCTCACTTGACCCTCTCCCTTAGGATTCCCAGTTGTAGCCTCCCTTTGACCCCCTCAGATCACCTGACCCCCCCTCCCCATATTAGTTTCCAGCCCTCCCCTTCTGCTTCACATTCCCCCCACAGTTCTGGCTTACTAAAACGACTCACTCTTACTAACCTGTACGAGGCCCCGCATTTTAACCCTGCATCGTCCTCTACCCACACACACAAACAAACTCCAGGCAATTGGTGCTTTCAGAGGTTCAGGAGTCTGGGGATTTTTAGGGTGTGAGCTTATGGAGTGTGTGTGTGGGTGTGTTGTTCAGTTCATAATTGCTGGATTGATGGTCATAGTGACTCAATAGCCCCATCTGTTGGGCGGGATGCTCTGGTGCATTGTGGTTTTCCTCTCTAGGTGGACATGGTGGATAATTACTTGGCTTTCCTTTCCTTTTCTTTTCGATCAATTTCTGGCGATTGTTCTTTCTTTTTTTATTTGCCTATTTCTTCTTCCCTCCCTCCTTCCTGTCAATCACTTTCTGTGATGCCTTGCTCATGGGTGGCATGACTGTCCAGCAGCATTTGAGCGCTGGATTGCTCTCCACAAGGCTGAATAATTATCCTCTTACCCCTTTTTTTCCCTCCAGAACTTTGATTTTCTTTTGGCCAATAGCTTGATTCCAGCCTATCTAGTGATTGGAACTCAGTTAAACCAATCAATGTTCAGCCTTTGTGGATAGTTGATTTGACTTCTTGTTGTGCTTCTGTGTCTTTATTGAGTGTGTTGTATCAGTCAGTGTAGTGGTATGTAGTATGTGTCCAGGGATGTAGTGGAATAAAATATAAATGTAATGGTATTCTGTCTGCCTTTAAATCCCCTTTTTCTTATTTATTCTGTAAGACTTATGGCTGCTCATAAAGGCAGACATAAATCTTCATGACTAAAAGTCATACCACACATATGAAAAAGGAAATTTGCAGTAGCATAGGGACATAAATATATGTATGCTTTAATTAGTGGCGGTTTGCACAGAAATCACCAAACTCAGGTTACAGTTCACACTTTTTATTTACCACTACATCACTGGTTGAGTCCTTATGTTCTGTCTGTCTGTGCGCCTGTCTGTCTGTATACATACACTGTGAATGCACACGACTGACGTACATCAATCGTCTGATAGTGTATGGAGAGATGTAGCATGCTCGGTGAGAGTGGGTGGCCCTGTCCTGTTCCTCTGCCTCTCTAAACTCTTCTTTTCCACGTAGCTGAAGGAGTATGAGCGCAGCAGACAGTCCAGCAGTACTGACACTGCAGAGTGGACTGACGGATCCGCAACCAATCTAAACCAGTCCTCAAACTGCAACGTAAGTACACCCCACCCCCATTTCCCCCGTCACCCCCCCCAAAACCCTGACCTCTCCCTCCTTTGCTTCTCTTAACACTCTCCCCTGGACCACTCTCACCTTTAAGTTTGATTTTTCAGCCAACGTGGTTTTGAAGGAGGACGGCCGTTGTTGTTTCAGCATATGTGTGCGTGGATGTGTGTGTTTATTCAGATGTAAACGTGTAGCTTGATGTATAGACTTTAGATACAATCCATCTTTTTAAATATGATTGAAATATTTAAAATTTTGGACAGTTGTATATGCCATTGCATACAGCACCTTTGTTCAACTTTTATCTTACTTTTCTCTCCCTTTCTCTCCCCTTCTCTCTCTGTTCATTGGCTGAACTACAATATATTGGCCTTTGCACATACATTCTCTCCACCATGTCATGTGCATCTTATCCAGGTGTTACTTCTGTGAATCTTGGCCCTCATTTGAGATATGTCCTCAACATAGTCAAAATTGGCTGCTGTAGTGACAAGGAAATTGTCTTATGGAAATTTAGGTCCGGTCTGTTTCCACCAATCAGTTGTAATTGTAACTTGCAGAAAGCCAAGCGGAGAGTCACACAAAATACCCTAAAGTCCCTTGCGGCGTGAGCTTTTGTTGGCAGTGATTTTGTCAGCTGTGATCCACAGAGAGGAGGCCTCCAAACCTCGAGACCTTTGAGGGTTCTTTGTGAGGTGTTGAGGAGCTGGAACTCAGACAATCAGGCTCTGTTGGATGCAGTTTAGTGTTTGTTGACTATCAATCAGTTATTTCTGTTGTGTGTTGTATGTTGCATAGGTTGATGTGTTTTTCTTTAAAAAAAGAAAAGGAGAAAATGTAGGTCAGCTCTGATGCAGCAACTTAAAGGAGTCAGCTCTTCATTAGTTTTGTACTGTATGGCATCATATGGGAATTGCATGCAGTCATACAGTCTCTGACCCACTTTTTTTTTTTGCAGGAAGTGAGTTTATCCAAACATTACAAAATTCCAAGTCCTCTCAATATAATTCCACGCACATGCGTATTATTACTGTTCTGGACTTTTCCACATTCAACCTTAGCTCAAGTTCTGTCTGCTGCCCGGCTGTTTGATGTGGTTGTGTGAACTGTGACTGAGGTTGCTGATCGTCTTATCAGTCTGTTAACCCTCACATTACCCCTCTGCTGGCAGCTGCTCGCTTCCTGTGGTGGGGGGTTTACAGGGGAGAGGATGGAAGGGTTACTGAAGGAGTATTGTTTAGTGGAACACACAACTTGGCTCTGGAGGCTGTGAACAAATGCAAGAGCTGGAGGCAGAGAGGAAACAAGGGAGAGAAAAATAGGGAAGATAAAGACGTCGCACTTGCCCCCAGGCCGTGAAAAAGGGGGAGTTCTGTATCTCCCCTTGCCCCGAGTTCCAAAATTGGCTTCTTCAGGAAATCCTGCTACTCTGCTGGAGCCTCTATTGGTGTCACGCACTGCCCCCTCTCCCCTCTAATGAATAGAATTAGGTCATTCCCAAATTCAAATAGTTAACTGTTTTGCGTGTGTCTGTGTTCTATATACGGGTATGTGAATATACAGTACATGCTTGTCGCTGACATGTTTGCAATATATAATCTTTGGCTGCTCTGTGCCTTTCTCTGATGCAGTCTCTCTCTGGTCTGTCTTCCTCTGGCGATTGGAGGCCACATTCCAGGGCTGGCCATTAGTGATGTGGGGGCCAAGGCAGGGTCAGAGGGGCTCAAATGCTGGGATTGTTCTCCATGCACAACACGCCTTTTCTCTACTAGCTGTGCGGCACGGCACTTCCAAGCTGTCCCTCATTCCTCAGAGCTGAATTCACTAACAGGCTGCATCTGTATCTGCCAGCATGTGCACAGGGAGCACAGATATTATTTTGGATCATGCATGCGTGAGAATGTGGTCTCTGCACTGCAGTTTTGCGGGACCCACTCTTGCTAACTGGTTGGATGTTGACACAGAAAGCTGTACACTGCTGTTTTAAATGAGGTGGTAAGTTTCGTGGTGCTCTTAAATGTTTGAGTTAGATTGTTTCTTTTATGATTGTCCCGTTCTGTTTTTGTGGTAGGATGACAGAAAGATCTTGGTGTGCACCACGGGGATGTTGGTTTGGAGGTTTCTAAGTTTAACTGCATCTCTAAAGTTATTGGAATGACCCTCAAAGTAATTTGTGAAGCGACGCAATTATGGTGATGGAATTGTTGTTTTGACTTTGTTTTCAATGGCGGCCTTTCAGCCCTGCTTAATTCATCGCCTCCTGTGTTTGGCTTTCTTTCTCTGTGTGTATCTTATCCCCTGTTTATCTGGTCATTTGCATGGATGGTGTTCCTCGGGGCTGGGTTAGGACTTGTATATCATTGTCACCTCTTTACATTCTCTTACTCCTTTTCTCGGTCGGTCACAAAAGGACAAGAACAAATTTTGTGGGCTAACTCTGAGATTACTAAGACAGTCGTGCTGCACATAGTTAGCCTCACATATCAGAGACATAAAAGTGACTCCGTATGAGACATTCTGTTTCTTTACAATTCTCAATAATAGTTATTAAGAGGAACCAATATACAGGAGTGGACTCCAATCCAACCTCTGGTGGTCTCATTCATCTCACAGTCTTTCTGCTGCCTCTTTTATCAGTCCTCTCTGACACAGACTTGTTATTACATTACATTCTCTGAAGCTAATACACTCAAGCACGGTCCAGGGCAAATGGAAAGTTGAAGGAGTCACCACTGTGGCCAGAATTGTGTGGTTCAGTTGTGGGATTGTCAAGGAGAATTGGGCTGAGGGACATTGGCGTTATGGGTTTTCAGAACCCATTTCTGCAGATTGTGAGAGGGCTAAAGAATGGCTATATCCTGGCTCCGGTCTGCTGGGCCGATATAACAGAAGACCTAAATGTTGATCACGTACCTCTAAAAATGTTGAAGTGGAGGCAAAGGGAGGAAAGTTTGATAGAATGCACTTGCACGATGCCTCATTGATTAATGTGTTGTTTCCTTTTCCAACTTGGCAATGATTGGTAAGGTTTTGTAACACGTGCAAGCCTGCAGTTGTTAACATCACCCCTAATGTATGCCAGTAGCCTCTGAGCCAGACCTATGGTCTAAACTCAACAACAGCGAAAAAATGGTTTCTTCTCTTTTAGCTTCAGAGTTGAAGGAGAAGACATTTTATCAGACAGAGAGATGAGCCCTGCAGGCCTGGTCTGTCTAGTTTTGTCTATGTGAGCATTTGTGCATGCATGTGTGTCCCTTTCCAAGTGATGCAGTCAACCTCGACCGTGGAACTGCCAGTATGTGACCAGAGAGGTGGTGTTGCTGTGGAAACCAGTGGCAAATAGAAACAAATTAGGTTGTTTGAGCTCCCATGATAATCCTGCCAGACAATCTTTAGGCCAAAGCTCTGCTCATCAACATCACCATCATCACATGGAGGCAACAGCGAGACTCAACACACACACACACACACACACACACACACACACACACACACACACACACACGCCGTGCACACACATACAAGCTTGGGGAGTTTTTGTGTGTTTGTGTGTGCTCCAATTGAGGAGGGGTGTGTGTGTGATGAAACTGTTTGTGACTTTATTATTCTGTCTTTTTTCCACTCACTACTTTGTGCAGAGGGTTTAAATGCAGTGGCCATCAATGGAGAGAAAATACGAGGATGTTTACACCCATAACATAAAACCAGTGTCCTTCCATTTTCTCTGGAGTAAACATAATGCCAAATGGACCATTTTTTGTAATACTGATTCATTGTGCCATTCTGTTGTACTCATTTTTTCAAATTACTGTCATCTGGTTCATTATTTGAGAGCATTTGTTCTGTGTTTACTATGACTATAAACTTCATACAATGCAGCGTGCCACCATCCTCCATTTCTCACCTCACTAACTTTGACTCCATCCTAAGCAATGCTCCCATCTGTCGCACTGTAACAGCATCTCCAATCTCAAAATACATGTGACAAAGTTTGTGTTTGATTCTCTCACTACTTTTTATATTAAATAAATTCAAAACAAAACCATGTATTTCTGTTACACCTGGATTGATTAAATGCTATTACCTATGTTTTTTTTTTTAAAGGTTTATTTAATTGGAAAGTGTTTGACTGTCTGTCCCTCCCTTTATTATATCATCCCTCCCTCTTTCTCTTTCCCACCAGTCTCGTGAACAGTCAGACGATGAGCAATCAGAGGACTCTGTGAAGTTCAAACGACTTCACAAGTTGGTTAATTCTACACGCCGGGTCAGGAAAAAACTCATCAAGGTGGAGGAGGGCAAGAAACATGGCTCTGAAGGTTTGTGTTACCTGAGTTCCTTTGATTTACTTACAGTTCAACATAATTTAAATCCAAAGGCATTATACTTCCACTGGATATGTGTATTGTAGTAGTGTAATGTAAACTCTGCTTGCAGTACTTGTGACAGTTGTATGTTGATTATCCGTGTTGAGCACGAAATTGAGCTGTTTGTCCTTACTAAAATGAAGTTGAAGTTTATAGTTAAATGTGTGCTTCCAAATGAGGGTTAGTGGGAATTAATGAGTCTTGTTTTTTGTTTTGTTTGTTTGCCAAAATTTTACATTGTCATGGGTTTTGCCCAATACTCAGACTTTAAGAATGTGTTTGGAAATTTTGCTAGCTAGCTGTGGTTTGGAAAACCACAGATGGGTCATGAGACTACACAGCCTCAAATGTCTAAATCCTCTTGAGTAACTAATTTTTCAGTCGTCGTCTTCTTTTTCTTTAGACTTTCTGAATCTGGAGGCGCCTCCCACCTGTGAGGACAACACAGCTCTGTATACAGGGGTCCTAAAGAAGCCCCCTTTGCCCCAGGAGATCTCCCTTCCCTCCCTCACCCAGGATCAACTCTCTTTGGATGGAGACACAGACAGTCTGACCAACTCCCCTTCCTCCAGCAGCCTGGACACCTGGTCCGGGCACAAGCTGGTCAAAACCTTCAGCAAGTCTTCTAGTACCCACGGCCTCATCCGGCCCCCCAGGAGAACACCAGTTAGCTCCGGGGGCCTGGGAGGATCCATCTCCGGCATTGGAGGTAGTGGCTCTTCCTTCTCAGAGCTGGATGGCTGTGGATTGGACGACGAAGGAAAGCTGTCACGCTCAACGACCGACGGCGAGATGCGGAAGGCGCTGAGCTCCATCTCCCATGGGGTAAGTAACAATGAAGCTCTCTACGCCTACTATGGCCTCACCAAACCTCGCCCCAAACCCCATGCCCAGTCCCGCCTCCTGATATCCCTGGATGACGGTCCACAAGGCAGCCCCAAACACCAACCTGCCAACCGGCACCATGGCAGCTGGACGCACCGGAAACCTGACCCCAACTATGCTTACTCCACTAAGCACCTACTGTATCAACGCTCGCGCAATGCCAAGACCCCTGTCTCCCCTCTGTCTGTCACCCCCTCCTCCCCTGCTCGATGTGATGTAGCCAAATCAAAGGGTTTTGGAAGCGGGGGAGGAGGCTGGGTGTTCCCCTCCCGCAGGCTGCGTGGTCGAACGGCAGTCAGTGAGCTGAACATCACCTATGTGGTAGAACGGAGCCTGTACGGTCACCTCAACTGGGCCCAGCTGGTCCGCCCAGTTACCCTCAGCCGCGCTGAGCGCCGCTGTCTGTTGGAGGAGGACCGCGAGGCGGACAGGAAGTGGGCGGCCAGTGTGGACCGCTGCACCAAGCGGGTACTCTTGCGCATCCAACAGAAGTCTGTGAGTTTAGACCATGAGGTTTAAATCGACCGCCTCGTGTGAGCAGGACTCGGTGCTTCAAAGTTGCAGAATAGCTCAGAGGTTATAGGTGAAGGTGCAGCAAACATACACAAACAAGACACATGTCAGGTCAAATTACTTAAACTTATCCGTTAATATTGTCTGTGTAAGAAATCCACAGTATTGCAGCTGTGCTCATGAGTAGAAAAAGGGCTATGGGCTGGTGTATATATCACAGACCTAACTGCCCCAGAGGAATGTCATCTTCTATGACCTTTAAGTGAATCCCTTTGGCTTTAAACCTTTATTTCAGCTGAATATGAAATGATTATGGAATGTGCGGTGGCCCACTTGGGAGGTTAAGTTACAGCAGAGATTTTATAAGTGCCTTTTATAAATGTCAGACCCCTGAAGCACATGCATACACGCACAGTCACACTGATCCCTGTGGGTAAAAGATGTTGTACAAGCTTGAAACTGCTCATCCTTAGAACTGCACAGCACGTAGCCTCAGAGGCATGTTCAATGAATGGCTTTATTAAGTTAACTTAAGGGACTGAATGGTCTTTACACTTTTAATTTGATCTTGTAAGAGTATAGCAACAAAAAGTGGAAACAACAGGAAAATGGGTAAACTACATCTAATACTGATTCATACTACAGTGAATGTAAAATGCAGGTTCACAACTTTGTAATGTCAACCAGGATGAAAACAGCCTGGTTGTGTTGCAAATAACTCACTTATTCCACACATATATCCAAATAGCCTGTGTGTATCAGCAGAAGTAGTGGCACATACGAGGTGGTGATATAGTGGAGCTATCCTGCAGCTTTGAGGGTACCTGAATCCTATCGTGTTCTGGTGAAGTCACTGGAGGTCGTTCTCATCCAAAGACTCTTTGACTCCACTTTTTCTGTTGTTGCTTTTCGTGTTCTTTTTTGGCCCGTGCCTCTATGGTTGCAGATGTGATTTTTTATTTTTTTTTTCTTTAGTTGTTTTTCTTTCCTATAATTATCTTTGAGAGACATTTTTTTCTGGGTGCATGTCCATTCCATCGAACATCGCCATGACATTCAGAGTTGTTTTTGGACGTCTCTTTAAACGTGTTTGTTCTCCAAACTATGCTTTTCCTGGGAAGTTGTGATGTGGACTGCAGCTGTGGACATCTAATATAAAAGCTATGTTCTTAATGTGCGATGCCTTCTCACACTTGAGGATCTTCGTCTAGGATTTGCGGGAGTAGTTTAGAAGTGGCTTTTGAAGCAAAGGAGAAATGCCATCAAGTGCCCCACTTGAATTGAGAGTGTTTTTTTGGCAGATGCGTACATGCATGACTGTGTATACATGTTTTTGTGTGACCTACTGCAAAGCTCAGGTTGGATTCAAAAAGTCAAAGCAGGTTCAGTGATAAGATCCTAGATCTCTTATTCCTCTCATGTCATAGTTCCCCTTTGTGTCTACCCCTTATCTTGCTGTCCTCTAAAGTCAAGAAAAAATCCATATCACCCTGTCCTCTCAGCAGAAACAATTTACTCTCTCTCTAAAAATGTTTCTGATGAGACTAACATACTGTCGGCCCTAAGTAACCAACCTTTATGTTGTGCATGTTGGCATACTAAGTCCAGTTTTGCATTTCTCATAATTAACCACAAGACATTTTGCATCAGGCTGAAATGCAACAAATATATGTTAACTTGTACAGTTATGTGTTTTAGCTTGGCCACATCAAGAAAGCCTTAATTGAATTCCATATTTCTTCCGGGGATTTGAGTTCTAAAGCATATGAGCAACTCGTTGCGTGCTCTCCACGCTCAATATAACAGCTCATTTGCCAAGGACCGTGCAGTAACTCGCAATTTTAAAGAGGAGCTCATATAACAGTTTGTGTTACATCATGTCTGTTGGCTGTCCACAGTCCCATATGACATCATGCCCCCGCATATATATATACAAACCATATACCCATGTACATTAATCAAACTACTGCCTGTGTTGCGCCAAGCATGAATCACTGTGAGTTGACCCTCAGTGGGTGTGGATGGGAAGTTTCTGTAACGTGACCTTCTGAATGTGACTTATTTGATTGTGTTTTGGCTCCCCAACAGAGAACATGCAGCTTTGGAGGCTTTGACCTGTCCAACCGTTCGCTCCATGTGGTCAACACCGGCTCGGAGGCCAACGTAAGTGCTGGCAGCTTGTAAAATTAGAAGAGGCTGTAAGGAGCACAAGCCGTACTCTCCTGTCACACTAAATCACCTTTTCTCTTCTGTTTTTTCCCTTTGTTTTTGTGACCTTCCTGCCCTTTGTCTTCTGCCGATTCGTCCCTATCTCTCCTCATCTGTCTTTCGCTTCTTTCTGTCACCTCCTTCCTCTTTGCCTGTCCCTTTCTGTTCTCCCTTTCCTTCTTCTAATCACAGAATAAAGAACAGGAGGCTATATACCGAGAAGTGGTCAAATCCCCCACTACGTCTCGGATCTCACTTGGCAAGAAGGTCAAGTCGGTCAAGGAGACGATGAGGAAACGTATGTCGAAGAAGTACAGCAGCTCCTTGTCTGAGCAGGTTAGATACAAACGCACTTGAATACACACAAATACATGTGGATGCAATTTTTGAATTATTTGGAGAAAGTTCAGATAACATTAAACACTTCTTAGGTTTCCCTTGTTTTCACGCAAACGAAGCGTGTGTAAACATAGTCAAGCCTTAACTTTATTTAAAATTAAACACATAAACGGTCCCACAAATCCACACATTATGCTTTTAGTCCTTAAAACAGCGAGCCAAGCGCAGTTGTAAAGAAAGAAAAGCTCCCCGTGTTCTGCAAACATTTAGAGGATGTTTTGCAGTATAAGCCACATATTCTGTCCACAGGCTGTGAGTGGGTGGGAGTATTTGTGTTAGTTACAGAATAAACACAGTGCACTAAAACACACACACATTTGGATTTCTCTCCACTCTGCTCTCCCTGGGCTCAGTGTGTAGGGTGGAGTGTGTGCTTCATGCTGAGCTCATGAAGTGATGCAAGTCTCCCCAGGCTAGCTCTTAGGAAATGGAGACTTAAAGTGTGAGGGAGTATAATGGCTGTCTCATCTGCTATGGCCTAATTTTTTGGGGCATTCAGTGGATTTACTGTGTGGCCTGTCCAGCCCTGCAGTTTGATGTTGCCCTGCCGAATGTGCCATTAATGCACAGTCTATCATCTGTCTGTCATGGTGGTCTCAACACTGTGACCCACATATCTTGGCATGAGTCATGAAGCCATTGGTTGCAAGAAAGCAAAGAAAAATTAATTGCCATGTCTCGATGCCTTAAGCATGGCCATTTTATAGACCACAATGCCACCTAGTGGACAAATAAAACACTAGGTGTTGATGCATCATGGTGCACGGTGTATGTTGTTCTATATCATATATTCATAGTGTATAATCACCTGAATATAGGAATCACTGTGTTTTTGTTAACTTAGAATGAACCTGTACAAATGCCATGGGTCACCTTCCACGGAGGACGCCATGTTGAACAGTGATGTTTCTACAGTAGCCCAGAAGTTTCGGGCCACTGTAATTTCTCCTGCTCCCATTCCCAAATTCCTTTAAACTTTACCATTGCACCCATAATTTGATGCAATTCCTGTTGAAATCAATTGTTCAGAGTGAGGCATCTAGTGTAAACCAACACTTATAGCTGAAAGGACAGGCAGAAAATAAAATCTTGTGATTTATAATGACATTATTGCGGGACATTTTTGGTGCCCCTACCACTGCAGCTTGAGGTCACTTAAGATGTGCTGTTTTTTCAGGAAGATTTATAAGGTCTTTTAAATGAAAAAAACCAAACAAATAACAATAAAACCAATAAAAAAAAACCAATAAAAAAAAAGTTTAGCAGCGAAATCTTCCTGACTTTGTATATTTTTCACAATTGGTAAATTGTTGACTAATAACTTAATCACATTTATGCTAAAAACCTTTATATATGCACCTTTTTTTTTCAGTAAAGATGAAAAATACTGACAACCCTTATCACCCCCCCACTTCCCTATTCTTTTTCCACCCTCTTCACCTTTAATCTTCATTTCTTCTTTGTTTCCATCGTTTCCCCCGTATGTCGACCTCTTAACCACACTTTCCCCCCTTTCACATCCTCTCATCTCTTAACTGCACGACATTTCCTTTGTATCTTCCTCCCATGTCCTTTCATTACCCATCTGGATCCTCCCCCTCTCTTTCTGTCTTTTAGTCCAGTCCGGATGGAGCCCCTGGCTCCCCTCAGTCCCCTCAGCCTGACACCGACTCTCTGGAGAAGCCGAAGCTTAAGGCCGGAGGATCAGTGGAAAGTCTGCGTAGTTCACTCAGCGGACAGAGTTCGATGAGTAAGTTTTAGAAAAACTGTTTTTAAGCCTGATCATTTTAAATGGATCTTTATGTTGTATATATGTAAAATATTGTATGTAAGTAAAGGCAATCTAAATATCTGTAATTTAGTTTACACCTTACGTTGATAGCCTGTTTTAGGCAATGTTTAACACTAGATGGTGCTCCTAACATTTGATTCTTGCTGCCTGACTTAACTTTTGTGGTGCTTCTGGCATTACATGTATACCAATTATGATTTTTGTGGAGTGATGAACAGCAATTCTCTCCATCGATTACCCCCGGGCCCACCAGCTGCCTTATGTGCTGTGATCTCACAGAGTTTTCAAGTGCATTTTGACCTCTTTGGTCATCTTATCTAATTACACCTTCTGATTACTTCAACCTGTTGATTCCCTCACGTCTCCCTCTCTGTGGATAAAATACCCTCCATGAATACTTGGCCGTCTTACAGTGATTCAAAGCCATAGAACATGCACATAAACTTGCAGGCAGACAAGCGAACATGCGGTAATGATTAGGTAGGAAGTCTTGCCTCTCCGATTCCCACACGTCTACATGATTTCAACAGCCTTCCCTCAGATGCAAAAAGAAAGAAAAGAAAAGAAATATGCAGCTTCTCCCAGGATCTGTTATACAAGTGCTTAAGACCTTGTTAAAGATTTCCACTCACAGCAGACACAAAAATTTTGAAAAAGAAGCTGACAAAATAAAATGAATATAGTGTTCACATGTAGCCTTGTAACTTGATAAATGCAAGCTATTATAGGTTGACTACGAAGATGACAACTTGAGTCAGGATTTACTGCATTGCATAGTGTAAAGGAAACCTCCAGTCAAATGCCATCATTTTGTAACAAGTGACCAGTGAAGGCTTTACAGGCAGTCATTTTATAGCTCCTATAAATCTCCTTCTGTGTGTGTTTGTGTCCAGGTGGTCAGACAGTGAGCACCACAGACTCGTCAGCCAGTAACAGAGAAAGTGTGAAGTCGGAGGATGGTGATGACGAAGAGCCGCCTTATCGGGGGCCGTTTTGTGGACGTGCTCGCGTCCATACAGACTTCACCCCCAGCCCCTACGACACAGACTCCCTCAAACTGAAGGTAAAACACACTTTGGGGCATGGAAGTGATTACAGTTCATGGATATGATAAAAGATTTTAGTTTAAACGGTTCAGTTTTTCCACGCTAGTCGCAATATTTTTGACCAACTATCTGGTTAAAATTCGAAATGCAAGAGTTTCTGAAATCTTGTCATTGTGATTTTCCAGCACGGTGATGTGATTGACATCATCAGTAAGCCACCCATGGGAACATGGATGGGCCTGCTGAACAACAAAGTGGGGACCTTCAAGTTCATCTATGTGGACGTGCTGAGTGAAGAAGAGGAGAAGCCCAAAAGGCCCGTGAGGAGAAGGAGGAAGGGCCGACCACCTAAGCCCACATCAGTCGAGGAGCTGCTAGAGCGCATCAACCTCAAGGTAGATAAGCAAGAGTGCCAGATTGGGTACAGTATTGCCTTATTGTTGGATTCACAGATTTTGGTCATCTCACTAAGTGTCTTTTAAGTTTTCAGTAGCAGTAAAGTTTAGTAGATTTACAGACACTGATTATGTCTACTGTATGAACTTTGCAGAAATCTGCGAATTGTCCGAGCTGAAAAACCCCACCCATCTGGCACCTTAATTGGAGAAAACAAAACTTAAGAAGTAAATGAAAATATTGTTTTAGCCAAGTATCTTCAAAACACTTTTGCAGACAACCAAAATATAAATATAGTGTAGGTAATTACAGCCCGCACAGCTTAGGATGTTTGATCTGACACTGACGCATAAACATTAACACCCACATTCTCACTACCACGCCCCAAAAAATAACTTGCATGTTTCATCAAAACCTACACATAGCTGTGAGCTTGATATAATCTCCTCCCACTCATGCAGCCAGCAAGCCTCACCTCCCCGAATAGAGAAAAAGACTTTGTGGGTTGTGTGTTTTATCTCTGGCCAGCCTAATGGCCAAGTCACAGATTAAAGATCCGGAGTACATTATTAATGTTACAGCACAGGCGTCATAAGCTGTGAGTCTGGGTGTTACAAGTGCATCACAGCACTCGGGTCCCCTTGGTCACCACCGGATTCCTGCAGTGGGCAGGTTAGACTAAACACATATAGAACATTTTAGAGTTTGTAGCCAATGTGTATTATCTTACCAGGTATTTTAACCACTCTTACCTCGATTTGTGGCCTGCTGATGATGGAAAAAGTAAAAATGAATTCCAGGCCCACACTTTTCTTATCCAACATGATCGTGTCAAGCACCATTTGCATCCAGTTATTCAACTTGTGCCGACACAAGTGGTCTTTACTGTTCATAAACATCACAGCAAATAGATTTAAGCTGAAGTAAAAAAAATAAATAATCTAGTTTTAAGAGCCTTTGTCTTGATTTTCAGTGCTTCTTGTCTTTTATGACTAGTTTTAAGATTAGGAAGTTTTTTGCAGCAGCCTTTTTGTGTTCGGTTCTTATGAGTCATCTTTGGCATTGGCATTTTTTCTCTAGATGACAGTTTTTTTTACTTGTTGATAGAGGGGGATTTTTTTTTGTAGTGATAAGTTTGCAAATGTTTTACTGCAAGAGTGCGTCACTTGTTTTCCGCAGTGTAGATATTTCCTTTGTGTGTCCATGTTCACAGAAATGGTTAGGATCCATATGCCATTCAAATACAATATGAGTTATGATTCAGCTGTCATACATCAAAGGACTGAGTCTGTTGTTGGTTTGTACTTTTATAAATAGAAAGTAACATTTGGCTAAACTGGCGAGGCAAAATTTGGAACACACATCAACATTCCCTGTCTGTAACCGTAAAGTGTAAATCTCCACACCCTTGTAACTTCTCGGTCGATGGATTCTCTGCCAAAAAAACCTTTGGATTTTGGAACATGTTTGAGTTTTTGAGTGGCCAAAAACACAAAAGATACTGTGAGTGAGAGGACCCGGCTGCCTGTGTTTGTGTTAGTTGGTGGTCCTTTTGTTTAGTCCTGCATCATCCAGCAGAAATAGAACAGAGACACGCAGTTCTCCGCTGTGGACTCCACCATTGTAATTGATGGTCTCGCTGGTGACACACAGTCTATGTATTCTCACAACAAAGTGTGTGGGTCACACAAACGTAGAGCCCAGCAATATTCAAAGTGGAAGGAGTTATGAGTGTGTTGAATGATAGTGTTAGCTGACTGTGCACTCACACAGGGCGTATTCAAGTTTTTTCTCTATGTCCGTACCCTCTCAGATAACACAGTGGTTTGGGTGACGAGCCTTGGTTTTGTTTGTGTTGGTGTGTAAAACTGTGTTGTCTGTGGTTGAAGAGCACTTTGATGTAATCGTCTCCACCTTCGGTTCTTCGTGTTTCCACATTACGTTGGCGGGTTTCCCTTTCAAGTCCCGTTTGCCATTTTGGTCACAGCTAGAATAGCTTTCGGGATTGTGGCCACGCACTGCACGGCTCTTACTTGATTGGTGCAGCTAACTCGCTTACGTTGCTACAACTCACTTTTATATGCCTGTCAACATGACAAAGTTTGTGCCGTATTAAAGAGTGTTGACAGTTGAGGCAGCCATAACTGAATTAGCCATGGCTTAAAGTGATTACATGCCATCTAAAAATCTAAATAGCATTTTAGATTTGGCTCTCCAGTGGTTTAAAAATACAGTGTGGATTGGAAATTATGAGCAGGGGAGTGTGTACCTTACTCTTTTCTCCTTACCCGTCCTCACTGTTTGTACTTAATATATTTTATGTTTGGTCCCATGACCCAGATCCAAAGTGTATTTTTCTTTATTCTGGTGTATTTTTTCTTTAGTCTTCAGACACCCTCATTCTTAGCTCCTCAAAAGGAACTCTGACGTGATTTTTTCTGTCATGCAGGAACACATGCCCACTTTCTTATTCAACGGCTACGAGGACCTGGACACGTTCAAGTTGCTGGAAGAGGAGGACCTGGATGAGCTGAACATCAGAGATCCTCAGCACAGAGCTGTACTGCTCACTGCTGTAGAGCTGCTACAGGAGTACGACAGTAAGTAGACTCAGAAAAAACACATTATACATGATGATTTTGACTCACTCAAACTCCCTGGCTGTATGAAAGATAAATAATATTCGTTTTGATGACTGAAGACCTGGAATTAAGATCCTGGTGTTTACTGGGAATTCTCACCGAAATCTACTCTCTTTTCCTGGAAAAAATATTAGTCGGCACGTACGGAAGTACTTGAGACTATCTAAACTCCAGCATGCAGTTGTCATTCTTAGGCACTGAAGTACATAAGTGAGACAAGTGGATCAGGTGCTGCGTTTTTTTCCCCCAATAATCTTTCTTGCTGAAGTGCAGCATACAGTTCAGCTTGGTGGCTTACATTTGGGAATAAGTTTAAACAAAAATCAACTAAATTTCAACAAAACCAAATCATTTTTAAATCACAGTAAGGGGCACTCCACTCTACTGTTGCTGTCTAATAACTTAATGAACCTAATGTTGATAATGTTCCTATTTTCTGTGTGTCTTTGTATTCACAGGCAGCAGCGATCCAGAGCGTAGCGGCCTGTCAGGCTCTCAGGAGAAGCTGTTGTCTGAGGGTCGGGGCCTGGTCGGAGACTCCCCGCGGGACTCCGGGTGCTACGAGAGCAATGAGAACCTAGAGAATGGTAATGAAAGCTTTGCGTAGTCTAGGCCACCATTACCCAAGACCCACTGGGAATTATCCTTGCTTAGACCTAGTCTTGGCCTAGCCTAGACCTACTGTAGTTCCACAGCGACTCCTTCACCTCTTTCCTCTGTTGGCTTCCACTTCTGCTCCATCCCTTGCTCTACTGCAACACCTCACCCATCTTTCTCCTCTGGACCAGCGCCTGCCAATCAAACCGCCCATTTTGCTGCCATATCTGCCCCCAAAACCCTCACACCTTTAGCCCTCTAGTTTGGGTGCCCCTCGTCACCTCATTAACTTTTACTATCCTGTCACTCCACTCTCTTCGCCACTCTTTCAATCTCATAGGCATTCTGTATCGCCAGTGCCAAAGTCCAGTTGTAACTGAGAGGGAGCCAGGTTCAAGACCACTAAGCCTAGTCCACCCCACAGTGCTGGGAGCACAGAGGGAGAGAGCCTCCCCAAAGTACAGAACTGTTCTGATGAGAACAAGCTCGCTGCCCAGTCATGGACTCAGATTCCCAGCTCTTTCACCTGTGGATGCGAGGCTGATAGAAGGATATCAGGAGGATGATTATGGCCTCAGAGAGTATTTCTGTTAAGTGTTTTTAATATAGACCAAGAGCTTGCAGAGTAGCATGTCAATGAATGCCTGTTTATTTTGCTGTGGTGATTCTATAGGCTGATGAGGTTTTTAAAAAAATGTACTAGTCAGGTAACAGATCACAGCTGCCGTTTAATAACAACATTTCAATTTGTCAGTTTCGTTGTGTTTATAGTGACCATATTGCACAGACAATCATACAGTATGTGCCTAAAAAAAGATGTGGATGAAAATATTTTTAAATTGTAGTGCATAGATTGTAAGAGAGTTCTGATTATATTAGTCTATTGAGGTCTTATTTGTGAGATTTCGTTTTGGTTTATTTTTGACACTGCTCTATCCTCCTGCGTAAGACTGTATGCTTTCTTTCTTCCATGCAGAACATTCTTTTTAACAGCTCCATAACTCATAAATCACTGCTTTGTTAAACCTTGTCTTCTCTATATAAATGTTCAGTCCCAGTATAAGCACTGGGTTTCCCTTTTTTGTGTGTATGTGTCATTCAGGTTCAACTTTAAAGCGTGCAATCTGCCACAGTAGAGATTTAAGTTGTGGAATAAAAGCCACTTCTTTAAAAAAAAAAAAAAAAGACTCTGGTGCTGCTTGCTTTATTTTTATGCCCTTTTCTTCTGTCTGTTTTTCCTGCCATGCCACTAAACACTGCATAACATTTAGTAAACTTTCTGCATTTCTTCTTGCAGTTTCAGGGTTCCACAGTTCTCCTACCTGTACAAATTTATAAAATCATTAATATTTTACAGTATCTTAATGGGATATTTCTGGATAGTTATTAGTCTAGAGAATTGAAAAAGCAAAACGCTTCATTTAAATTTAAATAATAGAAAGCCATTAAAATTCATTGCGCAGAAATTTCTCCTTTTGGGGGGGAAAAAAGTCACTGTCGAGCCCTGAATATATGCCCTTTTAATCAATAGACCTTTCTTTAACATAAACGTCTGATATTTTTTCCTCTATCTAGAAGTAGTCATTCTTTCTCATATCATCCGATGACTTCTCTTTTCTAATCAACTTCCACTCATCATTTTCATATGCATACATCACGTGCTGATGTATTGGTCAGTTTAGTAAGGGGTCGAGTAATGGTGATATTCAGTCAGTGATCTCCATAATACAAAATAAAGAAAAAATTATGACACACAACTTTAGGTTTATTTGAAAACACCATATTTTGTGCATCTTAAATCAGTTGCTATTACTAATTACATTTCTATATAAAAAACAAAAGTTTTTATTTTTTTATTGATTTTATAAGAATATTAGTTTGGTCAAGTATTCTTATTATATATCAGTATAAATCTCATCATATTCAGAATTGAATGTACAACTTGCTCCTAATGCTGCTATATAATCCAATAATGCATCTAGTCTCTGACATATTTGCTATTTATTAATAAGTTGCAGTTTTATGCTTAACTTTTTTTACTCTTCTGGGAACTGTTGAGATATTTCATGACATTCCATCTATTGAACTCTTGTCTGTCATCCAACCATTTAAACTCTTTGGCAAGCTACACTATGTGGCACCCATCCATCTCATCCATCCATTTTGCTCTGTAAGCCAGAGGATAGATGGTAAGTTGCTTCAGTCTTTTGTTCCAATGTTTCTGAACTTTCCTGTCCAGATATCTTTATTTGGAGTTGCTGCTATGACAACAACAAATCAGCCAATTTGGTCATGAGTCAAAGAACTTATCTTATCCCAGTGGCACCCCACCCCTTCCTCATAAACATTTCTCTGCTTTTGATTGTGGTTTACAGATAAGCCTTTACAATGTTTTTCAAATGACTTGGCTCTGGCAGACTTGTTAAGAATAATTGGTCCTGTGAACATGTTTTCCAATGAGGTAAACATATATGATCCAGAGTATTTGTGTATTTTGTTACTCAGTTATAGATATTGTTTCCTTTTTTTCTCTATAGCAATTTTCTCCACTTTTGCCAAAATCCACAGCTATCAAGAGGAAAAAAGGAAAACAGTGTGAATGAAAGGCAGACAAAATATATCACATGCACTTTGTTAATACAGATCTGGTTTTATATTAAGCAGTTGGTACATTTTTATAAAAATGTCTAAGAAAGATAGTTGATTGTTTAGTCACATTAGGAGCACAAGGAGGAGCCAGAGGAACAAGCTTGTTTTCAAAGATTATGTGTCTCATGTGCTACTGTCAGAATATATTGAAAGTTTCAGTAAATATGACAAAAAGTTATTGTTTTAAAAAAGGAAAAGAGTCTACATCTCATTACTAAGATATGATAAATGTTTTCATTTTGCAGGTAAGAGCAGAAAGGCTTCCCGTTCCAGTCGTTCTTCAGCAGGCCTCCAGTCTCCAGACTACCCCACCCTGCCCATGACCCTGTCAACAGAGGCTCTGCAACAGAACAGCAAGAACCAGCGCACAAAGTTCCCCAAAAGCTTCTTCATCAAACCTTCCCTGAAGGGCTTCAACCTGCTGGGGCTTCGCAAAGCCCAAAGACAATCCCCCATTCCGGCCAGCCGCAGCTGTGAGGACCTGGATGGGCCCCCACAGCCCACTGGACCATGGAAACGCTCCCACTCTCTTGGGGATCTGCACTGGGAGCAGAACTTTGAGCATAAGGATCTGGGTGTGGAGCTTAAACTCACCAAGGACGGACCCAAGTCTGGCAACAGTAGCCCCAGCAAGGTCTCTAGAGATGAGGGTTCCCCAGCTCAGAATAGGACACCACCAGTGAGCCCAAAAGGAAGGGCCGACAGACCACCTGTGCCCTCCCAGCTGCCTCTTCGCCCCCCTTGTCGTACGACGCAGTCCCCCAACCCTCCAGAGCCCCTCTCCAGTCTGACTCCAAGTCCCCCCGAGTCTAATGCAAGCGGGGAGAGGGTCATCCGGACTCACCCCAAAAAGCCTCCAGTCCCTCCTCCCGTTCCTGCCAAGAAGTCTAAGGAGAGACTAGCCAACGGCCTACGTCACCCCCCTCTCTCCCTGCCCTCCTCACCCTCTCCCACTCCCTCCCCTACCCACTCCCTTAACCGTTCTCATCCCAGTAGTCCTATAATCCGCAGCAGCAGCAGCAGCCCCAGCCCCAGTGCCCCTGCTCTGCCCGCCAAGACCCCGAGCACCCCCGCCAGCCCCTGTGCCACCTCATCCGCCTCATCCATGGGCGAGGAGTCCGGCACTCCGCCAGCAGTGCAGCCTCCGTGGCTCTCTGATCTGGGGGGCAAGGTGGCTGTTGCAAGGAAGGTTTCCCATTCCAAGATGAGTCCTGACCTGCTCACCCTCCTGGAACAACGGCTGGAGGCTGAGGGAATCGATCTTACAGAGGAGCCCTACTCTGACAAGGTTAGAACAAACTTTCATTAATCTAAACTTGAGACAAGAAAAATCACCTCGCAATTCAGATTATAAATTACATTTGGCATGACGTCAGGTTGCAGATTGATAAGTGCACAGATGTACCAAACAAATGCTGGCAATAGTTGGCTAAAGTATAAAAACTTTCAAACTGGATTCCTTAATTAATTGATAATTCTGAACTGTATGCACTTAAACATACATGTTTTGTGCTGATAATTAAAATAAACATACACTACGGTATATAGATGAGGTATGGAGAAAACCTCTTTTTAGCTAACACATAATAAAAACATATAAAGCCATATTTCCATGGTTAATGTGAAAATGAGGCTTCAAGACACCTCGGGGCTATACTTGTCTGGCGTCAGGCTCTTTTAGTTTTGCACTGTAACATGCCTAACTAAACTCAGTCATAATTTCACTGCAGCTTGGATCCAAATTACTCTGTGTTGAGGCCAACAACATCAGCAGCTTGCTTTGGACCTCATTTAGTTTAAAAATAGAGACTATTAGAGTCTAGAGTTTGTATGTTTCTTTTTGTATGCAAGCACATTTGTCAGTGATGTGTGGGTGTGTGTGTATGCCCTATAATAAATACACTGCCTCGAGCTGAGTGAAAGACTGTGGGCTGAGTCTCACTATGATGCGGTTCAGACTGTTAAGTTTATGGGCTGAATCTTACTGAAGGCAGACAGGGTTATAAAACCCTCTGCCACTCACCAGACCCCAGGCTGGGCCCCCTTTAACATGGCAGAGCCCCCGACGCTGGCAGGAAAACAAAACACAAACACACAGAGGCATCAGGGGATGAGGTGAGAAATGGGGCTTTAGACCACAGCACAGCTGGTGGATTACTATTAGTCAGATGTGGATTGGCAGAGACATGGGGTTTGAGCCTGTACAGGTTGAACATGTTGAAAACCTTTTGAAATGGATTCCTTCCATTTGCTAATTAAAGTGTGCAATTACTTAATGGTCCAGTGTGCAACATTTAGGACGCTCTGTTGGCAGAAATAGCAATATAATATCCATAGATTTGTTTTCAATATTGTATAATCAACTGAATATATTGTTATTATTGTTGTGTTTTTGTTACCTTATGAGCGGTTTATATATACAGACTCCACAGGTTGCCTTCCATTGAGTCCGCCATGTTGAATCGCCATGCTTCTATAGTAGCCCAGAAGGGACAAACCAAACACTGGTTCCATATAGGAGCGTTATCGTTCTTTTGCTTGTTTCACGGCCACCATAGTTGCTCCTTTACTCTTAGAATGGGAGGGTGAAGCGAGGGAGTTTTAATGGCCTACTATATCGCTAGATGCCACTAAATCCTGCACACTGGACCATTAAAAAATAGTTGAAAAAGAATTTGCATCAAAGGCTTTGTTTGAATTATTTTTATTGCTTCGTCCTTTATGAGATATTTGCTGATATAAATGAGGAAATCTCCAGACTTAAAGATTTATAGACAATATTTTCTTGAGACCAGCTTGCTTACGACAACAAACACTGACGCACTGAGAAGTTTGGGATACTTTATTAAATGGAAAAACTAGAGGGGAAAAAACATGTTTATATTCAAAAACTAAGCTGTCGAGAGTGATTCTCTGATATCATATTGGCACGGCTATTACGTCTTTAAACTTCAATTCACTATTGGGTGCCCAAAGGCATCTGGCCCCAGACAGTGCGAAGGGTAGGCTTCTATGACCTTCTCTCCACTCTGCTTTCCGGAGGGATCAGTTCCTCCATCCACCCACCCTTTCATCCTCCTGTCCAGTTCGGCCAACCAAAACCAGGCCTTGCTGGAAACCTGCCATTGCTCCAGGTGTCTACACAAAGGCAGAGAGAACAAGAAAACAGAAAACAGCAGAATTTCCTGCCATGCTTGATCCCTCGCATCTCTCCTTACATCTTGTACTTTCCTCTTGTCTCATCCTGAACTGTTTTCCTTTTTATTAATACAAAATAAGATAAAAGAAAATGCTAATAGCAGAGGTAGACATACAAAACGTGATCTAGCGTGTGCTTGCAGTATCAGTGGAAATGGGGATTGGGGTATTGCTCATGTACTGTGGAGGAACCAGAACAAAATACACTGACCTGACTTACTTCAGAGTTTAATTATAGTCTATTTTCTAGTGTTTGTCTTCATATTTCGCTGACTCTCCTTTAGAATTGTTATCATTACGTTGCCAGACGATGTTCTTAGACCAGCAATTTTGATGCCATTAGTCTGCTTCATTCATTCATGAATAACCAGATCTTGATTTTCATAATGACTGTAATAAGTCAAAATTCTCCTTTTATGTAAGCCCTCTTTATTTAACCACTGCTCTCTGACACATTCAAATGTCTGATGTATTGTCCTCTTAGATTCTCTTCTTGGACACTTCATAGATTGTATTCCTCTATCGAATTAGTCATATCTAATGTCTCTTTCTTCCCTTCCTTCCTCCAGCATGGCCGGTGCGGCATCCCCCAGCCGCTGGTGCAGCGTTACTCCGAGGACTTGGGCCAGGCCGTCAAGGACGTGGCCTCCACCATGGACCAGCTCCGAGTCAAAGAGCTCCGTAAACAACACCGCATGGCTGTAAGGCGACAACACTGAGAACTACATATCAATTGAGACAATGTTGGAGCTATTTTTTGGGGAAATTATAGAGCTAGAGAAATGCTTAGTGAGGCTTTTCTAGAAAGTAACAATGCAGGCTGGAAAACAGACCAGTTGTGTCAGTAATTTCCCTGTACCCAAGGCTGGCGCCGTCATTGAGGAGCAGTGATTTTTATTCTTGCTTAAATATCTAACAAGCTTGGTAAATGTGGAGATATACTTTTAAGAGGCAGTTGTCAATGTATTATTGTTATAAGCAGCCTAAAAGTGACTTAATAGAGTCTATCTTTACTCTTTAGCTTTACATGATTTGGCCAAACAAAGCTGGCGTGCAGAAACACGGCTTGCATTGCCAACAAGTTTCCTGAAAATCTGAAAACCTCTATTGTTTTGTCAGCACAAATCTCTGTGTATATTCAGCAATGTGACATCATCAGACTACCTACTGTAACTAATGGCTTTTCACCCCCATTGTGTCACTCAGATCCCTTCTGGAGGTTTGACAGAGATGTGCCGGAAGCCTCTGCCATCAGGTAACATCAGCACGGTCTCTGATTGGCTCACCTCCATCGGCCTGCCCATGTACACCACGTCTCTGGCAGCAGCGGGAATTGACACACTGAATCGTGTGGCCTTGTTAACAGAGAGCATTGCATGGGAAGCCGGTGTGCGGGATGAAAGGCACGCCCGCCGGCTGGTCAGTGAGGCACGATTGGTCAGCGTGCACAGAGAGGTGCAGTCCTAACCGTGTTGGTGGAGTCATATAAAATAACAGGTATCAACTCACTGGTCAGTACCATCTCATTTAAACATGGTCAGTAGGTGGCCAAAGGCAAATTGGCCACAGGACTCAACGATCACTCGAGTGACCACAGCACTGCAGTACTACCTGTCTTGCACGTGTCAAAAGACTCACAGTGAACCACCCTGCTCTCTGTTTTCTCTCTCAGTCTGTTTTTCTCAAATGTTTACGGCATCGAAGAGTTTCTCCTAACAGCCAAGACAAGATATCAATTGCCTTTAAAAAATTTAAAAAAAAAAAAACAGACTGTAGACTCACTCTGTGGGATGGATTCCATTCTGAAGACACCCCCAAAGTCTTTAAATAAAGATCTGCCTTGAAGGAAGATTGCACACTCTTTTGTAGGACGGATGTTTTTTAAATACAGAAAGGACGGTTTACTTCCTGCATATTTCATAAGTGCTTCATTTTCATCTTTTGTGGCAAGGCAACATTATCGGAGGGTCTTCTAAGGAAGTAGCTTGGCCAAAGTGATTTACTTCTCATTCAACGTTTCATTCCCACTAATAGACTCATAATGACGATGACAGAATTCACCTAACATCCGGACTTTTAATCAACTAAATACATACACCAAACTATGAATAACTGGTGGTTTTGAGATGGCTTATTTTGTATCATGTTTCTGTATTATAGCATAATCTGAATTTTAAAATGATTTATATGTTAAAGTTTGTGTTAGCCTTTTGAATGTTGCAGCCTTATTTCAAGGCCAGCTCTCAGTCATTGCTAAGCTGAAACAAGCGGACATTACACCTTTTATATTTCATATTATACTGTATGTCCTATTTCACTGCATATCTCGGATGCACACCCTGCTCCGATATCAATATGAGTCTTACAGAAAGCTCTGTTTTGCTCCAGTAATCACAATCAGCTTTCACAGCAACAATACATTCCCGTGTATCCAAGCACATATTAAGTTGCCTTACCATTATGAATGAATAGCTTCATCGAATGGAACATATGTATAGTACTGACTATACCGTGACTGAGGCTAAACTGTGCTAAAGGTGCGAGCCTTTTTTTGTTCTGAATGTGTCTGAGAAATAATTGAGATTTTATGAGAAATGTTTTGAACTCAACCAGATCATTTCAGTGAAGCACATGGATGTGGACCACAAATGCCACATGGCTCTGATGGATTGCGGTCTCTATACTTGTGAAGCCCAGATGATTATCCACAGGCACGACACAGACGTCGTCCCATGTTTAACATCCCTTTAACATCCCAACACATTCACTGTACATGTTTCATGCAGAGGGGTTGTGGGACGAGGGAGGGAGGGAGGTAGGGAGGAAGGGAGGAAGAAGAAGAAAATAAAAATGTTCCACAGACACAGCTGACATCTGGGCTGTCATATCTGGAATTTATTGGACTGTCTACACTTTGGTTACAGTGTTGCAGAATTTGATTTATGGCTGGATAATAAGCTGTTTGGGACTTTTTAAACACATTATACTGTAGCTATAATCAATGCTGGTCTGAAATTCTTAATTGGACTTTTGCCAAACATACTGAGGATAGATAGTAAGAACAGTTATTATATCAGGTGAAAAGCTGACCTCCAAGGACAGCATACACTATGACACTAAATAGTCTTGCAAATCAGGGAAACGCTGCGTCGGGTCAGCCTGTTACTGAAACTATGGGCCAAAAACTGAAAACAACCAGAAACTCATTTCATTTGCACACTGCATGAAATGAAACTAACGAATATTCCTCGTTTGGGTTTTTTCCCTCTTATTTCTAACAGTTAGGTTCTATCTTTCATAGTTAGAACTGAACTAAAGGCTTATCCCATATATTTCATATTTAAAAATTTGAACAAGTGTTAAAATTAGATTTTTTTTTGCAGTGGGCATTTGATAGATAGATGTTTGATGCCTTTTTTTCCTCTTCAATCAAAGTGGTGCTCTGAGAAAGCAAGGATGGGGGGGTCATTATTAAATAAAAAAGACCCAATGAGTGTTTTGTAAAGAATGAAAATACTGACACTGTAAATGCACTTTAGAGGGTAAATCTAGCTGTTTTATAGGCGAAATTGGCTACATTTTGTTCACAGGTCCATAAATGGACATTTGTTGTCAGGTATTGTAAAGGGTTTCAGTGGGTTATGCTGGTATTTTATTTTAGTATTGAGTTCCCAATGCCAAGTTTAATAACCATTCACAGGTTAACCTGTTCCAGTTGTTCACTTCCAGTTTGTTTTTGCAGTCTTACAAAAATAAATTCTTAATTACATATATGAAATGCTTAGCAAAAGTTGCACATTCTGTATATGTAATTGATATTTAAATAACTTATTTTTGCTTTTTTTTCATATCAACTGTAATTAGCTGTACTATATGAATAGCAATACCTTCCTGCATAATGCATATTGCTTTAGCCAGTGAGGAACTACAGTATGTATTGTAAAATATGTGTACAAACTATTTTATTTGGTTTTCATCTACCTAATGATTGTCCATACAGATTTGCTTGTGTATTGAAACAACAAAAGTAATGTCCATAGCTATTTGTCATTCTGAAATATAATAAAAAACTGTTTCTTGCCATATGCTGGCCTACTGATTATTGCTACACACACACACACACACACACACACACACACACACACACACACACACACACACACAGAACAGAAGTGGAAAGACATGGGCATGGCCTACTGGCTCTTTTCATTAATGTGGTTAACTCTGACCCTGGACATTGGCCTGTTGATAACTTTCTTAACAACATTTTAAAATTAAAAATGAAAAAGTGTGCATGGGCAGCAAAATTAATAATAACCCTAGACTTGATTTGATTAAAACCCTTCTGTCCAAACATGCTATTATTTTATTCTTAGATGTAAGAAAACGAAAAGAAGCTCATACATTTTCTATGGTTTGGTCAAAGGGGGAAAACAGTAGACAATTCTGTGACCTTATTGGGATGTGGAACAATATTTAAGAATAACAGCTCCTGTACCTACTACCCTGTCAAAGGTTCAGTCGGTGGTTGGAGTCTGAAACCAAAGAGCTTAAAAACATTGTCTTGTTGCGTCTGGTTTTTAATGCCTCATTTAAAAAACTATACACATCTGCTCCAGGACCAAGACGGTAGAGTTCAACTGCCTGTCTGGCTCCTGTTGCACTGCAGCTGTTGTCAATGAAACAATGCAGAGTTTTTCCAGTCTTTTTCATGTCAAGAAACCCCAAATAGGTGCCCAGACAATGGACCCCAATTTGACAAAATTTTGTCCCAAAAGACTGCTTCTGAGAAGATTTTACTTGCGCAACTTCTATCTCAGCTGGTGTTTGGCATCCTTCTAAGTGGAAACACACGCCACTGAACAAGCATTTCCTTTCAAGAAGAATAAGAACAAAAACATGTTGTGTTTCTTCATTTGCTAGTTGCTTGTGCCTTTTAAAAAAAGGAGCCGCTGTACAATAATCCTCCTTCACACAGCCATAATGAGCAGTTAGCTTTCAGTTCACGACTCTGTCTTCCTCAGATACAGTTGCTCATCCAATTTAAAACTCTCAGGAGGAAAAGATGAGAGCTTATTTCAATGAAGACTTTCTGCCTTGTGCCCCATTATTTTGAACCACTCTCTGCAACATTTATGCATGTCTGTAATAATAATTCAGACCAAAACCTGCAATCTGTTATGAGAATTCCCTCAATTTCTGCTGGTGAATCACAGACTTTTTTATTTCATTAATATCCAACAATAAGTTTTGACCTTTCTGAGATATGACTGGATCATAACATTACAGAGCCTGAATAATTAGCAGACACAAATCACATAGCCACAGCATAGTGAGAATAGCCATTATGATACCAAAGATTCCTCACCAATAATCTGTAATGAGTGTGATAATTCTATAGCCACTCGTTTCCCTCCAGGGATCCTGGAAGTCACTTAAGCAGTTCCTCAGAAAGTTTGTGGAGAGTGTGAAGTCTGACTCCTAAAGTTTACTTTAGTGTTGGAAGGCAAATTTAACTATCTGTTATTTGTAGCTCCCAGGGTTATTCCCCCTGCACAGAATACTATTGATTTGGTAAACTCAATTAAGCAGCCTCTTAGACGTAAGAGGCCCCTTAATTGAGTTTACCTTTTTGGCTTCCTTCAAATGTCTCAGTCTCAGTCTCTTACTATTATCCAAATACAATTTACTTGGGAAGACACTGTTTACTTGAATCTGTGTGAAATTGTACAAACTCTGAGGAACTCTGAGTTAAATTCCAAGCCCCAGGATACTACCAACTAGTAAATACTGCAGACCTGACATTCCCTGAGGCATTGCAGTACTAATTTTAAAACCTGTATGACACATCTGGGCTTATTACGTTTTAAAAATGTCTCCTGGTTGTCCTGTCTGTGTGGAGTTTTCTTCCTCCAGGTGCTCCAATTCTTCTTCCACAGTCCAAAGAAAAGGTATCATACCACCGGAAATGATTTACAGCAGTGACCTTACTGACATCCATATTGTAGTTCTGTGTAATAAACTCCTGTGCTGCAGAGGAGATTGGGTTGGCAGGGCTATAAACCTATAATACTTTCACACATATTGTGCCTAGCTTGCAAAATACAGGACTGTACTATTTACAATTAATTTACCTGCAGGAAAGCCAAGCCAATGGGCCCTCAACAGAATTATCGTTCTCTTCTTTATTACCTTTTGGTCTTTTAAGCCAAATTGTTTTTCACAGCCATTGTTGCTCCCTTGACTACAGGAGCTGTCACCAGTGAAAGTGCATAGGCCTCTCTGTGTGGTAGTTACTGTGTTGAATGACTGTTGTCAACTTCTAAGTGCAGGTGTAGTCTAATGGTGGGTTCTGTACCTGCTGGGGAGAGATATATGGCTCGGTGTAAGGCCCTAACAGCTAGCCTGAGGGGAAAGAGAAAGTTCAGAACACACACACACACACACTCATACATTAGACCATCTCAACAGCTTCTTTTTAACATGCATACATCTCCCCTTATCCTAAAGTTGTGACAAAACAGATAATTCCATTTTCTGAACAATAACTGCACAGGTCATAGGTCATTGTGATGTTTCTATTTAGGTTGAATTTTGTCTGCTGGCATTCTAATGTCATATGATCTCTCAAAATTATTAATGAACTATGATAAAGCGATATTATCATCATCAAAGTGCCACAGCTTTGGTAAAGAATATGAAAACTGTAAATCCACAGCTGACTTAAACCCCTAGAGACATCCTGTCAGTCTCCGTCTGGTCTATCACAAATCAAACTCGTTTTAATAACTGCCCACCGACCACATGGAGGCCCCCCTCTCTCTCCTTGAACACTGGGTGACGCTGTTTTACGCACTGCAATCCAAACCAAATCCTGTATGAGGTGGAAGTTTTTCCTCTTTCCACGTTCAGTAATCTGACACCCAAAAGACTCAGCAGCAGAAGGATGGACCCTTAACTCGGCTGGAAGGACGGAAGGAAGGAACAGTCATCCAACGAGCGCAAACGGGAGGGACCGAGCAGAAGCGAAACGCTGTGCGCAAAAAACAACCCCGTGGCTGCGGCAGTGGAGGAGAGCTTGGGTGCCTGCGCGTCTCCAAAATAACTGGCTGTCCGCCTCAAATGATCCCAAAGCGACAAGTTCCACTTTCCACAGGCGGATGGGTGACTTTCCACGGCGCTTTGTGAGGAGTAGATGATGAAGAATTTTAGCAGCAGTCCCCTTCACAGCAACAACCAGACTCCCAACCACATCAGAGAGCGAAACAACAGAAAGTACGGCTTACTCTCTGCTATACCGTTGCGATTTTCCCTGCGAGGTTATGGTTTCTGCATGGCTACGCTGTTCTTCTTCTGTTTCGGCTCCCTTTTTTACCAGCTGAACGGAGGACCCCCTAAAATCCTGCTGGACATCCGACAGTATCTCGGTAAGAACTTTTCACTTTCCTCTGCTGGCTGAAGCGCGTCATCATCAAAGAGATTCTTTTGAATAAAAGTTGCCCTGCGTGCGTAGACGCCATGCTTTGATTAGACGCGCAAAGGACAGTTTTTCCAAAATGAATGAGGATTAATGAGGCTTGCACCTCTCATTCACCGCTTTTATGAAATCAACCGGAGGCCACAGCGTCCTCTCGACCCCTTTCAACCCAGACGAGTTATCTTCATGTCCTCTGATCGTTCATAATCTCGAAACCATCAAAGCGTTCATAAGTGACTTTACTGCAGACTGACACGTTTTATTAAGAGTGTGCATACTGACATGTTATGAAATATTACATACCCCCGAAAGTTCCCCCAAGTTTAACATTCTAATTATTCAGACCAAAACCTGAGGAATGCACTCCCCTTCACGCCACCACTCACCCCTTCAATATCGGTTCTGACTTGTCGGAGCGCCATTGGGATCTATTATGGTAACAAGAACTTAGCAACTGTTAAGGCTGATACTGTATGTGGAGGATGACTGACACATCTCCGTGTACAGCCAGCTGGTGCGCTCCGGCCACACGGCGCTCATTACGCACGACTAGCACCGGCGGTGGAACAAGGTGCAATAGTGTTTTCAAGATTGAATTTAGGCTGGTGTTTTGAGACAGCCAAGCGTGGTATGTCTTAGGCTTGATTTTGTATAATTGATTAAAAACATGTGGAGCATGTGTTGTTCTAAGGTTGATGTTGCCAAATGTTTTCATATCAAAGGGCTAGGTTTCCAATTTAGAATATTATACTCTGAAGGGAACACAGTTGTTTTAATTTAGATATGACTTGGCACTGCTTTATTTCTGTCTGTACTGGGTTATAAGAAGAAAGTGGACCTATGAGCCCCATGTGTGGCTCCATCTGCATGGGTGTCTGTGCAGAGTGTCAGTCTTTACGATAAGATGTATCATGAGTCAAGAAAACAAGTTTGTGGTTTAATGCTTATACTCAGTAGAGTTGATATCTTATCAACATGTCAGTCACTGCCACAACTGCAGCTGGCCTGTGTGTGTGTGTGTGTGTGTGTGTGTGTGTGTGTGTGTGTGTGTGTGTGTGTTGAAAGGAGGTTGTGTTCCTACCTATTTCTTACAGAGGACTTGAGGCCTTTATGACGTGATAAACATCTGGAACAGAATGAGAGTCACTCACCAAGTCAGCCACTAATCCCACGGGTCAGATTGGTTTCCTGTAGACACACAAACTTAACACACATATGCACTCACATCCACACACGCATGTCTGCACAGCTGCACAATACTGCAAGAAATCATTCTAATTTGATTTGGTCCAGTGTTGCAAAACATAAACAGACAATATCTTCATATATTTGTTTGCAGCACATGAAATATCCCAAATGTGTTGTGCAGTACCAAATTAGTTTCATAGTTTCATTTGAGCATCATGGAGAGCATGGATACTTCCTCTAAATGCAACTCTACTGCAGACACTTATATACAGTACACACACAGAAGCAAAACTCCCTCTGATGAAACTTTGCTGCCTAATGTCATTTAAGAATTGCGGCAGTCGATGCAAGTTCATTTTATTCCAGAGTAATTGCACAACGCTAATGCGCCACAGTCATCTTTAATGTCTATTACACTCACTTTGTCACTGAGAACCATTTTGCCACAGAGTGCAGTGCCGTAATGCACACACAAGCTTAAGTTGTCAGCTGAATCTCGGACATTTTATCGTACAGGATGAAGCAAATGTGTGTGTACTGTTAACACAAGTAAGCACACAAACACAACAGCATACAGACTTACATTTCAAAACCCCTACAGAGACAAATGATTATTATTATTTGCACCAGCTTAATCCACCAGCACTCAAACATATGTGGGCCATGAGGGCAAGGAATCCCTCTGTGAGAAGATGAATTAATGTCTGGGCCCACCTGCATGACGTGATCTTCACTGCAGCTTTGTACAGGGTCCCAGAGGGCCCGAGCCTCGTCAAACACTGACTCTTCTATACTCTGTCAACTTCAGGAGGAGGGTTTCTTACATAACAGAGACACAAACACAGTGTAGCACCTCCGCTGGGATCTGGATGAGTAATCGGCTCTGCTCATTATGCTGCTGGGGCAAGGAGAAAGAGCTTTGTTCCAGAATCCATTGGCTGACGATAAGTCAGATTTCTGTAATGAAGAAAATTATTTGAGTTTTTTTGAAAGTTTGAGGGAAAAAAACCTCTTCACTTCTTGTGGTGGATTCTGAAAAAAATCCGATGTTGGGTGGGAGAAGGAAGATATGATAGATAGATATGTGTCAGATTTGGTCAGCTCATTGCCCTCATCCTGAAGAAATCTGTGGTCTTGAACGCTTAGAGGAGAGAACAGAGTAATCTGGTAAAAAAGAGGGAAGGTGGAGACCTTGCTGTGCAGGATATTCCTGTGATATGGTGGCAAAATGGCCTGTGCTGGTGCTTTGAAAGAAAGTTTGGAGGGAAGTTATTTTTCACAAAGAAAGAATGTTCCACAGCTTCTCTCTTCATCACCTTGCCCTTTGTCAATTACAGACACTCCCTCTCTCAATCTTTAGTCTACTTTTTCTGTCTTGGTGTCATAGGCCAATGAGTGCAACAGTTTGCCGGGTGAGTCAGGGATTGAACTCTAACAAACTGTATGGAAGAAACTCCTTACCCCACCAACTGGAATGAATGAGAAAATAAAGACGATATTCAGCATTAATAATACTCCAATGTATGTATACTGTATGTGTGTGATTGGCAGACTACCAGTCTCTTATGAGCATCAAGTGATTAGCTCTGCTATATTTGCCTTAAGCTGACCTTTGTTACTTTTGGCTGCACTGTGCCAAGATGAAGGTGAGGGTTCCTGGTGGGGTAAGGGAATGTGGGTGTGTATGGGAAACAGAATAGTAGGTTGATTTTGTGCAGGAGTGTGTGTTAGGTGTGTGTGTGTTTCTCTCAGTCAGACGCACTGTAGAGGGAACAGACCCTGTTTTGTTTTGGGCCGGCAGGGAGGTTAGTGTTTGAGGGTGTCACTCAACATATAGCTGCACTGTAAGTGAAACGTGCAGACCTTTAGACCAGGGTCGACAGCCCGCTTGCCACCGGGTGTTCTCCGTCATCGACTCCCTCTCACTCAGTCGCACTTTCTCTCTCACACACATACGCACCGATGTTACCTCAACCAATCTGGCTACTTTGCCAAAAAGCTTCCATCTGAGTGATGTGTCTGTGTTGTAAAGGTGTGTGTGTGTGTGTGTGTGTGAATGCACAATCACACCTGACTGTGTGGCAGTGATTCCCCCAGACGTTTGACTTGGCTGAGCTGGAAGGTCTCTGACTGAAACATGATTAAATTCATTTCTTTTTTAGAAAGGTGGACAGCTCGTTTCACAGCTGTAGGCCACACTGACAGGTCAGGGAGGCATCGGCATGGAGCTAAAATTGTGCTGAATGACTGAATTAAGTCAGGTTTAGAATCTTTTCATAGCAGCAGCTGTCTCCATTTCTGGGTGAAATGCAACAGAAATATGACCAAAAATATGAAAGGATTTAGCAAAGACTAGACCAGTGTGTCTCTCTCTCTTTTCACACACACACCACACATATATCTCTGCAGTGACATTTCAGATAATACTTGACTCGTATTGTCATGATCTCAGGGAATGAGAATGATGAGTTTTGCTGCTCATTGATATTGCACGCCATCCTCTTGTAGCTCCTCAGAGCCGAGAGAGCAAAACACAGAGAATCAAGGATCTAGAATTTTCCTCTCTTCTCTTAAATCTTCCAGTCATTGAGATAAATCCTTTAGGATTAGCCAGCGTACACGGTGCACTCAATCCTCAGACATGTGCCCTTAAGGACTCCTAAGTACACAGGTCTTCCTCTGTGTTTGTGTGTTGTTACAGTTCCCCATCCCCTAACATAAATCATAAACGCTGAACGAACTCGGTCCAACTGTCAGTCTCTCACTAAACATCGTTCTGCTTCTCAGAAGAACTCTGTAACCTTAAAACACTCACACTCATAAATTTAACTTTCCAGAAACTGGCCGGTAAAGTGTTCGAGTTGTACACTGCAGGGCGGTGTTAGGGATTTGACAGGTATGCATGGACACAGAAGAAGCTACAAGCTAATTTCTCCCCTCCCTCCAGTTTCTGCCTTATTTACAGCAATGCTGGCCAGGAGGTGGGTAAAAGCAAACTGTTGAGAGAATTTAAAGAAAGTTTAGTTTGGTGCAGAGAGGGAAACAAAAGGTTCCCTGCTGTGAGGAGGCCAATAAGGGACATGCAAATCTCCAGTTTAATGTGGACAATACAAACACAGTATGCTTTACTCCTGCTGTACCTGACCTCTGTCTGACAGACTCAAACATACAGATAAGCATACAGTGAGTGCTGCACTTTGCTAATTACAAGTGTTGAGTGGATAGAGACTGACATCTTTGACCTTAAACTCTTCAACACTGCTAGACCCGCTGGTGGGACCATTAGTACAAATGTGCATATTGTGCAGACAAGCTTGAATACACACAACTTTACTTTTGAATTCTCAACAAAACAAGGTTTTGAAATATGTCATGCAGAACCAGTGTGTTAATATGATACACACTAAACGTAGGATATTCTCATCATGTGCCTGTGCTTGTGCAGTCCAAAGTGTGAACAGAGAGATTGTAAATATGCATAATTATTCCTAATGAAACATACATGTACTACTGTCACGAAGACACTGCTGTCTCTCTCCATCTCTGTATATCTCAGTCTACTTTTTATGTCTTGGTCTCATAGATCGATGAGTGCAACAGTATGCCGGGTGAGTCAGGGACTGAACTCTAAAAAACTGTATGGAGGAAACTCCTTACCCCACCAACTGGAATTAATGAGAAAAGGATATTCAGCATTAATAACCTTCCAATGTATGTATACTGTATGTGTGTGATGGGCAGGCTATCAGTCTTTTTATAAGCATCAAGTTATTAGCGCTGCTATATTTGCCTTAAACTGACCTGTGTTACTTTTGGCTGCACTGTGCCAAAATGATGAAGGTGAGGGTTCCTGGTGGGGTAAAAGTGTGGAGTAGTCAAGAGTTCATTCAATGTAAATATGCATCATCATATGCATCATCCCCAATGAAACATGTATATAATATTGTTATGAAGAGTGAAAAAAGATCTAACTATATAATGACTTATTCAGAGGAAATGTAAGAGCAAAATCATGTTATGATATGTAATAGAAGACAAAAAGATTCCTTGAATGCAAATACTCATTGGTGTTGTGAGAGTTATACTGACATAATTTTTCATGTCCATGTTACATATTTGCATATCTTTTAGAACAAGCTGTTTGTGAACTATTTCTGTCCATATAAGATGCCTGTGCTAATTTTTGCAAATGTCTTTCATCTAGAACACATAGAATAAGCAAACTATAAGTCAGACTTTTATGGAGCCAGAACAGTCTCATAATGGATAAATGCACACAGAAGTGAATAAATGCACGAAAAAGGACTCACAAATGTATTTGGGGAGTTGTATATATATATATGACTCGATACACAAATGCATTTTCAATGCACACACAAATATGCTTCAATGCATATATAAGTTATATATGAGGGGTTTTTAACTGACGTCATTACAGCGTGCAACAGATATGATGATGATATGAACAAATGATATGGATCTAGATCATGATCTATATGGGCCAGAGGAGACGGCAGCGAAAAAAGGAAACATGCCGCTTGTCGCAGTTGCCGCTTCCAGACGCCATGTGTCCTTTTTTCGTGAGGCACTGTAAAGGAGTGAGACATCTGATTGGCTGCAGACGACCCCCTGAGAGCACTGAGACAAATGTGCATTTGACAATTCATATATCAATGTAACAACTTCCAAATATGTATTTGATGAAAATTGCAAATACCTGACGATTTATACATTTGTGAATTCTTATTGCACATATTTAAAACAAGAAATATTTGTGTGCGCATCACAAATATGTTTACAAATCTTATTTTTTTCGTACTTATATATTGATTATTATTTCATTGAAGCATATTGGCGTGTGCATTGAAAATGCATTTGTGTATCGAGTCATATATATATACAACTCCCCAAATACATTTGTGAGTCCTTTTTCATGCATTTATTCATTTCTGTGTGCATTTATCCATTATGAGACTGTTCTGGCTCCATAGACTTTGCCTCTGTACAAACTTTCACTCTTTGAGTTGCCCAGAGCAGCCGTTGTCCACAGTCTTGAGGTTAAACGCCTTAAAGATCATGAAAGGTCACAATGGTTACCACGAGGAGAGAATGGTACCTTTTCACTTCCCCCTTATTTGCTCAACCTTTTGAGACCTTTATGCTACAAACCTGTTCCACTAACCTCGAGTCTTACATGCTGCCCTCATTTTCTTAAATGTGATAAAAACACAAGCATATTTAGTCACATACGTATTCTATACCTGTGTGCACGCAGACACACATACTGTAGCGAGGAAAATGACACACAAACTACACATAAGCAAAAGAGCTTTATTGAGCGAGCCAGACATGTAAGTGTGATTTTTGGAGCAAACTCGCCACTCCTTTCACACCAGTACGCCCACTTCCTGCTAAAGGATATTTAAAAACAACGTCTTTGTTTCATCTACTCGTATTTTGTTCTCCAAACTGACAAATTTAGTGCACTGATTCTTAATTGGAATGCTTTAAGGCAGTTTAAATAAAATTTAAATTAGACCAGTGCCAGTGAAGCTGTCACTCAGCATTTTAAAATAACTAATAGGGTTGCCAGGTGTGTACCAATCTGACTCAGGGGTGAAATTGGTCATACTTAAACTGCCCATTTATTCCTTTACTCCTTTTCACATTTGTATTTAATACTAACGGCTGCTGCTCCATGATACTGTAATCTCCTGTTTAGCATGTGAAGATAGAATAATATTTTATATCCCTCTAACACCTCCAGCTGCCAAGGGTCATTAGGTGTAGCAACTTGACCTACTTCCTCTTTATTTCCTCCATCTAGTAGTCATGGAAGTGTCGAGGAAAAGTGAGCATTACCTCTGACAGACCCCAAAACAACTCCTAACTGCCGTCACATCCGGCCTAAATGCCAAAACAATCAGACAGCTCGTAATTCCCTCTGGGTTGGTAAAACAAGCAGCCCTCCCTGCTGAGCAGAGGCTAGCCATGCTCTGTTTATTTACCTGCTTTCTAACGTGCATGCCAGCTTGTTAATTGGGTTTAGGGGTCAATAAAGGGATAATAGTTTCTACTTTAATGGAAACCAAAGAAAGAAAGACTCATTGTGCTCTGATTTTAAACAAAACAAAAGCAGAAATTAGATGATTGTTATAAGCACTTGGTTCTGCACGCAGTGAGTGGATTAGCATATTTTCTTTCTTATTAGTTGTGATAAATGAGGCGTTCCTTATTTTCTGGGTTATTACAATATGAAATCATTTGAAAAATAGCATCATCTTGATCCAGTGATTACATAATAGAAGCAATTAGCATTACCAATTAGCGTCTCCATGCCTGAGAGGCTGCTATTGCCCTCTCCAGAGAGACGGGCAAACACTAAAACAACACAGGGTAATTATCCTCCATTAGTGCATTTGTTTTCGCCACACCAAAAGAGAGCAGATGGAAAAAAATAACCAATGCGCCAACGCTGTTAAACTGCAACTGCTGTTCAAGGCTTGCTGAGCAATGATGGTTATAACCCAAGAGAAATCCCAGAAAAATTTGTGGGCAATGGTTTGTGACTAGACTTGTGGTTTGTGCTACTGTATGTATACAGCCTCTGCTCTTGAGAAATTACTGTAAAATTACTGTGATCAAATGTGTTCAGTTAAATACACAATAATTCATTTTTAAATAACATTTCAAGAATTTGAGCTGAGTTTTTGTACACTCTCTCAGTTCCTTTCAGCTGTATTGTAGATCTTACTCCTTTACCCCTCAAAACACTGCTTATTTCTTTTGCAAATTACACTGTCCGGATAGGACAAAAGTGTGTGTTAGAGGAGCTGGTAGGTGGATTTAAGTTATATTTTAAATGTTAGTCTATGCCTCAAACTATTCTTTAATGTTATCAGTCGTTTGGCAAGGAAGCAAGTGTATTTCCCAAAATGGCGAAATATTCCTTTAAAAGCTTATAGAGCCCAACTTTATGATGTAGAAGTGAGTTATGTTCCACACTGCCCTAAGCTTGAGTTTAGTTATTTCAGGCTTTTGTACTCCATGTACTCAAGAAAACATGATACAGCAGCTCAGAAGGGGGTTGTTTTTAGGAACTTTGTGCTTTTTTAAGGTTTTGCCAAGACACTGATGACGGCTGGTTGTGGTCACTTTTATGTTAGCTCCTGTGGGGGTGCGTGAACGGGTGGGTGGCTCGGCGCCCACAGCCACTGGGTGGTACCCTGGCTGATGCTTGTAAGAAGGCAACTACATATATCCCATAATTTAAAAGATCAGTGCCAGGATAAATAGAGGTCCTGCGAGAAAATTAGGTGTCCCCTTACAACATGTAAACTGAATGCCCCGCTTTAATCAGCATCTGCCCCGTTCATCCAGAAGGACGAGACCTCTAATCTGAATCAAGGTCCTTTCATGACGGAATTAGAAACAGAATAATTGCAGTCTGGTTTGAGAGAGATGTTGATTTTTGGACCAGCTTTACCCTTCCTCTCATATCTCTGTGCCCTGCTGTTGTTAGCCTATCTGGGAAGTTTCTTTGCTTACTTTGGCTAGTGTCAAAGCACTCCACATTCCTCTGTTTATTGCCACGGAACACCCAACATGTTTAGCTCTTGTTTCTGTTCCATTGGCCACATGTACACTTGTCATCAAACAGCAGGTCTGTGTGGTCACTGAAGTCAAGCAATTATTTTCCAGTTTGATTCAACAACTGGATTCTGACTTTCTCCCTCTGAGTCCAGGGTGGCAAACAAACAGCTCAAAGCCAAGTAATTGGATGTTATGGGACTTGTTAAGAGGAAACATTTTGCCCAGTGGTCAGCGACATACCTTGTTCAAGGAACTCTGCCTATCTTTATTCTGAGTGAGTTCACCACAGCTCTGTCTGTTAGCCTCATTTCATGGCAATGAAAAAATATATAGTGTTTTAAAATAGCAACCTTAAATATACAGCAGGGCAGATAGAGCGGCAAAGCCCAACCCATGTTGTTAAAACCACTATGTGCTGGTTTGGGGAAATGTATTGCCTTGCACTTTAAAGTTTTATATAGCCTAGAACTAGGTTCAGCTGAGTCGAATGAGAAAGACAGTTTCCTGCTGTTTTCTAGAAGATTTGCTAAAGTAATTTTATATATCAGAGTAAATCAGAACTCTACTCAACCATAATGAATATTTTTATAGTAACGGATCACATGACTGTGTTCATGTGAAAAGGATCACATGTAGTGATGAACCCAGAGAATTACTGTATCACCTGACTGAGCAGTTCCACTCAGTTCTACGGAGTGTTTAGACTTCTTTTAACTCAGTTTTCCGGACTGTAAATGAATGTTTTGGTTAAGTCGGACTCTAATCAGCGTTATATGCAGATTCCAGATAAAGTAAGCAGCTGATTTCAGCACAAAGGTTCAGATAAACCCACAGCACTCTACCTGCTCAGCATCAAACAGCAGTATTAGCAACTGGCTGATGAATATAGTGGAACATTTAGCCAAAGAGCCTGATGTTTTCTTTAGGAGTCAGTCGTGATCAAAATGAGGCTAAAATAAGAGTGAATATTGGACTTTACGAAGACACTGCTACACATGTCTAATTTTTGTAGTGCAGTCTATTATATGGACCGCACTGTACTGGTAATTTGACCATATTATGTGTTTTCCAGCATAGGTCAGCCTAGAAATGTGCCAGTAATTTGATTTGATTACCAAATCAAACTCTCTTGTACAGATAATTACAACAGTTGCTAAATGTTATTGTGCCAGACACCAGGACTGAGGCCTAAGGGCAATGTCAGGTGTGGGATTTCAAAAGTTGCCTTTCTGTAAAATGATATCAAAACACACATTATCAGTTTTTATAGCCTTCAGCCTTTATGATTATGGAGCTCTTTCATCTGCTCTGTACAGACCTGTTTGCCCCAAAAGCCCCTAACATAAAGTTTCGAAGACTGTGATTGTGCTTAAACTTATTTGTGCAGGCATATATATACAGTTAGATGCATTCAAAAGCTCCCAGTTGGTCTCCAATGAAACATGACTGGACTCAGATTAAGGAAAGACCATTACACAGTGATAAAACTATGTTTCCATGAAGTCAGGAATACTGGAAGACTGGGAAAACACACACACACACACACACACACACACACACGCGCACACACACACACACACACACACACACACACACACACACACACACACATTCTCACACACACTAATGTTCTTTCAGCTGCGTACACAAAAGACTGAATTATTTAATTGATAATATGCAACTGCTGCAAGAAATGACTTTATAAATTCAATTTTTATTTCACTGCAATGAAACAGTTTCCTTAGTTTTGTCTAAGAGCTGGCCTGCGCTTTACACTCCAACTTTAGGTATTTTGCAAGAAACACCCTCTTCACACAAGCTAGAAAGAATGCATTTATTTTTGTTTAGAGAAAGATACTTTTTACAGAGCCACTCCAAATATCTGAAGGCCAAGCTAAATAAAGAGAAAAGCTAGAGAGATGTCATATAACCCCTTCCAAGCCCCCTTCCAAACAAAGCCTTATGCAACAGGTCTTTATTTCTGCCTGTCACTCAGAAAGTCATAACTCTGTAACGGAGACAACAGCCTGAAGTACTACCTGTCTACTTCAGGCTTTTGTTTCAGTTACTTAAAAATTTTCACCAAAGGTTTTGACACCCTTTAGGGGAAATACAGCTGACTTATTTATTATTATCATTTTACTGCCTGCTGACACTAGAGACAAAATGTGAACACTGAAAGGGTTTGGATGTGAATTTTGCAAAAGGTGCGCGCTGCCAATATTCCACAATACAAGCCATAATACTAGTTTTAAGTGTTTATTGTCAAATCTGATATAGCTTAATGCCTTTTTTTATTTTTCCTTCTCTTTTGCTAACTTTAAGACTGAGGAAATTCTCAGCTTTTTTTAAAATCCCATTTTACATTTTACACGGCATTCCACATCAGACATCTTAATGCTATTATCAGTAGTGCCTCTTCCTGTCGCTGCTTGAACAGGTGGACTACTACAGTAACTATCCTTAGAGGATAAGGATATTTCATTGCTCTAGAGCTTCTTGTCTGGGCTGAGACAGATTAATGTACTGATGGCAAAAGGAGGGGGCGGATGCTCTGAGGGCGGCCTGAAAAGCATTTTTGAAATGTTCAGATGGAATGTGGTCGTCCCCTGTGGAAAGCAAACCTCACCTCAGCCAAATCTCACACTTCTGTCTCAAAATGTGCTCTCCTTCTCTGAAACCCACCTTTGTCTCCCGCCACTTCTCTCTCCATCTTTTTTAGTGTCCCACTTTTCTACACTCATATACTTTTCCCTCAACTCCAGTCTCTTATGCGAAGACAGGAGTGCAAAATGTGACTGACAACACGTCATGCCCGCCCAAAAAAAGTGAGGGTTAGTGCTAAAATCCACATTCTGCCATCACCTGTCACACTTTCAACTCTTGTCAACTCTTCAATATCCAGATTTTTTTTCTTTCTTCATGTTTACCCCCCAGATCCTTTAACTGCTAAAGCCGCAGCCGACACGTACTGTAGCGCTGCAGCTCTAAGCTGCAACCGTAACCCTGTACAAATGTTCTGGTCTATCGGAGAAACCACATTTTCCAGATGTTTTGTAAGAGACATCTTGAGTGAAAGTATTACAGTCCAAAGTTAACAAATTCTTTATCCAAAGACACGCAAACAAACGGCCAGCTTCCAAGAACTTTTTCTTTTTCCTGTCCTGGTCAAAACTGAGGTTGAGTCCGTATTCTCAGCAGGATATTGGTTCAACAGAGGAGTCAGTGGGTGTGGTTAGTGGTGATAATTACATGGTTGCAGTGTGATGGTTGCATTTGACTAGCGTGTGTTTGAATGAGTGATGGACTGAAATTTAAAGGTTTCACCTTCGTTACTTTGTAACCAACCAGAGAGGTTCAGGAATGTAACCCACCACAATACACTAGTATCTCTACAAACTTTAACAAGAGTTCAAAGGTCATGTTAGGACCTCAGATAAACCCAGCTTGAGGTTTAGTTTGGGGCTGATTCTTAAACACACAGTGGTGCTACGCCCCTTGAAAAGCCATCAGTTGTCTGGCCTGGTTCACTGGCCCAGATCCTGGTTGTGTAGTGTTTCCAATGGTCTGGCCCAGAACAACGTTGCCTGCCTCTTGGCCCACCAGCACCTTCCTGCTGCACCAGTCTGGCTCGGACTGGACCGAATTTATGCCAGTTGGACTTGCCTGTCCTGTAAATCCATCCATCACTCTGCCGAAGTCTGCTCTAATTCTTTACCACAAATTTTCACCCCAAGAATCACCCTGCTCTCTCCCACTGTTTACCCAGCCTCCCTTTTCTCTCTCTCTCTGTCTCCCTCCCTCTTTTTCCATTCCCATCTGTTCCTTTGCCACTTTCTCCCTCTACATCTTCCTGCCGTGTATCTTTTCTCTCAGTTCACTGTATTCTTTTTCTCTCCTCCTCTTGTTTCCTCTCCTGCAAGTCTGCAGAAAACTTTCACTGAAATTCTTTCCTGGACAGCAAACTCTAAGCGAACAGATGCAGCCTCTGTGTTGTCCTATGCAGTGTAGTGTATGTGCATGGCACACACACACACACACACACACACACACACACACACACACACACACACACACACTCACAGAGCCATGCCACTGGGTGCATTGGCCGTGTGGTATTGCCAGCTGGAACATTTGTGTCTCTAATCACTACATGCAGTTCCATTACATACTCGACCGCAGGATTTCAAAACCACTGTCTTCTTTGAGCTTTCCTGTATCTTCCTCCACCCATTCGTGTGCCCATTCATGTCTACGTGTTATTGTTAATCCATGTTTCATGTGTGATTGCCAATTGATGTGTAAAGAAGTATCACATTTCAGCGTAGGTGCTGCTTGTACAGTACGACTGCCTTTGGTATGAAAACTATTTGTACTGATTGCAGTCTATTAAAGCTCGCTGTGAATTATGATACCAAGACATACTTGACAGATTCATATAATCTCATGGTGTAAATGGCTGCTGTTTCACTGTCTGAGAGAAAAAAAAACCTTTTGTTTATGTCTGTAAATTAAATGTGCTTTATATATATATATATATACCGTATATAATATACAGTCTCAAAATACAGCACAAGAAGAGATAAGATACCTGTAAAATTGAGATCACTGCCTTTGGGGATTATCAGCAAACATTACTGTTCATTTCCATAAGCCAGTCTGTTTATTTTTAACTGTCTCTTCATAACCTCTCCAAAAACAAAAAAACACAAGTCTCTTAAAAGCAGCTGACCACGAAATCACAAAATGAAAGCCATCATCATCCATCTTCCTTATGGAAGTGTTTTTGAACCTCTGGCCTCGACTCTAAAGATGACCCTGACATATTTTCTCTCTTTCCTGAATATTTCATAATAGGTTGTTGTGCGTCGTGACTCTAGCATGTAGCTTAGTGTCGGCTCATCTATACTTAGCCATTCTGTTCTAATGAGGTGTTTCTGAAGGGCTGAAGCGAACCGCTGACCACCAGCTAGCGTAACCTAGCCCACATTGCTAAATTAAAGAGAGGCTCGATCTTCAAGGCCACGCTTAGCCTGCGCTCACAGACAGCAGCACGCTTATAGTGAGTAGTAAACGTGCAAAACATTCAGAGGAAACATCAGGAACAAGTATATTTTGTTTACTTCTGGTGTTATGATGCACCCTGTTGGAATTATATGCCTGGTGTTTCCTGTTAGTGTAGTTAAACAAAAGAATCCAGTGCTCAGATCATAGCAGTGAACTGCAATGACCACAATTCACTGCACATATATGGCAGCATGTGGACATGATTCAGAGAGTGAGTCATTTTTATGTTTACATATTTAAAAATATCTTTACAAAGCACAAATGAAGCTAAATCAAACAACTGATCAATAAACAGTCAGATCCTTTTAATATGTAAGCAAAGGAAAAAAATATTGTTTTTAAAATGTGTATTTTCTCTTTAACTACCCTAAAGTGAAATAAGTATTCAGATCATTTACAGTATTTTAGCAAAATTAGAAATAGCAAAAATACTCAATTACCAGTAAATGTCCTGTGTTTAAGTAAAATAACAAAAAGAAGTATCTGCATAATGTATTTAGTATGAAAAATAAAAGTATTCATTATGGGGCATGGCTTCTCCCTGTGTTATATTATTATATATAGAATGTTATTAAAAAGCTGCATTTTGTTGCTGTAGATTGAGGATGAGCTACGCCGTTCTGTCTTTTAATCTATAAGAATTTATCATAATTTATTAAACAATTACATGTTTTGTAAGTAAAATCTTAATCTGAAAAGTATAATAAACTGTCAGAGTATATTATTTCCCTCTGAAAGGTATCAGTGTATTTGTATGAAGTAGCTTAAATATGGAAATACCCAAGCAAAGGGCTAGTGCCTCAAAATTATATTTGAGTATAGTTACTCTACACAACTGATTCTTCCCAGTAGTGGTAGTACATTAGTGAGTAGGCAACTTCCAACCTGTGCCAATCATCAGTTATCTTATTCACCAACAGAGAGACACACATCGCTCTGTCACATATATGTCAGTAACATAAAAAAGATTGTGGTGGAGTTGCTGCCTCTCTATTTATAAGAGTAAAGGATCCCAGTGGGTTGGTCTAAATAAAGGGGTTGAGGGACCAGCAAAAACTGGGCCCATGTGGGTTATTCTTCAAAACAACTCCCATCTTTCCCGGCTGCACAGAGATTGAAAGCCACACCAGTCAAACCAGGCTTTCGAGGAGTTTGTGCGTTCTGGTTCTGTGCTTTGGAATATTAAAAGCTTTTTAGGGAAACTGGGGGAAATAGTAGACCGTCCTGCTCAACATTGTTTCCTCATTAGCCAGATGTCCTTTACTTTCTGACTTCCTTTATCTTTTCTCTCCCTCTTTATCTTTGACTCTTCCTTTTCTTTAATCCGTCTGACAATGTCATCTCCCAGACTGGAGTCTTAACGAGTCGGACAGATTCCTGCTTATTTATAGGCAGAGCTAAAAGCAACGTGACATGATGATTACAGGCCAGTCCAGACTGTCTGAGTTTGTGAACTGTGAGCAGCAGCATATGAACAAAAATGACCATGAGTGGCTGCAAATACTGTTGGACAAATGCATGAACAGTGCTGTTGTTGTGTGGTTTAGCGCTGACGTTTCTAGAATGTCACTGACATACTGAGGTTTCAAATGTAACTTGGATCCAGCTCTTACTTTACCAATATGTTTAAAATTGGGCGTGGATGCAGTAGCCTATAGTGTTTGTCCTGGAATTTGTTTTTTCTTTCTGCTCTAGTTTTTACTGTCCATACCATCTCAATATTCCACCCAGTGTTAATTTTTCACACCTTCTTTATCAAAAAAGGTGTAAAAACTAGATTAATGCATGCCAGTCACAGAGCATGAATGAATGCTTGCCATTCAAATCCAGACTGGCCGACCGCAATTGAGAGTTAATCATCATAGCTGCCCTCAAATGACAATGAGCTGCCCATCAGATGGTGTTTATGAATGAAAGCTAGTTATTTCTTGCCGCGGCTTTCTCTGTGAGCTAGTGTTTGGCCTGAATTTGAAGCCATGCCCACGTTTCCGAGAGGCCAGTCAAGGGTGAGAGAGTTTCCCTCACCTTAGCACCGTGGAGCTCTACCAGCTCGTATTAGCATGAATCAACAGCCTCGGCGTGTGGATGCTGTGTTTGTTTGCCTCTGCCTTGCATGCATGTGTACAGTGGTTATATGTGTGTGAGAATGAAAGAGAGAGAGAGAGAGAGAGTGTATGTCGGGCTCAGCAGGGTGCCTGTTGGGAGAGTGCAATACAGGGTTTCAGTGTGCTGTCTATAACCAAGATATGATACGCTATGAAACCCTCAACACAGCAGAGGCAGAGGGAGACATAGCACCTTCGACCCTGCCTCTGCCAGAGAAGGAATACATGTACACTTGGCACTCTGCTGGTACTGTAAGGAAACCCACTTTATGAAGAAAATTAGGTTCCTAATGACCCATAATAGGTGTATATTTCTTCATTGCTTCTCCTTTAGAGCTTGTGGTTTGGGTTTGGGTGCCAAAAAACCCCCCACAGGAATGGGTAAAAGAAAAATTACCAATATGTAGTCATGTTCAAATGACAAAACACATTTCTGTTTTAGCTTTTTTCTTTCTACTGTCGTCAAGCAAGTGGGCAAAGATTATTTGGTCTTCTGTACTATGCCACTAGTGAGCTTCAGACCCCTCAACCCTTACTTTATTCAAGATACTTGTCCTAATATGCTCGATGTTTCTGGTATTTAGTAATGCCTCTCACAACCTGCAGATCAACCAGTATCTACCTTAAGGCAACACTTTGATGTATATTATGGATACAACTTCTACTTCTGAAGTTCCTTCATGCTTCCTTACTCAGTTTTATCAAACAGTCGGATTGTGCCACAGACTTTATGAGTCAGTCAACTGAATTTTAGTTTATGTAGTCTCGGTGAGTTGCCTTATTTTATACTTTGTATCCAATCCCTACATAATAATAGTGCCATTGATTGCCGTGCACCCTAGCCATGAATCAACCCAAGTGATAATTTTACACAACATGCTACCTGTACTTCCTCAATCAAGTCACTTTAAATCTTACATTACATCTGCTTCTAAAACCAAAGCTCTTCTATTTCCACTTATCTTTTAGCTGTTGTATATATTTGGATGTGATTATTATTGGTGGCTGTGGTCAGATGGTACAGACAAGCAGACAGACAGTACAGGCTGTGGTTCACTTTCAGATTGTGCCATTAAATTTGATTCATGATGATGGTGGATTGATTTTAAAATGCCCTGATTGTTACTGCAGTATGCAGCCTGTTTCAAAGGCTTCATCTATAAATACTCTTTTGCTGTTCTTGGAAGTGGGAGCTGCCATCTGTTGTTTATTGCTCAGTTGTTGCTCTTTGCTCTCTTTCTGGCCATTGTGGTCCAGTGAAGTGCCAAATGCCTGTCACTGCATTATCACCATACTGTTCAAACATTGTCACTCCATTTAGATTGTTCACTTCAGTTAGATAAAACATTTTTATTTCAGCCAGGATGCTTTGAACTGCAGGCAGTAAACATGTTTTTGATAATGCAAGTGGGACACGTGATACCTCAACTGTTGTTCAAAAAGTTTGTTAAAGTTCTCTTCTTCTTCACTGTGGCAAATCACCGTCCCCTACATGTGGTCAGCACATGGCAAATACACTTTATTTGGCACCTGATGAGGGTAGGGAAAAAATAACGTGTAAGGAAGTGTGTGTGTGTGTGTGTGTATGCATGTGTGTGTGTATGGTGTTTCAGGAGGAACTATGGTGATGTCATGGGGTACAAGGTGGTCTGCTGCAGACGCACATCCTGTGGCTTTTGGTAACGGGTACTGTAAAATGTCCTTGCACACTTTCACACTCACACATCTGCACACACAAATGCAAACCTTTTTTCTGTCATTGTTTTTCCCCCTTTCACACACACACACACAACCACACTGTACATGCAGCTTTCACGTATCACACACGTATACACACACATAGCCTGAAAGAACTGAGCACAAAACAAGGGCGTGGCAACATTCTGGTCCAGCAGCGGTCTAACCTGGCACTGACCAGAGCTGCCGACCAAGATGGAGGCTGACAGCAGTTTCCGTCAAAAGAGTATTTATGTATCAGATGATGCAGGCACAGAGCTCTGCCACCATCCACTGTGCAATCAGTGAGAGGTTTGGGGTTTCACAGACTAGGTTATACATGTAAAAACACACACATGCTCAAATCACACATAACATACATGCAAAGTACTGATACTAAGCATTGTGTGCATGCATGTACAGATTTTAAATTATTTTCTCAATAAATTATTGCACATACTAGCAAGAGCACTCTGGCGACTAGACTGCGTCTGCACAGCGCTGCTTTATATGGAAAACAGTCGAAGGTAGAGAGGGAGAGTCGTGGTTTGGAAGGGTTTAATTCTTCCAAAGTAGTAATTTGGTAAGAAAGATATTACCCAAATACGATTATAATTATGATGTATTAGGGGAATTAAAGTAAAGCAGTTGTCTAATTTAAATAAATCAGCTATTGAACACTTGTGGAAAATTTCCTGGCATTTGAACTAGTGTTGGCTTCACTCCTGGTCTGATTTCCTGTCAGCAGTGAATAGAAACATTTCTGACTGTATGTGACTGTTTTTGTCAGTTTATGGTGAATATGCCTATTTATGAAATTTCCATTTCTCCAGTAGTAGTTTGGAGTTTATTGTGGAGGCAGCTTTCCTACTTTGTTTTATGGGGTTTTTCTCCATTTCATGTGCTGTTGCATATCTATTTTTGCTGTCACACAGGCTGAGTTATATTTTATTTGACCAACTAGTATTTACTATTTCCACAGTGACTAGGACTTCTGAATAGGGACTGTTGCCCAAATGATGACAATAATGATGTTTTTGTTATAAAGGTTGTGGCTCAAGTACTTTGCTATTTCAGATTTCATATTTTTAGTTTTCTATGTCCTAGCACATCAATGTATAATTGTCTTGATAAAATAAAAATACATTCATATTATACAAATTAATTTATGGACGTTATGGTGGGATTTTAACATTTTGAATCATTTTAATATTCTTTAATACAATTGTATGGACTAAGATAGATATTAATACCAAAAGAATCCATTGCATTGCTCATATGTCTTGTTAATTGATAGGCAGTGATAGTGCCTGACCTATACTGTTGCGATAATTTACCATATGTCTGGAATGCATCATCTCTGTGCTGAAATCACACCTCTCTGTGTCTAACAGAACAGGGTAACAGTCCTATAAAGGTCTATTGTTGGGGCCCATGTGAAAAGTAGCACGCTTCACAGGACCACAGTCCTGTACTGTGTGGAGCGCTCGCTTTTTCCCCCTGTGGAAATATTTTATGACATGGTCTCAGTTTTGACAAGCCTATCCAAAAAGCTATTACAACTACCTAACTTTTTTGGACTTCATTTCTCTTATTCCATTCCATCATTTCACTGAGCATCGCTCCTCTGTCTTCTTCTGTCCTTCATAATCTGGTCTCACAAACCTTTATTTCTCTCTCTCTCTCTCTCTCTCTCTCTCTCTCTCTCTCTCTCTCTCTCCCCTCCCCTCTTCTCTCCTCCTCTCTTCTGTCCCTCACTCCCGTGTGAGACTTTGCACCACACAGGCTCTCTTTATGCAGTCTGTTTGTTCTGCAGGGCCAAGCTGCAGCACCGTCCCCGACGTGCTCGCCGGTGAGCAGACTCTGATAAGGACTGCTGCTGCAGACAGAGATGAGATGTTAGATCTGAGACGTGAGGCATCATAATCAATAGCTCTTCTGTCTGTGAATGTTTGACTCACACATGGTTGACACGTACACACACGGACACACGTTGTTCCGATTAAAGTTCTGTCATAGCTTATAACAATATACTGAGGAATGCATGTATCTCCTGCCATCACCAGTAAGACAAGGGTCTTTCTCACAGCTGGTTGAGCCCTCGAGCCAACAAATCCTGTCAGGAAGCAATAAAACCCCATCACACTTCATAAGCAGTAATACTGCTTTATCATTACAGCCCTTAATCGTCATTTTGTGTTCTGTGTGGGTTCCTGATTTTTATTACATGTCACAAATAATCACATTGGATATCATAAACCAGAGGAACACCTTGTTTAATAAGTACTTTATTTATTTCAGTACTTGTGTGTATGTGTGCCAGTGTATGTACTGTATATACAGTACTTGTATCTACCTCTGTGTGTGCATGAATCTGTTCTTCCTGGTGGAATCATTATGTTTTTCTCTGTTGAAGTGATTTCAGGCAGTTGGGGAAGCCTCAGCTGCCAGAGAGTGAAATTAATCTTCCTTTGCTGACCTTCGCAGTGTGCTCACAAACTGATTTGATAAAAATTTGTTCCTGTTTCCTTCTCACTGTCTTTCACTCTTCCCCTCTCCGTCTCTCCCTGCTGACTTGTCTTTCTTTTCATTTCCTCGCTGTGCTGTAGACTACACCAGCTGCTTTTCCTGAATCTGTTTCTTCTGTCACATGACCAACCCAGAGGAATTCTGGTTCTCTGTAGTAATACACTGGCTCCGTCTGATCCCTCCTTCATATGGTACTTTTTGTCTTCTCTCTTCACTCTATTGCCCCCATTCAGCCTCTTTCCTCTTTTCCACCAAGAACTTTACCCATACCCCCACACAGGGTCTCACAGGGCGTGGGGCGACAGGTGATTGACATAGCACAGCCCAGACTTTCTGCGTGTGTGCATGAACATGTCTGCAGACATAAATGCTGTTTTTTTTCTTGTAATTTTGAGTCTGGGGAGGAGATAACTTAAGTGAATAGTTTGATAGTTTATTTTCATGCTAAATATTAAGCTACAGTCAGCCGCCAATTATCTTCAGAGATGTTGGTAGGCTGATTTAATTTAGAGCTAAGCTAACTGTTTCCTGGCTCCAGCTTCATATTTAGCATACAGACATCAGTATGGTATGGGTGTTCTCATCTAACTCTCAACAAGAAAGCTAATATTTTCCAATATGTCAAACTGTTCCTTTAAATTCTAAATCACTGATTTGTGTGTGTGTGTGTGTGTGTGTGTGTGTGTGTGTGTGTGTGTGTGTGTGTGTGTGTGTGTGTGTGTGTGTGTGTGTGTGTGTTTCATTTGTGTGTCCCTGGCTGTGGGGTTTAAGCATGCAGCTCTGTGCGACTGTGATAGAGCACATTGCAGGTCTTCCAGTTTCCAGGCTTTCTCAGTGGCTACATGCACACCCAAGCATGAAAGCTAAAACAAGCAGATAGCTGACGCTCAGTGTGAAATCACTCACAGTGGGAGAAATCCTGCAGGTTTAAGACTCATGAGCCATTTTTGTATTCGTTTGGAACAGTTAAACATATAAAGCAAAGATTCTTGGCATGTGACCGCAGGAGTTTCTCACCCATAGTGTTCATAAGGCCTGCTTTTTAGTTTGTTCACAGTGGAGGCAGAAAAATAACTCTTCATGGGTAACATCAGGACAGGCCAGCAAAAATACAAAATAGATCTTAAGCTTTGGTTCACCAGCAGTCTAAAATATCTGGTTTGGTGATGATTGTGCATCCAGGCATGAGTGTGCATCCAGCTCTTTGTGTGTTTTTCTGGATTTATCTATAGCATGCCTCATCTGTGACTCAGCAGCGCCACCACTGAATCCCAAAACAAGGGTGTAGATTGTTTTGAGTCCCCACAACCGGCTGTTGTCTGTTTTCAGTCGGCATTGCCATGATTAAAGGAGTTATAATAACACATCATAATCCGTTTTTGTCCGTCCAGTCCCTGTGATCTCAACATATGCAGGAGTTTTTTTGAGGGGGTGGGGACATATTCTGCTTCAGCTGGCGATGAAAAAGATTGATACATGTACTGAGAAAAACAGGGATAGGCTTCAGAGTTATGAAAAAAAAAAAAGAAGATGGATTCTTTCACAAACTGATTTAGCTTGTTTGAGGCTCATGGCCAAGGGAGCTGTATTGTAAACAAACAATTAAAGCAGGGTGTTTTTCTGGATTCTTTCACTCAGACAGAGCCTTCTGCAGAAAAGCCAATTCAGAGACTATTATAGTAAAAGCTTCCAGTCAAGATATTGTGGAAAAAAAACACTGGTATAAACAATTGTGTGTTTTTAATGTTAGGTATTTTAATCTAGTTGTATTTCATACACTAAGACCAGATTGTGTTGTAATTAATGATTTATACTCCTAATACACATACAAAAGTTCTGTTTTTAAAAGCTTTTTACGAAAGCTCACAATATGTTTTCAGCTCATACTTAACTAATTAGACAATTATTCATGAAAAGACTTGTCTGAGCAAGATGACAAATACACAATGTGATGTGGAGAGAGAACATATTGCTGGTGCTAATTGCGCAACATCTCACAACTGCTTAATTTACTCTCTAAAACCATGAGCTTTCATTCCAGTTCCACTTGTGCATGGCACAGATGTCACCAGTGGTGATTGTGTGTAGCTGTTGGGACCCAACCATTTAAGCACAATGCGTTTCCACATCTGGTGTGTGTTTTGTGAGTTTAGAGCTGGTGCAAAGCAGCAGAGGCCGAGCAGTTGCCCAGTTGTGGTTGGTTTTAATGAGTTGGCTGCTGAAATTTTACTGCTGTTGTTGTTGTTGTTGTTGACATGGGTTTAAGATTATTTATTATTTTATCTTAAAATATTCAGAAATTACTTGAATTTTTGGCATTTTTTACTTTGATAAAAAACTTATTCTACTCCTTTCTTCCTTTGTGTTGCTGACAAGATAATGTGCAGTTTTACACCATACAGTTGGTCATGCTTTGAATGAATGCCATCACACATAGAAATATATTTTGACATTTGTTCCCTCTTTCCATAGCATTCCTTGGCAATCTTTTGTGTTTGTTTTTTATAGCTTTATAGGTTATACAAAATGCAATTTAAAATCCCCTCCCACAAGTAACCCTAACCTATTGCACCATTACAAATTTACAATACAACCATTATTTACGACCACTATGTTTTAACACACGAACTAACAAACTTAATTAACTGGAAATTTCCCTTCGTCCCAGTGGATATTGTTATTATTCAATTTTCTTTATCAATCTAAAAGTAACACTTAAAAAGTCCCCTCCATTTGACTTCTTTTGTAGATGTGTTTGGGAAAAATCACTGGTCAATCAAAATGGGCACCGGCAGGCTCTTTACCCATAAGGACAGGCTAGCGAGACAGCTGGTGTCATACCCACTTGTCCACAAGCTGAGACGAGGTATGTACAAATCGCACAAGCACTCTGGTATTATCAGAAGGGGAAGTGATTCACCAGAATTAAATGACTGAGTATGCAGCTTATGGGAAATACACTACCACATCCTGTGAATAATAATATTTTCCGTTTCTGATGTGTGATTCTTTATTTGCAATATAGACATGGTTGCCCAAATTGAAGAAAACGCATTCGCCCCACTGCCTCTCTAGCTGATGAGTGAATACTTCTCCTACTCTGACTGTGTGGTGTCAGACATCTATTAGGGTTTCAGCTATTTGCCCAATTTTCTACTTCATGGCTCATTTCTTCATTTCAAAGCTACCTGATTTCCAGTGCTCACAGACTCTGTGACAGACTGCCTGATCAAGGTCTCAAGAGGTCAAGATTCATACTGGTTTTTGTGTAGAAAATCAGTGCAGACAAAAGGGTGAAGTGACAGTGACCCCAAGAGCAATACTCAGTGTACTTCACTTACCTAAATTAACTTGATTGTACTGCAAAAACACCCTGTTGCATGCCCCTGGAGAGCAGTCCCTGCTGTCTGCTGTGAAATTTTATTTGATCTAAAAGTGATGGAAATCCTCTTTTCCCTTAAACTTAAATTCAGGAATCCTGCAGCACTATGGCCTTTGAGTTTTTAAGCTGGTGATGCTCCACTACTCCTCATGCGGTTGCTTTGCATGCTCCAACTGCCTTACTTGATTTTATGCACTTTGCTTGGGTTCATTCAGCCTCATTGACTGCCACTTTAAATTTTGAGACATCAAATGACTCAGCCGGGGGCCTTTAGATAAAGTTACTTTGCCAAGTGTGAAATCTACTGATGGTAGTTTGAAAGTGACAGTTCAAAGTGCGTTATTTTTGACATACATTTTGAATGCACTGGTGGCTAAATACAGAACCGATCAATCGCTTGATTCAAATTTGTTCAGTACTTCAAAGTTTGACAGCTATGAATGCTATGGGTTGTCATATGGTATCTCTGTCATCTACAGCGCTAATTTACCCTTTGACTTTAAAAAAAAAGATTCACTCCTATTTCCTCTTTTCTTAAGATACCCTCCAGACATGTATTAAGACCTATTTACAAATAATCTGCTTGGAACAATAATCTCTGTAAAAAAGTTACATTTCTACCTCATTAAAAATTCCAGAATCTATGAATATGCAAAAGTTTTAATTTCTGAAGTTTTCCTGCTGGACACAAGATGTCTCCTACTTCACTGTGGTCTATTCTCAGTGTATGTGCACTGGTGGCTTCAAGTTTCTACATCACACTTGTATAAGTTGCATACTGGACCAGGGTTGACTTCCAAACTATTTGTGATGTCACAAATCTTTCTTGTAGGCCCCCACCCCTCAATGAGCCCAGAGAAACTTTCCACTTGCAGCAGATAGATGTGAACAAATCCTTCTAGTGTCAAACTCAATTCAACTGCAGAAATGAGAAGAAAAACATGTTTTCTGAGTGGAGGAGAACTTTAACAGGAGTATTGGAAATGGTTAAGTTTCTTGTTCAGCGAAGTTTGTATTTTATTTTTGACTTCTGGGCATATGGCTGCACAGCCACCAGAGTCAACACTGCTTTGCTGCGTCATCAGTTCAGTGGTACGTCCCTGTCGTACAGTATACACGGTGGCAACCACTGGTGTCCACAAATGACATGCTGACAGTCATCCTGAAGTCTCCCAACCCCTGCACATCTGTATGCATGTGTGTATGATCTTACAGCCCTGCTATTCCATTTGACTAACCAAAATTTTAGGGGAGCATTAAGTCCACAAATTAGTCTCCCCACCAGGTTTTGGCATTTGGACACCTGCAATAACATATCGGGCATGGCCTTTATATTTATATCACAAAGTTGTCTGACCATTGTTTATTCTCGAGTTACTGAGGGGTGATGTGGAGCAGGGCGTAGTGGGTGGAGACCCTGACCCTTAGCTTAACTCCCTTCTGTAATTAGGTATGGGTCAAACTACTGGTCTTAATGGAGGGCTACTCCCCGACTCCAAATCAAAGGGTTGGGTGACCACACACACACATTTCACAGACAAACACACACAGAAAAGCATGTGTGTAACCCATACACACTGACTTTGTTTGTATGTGCTCTCAAATATGGCACAAATGTTTAGTAAGGACTGTAACCATAGACATGTGTCTAAGTTTAATTGGGTATGTGTGACACAGCTGGGTCTGACAGAAGTTATGTAATTTTTTGACTGCAGTGCAGACTGTCATGGGATCTCTATCTATCTATCTGCCCAGACTCTTTCACACTTTTTCCTTTCCCCATTCTGTCAGTGTTTAATTCAAAAAGTATGCACTATATTCCTATAACAAAGTCAGCAGTGACTCGAAGCAAGCACACACCTTTCATTCTAAAATTATCGTCTGTGGTAGATACAGAAAATACAGCAGGATGTGGTTAAGGATGAGAAAGTTTTGTCTTCCCAGTCTGTATAACCTGTAATCTGGTTTCACATACTCGTAGAACATTCCAGAGCAACTGCTCTGTAACCTTCCATCTTTGCTCTGAGTCGTGTCCCACCGCAATGCGAAGGCCCCTTAACTTCAACACTGTGCCTATATCCTCTTGGCCGTATTCTCAGCAGCCATTCCTGTGCGGTTCCCGCTCCCACCTCGGCCTATTCTGGGATGTGTTCTTTCCTAAGCTCTACTTAGCTAGGTCGCCAATTTCACAAAGCAAATGAAATGGTCTATGCTCTAAATACATGTTTATGAAATTCCCAAACTTACTGTAGCATTCCTGAAGCGAGCCAACACCAAAGGGAAAATTCCAGAGCCTGAAGGACTTGTTCTGGAATGATTTGGTCAAAGCTTGAGTTATTTCCTGTACAAATGTCGATATCTCTACATTACAGTTTACTTTGGTGAAATAAACTTTGTCAGGAAATATAACTGACCTTTTTTCAGTATGATAAAATGAAGTGTCTAGACCAATGCTATGTTTTCTCCATGTCCCTTGTTAGATTTATTTTGGCATCTCATTTTCTCTGCCTGGTTCCAGACTTCTGAATCGCTTTCCACATCTCTGATTTTTTTCAGTAATTCAAATATTTCTGTTGTTGTGCTCAGTGACGCCTGTTATCTCCAGTTGGAAGGTTGTAGGCAGGATTAACAATGGTACTGTCATCTTCCTGTGCCAGAGACAGAATATGGCGACAGAAAAATTCTAAGAAAGTAGCGACAAGGATGTATGAGTCAGATGCAACTGTACAGGTTGTTGTAAGTCTACTTTCTGAATTAATAACAAAGAAAATCAAAAATTTTCACTGGAGAAAACAATCAACTCAGCTAATGAGGTGACTAATTGATGTAAGTGGTAATTTGCTTTAACAAGTTCCTAGACGGGAGCAGCGGGAAGCCTTGGTTTTGTTTTCTTGTTTAAGTTTAATTGGATGCTTCCACTTATGTAAATACATAGTTAGTGTGCACATATTAAGAATACAGATGTTTGATAGTGCTTTGCTGTGGTGTGAGTAGAGTCTTAGCTTGTGGGAAATTTGTCAGATTTCACAATAACCAGATTCCCAATAATTAGATCCTGTTGATTTTTGATTCATGCAGAAAATAACATCCATGGCAATTATCAGCTTCACAGAGCTCCACATTTTGTTTTGGCATATAAATCACATTTCAGCTTGAAAATGTACAGTATTAGCTTTTAACTTTTATTTCTTGCATATGTTGTTCAGATAATCATAAAACGTGTTGATTTGTGGAGGCGTCTTGTTCTGCAGATCATAAGCTTTTAACTGCTGCACAGTTTGCCTTAATTTAGTGAAGACAACTCCTTTGAAAATCTATTGTGGGAATGGAATTAACATCCACATATAAAATGTTGTAATTTCTAAATGGAACAGATTGTATATGGCAATACCACAGTCTGCTTCACATATACTTTAACAGTTCTGGATGTTTTTCTTATTTATTTTCTTTTGTTTTTTAGACTTCTCTGGATAAATTATAGACTGTTTTCTATTCACTGATAAAAACTTAAAAGCATTCCCGATTTGTGTTTGTCCATCTTTCAGTATCGATTAGATAATTGTACTAAGGAATGGTTGTGCAGCTGCTCTTAGCCAGAGGTGAGTCCATGGATCTTGTGACACAGTAATCCAATTAACCATTTAGCTACATGCCTATGCATACCCACACTCCAGTTAGTTTCTCCTTCAATCACTCACACGCACACACACGCCGTCTCCTACCTAACCATTTCTTCCCTTGACCATTCATGACCCATGTATTATTAGTACCTACATACATACGTGACAAATTAAAGGAGAAAGTGTTTTATTAAGGTGTTGGGCCACCACAAGCAGCCAGAATAGCTTCAGTTCTCCTTGTTTACAAGTCTTTTGAACTCTCTTAGAGAGACTGAACACAGTCTTCCAAAAGATATTCCCTCCTTTTGTTGTTGGATGAAGGTGGAAAGCACTGTCCTATCCGACATGTTGATCCAAAATCTCGCATAGGTGCATCCGCATTGTTCACAGATGAATCTTAAGTGAAGTCCTTTTGTTGGTTAAAAACATTTTGTGTATGCTGGAGATGGATAAAAGCTGTCTTAATCCTTTTTCCAGATCCACAATGACACACCTCTCCATTAGCTGTTCTGCTTTCAAACATGTTTTAAGAAAAAGTTTGACATTTTGGAAAATAAAACACAAATTCACTTTCACTTTTGCCAAGAATTCCACGATAAGATTGATATCACTGTCATGACGGTATGCTAAATATGAAGCTACTGCAAGCAGCTGGCTAATTTTGCTTAGCACGAAAAAAAAAAACCCAGCAGAAAACAGCTAGTCTGGCTCTGTCTAAAGGTAAAGGTTTCTCGTTTGTTTAATCATTAGGGTTTTTTTTTACATAAACTAATAGATCTGTATAAAAAAAGTATAAAAACAACAAATCACTATTTTTTTATATCTGTTGACTGGACCACAGCATAAGGGTAGGGTGCAAAGGGAAGTCATAGATTAGTAATAAATCAAGTAAACAACAAAAATGCAGCCACAATTTTTGTTATGAATTGTTGGGGCTGTTGCTTGTTTTGGAATTAAAACATTTCTTAATCAAGCCAAAGAGTAACATCCTTGCTGACCTCTAACAGTGCATCAGAGTACAATGGGGTCGATGAGTACAGTGCACCGTACAGTGGCTTTTTAAGTTCATATTCCTCTCTGTGGGTGGTGGGGGCGGAGGGCAGCTGTCAGCTTTTACGAGCCTCGTGCCCTGGAAAAAATTAGTTCCAATCTCCTTTCCAAAAAAACGCTAATGAGAAGCACACACGGGTGGTGGGGAGGGGTTGGAGGTCGTGGGGGGTGGTTGTCCATGATGGATGACAGAGAAAGGAACGGAGATGTTGGCCTCTCTGCATCCTCGCCCCACCATGACCTCAAATGCCTCTGAGAAGAGCTGAAAACACACGCCTCCCTCAGCATTCCTCAGGAAAACTGTGTGAAGTCATGAAAGAGAGACAATAGACAGATACAGAGATTCTAAAAAACACCTGAGGGGGAGAGTAGTGCAGGTGTGTCAGTATTTATACATCCAGCTCCTGATGAATTTATGAGCCACAAGACACCCACAGCAGGTTCTATATACTAACTTTGGTCTGTCTCTCTCTCTCTGTCTGTCTGTATGTGTGTGTGTGTGTGTGTGTGTGTGTGTGTGTGTGTGTGTGTGTGTGTGTGTGTGTGTGTGTGTGTGTGTGTGATATTGCAACAGAGCCAAACTGAGGCAGATTGGATCTCAGTGGAAGACTAATTACTCAAAGCTTACACACCACTATCTTATAAGTATAAACAGTACTTACAAAGTCATACAATACACTTCCAGCACAAGCATATACAGTAATAACATCTCTAAGTGTGTGCCAAGTGGGAAACTTTGGCTGGTTGTAAAACAGTGTGTGTGCTCACACATCATTTCTTGCTATTTTCATCTGTGTGTTGGATCACATTTCTGAGACACAAGGAGATATTGTTCTCTTGTGTAATATTCCCTCTCTTTATAGCCTAATTCCCCCCACACACTCCAATTTGTCTTTCTCCCTTTCTCCTGCATGGGCGAACCACCTGAATGTTGTAAATGTGATGAGAAGTGATGCGTCTCTGTGTGTCTGGATGAGGAAACAGTCAAAGAAAAGGCCGCTGTCTGAAGCCAGGGCCTGGATTTGGCGAGTGGGCTGAAACGCATGGCACAGACCATCAGTGTGGGGTAGCCTTGAATGAGCTCCATTGTTCTCTCATAAAACAGTTTCACAGTGTTTGATATACTGTATAAAGAGGTTGTAACTCTTCATGACATCCTCAGAATTAATGCAGAAGAGCTACACTGTTTTCTCTGGGTGACTGTCGCAGAGAGTGAGAGAGATGAGGGTGAACGTTTTGAAGGGAAATACCAAGTGTTGTTTTTGAAACTGTATATAGGGTGTGGCAGAGGGAAAAATATGGAATGGAAGTGTCGTTAAATGAATCAGATCAATGTGGAAACAATAAAAAAATATTAAAAACAATGATGCCTTTATACCAACAGAAGCCTATCAAGAGTCAGGTTAGAAATATCTACTCAAAACCACATGTAACATACAAGATGATAGATTATTGACAAGGAGAAGAACAAGTGAACATATCAGTCAAAGCCAAAAAAATGACAGCATCTTGCTCACAGGTTCACTGTCAATGGGAAAACCATGGGTCTTTGTTTTGCCAGAAACTTCCGTTATTAATAAGCAAAAAAAGCAAAGCTGCCTTTAAGTTTCCCAGTATTGTTAAATGATAAAAATGGGAATGTGGGAAAGTTTATGAGCCTCCAGTTTCCTGTTTTTTAATATCTAAGACATGATCTTCTTTTCATGAGCCAAGAAAAACATCCCTTCTTTAGCTTTGTGACAATACATGTGTACACTGTTTTTTTCATGCTTTATGTGTCTTAAGAAGTAGACTTTTCTCAACCTATAAATAGGCACATCAGCCTTCAGTTTATCTGAATGGCCACGTTTGGAGGGACATGATTTTCTTTGGAGTGGGTACATTTTTGAGGAATTGCTTTTACATTCCTGGCTTTTTGAAGCAGGGCACGGTGTTACATAATCCTCTCTTTGGGGTTCTCAAACTGGCAATACACGGTTAAAATACCTGCTTCTGAAAGTAGCTGTTTTCGATGCCCATTGATTTATTTTATTTCTGTTGGACTCCTCTGGTCTATATGAATGGTCCTTTGGTTGTATCTGCGTATGTCAGAATACTAACACGTGTGCTTTCTTGTCTTTGCAGGGGAATCCACATATCTGGATGACCACGGACCCCCTGCTCCAAGGGTAAGTCTCTCTCTCCATCTCGCTATGTCATTTCACTCCTTCTCCTCTTTCATCCCACTTTCCCCCTTTTTGACCTCTCTGTCTCTGATGTGTCTCTGATGTACTGCCCTTGCGTCTCCATGCCAGTTCAGTCCAGTCAGGATAAGGGTTAGGTCTGTGTGAAGGAGCTGCGTGCAAACTCACGATAAATACCAACTAGACCTGGCTTCAGTGCTACAGTAAATGCTCTGAACACACTCTCTCACACACACATACAGCGTTGACACAGGGGCCTTGTATTCATCCAGCTGCATGTCTGCATGACTATCTCTCCTCTGTGCTCCCTCCTTCTCTCCCTGCCAACTTCTTTCTTCCCCTAGTCTGCCCCTTGTTCATTATCTCCTTCTTTAATCAATCACCACCTCATTTTCACCTCATTCCCTGCTTATTTAATCCCCTTCTTCATCATTTTTGACCTCTTTTTGTGTTTGTTTTTTTCCGGTTAGCGTAGCATTTAAGAAGTAGCTAAGCCGAGACTTCATCAAGTTTGGTTACAGGTTTGTCTGTGGCTGATGTGAGCAGCTGTTGAGTTGGATCACATCTGGGCTTTGTTTGTGAGTTATGTGTTTACTTTGAAAAGCCGTTTCGGGCCACTCAGCCAAACCAGGCAACCACAGTGTTTCATACCGATAACAGTGAAGTGTTATTTATATGAAACAAACTGTGGTTGACCGGAACACTGTGGTGAAGTTGTTGGAATTTGCTTGATACCAGTTTTGTTTTTCAGGGAAAATCATTATCTGAAATCTTACTTACATTAGGCTTAACATTCCAGTTTACTTTATGCATACTGTAGCTTGCAAACATTTTATGGAATTAAGTCCAATAAATCCAACAGTTTCCATCATTTCCGACTGGAGAGCTGGGAGTTTAACAGCTTGACTGAATGATTCGGAATATTTACATTATTATACAAACACAGAAGCTCTGGAATTCATTTGACACAGAAAAGTGTGGAGGGGAAAAGCTCCAAGAAGAAGAGTGGACTTATGAAGATGAATTTACTTCCAAGTTTTTCTTAGCCTTTGAATAAAATGTTCATTTTTAATTGTTGTTAAGTGATTACAGCATGACACTATATGTCAAAACCAGACATTAATGAAGAATCGCACTCTGAGTTGATAAAGATATTGATGGTCGATTATGCTCATCTTTAGTTACACTCATGTTACGGCCATCAACTGGTCGCAACTATGGACCTTTTTGTCTTTTTTGTCTGGTTTTGCCTCTCAGGCTACATACAGTACTGGCTGCCTTGTCCTGACAATGGTGGAGCTTGTTGGGGCTCTAGACCGCCAAACAGGAAGAGCTGCAGGAACTATTTGTGGGTGAAAGAGTAACTGCCTTCTCCTATATAACTGAATCTTTATTTTTAATTACAAAAGACCCCAGATAAAAATGATTTTATGATAATGCGATTTTATGATAATAATCAATGAAACTAAATGTGATCTGAAGTTGGGATAATGAACAACTAATACAGCAATTTACATACAGTCTTCATTTTAAAATGGGATGCTATTATTGTGGAAACATGATAACCAATTTAATCATCATGTATTATTTGCTTGATTTATATAAATATAATGAAAAAAATTGCCTTCACATAGTCACAATTTTTGTTGGTCTTTTTTTTGTTGTTGAAGACCCCCAGTTTCATTGTGAAACCAAGCCTACTCCCTTGTTAATCAATAACCATTTTACACTAAGATAAAACTGAAATCAACTTAATCCTTTTTTCTGAAGCCCCTCCAAGTTCCTAAAGTTTGAAATCGATAAACTATCGTTTCTCTCCCTCCTTTCACTCTGGCTCTATAACTTGATAGTAGCTTTGCAGCCTCTGTAGACACAGACAAGGGCTGACTATGATTATACACTAGCTGCTAACTTTGACTGATTCCATATCTGTCGTCATCTCATCTCCCAGACAGACGATGCTAATGTCATGTCAGTGGCAAGCACTACATCAACCGCATCTCTCATTATCCCTTTGTCGACGTTCTGCTGTAGCTGAGATTGATCTTCTATCTTCGGCAGAGGTCAGACGCATTACGGCATGTGCACGCAGAAGGCTGAGGGTTCTGGTAAATGTAGGGAGAGATTAGAAATCGAGTTGAAAGCTTGACGTAAATGAGAACGTATGAAAAAACCGCACAGCTCTTAGAATAGAGTTATGAGTCTTTATGTGTATAGAATCATGACAAGAATGTCCCCTCTACATTTTTACACATGTAAAACGTGTAAAATGTGTTTCTTTATTTCACATTTTTTTCCTAATTGCACCAAATGATACATCATAGTGTCACTCTATATACTTTTGTTCATCCACTACAATTCTTAGTTGATGTTGTGGGCTAATATTTTCCATATTCAATGAAACTGGAAGACTAAACAGAACACATAAATATTCTAATGCACAAATAAATGTCTGTGCAGGCCTGAAAGGTTATTGGTTATACAACAAAAGCAATTCAATCTTCCTTTGTCACACACATTAAGTTCCTGCATTCAAGTGTAAAACATTAGTGGTAGTGCTGAGGAAATGCAGAGTTTCCCATTTCCTCTCAGCTATTGAAAATAAATTCATCTTAATTCACATAAACATACTTGGATGGAAGCTCCGCTGCCACAGCTACTTTAAGCAGTGAGACTCCCTCTTTCCCTCCTTCTGCGGGTGGGAGTGGAGATGAATGGATAGATCATTAATAACAGGAAGTGCTGTAGATCTCTACAGTGCCCTGACTGAAACTCTAACATGCTGTTCTCCACTCAGCATGGGATAAGCAGTTGACTGTAGAAAGCAATGAACCCAGAGCAGGGCTTGCTGAAACCAGTGAAGTGCAGGTTAGCGGTAGCGTACTGGTGTGGGTTTCCAGGAATTGCAGCAGGAAGATGGATGAGTGTGTGCGCAGTGGTCCTGATATGTGGCAAACCAGGACATGTTTTCCAACTTGCTGTTATATAATTGAAGGTGGAAGCCAGCAGAATTATGTTCAATCTCTGTAGAATTGGGTGGTCAGGCCATGAGACAGAGACGGTAATTTATGTATGTTTTTTTGAGCCGATGTCTCAAAACAGCATGAAGTGTTTGGAGGTTTTGGTGCAAGTGTGTGGGCAGGGTGCGAGAAAAGAAAAGGACACTCAGAATGTAAGAGGAGAGAAAGTGGAAGACAGAGCGTGAGAGAGAGGAAAGGTGCAGGACTACTCATCTCCTCAAAGTCTGCTTGATATTGGCTCGCCAGCATCAGAGCTGTAAATACCACAACAACAGCCTGACACTCGGGGAGTAGGATCGGTCAGATCAAACATGGTGGAAAACAGCCCTGTTACTTAATGTTTTTTTTTACACTGTGGATCGACTATTGACTTACTGGCAGACACTGCGAACATTTCTCACAGCGTGCATCAGAAACCTAAGCTCTACGGAGCGGGAACAACAATAGCACAAACTGAAAGGTTGCCCTTTCAGTGCTTTCAGAGCCGGCGGGAGATTTTGACTTTTGATGGCATCTCTGATGTTATTCTTGTGTTAAAAAACACCAGGCTGTTCGAGGCCTGACACAGTCATTTGTCATCATATCAGCAGGGAACAGTGTCCTGCAAAACACTGCATGTATTTCATCCGCCTCATTATTGTGATAAGCCGAGAAGTCTGTAGTTACTTGGCAAACACTGAGGAATGTTGGACTGCTGTCCAAGAGAACCATCTCCTGTTTGCTGAAAATAATTTTCCCAGTGAAATTTCTGCCGTTGACCTTCATTTTTCTGTTTATTTTTTGACACTAGCAACCTCTGATCTATAAAAGTTAACATGAAACTTAAAAAAATATATATATATCTCATGTGTAGGATTGCTTTACCGTAAGTGATGACAGCGTTCAAGCAAGTGACGCAAGCTGAAGCATGTCTGTCAACAAACTTGCATAAGCTTGTATAAGCACAGATTTCACCTGAGAATGGTTTTTCCAGTACACCCTCCTTCATCCCAGGGCCAATGTACCCACGCATCTTAATTCTATATTGTGTCAAACTGGGTCAATCTCTAATGGTGTCCGGTAAAATGCTCTGATTCTGGGAAAAACAAACAGTAAGTGGGATCGATACAGTCATCTCATCTCTTTCTTTCTCTCTCTCTCCTTGACTCTTTACCGCTCCGTCCTGTTGTTACTTGGATCTGGAACTTAGAGAGGCTCTTACTGTTTTTACTGAGCCTGTGCTTGGGTGGGACTGCTGCTTTTGGAGGAGACAAGACAAAATCCGCAAGTGTGTGTGTGGCCACGCTGTGCTCTGTGGTGTGGAAACTACCGTCTGCCGCACCAGAGCTAAAAAGCAGAGAGATTAACTGAAGATGAATAATAATTTTGTGTCACAGTGGAGAGAGAAACCAGCTGGCGAGGGCTCATATTCATCTGGTAACAGTCCATCAGTCGGTCATTCAGCCGGCTATAAAACTAGCCAATTTGTTTATAACTAACCACCCCATGAACTAGTTACTTCAGTCAATCTGACTTGCTTCCAAATATACAGTTTGTCCGATATCCAGATATCTCTCTCTCTGGGAAAAGCACAATCATCATTCCAGACTGGGAATGCCGACAAGAATTTATCACTACCGCATTTTCCTCCCATCTGATATACAGGAAGGCTTTATTTGAAGTGATGAGGGAGATGGTTTTCGAGGCAACACAGAACTGATCCTTCTTTGTTTTTTGTGGTAGATCTCTATCACTTTTAAAAGAAATCTTCCAGATGTCTTTTAAGTGACCTGTCTTCCTCTCTTCCCATTCTTCCCTTTATTCCTTTAACTGGCCCCCATTTTCTGTCACTCTCATTCTCACTGGTATATTCACTTGGATAGCCTTCATTCGTAAGGGGCCACTTGTGTAAACCATGTAGGCCCTTAGGGATAATTGCCAAATTAGTGCATTCTTGCTGCCCTTGTGCTAAAATGAGGCTCATGTTCAATACACGTCAGCCTCAACTTCCTCCTTCACGCAAGCAAAATTTTACTGTAAAAAACCTGCACTTTATTTGGGCCTCTGAATCATGTTCTGAACTACTTGGTGAGTCATGAGGTGTGTACGTGCACATGCTGTGGCTTGTGTGTGTGTGTGTGTGTGTGTGTGTGTGTGTGTGTGTGTGTGTGTGTGTGTGTGTGTGTGTGTGTGTGTGTGTTTGTCACTAAAAAGTAGCGACAGTATCACTTTGCAGAGAAGTCAGCAGAATCTCTCTCTGACTCAGTGAGTTCAGTGGAGGAATAAGCATATGAGGAGAGAAAACGAAAGCATACATGCCTGAACTGCATGGTCTTTGTGTGTGTGTGTGTGTGTGTGTGTGTGTGTGTGTGTGTGTGTGTGTGTGTGTGTGTGTGTGTGTGTGTGTGTGTGTCGTAGCTGAAAGGGAATATGTTGTAGGGTCAATTGAGTCCAGCCCCAGGGAGAGTTGATGTGAGAAACAGAGTTCAAAGGTTGGAAAAAAAGAATCAAGAGAATCCAGCTAGAGTTTGATGTATTTCCTTTGTTTTTGCCCTTGTTTTCTCCTCTTTATATCGCTTTTCACACTTTGTGTCCTTTTCTATATATCAATGTAATTCTGTGTGTGTGTGGGTGTGTGTGTGTGTGTTCGCAGGTGCTCCCGTTCCCCAGCCAGGTGGTTTATAATCGTGTGGGGAAGTGCGGCAGCCGGACGGTGGTCATCTTACTCAGGTTACTGGCTGAGAAACACCAGTTCAACCTGGTCTCCTCAGACATTCACAATAAAACACGCCTCACAAAACATGAACAGGTAAGAGAAACACGGTGATGATGCAGTAAGGGATGGATTTAAAGATTCAATGAAGGTGAAGGGTGAGCATCTGGGAGTTGGATAGGAGATTTACCTTAATTGCTCAGTGACACATTTATAGTAAAAGTTAGGTAATGGAAAATGCAAATGGATTATTTGACACTTTTTATTGCAAATAGTTTCACGTTCAGTTTCAGGATTACAACCAGTACAGTCAGCCTTTTTGACATTTCCATAGGTTATTTAATACAATCAAAAGCAAAAAATCAAAAAAATATCTATCTGGGGAAGTGACAGCAGACACAGGAAAACTTAAAATTAGGTGTAATTCTTATAGTTGACTAAACAGTCTCACCACATGGTCCATTTATTAGCTGTTTAGTAGCAGGAGCTCTGAATCATATCACAGGATCTTCATGAGATCATGGAGTTTGTCAAAATGATAGAGAAATATATGTTCAATTTCCTTTTTTATATCTCTACATTTTTATATTCTTGTACTTTGTCATTTTAAATGATCCTGCTAACAACTGGGAAAGGAAACATTACTGAATTTAACCTATTTTATTATTGTGTGGACCCCTGTGGTTTTCCTTTGTCAATTCAGAAGCCACGACTTTATGCATTCATACGCATCCATTCTTATGTGTGCATTCATTCAGCCAGGCATGAAACACTTCATGTTCAGCAAATTCAAAGCGGCTGTGCTGCTATTTTCTAAATTTTAAAGAAACAAACAGCACCTCCAGAACACAGTAGGTATCACTTACTGTGTTTGGGATTAAAAACTGGATTTGTATTTTGTACTTATCTGTGTGGTCACAGTGAACATAACAGCAGCAGGAGCTCATTCACTGTTTGTCCCTTTATTCAGTTTAAGAACAACGCTGAAGAATGGGGAATCTCCTTTTATTATTTCCTGAAATATCTCGAGGACATGAGTGTTGACTTTACAGAGGAAAAACTGCTTTCGTTTACTAAACCACAGCTCTTTGAGACACTAAGAAGTGCTGGCCGGTGCCAGTGGCAATGCCAATGCAAACTACTAATGTGCATAAAGCATATCTAAATGGCACATATTTGTTTGTGATTAAACACAAATAATTTTTCTCCTATGACTTTTTCCACTAACCCCTGAAATGTTTTATTTTCATAACATAAACAAATAAATATTGTAAATAAAAGATTTTCCAATTACATAATGATTGGATTTACTGGGCACTGTGTATTTTGATGTGAACATGACTCCAAACTTTAGTTCCAAAACAAGCCCCAGTTTTTGGCAGGATAGCTTACCTGGCCATGACCAGATGATTTGAGTTCAGGCTCCTGTGAGTGCAGCTAACTGGTGTACTGAAGAATTACCGTCAATCCAGTGCTGAAGTATAATATGTGTACCTGTACTTAAATACTTGGGTAAATGTACTGAGTTACTTTACACGACTGAAATGACCACCAAGCTTCAGTGAAGCTGTAACTGACCCTTACTTTTAGCTTTCCCTGAAGGAGGCACGAACATTTGCAGACTAAAATAAATCAAGAAAAAAGGAATCAAGATCCCTCATACTCAGTGACAGGCAGTGACATGTCCCGCTAGTGCAATGACTCCTTTAGTCATCTGGGTGAAAGGGTGACTTCACTGTGTGTTAGTGTGGGAGTATTGCAGCGATGACTCACATCCCTTCATGACGTTATTGACAGCATCCTTTAGGAATAAGCTACTGCTGACCACTGTTGAATGGTCAGCAGATGTTAAATATATGTAACCATTACTGACCGATTTGATGTAAATGTTAAGCCAATATTGAAACAGCTACTTGTTTATCCATTCATCAAACCCTGAAACACTGGCTGCACACACAGTGGCAGAACACCATTAGACTCATTAATTCTCTGGACATAAAACATCTCTGTGAATGCAACCAAGCAATGCTCTTCAGAAAGAGTGTGTGCATTCCAGTGTCTGTGCAAGGGGGGTCTGTTTAAGAGTGTGTGTCTGTGCTTGTGTTTGTGTGTGATTCTGAATAGTGCGTCTCCATCTTTGTGTGTTTTATTTGCATGTGTACTTTTGCGTGTGTTGACTTATGCAGATCCAGACGCGCGTCGCCTAAGTTTAGAGATGCTGGTCTCATCAGTTGTGGTTCTGGCTTGAGACTGCTGCTTTTGGACCGTTTTCCAGCTGGCTCCCCCAGTAGTCTGCTAATGGATTTTGCCCAGGGTTGATGCCTCATGCGTGGGTTGCCAAAAAGTGAAGGTGCCTTATTCGACTGGAACTTTGCAGAGCTTCTGCAGACTTGAGGCATATAGTGACCCATCTGTCCCCTTCAGCATAGGGGGAACAGGCTCAGTGGGAGAGAGAGGTTTAAGATATTTCCTGGAAACACACAGGAAAAAAAATTCTTCCTTAAAAACCTCCAGAAACAGAAAGACAGCATCTTTATTGTGAGCGTGCCTGCATTCATGTGGGATCCTATTTCCTTCCTCTTACCAAAAACATTAACCAGCAAACAGATGAGCCACAGCCACGAACCTTATGTATCTGCATCACATAGCCACAGATACGCAAACACTAAAAAGTGTCTGGCCCCAGTACAAGCACAGATTGTAAATAGTTATTCCTTAGTAGCATCTCACTAGCTACACTCAGCAACAGTTTGCCATTGCTCACTTACAGAGAATTGGATTGGAAATTTGTGGCTGCTAAAACTTTGATTTCAAGCCATCAGTCTTTTTTAGTAAATGTGCCTTTTTTTTAATCAAGGATATTTATTTTGAAGTAAAGCTCTCACTTCCTGTGTACTGTATAATGACTCTTTAAGCAGATACACACACTATGTATGGATAATTGCTATTATATCTAGACTGATGTTTTTGGAGTACTTTTCTATGATGTCTGACCTCCATATTGGTCTCCACCACAGGTGTTCATTATTAAGGCTTCTTTAATTTTTGAATGTAGATACATAGAGACAACTTGGATTTAGTTGAATGCAGGGCAGCCGTCCTAGCTCTCTGTGGTTTTTGGCTCTTCTCCGTTTCCCCTGATGAGCCCTGTGTGGACGCCATGGGGGCTCAGGAAGGAGGGGGGCGGGGGTCGTGGGGTTGCAGGTATGCCTGGAATCTCAGACTGTCCTCCACTTTCCCTCTGTCTCCCTGCAGCTCTCTCGGGTAAATGAGAGGGGGTCTGGCCAGACAGACCAGAGGGGTGGGTCAGAAAACACACACACACACACACACACACACACACACACACACACACACACACACACACACACACACACACACACACACATAAACTCACCAAATGTGCCAAATGTGTTCAAGCTCTGCACATTAACCTGAGTGTGGGGGAGGGGACGTCAGGGGTTAGCTCTGGGCTAATTGGTCTGGACTAAGAGTCAAGGGGGGCAGTTAAACTTTTTTTAAAATGTAGAATTGCATGGAATGATAGACACAGAGCATGCAGGAGGAAACCCAGAGTGGTGTACTAAATTCTACAGTGCTAATAAAATGTAAAATTCAAAACGTGAATTTTACATTTTATAGCAGGAGAGATTCACAGAAAGTGGAAGCCGAGTGAGTGGAAATGTACTGAGTTTATAGAGGAGAGGGAGGGTGTGATGCCCAAATCTGACTGGGGCCTCAGATCAACTGCCTTGTGTACATAAACAAGTATACATATCACCGTTGCTATTCAAATAGTCCTTCTATGACGTAACAGGTGCCTATACATAGTTAAGAGCAGGACATTCAAACAGGTCCTTTTTTGCTTTCTATTAGAAAGGGGTTTTTATATAAAACGTGATTCAGTCTGTTAAGACAGAACGCTTTCATGGATCATCAGTATTTTGAAGATGCCCTATGAAGCATTCATATTTTATTTATTTTTTATCATCTGAGCCTCACAGGGTCTTTCAAACTGAAAATAAGAAAAAAGAAAGATTTTGTCTAATTGGCGGTCTTATCTGGGGGTAAAAATTCCCCACCTTGCATCAAATGCCAAAAACGTGGAGTTAGTTGATGACTGAAAGTATTACAGAACATATTTGTTCATTGACATCATCCTGTTTGACTGTACAGTTTAAAATATAATATAGTTCTAAATGTATCATATAGCCTGACAATATCATTGTTCATTTGGCTATTGATAGGGTTAGGGATTACATAACATTAAGGTGTAGGTCGCTGTCTCTATTACAATGTCTGATAATGCAACATCACCTATTATGGCACGTATTCTTTTGTCTATCACCATGGTGGAGACTTCCCCTTGACCCCCTCCCATTGCAGTTATTGATTGCCTCACTCTTCATGTCCAACCACTTCTTCTTGATTTCAGCTACAGTACGACCCTTAGGTGACACAGTGTTAACAGCACTCGTTATTTTTTCTGACTCCTTAGCTTTAGCAGGTCCTTTACTCCCACTGCTGACGCTGTTAAATATGATAGACTTTCCTTTGTTGATGTCTAAGAGCAGGACTAAAGTTCTTCTTACTCTTCTATACCCCTTTTCATAAAGGAACTTACTCACACATGGGGCAGGCCGTTCAGCCTTATACGGTATTATTGGGGCGTTAGTTTTAATTTTCTGTGATTTACACAGAAATCTGAAGTTAAACATTTATCTATATATTACATGGCACACTCGTACGAGTCCACCATGTGGAAAAAAAAGTAAGAGCAGTTTAAGATAAGAATATCTAAAGGTTCTTACATGAGGCCCAATGATTATTCTGCATATATAGAATGTCATTTGATGTGCAGCACTGTGGAAGAGCTTTTTACTCATCACTGTCGCCCTGACTGTAAGGATGGCAATTTTAGTCAGTCCACCACTTTGGTACTGACTGAAATACTTAAATTAATTACAATTGGACTGATTGCCATACATGTTTTTTTTTTTTTTTTTTTTTAGATATTAACCCTTCAAGATGAATTGTAGCTTTGGTGATCCTCTGACTTTTCATTTAGTGCTATCATCTGGTTCTAATTTGTCATTTTTTTCTGATTTTGTGTCCAGTGCTAATTAGCAAATGTTTGCATGCTAGCATGTTAAACTAAGATGGTACCTGCTACATTATACCTGCTAAACATCAGCATATTAACATTGTCACTGTGAGCATGTTAGGATACTGATGTTAGAATTTAGCTCAAAGCGCTACTGTGCAGTTCAGCCTCAGAAACTAAGCAGAAGCTGAACTGGTTTTAGGCTGAAGAACCCATTTCTGGGTTTTTCCTACACACAGTTTTCATTCAAGATCTTCGAGCGCGGCAACTTCTGGAACAACAGGGTTATTTGAGAGCTATTATAATTTTCCAATCACAGCTGCTGTTGAAGCCTCTTCGTCCACGTGTATACCTCCAGTTTTGTTTTGTCCTTGGCCTGTGTGTTACTGTCTGGATAGCAGAGGGACTCATTCGATTCCCCATGTGCAGTGTTCAGCTGTGGTTCATTATTCACTTGTGCTCACCTCTTTAAACTTCCCCTTGTCAACTAATGAAGTAGAAGATTCTTTTTACTTTTCCTTGTGCTTGTATAGCCCGGCCTTTAAAGTTTTCCCGTCACCCGCCTTACCTCTCGCCAAACATCTTACATTTTGTATCTCCATATTCACTTTAAACCATGTTCATGTTTTGTAACTCAACAACAACAAGGGGGAAAAACAAGTTACAGTATGTTCAGTAAATTATAATAAATCTTGAATCTTACACTCCAACACCACCCATACATGTACTTGCCAAGGTGATGACTAGCCAGCCATGACTTTGGATCATTATTATGTGTTTTTATTATTTTGAAATTAGATATAGTATATGCTCCAGTGGTGCAGAGACATAACTTGTATAGTCACTAATTTCTTACATGCGTGACTGGGATAACTGGATCTCACATACAGAATTATTTCAGTATGGAGCCATTTATGTGAGGAATGACTAAGAATTAAGTTTCAGTTGCATGGCCTTCAGTCAAAGAGCTCATGCAAGGGATCTGCACTGTATATGGCACTACTATGATAGTTTGTTTTGGCTACTGTGAGCCTCTCTCCATGCAAACCTAGAAAGCCTTTGGGATGTTTTTTAATCTTTCATAGCGGTGGAGGAATAAGAAACTCGGAATAGTTGCTTTAAAAATGTTAGCTTATGACTGAGGAGAAACTAGATCTATGGTGATGGATATTGTTAGATGAAGAAAAGAATGATGTTACTTTGTTTTGCTGTGCAGTCAAGGCGAAGGTTAAAACGGTGGTGAGGTCAGTCTGTAGTGGAAGATTCTGCAAATCAAATCAAGGTGCATAAATACACAGCCAAAGTGCATTTTATAAATGGTTATGTGTTCAAACATTAAATCATTTGGAATGGGAATTTTTGGTTTTATTTGACAGTACATGAAGCATTTAGTTTATTAGGAAGCCTTTAGCAATGCAAGGTGCACCCGGTCTCTGTTTTAAGTCTCTGTGCAGTGTCAGGAGCTTGCATATGCTTTTGGTTATCGTCTATTAACGTAATAATTGCTTGATTTCTACCATGACGTTATGCACTGGCACTGGATTAGATCTCCACTCGTCTCAGATGATTTCCCATATTTATGGAAGATACTGTGTTTAACACTCAAAATTATGTGAGACACATTAAATTGACTGTGTGTGGTTTTTTTTTTTCCAGGTGGATCTCATGAAGAACATCAGTAATATCCCTCAGCCATTCCTCTATACACGGCATGTTCACTTCCTCAACTTTACCAGGTACAGTAGTGCACAAATGTACAATGATGTTGAACCACAGCATTTGGAAATACAATAAAAACAGTTTGTTGCTCCAGAGTTGCAGTTCTAATAAAATAGGTCTTAACTTCCTTTTTTATTTGTCTTTGTAAGGTTCAGGATAGAGCAGCCCGTCTATATCAATATAATCCGGGACCCCATCAACCGGTTCCTCTCCAACTACTTCTTCCGTCGCTTTGGTGACTGGAGGGGTGAGCAGAACCACCTCATCCGCACTCCAGGGATGAAGGACGATGAGAGATACCTGGTGAGTCCTTAGATTTTAGACAACAGATGTGTGTCTGATATTGAGGATTCATGTCTCACTCAAAACCCTGCTATACAATGTACATTTGTGTAACAAAGTCATGAAATGCAGATTGTCTGGATGTCGTTGCTTTCAGCTTTGCACTGAGCCTAATGGTGTCTTGACATTTTTAATGGTCTGGGAATTTAAACTTGCCATAAGTTTCTATTGATATCCATCTGTTAACTGCTTAATACATAAATGTAAATGTAAGCTGCACCACATTTCATTGAGGAGAACTACTTTTGTGTCTTTGCTCTAGTCTCACATAGTGCAGTCATCCGTACTGTAGGGTCTGTTGGTTAATTAGCTTTAGTTTTGTGGCCAAAGCTTTGCACCTGCCTTGGAGAATACTAGCAGTAATAGAAAGTGAAGAGAAAGACACAGTTGAGCTCTTGATTATGCAACAGTCCTTTAAAGTAATGACAAATACAGTAAATGTATAGTGTTTGCACTATACATAGTGTATAGTACATGTATACATAGTACATATACAACATTCACATACATTTTTGTACTTGTGATTTTTAACAAATCTGATTTTGTTTTTCATATTTCATAATAAATAATAATAAAAACAATTATATAATACAATACATAGCTCCTATATTTAAACTGGCGTCAGAGAGTACCACATTTGGCTGCCATAATGCCCTGATGCCTAATTTTAGAATTTATAACTGTGTTATTTAAAGAATCAAACAAATATTGAAGCTTTTAGTCGTCTTCCCCTCTATCTGCCTTTCATCTCAATCCCAGTGCCCACAACCATTTACTCTCATATGGACATTAATTTAATCAATGCCACGGATGTTTATGGTTTGAAATACTAATGCGTTTGCAGTATTTGACAGAGCTGCACTGTTATTTTATGAGTCACTGGCTTGCCAATAACAGTGCTTTAAATCTGTATCAGTTTTGGTTCCACGCCAGCTGGTTTCATATCCTGAAGCTCAGTTGAGACATGAACTGAAATGTCATATACTAATTTCTTATTCTGGTATGACCTTGAAATACTAATTATAGAGGCTTTTTAGCTAAGAAGTGTGTACACAGAAACAGTAATGACACTGATGTTATATAATACACTGATAATCTTCTGCAAAACATAAGGTAACAAGAAAATAATCCTACTGACATTAATTTTTTATCACTAGTGATTTATGCATCCATTGATTCTTTCTTTCATTAAATAAATGTTACATAGCATATCTGTCAGCCAGATGGTTGTTTTCTTGTGTTTGAGATCTGTTTGTTGTTATCTTGAGACATTAACTTCCTAAATGTTAAAACATAAGCAACAGAGCATTTCTTCAACATAGAAAATATATTAAAACCACATACTTTTCTCTTTGAAGATGTTCGACACGTGGTGGTGCCAGAGGGATGGAAGGAAAATTGAAAGGCCACTGCAGACTGATGCTAACCCAATATTTAAATCTGATTATGACTCCAATTAGAGACTTGATTTAGTATAACCACATCAGGAACTCTGCATCCTACATCTGCCTTAGAGAGGTGTTTACCCCGTAGCACCATACTAAAGGCAATGCATGTCATACTTTACAGTGCAGTACATGCCATTTGGAGCCTTACTTTAATTTTCAAGTTGCCACTTTTTGATCTCTGTGTGAGTTTTACACTGTGGAGGAGCTACTTGAATTCATGGCATACACTATAGTACAGTTAGCAGTGAAGTTATGGGTCTGATGTGAGGTTGGAACTCCCCATAAGGAAGATAAACAACTACTTTTGGGATCAGGGGAGTGGGTTGGCAAAAACAACATATTTTGGCCATAAAAGTAGGTGGAAACAATGATTATATCAATTCTTGTTCAAGATTTTATGGCAAATCAATATCCAGGCACAAACACAGGTACACTGCTAGTTATTCCTCCATACTGTCAGAGACCCTGAGAGCTCACAAGGCCATACTGAAAGGCTAACAGGAGGAGTGAATGTCATTCTGCCTTGAGTCTGACTGGGTGTAATTAAGTATTGCACTGCTTTCCCTGGAGTTTTGGACCATGTGAGTTGAGTTATTAAAGTATGCAGACCACGGGGGCCCCTTGCTACAGTGTAAGGGGAGGTGGAGGCTGTGTTGCTGTAGACTGGCTTACCTGGTTGTGTATGTGCATGTCCGTGTGTGCCTGTGTATGTGTATTTACACTTATGAGAACCAAGAGTCCTTAGCAGGGTTTAAAACTGACCAAAACTTTCCAAAGGGATGACATTTTGTTGGTGCCCACTTCTTTGGAGCTACTTATTAGAATACAGTATGTGATGTTTTGCCTTGAGTCGCTGAAGTGTATTCTTAGTATTGACCTCTTCCCCATTTCTTTGTATTCAACTTGACTCACTCTCTGGAAATGTATAGAAGTGAGATTTTGAGGGATACTCCCTGCATATATATAATTGTATTTGCATAGAGCAAGCAGTATTTTCTGTTCTTGTTTCGCTTTGCTATGCTTTCTTTTCTTACGGCTTTACATTGCTGTTGTTGGTTGTCCTTTTTACTGACTGTGCTCGTTAGCAACAACAACCTACCTTACCAATTCAGCAAAAACATCTCACGGTTTTGTGCTTAATCATATCTATATATGCTGCAAGCATATGCCACACTAGCATCTGTATAATGCTGAAGACTGCAGCTATACACACCACAAAATGTGCTGAACCTCACTGAAAATCCAATTACAGGCCCAGGTAGGAATTTAGGAATCAACAGAGTCACAGACAGACACAGGCTGATGTGTAATAGCTATACATATTAATTTGTTAAGAAAGGATTTGATGTTTGAGGTAAAACTAAGATTAAGATTAGGGTCAAGGATTAAGATTTAAAGCCAAGTGGCTGGTTATGAGAGCCTAGACTTCAGCTCCTGTGAGCTTTAGTTGGAAGCAGCTGTCCACATTTCATACACATACATATGGGGGGGTTGGAGAGGACTAATGGAGCTCCACCTGACAAATAAGCAACCCATAACAATGAAACTGCAGTACTGATTCTCAATAACAGTTTGATTCAATGTTGATATCCAAAATAAGGCTTAATATAAAGCTTTGGTGTGTTTTTGTAGAGAGTTTAGGTTCAGATTTGAGGCCAGGGAATGAATGTCCTCACAAGTATAGCCTTTCAAATATCTGTATGTGTGTCAGCGTGAGTGCACTGCTATGTCAACACTCGGGGTTCAGACTAGTCTTGGATATATCCCCTGCCTGGTGTGCTTTAGCCCTGCCTGCCCTATGCTGGGTCTATATGAGAGGTGTCAATGAAAGAACACTGTCAGTTTGCTAGCCGGGGCTGAGGGAACCTGATGCACGTGTTACTGAGACATTCCTGTGGTTGGCTTGGATTTTCCGTCAGTCCCCACACCCCTTTTTACACACACATACACTACACTATACCAGGGCATGCACTGGACACTTGAACACAGGGTGTACACACACATGGGATTGAGCACATGCATGGATAAATTATTATCTTAAATTTGAAGTGGGTTTTAAAAAAGCCAGGTCAGATTGATTTAGTTGAAAGTGAGGAATATAATGGGAGCAATAGAGAGTGATTAATCAGGCAGCCCTACCACAAAGTAGGCCTACAGTGTGTGCATATGCTTGTTTTTATACACCTGTAAGTGTGCATGCAAACACATGCAAAATGTCTTGCTACTTAAGTGTCTACTGAACCCGAAAAAGCACAAGACTAGTTCCCCCACTTCTTATCAGGAGTTTCCCACGGGAAGTGAGGATCATCTGCTGTCAGTTGGTCTGACATTTACAATGACACGTACACACTTTCACACAAATACAAATAAGGGCATATGGCATAATGAAAGAGGCTTTACTGGCATCCATCATGCCCTGGCATGCCTTGACACTAGAAACGGTAAGGTGGTGTATCTGTCACAGGATGTATTGCCTAAGGTGAAACCGACACATGAGGTTTACTTGTCACATCTATCAGGTTATGTAAGTATATGGCTTTTTAAGATGTTGAAAAGTATCTTCATGTCTTTTTGTATAGATAGCTGTGATTGTCAACTTACATGACAGTTTCTGTATTGCCAGGAAGCCGTTTGAATCTGGCATGCTAAAAATGCTAAGAATTATTAGTTCAAATCAGCTGTAATTAATATTTTACATTAAAAATGGATCCCATGATTGTATGTGATAGGTGTCACAGTTCCTCAGCTCTATAGAACGTTTTAACATCTTTCACTGCATACAAAAAACAACGGTATGCTACCTGCTCAGCACCAGAGACAGTTAGTGACGTGGAGCATTTAGCAGATTTCAGTCAGATATTTTGTTAATGTTTCTCCCTATGTGCCAGATGTGTCAGTAAGAAGCTGTAATCACAACACTGACATATTTTCACCCTTGAGTTGACCCAGGTGAATCACTCCCATGCTCCCTGATGGAAATTTAGAGTCAGATTGTCCCATGGGAAAGGTTTACATAATCAATTACTCCTGATTTAATTCATGCATACATTCCATTCAGTAAAACAGGAGGCCTTTGTAGAGATTAGGGTCTATTTTGCTACAGTTTCTGTGACTGCTCAGTTGGCCTAATCCACAGTGAGAATAGGAACAATGAACCTGAGTGTGCGCACGGGAGCTCTCTTCGAAATACTAATGGGTTCTCTAAAGAGAGTGCATGTGTGTGTGTGTGTGTGTGTGTGTGTATTTGATTGTGCACAGTTGTATATAAATGAGTTGTGGCTGGATTCCCAGAGGTCCCCTAAATGTTGAGGGTCCTGTATCAAGTGTCGGAGCAAAGCGGAGGAGGGACTTCCTGGCAATGAGCCATGTATGTTGGGGAATGGCGTCACACGTGTCACTTCCTGTCCCCCTTTCTCTGTTTCTTTGTCTCTGGTTCTTGCGTTTTCTCACTTCTTTTTTCTAATTAAGCTCATGAATTTCTTGGGAGCTTTTGCGCTGTGCTGCATTTAGGCTAATTGTAAAAAAGACCTGTCTAGAGTCCAGTCCCAGTATTTTATCAGCATGGCAAGCATGAGTGAAATGTAACTGTGTGGCATTTGAGGTTTTTTTTATCAACTGAAGCTCTGCATCTGGTTTATAGTTTTTCACAAAGAATAGGCTGCCAAAATCTTATTGAGAAAACATTCATGCAAAGTGTAGACTGCAGGGCAAGGGGACATACTCATGATTGATAACAATGGTTGTACTGACACTTTCATTCTTTGAAACACAAGAACAACAACAAATGATTCTAGAAATTATGAATCAAAGAAAAGCAGGGCAAACTTATCACAAGTCCGGACACGACCCGTACTCTAACAATGGTGCAGTGCTGAACTGTTTTCTAAAGGTTCCTCTGGGGTTTTGTTGTGGTTTCTTTGAAGAGATTTCCAGTGGTTTGCTTCACTGATCACCAATAAGTCCTGTTCCCAGCACATAGTGCAGTTCAGTCATAAAGTTCAAACAAACCCTACAGCCGCTTGATGAATCAGAGACACAATCGTACCACAGTATTCAGCTGCGAGGAAAAAATTACCGACCAAGTGCATAATTTATGTCATCCCAGTTTATAGACTTCCCTGCAGGCCTTCACTCTCTTCCTGTTGTGGCTGCGTTGTTAGAATCTGAGAAAGATCAATCAGTAGAGTTATCAGATTTGTGATGCGCTAGTTCAATTTATCTATTCCTTTTTGCTGTGAACTGAAAATAATCTTTACATCGCTATGCTATATGTAAACATGTAGCCAAAAATACAGCGGAACATGGCTAACTGTAACTTTTACCTGTGTAGCTGTCTGAAAGTCACACTCATACCTGCTCATACACTATTTCTTTTTGCCTTTATCCATGTTAACACCCTTGTCTGTGAGGTGTTTTTCACAGCTCAGTCACCTGGTTCCCAGTGTTCACCCGCAGGCCCCCTCACATCTCTCCCTCAATAGCAGTCTGCATCCTCTGGGAAGGTCTGGGCCTCCAGTTCTGTCTGACCCAACCTAATCTCTGTGATGGAGCATGTTGGCCTCAGTGTTGGCTTTGACAAACTGCTCTGTTTAAATCAGCCATTACCGACTTATCAGAGTATAAATCTTAAAGGCAAGTCTTGACGCAATCATTACACTTTCAATTCTGCCTCCATGTTTAGTCCCCATACTCTTTTATACAACGAGCCTGTCAACACCTTTTGTATCATGCATGTGGTCTGGTGCTACCGTATAACATGTGTTTGAGCACGTGTGTGTGAGAGACAGGGTCATGCTTCGTGGTGTGTTTTGTTGCTCTGGACTTGTTGCCATCCATAAGGCTTACGTCACCTGACATGGATTTAACTGCCAGTTCCACAGCACTTAGTAGCTGGCCAGCTTCACTCCTGCATGTGTGTTTTTAATCTTTCCTCTGTATTTTTCCTTTCATTATTTAATAGCTCCCACATTTACACAAGGGGTCTTTTAAAGTTCGCAACTCTGATTGAAACACTTTATTTCTGACTTAGAAGACGTGAAATGTGAAATGAAATGAAATGAAAGTTCATCCCTGTTAGATCACTGCATAATGTCAAACTATCGTTTCTATCTGATTTGCGCAGTTAGATTATAGTAATTCCACTTTATATTACATCAATGTGTTTTTCAGGTGAGCATGAATCTATACACAGAATCTCAATAGATAAAAAGGAAACTTATGTTATATTACTTGACACCTCAGCCTCTGAGAGCTGCTGAGGTGAAGGGGCAGAGCTTATCTTTGTGCTCAGGATGTTGTTTTGCAAAGCAGTTCGGTTTCTGGGATGATGACTATCAGTGAGCGTGAGTTCACAGCAGTGCTGGTGAAGGGCCCCCTCAAGTGGTGGAAAAACATCATTACAATTCTGGTTGCGTTTCATTTACTGCAAGTGGAATGAAAATGATTAAGGAATGGGTACTGTAAAATTAAAATGATTGTTGTGTGTTTGTCTGCTTTCAGGATATCAATGTGTGCATTCTAGAGAATTACCCTGAGTGCTCCAACCCCAGAGTTTTCTACATCATTCCCTACTTCTGCGGACAGCATCCTCAGTGCAGGTATCAACACACTCAGGTTTAATGACAAAGCATTTTGATTTTTGATTGGTTTTAGACACTGTTTCTAGTCATGTAAGGCTGCTGTGTTACTGTCTTTGTTTTTCTGTCTCTTAATCTCTTCTTCTCCCTTCACCAGGGAGCCAGGAGTATGGGCTCTGGAGAGGGCCAAACAGAATGTGCTGGAGAACTACCTTATTGTTGGTATCCTGGAAGAGCTGGAGGATGTTCTGCTCCTGTTGGAGAGGCTCTTACCTCATTACTTTACTGGAGTACTCAACATCTACAAGAGCCCTGGTAGGTGCATGTTAGTAGATCACATTTGTTAGATGTTATATTTCTGAAAAATGGTGTACATTGTAGCCTGATTCACTGATTGTATTCCTGTCAATTTGACATCCTCTTTGTCTTTCTGCAGACTATAGGAAGATGGGGAACATGACAGGCACAGTACGTAAACATACACCCACTCTAGAGGCCCTACAGGTGCTGTACCACCGTATGCGCTACGAGTATGAGTTCTACAACTTCATCCGTGACCAATTCCACCTCATGAAGAAAAAAATTGGCCTGAAGTCTGTCTCCCAACCCACCGCCTACTCACCTGCTTTTCTTCGAGAGCTGGCCCTCCGGACCCCAGAGCCCCTGGATGAAGATGAGGATCTAGACACAGACCTGGAGGATGCCAACAGCTGGCTGGTCCATCCCTAAGCTGTTTGATGAACAGTGGATATAGCCAAAAAAAAGCTGATTGGCTAGAAGGCTGGAGATAGCTGGAGGCAGCCTGAGGGCAAAGGGGAGCGTTCCCCGTCTTTCAGCATTCCTAAGAAAAGTGAGGTGTGTTCAGGGGTGTGCGGATCCTGACGCTCATGTTTGTACGGGCTCTTGTTTTCCATCTGCAATAGACTCCTATCACGACAGTCCCAGCACTGAGGACTATAGGAGTTGAGTCATTGGAAGGACAAAAGGCTCTATTTAAAAATTGACTGAGGACAATGGGAAATCATGTTTTCAGCTCACTTTTGCGTGACTTGAGTTTTGTTTTAATTTGAGCTTGTTTTTAGGTTCGTTTCTGTAAACAAAAATCCATCATTGCTTTAATCTCCAGGAGAGATTAGCGCAAGATGCGGATCGCTACATGTGTTTGGAAATATTCTAAATGTTGGTCGCTGGGGTGTTTACTGTAGGAGAGGATTTCAGAGACATTGCCCAAGTAAGAGGTTCATACTTTATGAAAGGGTCAATGTCCTAAAAGCTGGAATGGGAAATGGTATCCATGAATAAAAAGAAAGTACCAAAACCCTTTTTTGTATATTAGTTGTTTAGGACTGTTGTAAGTGCCAAACCTCACTAAGAGTTTCAGAAACTGACAGGAACCTCTGTGCACAGCTGGTGTAGTTGTGACGTAGTCAAGTCAGTTGTTATAATATTGATTTATAACATTTTGTTTCATTTGTAAGATATTATTAGGTATAAATGAGGGTTAAACGGTAAGCACTCAATTATGAATTCAGAGAATTCCAACTGTGTGTGCATGAATGATTGAGTTTGACCAAACCAGCAGTGTATTTTAGCATAGATTGATTGTTTGGATAAGGTCATTTGTTGAGAATATAGGCTGGGTTTAGAGTCAAACACTAAAAAAAGCATTTATTGAGCGTCATTTGTTTAATCCAAAGTTTAAAAAATTGAGTTTGCCAAATACCAATGTTTCTACTGCGATGCATTACAAAACTGTATTATACTGCACTTTCTCTGAGGTGACTTGTCCTGAAATTCTGCAGCAAAATGAGGGATTTGGTCACAAAACTGGATACTGATTTGCCTTCAATATCACGTAGGATTATGTTACTGTTTAAGGGTTTGTTTTCCCATTCAAAAATATTATCATGTAAGTGTGAAGTGTTACCAATGCCAGCTAACACTAATTTCTAATTCTCCAGCAGCTATTCAAAGTGCATGTTTTTCATCACTCATGTAAAAACCATCCAGAGAACAGTAACCATAAGCTAACATGTAACTGTCATCTACATATTTCCCTCTACCATCCTTATCTCCATTGTCTGTACCTTTTCATTGTCCTGGTTTGTGTTCAGTGTTTCCTTTTTTGCCAGTTTTAATTTATTATTTTGTATTCATTTGCATTCCAGATAAGATTCTCAGGAAGGAAAAAAACTGTTTGATAACTTAATCATTTGTATCTTTGGTCTCTGGTGGCTATGAAACTATTCTTGGCATATTAAGGGTGTCTAGAATGGGTTTATATCAACAGCTGAAAACTGGTTAACAACAACTAATGCAGTCCATCATTTTACAGTCTTCAAAATAAATGTCCTCTAACTATTGCAGCTATTGTCTCTGCTTTACTTCCTTTTTTTTGTGTGGGAAAAAAGTATATTAAGAAGTTTGTTGTGGCTTTTTCACCTCATCAGGAATGCTGCAGCCTGCCTCATCCTCAGCCTACCTAAAATCTCTCATGCTGCTACACATTTCAGATTGATAGGCAGCTACTAACAGAGCAGCCTCCAGATCATGGTCCACGCCATCAGCCTTTGTTCTTACCACATAGGACTCTCTTCCCTGCAGCAGCCTGTCCATCACTCCACTCAACCTCGACTTATCTTCTTTCTGTCTCCCCTGTTTGTGAATTTCATTCTATAGTCTGATTACAGAAAAGTAGAAGAAAATAAGTAAAGATTGGTTACTGCTTATAAAGAAGCACCTCTGCAACAAGCAGTCTGCCTTGATTTAGAGCAACTGTATGAAATAAATATTTGAACACAAGCAATACAACCTTAATATATGATCACATAACTATAGACAGACATCGTTTGACATTCAATTATTTGAAATAAAAATAATTGACAAACTGTTGGATTACTGTTCAAACGCTGAAGACAAGCCATATCCAGCTTGATGTAACTCACAGCCATGACCAGCAAATGGTGTCCTCTTTCCATTTTTGCTGGAACAAATACACAGTTTGGAGTCAGTACACTGTGTTAATATTCTGTTGATACTGAACCACAGTGTTTTTGTATTTCTAAAAAATCTCCTAAAACCCATTTAATGATAGGATAACACTGGAAGTTGAGGGAAACTGAAAAATATCTGAACAGAGGTTGCACATTGTGTGTGTTAGTAGAGGTCAGAGGGATACATAATAGCATAGTGCATCTAATGGTCCATAATTTACTGACATTGGTTTGTAGCCCCTGTTCCAACCTCTCTCATGTGTCTTCATTACTGTAAAAGGCTGCTACAATTTACCACCACCTTCTATACTTGTGAGGACCCTTATTGAAAACATCCCCTAGCCCTTTACCCTCAGCCCTGACTTTCTAAAAAAGTCTACAGCTCCATTTGACCCTCACAAAGATAAAACTGCAAGAGCACACATGCAGAGAAAGGGAATTCCTGACAAAATCTTCACTCCATGCTGTCCAATAATAACCACACAGTATTCAGGGTATCAGTATCATGACATAAGTGGAAGTTCACATTAGCAGCCTGTCTGTTAAGGTTTATGTGAAGTGCATGACGTTTAGCTTTTCCATCCACACAAACACACACACATGCACACACACATATATATATATATATATATACTGGTCATGCATCTGCAGAGTTTTCTTCTCCAAAGTTGAACTCAGAGGGTTTGTTTATGTGCTGGGTGGTGCAGAGGGAGTTGGCATTAGCAGTGGGGACCTCCTCTCCACCGGCGAATAGGAAGCTGTTAGTGTCGGTGGGCTGTTCTCAGACCTGCTCTATATTCTCCGTATGACAAAAATAGATTCCCTACTTTCCCAGCACCAGGTTGAACCCTCCAGTTTGACAGACAGAGAGAGAGGAAGAGGGAGATTGCTTTTAACTTGCGAAGGAGCACATTTATGAAATAGAACTGCAGTTGTTAAAGTAGATGCATAGAAACACTTAATTTAAAAGTGTATTATAGCCATGAAGACGTCAACAACTTCAACATCTTATTTATTTTTGCGTAATGAAATAAAGATAATACTAACAAAAAAATCAATTCATATGAAAACAACAACAACAACATACTGTTGATTGTAAATCTGTCCAGAATGAAATACTGAACCTGAGTCCTTTTACCCCACCTGGTAATCAAATTCCTTCACTGTTAGGATACCAGTTGATTGTCATGATTTTTTGATCTCCTTTAGATTAAAGCACCATACTATGGTTTGATAATAAACAAAAACATGCTGGTAGTACACTACAACATTGCAAGCAGGTCAATACATCTCCACACTGTTGTGCTTCATTCCTGCCTTTGGTCCAAATATCTGGAGATCACGTCTTACTACATACATTTCCTTCAGTATGTCTAGCATCTAGATTGTATACACTGAATAAGCACGTAGAAAACTGGGACACCAACTACTGTACTTACCAACGCACACATGCACACACACACACAAACATTAGATACAAAGTTAAAGCTAAGCAATGGCATCTTAAACAAGATGGATACTGTCAAACTGAGTAAAGTAAAAGTAAACGGTATGTTTAGGATCATTTCACAGTGATATCCAAAACAGGATGCCCTGAGATTAAAAAAAAGTTGAAAATTATAAAAAGGTTCACTATTAAAAAATAAGGCACTTGTTATTAGAATAAATCATTCTATTGTTTAGATCATGGAAATGATATGTATTACACATGTTTAGAATAACTGTATCTGTACACCTTAATACTATATGCACAGCCATGATCTGCACTTATGACTGATTGATTAGACGGTTTCAGAGAGGTAACTCAATCACGGCACAGAAGCTGACTGTTGTGTCACTGTACTTATGGTAACTTCCTCTTCTTAAAGGATAATTCCAGATTATTACAATTTGGGTCTTATTTTTGTAGTTTTGGCTTTCCAGTTAATTGCTGAGATCTGAGATCACATTTTCTGGTTCAACGTTGACCCACTGTGCACAATAATACACACTGTTCCTGTGTGTATTATTACTGATATTTCTGGTGTGCAAATAAAGCTGTTTTGATAATTTGGCTGAACAGTTGGCTTGTTTACAACACCTAACTGCTGTTGTTTCTTGCCCTATCAGACTTGTGTTATAGCTACCATGCTTCCAGATCTCAGAAATTACTGTAGTGAGTTTAAAGTTATTAATTAACTAAAAGAAATAATGGGCAAATCTTCAAAAATACGACTGAAGTTGTCACAAACTGAAATGATCCTTTAATATACTTCATGTATCCTGGGTCTTGGACACACACAACTGGACGCACACAATATACACACACATACCACACATGATTTTCATCGATTTCATGATTTTTTACCTAACTGAGATCTGTATGCACGCATGAGGCTTTGTGTAATGTCTGAAGACCCTTAAAGAAGAGTGAAAAGAACTGTTGGTCTCTCTACAGAACAAAATGTCAACAAACACGTCATTTCAACAAGTTCTTTAAAAAGCTTGTTGTTTTTGTTTTTTTCGTTTTCTTCCAACAATCCAATAAATCAATGAAGCTAATATGTCAGTTTTTGGCAGCCATCACCTCCTCTCTTTTCCTTCATTTTTCTTGCTATTTGCTTCTCTTTGTGCATCGGTCTCTCTCTCTCTCTTCCAGCAGTGTATAACTCAAGCCTTGGCATCAGGTTGATTCAGCTCCAACCCATCCTCTGCATCTTTATTGCCCAGGGCTGAGTTCTTCTTGCTAGGCTCGCGTCCCAGAGCTTCAGCCTCTTCCAATGTGGTTGTCAGAGGTCTGCCTAGGGTCTCAGGCAACAACAACGTCAGCACTCCGATAATGAATGCCAGGATTCCCACGATGAGCTACACAGGGGTGGTGATGAATAAAGGAAAAAATTAATTAGCGGAAATTTGTTTTGTTGCCAGGATACCCAAGTAGACAAACTTTGACAAACAGGAACAAGGTGCAAAGGTGAAAGAATGGAGCAGGTAATAACCGGTAATTAAACATTAAATAATAGCCAGAAGAGAACATGTATACCTGAGGTAGGTAGACCCAGACCTCAGACAGGTACACACAGAAGGGGGCCACCACACTGCCAACACGGCACATCATACTGCCACTACCCACTGCCAGAGACCTGGAGGGATATCATACACATGGTCAGCAACATATAGGGAGACAGATTCAGGGACTTCAGGGTACAGACATGAGGCATACTGCCACAGATATGAACAAATATAAATTACTGTAAACTGAAAAGGAACATTACTTTATGATCAAGTTATGTCCAAGTTTCTTTTCAAATCTTTTTGACATGAAAATAAACTGTTTGTTAAGACTGGAATGTTTTGACAACTCGACTTTGTACTGTCAAGATATAAATATAGTAATGATGATTTGATTTCAACTCCCTGATGGATTGAAGAAGCAGTTCAAAAAAGACAAATGACAAATTCATTGTTGCAGTCCAGATATTTCATGTTTCTGGGGGCGTATGAGTTTTGATTCTGTTTGCTCTTACCTGATGATGGTTGGGTAAAGCTCACAGGTGTACAGGTAGATGAGACCAAAGGCAATGGCGATGGCAAACTTCCCTGTCATACTGAGAGCGATGGCCAGTACCTGAATGTCCTGTGGAAAAGGGGTGGGGGTGTGGGTGTGAGGATAAGTATATTCATTGTATAAACAGTAAGTTAAGTTTGTAAATGAACCTTTACCTTGTAAATTATATTTCAGCTAAATTCATCAAACAAATATACGCCTGACCTTTCACCTTCAGCCTTTTCATCAGACCCCTGATTGCATTAAAAGTCTTAAACAGCAGCACAGACTCTCTTACAGCACTCCATGGATGTGTGAACTGAAGTTCATGCTGACTTGATTAAATTCTATCCATGTAATCTGATAAACTGAAGGAATGGTTGCTCTCTCAGTGACTCTACTTTTAATTTACTTACATACTTACTGTTATTGTGGCATGGTAAGCACTTGTTATACACCATATACACATCTATGAATGGGACTTGCAACTGGACACTGTGTGTGAATGTTATCGTGTACTATAAGTGCATGCGGAAAACGTTCTTGGAAAGTGAGCTGTGACGCAAATGAGCTATTTTTGTTGCACTGTCGAACAATCCCAGTATTTTTGACATCTTTTATCTATCAATGAATTCATGTTAAGCAGTCAGTGCCCTTTCTGAGCCTGAATACTGGCAATTCATTCATGGTCATTTCAGTTCCAAGTGGACAGTGGTGGACGGAGTCATCTGTATTGGCCAAATTTGAAAATGTTTAACAAAATACAGATAGAGCTTAGTTAAACCACTGAAATAAGTATAAATATTACTGTAACTCCCTCACTAAGTACAGCACAGTGTAGCTATGCAGACAAACACAGCATTCAAAAGCAAGCGCAATCAGAGTAGCCATGATAAAAAGGTAGACTGTTCGCAGTGTTTTCTGAGACAGGACAAGGTTTTGACTGCAAGGATTGCATTACAAATCTTCAAGAACCTATGGAGATACTTGCTTAGCAAGTCGGGCCCAGAACAAAAGAGCACATTGTGCAAAGATGTATTAAAAGACCTACAGAATCTATGGGAAGCAGAGTTAAATACTTTCAACAGTGATAAATTAGATAATCTAAACAGAAAATTAAAAGTCAAAACAGTTAACAATGTAGGGGGAGAGTTAGTAGTGAGGCAGGCAAGTTGAGATAAAAAAAAAGTTTTAGTAATTTTTAGTGGAACTGATATATATGATATATTTTACCATGTTACCTTTGCACAGGGCCACGCTAGCCTTTTCCCCAAGTCTTCATGATAAGCTAAGCTAACAGGCTTCTGGCTATCTACCTCTCTGCAGGGAAAGCGAAGAAGCCTATTTCTCAGAATTCCAGAAAATATGAATCAAATCATATGAACGCATACAGTATGTGGAAGAGATAACTAGACACCCAGTAGCAAAACACATGCAGCATAATACACTGCTAAAATTACTGTACAGCTTTTACAATGTATCTATCAGGAGAGTGAAGCAACTAAGAGGGAAGGAAAGGAGCAAGAGGGAAGATAAGATAAAGTATCCTTCTCATAATACTAAAGACTATAATAACAAAAGAATGTGAGTGTCTGTAGGTCCTGTGACTAAGAAACAAGTTCATGTATTCTACTTAAATTCAGAACACTTCTATCCACTGGGAACGCCTCCATACTCAGTTATGACTCTCCATCTCCTCTGTTTCCATACTGCTCATTTTCAGCTCACGTTTGCTGACCGATTGGCTTTCAATGTCAAAGGTCATATTTACTTAGACATTACACACCAGCTGTTTGCCAACCCAACTATGAACAAAACTAATTTGGGTCAGAACACACACACACACACACACACACTAGGAACTGCATGTGTCGTATATTAGGGATCAGTAACAGTGGCCCAGTGGCCCGGGGCAATATCAGGACAGTAAACTCAACGGTTCAGACAGATTGTGTCAGTGCAGAAAATACTTTAAAAATAGCCCTGTATTACCTTGCCTCTGACACACGACTCCCCAACGACTAACAGTCACATCTTGTTGACAGCAGCGTCACTGTCACATGTGTAATGTTTCAGTTGCAGTTAGAAATCAAAATTTGAGTTGAAAACATTGAAGTAATAAAATCTAAAGATGATTGTGAGAACAAGATAAAATGAGCCTTCTCTGCAGGATAATCGTTCTGTTGGACTGAACATCACAGCCAATTCCTCTAAGTTTGGGGTCAAATAATTAAAAATAATACTAATAAAGCTTCCATTTTGTAACTCCTATTCCTGAATTTTGTTATGGGGGCCACTAAAAATATTGTTGAGTCAGCAGTTTTATAACCCCAAAGAAATAATAGTGTGGAAAAAAAGTGGACAAGATAATTTGTAATAATTAAGATTCAAGAATACCTAAATATCCTAAATGTATACACATACTGTCTCTCTCTCTCTCACACACACACACACACACACTCCCAGTACGTACAGCAGGTACCACAATGATGAGCATACAAGCGATCCCGGCCAGGAGCAGAGCTGGGGCACACGTCTTCTTCCGGCCAATCCGGTCCATTGCAAAACAGCCAACCAGATAGGAGGGGAGCTCCACTGCACCTGGAAACAGCCAATCACAGCAGCTCTCGGTCAGAGGTTATCATGGCACTGACACGCTGACACCGAGACATTCCATCTAGGGGTCATAAATAACCAGCCTCCCAAATGTGCTCTACTGTATGAAATGAAAAGTAGGGATTATAAATATTGCCAGTGGACATTAAGAGAAGCACATTCAATTATAAAGAGGAAGTCAATGTAGTGTAAATACTGCATATCATCCCGATTCCCAGACATAACTAGTACCAAACGTAGCATTTAATATGCACATTTGTGAGAAATAATAGCTTTAAAGTTTATACTGGGAAATGTGCCATAGAAAACCCAATGCTTTCAAAACAGCATTACATGAGCAATACATCAGTTCTTGATTTGTTTAACAAAATTTTTTTTATTACAGTACAAATCTTATTTCCTTTATTAGATGAAAAACCACAGGGAAACTATTTAGCTCGGGAGGGCTGTAGTTTTTCTTAATTGCTCACAGGCTAATTTGACCTGCTATGTGACCAAAAACAGAGCAGTAAACAAAGCCAAACTGGAGAACAGAAAAGATCTCACCGCCTTCGCCAGTGACACAATGTTCCCTGAACTACACGACACTAGACAGACATTTTGTAGTGTACAGAACAAACATTGCAAACAGGGACTAGAGTGAAAGCTGACCGTTCTAAATAGCATACTGCTCAATTTAGTAAAGAGGCCTGGACTATCTGAGAGGCTGATTTGTTTACATGGATATCTGTTATTAGCAGTTGTCAACAGTTGCCAAATCCATCTACACACAGTTATACCTATGACCTAAGTAGGATGTTGTTGTGTAACAAGACACACACAAAGCTAGATATTACAATTGTATAGTTTTGCGATATCAATATTTTTCATGCTCATTCACACTCATCAGCCAATCAGTTACCAGCAAGGAAGAGGTTAATGTACTGGTTTCCTCCTAGGTTGACTGAGCCTAAAGAGAACACGTAGTAGCCCAAGCTGCCGATGAACCAGATGGCCCACACTGTGCACGTACGGCCCGCCATCCTCCAGCTGCCGAACAGGTCCAGGATGGATAGCTTCTTTTCAGACTGCGATGGCCGCTCCTCTGACTCCTCGAGCAGAGCTCTGCCATTCTCCCTCTCCTCTGGCTCCAGGAGCTCCTCCACCTTCAGCCTGTAATCAAGACCATTGAAGCGGGCTATTGCGTCTAACAGGGTCTGAGCGTCCTTGTAACGGCCCTTGGCCATCAAGTAAAAGGGCGTCTCTGGGAACTTCCAGCAGAAGAACAGGAACGGCGAGGTGCACGTGGAGAGTATGATCTGGTAGATCCACCAGACCCGCACCAGGTAACCGGTCAGAGCCACTACCATGATGCCGACGGCAAAGGCTGCATGCACGTGCATAGAGGTCCATGTTCGTACCTTGATGCCAGTGAACTCTGTGACATAGACAAACACCACCACGAGGTAGCCACTGGATACCTGCCAAAAGCAAAGGAAAGGAGGGACACAAATAAAAAGATGAAATCGGAAGCAGGATTGGAAGATACAATAAGGACAAAAATTGAGAGCGAGAGATGGAGAGAGCAAGGAAGGAGAACACAAGAGATGGAGGATTCAAAAATGGAAAAGGATGAGATACAAGGAATTGGAATATGTACAAGAATATGCTATTCTAAATACATAAAACAAAGAATTTGAGCACATTTTTAATAAACACATACACAGAATGCAAAGTGCTTCTTATTTAAGGGTTTTAAATGGTGCTGTATATATACATCATACAAAGTCACACTGTAAGACTTAATAGAGAGATAATGCACTCTCTGTACTTTCTGCAACTTAGAGGTAAACATGTTGTTGTCAGACCTTTGTGTGATACATATGGCAGTAATCACACTTTAAGTCCCTGCTTATAAGACTGACTCTGCACTGTGTTAAGTGTGGCTCCGCAGTATGAGCGTACCCTATCCGAGAGACTGATTCTATGTGAAAAACAACAGCTGTAGCTGAGGAGGACTGGGGGGATGGTAGAAGACGGAGAGCAGTGAAACAGTGGACAGACTGTAGGGGAGTCTTTCAGCACAACTTTACTGCCATGTGGACTTGTAACCGTAATGACTCCCTTCCTTTGCCTTGTAAACTGTTGTTTATGTTTTTTTACGCACATTTTATTTAGTGCTCTGTACACAGAAAGACAAATGTGCATACATGTGAACATACAAAGAACCACTAAAGACACTCTATAACTTCACCTGCTCTACTACGGTTTATCCCAAAAAGTCCTCATTGTTGCCTGCTTTTAACATGGTGGTCTGGAAATTTCGCACTGTTGCACCAACTGAGGTTTACCCATATGGGTCCTGGTTTAATTTGTGAGACATAAAGTTTTTCTAAGTTTTACAAAAACATCAACTCAACTCAGAGATATATTTATATACACATATCTATGCTCGTAAAAAAAACGATGCTTCCCTTAACATCTCTATAAATGTACGTTTTTTTCTTGATTATGAAAAATGTGAGCAATTGTGATCTAATTTCTGCTAATTTCTTGCATTCCCTTGATTTATATGAATGTAAATTATTTTTTCTACGCTATTATAAGACAGTTGCTACTTGACCTTATTTGGGTTGCTAACTAACACAACCTACATTACTACCTGTGCAGAAGATGTGCAGAAATATAGTATATATACAGTTAAGGTTACACAGTTACATTTATACTCTTATTATGCACAGTTGGAGCAAACATCTTGCTTTGGTTTGTATGTTGGCTTGGCTGCAATATGACTAACAGGAGGTGGCTCCTCATGTATTCGTAGAGAACATTAGCGATTGGCTGAGAGATTGTTTTGCAGAAAAAACCTTGAGAAACTGGACACATAATCAACCTGGAGAATCATGCTTGTTTACCAGCCAAAATGGAAAATAAGGCACCTCCCTTGACCCATACTGGGCAAGTGTTAATAACAGAGACCTTTTTCAAAATGACTCACATTAGCGTTAGTGTCGTCACCCTGGTGGATTACCTTTATCAACTAAGTTAGAGGTCTCAGGAACACCTACCTTCTTTCTTTTTTGGTATGCTCTCCCTGGTTAAAATTTTATTCCACATTAATAATTTCCCTAATTCAAGCAACCATGCTATGCAAGAACACAGTTGGATACACAACCGCACACAGTACAGAAGCACACACAGTAGATACACACACTGAACTCACCATGGCAAGGAGGAAGCGAAGCACCACAAAGAAATAGTAGTTTCCAGAAAACGCTACAGATACCCCAAGCACAAACTGGCAGAGGCTGGTGAACATCAGAATTTTCACACGACCAACTCTGGAGGAGAGAGACACCCATGCAGGTAGAGAAAGACAGATAGAGAGATAAAGAGAAATAAGGTGGTGTTCAGGTAAGCAATACATTACATAAAAGATGATTTAATTGTTGCGTTGAAAGTTGTGTTGACTTTCAGTTGCAGCAAGGTATCACTAGACCAACATTATGTTGTAGGCATTGCATGGCATATATCAGGTATCTGAATACAAGTTGTAGACAAGAATAGTATGTTTGTTGTATGGGCCACTAAGGTTCTGCAATAAAATGTTAGCTGTGATGTTAGCAACTTTTTGCAGTAAAGCAATACAGCTAAAATTCTGTGGGTCAAGGTAAGCTAATGTCTTACACAAATATTCTCGAGTTCTGTGTTTAGAGAAAGAAAACAGAACACAGTATATAAACATGAGAGTGAACTTTGACCTCAACATTCAAGAGATGCTCCACAACCCCTTTGCCTGCTCAATGTACCTCACGGCTACTAACAAGCGAAACTTGACCTCACAATGTGAGGACCAAGACTTTGACAATGTCCAGCTCATAAAAGCATTCGACCATTAGTCATGGTAGATAAGACTGTGTATAAAATGCGTAAGAGCAGATACAGTGAGGTGTGATGATGATTAACTCATCCATACAAACAATTAGCACTTAATCCTTCTCTTTTAACTCTGCTAGTGGGATCAATTTATAAGATATGAGGTTGGGCAGACATCAAAGCAAGTGTACCCTCCAGTACACAAGACTAAAGTCCTACTTCTAAATGCTGACCACTTCAGTCTTGGCTCAGTCAGGTCACCTGATCTGTCCAAAGTGTGCCCAGGCTTTCCTGCCTCCCTATTGCTTTCCTGCCACTCTCGTCTCTTCCTCCTCCCTTTCTTTCATCCCTCAATCCCATGATCTACTTTTCCTACCTGACTGTCATTCTAGTCATCCCTTTCCCTCCGTGCTTATGAGGCCACCGTGAGTGTATGCATCATACATCAACCACTGAGCAAGAGAGAGAATACATGTTTGTACACAGTGCCCACCCCATCCTCCCCCATCCTGCAGCCCCTGGTTACCTGTCAGCAATGTCCCCAAACAGCAGCGCTCCGATCAGCACCCCCAGCATGAAGGTGGGCTGGCACAGCTTGGCCAGCCACTCTCTCTCACACACCAAGTCCCAGTCCGTCACAATGCTTTGGTGAACTTCAGTGTGGTCGAAAACAAAGGTCCCATTGCAGGCTCTCACTGTTTTGTTGCCATCAAAATCGTATGTAAAGTCTTTTGGGTCGACGCGCAGGGCGCAGCGGCACCGGCTGAGCTCCCACTGTTGGCCCTCAGCCGTCCTCACCACCAAGGGCCCAGTCCCCGACTTGAAGACTGGCAGGATTTCTTCCAGACTGGATACCGTCAGGTTGCCGTACAGGACATCTGTGATGTTGCTGGGTACACTGCAAACAAAGTTTGGTGTCTCCACTAAGAAGACAGAGGCCAGGTAGTGGATCCCGCAGGCTACAGCCTGGAATACTGCTGCAAAATACAGACATGCCTGAAATCTGGAGAGAAAGACAGTGCCTTAAAAATATGCTGACACCAGAGCTGAAGAGAAGACATGATGAGTGGTTGGGGAGCAATCCTTTAGGTCTTCCATTTAATGGATAACTGCTGAGGTCACCTTAGAAATCATCCTTTGATGAATAATCCTGGTGTACTGTATAAAGTTCTGCCCAGGTGTTGCAGTGATTAGTTAAAAAAAAGTCAACATCACAAGAGATTTGACAGTATTTAAAGTAAGCTGGACTGAGGTAAAATTTCCCACATTTCAACATCATACATTTTCTTGATTTTCTTAAAATGTAAATCTCAATTGTGCTTTTTAACTACAAAAACAAGCAGGGACAGTGATGATATCTTGTTATACAAAAAGGACAAACTGCATACAAAACATATTCATTTAACTTATGCTTTGAATGAAGTTGAATGAATTCAGCACGTTATTACTTTAAAGGGGAAAATCAGAAACATGTGCTGAAAGTTACATTCTGGCACTTATTAATGCACTTCAAAAAGATATAATAGCTTTAGTTCTTCTAACAACTGGAATACTTATACGATTTTTTTTCAAAAATATACACAGGGGACACAAAAGTTCCTCTGAGTGGAGACTCGGTAAGCATTGACATGTGGTAGAAAAAAAATTGTAGACCCAAAAGCATTGTGCACAACTCATGAAATGGAATGGGATGCGCTCTTTCGGTCTTTTTTTTTTTTTTTTTTGGTGTTTGCTTTCAAAAACGCATTTGCAACATGGAATAAAAATAACTTCAGACGTTGAGAAGTTACAATTCGAAAGCACCAACTGGCTTCTGATACCCCCGAACTCATTCACAGAACAAAGCAAACATGCCAACTTACTAAGTCTGGATAGAGTAAAAAAAAAAAAAAAATGCTTTTGATACCTTTTGAAATGTCCGAGCTCATCGAATATTCTCTCTACGGTCATTTTTTCTGACGGTGAGTTTGTGCGTCGAGGCTCCCGGTGCGTCTCTCTCCCCCGGCGGGCAGCGGATCCTGAGCGCTTCCACACCAAATCATAAAATGTGGCTTCACGGAGCGGAGTGAGGGTAGGAGGGGCGCACAGTCTCACACACACATATACAAACACACACATATACACACACACATACACATGCACACACACACACACACGAGCGCACAAGGGGGTCAGCGGGGGAAAAAAAACGCTTTTGGCTGGAGATGTTTTGGAACGTCACAGAGAATGGTATATTAAGTTGTGTTTGTTGCTGTAATTTCTATTTTATTTAAATATTTTCTTTATATACACAGTGTCACCCCTTTAAATAAGATAGACTTAATTGTTTGGACCTAAATCATATCTGAGCAGACACTAATGGACCCTTGATTACATCACACATTCTCATGCCATGAAGCAATCACATACAGTGTTTCCTCAGGAACAGTCAGGTTGTTATGGCTGTAAAGTCACTTTTCCTGAGACCTCAAACATAAACGTCTTTGGATAAACTTTCATGTGTAGCTCTTAGTATCAGTCTGGAGGCACAAGTGTTTATTCTGTGGTAAATACTCTGCCCTTGCATAACCTCCACAAGCCTAAAACTGGGCCTCTGACACCATGGAGCCAAATTTCTTTTAAGGTTTTATACCCCCGTCAGGATCAACATTTTCAAAAGAACATTGAAACAAACAGCTGCTGTAAACATGTCTGGTGTTTACAACTTAAGTGTAGTGGTAATGAGCTGCTGAGTTCATAATCATCAGGGTCATATAGTCAGTCTCCAAACCAACAACATGCTGCTTATAGAGGAGGGTGCATGAGTACTATGCCCTCCAAGAGGAGTTTTTACATCTTTACCTTTAAAACTCAGAGGTCCAAAACATAAAGGATATTGTACATTTAATTAACTTCTTCTTGATAACTGTACATAAATAAACCTGGGAGGAGTCAGCGTGTAGTCACATTGACAACTCTTTTTATGGTTGCTGTTTAATAATATAATTCTACCTATCCCGTTATCTGTCCATTATTTTGCTGATGACATGAGTCGATGTTTGGTCTGTAAAACAAAATTGTAAGATTTTGTGTTGAAATGTTGTGAAGTTTAACCAGAACGTACAGTGCAAACCTCACCTCTGTATGTGTGTGTGTGTGTCAATGTGCATTTGAATCCACGCAAAGTCCTGTGTGGGCATTTGTGTTTGATTTTAAGCTAAAGATGTAGTTAAGTGCCATTGTCTCCACTACATTTTTGGTATGACTCACCAGATTAGACAAAACATCCCAAAAAACACCACAGGCTAATTCCTGACACTTGAACTCCAAGTCAACCTCTCCTCCTCTGCTTCTGCAAGTGTTCCTATTGGAGCAGTTGTTTAATAATTGATAAGTGCTTTAGTTGTGGCCGTATTGACTTACTGCACCTTGCCTTGGCTGGATTCAGCAGGAACTACAAACTATGAGTGTTTGCTTTTGCCATGACACAGACGCACCATCTGCTCCACTTGCTCCGATGGGAAATAATCAAACAGTAGAGATATACTGTAATTCATGCAGTTTTTATAAACAGTGTGCAAGGGTTACATTAATAAAAAGGTCTCTTTATTTGTTGTTGTGACTTTAAAACATCAAAAAATCATTCACTCAATAAGATTGCATTGCAGTTTATTCTAAATTGGATGATACAAGAAATGTATTGGGTTACTCTACAACATGAGAGCAGATTGATTTACGGCACAGACATATGTTGCTATAAATCATACAGCACAAGTGGAGCTGTCGTCTTCCACATGTATGCTAGGCAGTGGTGTGGTGAGACTAAAACTGTTTTCAGTAATTGTACTTATATAACATATATTATAGCTCTTCCTTATTCGATTTAAGCCATAACACTCATTCTAGCTGTTAAGGAGAACTAAATCCAGAGCGTGCTTTTGACCACAGGAGCTTGATCCATGTTTTATAAAGCTGTATTTCTCTCTCTCCTCCCACTGACCTGTCAGCTTTTGTTTACTGTGCACATCCTTACTTGTTTTCAGTGGTAGTAAGAGGAAGCTGATAAAACTTTGCGTCACCAAGGATAAAAGTGGCTTATCCTTGTTGAGGGGTGAAGGGTTACTCTTGTACATGTCCTGTTCTGCTCTATTGTTTGTTGAAGGTGTGCAAGATAGAAACTTGAGCAGGTTTGTTTCATGGACTCATATATACTCTTATTCAGTCTGGAGTTACTGAATCAGCCTGTGATTTAGTGTTTTTAAAGTTCAGTTTTTCTTGTGTCATCAGATTACAGTGGCAGTGAATAAAGTGTGCATTATTCCTGTGCATACATTTTTAAAAAATCAGACTTTGTGAACTTTGTGTGCATGCGTGTGGTATTTTGGGCCCCAGCTGAAAGCAAACACACACTTTCACCTGCTCCTGTCACAACTGGCTGCTTCCCACCGAGCGATACTTCAACAGGGTTGTCCAGGCCCCAGTGTGTTTTCCAGCCAGAAAACAACAACCTTTATTTTAGCAGATTAATCTATTTCAGTCCAGTTTAATCTAGTTTTACTTGGTCTGTTGTGAAACATGTATACACCACAGCACATTTCAGGACCTGCCGTTAGTTTTCAAGATAGTGTCAAGTAAATCCCACTGGCAAGCACTCTTTATCTTGAATTTCTACACCTAACAAGGAATTTTCTAATCTTTACACTTCACCTTGCATCTTCTTATAGCCTATAATCACGCATGTGCAAACTCACTGTGTGAGCCAATGCTGGGTTTATTTTTCTTGAATTTCGGATGTTCATTGTCTTGTTGCTCTGCCCTTCTCTCCTTATTCCCAGGAGGGTCAATTTACTTTTCATCCTTAACCTCTAATACCTTTTTTTTTGTCCTGAATGATTTGAGCCATCTCATGTCACAGTAAAGATTTTTCTGCCAATATGATCAATATATGTTGTCATCAAAATCAATAGCTCATTTTCACAAGCACACAGCCTTTAATGGCATCTGTTGAGTTAACAGTGGGCCCCTGCCTGACCTCTTTTGACCTTTGCACTGACTTTTTTGCACTGCTAAATAAGGAGGAGCCAATGGATCAAGTTGACATGACCTGAGCTCTCAGGACTGTATTGTAGAGGAGAGGAGAGGAGAAAGAGAAAAAAAAACGACCAGACACGAATACATTCCATGTGGCAGTGGATTTTGGCCAAATCCTGACAAATCATTACAAGATGTGTAATGCCGTCAACAGAAAGAAAAAGAAAAATCTCCTGTGTTCAGTCTGAAAAAGCCACAACAGAAACATAGTTTCTTTCTGTGTGTGATACACACCATGTGTCTGATATTTTAAGTCATTTTGCTCATTTTTTCAGGATAAAAGTTGGATTTCAGAACAGAAACAGTCAGACATACCCACCCTCGAGTACACACTGCCACGCACTGTACTGTAATTGCGCACATACGTGTAAAAACACACAGAACCTAAGCTTTCAAATGTATCATTGCTCTGCTTAATTTCTACATGAACTGAAAGTCAGTTTTACAGGGTTCATTCTCTCTGGACAGTTACAGTTTGACCTACATCACTTCAGGCATTAAGACTCACTTTATGTTGTAATCTGTTCCATATGGAGGTGATTAGTTTTCTTGACTAACCACTGGATGGCAGTAGAGACTGTCATCTCTTTCATTCTAGCTTGAACTGCTAAACTAGGAGTTAGCAAAACAAGGTAATTTAATTCATACACCATCAGGGTCCCAGAAAACTACATATAAATGCTAATTTATTAAGTCCTCTGAAGCTTGTGTTACTGTGTAAAGAAAACTCACACAAATCAACACAAATCTGGCATCTGTCAAATAAATAGATGAGTGGATGAAAAAAACATAAATCAAATAGAAATAATTCCCATGGCAATAAGACTCACCAGTGAATGGTAATGTATAAATGTCACAGCCGGTGCATACAGGCGTCAGGGATACGACCCAAACGCAGACAGAGGCAGGCAGACAGGATCAGTTCAGTGATGTATTTACAAGAATAAGGTCTAAAGGCTTACGGGAGCACGAGGAGGTGGGCTTAGAAGGCCAAGCATCAGCAGAGCAGATGAGAGAAGTGGGAACAGGTGGGTGGATATGGGATAAGTTATTGTAATGCTAGTCTGCTGTCCCCTTTACAATATATTTCACCCTGTCACTGTGTCTCTTTCCAACCATATGTTCCTTTCACAAATGTATGACAGTTTATTGTTCTTGGAAACCCAATTCATTGTGAAACCGATCAGAAAGAAGTGAGTTCTTATTTTGCATCAAAACCCAGAGCCTTCACATATATGATCTCATGAGTAAAGAGGCTGGGGGAGATCTGGTTTCACTCCAAAGGTGGCAGTAGATAGCTACTTATAAGCTGATATACAAACAGAAAAGTTTGTCATTGATTCTTGACAGCAGAGAGAAGGCAGCCTTGTCATTATCTTGCATTTATTTAGCTATGTCAGGATGCTCTGTGAAGCCAGGCAAATCCTAATTTCCATCCAAGTGAAACTGTTGTGAGCTTTTCTCCATCCAAAAATAATCCGCTTTGGCAGGCCTGATAAATGATGTCGTCCTCTTGCAGTCTAAAATATCAATAACATATTTAATAAACGGGCTCGCAAGGAGGCGCTTTGATTATTAATTTGTTCATAAACAACAGGCAGATTTAGTGGTCTTTGGAGGGAAATCAATGACAAAGTTAATGAAGTAACTTGAAGACAATGAGGCGAGTGCTGGCTCACAAGTTCATTTTTCTGAGAATTACTGCCAAGGAAAATTAAACACAGAAGTTAGTTTCAGCAAGTTCACAGTGAGGAAGTTTTTTCAAGATTTGTGGCAGTAACAGGAACATTTAATTAACTTAAGTAATGCATAGAGTACTGGAGGAAGCCTATAGAAATTATTAGAGACTGTGTGAAGAACAATGCAAATCTGGAAGTCAGAAAAAAATTGTCCAAAATGTTTTTAATTTTAACACATTTTTCAGCAAAAAACAAACAAAAAGATCAGACTTGAGCATCATCATTATCCACTCTGCAAATCCAAGCTGAGCTGTCCTGTTCAGTGAGAGAACTGGTTTGTAGGAGCTGAGAGGGACCTGCATGGGCCCGTGGTGCAGACCCTGCCCATATCTAGAGTTACATAGTAACTCGAGAGTCTGTGGGGCGGGAGAGGCAACCCAAGGGAGGCGGGAAAGCAACAGAGGGGAGTGTGTATGTGTGTGACGTGCGCCAGATAGAAAGAAAAAGAAAGCAAATTAAAGGGGCGTGTGTGTTTGGGGAAGAGGGGGACTTGAGAGTGTGAGGAGGGAGTTCCCAAAGTTTTCAAAGAGGGCGGCACACATTGTACTTCAGAAAGTGTTTGCAGAGCCTCATGACACACACACACACACCAACATGCACAGAACCATTCGGGTTAAGATGCAGGCACACACGTGTGTGTCGGTTTATTAGCAGAGGTGTTCTTGACATGTCCGTGGTTCATTAACTTACGGCTCTTGGTCTGATGGTGGACGTTGGACCTGAAGAGAATAAGAGAAAAAAAACAGAAGAGAAGGGAAGAGAAGGAAAACTTTTTGACAAGAAGGATAGGAAGAATGGGATAAAAGAAGCAATGGACAAACCAACACCCAGAAGTTGAGGAGATGGACTGAGGAGAGCCGGAGAGACAGAGAGGACAAAATAGTGGATGGACATGGGCAGAGAGCGGCTCACCAGGGGATTGCTGCTGCGTTTGGGTATTCTGCTCACTGCTGTGTGTGTGTGCGTTCATGTTTACCTGGAGACGGAATGGCAGGGAGCACCTGCAGCCCAGGCACTGGGACGTCCCACCCAGTCTAATCAGAACTGGGGCCAACGAAGCAGAACCAAACATGTCTCAGCAGAAGCAGAGGAGCAGGACAGAAGCGTTAAAAGGAGAATCTCTTACGTTCGAACACTAAAGAAAGACAGCCCAGCCAGGAAGAGGGATGAAGACAGAGAGGACCCCTCGCCACCATGCTGCCCACCTCCCCGCCCGCACAGAAAGGTATGTTTAACTTAATTGCTGCGATTAAGAATCTTGCAAGGTTATCTGATCCTGAATAGTGGGAGACGGAGCAGCTCAATGAGGAGCTTTTACTCTATCCATGAGTCACTGGCTTACAGCTCAGTAATCCCAGGAGGGTGATGAAGGAAGAACAGGCAGCAGAATCAATGCATGTTCAGTAAGCGCCTCTGAAATGCTTTGAAGTTGAAAAAAGAGAGTTTGTCACCAGAGTTCCTAGCAGTGCGGAGCTGCCTGCATTTATTTTATTTTTGATAGATGTATACAATTGGATGGTTTATCAGCTGAAAATCTATAGACTACAGAGTCAACTCTAACAAAGAACCATTCAGAGTCAATGTCTATTGAAGCAGACACAGCTATTCACATACACAAACACACATGCACACACTCCAGGGGCTTGACCCTTGACCTGTGAAGGGTGTGTTGAAGTGCCGGCTTAACAAAACTCCCACTTCCCTCTTTTTGTGTCTCTTCATGCCTTTTATTTTTCCCCCTTTGATTCGAACCAGCTATTTGGTCTAGCCTTTATTTTTGTCATTGGATCTCTCTATCCATTCATCTCCCTTTTGTTGCCATCCACTACCGTTCTCCCTCCCTACTCACACATACACATACAACAAATTTGTCTTTCCTTAATCTTACTATCTTCTCTCTTTCAGTCCCCTATTGTCTTTCTTTGTACTGAGCATCTTTTTTCTGTTATTTTGGGGTAAGAAATGCTTGTTTGCCATTGTCTTTAAATCTTTAATGAGCTAAACCAACTAGCGACTGAGGAGCAACAACACGAGTCTTAAATGCCATCACTGCGGGGCTATTATGCCACACCGAGAGACGGGCACTCGTGCACCATCAATATTACATACCACCATATGCTCAGTCTCCCTGCTTCTTAACACAGAATTTGTCACATACGATGCCCTGGAGGGGCCCTGATGAAATTTCTGTGTCATATACTGCAGCCGTTTAACTGCTCTTCTTAACACCTCTTCTCGCTTTCTCTTGCTTTAGGCTCTCATCTCCAAGATCAGTGTTGCTATTTCGCTCTGTCATGTTACCTTGTACCCGTTTCTCGTGCTCTCATCCCCCCTCTTGCCTTTTCATCTCTCCTGTCTGTCTCAATTTAAAACTTCAGTCTCGCCTCCCACTTCTAACCCATATTTCTTAGTTTTTCTCCTTTCCTTCAACCTCTCTCTCTCTCTTTTTTCTTGCTCACTAGCTCAGCACATATTCATTCATTGCAGATGAAATAATGGGCTGGAAGGCAGGCCTGTTGCTCTGCTAGGAAAGATGACAAGGATGCCTCCAGTGACCATGATGAAGAGCAATGGAGGAACTTAAGAGGAGATTCCCATAGAAGCTCATTTATCAGTAGCCAAGTTGAAAAAATAGCCAATGATGATGTTTTCCTCAGACTCTTCCAGTGCAGCTTTGTACAATGTTCATGCCATTCTAAGCACTCATTGATTTAAGAATATCTGTATTATATCAATGGCTTTGTTTAGAATGGCCTGAGCTGGTGTACATCTGTTAAAATGAACCTGCAGGCCTTCTCCCAGACAAGGTTTTTTCCATTTAAAAGCGACAGTTCGTGCCTGAAGTGATCATACAGTTTTAAACATTTTGTGTTATTTTGTAGTTCTGTTACCCTGCCATGATGTTTGGCGTGTTAACTACAGTATAGCGGCTTCTGCTGTCAACAGATTGTGGAAAGATCCAAGTTTTATGTTGCTGCAGAGAATAAACATAAACTGTTAGCTGCACCGCACTATTATCTATTTATGATCTGCTGTAAAATCCAAATCAAACCAGGCGAGCGTTTTGCAACATGACTCCATCAACAGTAAAAAGGTGTGAAAATGGTGCCACTATGTTGCAGTCAAATCTTCTCTCATTCATCTTATATAGAGTTTTTGCATGACCAGCAAGGTCTTTAAAAGGTAAAGGTGAAGGAGTTTACCACGTCTGTATTTATATGCAATTAGTAAACAGAACTTATCCTTAATTTGATAATTAGTTAAATGTGCACATAGTCAATACGCCCAATAGGCTCAATGCGCACTTGGATGATCACAAAAACGATTCCCATGCAAATATAACAATAGTATCACACTGTTATGGCCCCAAGTTTATCCAGTGGAGAGGGGAGTGAAAGAAAACTACATGATTATAGCCTTTTCTCGATCTTTTATTGCCAAATACAGGAGCTAAAGTTGAACTTCAGGGAGAGCTCAGACATCAGAAGAAACAAACAAGCTCTGGCTAGAAATAAAACCACAATACAAAATCAGCTCACCCAAAAATAAAGTTGCAATGCTCAACCTAACTCCCTAACACACACACACACACACACACACACACACACACACACACACACACACACACACACACACACACACACACACAAAAACATATGTAAAAGTACTACTGAGGTTAAAAGTTTATTCTAAACCTTGGAAGCAGTTGACAAAACAATCCCACCACAAGGTCCATTTAGTAGCTGTTCTGGAGCTTTCATCATTTTGCATGGTCTTCATCAGCAGATGGAGTTATGTCATTTTTTGCTGAGCACTTTACGGACTTATCATCTATGTTTAAAATACTGTGTTTATTGTTCTGAGTTCTACTGATTTCACATATAAATCAGCAGGTCATGAACTGTATGTTTCAAGAATTTATTAAAAGTCGTATATTTTATTAGTATATGACAATTAAATAGTGTGATATACGTACTGTATAGACACATTGTAGGTGCAGTATAAAAGATGGCCCAATGTCCACACACCAAACCTTATAGGGTTTTGTGTTTAAATATTCTGTGCAATGTTGAGCTGTTGGTGAGGAGTTTAAAGTGAGATATAAAAAGTAATAATACTCTTCTTAATGTCTGTGTTTAGTATTGAGTATGAGTGCACCCATTTAAATATTGCCTCCCTTTATTTTTTATATTGGCATAGAAATCACCTCACAGCTGAAATACTTAATGTTTTTTTATCATGAATCATTTGATATAATCCATCAGTAGGGTTGATTGAGACAAACACTGAAATCACCATCTGTACTGGGGTTTGAGATGCTTGCTATACTCTACTTCTAAGAGATGTTGATTAGTTTAGTCACCTGTTTATGGCATTATATGTGTATATGGTCTCTCAACCCTGATTCAGACATAAATAAAACTCCATACTTGTCTTGTTGACAGTGCTGGGGCCATCTGACTTCATCACATCAGTATATTCATATTTTCACTCACACATTACCTGGTTGATTGATGACATTTTTACAGCATACCAACAACTGCAAGGTGTCAGCGCTTCACAGTGACAACACTAGCTTTTCTGTTATCTTTGCAGTTTGAAAATGGCTGAATTTAAGGGGTTTTAGCTTCGAGGCTCTGCTGCTCAAAATAAGGCGAAACATCATTTAGAGAGGCCAAGCTGTTTTCAAAACTCATTCAAGAAGGTGTAGTGTAGATATGTGACAGGACAGACAGTCACTGACAAATTCTTTCTCTTTTAATAATGTGTGTGTCTGTGTGTGTAAGACTGCCTAAGGGTCTGTTTTAGTAATAACCAATCAAAAGGAAATCTAATCTCTTCGCTGTCAGGCATTCACATAAATACATTCGCACACATCCTCTTTAATCATTTACCTCTTGCAGACTTTCTTCCCCGGTGGGAAAAAAGGAGAGAGATGAGCTGGTAAATTAAAGACAGACATGAAATGTGTTGGGCTAAACAACAGCAGCGGGGATGAAGGAGGAGAAAGAGAGACACAGACAGGAAGAGAGAAAGATGGAGGAGAGCAGACGCAGCATGCACTGATGACTCAGCCTCCTGACATTAACACAGTAATAAACAGACTATTGCCCTTAAGTCAGAGTGACACACACACACACACACACACACACACACACACACACACACACACACACACACACACACACACACAATGCATTGCACTCCAACGCATTTCTATCTCTCTAGCTGAAATCTAAAAGCTTTTAAAGACGAGTAGTTGCCAACGGCTCAAAATGTCAGCAGAAGTCACCAGATGACGCCATATGCTAATTTGCATAACTACGCTTCCCACACTCACCTACTGCCATTGGTGCACATAAGAGAAGCAAGTGTGTATTTCTGAATCATTTCTACAAATCAATATCTAGGATAAATACATAATACAATAAATAATCTACACCCAAGCTTGCAGCTGTGTGAGGCTGTATTTAGGCACAGTGCTGCTTTGAGCTGAACGATGCTGAGAGTCTGATGTGTAGCAGGTGTAATATTACCCTGTGCCCCCATTAGCTAATTAGCACCAGTACTGGGCAGTAGTGCAGGATGCTGAGGTGTGGGGACGCAGTTAGCCGCCAACAGAATAGCAGGAATGAGCCAAATTAACATTATTTATATGTTGTGTCTTATTAGCTGGCCTACGGACATTACACACTGTTGATGCTACATTCAGGATTCAGGATTTGCCAAGGATTCAGGATGGAAGGTGACAGATGAGACTGCATGCAGTCACTGGGGCTAATGTTAGGATAGCTGTTGACGATCTGTAGGCTATCCAACGTATCTGATATAGCTTGGATATCCTTTGCTCCAGCTCAGCCATCTTCTGGTTGAGGCGGGCGTAGATATTACAGCCAGATGGGGAGGTAAGTGGAGGCATATCTGTTCAGGTTGAAGCGGTTGCTAGGGAGACATAAAAACAGCAATGGCCAGTACAGGGGTCTAAACTCGGTATATTGGATGACCAACGAAGATGGAGACGCAAAATGTGTTTTGCAGGAGGTGTTCTGCCCTGTCCCACTCTGTATACTTGATGGTGGTTTTTCCATGAAGCACTGAGGTGTCCGAGTTCTATCGCTGTGATTTTACAGCTCATCAGCACTGTCAAAGAGAGCTCTATTTCCAACCATATACTGTAAGCCCACATTAGACAACAACACTTGACTTATGTCTACTCTGTAGGTTATACAGTATGTACAGCAAAGAGGTTTGCCTCTTCTATTGCTCTTCTTCTAGGAAAAGATAATTGTCAGTATATTTTCTTCCCAGAGGTTCTGGTGAGTTTCTCATTATCCCAACCAAGGGTCTGTTTTTTTTTTTAGAGGTTGCTGTGTCCTCTAAGAAAAAGATGACTGATATTTTCAGGCTACATAAACAAACGTGACTTGACTGAGAATCCTTGCGTTGTTTTGTTATGTTATGCAACTTCCTGCTTCCCTTCCCAGAGCATTCAAGTAGCTGAGATATGTAGCTGTTAAACTTTATGTGACACTGACCCTCCAATTTAGGAAGTATACCGTCATAATAAGCAGGGCTAAAACACTGTTATTACATAGTTGACTTGTGTGGTTCTGCATCAGCATAACATTGACTGCACTCAGCTTTTTAAAGAGTAGTTAGGCAAATATAGCAGCAGGAAGTCGCCCTAGCAGTGAACTGCAACAAGTGTCTCATTACTCCTCATATAGTCAAGCAACTTCAAGGTCTGCAACTTTCCTCGGTGGTGAAAACACAGTCCTGGAAGAGGAAATTAGTGCTTAGAGCAACAATTGAGACACAGCTTTTCTCAAATTCAGACAGCATGTTCCCATAAGTCCAACTGCTTCCAAGTATTTCTTTTCTCTTCCTTTTCTGAACACAATATGTTCAGTTAGCTTGAAAAGGGATTTGTGCTCAAGTCCTCTCTTAAGTCACTCCTCCCTAACATTGACAGAAACCAAGCACAAACATCTCCAAATTAATGTAGAAATAAATTATGAATTTCACTCCATAGCCATCTTATCAGTTACCCCTGCTCTCCACAGCATCCCATTTCACAGTGAAGGTACTGTGAGTGTGAGCGGTGCAGAGCTTCTCTACAGGAATTCTGTCCCAGCGTCACTCAGAGATTTCTCCCAAATAGGCCGGCTGCCACTCACATGTCATACACACTCAACCTCAAAGCCTGGGCAGGCAGGCAGCTCGTAGATCACAACAGAGCGGCAAAGTGGAACAATAAAAGGTAAACTGTGCAACCCCATGCAATAACTGATCTTTTTATCTCATTTTTGTATTCATACAGTGAGAGATAGCAACCATTAGTAGAAAATTCTTTTTTGATGTTGGCAACATTGATTGATCGTCAGAAACACAAACTAAATATTATTTGTTCACCCACAGCCTAGTCAAAGAAAAATGAAAAGAATCCAGTAGAGAGAAATTAAATGAACACTGTAAAGCCTTCTGAGTTGATGCTAATTCACTTAGTTTAGATAAAACACAATATATTGTTGATTATGTTAATTAATTCCACCAGCCTGCACTTAAATTCAAATAATTTTTTTTTTAATCAGATGGGACTTAAGTTAATTTATTCACAAGGCAAGTATTAATGAAGTAATTACTTTTGTTCAAATAATCATCAGTGTGATTCCAATTAATACTTTGCTCCCGAACGTTGATTAGTTCAGTGTTGGGATAAAGCGAGATCAGAAAAGGCCACTTTGTGCTGTCTGCGCCAACCACTGCCAGCCACTTTTGGGCCCCCAGTAGGAATTTCTAATGCAGAAACCCGGTGACCTTGGTCATGTCTTGAAGCTGAAAGAGTTCGGCTCAACAGAGGGAGAGGGAGAGGGAGGGAGAGGCTGTTCCAGAAGAATGAGAGGGGTTGACTTCTGTAATCCCAAAGGTGTGACTGGAGTCAGTTCTCAGGCATCTTTAACCTCTAGCTGGGGCATCTGGGGAACCAGGGAGTCACAAGAAATCAGCAGCTTGGAAGCTGACATGTCACCTGGGTCATAAACTCCACTCCCTGCTCTTGAGCTAAAAATGTAATCCATTGAAAACAGTACCTAGTGCAGTGATATATAACAATTACATTGACTGCTTCTCCAAAAGTGATATTTGTTTAAGCAAAAACATGTGTTTTAATTCACCATATAGTCAGCAGTGCTTATCTTGTCAGAGAAGCTTGTTGAATCACTGAATTGCCAAAAATGTAAATGTAAAGCTAGGGTGCCTGAGGTAAAACTGAAATGTAAATATAGATAAAAAGGTTGCAGCAGCAAGTTTTCAACATGTAAATCTGACGTGGTGCAAAATATTCCGTCAAAGCTCAAGGATTAAAGGACTAGAAATACACTTATTCACTGTTTTGCTGAGAAAGGACTAGAAATACACTTATTCACTGTTTTGCTGAGAGTTAGATGAGAAGGATGACACCACTGATGTTTGTTTGTTAAAGGTTCAGTGTGTAACATTTAGGAGGATCTATAAGCAGAAATGGATTTGTCTCCAATATGGATGAATTTATGCTATGCTAATGGTCTAATGGCTCCAGCTTCATATTTAACAGACAGATATGAGAGTATGAATATTCTCATCTGACTCAAGAAAAGAAAACAAACAAGGTTATTCTATTTAGTTATTTTATAAGTATTGCTTTAAGGTCGTCTGTAGTTGCCACATGCAGTGCAAAACCTGCAAAAGTATGTGTTAGTGTTATTTGGTAAGCAACAAGAGCAAAATAATCAGCTTTTACTTTAGGCTCACAGGAACCTTGGAAGCAGCTTACATGTACACAGTAAGGTGTAATAACTCTAGGCAAATTTAATCAGAGCAGAGAAATTAATATGTTTAGACATACGACCCCTTTGATTTCCAGTATTTTTGGATCATATAACCGCAGTGACATCGCATCTCCTTATGCACACACCAACCACCCTGGAGAAGTAAACAGCTCGACACAGGCACACAGCCTTGCCTGCTCAACGTGAGATTAGTCCAACCATGACCAAGTCCAACCAAAGAAAACAGGTCAGTCTGGAATCTTTGCCAAGTTATGAGGGGGAAGAAGCACAAAGAGACCTTTCAGATAATCAATCACCCCCTCTTTGCAGACGTCTACAGAAACATGACTATTTAATTGCCAAGAGAACTGGTTTACACACTATTAAACATGAGAAACAGCTGAGAGTGTATCTGTAGCTGAGAAAATATTACTATTTTTATTGGGTCGTGAGTCAGAATATTATAGATCCCGAATCAAACTCTTTAAAACTTTGGTTGTGGAACTTGGCTGAAAAAGGTCCTCTTGTGATCCCAACTTTAAATAGATTTCCCCCATGGGGAAATTCAGGATCCATACAAATCCTGCCTCAAACAAGATAATCAGAACCATATGTTGCAGATGGAAAAACCCAATGCACTTTAAGTTATTGACTGAATAAACAGTGGGTCTGTTGTACGCACTCACTGGTATCAGACAAAGACTCCAACTGGAGGGGAAAAAGTTGGTGTCAAACTGTCAAGTCCAGAGTCTCCATCGCACAATACTCCCCTCAGACATGGACGCCTTGTCTGGAACATTCCAGAGAGTTCTCAACCTCCCTCCCAGCTGATATGAATGAGTGTATTGACCTCTGAAATGGGACGCCCTCGCTCCCATCTTTGCCACGCACCTACACTGCCCCATCCGTGCACACTCACCATGAATACCTGGTTCTAGCAAATGGCACTTTGTGTGTCACCAAAAAGCCTAAGGTTTGTTTATATAGCAGAAACCCATTTGAGTAGCATTTGACGTGTGTGTGTGTCTGGTTACAAAGACAACAGACGCCACTTAGCCCCAAAAGCAACAGAGTGCCAGTGAACCTCAAGAACAATCATTTAAAGAGCTTGTTGTTGCTCTAAGCCTTGTTTAAAACCCTGTTTGGAAAGAATATTTTCTGCCTCTCTCTCTCTCTCTCTCTCTCTCTCTCTCTCTCTCTCTCTCTCTCTCTCTCTCTCTCTCTCGCTCTATATCTGCATATTTATTTGATAGCTGATACTGAGTGATAATGAGAATGAAAAACATATGGAGAGGAAGGCACGGAGTAGGGAGATGAAATTAGAAACACAAACACAGGCTGAGTGAGAAACTACTGATATTAATCTCACAGAACAACCATGAACACTACCAATTATGCTAAGATGCAATGATCAACATTGCCTACTCTTATAATTTCTTTACATTTTCATATTCAGTAATCGTTTATGTGTTAAACAAAGAGTAACATGATGAGCCGAGAGAGAAAATTACCACCTGTCTTCGATCATCTCGCTGTCAGTCTCTCTGTTTTTCCAGCTCCATCTCAGGGGGTAAATGTCATATGGTGCTCAGCGTGCTCCCTCTGCTCTTCCCAAGTAGGCATCAAACACAGATCTCATATCTGGGATGTTGTCCAGGAAGACAGGCGCACACTTGCATGGATAGACTCACACACCCACACACACCGACACACACACACACACACACACACACACACACACACACACACACACACACACACACACACACGTTTTAAGTGCAAGCCTGCAAACAATAAGACCCCATCTGTCTCTTGAGACGCTGGCCAAGAAAAGAGGGCCCGATTTAAACAGGATGTGTTTGTACGTGTCACGCTGATCACCTTTTATCTGAGTTGCATCTTCTGCACGACCATTACAGTCGATGTTGTGATGAACGGGAACATCTGTACGTGTCCGTGAGTGATGTTACCACAATGCAAATGGAAGGTGACCGTGTTTCCAAGGCAACAGCCAATTCTACAGAGATTTAAGTTGATAGCATGTGCCGTGACAAGTCGAAGGACTCCAGAGAACACACTTTAAACTGTGTGCGTGTTTGTATAAGCCCATACATGTATACATACGTGCGTATGTGAAAGAGCGAGAAAGATAATAACATTTCTGATAAGAGCAGCTGTTAGTGGTTAAACGGAAACCACACGTAACTGATGGAAATCTATCAAACCAAGCCACACACAGCTGCCTTTCTTTTTAAAACCACACACAGCAGTGAGTTATATTACGTATATGTTACAAAGCTATTAACGAATGCAATGTCCCACTGTGGCTTTGTAAACTATCATTTTTACGGCAAAGCTACACAGATATGTATGTTATTGTGGTTCTGTCAGCTACATGAATGCCATGTACTTGTAATACCTTGTTTTGAATGACAGCTATCTGCATAGCCATACTATTATATGTCTTTCACATTATTGCTGTGGAGTGCACAAATGGCTGTCTTTGTTTACCCTTTCCATTCAATGCAAAGACAGTGCTGGAAATGGGCAGCAGTTAGAGCAGCCTGAGAGTTGGAAGCTGTCTAATTTGTTCCATTGAATGGAGCAGCACTGATTGTTAAGCATTTATTTTTTTAATTTGTAAGTTTTCTGAAGGGTTCGGCCTTGCCACATAAAGAAATTGATCCTGTCCCTTTATGCCACCATTATCTGATGAATTTATATGTCACTCAAGTCTTAAAGTGTCCTTGTGTCTGTCATTTATCTTCAAGTTCAAGAACTTGTATTGCCATATGTTCACTGCCACAGCAATGACAGTGAATGAGTCATTGGCAATGACTCCCTCAGACAATGCTCAAAAAGTAGATATGAAAGGAAAATCATGCAATTAAAAATGAGAATCTAAGATATAAAATGATGCACATGTGAAATATAGGGGTATAATATAATATATAAGTAGTTATGTATATGCAGGTTTACGGAGTATACCTACTTATTTTTACACTACTATCACTATATTTAGCATTGGGTATACCCACTTCTAAATCTCCTCTAATGCGCATCATTTAGTAGTTTTTTGCAAGTTGCATTTTCTTCCTAGGATGGTGAAAGCATAACATGGTTGTCAAATTTTCGTGGGTTGATGAAGTAAGGAATAAGGAGTATTTCACTCAGAATGCATAATTATGTAGCTGGCTTGCCTGTCTGTGGGCCAGTATTGATTATTGCAAAATCTGCACCTTTTCTTTGGCTAATGTTAATCTCATAATGATCCTTGCTCCCTCAAGTCAAGCAGCAGAAGTTAAGTGACAATGTGCAAATACTGGCCAGGGTTTTTATCTTTTGCAGACCACTTTAAAAAATTGGGGCATAAAATAAGATAAGCTAAAGTAAGCGTATACCCACTTCTCCAGAAACGATATCACTGATAATACATATATAATAAAATATGCCATGCAGCTCCTTTGAAGGCAGCAAGGACTGATGTGGTTCTCTGGGTCCAGCCCAATATATTATGGATGGTTGTAGAAATGCAAAAAAAATGGCAAGAACTGCTCTCACAGATCAGCTATGATTTAAGCTAGATGGACACAGAATGAGGCTGCTGTGTAGGCGATCGCACAAATTGCTGAGTGAGAACAGGCATGCGCTGGTCTTCCATCAGCTTTGATTCACGGCACTTGGGCAGATAGTGGTACTGCCAAGTACTCTGCAGAATGAAGTGTAAGTGTGTGTGTGTGTATGCGCGCGCTGTAATACAACACAGTGTGCAGAGCATGAATGTAAAGCCTCACTGTCAGATAATATTCAGAGGTTAATTCAACTCCACCACAGCACCATAAACATATCTAGTATCGTTTCAGTCATTTTCCAATTCCCTCTCTCTCTCACACACACACACACACACACACACACACACACACACACACACACACACACACACACACACACACACACACACACACACACACACATTCATACAGTCTCATCCTTACAATAAATGCACACCAGATGTGGGTTTGTTAGACTTCTCCTACGAAGGAAAAATAGTACAGAGAGGAGAACAATCTTTTTATCCTCCATCTACACCATCTGTGCCTCAACCTCCAATTTCTCTGTCTTTCTCCTCCTCACACAGACACAAACACTTCACTTCCACCCCCCTGCTCATGAATCTCTCTACTCCTCCACAGGCTTCTTCCACAGCATCACTCTGCCTTAGAGACTGAGGCTAAACTCTTCTGAGATTACTGCCTTTATTAAAAAAGATCAGCGTAATCCTCCGCTTTAATTCTGTTATACCCTCTCTGTCTCACTGTACCCTGGCAGTGAGCTGGGATTGGCCGTTAAGCCAGGCCTGCCAGAACACTAGAGATGACACTGCAGGAAGTGGAGACAGCTGGGTCTGGTCTGACTGCCAGACTGCCCATCTCCCAGATTAGTCAGAACGATAGAGTTCAGTGGCTGATTCTTTGTGATTATCCTGTATCATATCATGCTGTAAGTATCAGTTGTCCGAAAATATACTTTTTTATTTTGCTCTTATTGAAATCATTCTCAATGTTTGGCACTGATTGGTCTAACAGCAACTGATATAACACAATATGCATTAAACATACAGCTATAATAGCGTCCACTTTTGCTGTTCTAAACAGCCGGGTTTTGTATACAGCGTTCTTAAAGGATGAGAATGATGATATTCTAATTTTTTTTTATCCCATCAAAAGATCAAAACCAATAATTGATTCTACTAACAAGTATTGTTTCTGTTGGCAACGCCTGATACAGCTTAATAAAGCTCCTTTGTTGTCCATTAAAAAAACACATCAATTAGCCACACCTTTACTGTTGGTAACATGTTCCTTCATTATGATGAACATGGGTACTGTTGTTTATTTGAGTTGATACCATTCTGCTGCCATTAGTACTCACTAGTGTACCAGCATGTATCAGTCCACAGTTGAAAACAGTCCCAAACAAATGTATTATTTATTCCTGTTTGACTCATTTTTGTTAAAAAAACTACAGTGCTACAGTACAGTCCTTTTTTTGTTCATGAGCATTTTCAGTAGAAACTAATGCCCTTGTGACTGACAGAGTAGGGAAATTGGAATGTATTGGGAGACAGAAAAAGACACTCTTCTCTTTGGTCTTTGCATCTAATTCGCTGACGCTAAGAAAAATATAGACTAACCTTTAAGTTCTTTAAAGGTCCATGCTTGGTGAGAAAACTAAAACTCTTTTCAGGAGTTTTTCAGTGGGCTGAACTCAAACTATTGGTCAACAGCAGCAGGTATCTTATTAAATCTTTCACAGAAAATATGCACTGAAATGTCCTCTGATGGACAGGAAGTAATACAGTTTACAATAGAGTAACACAGTTTACTTTTCTATAAGCAGCATCAGCGGGTTGTTTACTTTAAATGAGCATGAGTGATGAGTGATAGCCTACAAGACTAAACAAAGAAAAGGACAAAACCTACACTAATCAAAACTTTAACTAAAAATAATTTGACCTGTAAACACACATTCTTGTTTTACTCCAGATATCATTATCTCATGTATAGTCTTACACTCCTTACAGTACCCTTTTACTGTAAACAGCCTGTCAGTCAACTTCCACATGTGTTCATTTACACTAAAACCTAATCTTGTCTTTTGCTGTCATCGTTTCTCACTTGAATAACTTGAGTAAACATCACCACTACCTGGCAAAACTGGGATGAGCTACCATGACAACAATAATCAGAGGATAATTTGAACCTAAAACACCTCTCAAATGACAATAATAGAGAAACAGTGGGAGGTAAAGAGAAAGGAATGCAAGATTAATTATTTAAAAAGAATAACCATAAATTAATCAACAGTTGTGTTTCGTAGCAATGTGTGTGATCTCAGCCCCACATCCAACAGATTATACCATTCATCTGTTATTATGTCACTTAATGATACACACAATCTAACTGTTTCATATCACATTATGATAAGATTATGATAAGCAAATAATGTCTTCTATGTGGTTTATGAGCATATTCAGCTGCAACATGGTTGTTACATCTCGTTTCCCATGATCCCATCCCATCCTAATTTTCAGCCAAAACATCGTTGTTTATCTTTATCAAGTAATAACTCTCTGATAATTGTACACCCATCTGTCATTACAGTTATCTAAGTATTACGTTGGTTTTGTTGCTGTTCACGCAAATAAAAGAGTACTGGGAATTTGCTTGTGTCTTATGTTTAATGATAGCGTTTTGTTTTCACTTTTTCCTGAGTTATTATTATTAGCACAGTCCTCTGGAGCATGACTACTAGAAATAAGAAGCAGGCTAATGGGAATCAGCACCGGCTGTTTCATTAAACCACTATCTGCCCACTCGTCTTGACCTTGACCTTGGCACAGAGGTACTGTTTAGTTTTTACCCAGGTCGTCAAGAAAATATAGCCCGTTAAAGAACATTTCCTACCTTCAATGCAATACTGTTAAAGAAATATTCAACACGATGTTGAACTGAAAGCTTTGACCTCTTGACTACACAGCTTGGTGGTATTTTTCTGAAGCATCTGGACTCCGGTGAGAGCAATCACAAAAAATGAGCAGCAGGTCTGACACTCAGCCATCCTGGCACTTTACCAACAGACGGGGCTGACTTGGCAGTACGCCTTCTGTTACCTTATGGTTTTCAAATGGGCAGACACAGCTCACCTGTGGCTTGCTCCTCTGTGACACTTGATAGACGAGTGGCAATTTGTTTACCCGAGCACTGATTGTGCCATGTCCTCTCAGATGCTCTGACCACACTGTTATCGATCATTATGTATTGAGTTTGTTTAGTCTTGGTGTGTAACTTTTCTTCTTCATCCAGGTCCATTTTCCTATGTATTTGTCCCATTTTAAGTCCAAATCCCCCTCCCACTTTTCCCTTCTTCTCACCCGCCTTCATTGCTTTGGCAGACAGTCCTCTCTTGTTTAATCCAGTCATCTCTTGTTCACCCATCCATCCTCTTCTCCCCGAGGGATTATTCATGCTTGGCCTGGCTGCTCACACCTCTCTCACACCAAGCTGAGAGGCACAGATCCACTTACACACCCAGCCCCAGCAAGACATGCAGGCCATGCAGAAAAGCCCTATAACAGAGCGATCAAAAAATAGACGTGGAGGTTGAAAAAACATCCCTTTTACATCCCTAAGAAATAAAGTGATAAGTACAGGCAGGAATGTATCAGGATAAAAGACTAATAGAATCCAATTCAGTTAAATTTTCACCCCTGAGAGAAAATTAGTTCTATTAACTTTGTCTCCAGATGAATTAAATTAATCATCTCTTTTTCTTTATCTGAGAGTTCGACTGCTTACAGTGATCACGCACTTCAAATGACACTTTGACGTCTTTCAGGTCTCAGATTGTCACATTTTAACCCCCAAAAAACTACCACAACCTCCACTTCAACACAGCCAACACTTCAACTGATATTGGTTTTCAGTTCATACACTTGAGCTGGCATTGTTTTCTTTCAGGACTACCACTTTCATGGACTCCTCCAGCTCAACTGATCACCTACATTTCAACTGAATCTTCAACTCCTTTCACTGCTTTCACTTCAACTGCGTTTACACTTCAACTTCTTCCAACACCTCTAGTTTAACTTTTACTTCAACTTGTTTTACTCTTTCAACTATATCAGATGTTTCAATTGCAATTTTTCGAAGGCAAGCACGCATACATTTTCTTGCCAGTGTCATTGCACCAACACATTTCAGTTTATACACTTTAACCGACAGTAATTTTATTTAACTTGAATCAACTAACTTAAGATTCATCACTTACTGACATTTCAACTTCTTTCAGTGCTGGAAGGTATTAATTGAGTTTTCACCTTCACTTAGTGCTCACACTTAAATTGACAACTTAACTTAAAAACTATACATTTTCAGCAAGGGGTACACATGCATTTTCTTTGAATAGTGTTGCCTAACTGTTTTAAGTTGAGCTGAGACTTTTTTTGTCTGTTTTTGTCGGTACAACTGTTTTCGGCACTTTAATTTCCACTGACTTTCACTTCACTCAGCATTCACACTTAAAGGACCAGTGTGGAGGATTTAGTTGCATCTAGTGGTGTAGTGCAACACCCTCTCCTCACTGTTCCGTTCCAAGCGTAGGAGAAACTAATGTGACATTGAAAAACACAAAAGGTCCATCGTTCCATTTATATCAAGGCAACTACCTGAAATGCCGTTGCCGAGGGTGTAGTTTCTAATGTCATGGGATTAAGGTCTAAACAGCTGAGGCTCGACAGTTGTGAGTGATGATCTGCGTGTTTGTTATTAACACTGCTTACCTCTGCTGTCCCCGAGGTGCTGATGACTTGTTGTTGCTTGACTGAACACAGGGCTTAACACTAATCTCATCACCACTCTGTGATGATTCAGCAGTTAGTAAGGGCTCATAGTTATGTATAATACACGCATAGACACACAATCTCTATTTTGGATCTCAGTATGTGCAGTAAAAATCATGTTGTTAGATAAAGGTTGGATTTATTTTTAACTAAAGTCAGTAAGAAAACTCCTGAGCAATGCTGGTTTCCTGTGAAGTCTTAGACCTTGGATGCACACCTCCTCCACTGGCAAATTTGACCAATAATTCCTTTTCTTGTCTGTGTTTATGTGTGCATTTGTCCCTCCCTCCCTCTGTTCTTTCCTTCTCCACTTTTCCCTTTTTTCCCTCCTATTTAACCCCACCTCATATGCTACAACCATCCAGTGAGTCCATTGTCCCAGATATCTGCCCTCTGAGCAGTAGTCCTGTCCCAACCTGTATCAGGCTGCATAGGGCCTGATAGCTGAGTGTTGCAGGGAAGACTCAGTAAGAGGATGAAAAGGGCAATTCGGATAGAGAGAGAGAGAGAGAGAGAGAGAGAGAGAGAGAGAGAGAGAGAGAGAGAGAGAGAGAGAGAGAGAGAGAGAGAGCTTTTGGAGTTTTCAGAGTCTGGGGGATGCAGAAAGATGTTTTAGATGTTATTTGTCCACTCATAAAATAACAGACTGACATGCAGTCTTTCTGTGTCTATAAAACTCTCCTGACCTCACAACGGAATTTTTGGAGCAATGTTGACTGGAATTGTTTTTCTGTTCTCTTGCCTTTGCAAGAGAGTTTTATGCTATGAGATCTGAATAAAAAATGTATGGAGGAATTACAGCAAAGTCCCCCTGTGGACGCGTAGCCCGAGGTAAAAATCTGAAGAATGATAACAGATCTAATACTGATCCAGTGAACTCTTTTTTTTGTTATAAAAAATACAGATCTGTACTCTATCTGTATAGTCCTGTAGCACATTAAAGATGATGATATAAACTTAAATTTATTTGATTGAGTACCCTGCTGAGTGGCTATGTAGTTAATTAAAGCTTAATTTTGTAACATTTAGGAAGATCTATTGGCAGAAATGGAATATAATATTCATAGTTATGTTTTCATTAGTGTATGATCAACTGAAAATAACAATCGGGTTTCCATTACCTTAGACTGAACAATTTTTTATCTACATCCTCTTCTATTGGGTCTGTCATGTTGAATGAGTGGTCTCGGTGTGCTTATGTGTGCGTTTATGTAAGAGGCAAATCAGGAAAATCAAACTGCAGAAAACAATGGGTATAGACTGAAACCCACATGTGCACATCAATCACCCTATTTGTCCTGCAGGGTAATTACGTTGATCATGCATCACGGGTGCAATTATTTTAAACTGAGGACTGAGACGCCGAATAGAGAGAGAGTGGCAGAAAGAGAAATGAGATGCAGAACGTTAGAGCCAGAGGAACGGGAGAAAAGAAAATAGAGGGGAAACAGAGGGATGACATGCTGGGGAGAGAGGAGGGAGGGAGTTAAGACACGGCAAGCATTCAGATGTTTTGACACACCGCAAATCGATTAAAGGCTGAACGCCAAACAGTGAATAGTGTTACGTGGATCTAATGGCTCTGCAGCCATTAAAGGGACAGCTGATTCTCTGTGTTAGCAGGTCCAGGACCAGCATCAGTGAAGGAGGAAATGACACACATGGTGCTGTCATCAATAATGTGTTAGCAGAGCACTGTGAGTGTATGTGCACATGTATGAGTTTGTTATGTGAGCGCACAAGTGTGTGCTTGTACATTAGTAGATAATCTATGTGTGTATTTGTACAAGTAGTGCAGATGCATGTGTGCATAAACATGTGTAAAGGTGCCTGGGTATGTGCATATGTATGTATTTAAAGGCTTCTAGTCTACATGTCGGTGTTTATATGATGTTTTTAGAGCTCTGATTTTCAATTGTCATGCTGATTAAGTTCACTGAATTGGAGTAAATTGAATAATACAGTATTTAAGTATGTGTTAGTGTGTATTTGTATGTGGTTGAGTGAATGTGTACAATCCACTGTCTTGTGAAAATATGAGAGAGTTGACCTACACACAATCTCAACTGGCAAAGGCCACAACCTCCAGTTTTACGGCAAAATGCACAAAACCTCTTTTGTTTAAATCAATAGTGTGATTGTAAAAGTGTCTGAGCTGAAGCCCATTGTGTTGAGCCTGCAATTGCAAAGTTAAACTGGAGGGCATAAGAGAGAGGAAGAAAAGGAAGCACGGAAACATGGGGGTGAATTCCAAAACAAGATTATTTTCCAAAACAGACCTGATGTCGCTATAGTGCCCTTTACAGATTGTTCACCAGATGTGCCTACAGCATCTACAAACCCAAACATGATCTTATGAGCTGAGCCAAAAATCATCTGTGCATATCCATGGAAAATCTGAAAATAAACTGCAGCGCACATAACACACTGATGAAGGCTTGAGAGTCCCGAGCAGGGAAGCGCTCTATCGTGAAATCACCCAAGCTAATTTATACCAGGGCTGCTAATGAACACTTGGCCATGGTGTTTGACCCAATAAATGATTGTGAAAGCAGCAAATGCATCATCGCTGTTCCGTCCCTCTCTTTTTTTTTTCTCTCCCGTTCACTCGCCTTTCCTCTAATCATAAACAGACACATTCCTTTAGAAATGAAGCAGGCTATAAAACAGAACTCTGCCAGGTTTCAGGAATGTGATCACACAGCAGCACTGAGCTGCTGCTGCCAACTGATGCTGAAGTCTGAGTGTTTTATTTTTCCGCTGTCAGACACAGCTGGACTTTCTACAGTAGATTTTTTTATGCACAAGAATAGAAAGCAGACCCCATTTTACTAAAATAACAATGGAAATTAACTTTAGGAGTTTATTTGTCACTAACACACAGGTGGAAAAAAATCTTCCACCGAGCACATGGTGACCTAGTTCCATTTCCATCAGTGGCTATACACAAGTGGATTATAATACCTGAAAGAATAAAGCTCGCTTTGTTGTTGTCCTTGCACTGGATTTCTTTTGAGTGGCCTACTTTGATGTTAGCCAATTGTCAATTTTTATGTTTGTTTTTTTTTCAGTTTTAATGATTACGTGTGTGTGTGTGTGTGTGTGTGTGTGTGTGTGTGTGTGTGTGTGTGTGTGTGTGTGTGTGTGTGTGTTCCTCTGCAGACTCCTCGGTGGCATATAGACTTGGAGCCCTGGGCCAGTGAGAGTCATTCTCTGGAGGATGAAGCTAAAAGGTTCCTCCACTACATCACAACACCACAAGTGAGTAATCATTGTTTGACTTCTTACCGGTATTTAAAGTAAGTTCTGGTCATATAGAACTAGATTTATTTATTTTATTTCATGTATTTGTAAGGGACTGTGTACAATATTAAAATAAATGTTGTCATTGTTTCATTGTTTCATTTCTACTCCATTATAATTCAATGAAAAATATTGCACTCCTCTATTTATTTGACAGCTATAGGTAGGCCTGCATATAACAGTATATAAAACAGTTATATACCTCCACCAAGTTCAAGTTCTTTTATTGTCGTGTACACAACAATTACAGTGAAGCAGTCACTGGCAATTCAATTCTTAGATCCCAAGGTTACTTTTAATGCTTCTGGTACATTTTGCTAATTATACTGCCATATTGTAATTTAGGCAGCATTTTCAATGAGTATTTTTTATAGTATGGCCACATTGCAATACCATATAATCATGGAGCGCATTAAGAAAATTAAGAACAAAAGTAAAATATAGAGCGTCACTCTCTTTTTTATTTGGTTAGTTGGTTTAAAGCACACATAAAGATGCAACAGTTACATGAAAGTGTGAAACAGAAAATAGGATTGTTGGTTTACTGGCATAGTTTAATCTGTTGATTTTATGTGAAGAGAATCTGAACAACTCTTCAATGGGTACAAAACGTATGGTCTATAAACGAGAACTATAAATCCAGTTAACTGAACACTGTAACCAGAAGCATAAGTGGAGCATTAAGACCGTAGTTTGCAGACAGATAATTGGAGTAGTTGTCGCTACTGAAGGCCAGAAAGTACATTATTTTGACAGGTCTTTGTTATGCATATCAGAGCTAACCTGTATCTATCAGGCTCCACGATGGAGCTACACTGACACCTCGTTCACATTCAGCTCAGCCAGACATTATTTGTCTTGCTCGACAGCACACACATAATTCATTACTCTATTGATTACCATACTGATGGAACTCACAGCTCCTCTATTCATACTTAATCAATGAGATGTTGTGGTGTGTTTGTTGGTTTATGTCAGTATTAAATTACTACAAATCGATTAAGATGTTCAGAATCATAATTTGAGGAATATCAAGGGACTTGAGAAAGCCTGAAATTCTGTAACCTTGTCCCCATTATGAAGGTAACGCTAAGACCCAGTTTAACTTTCACTGTCCAAGAGATACAAGGACATTTTTTGGATTACATGTGCTGCGTTTTGTATTGTAATGAAATTGGCTCAGGAATAAATCAGCAACTTATCTTTTTCCCTCACACAATATAGTGAGAACACAGAGTACCCCACTCCAAATGACTAAGCACTCGTTCAATATCTTTCACAAAGCAGACATTCAGCCCATAATGAATTAGCCCCGGGATGTGTGTGTGTGTGTGTGTGTGTGTGTGTGTGTGTGTGTGTGTACATGTTTGTGCAGCCACTTGTGAGTATTTGTGTGTGTGAAAGTAAGAGACAAGGACAAGAACAGAGAGGAAGAGATTGTATGAGCGTGTGTGTGTAAGTGTGAGTTTGTGGGAAGCTGTCCATCATACACAGTGACAGGCGAGGGTGGAGGGAGTTGGAGAGTGCATAGCAGCATCCTCAGCTGTAATGCTGAATGACACAGTGCCTGGTGGAGCTGTTACTCAGAGAGATGGCCTTCGACACAACTGTCCAATCAGTAGCAGTCAGTGTGTCTTGCATGCATGTATGCACCAGGACACACAAACATAAGAGGAAGTGTTTCTATAAAAGTACAACAGCATGAAACTTACTGTAGGATCATTCTTTCTGATGAGCAACAATAAGTAGTCATAACCGTAATTAAAATGCATGCTCAATGAAAATGTTACCTGAAAGGGTCGATTTTTACAGCTCTGTATTCCGTACATCAGTGTTCAGCAGTCAGCAGTTCAGTGCCACTGATAAGTCTGCAGATGTGAAGTGGCAAAATAATCAAGAGTGATTTTGCATTTCATTGCACACTGTGCATTGTGTGCTGATGAATGCTTTCAGCTGGAACACATTAACAATGACTGGCACAGTGGAGCGTGATCCAAATTTATTTAAATAGATTATTGCGCCACCCACATGTACAATACAATTCTTGGGCTCTTTGTAAGAAAGGCACACCAGGTAACTTTTATTTCCCCTTCATCCAGTGACTCTGCACTCCCTTCCTGTCAGACCTGTCACTGGCTGTTCTGATTAGAGCGAGAGGTCTATTCAAATGGCCCTCTGAGAATAACCTGATCGTGGTGGAGGGGTAAGAGCGTCCCTGTGACCCTGGGAGCTGTGTTGTCAGGGGAAAAAGCTGCTGGTAGGAATTGCCCAGTGCAAATTGGTCCCAGGTAAGGGGCCGGACAAACACCCCACATGAATTGGCCAAGAAGGAGCTAGAAAGCGTTGCTGGGGAGAAGGACGTCTGGAAAGGCCACAGCAAGGAAACCATACCGAAGAGGATTTTTTGAAGCTGTAAAAAAAAAAATCAAACTCACTTCACAAGGGAACTCTGTTGTTGGCCTGAGAATGAAAACATGCATAATGAATCGTTTTAAAGGTCAATTTAAAGTAAACAAAATATGTGATTGTATAAGAGGCTGGGATACAGTGCTCATCGTTGCCTGACAACAGAATACTTTTTGAAAGCACCCATCGTTTCTCCTTTCTTCACTGCTTTTATTTCACGTTCTCACAGCTGTAAAACATTTTGCTCGTCCTTCATTTCAATTAACCTGAGCGAACACTGTGAGCTGTAAGTTTTGGACGAGATAATACACAGTGGACAATACAAGAACACACACACATTCAGACACACATGCTAGCTTGTTTACACTTGAATGGAGTACAGTAGAGCCACAGATTTATGTTTCGCATCATATCTGAGCCAATATTGTTCCTTCCTCTGCAAACTGAATCTCTGCAGCAGACGGAGCTTTAAGAAACCAGACAGCAAACATTTGAGCGGCAGCTCCTGCTCTGAAGCTTAGTCTTTTAAACTGCAGATGTACCGCGCAAAACCAACAAGCTGACATGTATCCACGTGTTAACTGTGTGTATGTATGCACACAGTTTATGCAGGTACATGCTTAATGTAAACATAGAGAAACTCACATAAACATTAAACATGTAGCAGGTTCTGGTTGAGAAGGAGCTGGTTTGAGCACACAGTCTCAAAGCTAAGAAGTAATAAAAAAAACACCAGGACGATACTTTTGTTTTTGTACAGGGTTCAAAAAAGAGCTTTACGAGAACAGCATCTTCTATATCCATGAGACAAATACCACAATAAATATGTATTTGACACATCAAATTATTTATATATATTAGAACTGTTTAAGCAATGTTAGCCAGTTTTATCTTCTCATAAAGGTTACACAAGGATATATATATACAGCATATTTATACAGGACCTTCAGTTACTGAATTGAAACAAACCCTGACAATCAACATATGATTTGTCCAGCTTATAAAGTACACGAGGAAAGACTACTTCTTTACAGTTTCCTTTAAAAAAAAAAAAAAACTTTCTTGCATTCACCTGTTCTCTCACTCTCACTGTTTAGAGACTTGGCAGTGCTGCTGATGCATCAGCCCCAGCACACACTAGGCCAGGGTCAGATTCAGTATCCGTTTCCAGAGATTTATGGCATTTCTGTAAAGATAGTTTGAGAAAAATATGTTCATCACATCAGGTCAGCTCACAGAGTGCCAAGCTACATCTTGACTTGGAACTGATTGTGTGATTGTTAAAACTCCCTTGCACTCCCCAGTAACTAGTAATTCGAATTACGTAATGAATAAAAAGTAATGAGTAATATCCAGAGCGAAATTCTAATAATCTAAAGCTCAAGAATGCAAACTCTGTTGTCCTGTTCGTGCTTGCAGTTAGAAATCTTACAGTAAATGACTCATACGTGGCTCAACATCCTCCATAAATCGAAGTGACTGTTTTTATGTGTACAGGTGTCGTGTGAATCATTGACTGGCGAGGAAGCTGCTCAGCAGGGGGCCAAAGGTGCCTGGACTGCATGTCTGGACCCCAAGTACAGCCTGGCCCACAGAATACGAAGCAAACGCTGCAGGGTTTACTCTTTCGGGTACGTACAGACAAACACTCACTTACACCTTCTACTGAATGCATTAATTCCCTAACTCAAATCGTTGCCCTCATCACTACATGTAAAGCGTTAACCTTTATTCTAATATAAATCTACTCACAAACTACAGTCTGTACACTAGCTTTGAGACAAGCTGTCATCTACAGTATCTGCAGAGCAACAGGATTGTTCACATTCATTTTCAGACAGTCAGTGAGTTATCTGCAGATGAGACAGTTTTTCAGAGCATCTGGTTCTGTGACAGGCTGTGATATATCTAGTCATAATTGCTGCTGTTGTCGCTTCACCCATGACCATTTAGATTTTTTTCCTAAGAGGAAAAATTCAGGTTTTTCTCTGACTATTTCATCAAAGAACAAGGCCTATTTTCCACACAATAGAGGAGGAGGAGAATCTCTGTCTCCACATCCCCTGTTAGCCTTGTCTTTTTATGTCTTTCCATTTCAATGACTAATTGGTCACAGAGCCTATATTTATTCAGTCTCCCTCTAACAAATATTCAGCTGGCGTTTTTGAGCCAGGTAGCTAGGTTTCTTCTTCTTTGTGTATTCAGGACACATTTCTTTTTAATTTGTTGAGTAACACTGTAATAAGAGTAAAGATAATCCTCCCTGTGCCTTAACTGTACCTCCAGCATCCACCTGGAACGTTCCATCCACTCCACCTCTGCTTCCTCTCCTTGAGTGGCAAGTAATCTTGAATTGGCCACCAAGGTATTTGACCTTCTTCAGATTGGAGAGTCAATCACTCCCAGTAGGCTTTGTGTTGTGGATCAGCTCGGCCTGGTTTATGCCCTGCTGGGCCTCCGCTGTGCTGAGGTGCTGCAGAGGTCTGGAGGGATTTTTCTGCAGGAGAGAGGGATCTTATTAATTTGACTGTTGAGAGACAGCACAGGTGTGCGGGCATCAGATACTGATGCAGGAGGGAAGGGGGGATGAGTGGGGTTACTGCCGTTTCTGGCTTCCTGCCTCTCTGTGGAGAAGGGGTCAGGGGTCAAACGGAGAGATTGGAGGAGAACATATCTGATGTCCTCTGGTTGACTGATGGGAAGTCACTCATGCAGACAAGCTACATGGACATGCACCAAAGGAATATTATTATGTGTCCTCGCAGTGATTTATGCAAACATTTTAACATTTGACCTGAATATCAGCTTGGGAAAATGTGACTCACAGCTCAGATTTTTCAAAAGCTACATTACCATTTTTTCTTCTATCTAACTGATCCCTTAAGACCTCTGGAATGAATTCAATTTACGCTAAGTCGCCCCTCAACTCTGGCTAATGCAATAACAGTGAGTCGACCTAGAAAATGAAATTCTGAAAAACAGAAATTTCATGAGTAACTACAGAAAAGTCCTGAGAGTCCATTACAACAGTTAAACAAGTCAAACTAGTCTCTGAAGTTCCACCTTTCTGGATACAACAAGTGATCCTCTTCGCCTTCCAGTGTCCCCTATCTGACCTAGATTCAAAGTACATACACATACATTACATACATGCACACACACACACATACACACACACACACACACACACACACACACACACACACACACACACACACACACACACACACACACACACACACACACACAGACATACATTTCTTGGCCATACTCTTGAATTCATGCCAGGTATGCTGAGTATCCCTTTCTCAGGAGACTTCTGCTTGGCTGTACAGGAGACTTGCAAAGCCCTGAACCACAATCCAATGCTGCACACAACACTGGCTTTAAAAGAAACATCAAATACTATTAAGTGTGCATGTGTGTGCATGTGTGCATGTGTGTGCCTGTATGTGTGTGCACTATTGAATTCAGTGCATTACTGAGTAAGCACACATATTTTTGTCCGTGTGTGCACGGTTGATACGTCTCATTTGCATGCTGTTTAACGAGCCGTGGACGGATGTGCCTGGGCAGGATGAGCAGCTGTTCTCTGATTGGTCTGTCACATGGTGGCGGACGGGGGGAGGGATTTGCAGGATGTTTTTCCACATGAAAGATCAATGATCCACCTTTCACCTCTCGTACTCAAACCTACCTCTCTCATCCTCCACCATCTTCCTCCCATCATACTGATTTCCGTCTCTTAGTCCGTCTTTTTGATCATACAGTATTTTTTCTCCTCGTGCAGTAACAGTGCAGATGCTTACTGTAATCAAAGATTGTCTGAGTGGTTGAATCATCCATTACAATAAAATAAAAACTTTAACAAAAGTATGAGCAGCTAATACAGCAACAGGAATATTCAGAACATAGCTACTGGCTCCTGTCGCTGCACCTTTGTTCTTTCACCGAAGAGCCCTTCTCTATTTTCTGTTCAGTGAGGGAGGATGTTATCGTCGTCACTCTAATTACATTCTTTCAGTAACTGAGTTAAGCGTAGGTGTATGCTTATATATGTGAAGCAAATGCTATTGCATTTCCTGTAGCCTCCAAAACAGCATTACAGGCATATGAAAATAACACGTTTTAACAAAACCATCCAAATCACTGGTTCTCAAACTATGGTACGTTTACAACAATTAAGAGAGGGCAGGACCAGGAGTACCCCATTGCCACCTAATTAACTCTGTTCTGTTCAGGATTCAACAACCGACAAAAATAAATAAAAGGGTCAGCTTACACTACTGTATTTTAATATCGGTCATAATAGTGGTACTTTGAAAACCTAATATTTTCTAAAAGGGTGTAAAAAGTTTGAGAAACATTCATCTAATTAGCTTTAACAGTACAGCTTTCAAAATACCCTAAGCAGTAGACCATATGCACAACTTTTTACACAAAATAAAAACATAATTTATGTTTTAGGATGTTCTAAATTGGTCTTTTCACAGAAGACATTTTGATTTGTCACAGTAAGAAAGGCATAGATGTATAAATAAAAATAATGATGGCTGAATTCCATTTAGCTGCTTCAGTTTCAGGCTCACCATCACACTGTCATGTCTTACTGGGACACTTGAAAAGAACAGAGCCATTGATAATATTATTAGTGACATGAGTGCTTTTCCAACTATGACAAGTCAAAATGTCTCCGGTGAAAATGGCCTATTATGCATGCTGACTCACTGGAACGGCTTACCAGGGCACTGAATGTGACAGAGCCATTATTAATGTTATTAATTACACCTGTGGTTTTCCTTTTACGCAAGTAAAATGTACGTAGGGGCCAATTGGGGTCTCTCTCCTTTGTTCCGCTCTCAGATATCATTGAAGTAGCAAACTAAATTACTTCAACTAACCACAGCCTCATTTTTCGCCCCAAGGAACATGGTGGCAGACGATAGTCTAGCGAAGTCACACTCTTCCTTTTTTATGAACGTCATCTCTCGCTGAACTACATTCAGCCTTATCTTGAACTTACCCAAGAAGCGCAGAAAGACTTTTGTTTCCTCCACTCACTCACAACTTTACTTGCAGACTGTAGGCTATATTGTAGCAGCAAATTTAGAGCACTTATATAGGCTAAAGCACAGCAAGGGAATTAAAAATACCTGGCACCTCATCACTCATTGATGCATATGTTAATCTGCTGCAATGTGTGATGAAGGAAGGGGAATAGGTGCACAGTAGAAACAAAGAGTGAGGATAGAGGTGAAGAGACAATCGTGGTGTGAAAAATGTTTTGAGAACACCTGACATTTGAAACAAAGGGAATAAAAATAAGAGGAGATGTGGCAGCAAAGGTTTAAGGGTAGAAAAGGGAATTTTGAAAGGGAAAGAGCCTAGCAGACAGCACATAGTTTCCCACCCAGCGTTTGTTTACCGGCCTCGCTTCTAAGCTTCACAACATCCAGACAGGCTGTTGACATAATAGTTCGGAGCGAGGACAGACATCCTAAAGGGTCTGTCTATCAGATTTACAATCCACTAGGTGTTTGTGACCCATCACACACCATCACGTCTTCCCATCTGGTTGCCGTGACAATATAGTCAACAGGGTGTTACTGCTCCTGCTCTTAGTAGTCTCATGAGAGAGGATAATACAGCTAGAGAACCTCCTTTATCAGCATTCAGAAGAGCCCCCCCCGAGTGTCACTGCAGTGATTCCTGGCTGAAGCCCTGCACCAGAGACTGGGAAACCCTCAGTGAAATATTTGAGATATTTAGTGCGGTAAAAAGAGACGTCTAGTTGCATCTCAATCTCTCTCACATGCTCATGTCTCATCTCACTGCTAGTGGGATGCATTCAGGGACCCTGTGCCTCATCTGTAAAAAAGACATGTGCTATGAAATGTACTCCCCCGCCGCAATTACAGAATACAGCCGCAGCACAAACTAGACACGAGGGAATGCAGAGACAGAGACTGAGAAAGGAAGAAAAGCAGAAAATTGCAGAATTAGAGAAGGGAGGGGTGGGATATGAAGAGAACAACAGTGAGGGGGGGAGGGGGAATGTGAGGGAGAAGCATGAAAAAGAGACAAATACAAGGAAATGTGTCTCTCTACTAAAGCTAAGCATCATATTTCATAAGGGATAAGCAGAAGACTGGAGAAGTAAAGGTAAAAGAGAGCAAAAGAGTAACAGGAAACAAGAGAGAAAGTACCTTCTGGCAAAACTCTTCTATCCAGCTCTTGATTTTTTGTTATTGATTTTTTGGCTTTTAAGTGGGCAGGTCAAGTCAGGATCACAGTGACTATGTGGTGTTTGATATGTAGTGTGTCTGTATATTTGTCTCAGTGAGAAATTCTATTATAAGAAATTGGTCATCCTCCATTGTGCTGATGTTTCTCAAAACCACTTGTGTCATAAATCCCTTTGCTTCAAGTTACAAAAAGATGTCGGTCTCTGATCAAATGTTTTATTCTGCAGTATAACAAGTGTCGGATTTAAAGTTTTAGCTCAGTTTGCACTGGAATAAAACGGGAAGCACTCGTTCTGTTTTGTACTTATAAGCAATTGCCCTTGGTGCTATCAGGTGATAGCCTGACGGGAAGATGGATGGATTTATTTTGAGTTGACATGTCATTTATTAGATTTCCTGTGAAATCTGACCCACTCCCATACTGTAAAATCCAGCAGATCTTATTAGAAGCTGTAGCAATGTCTCAGACTGAATGTGGTAAAGATGTATTGAAGTTATAAAGCTGCATCCATCCCTCTCTGTCCAGGTCTGGGTATTGTGTTCAAAAATGTCAATGCATGTCGTGATACATTTGAGTTTTTTTCACCAGTACCAAAACTTAGACTCCCTAAGTATCCCCTTTCTGAGGCAATCTAGGGATGTGGCTAAGTGGATGGCAATGTCACTCTTTTGGTCAATCAACCATTTTGATCCAGACTCAGATTTTCTCAATAAATAGTGTATGGATTGTCATAAAATATGATGAAGATCTTTCATTATTCATGTGCCCAGAGGAAGAGTGTACATTAATTCACTTTGATGTTCACTGACTTTTTATGTAGCGCCATCCAGTGAAATATACCTACATCTACTTGATGGATTGCCATTACCATTTGTACAGACATTCACGATCCCCAGAGGATGAGCTTTAATCACTTTGACTTTGCCCTGACTTTTCCTCTAGAACCCCTATGAGGCCTCACAAACTATTGGATGGATTAGCATGAAATTCGGTAGAGGCATTAACAAGCAAATGTATAAGAAGTTCGGCTAAATAAACTGTAATCTAAACTAGTCAAAATGTGGATTTAAATTGGAGACTATATGATCAAAGAATAAGAAAATAAGATATGTCCAGCCTTTGGTACAGTTTTCAACACTTATCTCTGGCATACTCTGTTTGTCTTGTGTCATGTGGGCTGCAGGTTGGGTGTGGATGATCGGTCCCTGGAGGGTTCTCTTGCACGGGCAGGATGTGAGGTCCACTGCTTTGATCCCAGTCTGAAGCAGCCTCACCTGCAGCAGGCTGAAATGTGGCTTCATCGGCTCTCTGTAGACTGGAGGGATCCCAACCCGGCTTTTGCCGCCCAACGTCAGTACGTCAACACCAAGAAACTGGCCACCATCCTTAATGACTTTGGACACAGACAGGTAAGATGAAGAGCGTAAGTGGGATAGTATACAACATGGTCTCTGGTTATAATATAAATTCATGAGGGATTCTGCCATTATAAAATCACCTGGAACCATTTAAAAGTGATTTTCCTTTCTGTAGCAGCGAGAAGATTCACTTATATGCTGCATGAATGCAAACACAGATCTCTTCCTGTGCCCCCCGACATAATACAGTTCATCATGATTCCTTCCTCTGTTGTTTGTCTCAGGCTCCAGGTGATAAACCCATATATGATTTTGTTTTCCTCCTTTAAATATTATCATGCTGAATGTTACCTCTTCAAAGCCCCCCAGGGATTGTATTCCACCTCATCAGATAGGGATCTGCATACAAGATCAATCATATACACACACCTCAAGCCCACTGACAGCATGCATACTAATAAACACAGTTATAGATTCAGTGAACATGCCTGTTTAGGAAAAGGCTGAATGAAAATTCAAGGTCAAAGAAGCCAAGCTTCTTTTACATAGATCATAAAGTCCCAGCTGAATGACTGTCAGGGTCTCTTTGCATGCCAAGAAAGAAGGAAACTTAGCCTTGGCACTTACAGAGCTTCCGCTTACAGTGCATTCATAGTCTGCTAAATTAATGGCTGAATTCCATTAGAGTATCTTGCAGAATATTCCGATGCATAAAAAATATGTGTAGAAAAATGAGTCAATCGTAGTGAAAATTTGTGCAGTTTATGTGCTGTGGTCTGGGATATCAGTATGGCCTACTGTCTTCCTTCGTTAATACTCCCACTTGGAATATCCAACATTAGAAATCTACATGTAATGACTTTAAATTCATTGTGGTTTATTGTCCCCAGGGGTTGGATCTTAAGACCCTTTGTCTTCTGGACTGTCATGAAATCAAACACATTCATGCTTCCGAGATGATGAACTTGTTCCATAGTTTGGCTCCAAGAGTCTCCACTGACACCAAAAGTATCTTCTTGACATGCAAGAAATCTCCTTATGTGAGGGACAGTTTGCCAGGAAATCTGCTAAACACATTCTTGCCCTTCCTAGCCCCATGAGGATAAACCTTTTTCAATTTCCTTTTACTTTACAATTATGGGGTATATTGCAGCAGCTAGCAGTGCTGCTAACTTTATGATTTCTCCAGAAACAAACAAATTATCTAAATCTGATTAATTCATCTTTTGTAAAATGCCTTCTCAATGTGAGTTGAGTTCATTATTTCTTTTTTGGTGCCAAAAGCAAAACAGACTGGCTCATACAAGGGACTTTGGAGGATATTAATATCTTCTCAGTGTGTGACATGATATGAACAGATAAACGTTGGTGTGTATGTGTATGTGTATGTGTTCATGCGGGGTGGGTTTGCACACCAAACTCATAGATGACAGTATCCACCTGTTTTAAATGCAAAGCCATGCATGCATTCTCGTAATGAGGTTTTAATGTGAGTACAGTGTGCCGGAGGAGCAAGCAGCAGCAGAACAGTTTCAGTGAAGAAACAGAGTCACTCGGAAAGGTCAAAATATGCATTTTTGCAGCACTTCTTATCTGTGTTAAAAAAAAAACTACACAGATGACTCATTCACTGAGCTCTGGTGAGCAGCTGAGACAGCAGGCACTGTCACGACAGGGACAAATGTCAGTAGCATGAAACCACATATTTTATTTAAAGAAACCACTTATTGGACCATTGATCATGTTGGTAATTAGACAGTGAAACAATGTGAACATTGCCCAGTGGTACTACCAGTCTTAGGCACTGTTTGATTACGAGGGGTAGAAAACAACAACAATATACAGCAGTTCCATCTAACTTTTCATCCTGCATGAAGGGCACAATCCTGCACTAATACATTGCTATGGTTACCCAACATAAATCTAGTCTTACAATTGTAAATAAAGAACGTGCTGAAAATATCTATATGCGACCCCTTAGCTAGGGTGAGCTGCACTGGAAGTAAGCACAATTATCTCTTATTGTCTGGGAGAAATAACACTGAACACAGGTGACTATCAAGACAGACTTCTATTGTGTGTCTCTGCCAAGGGAGTCTTTGCCCTGATGTCAAAGCAGTTACTGAAGTGCTTCCAAAAAGCACAAAATCAGTAATGCTCTCAGATGTGTAATTAAATATCTTTAATTGTGATCTGTTCTCCAGTGGCAGGCTCACTAATTAAAGCCCATAAAACATATAATAATAAAAGGTCAGAGAAGCTGTGTTTCGCTCTCTGATTTCAGATTTAGAAAACGGAGGGATTTTTTTTAACAAGATCAATTGTGTGAAACAAAAGGAGTAAACAAAAGTGTTGTTAATAGCTAGGATTTGCCCACCATGAAATAAACACATTTCAGGCCAATTAACAAGCCAAAGTTCAAACTACCATTTAAAGTTATTTTCACAAAGCAGCAAACTTGTTTGTTTATAAAGACTCTCTAAATTAAAATGTGTCCCAATGTGCTGCCTAATCCTCAGGATGCTTTACAGAAATAATTACCATGTGTATTTTGATCATATAGTGTATGAGCCATTGGGAGGAGAACTATTTGCCCATTGAGTAAAAAGACATTTTGCAGTAACATGACATTGATTTCTTAGCAGCGGAGGGCAGAGTGCAAAGACATTTTATAAAACTTATTCTACAGAGGCTATGCAATTGGGCTGATTTGCTCTATTATTGCAGGGAGTGCAATTTAGTCGGTGATTGCCTTCGAATTTATCAGAATTTTCATATCGGACTGCATAACAAAGAGACTGGAAGTTAAAACTGTGCAAAATGGTTTAAAGGGTTTGCTGTCACAGTTCAAGACTCACAATGAGCTTAAACCAAAGACAAGTCAATGTCCAAGGGAACGTGATGTTGTTAAGAGAAAAAATGTGTATGTCACCCATGTGTCTTCCTCAAGATCAACATCCTCCAGTGCTCTTTTTGAAACCTGCTTCAACAAATAGTTCCACATTTTTGGAAATACCTTAAGGCCTATTTATTTTCTTGAGGAGAATTTATTTGAGAATATGGATGCCACTGTCATGTGTGTAGCTGGAGCCAGGAGACGGTAAGCTTGTTTAGCATAAAGAGTGGAAACGGGGGGGCGAAGGGGGGGAGAACAGCCAGCCTGGCTCAGTCCAACGGTAACAAAATCCGCTTACCAGCACCTCTGAAGTTCACTTCTTCTTAGTTAGGGACTGTAACTTTCTGGAATCTCTGCTGGTTGCCTGGCAACCGCTCCTGCACAAGAAACAGTCCGGCGCATAACCTCTCAAAAAGTAATTTTGTTGCTGGTAGGCAGGTTTTGTTAGCTTTGGACAGACCAGTGGTTTCCCCATTTCCATTTGTCTTTATGCTAAGCTAAGCTAAGTAGCTGCTGGCTTACTCTACTTTCCAACCACAAGGAGACTGCCATCCTATCGCATTTCCTTTCAGCATAGTTAAGGACCATTTAGTGTGGCTAACGCTGCACAGCAGTGTAGCAAAAGTCATCTTTCCAAAGCTCCATCACCATATGGACTTCGCTCACACCAGACAGGAGTCTTGCCAGGGCTTGCAACTTCTCCTGCAGAGAGAGTTGATACCGGCAGCATCGGATCAGGGGCCACTGAGGCAGAAAGGCCATTTGTGTGAAGTCCACTGAAAAAAAAATAAAAATCAGTCAGACAGACAGAATAAATACCATCCAACCTCGACACATGCACACAAACACATAATAACTCATACAGAGAAACTCTCCTTAGAGACCAAGTGAATATATCACCTCTTGATGATGCCGCATCATCTTCAATTACAAGGTTTCTGTCCACTTAAGGAACGTATCTCTGCTTGTGGGAGGTTTGGTGCCCGTGGGGAGGATACAGGACAACACTTGGACTTGTTCTCCACAGATAGCTGTTCTTAAGCGTCTGAGACTTGTTCAGTTCCACTAATGATGGCTGGGAATTCTGTAGCGTCCCCGAAGGCATCAGTAGGAGAGGAATTTCATTTTCATGTCATGGCGCCAGATGAAATTTGAACATTTCCCACAATTAAAGGTCCGGTGTGTAACACTGAGGAGGATCTATTGGCAGAAATTGAATATAATATTCAGAACTATGATTTCATCAGCGTATAATCACCTAAATATAGAAATATAGGAATGTTTTTGTTACCTTAGAATGAGCCTTTTGTATCCACAGCCGCCTTCCATGGAGTCCACATGTTTCTACAGTAGCCCAGAAGAGACGAACCTTTTGTGCTTGGAGGGTGAAGCGAGGGAGTTGCAATCTGCAACTACACCACTAGATGCCAATAAATCCTACAGACCGTATACCTGAATGCAATGGCTCTGTAGACCTTCTATGGATTTCCTTTTGCTAGTATCCCATGTTATCTTTTATGTAATAATGTACTCACACTACAAAGAGCCTATTTCTTTAGTCCTGTAACCTAATTTCTCCTCAGGTCTTATCGCTGCTCATTTAGTGGCTACATGATGTACTTGCTGAGAAAATGCTAACTGAGACATTAGTGAGCCTAAAGGGAATACATGCCCCGTCGCTAACAAGACTCTTAAAACACATAAAGGTCAGACAGTGGACATCTTTAGCAATTCAGTAGGAATCCCAAGGTCTTGAGGATGCGTAGTAAACTTTCGGCATGCACAAGTCTCTTTACATGAATATGACCTAAGGGTGCTATTAACATTCATCTTATGAAGCATTTCCTCTCTGCTTCAACACAGCAAATCTTGTCAGGCTGCTCTCTCGCTCAATCCATCATCAACATTGCTAAAGCAGGAACAAAGGCCAAGCTTCAGTTACTCCTTTTCATCTTTTAATAGCTTTTGCGTTGAGTAATTCTACACAGTTTAGAGTCATTCCTGTGTTATAATAGAAGTCATTTATTACCCGAAGAAGGAAAAAAACATCCAAAGTGATATTCCCCCCCCTTTTTTAGGTGGATGTACTGAAAGCGGATATGGAGAGCGCAGAGTGGAAGATTTTGGAGAATTTGGTCCTGGAAGGAGTTCTGGACTCAGTGGGTCAGCTGTTGTTGGAGCTTCACCTGCACTGGGCAGGGTTCGAGGTGGGTGGCGACGACCCATCCGTGGTACGGTACTGGTTCAGCCTGCTCAAGGAGCTCCAACGCGCCAACTTCCACCTCTTTCATGTTCACAGCGACCCTGCCAAACCTCACCTCTTTCTGCATAAGAACGTCCTCAACGCCAGCAGTGCTTACACCCTGAGCTGGGTGAACACAGAGTGGAAGCCTTGAGGGGAGCCTGACTGAATGTACAAGTTTGTGTAACATGGAGTTTGAGTGTGAGCACAAATTCTTGCTAGAGCACGGCTGTTCCCCAGCAGCCTGCTCTTATCTGGCCTGACCTTTTTGGAAAGTTAAAATCCCTGCTCCTGCTTATCCTCCTGCTCTTTCTCTCCTGGCTTGTAATGACCTCAGCCGTGTAGAGGGGCAGAGTAATTGCCTCCAGAGGCTCTCTGTGTTCTACCTCATAGTGGATGTGTTGCTGGCTGCAGGTCAGCCTCTGAGTCACAGTCACCCCTGTCATCGTGGGCCTATCTGAGCTTGGCCCACAGCCAGATATTAGACAACCTTTTCCAGATTACAACAGGTCTGCATAGGTCCAGAGACCACAGTCGCCTCAAAATATAACATGAATTAAAGGAAATGGATACACCATGTTTAAAAGGGCAGATGAAAGACCCTGCCCCTACTCGACAGTAAGTGGGTATTTGCAGGAGGCCGTCGAATGTGCAGAGGAATGTGGGTAATAAAAGGTAAAGAAATTGGATCTGCTCCGGAGGCGGCAGAATACGACTGCGGAGAAGATGAACACAGCTGGCACACTCCCCTGCAGTTGAACCCTGATATGACTGCATCGAGAACACAAAACAATTATGTGCAGAATGGTGATGTCTGTAGATTTGTTCTGTTTGTTGGGTATTTAAATGAAGATGTGTTTGAGTGTGAGAGACTAAAAGAAAATATGAACTCCAATTTTATTTTTTGCATAGTGGAATTTCCTGGATTATAATCAAAAACATCATCATGAGATCCTCCAAAATAAGCATTTTTGTATAACTGTCACTTGTTCTGTTTTCCTCTGGTGTTCAATTGGCCCTCAGTCCATTATCTGTGCTGCACCTGAACTTCACCAACAAACTTAATCTGAAAACATTACACATTGAAAAATGATAGTTAATGTAATTGACCAAATCTTTTGATGACGTTTAATAAAGAGAGGAAACAAATAATGGTCTGGGATTCCTCTTCATCATTTTGTTTTGAATAAAAACAAACTTTTCCAACAAAAGAATGCTTTGTGGTCTTAAGAAGTCAAAATTTACAGAATGTTTATTTCCACAAAGGGATGGTCATACAATTGAAAATTAAGAATGATTACCAAGGATTACATTGGTATTCTACGCAGGACATTGCAAATTAAAATAACCAAACATTTATTTAAAAAAAAAAAAAGCCAAGGTACCCCCCTCTATTATGCTCTTTGCGTTAGAAACAACTTTTAAAAGAATGCTCGTCTTTGTACAGATAATACATAAGCTCTCACAATGGGATACAAAAATACACGGCTACAATAAGACTGGATACCAGTCCTGTGGCTTTCACTCAAGGTTTTTCACAAAATCCATGGGACAACCGGTTCCGTCTCTCTTCAGTGAACCAGTTCAGTTCTGTCCAAACCTCCTCCCAAAACAGACACACAGACACAAGGACAGATCTAGTCCCAGAGCTTGATTTGTCCATCCCAACCGCAGGTGATGACCTTGGAGGTTTCATGCGGATGCCACAGGGCGCTTATGCACACCTTGTCATGAGCCTTGATCCTGTGGTAAAGCTTGGTGGTCTTCCAATCCCAAATGTTCAGCTTTCCGTCTGCATCTCCTGACACCACATAGCTGGTAGAAAGGAAGAGAGGGAGAGAGATGGAAAGATGAGCAGTTAGCTAAAAATTACTTCTGTTTCCACTTCACCTGCCAAAAGGTGGGAGTCTGTTTTTATTTTTTTTAGTCCAGCCAGGAGTTGCAGTGTTGCCATGGATACAGAAAGGAAGTCAGGGCACCTGCTCATAGACGTGGGTGGTGGTGGTGGTGGTGGGTGAGAAGGGGGGAGAAAACGGGTCTTAATGGGTCTTTTGGCTAAAATTAGAGCGTTGGACTGTCCTAGTTAGCTCTCCTTGTAGAGCTTATATGTTAGATAATATGAAAAGGTTTTCCACAGCTCTTCATCAGGTGGAGACATTTTAGAGGACAGGAGTCGAGCATCTTCATAATGCTTTCTCACAGTGTCTTAAACTGTGAAATAAAGTCATTCTTACTTTTTGTTTTCTTTTGAAACTTTACACTCATTCAGACAGTTCAAACTCTATTTTCAAACAAACATGAGTTCAGAGATTAAATGCAGTGTTTACATCTCTGGCATGATTTCAAAGTAAAAAAAAAAAATGGATCAACTGAAAATCTCTGCTGTGTAATATCGCCTTTTATCAGTAAATTGACAAAAAGTGAAGGCTTACCTCATGTCTGGGGAGAAGTCCACTTGGCAGGCATAGCCAGCCACCATGTGGCCTTTGAAGACTTTCTTCTTGTTCAGTCTGAAGCGGTTTTGGGCTCCAAAGATCAGAATCTGGTTATCCATAGACTGGCATGCTAGCCATTTACCTAGGGTTAGAAACAAGCAAACAGCATGAAGCTAACATGATACAACATGCTAAGATTCTAGTATTATGGCATTGAAAGTATTGGAGATAGAGTACAAACAGACAGCAGACAGCAGCTTGTGTTAGCAGTTATACTTTCAATATGCAAACACATCTAAGCTTTGAAAGGCTGTCACAACAAGTTTAAAAGTGCCTATTAGCTTGCCTCATTAGCATGGTTCTGTATAGCCAAGTTTTTAACAAGCAGACACTAGTATCTTGGATGTGGTATCCTGATGCTGCCTGCCACTGCTCTTAGTATGCGCTAAAGCTGGCAGGCAGTGTAACACTCTGATCTAGTGGGACATCAAGCAGAGTCAAATGTTTTTAACAACAGGTAGAGGGCCATTGATGTAAATATGCCTCAAGGACAGAAATCCATCAAAAAAACAACAACATGTGGACAATTTGAGTTTGAGTGGACGACACTCTGGAAAAGCACGAACTCATCATTCTGCCATCATTAAACTGGACTGATTGAGGCAATTTATGGGAAAATGAAAAGAGGTTTTTCATCAGTGACTGCTCAGTTGAGATCTACTTTACAGAGCGTTTCTGCTACAGCCTCAAAGTCACTACACAGTGATAAGAGGCAGCGCTTCAGTGTCAAAGCATTACACGACTCACCGCACTTCTTGAAAGGAAACATGATGGAAATTATTAATGTGGTATGAGAAGGAGATCTGGTGTTGGTGTGTGTGTGTGTGTGTGTGTGCGTCCTCGCCTTACATCCTCCCTCACAAAACAAATGAAAAAGACACTATTATCCACAAATGTCAAATGCAGTAGGTGCGGGGGAATGACAACAACTTGGCCAATTTCACCGGCGCACTCGGGCTCCGTCTCCTTCCTTAAGATGGCAAGAGAGAGGGGGAGAGGAGAAAGGCTGTGGATGCGGTGCCAAAGGGGGGGCTCGGTGCCATTTAGGCGTGAGAGAAAACTGAATGGTCTCCCACTGAGAACACATTCATTATTCACACGCTGAAGAGAAACAAACCATGTTGGGACAAATAAGAATGCTGCCAAAAGGAAGGAAGAGACTAGGGAGGGCACATGAAAGGGAGAAATCAAAAGAGACAGAGAGGGAAGGAGCAGATGAGGAGAGAAGAGCTGAGTTTGATGGTAGTTGAAGCTGATGGAGTGCAACAGGGAATTCCTGAATCAAACGGAAGAGGTGCATTTGAAGAGGAAGACCACCTGTTAATTCTGGTATTATTTTAGCTGTGTCCTGCTCACTAAACCTGGCTACTGTGACAGTAACTGTCTTCTCCCACTCATATCTGTGGAAACACGTCAACTTACCTGTCCATTAGTAGGTTTATTCTACTTTTGAAGTGCCATCATCTCCCACTGTGTTACACGTCTGCATAATACTCATCAATACTCCGAAGTCCCGATCAGACATCTTTGCCCCCAATCCTAATCTAAGCACTTTTATATTAAGCATAACGCAAATCTTTAATATGGCTAAAGTGTATTTTTTCCCCACAGAGTGCTGCTGCACAGTGCCTACAGCAAGTATTAATTACATACATTAGTAAGGCAATTTAAAAAGGAATAATTTGTTGGAAAATACACTCATTTGCCTTCTTGCTCAGGGTAAGACAAGAAGAGCTATACCACTCTCATATCTATCTGGAAATATCTAGCCTAGATCAGTCTAACGGTAGACAGGGTAGCTATTAGCACCTCTAAAGCTCATTAATTAACACATCATCTTGTTTGTTAAACTTGTACAAAAACTGTAGTGTAAAAATATGAAGTTCTAGTTGTTCTCCTGGTTTGTGCCAGGCTTTTCAAAAAACCTCATGATCACCACAAGACTGTAAGAAGTCTTAACTTTCTTAACTCAGGTGATCTTGCGAGCCCAGGTGCCTCGCAAGGTTATTTTGAAAGAGCCAACAGATATGAGAGTGGTATCAAAATACTCATGTAACTCAGGAAGATAGCCAAGAAGCCATATCCAAAATGTCCAACTATCCCTTTAACAAAATATAGTCTGCATTATAGCTTTCCTTTGACATTTTCCTATAATATTTTATACAATCTCCTACAGTTTTGCATATCATCTGTGAAGGGAGGAGTGCATCTCTTCATCTCAAGCTCGAACATTAACGTCAACAGAGAAATATCACTAGAATAAAGGCAAACAACTGTTTTGTTGCTTTGTTTGTTTTTTTTTCTCTGTCATCACTCGCTGACACATGCTGACATGTCATTAATTGAAACTGCTGGCTGCTGTGCGCTCTACAGTTCATCCCTCACAACACTGAGCATTAAGGAGACGTTATAGTGCTTTAACAGAGCTCAATGGGCTGTTTGTGACAGCTGGCATACCCAGAGCAAACAACCAAACAAAGGATTGGAAATGAATCAGTCTTTCTACAGCCAATAGCTATACATCAAAAATGGCTGGAAGGGGCCCGACCCCGATGTCTGGCTCTGGACATCCCCACACATAAACTTACTGCAATGAACTGAGCCTGCCTTGTTTTATGCTTCTGAGCAATGACCAACACTGGAAGGGATGAATCGACTTCAATCTGGCAATATGGGTTTATGGTCCCCCGAGTCCTCTGTACTGTGTGCTTGACTGTGTGTCTGTGAGTGTTTTGCCATGATTTGACTACTCACCGTTGGGAGACAGTGTCACAGCTGGCATGGAGTGCATACTGGGCTCAGCGATGTACTTGAAGTCCACAGGGATGTCCCTGAAAAAGGAACAAAGCACTGTGAGTACACTTGAAGATGGGTTAAACATTGGATGGGAGAGCAACCTGCGCGCCCCCAAAGCAAGAAGAACTCAAAAGAAAACCATTCATAAACAATGTAGTTTGTCTACCTTTACAGCTGCTTTCGCAATCTCAGAAACGCTTGTTACTGAAGGGAAAAGCGCTCTGGTGAAAAACCAGGCAGGATCGCCATTACAGCTACAGCTTGTAAGTAACTCTATACAATCTGAATGGAGCTTTTGATGCTGCACCGCAGACTGTACCGGCATCCAATTATTTATTAATCCCTTCTTCGCTCTTTTACCCTGCCTCTCTGTTCTTTTATGTTCTGCTATGTCTCTTTGCTTAGCAAGAGCTCGGAAATTGGGCTGTTTGATTGTAAGTGGTCTGGAGATCATTCAAATCTAGTGCCTTGCATGCGACTGCCAGGATTAACTTTTTTTCTTCCATGTATGTATCTGAGACGTGGATGGCTGTATGTAATGTGTCTGCTTTACTTCATGTGTGTTTGCAGTAAATGTTAAAGAGCAATAGCCCTGTTCTCATCTTGTTATCTGCATAATTAAAGTAAAGCCATGTCTCTGTCTCTTTCTGGGATCGGTAACCGCTGGAGCAAAGCGATTCCACCGTGTTCGCACACATACACAAGACCAAAAATGGGCTTTGAAGAACTAAAGACAAGAGTTAAATGGGAAATGCAAACCCTTGTACACATGAAACACTCCTGAATTCATGCAGCAACACACAATAAGACATTAAAGGGGCCCCTGTCTGCAGACAATCCAAGCTAAACTCTGAAGAGATAACAAAGGCGTCACATCTCTTCGTCTGTGCTCCAGATATAACCTGTAAATGCTCTGTCCTCTGGAGAGGAAGAAAGGAAAACATGACAAACAATCTACACTCACTACTGATGTTCTAAATAATAGATTATTGATTGTTGTTTACAGTGTTTCATGTCTATCAAGATAGGGGGAAAAGAAGAAAATAAACTGCATTTTTGTATATTTTATATATGAATCTTAGTTTGTCAGGAATAACATCTGCAGCAAGTTTGAGGTTCAGTTTTGTAATCAGCCTGCAGGAAAAATTTACGGAAAAAGACAATTACTCATTGTTTCTCACTGAGAAGGAAATGAAACAGACCGTCTTTGTTATTTGGAACAAATGTGAAAAGAGGATTTATCAAAACATAATAATTACTACTGACAGTAGTCAACAGCAGTAAATTAACTTTTTTTTCTTGCCACAATTCTGCTTTAGTAAAGTCATTACTGATAGGAAAATATTTACATAATGTTAAACTTGGGTTGGCAGGGGGCTCTCTTAAAAAGGTCAGGAGCATGACTGAAGTCAGTCTGGAAAACTGCAAAAAAAAAAAAACACACACACACACACAAAAGCCTCCATGTTGACAACAAATAAGGGAAACTGAGTATTTTGATGACACGGCAGTTCACTTTCCATCATGTGAGATTTAAACAATGTCCTTTGCTTTGTCTCTGCCTTTTTTTCATCCTTCTCTATCCTATTTTCTGTCAATCCATCATTATCCCAAATGTCCCTCCCTGCTCACGGTCTCATCGCTCTCTGAATGATGTCTTCATGATCAAGAGCTAATTCTCCTTGTTGGCACAGTGCAGCACATTTTATATTGATTGTAATCCTCCTCCTCCTCCTCCTCCTCCTCACCCCCAACACACAGCAACTCTCCGCTCCCTGATGATAAACCTCTGCCACAGATAAAGTAGCCTCCCCAGAAAACTTGTGCGTGTGAAAAACGAGAATAGAATTTGAAACACAAGTGGGCGTTTGTACCTTGATGTGAATGACTTGTAGATTTGCTTCCTCACAATCTTTTCTTACCATCTGACGTTCCCTCACCCTGCCCCTCTTCTGTGCCAGCCTCCGCTTCTATTCTGGAGATATGACACTGTTCTGGTAAATTCAGCCTAATGCTGTAGTGGCAGCTACACAAGGGGGGTTAGCTATAGCTGGGTGCCAGGTGGTATCCGTGGGAGAAAGAGGGACAGTAAAGCTACTCTTTGGCTCAACATACCAGATGCCCATTCGCTCCCACGCTGGAGTAAAAAAGCTCATGGGAGACCCCCTCCCAAACAAGTGTACTTAGTAGACTCTTGGGATATAGTTCTTTCTGCTTTGGGTTGTTCTTTTGACATTTTACATTTTCCTTCAACTCTGACTTAAAGAGTGTGTGAAAATCAAAGTTAATCCCCATCTCTCACACTATGAAGGAAAAAGAAACACTGAAAAGCTCTAACAAGGGGAAAGAAAAACACAGCTACTCAAATCGTCGTTCCTGAATACCCCCCCCAAAAATCCAAAAGAAGCTTCCTTTATCAGCTGGTCTTTACATATTTATTATCTTTGAGCAACAAATACCAGAGTTTGTTTATCACCTAACCCTAACCCCTGCAAGCAACTCTTGAAGGTCTCTGTTGATCGGCCACTGAGCACAAAGACTGCAGTAGGACTATGTATGTATGTATGTATGTAGGAGGGGGGATTTCAAAAAGGAAAATTGATGTTAAAAAGGTCCAGTGTAGCAAAATGTTTGAAACTGCAAACGGCGGTCAATATCAGCTGACCGGTATAAAGGTCGGGCTATAGATTCTGCAGTAGCCCAAAAGGAGTATATGTCATCCGAAATGAGCAAATATAAAATTAAATGAAAATGTTTTTCCCTGTATATAATGCAGAATAAAATGCTTTAGTTTATCCAGAAGATTGAACTGTGGTTTACAATACTGTGGCATGCAGCACAGAGTAAGAGAGAACTCAACTAGAATATTTAACTTAAACATTCTTCAATGAAGTAATTTGTTTAAGCAAACAGCCATTTGAGTACCTTTGCCTAGTCATATCGGTGCACAATCCACATAAAAAAGGTCTATTTTTATTCCAGCCATAGCAGTAATCAGTGAATGTTTCTCTCTATAATCGGTATCAGTCTCAAAAACCCCATATTGCTCAAGCTCCAATAGAAACATGGCGGTTCAACATGACGAACTCCATGGAAGGTGACCCGCGGCATGTGTTGATATAAAAATCTCATTCTAGTGTAACAAAAACATAACGATTCCAGTATTCAGGTGATTATACACTAATGAACATACAGTTATGCATATAATATTCTATTTCTGCTAATAGAGCCACCACACGCAATGTTACACACTGGACCTTTAAACTTTATCTGAACTGCAAGTCATCCCAGCACATCTGCCTTCCAATGATTTCATTTGTGGAACCATTTCCAAAATGTATATTTATTAAAATATACAATTGGCATCGTCAATGTACAATGTTAGCTCCGGGGGGGGAATAAAAACTCCCACTGTAACAGATGCATGTAAAGCAGGCAAACCATGGCAGAGGCTATAACTCAGAGCAGATTAGCAGCTCAGCTGGGTGAACTTTGTCCAAGATAGGGTCGTCTGGAGGTTTGTTGATGTCTACTGTTCTTATTAATGAAAGCAGCAGCGAGAGGTGCAAAAGTTCATCTTGAGAAGGTAGCATGCAATACACTGATGATATGTGTGTTTGTCAAATGTTTTTTTATGAGTCTTATTACAAAAGGTTAGACAAAACACAAAGGCACTTGATGTCAACATGATGCACCTCAATGAGGCTGTATCACGTTAAAAATGGCCCCCAAGCTACCACATCTACTGCATGTTTTAAAATTCTGCTCCTTGTCAGGTTTTATTTTAATTTCTTCAAGCAGCTGCCAAATGCAACCAGTCTTCTGTTACTACGTATTGAGGATTGTGTGCCTTGCTCACGGGTACAGTGCAATCAAATATAAACACTGCTTTTCAGGCTGTAGTCTGTACTTACCACTCCCACACTCGAAGACTCTTGTCATCCGATGTGCTGACGAACCGACGATTCTCATCAACAAAGGTGATGGTGTTGACAGCTCCCAGGTGACGGTCGTACTCCTGAACCACCTCACCTGTCCTGATGTCCCACTGATGGAGAGATACAAAGAAACATAAACAGGTAAACACATTTATTAAATTAAAATAAAGTAGATTATTAAAATGGTTTCACAAAACTCCACAAAACTGGTTTTCCTACTCTTGTGGGGTGCTGATTAATAAAATGATTAAAAATGTTCTTGCTGTAGTGGGAAAAAAACTCATATAGAAGGGTTAAGTAAAATAAAATAAGCAGCAGTGGTGTCATGACAGCGATTACCTATCTAACAGACCTCAGTCTTTAACTTTTTTGGGGGGGAAAACAGTATGCACACATTAAAATGTAAAGGAAAGACAACCACATAGGTTCAGCCCCTGGGCAACAAGCAAACAGGACACACTTCTGTCCAAAAAAGATTTTACATCCAATTCTATTCATGCCCTTTTTCTTTTTTTTTTTTTTTAATCTTAGCCTTCGGCTGCTCACAAGTGCAGCCATCTGTTCTTAAAACCCAGAAGAGAGCTTCATGATTTAATACTAACCCTGATTATTGTGCCAGATATTTTGAGAATGACTGCTGTTTATCTGGACAATTATGGGACAAACTTTGGGCCTGCATTGACATCTTGACACATTTTCAATTAATGATGCCACAGAGAGTAAAATTAAATAAAACCATTCCATATTAATAACTATTAATAAAAAATAAAAAAAACCTCCAACTCCATGAGTATGCATTGTGGGAAATTAATCATAATTTCATTATGTTACTGCCACAAAAATCCAAACTTATATAACTGTAGAGGTTCAGGGTTACTTGTTCTAAAAACTGTATCTGATTGTATGATATCATAGTTATGGATCTCCTACTTTTATCACAGATTGTTCTCTTCCCTTTGCCTCTCTTCCACCTTAATGCTGGCCATGATTAATGACTTGCTCTAGTCCTGTCAGCTGCTGAACCTCTAGCAGCACACAAATACACGTACAGTTCTAGTACTGGAAGATGAGATAGGAGTGTGTTTCATGCTCTTGTGGGTATACACAGAAATTCTCGTGTGCATCTGCTTGGTCAACTGGGAAATACACATAAGGTGATGGTGGGAGCTGAATCGAATCACTTGCAATGCAGCACATGCTAACTTTACCTGAACAATCTTCTTATCTGACATGCCGGCCACAAAAAGGTTCTGTTTGTCCTCGTCTGGGTTGAACTTGACGCAGTATGGTACTTTCCTGTTGGTGAAGCGGGATATACACTGGCCTATGGAGAGAGAGAGGAAGAGGAGTTGAGGGGGGGTGGGTGGGTTGTTAAAAATTAAAAAAGGGACACAGATGGCAGCTTTCACTGCTCTGGTACTAAAGGCAGCAGCAGTTGAGCCATAACATAGAAAATTCTTTGTATTCATTCAGCAGAGGTGAATCACCACAGGAATGATGGTACCACTCCTGCTAGAGCTGAAAGAACAGGAAATTAAACTGACAGCAACACCAAGAGTCCCTTAAGATAAGAACGAAGGCTTTTCACTAACATAATTTAATACAGTGTTTAACTGCAACATGGATAAACCTGGAATAAAATACTAAAATCGTACGCATCTGAAAGAAACTCTGTACTAAACAAACCCACAACAACAAATATGAAAACAAAGGCACCATGTAATTTATCAAGTTGTAACTGTAAATCAACTCCAACAGTATCTAAGTATTTACACGATGTGCCTTCAACCGGGATCATGTTAACAACAAGTGGGGGATTTAACTCGTTTCTGCCCTCTGCTGGATTGGCACTCCTGAGCCGAGAGGGGTGGTAACTGAGATGGATGAGCAGTGGGGAAAGATAACGGGGAACCATAAGGCACCAGTGAGCGCAGGGACCCTAAAACCTGTAAACAGTTCACATAAACACACACAAAAGGAGATCACCTGCTAATCCCCAGTACCAATAAGGATACAAGAGTTAGGCAGCATTTAAAAGTTATATGTCACTTCTTGATATGTGTCTGTCAACTCTACTCTACTCTCTCAAGTTGGTTTCCACAAAGTTCTTCTTTCTTTATTTCTGAGGACACAGTGTGTAGTTTTGTGGACTGTATTATATTTCACATTATACAAGACATCATATTAGGTCTATTTGGAGACTAATGTTAAATTGACCTATATATCAATAGAATATAATAAGAATAATGCCCATCAGAATTACCCAAAGCCCACGTCTTTGTGTCGTTTTCTATTGCAACCAGCAGTTCAAGTCTAAAATATTCAGTTTATTATCACTGAACACAAAGGAAATCAACAATTCTGCAAATCTGAGAAGTTGGAACAAGGGAATGTTTAGTATTTTGCTTAAAATGATTCAAACCATTAATCAAATATCAAATTGGAGTAAAGTAGGCATGTAACTAAATAGTCCATATAAAAGGCCAATGAGAAATAAATCGGCTGAAACGTGTCTTTGACCTTCCAGACACATGCTTGCATGTTCTGTAGAGAAATGTCCGATTCACGCAATTACACAAGGAAGCTGAGGTCTGCACGGTCATTTATTAAATTATTAAATTATCCGATGGCTTACAAGATCGGGGTTATATTAGACTGTGTGTACATGTGTCATATGTCATATGCACTATCTCAGGGATTTAAGTAAAAAAGATATATAAATAAATTAAATAGATTTAAAAAATCGTTATTCTATATTCCGGAGACCTGTGCATTAGCCCTTAACGCCTGCTGAATAAAGAGCTCAATATATAACATGAGCTTTCAGCACCACCCCATACATTACCATTTCTGCTGTTCTCTAATGTCGCCAAGTTCAAGTTCGGCCAGTCAAGTTGTAAAAAGCCTTTGTTTGAACACTTGAGACCAATAATGTTTTGCAGAAGTAATAGATCACCAGTTTGCTTTTTAAAACAGTAATTTCGATGCCGTTTTCAATCTATGGAATAAAACTGATTTCTTGGCATGACTAAGTTTTTAGACTTGCAAATAATCAACGGTCTACATAACTTTTCAGTCTATACGTTTTTAATTATCTTAGAACACAAAAACAAAACAATGCATTTGTTTTAATCACTTAACAGATAATAACCAAACATTATAACATCAGAGTGGGGAGTCAGAGTCAGTGCGTGGTAGCCTACATCCAAGTAAATTGTGCATCAACTTTTACGAAAAAGTTTAAAAATGATGTAAATGTAAACAAAAGGCACACTCTAAAGCTACACAGCCAGCCAGACAAACCCAAACATTGGTAATCTTATCGCCTTCTTGCCGTTTCAACTGCAAAACAGCTGAACTGGTATTGCTGGATTCACTCCGCTGTCAGTGTCTTTAGGCTCACAAGGCTCTGAAGGCTGACTGATAACAGCGCCAAGTGAATCATTTTTAAAACATTAGGCAGCGTCAGCCTCAGGGACCTCAAACCCTTCTCTCTCTGCTTTTCAGCACCACCTTAAATTTTTTTTCACTTTTGTTTATCTATCTTGCTCCACTTGAATGTTTATCCACATGTATAGGGTGAAAGAGGTAGGGCCCAGGTGGACTGGACCAAAAGTAATTTGATGGGAGAGAGGCTGACAGATATAATATCCAACTGCAGTGGGCTATCAGCTCACTCGCCTAGGCCAGTCAGCCACACAGCCCTTTGTTATTTTAAAATGTGGACATTTTGTGTTGCATCGACCCCAATTGACAGAAATTCGTCATAGCTACGGAGAACCTTAATCCCTGTACTATCTAAGAGCGCTGCTGAGATAGAATTTCTTCCCACAGATCATCTGCATTTAAAAGAAACATACTGTGAAAGTGAGATATTCATGAGGGGTACATACACCCTAACAAGCGAGTGTGTGAACAATAGGAAAAGAGTGTGTCGACAACAAAGTGGGAGAGCCTACCTGTCTCAGAGTCCCAGAGTTTGAGGTAGCGGTCATAGGCGGCGCTGAGGAACTGGGTCCCAGTGTTGTTGAAGCAAATGTCTCGCACTGCTTTGCTGTGGCCTAGCATAGGCAGAAGAAATTTACACACATATTACAAACAAATAAACACGCTAGAAAATTTCACTCAGAATGTTCCCCAGTCTTGTTACCAAGTCTCCCCCCAGCTGCCTCCCCTTTGATACCCAATTCATTTGAGGAATGTGAAATCTGGTTAAGGCAAATAAGGGATGTTGAGGAAGAAAGATGATGTAGGCTGTGGGAGACGAAGTAAATGGAATCTTTAAATGAGCTTGGAGAGGAGAGGGGAGGAGAAAGAGAAAAAAAATGACATGCTCCATCTGTCTTTTCAACTGCTCTCCACTTTGTCTTATACTCTTTCTAATCCCAATCTATGCAACCCTTTGGCTCTTTCTCATACAGTGCAGGTGGTGTGAGGTCCCTGTGGGCCCGGAGCACGCTGACGCCTCCCTTGTTAAAACTGGCTTTTATCAGGGCTACACTGTTTCTACGGCGATAACAGAGCCCACTGAGGCTAAGTGCCTGCCTGCTCGCTTGCTCTAACCTGGCTTGCTGGCATACCAAAGGCAGTGCGACTGCTGCAGAAAAGCATTGACGGTGTATGTGTGTGTACAAGGAAAACATAGATACACAAACTACTGAAAAAGAAGGGCACATGTGTCATCAAATATACCCTTAGTCGCAGACTGCATCCATGAAAATACTACTCATTCATGTGCATCTCGAGCTAATATATTAACTGTTCTTTCTGGCTTGATAATTCTGACAAGCTACATGCACTGACAAGCGCAACATAAAGCAATACATTTAGTAGGAGGGAAATAGATAAAAAATGGAAAACCAGCTAAGAAAAACTAATATTTTATATAAAAAGCTGTACTTTATAAAGATCTGAAAGTACAAATATTAAGGAAAACAAATAAATAAAATGTAACCCCTCTGAGAAGAACAAAAAATAAAGAAAACAGAATCATTTATTACACTGTTGTATATACCAGACAGCAGACGATGCACAGCAGCACCAACAACAAAGTGAAAGCCTAATATGCTCTCCAAAACATAGCTGTATTTTTAACACTCCTCTGATGAAAAACATAATTAACACCATCATCTGCAGCTCTGCCCCACAGCCAGTCACTCTCTGTCAGTTTATTCACTCCTAAACTGTGTTCTCTCTTTCTGTACACCAACTCCTCTCCGTGTCTTGTGCCTCCCTTGCCCCTTGCTCCCTGGGCTGCTGAATTATGCATATTTCGGTGAAGGAGCTGACAAGCAGAACCCCGGCTGCAAACAATCTCTATTCAGACAGTGTGCTGCCTCTAGGAAGAGTGTAAGAGTGACCTGCACGCCATTAGTCTACAACCCCCAGACTCAATCTAGTCCAAAAAAATATAAAAAATAATTCCCCACACTTTCTCTCAACGGTCAGCAGACGTGTCATTAGTGCTCCAGTAATGCTGAGTTCACAGTCTGTCACTGCTGTACATTTCCCAAAAGGTTGCATGAATTCAGACCTTGAGCACATTTCACGTCAGCATGTTTGCAGATGATCCATTGTTGTCTATAAATATTTTGTTACCATTTTCATACCATGATTTATTTACATTTATCAAAGTTTACCATATCACGATTTAAGGTGGCTTACCAATAAATGTGCGGACACATCTCCTCTCGCCATACACCTCCCACAGCTGTGGAGAGAAGGAGATTAAACTACAAGTGAGCCCCAACACTACATTAAAATAAACCAGCAGAAAAACAATCAAATGAAAATGAAATTGATTAATTCATAAGCTTGTGCAATGTTTTTATGGCATCGTACTATGATTGTTTACCTTAATCTTACAGTCCATGGAGCTGGAGAGCAGTAGATGACCAGAGCTGGGAAACAGTCGGATACCGCTGACACCCTGGAAAATATACAGAGAAAATGATATGTATCTGACCTTATTCTTCTTATTTAGCGTATGCTGTGAGAGAGTAAGTGAGGCACAATTTGGACATGGCCAGGCTACTGATATTAAATAATTGGAAACATCAGCTGAATTATAATGCAACCAGGGCAGATAGAGTGTGTGCAGGCCGTGCTGCCTCTGTAATAGTTGAATAGAAATTATGATGACTTTCAAGTTACCAAACTTCAAAAATGTCACAAAACTTTGGTGACACCATATGGGCCACCCTCCATCTATTATCTTGACATCAGCACTTCAATGTGCTTATTATCTTTTCAAACCTCTTTGTACTTCAAATTAGACTCTGAAGGCTGTAACTTCCTGCATAAAGCGGATAGAAGCCAATTTAAAACTTGAGTGATTTCTCTCTCCCTGAAGCATACTGGCAGATCTAAAGCTTGAATGACATCTTTCTTGGAATAACCCAGTGTTTGCCTTTATATTTGAATTATAAAGACGGTGTTTTGAATGAGAAAGAATAATCTTGGATACGTCTGGGACACGGTACTCGTATATGACCGTGTTATAATTCTATTCGAAAGTACCCAGGAGGTTTTTACTGAATGCCTCAGAAAGTATTACAAGGACTGCATAATGGAATTTTCTTGCCACGTATAAACAGACACATGTGACACTGCTCCCGTTTTGCATTTCAGAATTATTCTGAAACAACACTAGAATACTAGAACTTACTATAAGCAAAGCCTACACAGACAATACCTAAAGCTGCTAGATTGTTTTTAACTGATGAACAATTGATCCATGTCCATTCCCACTGACCTTGGTGTGTCCAGACCAGACATGAATCTGTTTCTTAGGCAAGTAACACTTGTCTGGAGCATCTGCAGAACGCAGGTTGATGCCCACATCCTGTGGGACGTGGAGGTAGGACCTGCCCTGGTAATCGTACATCTCTTTAACTGGGGGGAGAACAAAAATAAGCAAAATGTCATATAAAAAAGTCCTACAGCATTTGGATACATATTTTTAAATGGACTGGAGGGTAATTTGCCCATGGCATTTTTCTCCTATGTTTCTTTTGCAATTAAATCCCAAAAGCAGCAAGGACACCTGTGGTTCCAGAGACAAGAGTCTAAACACAGTGTCATAACTGGATGTAAATTAGATGTATAATTCCATGGCAACTGGGAAAATGTTATCTGCAGAGGAAGAATGTGTGATTCAATCAAACTCAATTTCAATTTTAAAGCATAAATAGACAAGAGGTTCTTTAAGAATGAAGGTTAAATCTCTAAAGACTCACTCCACTCCGCTCTCAATACAAAAAAATAAAATAAATCACTGTCATTCAAACGTTTCAATTAGAGAGGGCCACAGTACCATGGAGAATGGTCTTCTCCTCAGCAGGAGCCTCTTCCTCGTTCCTTCCCTTCTTCTGCCTCTTTGCTGTGATCTCATCCAGCTCTTTCTGCTCATCCTGTAGGATAAGATTAATCACAACCCCATAAATACCAAACAGATTTGTTCAGGGATAAAGTGCTGAAGAAGACAGACGGACCAAAATGAAGGCAGTTTTCTTGTGTGCATGCGGGGTAAAGGGGATTAGTTCTCCCTGAGAGCCGAGGGTTGTGTGGGTGGGTGGGGTCAGGCGGCCACTGCTAAACAGCATGTGTCCCACTATGTGTCTCATTTTATAAAGCTTTTAGGGGTGAATTATTTGCATCATGTTTTATTGTAAAAAGACATGAATACAAAGGCCTTATTTTGCTGATTTACATCAGCCAAAAAACCTCAAATACATCAACCATAGATTAAACTGATTTGTGATAGCCAGAGTATCTATCACATTGCCAAACATTCAATCTTCCTGTCTAAACTTTGGGGTGGCTGTGTTTTCTTGCCTTAACATTAAATAGGAAGTCAGTTAATTATGTGGAGAAGTGACAATCTAAAACACTCTATTTTTATAGTAAATGTTGAACATTACCTCTGATGGCTTGGCCACATCTTTCTCATCTGCATATTTCGCCCATGGTCCAAGGAAGCTGTCGATCTCCTCTGCCTCTCCACCTTTGACCTTTTTCCTTTTCTCTGACTTCTTAGGCCCGCTCTCAAACACAGTTAGCCCTGAAGGAAGAATCACATGGCCATATGATTTTGATTCTCCCTTAAACAATACTTCACACAACAGAAGATGTACTACATAAAGTCTGGCTTATACAGTCATATGCCAACAAACACACACACAAAAAAATACAGTGTGATAAATGATTACCTTTATTTTTCTCAGCCTCATCCACTGCACCAATGTAGCTACTAGTGCATACCTGGTGTGTGTCAACAGACGGATCTAAAGCATAACCTATAAGCAGAACAGAGAGAAAAAAAAAGGTCATTAAAATTCAAACAGGGTCAATACATTGCACACATCATTTAAACCCACCACAGAGGTCACAGACAAGCTTACCATAGGTGGCGAAGGTCCTCCTTTCCTGTTCAAACATGAAGTCGTTGAGGTGGGCAGGTTCTGCATAGCCAGATAACATGTTCCTGGGGGCGGCCATCTGCTGGCTTTTAAATGGGTTCATTGGCCCAAACTAAGAGGAAGCAATACAAAATCATTATATTAAATTAAACTTTTATGGACCCTCACAAGAAGCAACTCTTTTGGCATGGCCCTTCTGTTTAGTTTATATTTCATAAGCATGATATTAATAACATCAGAGTGTCTTTATTTAGGTAAAAGTCGTTACTATGGATTATTGTGATACCAGATTACTCATAATGGGAATTAGCGGCATTAGAGCAGCCGAGCCACATAAACCATGACACAGAAAGACATTAGGACACTTGAAGAGGTAGGTAAGAAACAAAAAAAACACTAATTTATAAACAAGAAACAACTAAAGAATGTGAGATCAATAATAACAAATGTTGTAATTCACGTAATTTAGTATGTAGTATTTAAATTAGAACTATATCACATATGTTTGAGCAAATACCTCAACAGTAAACAAATATGATCATTAGTATTGTGGGTAAGATGATCAGGCAGCTGGAGACATTTATAAGCTGTATATAAATATTACAACAAACAAAATGAATATTACTCATGATCTACTATCCTATGTATTAAACCCAGCTCTAGATAATACAAAACTTACCTCTGGTGCAAACATGGTTTCATATGTCGGGTTGTAAGTGACTTCTTTCAGTGACGGGTCCAGATGTGTGCCAGTTTCAACAGCCTCCTAAAATGAAGACAAACCAGCAAACGCGCTCATTTATTTACTGGAGATAAAACACCCAACAACTGCTGGCTGGTGTATCAAATGAGAGTATTAGAAAGGTAAAACACAACAACATAAAACTAGTTAGTTTACATCCTCCGGCTCGACACTCACTGTTTCCCGCTTGTTTAACAGTAATCGATTTTAAGTCGTGAGCTAACGATAGCTAGCCTGGTTAGCTTACCTTAACGGCGACCTCGGGAGCAGAATTGAGGAGAGCCAAAGACATCGTTTGTCCGGACTGCAGAGGTTTAAGGTGCGCTGTAGCGTCCGGGCTCACTGGGTCCACTTTCTCGACACTGGTATTGGATTCCGACTCATTTTCTGAATCAGAATCGCTACCGTACGAAACGAGGGAAGCTATGGCAGCGGACATCTTGGATGTTGTGAATTCGCCGGATGCAGGAGGGCGGGACTTCCGTTCTGTTGTGACGAAGTAAAAAAATAAAAGAAAAATAAAAGAAAAATAAAAGAAAAATAAAATAACATTTTTTTTTAAATCTTCATGATTTGCATCCGGAATATGACAATGAAAGACAATATATAATATCTACACTTTAATTTGATATGTTTAAAAAGACAACAATGCAGCAGTTAAACAACATTTGTAAAAACAACAACAACAAACAAAAAAAAAACTATTAATTGATCAAAAGCAAAAAATTAATTGGCAGATATTTTAATAATCGACTATTTAATCTTTTTTGAAACATCTTCTGCTTCCCGCTTTATCTTCTTTATCTACATTGAATATGACATTTTAAATAACAATTCATTTTCACTACTTTGTGACATTTTATTGACATAATAATTGAATAGGATCGAACAGGTACACTGGATAATAATTATACAGTGAAAACAGTCTTTATTGTTTATTGTTGCACCCATAAACACCACGTAGATTCCGTGGTAGTCAGTAATCGATGTATCTAATAGCAAATGTGTAGAATTAATCAGGAACGATAAACGAGCGCAGAGGGACACGAGGTAAACTAATTTAATTTATATAATATAATCAATAAAATAATATGAAATCATTGCACAAGAGATCTATCGATTAATCGTGCAGTGATATGATTGTTTACGTACAGTGAATAATCCCAATAGTCCTTCCCTGAAATCGATTGGACAGCAGTACACGATGACGGCGCGAGGTAATAGCCAATACTGCGAGCGCGCACGTTATCCGCGAGCCTCCCACGAGCGCAGCGGCAGCTTCCTCGCGCCCCAACAATAGAGTGGTACGTACCATTATCACAGATTCTAACGGGGACATTTTCTGGCGAATAAACGCGATTTCAAGCTCGTTACTTCGGGAAATAACGTCTTCGTCTCACGGGGGTAAAACCGACGGATATTTTTTTTTGTTGCGAAACCTGTTGTCAGCTTCACCGGACCGGGTTTAACGCCAATTCCTGCGATAACTACCCTGAGGTTCCCTTCGGAAAAAAAGGTGCCTGGATTCTTCTCCGCCGCCGCCTCTTCCAGCAGGAGTACATTTGATAACAAGAGAGAGACAGTACAATCATGGATCCGACCCGGGGATTTAAATTCTTGGACACCGTGGCATGCCCCGCTGCTCAGTGAGGATGGAAAGAAAATAAGAGGAATTTTAACAAACGTATCAGGTAATATTTTGAACGCTGTCTACTGAAGTCACATTTTTCAACTTTAAAATGAGACTTTAGTAACGTTGCATTAACCTTATTTTTCATCTCACCACAGCAGCAACTAAACTGCCTCAAAACCGAGTCACCATGTTGTAACATTAGTCATAAAACTGGTGCTGCTTCACTAACGGTCTTGGTAATTTAACACTCCCTGACCATCACTGACTAACCAACATTAACCCTAGTACGCAGGTGACAAAATGTGGCAAATGTTGACATCGTTAGGACTCTAAAGTGGTCGAAATACTTAAAAGTACCAAGAGTACCGCACAATAAATTGCTAAGCTCCACATCTGCATGAGCTCCCGCAGCAGCAGCAGCAGCAGCAGCAGCAGCGTCTTGACATATTCAGTCCTAGGAATATCATGTTGGTGAGAAACCGGAGAGCAAATATTTGCAGTGCCCCGCAGAAACCATCAAAACGTTACACAAACATGCCACATCTCATCTCGTCGTTCACTTTTGTTCTGTTCGTCGTTGGGGTCGCAGAGCTCCCGGGGAGTTGCCACTGTAGGATTTAGGCGAACCGCTGGCATAAGCACGACGTGATTTTAATTTTCCCACTAAGAATGCATTGACTTGACTCAGAGAGAGAGAGAGAGAGAGAGAGAGAGAGAGAGAGAGAGAGATAGGGGCTGGGGTCTATTCCAGCCAGCCTGGGTTTTGCAGTCATGGGGGATGGTAGCCCTTCAGCCCAGTGAAAATCATGCTTTGTGAAATTTGAAACCTTCTTTGTACTACTTCAAGTGCAGTAAGAAAAGTGGGCATGAGGAACCCAGTTCTTGACTGTTGTGATCAGCTTTTTTTTTTTTTGTTAATTTTTTTTTAAATCCTGTGACAGCTTGAAGATATTCGTTGCTTTGCAATGATGCCAGCTCCTGTGCTGTATGGTACAGCGGGCTTACATTAAACTCTCCGTATTTCTTGCAGCATGTCCATAAAAACCCCCAACCAAGGATAGAGTCAAAGGATGCTGCGGGAAACAGTTTCGTCTACAGTGAAGCATGCATCTTATTTCATGGTTAGCCCCCCTCTCAGATTAGAGTAGTAAAATAAGATCAGCCTGTAGTGGAAAGATCTACGGTTGGTGATGAATGAAACATCAGCTGCAGAGCCATTGATAAAAGCGTATGTGCGCTGCTCTGCCTGCAGCTTTTGACAGTGGATTGGTGGGGCCAGTTTTGTGCCTCCCCTGTACTAAAACTTACATTCAAACGTAAAGATAATACAAACAAGAGACACAAACCGGGGGCTAAGTGGGGTGTAGATGTAGTAGTGACTGCATATGAGGTGTATGAGCTGGAGGATTTAACTTATGTTTACTTTGTAATGAGGTTAAATAATTGCTTTCCTCAGGTCAGTTCAGATCAGATCTTTATTGTCTCACAAGAGGAAATTCTTTTAAGTGTAGACACCATGTCAGTAGCAACCGAATGAAAGGGCTCATTCTTAAGACTAAAAATAGCCACCCAGCTCTATACACTGATACCCTGATACAATGAAATGCATGGAGAAGATATTCCTTGTTTGATTAGATTGTCACATTAGAAAAAAAACATTAAAAACTTTTAGATACATGGACTCTATGCTAAATAGGTATTATGTAGTGTTCAGATAAGCCCAGAAGCATTTATGTAGAAAATGTATAGGTTACAGTATGTGAAAGCAACTTTGACACCTTCAACAAAATATTCTGTGGGGCCTTGCAGCTGTTATATTTATCAGTCTGCAACAGTAGCATCCAAACTATCACATGACTGAGTACAGGCTATAGGCGGAGTTTCACACCAGCTCAGAGGGAGTATATATGTACATAAAACATATACCATATTGGCTGAATTTAAAGGTATTTATCCCTAAAATGACATTTACAGAGCCAGTGAAGAAATTCACCCTTACTCAGCTCTGGGTGGATGTATGCGGAAATATGCCTGCTGTAGTCCCAAATCAGCACGATTGTTTTGTTTCAGGCAAGTTGTTTCTTAAGTAGGCTACCTTCTGGGCTTTTTTTCATGCTACGTGGTATTGTCGAGCTTGCAGGAAAATATTAAACACAGGTGAAAAAGTAGGAAAGTTGAAGGGTCTATCCATATAACCCGCTCTTTGATATGCGAGTCTATAATAGTGCTCAGTTTACCCGACAAATTGCCTTACCTACAGGTGTATCTCCAGAATAGAACAGAACATATTGCCATAGTTTTATCTGATGTCTGTGAACTCTTTGCTGCGAGGGATGACATTCCTGCACAGTTTGCAGTTCTCATGTTTTTCTCTGTGTTTCAGAGGTCCTTGTGATACAAGAGCTTTGGCATGCCTCCTGCGGAGGCTTTTGGACCTCTCTTATTTGTTGACATTGCTCTGATCCTCTGCCAGTCTCTGACTTTTTCATGCTAGCAAGAAGAATATCTCTCTTTCTGGATCTCTCTTTTGTCTTTCTCCACAGAAGTGGAGAGGGGTGATAGTAGGACACACAGAATGAACATAGGGCATAATGAAAGCGCGTATAGAGAGAGGAAGGAAAAGAGATGAAAGTAAAATGAGTGATGGCTGCCTGGCATGAGGAGGAGGTGGGGAATAAGGTGGGCCAGGGATTCTGGGAAAGGCAGAGAGAGAAAGAAAATGTATGTGTGTGTGTGTAATGTGCAACGCCCCTTTACGTGCCACAGACAGACCTCCTATCTCCGAGCTGTTAGGATGCTCCAGAGGCTCCGGCACACTGCAGCTATTGTTCTTCATCTTGGCCTGGCCCACAGCTCTATAATACTGCTTCTGTCCCTGGTCTGAACCGGCCTGACGGGGACACCAGGGCTCATTTAGCTTGTCTCACTGGTGCTCCTTGTGTCTTACTGCCACTGCCTCCACCACCTCCTTCCCAGCTTTGTCCATATAACTGTCCATCCTTGGTTGTGAGTTTTTGCTCTCTCAGACAGAGTTTACAGTGACTGTCTCTATGTATTTCTTTCCCCTTTTCTTTTTTAACCCACTTTTTCAAATTGAGATACTGTCCTCAGTTTCTTTTTTGCATGTTCCATTATTCCTCAACTTATACAACTCCAGGGATAAAAGTTGTCTGCCTAACCTTATTACAGCACTTATTCTGCAGCAAAGGTATAACAATATTTTTTCAAAACAAAAATATATGAAAGTTAAGTATATTGGGTAAAACCAAATCTAAGACTTTAGAAATTCCACTACTTTTTGAAGACGATTCATTTTTTCTGTGATCATCACAGAGCACCATTGCTCAAGATCGTTGCCTTGAAATCAGTATTTGTTGTACAGTATCATACAGAAGTGTGAAGTGTTGCATTATCTCTTTTACCTTTTCACTTCCCCTCACTCTCCTTGTAGTGCCCAGTCACCTTTTATCCACCTAATCTTTTTCCTCGTCTCACTTATAGTTGCCGTTCGGGCTCTTTCATCCTCTCTGTTTCATCCTCTCACTGTCACCCAGGGGAAGAAAGGGCGTTGACAGGGTTTCTAAGTGAGTTGACAGGATATCTCTGAAATAGCCCTGTCTGATCGTGTCTCTGCCACTGCCAACAGGGCAAAAAACACAAAAGCCCCAACTGGGCTTAGAGTCGCCCCTACCCAACTGTAAGAGCCTCATCTCCATATCTGCCCTCTTCTGTCATTTCTCTCTGTCTCAAGTTGAAAATACCCGTCGCAGCTATTTTCAGTCTTCTACCTCTTGTCACTTACTTAGTATTTTGCCTCCATATCAATACAGCCGGTCCTTGCTCACTGTGATGCAACACCTCTGCTGTCAACTAGTTGGACCACAGCTGCTGTGCTTGAACACATGCAAGAGTTCTGTCACTCACCATGTCAATTTAGGTTCTGACGAGTTTCATAAAGGATTTGTCTTGCTTTTATAATGTTCATCCGAGCTGTATTTTTATGTGCCATTTGTAGCTTGGCAAATAGGAAGGGTATGCTAAATGCTTTCCAGCTTTAAAAATAAATGTATTTGCTTAGGCTGAGAACTTCAGTGTCTTTACAGTCTAAATGGGGTTTAGAGCTGATAACACACTGCCAAAAGAGAAAAAAGAAGCAATATTGGCTTAAAATACACACTACTCTCTCCTCATGTGTTATGGCTGTTTGCTGCAAACTGAATAAAAAGAAAACCCTCATGACTCTTCAGTCAGTAATAGGCAGGTATTTGGGAAATAGAGCACCATGGTGTCCTGTGACTGACCTAGCTTATTCTCTCTGCTGAAAGCCAAAATGAGCTACACAATGGGATAAACTATGGACTGCTGAGACCACTCCCCTGGTGTCATGTTTATGTTTGGATGGTAAACGTAGTCTGATACCTTTCTCAGCACAATGTAGCCTTAGTCTGCTCCAGGATTAAACTGGATACAGGGTTCTCCACAGTAGCTCTTGGCCCATGCACTGACAGTGTGTGTGTGTGTGTGTGTGTGTGTGTGTGTGTGTGTGTGTGTGTGTGTGTGTGTGTGTGTGTGTCACTGTGTATTTGTGTAAACACAATGTTCACGTTGGGTTCTTCCTCTGAGTGTTTATATCAGCAGAGCAATAACATTGCAATGTACCTGCCCTTTCAGGTCACCGTGTTGTTCTGTCTGTGCATAATCTAGCTCTAAATGCTACCAATTGACTTCAGAATGATCTCTACAGCTGCACTCAGAGCATGCATATATTTGACTGGATTTGATTATGCAAAGTTTAGCGAAACTCCACCATGTCGGGCACCACAACATACAGTTGCTCCTTTTTCCTGTCACTCCCTCTCTTGGAACATCTATGCGTTCTTTTCCTCTGCCTTGATTTCGGTCTTCCTCTGTTCAGTCCTCTCTTTCACTGATGGGTTCTTATTGAGCTGGAACGGCCGATGCCCCGGTCGTCGTGGTGATGTGTGATGATTGATGGAGGCTAGAGAAATGGGAGGCGAGGCACGTTTATCCCATCCACAGCTTGCATCCCTCGTGTCAGGACTCAGACGTCCGTATTCAATTACAGACACGCTGCATTTTCATTAGGGTTTTCATAAGAACTCATTTTTCTTCTCAGTTCCTCTCCTTGCAGTAGGTGGGAGTACAAGGAATAGTAGGGAAGAGCTAGAGAGGCAAAGACAGTGAAGGATTAGAGACGAGAATGGAGTAGAAAATTAAAGATGGGCCTTAATGTGTTTCATAATATTTTTTTTATAATAATCTAACCCAAGACTGTTGTTCAACACCCTCATTCCTTACTCCTCCTTTGTCTTCTTTGTCGTCTTTCTCATTCACTGTAATGTAATGTAAATATAAAAAAATTCAATTTTCAAAGAGGAAAATGGCAAGGGTGCGGCTTACAAAGGGATGCTGAAGGAAACAGAAGCAAGTGAAAAGAGAAGGAGAGCAAGAGGGGAAGTAGCCTCTTAGCGTCCTAGTGTGTTTGTCCACAGTTTCACAGCAGGGGTGCCTGTGCACACAGACAACTGCTGCCTTTTAGGAGCCAATATTTGGCCGTTCATTTGCAGCTCACAGCAAGGATCCAGCTCCGCTTTGGATTTGCATGAGGCCCGAGCACAAGGCTCGTCTGATTTGTGCTGGATAAAAGCCCAGCAGCGGCCGTGAGTGTACGCTTCTCTTCCATTTCAGATGGGAAGATCGGAAGTGGAGGGAAGCTGGCCTTCCTTTTCTCTTTGATGGTTAGCAGGAAATGCCAGATTCACTTAAATCCTCAGCAAGAAAACCTACTCTCAAACAATCTTACTTAGCAATAACTTTGTTGGTGTTATTGACGCTTATGATACAGCAGTGCTGGCGGTTCATCAGGACAAATCCTTGCTACAGAGCAGAAGTCAGATAGAGGTTATGAAATTCTTAGTAGTGAACAATGCATCTGCTAAAGATAGACCGTCAGCAGAGGGAGGTTGTGGTTCAGTGGACTATATACTCCAGTCTTCCTCCTCCATTCAATGTTTTGCCAGAAGAACTGCAAAGATATGGGGGTGGTAATTGTTTATGCTTATCTACTCTCAGGCCTGTCCAAACTAGGCTACAATTTCAAACTATATGATATAGTGATATGATGATGAAATCAAAGGCAATTTCTCACATCAAGCTATAAGAGATAGTCTGAGGCACAGCAGTCCCTTACATAACTGCCTTTCATTTATAGACACATGCCCACAGCTTGAGTGTGTGTCAAAGCTGCTATTATGTAAGAACCGGAAAACACTTGGTGTCGAAATCTTAAAATTTGCACTCATGTACGTTGAAACTGAGAGTCTATAGCCTATAGGTAACAGAAAACCATCATCTTTCTTAACTGTGACACATTGTCTCTTTGTCCTTGATCTGGGCAGTGGTGCACCCTGTGTGCGTGCTCGTGTGTATGCATGAGATCACGTTTGTATCCCTTCGCATCTTTTTCCACGTTAGTGCTGTTGACTGTCTAGCCAGTCACTGAGATTTAACTGGCAGCCCTCATCCTCTTGACATACCCAGTATTGTTTTTATGAAACACAACTGTCCCAGCACAGAGTTAGCGTGAGCTGCAGAACGCCTAAATTCACTAAGGACTAACACCACTCAGAACTCAGTGCTGTGGCAGACAGCATGTAATGCTGACAATGATTTGAGTAGGTACTTGTAGCTGAAACCTGTAATATTTGTTTGTGTCATTACTGAATCCATTTGTATGGTAGATTGTGGTGAAGCACTAAAATTTGACACTCTACTACTGAGATATGTTGATTGGGATTGTCTGGTTGCATCTGGCTAGATGACAGTGTTATTGATGTCTAACTATATCACTTCAGTACATTATGTAATTGCATTCACATTGACTTGGTCTTTCCATTTTCATTTTACACCAGCAGATCATGAAACCATTATGCCACCAGAAGCTCTGACATATTTGCTTTGAACTATAGACTCTATAATTAAAAATGGATGTAGTCTCTGTGACGTCGCCCATAGGTTTCTGAAGTGCCATTGTGGGGTCGACCCTGGGCTCCTGGCTAAGCTAAAAATGAGCAAAGAGCTGGAGTGTGGGTGCAGCTGAGGCGGACTGAATGGAGCCAGCCACCTGTTGATGGCACCCGCCTGTCACTCAAAGCAGTCATTCCCTTAATTATGCATAACTTTAAGCCTTAATATAATTTAAACAGGTGAGCTTTATTAAAACTCACCCCTCATTGTCATGACCAGGGAATTGAGAGACCGAAACTGTTTTTTGTACCAGGCTGTTGTGTGTGTTGGACATTTTTAAATGGGGATTATGGAGACTGACTCACTACTGTAGTCAGTCTCAAGTGGCTGTTCGAGGAACTGCAGTTTTGGTTACTTCTGTGTTGGCTTCATTTGCCAGCCACGGAGGTTGCCGTGTGTTTTAAGCATATATAAATTTCAATTTAAGGCTGAATTGTGAATCTACTAGGTGTTGTTATACTTGCATGCAGTGGCTCTGTAGGTGTGTAGCTAGTAGTGTAGACCTTGTCTACTATGAACTATGTATGCTCTGCTTTTCTTTTCTATGTAGCTCCTGTCCTTGATCCTTTGATTGACAGTGCTCAATCAACCACACTAACTTTTACGTGTTATCTGCTCAGGCCTTCCATCAGTGCATGAGGAGAGAGGTGCACTTCACTCTCTACATGCAGGGTGCACCTCAGATGACACGATGACAGGTGTGCAGACTGGTGCACCTGTTTGATAAATAACACAGACATCTCTCAGGGCAGAATCTGAAATAGAAATCTGAAACAAGGAGGAAAAAGTCTCAGTAAATCTGTCCCTGACTGCCTATGTGCTACAGATGTGCTTTGTCCACCCTGAAGGGTAGTAAATAAAAAGAGACTTTATATTGTGTGATACAGCTTTTATAGCAGCCAGAATTCATACACCAAACATTTGAAAGTTTCCTGCCTTCTTATTGATCTATTGATATGACAGGTATATATTTAAATTCAATAACACCATCTAGAAAACCGCCTTTGCTGGTGACTAATTATTATTTCGAGGCAGTCCCAGAAGTGTGTGTGTGTACAAAACACACAAACATCTATACACACATACCACGGTGAGCTGTGAAAGAAGTGCAGCATGAATCCTGTGAACAGCAGCAGATGGACTGCAGTATTAACGAGGCTGTCGTTTGGCAGGTGATGTTATTCGAGGCTTGTTTGGATCCCTCGGCAAACTAAGATGCCGCCGGGGGCTGACGGGGCTGGGGTGTCTCTGATCTTTAAATTATGTGAACGATTTCGATTAACCCCAACACTCTCCCTTTGTGAACTGCAGACTATGACTTAAGATATATGAAGCACGATGTCATTAAGGGTAACACACTAAACTACCCTATCATGCAAATGTGTGTGTATGTGTGTCTTTATCAGACCTAGCTGGCTAAATGCCAAGATGAGCATTTGGAGTTAAATGAGCTTGGCGTGAGCTGCCTGGAGGAAAACCGTCCTCCTCCAGATGAACAGCAAATTAGCGGCTCACATGGGTCCATCCTGCGGTGTAGGATAAGGTCAAAGGTCATTTCACCATTGTGTGTGTGGTCATATAAATGTTACTGGCGACTTGAGGCAAGAGCGTGGCTTGCGTAGCTAAGCCTCAAGAGGACAGATAGGTGCTGACAGACAGGCCTGGCCCCACTGCTGAGACTGCTGCTGCAGAGCCTCTTCTTTTTCCATCTGTCTCGCTGTCCATTACTCTTTTACTAGCTCCCTGTGTGTTTATTCTCTCTGTCTCTGTTTTCCTCTGTATCGCTCCGTTATTATGTGTCTATATACCATATTCTCCTTCTTCCTTTGTCCTACTTTACATAAGCCAGAGCTGCATAGTCAGTGCTGACTGCTCCCAATGAGGCTAATGACGACTGCCAGTTCTGCGGTCAACATTATGTCTTAGATAGTAGTGGGGCTAGACAAGATTTTTTAATGCAGATCTACGCTGAGTTCAAACAAAGGTAACATTACTGTGGAATAAAGGAAGCAGAAGGAATGGGGTAGTTGTTCGCCAGGGCAGATGTTGCCTAGAGCTTTAAATTAAATTTTCCAAATGCAGATCATGAAAAGTCAGAAAATCTTTGCAGTTTCATTACTTTGCCTCTTCATTTAATCCAGGTTGTCTAATAGCCACATTGTTGGATAGACTGAAGATTTGTTGACATATTTCAATAAATTACCATCAGTGCTCTTATTGTAGAAGAGTAACTGACCTTATCACTGCCATCAACATTTACACACTTACTTTTTGGGCTTCAGATGTATCATAATGCTGCTTTGTTTATCAAGTTTTGCCTCAATGTTCAAGCAAGGTTGATGCTCTTGCGGGAGTCTAGGTCTAAGGTCTAGTGACATGTAGGAGGATTTAGTGCTAGTCTCCAACATGCTTGGAAGGCTGAGCTGTATTTAAATGGTTGCAATCTGCAACCTCATCGCTAGATGCCACTAAGTCCTACACGCTGGTTCTTTAAGTCATATACCACATAACTGCATCGTCCCCAGTTCAACTCCACAAGTGTTTAGTGAAGAGGCGTTTTGCACGTTTTTTTTTGTCCTTGATTGGTGTCAAAAATTACTCTTAAAGAAGTTTTAGTGAAGAGTAGTTAGAGATTTGAGTTCTGAATCATGAATAGTGTAACAACTCAGTTAATTAGAGGCAAAGTATCTGAATCGGACACGTATCTGGAGCTACTTCAGTAGCTTGTGTGGTGAAGGGCTCTCCTGTGCGGGGAACAGGAAGAGGTGGACTGTGAGCAAGCCGAGTAGGTGTTTATCTAATTGCAGCAAGACCGAGAAAGCTCTTGGATGGCGAGCGATGCAACAGTGACTGTGACTGACAAGGGCATGATGAGTCAGATATCCTCATACACACACACACACACAGGGGCGCAGTGATGAGGGGGACGACAGGCAAGCCAAAGTCTGACTGACCAGGATAGATAAAAAGGAATCGTGTGGGAGCAGTGATAACAACTACTGCGGATTCTGGCTCTCTCCTATGCTCACACTCATGCACACACCAGCATCACTTAATACTTAAGAGAAGGCTCTGGGCTTGAAATATGCCCACTGATAAGAGAGGGAAAAAAAGAGGCAAACAAGGGGAGAGAATAGGGCGAGCGAGAGGCTTTGTACCTGCAGGAAGAATTGGATTTGCTTCCCTTTCAGGATGTGTCAATTGGAGACCTGCAGAGAGCCTTACAATGGCTGGTGACAAGAGGGAGAAAAGGGAGTGAGAGGGGCTTTTTTTCTCCATCTTCTGTCCCATTTTCACCCATATCACCTTCACCAGAGATAAGACACTGCATTGGGCTGGATCTAATGATCAGACCTTTGTAGACTGATGTGGATGGAGGAACGTGTCTCCTGTCTTGATTTTGATCCTCTCGATTCGCATATACAGTACTCTCAATCTAAATATAGCGTATAGAATCAGATAGATGCAGACAACCTCAGTCCCAAAAATCTCATTCCAGTCCTTAGAAAAACTGCCTGGCAGGCACTGTGACTTTCAGTGTCTTTATCATTGTTCAATATAATGGCAGAGTAAGTGGATAGCGGAGGCCTTAATTGAGTCAATCTTCTATAGTGCTGTTAATACAAGACTGTTAGACCACATTTTGTCTTCTTTAGCCCTCTTCACACCGAAGAGATTCATTCTTTCCTCCCACCCTGGCTCTTCTTCCATTTGTATGCAGAAAATGTTCACCCACCATTTTGCCTGGTCGTGGCATTTTTAAGCATAGCTGTCAGGAATATGTGTGGGTGGAGAGTGGAGGGTTTGTGTGTGTGTGTGGGGGGGGGGGGGATGAGACACAGGTCACATGATGCCTGCAGCTGACCTTTTGACCCCTTATGAGCATGATGTTTCTATAGATGGAAAGAAGGCCCTAAGGACAGTGACCAACCGCTGCCTACTTGCCTGCCACTGTGGCACCACCTATCGCTCTCAGCATGTGTGCCAAAGTGTGTGTGTGTGTGTGTGTGTGATATGTGTAGAGTTGGTTCCAAAATGTCTAAAATATCCAGTATTTGGCAAAAAAGACAGCAATGTTTGTAGTTTGAAAGGTTTTACCCAAAATCTTAATAGAAATGCTATCCATGGAATTAATCATTTTAGGACATCTTTCATTAAATGATAGTGATATAGTTGTTATTTCCTTTTTAAATGGTTATGCTGTATATCAGCAGATATTGACATATCACATAGATATTCTTGTATTGGTGTATATGGCAGCCAATACAATAAATTGTACAGAAATGCCAATTATGTATTTGAATTGATTTAGAAAATGTCGAAGAAGTTTTTTAAATGTATTTTTCAACAGTAAAAAGTATATTATATGTCACAATACTACCAAACTTAAAGGATCCTTTGAAAAACGTTTATGTTCATGTTGAAAAAAATATTAAAAAAGAAATATCGACCAATTTAACATTATTTTTATATTTATCATGAGCATAATTGGCATAAAAATCTGTGATGGGCTACAATGGGCAGTATATTCAAATACAACTTATACCGTGCTTGCTCTCATTAGAAAAAGTTATCTCTAGCTGAGTGTAGCTGAATCATTTAAGACTTGATCAAACGGGAACTTGGTGTCGTCCCAGTGGTCAGTCCCGCGGTTCTGTACCCACTGGCACTGCCTCAGGCCTCCTCACAGCAAGGGCATCTTTACTAACCATCACCACCCTGGTCTTCCAGCACTTTATTCCCAGAACCATCTCTCATGCACTGACACAGACTGTGTCATTGCACACAAACTCAAGAGACAGCCTTTGAGAGGTTTGCACAGCTGCCCTGGGCACTGTCTGATCGGTCCAATTTATCCCACAAAATTCTCCCAGCTTTCCCTCTTGTCTCTCGTCCTCACTTGTCTACCTTTCAGCCACTGCCAAATTCCACTCTGCTCACTGAATGGTTGTGAATGGGTTGTTTAATCTGCTGTTGGGGTGTAATTGCCCCTGCTCTATTGGCATTGTTTTTGTGGAACGTGGTGGCTTTCATGGTGCAGCCATCATGCCTAGATTTTGACATAAGCATAGATTTTGGTTTTGATAGTTTCAGCATGTAAAAATGTGGAAAGTTTCAAAATAATTTTCCTTGTAGGAAAAAATCCCTACTCTTGCAATGTGTTGTAGCAAAAAAGTGATGTTGTGTTGTTTTTAAATCGTTCCGTTGGTAAGTTTCATGGTTGACAAATAAATTAAGCATTTTAACATTTCCACAGACTGGATCCTGAAATTTGACATTTATCATCTCTTAAGGCAATGATTGTTTTAATGTTAAAGAAATTAAATATAAGTCCTAATGTATTAAGTTTGGAATTAATAACACATGACAATGTACAGTGGAAAGAAAAGGTAATAAGTACCAGTCTGTTACTATTAAAAGTGTCCAGGATATGGTCATCACCTTTTAAAGTGAAAGATTTAACAGTTTTGTGTTTTTTTTGCCTGTGTTTACACATTTTCTCTTTTGTCTAAGACGCAGTGGTGCATGAGAGACTGAAATACACTTTGCCTCGGAGCTATATCACCAGACTTTAAAACCACTCTGCTTTTATTCTCTGACCATGACGTATTTTTAGATGTAGATCAAAGGAAACTGATAGAAGAACAATTCATCCAGTGTGCTGAATTTGCGCCTTCTCACCAGAACTCTGTAGATTGATAAAAGGGTGATGAAATGATGAAAATAAAAAAGGTGAGTGCTTGAAGGGCACTTCAAATGTGGAAAAGCAGGGTGCCATATCCTGTGATTCATGTGTCTTTACAGTCAAAGTGTAATTGCTTTTGACATGCCCCCCTCTGGGATATTTACAGCAGTCTGACGGATGTGAAACAGTACATCTTATTACCTTGTACAGTATTGAATCACAATACCCACTGTGTTGCAATATATTGAAAAATTGCAGTATCAATGAAGAATTAGCTCCCTCTCACCCACAGAAAGCCTCTCTCATTCGTTATCCAGCCTCTCCTGCCTATCCGCGCTGAAACACAGAGCCCCTGGTGTGGACTCCGGCATTGATTTCAGTGAGAGAAGATGGTCTCTCTCTCTCTCTCCCATTTCCCCTGATTCCACCCACGCTGCTTTTTTGTCTTTTTTTAACGTGCCTCAAGCTGTCGCTCTCTCTCTTTCCCTTTGTCTCTTTCTCTCTCTGGTGTACTTTTTCCCACAAAGCTCTGGACAACTTCCATCTCTGCACAGGAGCTTGCAAACTTTTTTTTTAACATGCATCAGAACCATGAGGTCTATATTCTTGAGACTTATAACGCTTCATTTTCATTCAGAGAGATACACACACACACACACACACACACACACACACACACACACACACACACACACACACACACACACAACACACAGTCACCTGTGGTATTATGAAGCTGGAGAGACTGGGCCCAGCTTGTGTGACAAAGCACAATTGTGTGTTCTTGTCCAATTTCTTTTGACTACCAGATGAGGGGACGCAATGAATAGAATGGTGCAAGTTTCATTTGGTGGGAATGTCCACTTTGTTTAAGTGTGTTACCCTCCTAGCAAGCTTGTTGGCTGCTTTGAATAGCACTCTGCCTTGGGCTTGTGAGTATGCATTATGTGCTTGTTTTTTGGGGGGGAATTTTCTTTTCTGGTAGTGTTTTCTGTTGTTCGAGCTGACAGGGGTTGCTGCAGTGGTTAATTTGTGTGCATCTCCTTCACATCTAGCATGGGAGTTCGTATAATGAAATTTCCCTCACAGGCCAAACAAGCGCAGCTGCACAGTGCGCACATGCAGACATTTATTATTGAGCAGCAGGCTTTCATTATTCATACCAGTGGGTTTCCGTGCAGTCAGCAAATAAACTTCTTTGAGTCTGTTTGTTCATCAGACACTCTACTCATTGATGTTGGCACACAGACGTCTATGAATATTTAGTTGTGCACGTCTACAGTGGGATAAAGCATGTTTGCTAAATGAATGTCTCAAGCAATCTAAGCTCGTGGTAACAAAACACAATGTGGGCTGTGTCCAACTACTCACTCTGTATAAGGTTCATCATTGATCATGCTCTGAATGTAAAGTATAGTGGACAGACAGCCACTGTTGAGTCACAGTGATTTCTTTATATACACACAGAACATATTTGGTGAATGGAAAGCTTTGATTCTTTGCCATCTTCTTCAAAGAGCGGCAGGAAGGAAAACAGACAACAAGAATTTCTATCTTATTTCTCTTTTGCCACATTCTTAATTTTGAATGAAATATAGATAATAGAGAGAGAGAAAATAAACCAGCCAGGGACTGTGATTTAGCATTTTCAGCTGTCTTCAGCTGATACTTGTTTTCTTGTTGTCTGAGGCAACTCCTGAAACTTGTTTACAGCCAGCCAGCCAATGGACCCGTGCCATCTGAGTACCTGAGTACCATCCGAGTGCCAGCATGCCAGGTTGCTCACTTTGATCAGTGCTGGCTGTGTCAAGAGGAGAGGCAGGGCACAGCGCTAAATGACTGCATTGCTTCACACCCCTGCTTACTGTCTATCATGTACATGAAAAATGGCCATGGACAGACTCAAGGGCTCAAACTACAGAGCTCAGGTGCCGAAAAAAACAAAATAGAAAGTCTTCCGTGTGAAAAAAGGTTAGCAGACTTCACAGAACACCTTTTTGTTTATGTGCAAGTTAGACACATTGTCAGAAAGAATATCATGAGAAATACAGTGCAGTCAAAAATTCAGAGTTATTGAGGCGAGGAAATAAGTTTATTATGTACCCGTATCCCTTGCCACAAGCACTCTGTAAAGTTTCCCACTACCAGCAAACCTAGTTAGCATAGCTGTCTGAGCCCAACCTGACAGCAGTAGTGCTGCAGGTGTATTTTCAGCACCAGCAAGAGGTCTGTATGTGTGTGTATGTGTGTGTGTGTGTTTGTGTGTTTATAGCACCTCACTGGTGAGGGCCTGCAAGGTGTCATCTCACCGCTGAAGGGGCGCCGGCTGGTACAGAATTTTAATTGGCAGGAAGACACACATGCCATGATATGCTCTGCCAACGTGATGTGCTGTGACGGGTGAGGAGGGGGAATGGGGGAACTGGGATGTTGTAGTCTCAAATGGAGGGGTTGATGTGTATGTGTGTGTGAGATGTTATTTTAGTAATATTGCCCTGCTATTTGCATAGATCTTTATTAAGAACATCTTCCAACCTCATGGGTTGCTGTCTGAGAATTGCAACATGTTCAGTGTGTTTGTGCATGTTATTTCATTCTGCACATCTGCACCAGGGACCTCTCTCTGTACAGAGGCACCAGCTCTCCTCTACTGTCAGATGTGACAGTCTGTTCCCACCAACTGCAGCAAAGACTGGGGTATGCTCAAAATGAACTAGTAAAAGTGCTTATAGCTGTTCAGAATGGCCACTCTTAAAGGTGGGGCAGAAAGCCTGCCATCATAAAAAAAGGCAAGATCTGATCAAATTAATGTGGACAATCTTTCCTTGAAGGAATTCATGTATGTTGCACTCCTTTGCACGTACAAAAAGTGACCAAAGAAATGAGAGATAGATTCCTATAACACTTACTTTCTTACTATTGCAAAACCTGGCTGATTTACACAAAGTGGACATGCTTGTCGGGTTGTTGGCTTGAAAAGCTGCCATTGACAGCCACCCAATTCCAACGTCAAAAAGGGAGGTGGTGATTTTAGATGCTGTTGGAGCATCAGAGCAGCACCTTGCCTAAAGCATTCTGACCCTTTCTACGCTCTGCACAGCTCAGGCGTAGTGGAAGTGCCTGAGTGAGGTGGGAGATCTGATAAAGCTTGATCGATATTGAGTTTATCATTAGACCTTCTTCCTTTCCAGTTATCAGGGAGTCCAAAACATCTGTCTTTTCTAACTTCCTTGTGACATCTGATATAAGTTGTAGCCACAGGAAGACTGCAAAGTCAGCATTTTATTGTTGTAAAATAAGTGATGAAAGGTGTCTGGCCATTTGAGCTGTTTTTTAAGGGAATAAAGAAAAAAATGTGCCTTATGTGCTAATGAGAGAGAAAATAAAAGAACAAATAGCATTTAAAAATTCATAGCTGCCTCATTAGAATAACAAAAATGATGAGCCAGATAATTTTTCCTGTTGAGCCTCCGCAGTCACAAAGAAAAAGTCTTCTTAACCAGCTGAGGGACACAATGGTCTCCTTGATAAGTTTTGAGTTTGACAGTGTACTTTTTTTTTCTTCCCTCCTTTGTTTTTTTTGGAAAATGAGCTGCGGTAGCTGTCCTGCACTGCATATCTGGATTACTGATTTAAACCAGCTGCTGGTAAGCTTTGCCAGTGTGATCTCTGCTCCCTCTGCCATTGGCTGCTGTGGCTCTGCCAGTTTCCCTGATTAGATGTCTGTGATTTTATGTCCGCAGCTGTTTATAATGTAGGAAGAACCCAACTCCACAGTTGTAGTGCACGAGTTCCCAGAAACACTGGAAAAAGGACAAAATGTTCAGGCCAATTTGACATAGAGAAAGCAGCCATCTTTGAGTTGGCTTTGAGGAGGGGTTTTAGGGAGAGAGCAGCACATTATTGTGAATTAATTAGTTTTAAGGCTTAATTTTAAGACCCTGAGTAACTTCCCTTGAAGGATTGTATTACTAAGGGCATGTTCTTGATGCACACATTGGTCTTTTGCAACACTTGTAATTGTTGCTCCTGCAGGTGCTTTTATTGTGTAGTTTGTGACAGCACTCAGAGGTTTCTGCAGATCTGTAAAAGACTGAAAAAACACTTTCCTCCAAGAAAGGTATTTAAAAGTATTTTGTTCCTCTCTTGCCTTCTGCAGGCAGTAATGTCAGATTGTGGGCTATTATGAAAGAAGATTATGCACCCAGAGAGCTGTTACATCCTTTTTTTGGAGGTGTGGTCACCACCGCCGACGGTGTACCATCTCATAAGGGGCAAGTGTCGATTTTAGCATAAAAGTAGATGAACTCAAATTACCTGTCCATCCATTTTCTGACATTTATCCTGGTTGAGGTCACATTAATTGAATTAGTTTAATCATTAGGATGGTAGGATAGTGAAACTGGTATTAATTGGCTTTCTATGTGGTATTAAAAAGGCCTAAAAAATACTTAAATTTAACTTTGGGAACCCTACAGAAGCCCTGCACTCAGTATGTGAGCCCTGGTTTAGAACCAGACTCATAATCTGTGCTTCGTGTTGGATTCTGTTTCATGGTGATTCAGAGAGAAAATCAGCTTGACTAACTGTTCAGACCATGAATTTTACATCACTTGATGATGAGATCTCTCTTGTTTCAAAAGGCTGGGGCGCTTTCATTTCAATTCCTACCAGCTCCCTTGCTAGTTTACTGCTAGCTGGTTTCTCTCGTCCCCCTCTCTTCTTGTGATTCTCCCGTTCACAGGACCAGCGAATGTGATGGCGAACACGCTCACAAAATTGCATCTCTGCTGGATATTAGTTGTTTTTTGATATGTACTGTAGTTCCTATTCATGTCTGATAGGGCTGTCTGCTTCTCATTTGTTTATGCTTTCTCTGTAAAATTAATCACCCCTTCTTTCCTTAATTTGCAAAGAAATCGCTCCAAGAAACACTGGTTGCTTTTGTATGACTCTGTGTGTGCTTGTGTGTGTATCAAATTGAAACTGATGGTGTATCAAGGATCTGGTGGCTCTACCAAGCCCTCCAAATGAAAGGCCCTTGACCTGCTCCATATTGAGGCGTCCTCAGCTACATTGTGTAGCAGTGTGAGTGAGTAAATGCTCCATTAAGATTCCTTAGAGCCTCTAGTTGGACATATTGTCCCGTGTGCAATGACCCGCACCAGTGGAGGCCCCCATGCTCTCCACTGGCACGTGTCGTCCCTCATCCTGCTTTGTGCTCGTACACAATAGGTGAGCAATCCCTGATCTCCCTCTTATTCTCTCTCTCTTATTACATTCATTTATCAATTGCTATCACTGTTTTGACACATCACCCAGATCTTAGCGCGTGCATTCCTCCCTTCACCCGTTCTGCTCTCCTTTTGTCCACTGTCTTTGGCTTTGCCTCTCGTGGGATATTATAAAGTGACCAATGACATCCCACTGCAGCCGTTGCCATGGTGATAGGTGACAGCGGGAAGCACCACCCAAGATGTATGGACCATAAAAGTAGGAGGACAGTGGAAAGGGGTGTACAGAGAGAAATAAATCTGGTTAGCCTATAGACTAAAAGAAACATAAAAGAAGGAAAAGGAAGGAAAACTGCAGGTATGTGAAATATTTATTTGTGCAGTGATCATCCTTGATTATTTGATAATTGCAGTGGCCCCTGTCTATTAAACTGGCAAGGCACAGTCAGTGAACGAGGAAAGGGAAACTAAGGGCACAAGGAAGGAAATGTATTGGCAAACCTCAGTTCTCTCACCAAGATCTTTCAGCTGTCTTGTTCATTAAATCAGGATCAAATTGAAAAGGGGAAAGTTTAATTTTCTCAGTGTCCGTTCTGTCATCTACATCCATTCTTTCATGGAGCCACTATTGTGCTGAATAGACAGAAATCTGAAGAGTAATCACTAGGCACCCATCAGTGTCTCGTACGCCTTTACCCCTTTGTGGAATATCAGCTGGATACCATTGAGGTCACTGACCAGAATGACCTTTAACTAGAACTGCTTGTTATTCTGGCAAGAATAATTATAAAATAGCCAAACTATAAGAGTTTCTACCCAGCCAGCAGTATATTGAACTTTACTGTGGTCTTTAAAAGTGAGCACAGTGGACATGGAAGTTTGGTCGTTTTTGCTCCCCAGACCTGGTGTGTTAGACAGGTCAGAGAAAGTACATAACAATACAGCAGAAAATTTGGTATGTGGGGAAAGTATTTGGTGAATATTTGGTAAAATTTTACACTTTTACTACATTTACATTGCTACAAACCCTTTACACACATTGTTTGAAACATTGTGTATCAAGTGTGATGCACTCAACTTTATCTGGGTTGTTCTGAAAAGCCTCTTTTCCAGTAACACTCACCAGATAATTCACACAGCTTGACTACTAGCTCTAAATAGAATATTTGTTCACCTCATATCAACATCTCAGTCAGCTGTCTTCCTAACTAGTAACCTATAAGTAATTAATTTCTCTGCAGTTTTAGGAAATATGATTCAAAAACATAACATCTTTATAATTTACTTCTTGTCACAGTACGCCCGCTACACCATCTATTCTGCTGGAAATCCTCTCTTCAATTCGTCTCCTAAATCTCTCTCACTTTAAAGTTAAATATCGCACCAGAACTCATGCTGAATAACTTCAACAAGGCACATGTTGTCACTTTTAATAATATTTTTCTCCAACATAATCAGACAACTATTATTATGGATCTTCCACATGGGATAAATAAGCCTTGACATTAACTATTCATGATGAACATCCTGTATTTACTCAGTGGTAAAGCACTCTTTGTGGAGTAAATCTTTTCTTTACTGATTTCCCATTAACTACTTTTGTGTTGCTTGTTAAGCCCCTTTGCCCATGTTGTCCCTGCATGGCCGACAACATCCCTGCATTGTGATTCCACATGGTTTTGTAAATTTTAATAGGTTTGACTTTGGTGTCCTCCAGTTTCTTGCCCTGCATTTCATTTTCTTTTTCTCTCTCTGTCAAAACCAAGATGATGTGTAAGAGATTTCTCATGGGAACCCATGAGATATATATACTATGCTCATGGGTGCAGTGCTGTCATATGTCATCATGTCATAGTATGGTATGGAAACCTCAGTGGACAAATGCAGCATGTACGTGTGTGCACTTACAGTAGCGAGTGCTTGTGTGTGCCTCTGTGCAGAGAAAATCTTTCCTCCTGTGGACAGCAGTCTTGAGTTAACTTATGTCCAATCAGCAAGGCAGCAAACGTATGCTGCAGTCATAAATCACACACACAAACGCGTATGTGCTGTGCCGAGGCCGTATGAGGAATGTTTTGAAAGGCAAGGCAAGTTAACCGTGCTTTCTCACTAATGATGTGTCAACAAATATCAAGAGAATGTAATTGAGCCTATGATACTGCAATGGAAAAGCGATATCATCCTAAATGAATGTTTTTCTGATACATAATGCAAAGAAACAATCTTGCTTGCACGCACTAGATCCACAGCAGGGACCAAAACAGTGATGGAAAACTAGAATTACCCCATAACACAGTTGAGGACACAACTCTTCTTGCTTCCTTTTGTTGCCGTTTATAAACAAACAAGAACTTGGCTAGATAACAGAGAAGGGAGTTTCCTAATTGATTTTAGCATGCTGTTGACGAATTTAAAACGTGGAAACTCATAACATTTTGGTAATTTTTAAAAAGCTATATTTCAAAACCAGAATCAATCCTGAGGAGCCCAAGCTGGCAGAATCAATACCATCACTTAACACCTATTTCTATGTGCTTTTATGTTATGGGGCTTAGAGGTGAGGAGTGAATGATGATTCTCTTTCAACTACTGCGGCTTTGTATATAATGGCATCATTTTCCCTGTTATATCTGCGTCTCTCTGCCATTTCCCAAGATTTTATATATAAGTCATATAAAGATAAAGGTATTACTATTGCAAATAGGCTGCCTGTTTTTGTCCCACCTCTACCTAACATTGTTGTGTCTGTGTCAGTTTTCTTTCACTGCAATCAGAAAGCCTTATTTTCCATCACTGTTTTTTTATCCCATCCTTTAGACAAACCTGTTCTCCGTCATTCTCAGAAATAACTCTTATGACCCAGTAGGTAGGAGGAAGGTTGTTAAGAGGACAACACATACCTTTATGGGGAGACGCGAGAGGAGAGAAGCCTTGAAGAAAGAGAGATGGGCATAGGGAAGGGGCGGGGGGGATAACAAAAACAGCGTGAACTTGCCTGGCAGATGCATTTGTCATCATCTGTGTGTGTGTGTGTGTGTGTGTGTGTGTGTGTGTGTGTGTGTGTGTGTGTGTGTGTGTGTGTGTGTGTGTGTGTGTGTGTGTGTGTGTGTGTGTGTGTGTGTGTGTGTCTCTGTATGTTTGTGTTGAATAAGCTAGTTTGCATGCATGGCAAAAAAGAGAGAAATAAACAGTTATGATTGACTGATTTAAATTTTTTTTCCTCTCTTTTAATCAGTCTCTCCGTACAACTGTACCCCACTTACTGTTCCCATAAAGTAAACCGATGAGCTGAATAAAGATAAATAAATGCCTTATTGATTAAATCCACAGTAATCTAAAAGCAAGGGATAGTTTAAAGAGGGGCAGAATGTTTATGCTCTGAGAGTTGGGATAAAGATTGTGAGAAGGGGCAATGCAACTCTACTTAAAGGAGATATGAATAATGCTAAAATTAGTTAAAATTGATGTACATTAAAGAAAGACGAGAGATAGATTCCAAGATTGATGCTGCCAGCAGCTGACTAACTTAGCGTAGCACAAAGACTACACTGAGTATTGTTGGGCCTGAATGTTGAAGGTCAACACATTTACACCATAGAGTGTAGAGTTTACACCTCTACCATGGTGAGTGGTCACTCAGGGTTAGGCCTCCATTACTAAGACTTCCGGAGATTGTGGAAAATGTCAGTGCACATTGGGTCGAGTGGTGTTCCCAATCAGAAGGGTGTGTGTGTGTGTGTGTGTGTGTGTGTGTGTGTGTGTGTGTGTGTGTGTGTGTGTGTGTGTGTGTGTGTGTGTGTGTGTGTGTGTGTGTGTGTGTGTGTGTGTGTGTGTGTGTGTGTGTGTGTGTGTGTGTGTGTGTGTGTGTGTGTGTGTGATGGAGAGACTGTGGGAGGAAATAAAAACCTCTAAAGAGTTGAGAGGATGTCTTGTTATTTCAGAAGTGGGCAGGGATTTTGGAGCTGTGTTTCGGTTTGTGTCGCAGTAACATCGCCCGCACCTCTCATTCAGACCACTTTAACAATGGCTCAGAGAGGTGCACATTCTCATTCTTTCCTTGTATGGGCATTTTTGCCCCCGTTTAAGACGCTTCCAAGATGAATCACCTCAACAAAGCCTTTTACTGGGCTCCCTCTCTCTCCCCTCTAACCATCCATAGCTGGGCCACTTCCTAGAATAGCCTTCCTTGCCCTACATTTTTATGGATACGGTCAATAATCATGTTTATTCCTCAGTGACAGCAACACCTCTAAGAATACAGCGGGGTATTAAAAGTACCAGACGTCAATTAAAGTTTAATCAGTGCTTTAACGAGGCCTTATCAGTGTCAAGCCCAATCAGTCAGTTGGTCCAGCTGAGCACCTGATTTCCACATCATTGCGCACACTAACTCTAATTGAAAACAAGCTAGGTGTTGTAAGCATGATTGACTGATGTTGTCAAAGAGGGAGTTGTACTAGTAGATGGTGTTTTGCCCTCTGCCCTACAATCTCTCGATCTGAGTGTCTTGTTATTACAAGATACCAACTTAGAAACGTTTCTTGTAAAAAAAAAAACACCAACTTGGTATCGGTATAATAACGAGATAATTCTGTAATAACAGGAAAAATATCTGGTTATAACTTGAAAAAAAGGATCTTGTAAAAGTTATACAGTTTTATTGATCTGTCCTTAATTTTTTTATGATTTATATTTATTTTTATTCAAATACTGGCAAAACTAATGACATTCCCACCAACTTCAGCTGTACTTTCTGCTTAAGACTTATTAGAAAATGTTAAATGAAGATGGTGAACATGGGAAGCATACTTGCTTTATGGAAGCATTGTCATTCTAAACATTCTGGGTAGTTGCATCAAGTGTATTGAGTGCAAGTAGGTCCATTAAGTGCACCCCAATATGATTTCTGTAAAAATATTCTGGTTCTGGATAATTGTCTTCTGTGGTTTTGGGCAGTAATCCTTGTTTTTGGTGTGAATGGAGGAGAATTGGGTCTAAGCAGCCCAACGTTACTACCATTAGCATGGCTGAGTGGGCAGAGAAAGTGCTGAGGTTTGTTAGCCCTGGTTATGCATGATGAAAAGGACAAGACAGCGCCAAGTCAGTTAAAGAGATGAGGCAACATGACTGTTAGCAATGTGAAAAAATTACTTCCCTGCTATTCTGTTGCATTTTTTATTCCTCCAGGATCCTATTTAACTGTATTTCTGACATTGTATTCCCTCTCCACGTGCCCTTTTTACCCCTTAACTCACATCATGTTCTGTCATCTGAACCTCCCTTATGCTAATGTTTTTCTCTCCATTGCTGTGTTGTGATAATTCTGGTGCTGTGTTAACAAAACAATCAGTGAAACAAGTATTTTCTTGTTTCTATTTGTGTCTTCTATTGGGTTCTTCTGTTAGTGTTGTAGCAAATCAGCAAAATCTGATTTCAGTCTGTAACTAGAATTGTGCCTTTATTCCCCTTCTCCCCACCTCTGTCCTGTCCCCCTCCACCCTTCTCCAGTAGGTAGTGGTGTCGCAGCAGAAGGATGCCGCTGGTGAAGCGCACCATCGAGCCCAGGCACCTGTGCCACACGGTGCTGCCAAGGAACATCAAGAATGAGCTGGAGTGTGTGACTAACATCTCCTTGGCCAACGTTATTCGCCAGCTCAGCAGCCTCAGTCAGTAGCACAGACACACACACACATATACACACATTTGGTATATTAATTTGTCATCTGCTTGTGGTTCATCGATTCGTGCTTTTTGTTATCTATTGATATTTTTCCTTTTTATACACTCAACTTTATCACTGATGTCTTTTCTTCAATACAACTACCCATTCACCTCCCATGCCCAGTGGACGGCAGCAGAAGAGGATGTTCCAGCGCTAGGTTCAAAAGTAGTTTAGCCGACTTCACGGGCAGCCAGCACCGGAGCTGAGTGTTGGAGCTGCCAAGTCACGCTGCCCTGCCTTGTGCTGCTTTCTGTTTCCATTACTCTTCTCTTCCTCCATCACAATTAGTTTTGTGGTTATGACATTTAAGACTTGGTTTGTTAAGTCTGCAGCCTGCCATGCTGTTGCTCCTGCTCTGCTCCGCGTACAGTGACGCAGCTAAAAAAGAAACGATTGAACTGACAAAATGCGAGTCGACACAGTAGCTTCTTGTATAATTAGGGGTCAGCCCAAAAACTTTGTTAATTTAGTAGTGAACTATTTATTAAGCCAAAGTAGATCTAAAACTAAGCTTCATTTTTTTTTTAAACCAATTTTAACAACATAAATGTTCCAAAAACAGATCTTATGAATCCAGTGCCTCATTCCTGAAGCAGAAGATATTTGGATAAAAGTAAGCTAAAATATAAAATCATCCTAATGCACAATGTTTCACATTATTGTAATAGTGAGAAATCTTTGGCATTCTTTGCTATATACAAATCTATAAACATGCTTTATTATGTTTCAGTTTGGTAGTTCTAAGCTAAAGCTTTTGCTGGGAAGGGTGAGAAAATACAGATTGCATATTGCACCGTATGGTCATGACTCATGGGCTATGTCATAAATCTACACAGATTTATGTAGGCCAAAAAAGCCTTATTCAGTTCATGAAGGAAGTGGTTTGTGATATTGGAAGTTATTGCCAACATTTAGCCAGACAGAAACTGCAATACTCACTGAAGGTTTTCCTCTTCAGTTTAATCTGCGTCTGGTATCACACAGCTGTCTTTGGTAAAACATCCCTAGCACTCACATCTCCATCAGAACAGTCCTCCCTGTAGATTTCCAGTCACCACTGACACAGCATTTCTCCATGTCTCAGTTGCACTTGTCTTTAAGGCTATGATGCTTGACACAGAGAAAGAACAGCACTTCTAGTTTGCTGTGAATGTGTATGACAGAAGTATTTTAGTTCCCGTTTTAAACAGAAGGACCTAAGTGTTGTAGAAGTCTCCAGAGGCTGTTAATGTAAAACATAAGTAACAGCTGAAGTGAAATGACACTTATGAACAGCAGGTACAATTTTCTCATGCATATAGAATTACAAATGTCTTTAAAATAAATATATTCAATCATTCTACACTTTGTTTCCATTTCAACACTTTGTTCATTCTTTTAGTTGAGTGCTTTAAAGTGTGAAATAAAGTTTAAAAAACACATTCTCTGCCCGTCTGTGTGTGTGTGTTTGTGCAGGTAAATATGCAGAGGACCTGTTTGGAGAGCTGTTCAATGAGGCCCACACCTTCTCTTTCCGGGTCAACTCCCTGCAGGAGCGCGTTGACCGCCTCTCCATCAGTGTCACACAGCTGGACCCCAAAGAAGAGGAATGTGAGTCTTGTAACCACACACACACACACACACACACACACACACACACACACACACACACACACACACACACACACAACACACACACAAAAACAAACACACTTAGCCATGCACTCTCCCTCTGTCTTTCCTTCAATCACACCTTCACCTCTTCAGTTTTACCTGTGTTTCTGTTACTGTCCCAAATTGAATGTGCAGTTGTTGAATCTGCCTTTGACAGTGTCCGTGTGTGTCAGCTGTGTGATGGAGTTCATCTGCCCACCCTCCCTTCAAGTGTTAATAGCTGTTATTAAAGGAACAGGCAGCGAAGAGACAGTGTAATTTTTCACAACACAATGGTACAAACCCCGGCCCCTATCACAAACATTCTGTCTGAGTTTCACTTTGGCCAAATGCTCGTTTACCCACTAAATGTCTCCTCTTTGTGAGGAGAAATTGGATCTATGGTCAGTCTCTATCTGTGGTGAGCAATAATAAAAAGGAGTGCGATAATCGGCAGGACTGTCGGGTAAGCCAGGTTATCCTGAAGGAGGGGAGGCAGGATGACAGGATAGCTAGAGGAGAGTGCAGTGGGTGCAAAGTAAAAAGGGAGAGAATCACAGCGGTGTAATACCATGCTCCAAGGCACCGTATCGATTTCCCATGGGCCAGCGGTGTGTTTACAGCTTTGCACAATGCTACTGTTACTGCTTCCTTGTCACTGACACGGAGACAGTAAAATGCTCACTGGGCTGTACTTGCTGCTTATGGGTTTTCTGTGAATGCAAGCATGTGCTTTGATACCCTTTTACAAGGCAATAAATTGTTTCTTAGTTTTTGCAGAATCATGGGTTTGTGCTTTGAACACAATCAAGGAACGGACCCTTCCAGATCCAGATTTCTCAGATTGTTCACATAATCTCCCGTTTTGTTCTATCCTCCACTGTATCCCCCACCAGAGGCTTCCCCCATATTACCTCTCCTCTCCCTCCACCTTCCCCCTTCCTCCTCTCCTTTCAGCCATTTTTTCTTCCTCTAACCACCCTTTCCCCTCACCATGTCCACGGACTGTAGCCAGGCTAATTGAATAATTGTGTAGGATCCAATTGTGGACGTCTGTTGTGCAGGGTGTCTCAGCTGGTAAGTGAGTCCATGTTATCCTTCAGAGGTTGAAGGGCAAACACTGACACACTCTTTGTCTCACACACACAAGGCTCACACTATCTTAGCCTGCAGAGGATCAGATATTAACATTTATCTTATTAGATACACATCTATAGATTTGCTTGAGGAAATACCCAAGTAACAACAAAGCTGGTATTTGTATATCATTTTGGCATAAGGCTACTTGTTAATATTCATGTGACGTTTCTGTGTTTGGACACAGATTGTGAATGATTTTGTGTCCATGTGGTCCTTGGTTTTATCTCCCTTCATAAATAAGCCCGACTTTCCCCCTTTTAGCCTGAAGTACTGGCTTGAGAGTCAGTGGATAAGGATCAGCTCAGTTGCAGTTTAAGTGTGTGGAGAGTACGAAAGATGGAAGGATAGAGGGATGGGTGCATAATACAGGGCACTGCAGCAAAAGCAGTGGAGTGTAAAAGGATTGTACCGCAGAATTTTCTGGGCCAGGTTGGAATGGCCTCCTCTGCAGGTTACACAGATTTCCCACTCAGTTCAACTCCTCCGTATTCATGTATAACCAAATGAAGTTGTCTTACAGATGGAAAAACCCACTCTACTTCCAGACCATTATTCATGTAAGATTTGTAAAATCCAATGACTATAATGGCAAGGTAGTGTAGTGGTATGTGTTGACTGCCAAAACTTCAAGGAGAGAGGTCAGTTAAATGTGACAGAAAGATGGACAGTTGTGGGAGTGGTTTGTTTCCCGTAAATGCCACCCTTCATCCCCACCCCCACCCTGTCTTTACCCCGACACTCTCAAACACACATTGCTGTACACAGTTTAAAGTGTATGCTTTTAGCACAATCACACGACTTGCCTTGTAATTGTCTCTGTGGGTCTGTGGTCGGCATGAGAGGAGGAGAGTGGGAATGAGTGCAGGCAGGGATGGCGACATAAATCCGGACTATAGAGGGATAAAGATAGGAGGATGGGGTCGGGTAGGATGGAGAAGAGTGGAGCACACAATTATTTTATAGATACTATTCACAAAATCCCCTGCAAGCTTTTTTGACATACTTTAAAAAAAACCTTAATGACCTGAGAACATTTGTTGACCAACAGATTACACTGTATTCAACTTCAAAATGTAGATCAAATTATAATATCTTGAAAGCAAATTGCTGCAGAAATGGTTTCTGATTCACAGCCAAGTTATGGTTTATATTTGATATTTACTTTTTCATGGCGATGGAGGATGCATATAATGAATATTGCAGTAATTATCATATAAAAATGATATATTATTTTGATATCATTGTTGGTATTTGTTAAATATTCTTTATTTATTTTTAAAAGTTTGATTTCATGATTGTAACATCAATTAAAACTTTAATTTGAAAAAATTGTGTTGTTTTACTATTTAGTAAACCCTAAAACATCATACAGTATAGGTTTTGATTATTATTATTATTATTATTATTGACAACAATAAAATATAAAATGGTCATCCACCCCTTCATTGTTACTGTATAATTTAAAGAATATTACAGTTAGATCATTAGTAGAATAATCACTGCAAGTGAGCAGTGGGGTCACCAGCCGGATTGCCGGACAGACACAATGAAGTAAATTATGTGTTATCAATCCAAAGCATAAGGACGCACAGTGCATTATGGTGGATGGCATGAAAGATGTTTGGCTGAAGGTTGGGGAGATGGAGGGGTGGCCAGAGTGATGTATGCAGTGTCATTGGTGGTGCAGCGGCTGAGGTCAAAAGTGCTTCATCGTGACATAAATGTATGCACATTTAATCTGATAAACACGTATGCACACACACACTCAACCTTGCCCACACCCTACATACCCTGAAGCCTTTAAAGGGTTTCATCCCTCACTTTGCCCTTTACACTCCCCTCTCCTCTTCCTCCTGACCGCACCCTGACACACACACACACACACACACACACACACACACACACACACACCTGCTCTGTCTTTGTTGTCCTCCCAAGCTCACTCCCATCTCTCTGATTGATCTCTGCTCGCCCTCCATCTTGCATGGATGCTATTTGTGTGCTGTCAGGCTCTCTCCCCCCTATCACTCTAGCCAGCCAAACTAATGGCCTGTATCCCCTATTTAATGGCCCCGTTATATCACTGCACTGGCTGCAGGCCATTATGGAAGGCCACAAAGCCACCCTAGGTCCCTCTGGGCTCTAACTGTTTCTTTATGTACTCTATGTCTCTCTTTCTATAATCCATAAGAGGTTTCTTCTTCGTCGTCTATTGCCAATTTTCTTTTCTGGTCTCCGTTTCTCTCACATGACATCTTGATCTTTCAGTATTTACGTCTCTCTTTTTCCTTGGTTTTTGTCTTCTAGTGCTTGTTAACCCTCCATGACTCGTATTTTCTCTGGCACTACTACATACCTCTCCTTATCTCCATCCACTTTATCTCTCTCTGTCTTTTGGTTAAAGGCAGAATAAGTAGGTTTTGTCGTTCTGTTTCACCCACAACACAGGATTGCACAGTGTCAGTGCAAGATGGAGAACATTCAGACAGATTCTAGGAGAGGAAGAGGACAAAATTAAAGAAAGGACAAACAATAAACGAGAGAAAGACGGAAAGGTTGGAAAAGGATGGAGTCTGAGAGAGGAAAGAGTGATTCAGGGCTGCATGAGTAAGCAGGCATGAGGGGAAATATAGGGCAACATTTGCATTGAAGTACAACAGAAGAGAGAGCTCTGCCTGCATGCTAAAAGACAGCCTGGCCTATGCCTTTTCTTATCTTCAGTGGTTGTGTGTAGGTCTGCATCACTATGAGGGAGGGGATGAAAAGTGGGAAGAGGGAAAATCATTTGCCTGAAAGTTTGAGGGAAGCTAAAGGAGGTGTGTGTGTTTGTGTGTGTGAGAGAGAGAGAGACAAGAACTTCCTCACCTCTCTTTGGTCGAGGGTGTTTTGGCTAGATGCTATCTGTCTAAGAGAAAGATATGAGAGAGAGAGATAAACCATGCACCACTCGCTTACTGATAAGAAGCTTCACAGGCTGAGATCAGAGGCTGCTGCTGCACCTGGTGCTCGACCTGACACATACATGCGCGCACACACACACACACACACACACACACACACACACACTTAGAACCTCTCACTAAGCTCACTCATTCACTCCCATACGCGTACACTCACATTTTTCTCATTAGCTAAATGTCTTCTCTAAATGGGTGTAATTGGTAGTTCAGCTGAATAAGTGACATTTGGTAATTAGGATGTAGAACATCATGTTAAGATATCCATCTGTGTGTGTGTTTGACTGATCCACTGTGTGTGTGTGTCTGTGTGGGTGTGTGGGTGCGTGTGCACGTTCGTGTGTGTGCACGTTCGTGTGCGCACGCCTTGTGCCCACATTGATTAGCGTGCCTCCCTCAGTGCTCAGTGCTGCTTGGCAGAGGTTTATAGCCACCTCACTCTGCATCAAATGCATCCTGACACGTACTTCTGCACTGCCTCTCTCGTTTTTGTCGCGTTTGCACATACTTGTCACACCATCTGACAGCCCTGTACTCTCCCTAAATGCTTTGGGGGCAGCAGGACACAGCACTTTTGCTTAACATACAGCACTCAGCAACACCAAATTGTGACTCACCGGTTGGCCTGTGGCTCCTTCTGACCCTGGCAGGGGCTTATTTGTCAGTAACAGTCCTCTCTATAGATCTCTTCTGTACATTTGTAAGCAGTGAGGAGGAGAATGTTGGTGTCAGCTCCAGGTGTACTTTCTCAACCTTGACTTTGACCTTCCTGTGGAAAGGGCACAACAAGTGAAATGCCCTACAGGGATCACTGCAGCATCAACAAAGCATCACTTTAATGTTCATATCTTCTTTTCCACATCTGTATCCCTTAGCCTCTCTAATCTTCTTCAACTTGGAAAAATCTTCAGCTTCTCAGATCTCACCATTACTCTTACGTATCCCTAGCATTTCTCTCCTCTGTGATCACTGCAGGCAGTGTAATTGTCGTGCCACGGTGGCTTTGGCTTTGATTCTCCCCCCCTCTTAGCATTAGTTACCTCTTATGCTGCTGATCTAGAAACTGAAGGTTATTCAGATGCACTCTCATTTACAAGCATGAATAAAATTCTAAAGGGATAATTTTGGTGTATTACAACTTGGGTCTTATTTTCATAGTTTCAGGCATTATTCCTGTCACTAATAATAAGATTGTACTCACCAAGTTAATTACTTGCTCTCGAGATGCTGCAGTGCCACCAAAAATAAGTCCCGAAACACTAGCAGTTAAAAAATCAAAGTTTTAGACAAACCTTCAAGTTAATGAAACTTATTTGAAAGGTTTGAAAGAAATGGTTAACAGTCCTTCATCAACAGTCATCACAGTTTAAAGATATGTTTCATCTTTGACCCGCCTACTTACCATAATTGTGTGTGCAGTTCCAGTATATAATGAGGGGTTATTACCAACACACTTCAGTTTTACCTTCAAATAGATCATCTGGCTAAGCTGTTTGTTTACAGCCTGTCTCAGCTGCCCCCTTTTGTTTCTTACTTTGTCAAACTTTGTTGGAGCAATGTCGCCATAGCTCCCCAGAGCTCAGCAATTTGTTCCAATGAAATATCTGTTTTAGTGAAGTAAAAAGAACAAAACATTGGGCAAGTATATAGAATTCTCAAACAGTAAGTCCCAGAATAGAAAATGTAGTGCTAATTTTGATAAACTGCTGTACAAACAATACCAGAGGTGAGATATCAGTTTTCTCCTGTGGTTATTTCTGTTTACTGTAGAATAATATACTGTATACAGTATGTGTGTGTGTGTGTGTGTGTGTGTGTGTGTGTGTGTGTGTGTGTGTGTGTGTGTGTGTGTGTGTGTGTGTGTGTGTGTGTGTGTGTGTGTGTGTGTGTGTGTGTGTGTGTGTGCTGTTTAAATAGCTGTTACAGTTTCTCCCCCGTGTCTTCGAAGCTTAATCCACCCTCTGGCTCTTCTCAGGTTACTGCACTACTCCCGTGGGATACCTCACTCATGCCTTTCTGTTTTTCTCATAGAAGTCATACTGTATGTTTTGATGTGTTTTTACTGTCTCTCTTGCACTCTTGGCACCACTTCCTACTCTTTATTCGCATGTTTTAATGTTTAAGTATCGTTGTCTCTCCATGTGTCTCATGCATCAGCTTCTCAATTCCATTCTTGTTCTTCTTCTTCTTATTGCTATTTCCTTGCTTGTTTTTCTTGTGAATGTTTCCTTCATGTCTCCCTCTGCTCTTTGTTTTACTTTTTAGTGCCTCCTCCTTCAGTCTCTGTTCATCCCCTGTTTCCATGACCCTCCATCTGTTGTGTCTGTGAAGTTTTATTATCTCCCTCCTGCACTCTCTGGCCTCCTTTCTCTCCCCGGGAGTGTTAACTTACCAAACCTTGGCTCACTGATAAGTGCTTGTTAATAATGATACTTCAGTGCCTCAGGTGGCTGGCCCTTTACTATAGTGAGAGTCTGTGGAAGTCATTACCCATTGCTGCAGTATAGGAGATCCGATTGGGCTAGTTGGTCCTTTCTGGGCCTTTTATAGTAAATAACTTTGTCCCATTCAACTAAGACAAACATTCAACAGCTGTCTTGATAACTCAGTTGTTCCATTTGTTTGCCTTAAAGGAGATCTACTTACTGTATGTTTTGGGTATTAGGTTTAGTATTGGATTCTATGGTGTCATATTGTTCTCTGTGTGTGGTAGAAAATAACTGTAATAATACTTTCTGTATGCCACATGACTTTCTCAGTCTTCCCCTGGGCAGCAGTAAAGTGTATCCATTTGTCATTCCCTCATGTATAATTCAGATCTGGTTGCAACGCTCTGGATTTCTTTCCAAGACTTGTTTTCTACTTGGCCTGGACCACATTGAGGGATAGCATTAGTGTGGTTGTGTTCCTTCTTCCCCCCAGCTATTTCACTAACCTGTTTTTCTGAAAGCTTCAGCTGTGCAGCATTGATTTTCTTCTGTTATTCTTTTGCCCTCCGAAAATGTCAGCAGTTCCTGTATGAAAGAAGGGCAATTATTCCCACAGCCTCCTTCTAACGGTCGGCTTTAGCCTAGCCTAGCCCGGCTTAGCTTCGTCGTCACGTGTGGATTTGCTTTGGGGGGAATTGAAATTAGCCAATTAGGACAACAATGTAGTGTTAGCCCAAGGTAAGATGATTCGTGGTTTATTGTAGGTTTATATCTCAGTAACGTTGATTGTGACTGTTTGAGAGATGATGTCAATTTTGCTGATGATAATGATGGGATGGAGCCAAATGTTCATTATTGTATTCATCAGAGAGACAGAGAGTCTGTCGGGGAAGTACCGCCAAAGAGCAACAAGCATACGTCTTAAAGTGATCATTTCTTCTCTATCTATCTTTCTGGTCACATATTTGGCAAACATACAAACAATAGCATATTTCTCAAATACCCTGATTTTAATAACTGTAAAAACCTCTCTCTTTTCTTTCTTCTCCATCCTTCCATCTCTTCCTCAGTGTCTCTTCAGGACATCACCATGAGGAAGGCTTTCAGGAGTTCCACTATTCAGGACCAGCAGCTGTTTGACCGCAAGTCGCTGCCCATCCCACTGCAGGAGACCTTCCAGACATGCGAGCAGCCGCCACCGCTCAACATCCTCTCATCCTACAGGTCTGAATCCAGCCTGTTTCACTTACTTTATGAAAAGCAGTCTGTGGTTTGAGTGGGTATGTTGTTTTGAAGTGGACTGTATGCTAATGGTCAGTGCATTTTACTGCATTTTGCAGGTGAAATTATGCCACTACAATAGAGTAGGATGGGGAATTGCTATTGTTCCATTCTTTAAGAAAATCCTGACATTACCTACAAGTGGTTCTCTTTAATTACAGCCCTTTTCCTGAGCCCAGCATGATGCTAACTTCATCAACCTTTACATATATTTGTCTTTTTCCACTCTTCTCAGCCTGGAGTATGGGGAAAAATAAATACATTAGTATTTTATTGATAGGCATAAAGAGAGACTCATTGCGCCCTGCTGTGTTAGCACAAAAGTACCTAAATGGCCATACGTTCTTGTGCATTATACTTTTGCCTGCCACTATATAAGCTTTTATTAAGCATAACCAATAATGCACAGAGAAAAGACAACCTCAAATGGATACAAAGTTTAATTTTGCATATATTGAAACACTTGCTTGTGCACCTTGGTTGGTTGGCATATTATTATCTGCATGCTACCAGGCATCTCTCTTAGCTCTTGAGTTTGAGCTGGGTGAGCAGAGCGATAGAGGAAGTCATCTGAAGATGAATAATCCATAAAAAGCTCTGCTGGCCAGCACTCCCGTCCCTTTTACTTGGCCTTCTCACCCAGCTGCTTTCTCGCTTCTTCTTTTTTTTTTGCCTCTCGCTCCATTTTTTTTCCTTCTCCTTGAGCATCTCACATGACCCATCTCTGTGTAATACTGTCACTTTGACCAAGCCAGTTTGAGAAGGTTACAGCTCAAACACAATCTTATTATTTTGTATGCGTACACATGCACTGTAGGGAGACAGGTGCAGGTGTAGGCCGTGGTATTTAAACCTGTCGTGGGTGTGTTTTTAACCTCTGGGCTTTGGCAGGGCTTAGACCAAGCGAAAGGCAGGGGTGGATGTGTGCAATACATCCCTTATTTCCCAACGTTACTCTAAATGTCTTGTTTCATGTCAGTTTTTATTCAGATTATTTTTTTTATTTGTGATAGTTGAGTTATATAAATATGGGTATTGTAGGCCTAAGGCTGGAATCACCCATCCTGGAGTAACCTCTCTACTGGTTTGTCCATGAGAGAAGGAGCGGTAGATGTGTATGTATTAATATTAGGGCTGCCACTCCCCTCTCCTCTCCTCATTTTGTTCTTCTCTATGCACCTCTCCTTGCCTCTCGTTTCCTCTCCTCTGCTTTCGTCTCCTCCCGTCTCCTCTCCTCTCCTCACATCACACCAGGAGGCTCCCTGGGACACCTCCCCAGGCTGTTATTTCTCAGATCCACTCAGAGCACAGCTGCTATGCTCTCTCTCTCCTTCTATCTCCCATACACACACAAACACACACACACACACACACACACACACACACACACACACACACACACACACACACACACACACACAACCACCCGCCTCAAATATACACAGAGTGAATGCCACGCATAATGATCTACACCAACAGTCAAACACTACCCGCAATGCACACACACACTACAGTAGCTCTCTCTCCACCCTTGCTTTATCCCATTGTTGAATTTTATTTTCTTCCCTTTGTTGTGTTGCATATCATTAAACTTTCCACTCTTGCCTTTTGAAGCTTTTCCTTTTCATGTTGTGTGTTCTTGCCCTTATCGGTGTCATCATCAAATAATTGCCTCCCAAAACGTGGCCGGCACTGCATGAAGGCAGCTACCTATAAGTTCAAGTCAGGACCACTGAATGGTCAGGATACAGCAGATACTTCAAAAACTGACCTGAAAAACCCTCTTTTGCCTTCAGCCATGTTCGGAAACGATAGACATTCAGAAGAGATTACTAAGCTGTTTTCACCACGTGTTTGAGTATGTCTGTGCTAGTTTTGCAGAAAGAAAAACAAAGGAGAGAGATCAGTGAGATGGTTAATTAATTAATGGATGGTTAATGGACTAGACTTCTGACCACTCAAAGCTCTTTACACTACATGTCACATTCACCCATTCACACCCATTTACACACTGATGGCAGAGGCTGGCATGCAAATTGACCTGCTCATCAGAAACAAACTAATCTTATTCATGCACACTCACAGACCGATGTCACAGCGTCGGGAGCAATTTGGGGTTCAGTGTTTGGGGTTAGGAAAAAGAGGGTGAAGCAAGTTAGTTGCAATCTACAATCTTTCACTGCTGGATGTTACTGATTGGTCAACACAGACCGGACACGGAAAAAAAGGACATTTGGAAGCCGCTAAGAAAGAAGAGAAAGACATCAGCAGGGCAATTTACGAGGCTTATTCCCATATTGATATGAAATGACATTTCTGGACAGTGTGTGTGGGCGTTTTGGGTGTATGATAATTTCCTTGTCAAGAGGGACCTTTTGATGTGATAACTACCTGTTCCTGTCAGAAGTCTTTTTTTGTTTCCTGTCATCAGGAAGGCAAACAGTGACAACAAAAGCTTTTATAATGCGAATGATAAAGACAGAGAGCGAAGCAGTGTTAAGAGGGAATAAATGATAACACAGGAGCTATTATTCAAATGGTAAACAGATATGATTTCTTGAAGAACAGCAGACGAAGACAGGCAAGGGCAGGACACAGGAAAGAAGAATGATTATTATCAAATATTCCCCCCCCACGCTCCGTTCATCAGGGTTGTTGAAATTCGGTGGCAACGGCCTGCTGCATTTTAAGGGACCGACGGTGAATGAGGAAAGTGCCTATTTGTAGTACAGTATAGGTTTGTGCCTCCACTTCCCTTGTCAGACTGTTGTTTATGTGTAGCTGAAACGATCAGTTGGTTTATTGATCAGTCCAACGACAGAAAATCATTCAGTAATAATTGCTTTTTCAGAGCCAAAGATGTCGTCTTAAAATGTCTTGTTTTGTGTGATGCACAAGTCAACACGATATTCCAAATCATATTGGAATTATTAAAAAAATATTTCTAGACATTGCACATTTTTCTCATTAGATTTATGTGATGTTTTTTAATTTAGCTTCGCAAAGAAAGAAAACTACTTCTCCAAACCAAAATGTAACAAGATTTCTGGATTTCTTTTGTCCATCCAGGGACGATGGAAAGGAGGGTCTGAAGTTCTACACCAATCCATCCTACTTTTTTGACCTGTGGAGAGAGAAGATGCTGCAGGACACAGAGGACAAGAGGAAGGAGAGGCGGAAACAGAAGGTATGTCTGAACAATCACAAGAACAGGATCCACGCAGCACGCAGTACAGTGTGCTCTCGTTTCGTGCAACAATTGGAGACTTCACTGATTCTCTGGCTGCTGAAGGAGATCAAGGTGTTTGTGATGAGCAGTGTGGCTGTGAGGACACGAACAGTGAGGTTAGCGAGTAGGAAGACGACGTAGTGAGAGAAATGAGAGAGGCTTCCTGTAGTCTCCACAGATACAGATTGATGTGTCCTGCTTGAATAAACTGACAGGCTGAGTCACTGATAGATTCACAGGCCTGGCTTCGTACCATGTAGTCTAATACATTAATTAGCCACCACTCAGAGATTAATCAACTCTTCCTCCAGCCAACCCTCTTAGTTATTACTTGTGTGATCATTACATCTAATTAATGGGAGCATCTGCTGTTCACTTGCCCCCGCACTGTGCGTCACCTCTCTCCCTCTGCACAAACAAGCTCACACACATGTAACCTCATGAGGAAGCGTTATACACATACACACACGCACATGCATTCTGATGTTGGATTTTTATACTCACAGACATGCACAAATTAAATGAAAGGGCTCTTGCACGTCCATGGAAAGCCCCTGTCCCACATCAATTGCAGAGCTGTGGCCCCCTTCTCAAAAAAGAGGGGTTTCACACCCTCAGCATCAGGAGCTCTAATCAGCACCAGCTTGCATTTTGCCTGCGTGGGAAGCAGGGCGTGCTCCCCCTCTCAGTCAATCAAAGCTTATTACAGTCACATCAATGAAGAATAAGGAGAGTGATTTTTTGCTGAGGGTTCATGTGAATGAAGAAGATATAATTTGTTGGTTATGAGGTTTTTAATGATGATGGGAATGGTGCAGACAGAGGGCGAGTTTAGCCAAGAATTAGTCAGGGATGGATGGTGAGCCGGGATGGAGAGAGTTGGAGTCAATTTAAGGATATTTATTTGTGGTTGGTGCTATAGTTTAGTATTCATCACCTTTATACAGTTATAGCGTAATGAACATAGAGAACACAGAAGTGTAAAATGAAACACAAAGCTAATATACAACAGTAGATAGACCTTATTTGCTTCAGAGGGTTAGGTTGATATGAGCGCTTGTAGCCAAAGCTCATTCCAATGATTTCATTCTAATTAAAGCCCCGGGTGGGCTCAGCTTGTAAAGCCACGTTCATTTCCCTCTTCACCACACTGGCAGTTAGACAGACCCCATGGAAAGGCCTAGAGGACATTCACAGGGAGAGGCAGGATGGATTAGAGGAATTACGCACACATATTTGTTGTGTAACCATCATGGCGGATAAATGGTCAGAATGAAGATCAGAGCAAATAAAGTGTGAAGAGGATATGTGTGTGTGTCTATGGCGAGCATGCAGAAGCAGCCATTGAACGGGTGAGGGATGATTTAGTTATACACACACATACACATATGTACAATCAGATGGGTGAAATTTTGTGTGTAAATCTCAGATTGTTTTAGTGGTTCAGCCGCATCATCACTCAGTCATGATGGTGTTAATGAAGTGTGTGTGTTTGTTGAACTACGTATACCTTTGTACGCTACCGTATTACTTCACCAGAAAATTACAGATATCACTTTGATTCTTTACCTCCAATCTTCTAAAACAAAATGTCATAATAGCCATTACAATTGTTGAACTCGCACACAAACAAGACACACACACAGGCCTGGATATGCACAGACAAATGCTTAAAAAGATCTAAATCGACCCTGATCGACCATGCAGCTGCTGTGTCGAGGACCTGACAGGCTGTGCCACCTGTCAGTCAGTATGACGCTATCTGACAGTGGCATTTTGTTCCGTGACAGAAAAGGTTCCAGCTCTCCTCTCTCACTTTCTCTCCTCCTCTAAGTCTGTCATTCAGTCTTCACTCTTTCTCCCCAGCTCATCTTACTTTTTTCCCTGCAACTTTATATTATTATTACAGCTGGGCATTGGAAAAATGGTTGAAATTAAATATTATAATACTCAGACTACTTAGAACATTTGTAGCTTAAAATAAATCACGATGTGGCACGTGTATGGAAAATTACAAGTAAAAGTGTGAAATTGATGTTAAATGCAATGAAATTTGCTTAAAATGTCGAAAACAAAACCTGATATAATTCAGTCTTTTATCACATTTTGCCCTGTTTCATTCACATGGCCAACAAAACACTGTAAATGAAAAACATAATATGATCATCACAATATTACGATGGCAGCCAGGATTTAATGTTTTATAAACTGAGGTTATGTCTTGTCTCAAAGGGTAATTTTGGTATTTTTCAACCATCAATTGCCCATAAGAATTACGTTGCATCCAATTTTTGAAACTGGCCGGCTGCAGCCCTCTTGCTCAATACTGGACCATTTCAAAGATTGTTATCCTCTTTAGTCATTAGACACACAAAAACTAGGAAAATGGAATAGAAAAATACCAAAGTTAGCCTTTAGGGAACTCTAGCCTTGTGTTTCTGGCTCTTTAAAAGTTTTTCTAAAGACATCCCTCCTTGAATTCACTGAAAAAGAGGTTTGGATGCCTTCCAGTGAGTAGCAAAAGCAATTGACTCCAGCTGGTGTTCGGGCAGACCCAGTTCATAGGTTCAGGTCAAAGTTTCTTCTTTCACCACAGAGGAAAGACAGAAAATCAAATATTTTAGCCGTGGGTGTCGAAAGAGCAGATTGAATGACTGAGTGCGCGAAATGCCGGTGAGGACTGTCGCAATACAGACAGATACAACTGATTCAGTATTAAGAATACAAGTGTATAGATGTGTAATATGTCTTTTCCAATAGTATTTGAGAGATTTATTCAACTAAAATAGATCCAGTTTCTAAGCAGCCTTTACTTTTCCGCATGTTGAGTGTCGGCGTTCTGGATTGTGTCAAACATCACAGAAAATACATCTGTGTTATGAGGTTTGAAATTCAGAGTGATGTATCTCCTCATGGACGGTTGGGGAAATCAAAGTTGCATGTAAAAGTGAAAAGTAAAAAGGCTCCTTACAGTTTGAGACATCCTTTTAAAAGCCTGGATGATTCATTCATGGCAGAGTAAAGATGTGAATTTGACGTGTGAGTGTTAAAAGAGATGGTTAAAAGTAAATGCAGAGGAACCACGTGAATGTTTAAAACCAAAATGTCGACTGAATTCTTCACTACCAAAACGGAAATCTGGAAATTGGTACCTGACAAAAAGAGTGAGCAGAAATGGTGAGACTGTCATGCACAGTATTTGTCTTGTATTAATTTTCTTACCGATTCACATTACTAATAGTTAGTCTAAAACATTATTTACACAATGCATTACACACAAGCCCACACAGATTAGCAGTCAGTGATAAATGAAATGCAGCACAGGGCAGAGAGAAGGGAAAAGAAGCCTACAGTGTCCTAATCTCATTAGCTCCTGTGTTAGCCTCACCCTCAGTGGATTAGCACTAGACTATGTGCTGAGCCTGTCAGAGAGAGACCGAGAGAGTGAAAGGGGACTTGGGAGAAAAGAAGCAGAAGAAACACTGACAGAGAAAGTTGGCAAGAGGAAAAAGAGAGCATTGCTGCCTCTCTTTGAGATCAGTCCACAGTACATCGAGGTTTGTCCCTAGCGTCTGGATCCCCTGTGGAGAAGCCCCTTTGGCTTTGCCACTCCTACTCCTACGTCTCATTATAGCACTCACAGGCACAAGCAGCTGCAAATGCTTTATCATCATAATGGAATATATTGACATTTAAATTTCTGCCTATTTTATTCTATTTTATTCACTTGTCCGGAAGTAGGGAAATATTTTCTGGATTTGTTCTAGTCTGAAAAATATATATACTGCTGCTAGTCCTCATTAAAACCAGTGGGTATCCAAAAGTATTTTCTACATTGTCACAGAAACTCTCCCCTGATTAAATTGTGAAGAGTCAACATATCAAATCACTACTAGGCCTTAAATTAGAGGGAGATAATTATGGTCCACTCACCAATTAAGACAAAAAGCTTTTTTGTTATTTTTACTTGCTATGCTCATGGGACACCCAAATAATCCTCTTGTGTGTGTGCAGGTTTGTACCTATAATTAAGAAGGCTGTTAGCCAAACTGTCTGTTATCTGTCCTCAGAGCATGAAAATTAAAAATAACAAAAGAACACAACTTTTCTTCTTGTTTTTTGTTAGTCATTTCAACCTCATACTTGTGAAAGGCTGTTGAGTTTAGCCACACGTGATGGTCTTGAGGGGATTTACAGTTTTAGATGTTTTTGAGTTATCTGTAAAAATATCAGCTGTGTGCACGGTTGTGGTTACAGACCACTTTTCATCAATATTTTATGACGACAGCTCAGAAAAAATGAGTATACTCTACTCATTTGAGTTGTGCAAGATATCCAAGCTTGTATGAATGTTTGAAGAGTCACCAACAGTGCAAACAGTGTGTGTGAGAACTCTTGAGCCAAAATCAGCTGTAAATACCATGAAATGCCAAGAAAATGTTTGCCCATGTACATTCTTATTCCAAAGATACATACAGTAGCAGTAAGCAAAGAGCATCACGTCTCCATCAATACATTTCCAATGTTAAGTTGCCCCCCCCCATAAAAACCACACAATCCTTTTTACCCACCCTTGCTGCGGTTGTCATGGCAACTACCCTGTCCATTCAAGATAGCAGGCTTGGAGCAGTGAGACGCAGAGATGGACCGAGACTGACACCCTGAACAGTGCCCTGCTACGGGCCACAGCAGCTGCACACATCCAAGGCTTCTCCACTGTCAGCACAGACACACTGGGCTTTTTGTGTGTGGCTAGGCACAGTTCACCTCTGGTGGGGTCCTGTGAGTTCCTGCACAAAAACATGAATGATTTTCATCCAGACTGCGGCGAACATTGCTGGAGCTGAATGTGCAGATTCTTTATTGCTCAGACATTGTAGCGCATGAAAATAGAGAAATTGATTTCATGTTAGATGTTGACCTTTCGTCATTATGCTTTGTCAACAGTGGCTTCAACTATCATGAGTATAGCAGTGTATTAAGCACATATTTGAGTAAAAAGTCATGTTTACCGATTTCATTGTCTTTTTTGCAATATAATATGCATGTTGATTATTTCAGCCTGCCTAGTCCACAACACAGTTACAACCAGGCAGCTGACCAGAGGGGAGCTCTCTAATGATTGTAATTTCAACTGCAGATTTTTTGCTTCAGCAGCACCTTTTTACACATGAGGATTGAGAAATATGCTCAACGTGATTTAGAGTCTTTGCAAACACCTCATTAAAGCAGCAATTTGCATGTAAGCAAAGAAATGTATTCACAACAGTTTCGTATGTTCTACATTTCTTACTGGTCAACTTTTAATGAACAAAGTCACGTGACGTTTAAGGACATGCTTTGCCATGACATTGCAGTCACGTTTTCATACACAATAAAGACGCGCTGTCAGACTAGATTTAGAGGGTGCGGCGTGTCACATGGTGTAACACTTTTATTTAGGAATCTTGCTAATAGCACTCCTAATTGTGCTCCCTTTGTAGCTTGTCATTGCCTTTGTTAGCTTGTCATTGCACCAAATGAAAGTGAGGTTGGACAGGTTTAGAACAAGTGTGCCTTTGCTCCCCTTTTCTTCTGCCTATATACAGTGTGTGAACTCAGCTTCTTAAGACTGACTTGCATTAGAAGAAAAAAAAGATTTCATATGAATTGAAACAGCTATGAATATAAATATATGTTTGGTATTTTGTAGTAAATGAGATAGTGACCCAGAATTGTGCCATGGTAGAAAAAATACTGTTTTAGGATCTCTTTTCTTCTGTCTTTGTTCCTCTCAACCTTTGCTTTACATTCTCTCTCCTGAATCCTGGTCTAACTCTGTCTGACTCTATGCAGCTGGAAATGCCTTATCTTGTGTGTCCCAATGGCCTCATAAGAGTCCTCTCTGAAACCCCTCCTCCCTTCCTCACTCCCCCAGAGGTAAGACCTTCTCCCCTCTCCCCCCTCCGCCAGAGCATCTGCTTCCCACGCGGTAGCCTGCAGCCCTCCCTCCTTCTGCCCCCTCTATCTATCCACTCACCCTCTGGTTTGCTCTGGACAAGGTCACTTCCACCCTGTTACTAACCACCCTCGAGTATTTACCTGCCCTGACTGCATCCCAGTTCTACTCTAGGGATAGGAGACTAGGAGTCCTTGACACTAAACATGTTTTATCAGTAATCTTCCAAAAAACTGAAAATTGTTGGACTACATTTGATTCCCCCCTAAATGTTTTTAGCCTTAGAAACTTTGACTAGATGTCTGACAAGTTCTTACGTGCAGTTTTATTCAATTAGAGAGTTTTAAAACTAACAGTTCGTCTTTTGCTGCGTTCATGTCATATGGGATGGGTGGTAGAGATTAAAAAAAGTGTTAATAATTACTCTCTACTGCGTTTAATCGCCTTGAACGTCAGACAGGCTGACATGAGGCGCCTCCATTTTACTGTATTAAGAAGCATCAAGTCAGAAATGCCATTTAAAAATCCTGTAATTATTGTAATTCCCATATGACATGAATGCAGCATTACCATATATTAAATTCCAACGGAAGGTTAACTGGTTGGCACTAATGGAGAAGAGTACCATGTATGCAGACATCTGTGATCAATACACGCTGCAAACTGCAAGTCAATGCATTAGCCGTCGTGGAAGTTTGTTTAATTATTCATTTATTAATTCATTTATTCATGCATATTTAGTCCCAGCCACTCTTGGAATTAAATGGTACATCATTTTAAAAATACCAAATAAAGTTAAATGCCTGTCGCTCACAATGTCTTTTGGCCACACTACACTTTAGTATCTATGAAGTAGGAGAGGATGCTATAAAAGAAAGGAATTTGGGACACAGCCATGGAGAAAACACTTCACTAACAGCAAGACAACTCAGAGTGGTCATATGCTCGGTGATTGGGATTTTGGGTTTAACTGCACGTTTCTTTGGAAGGGGAGCCCTCTTTGGATGACGTGTTTGCTTCGCTGGCATTTGTTTAGTGTTTAAACTAACACTTTTTTTTTGACACATTTGATCAGAGATGTCTTCCTCCTTGTTACATACATCAACTCATACAGATCCACATTTGTTTTTCTGCCACTTTTGGCATTCAACATGCTGCTCTTGATTAGAGCCTTTTTCAATTTTGTAGCTTGCTCGCCAAACATATTTAATATTGCCATGAGGCTTCGTGCTACTGCAGAATATCAGAATATTGCAATGCAAGAGACTGCACACCCAATATTTTTTAAATTAATTTTAAAGATTTTAATTGTACACTGATTATTTTATTACATTGGTTAGTACAATATCCATAAATAATTACTGTATAAGTCTGTACAACCCAAATCCAGTAGATCAGCAGCAGCAGTAGTGTGTATGTGTATTGTGTGAGAGGTTTGTGTTATTGTCAGCAGCAGGGTGGTCCAGTGCCATGTGCCTCTGCAGGGCCTCCCTGTGGGGGTTATTTACCCAGTAACATAGCTGCAGTTCTGCTGAGTCCATCACATTGAACATTCATACAAACATACAGAGACACACAGGTACACACACACACACACAAAAATGAATATGTTCCACGTGAGAATTAATTCTTTACATAACATAAATCTATAACTGCTGTATTACACACACTAAAACACACTCGCAGTGCTTACACACAGCGACACTTGCTCTGCCAGTACCAGTCCATTCAGATGAAGGATGACGACCTAGCAGAGGCACCACAGCCCTCTTAAATTAGCTACATCTATAACGGCTGTGACAAACACGTGCATGCACACAAACACACACACACACACACACACACACACACACACACACACACACAGATAGATGCGCTGTTTCTCATTTTCTCTCATATACAAACACAGTGTGCCTCCCTCCGTTGTTTACTCTGATTTTTTTCCAGACTGTGTTCTCATTCACGTCGCTGCATTAAAAACCATCACTCTGGGATGCTCTCTGACAACAGATGGTTGTCTGCTGGCGTTATGTCTCTGACTCTAGCTCTTAACCTATGATTTCTTGCCTTTAATCTGTCTGCCACCTGTCCTTCCTGATACTCCTCATTGTAATAACAATAAAAGCCAAAATCCCCATAATAATAGTCTATAAAAAAATACGGAGTAGTATTGCAGTATGCACACTTTTTTTGTGCCCTACAATGTTTCTTTTAATATTCTTTAAGACATGATGACTGCAAACCTTTCAGGAAGTCAGAGGTTAGGCAGACTAAAACTAATCTTCCCGATTGAAATTGCAGCTGAATTTTAGAGGCTCGGCTCAGTTTGGAAAATGGCAGAGCGCGATAAGTTAAAATATTTGACCTTCCGATGCAGCTTCTTCAGCCTCAGCAGACAGTGTTGTCAGGATGTATTGCTGTCTCATGTTTGGAATAAATGATTTTCAGTTTGTCAGTCCAGATATGTAAGCGTGCAGCTGCAGAGGAGGCTGGTTGTCAGTTCAGTGTGTGTGTGTGTTTGAGCACAGGGGCGACCACTCAGCCAATGCCTCATCAGGGGTAATGGGCCATGATGAATCAGAACCTAATCAATGTGCATTACCATTAGGATTTATTTCCATGCTCGCTCTCAGTGGCCCGGCTGCAGTGGAGTAGTGGACGGACAGAATCAACATCATTTAGCCAAACCAGAGGAGATGCTGTCCACAACCCGTGTTGTGTGTTGAATCAGCTGCCTGTCAGAGCAGCATGTTTCATTTGACACACACACACACACACACACACACACACACACACACACACACACACACACACACACACACACACACACATATACAGTTATTGAATAAGCAGCATCCACCCTGGAGGATCTAAGTGACATAAAGTAAATCAATTAGTTTTGGATTTAATGTAGAGTCCCAGTGTCACAGGCTGAGTTTCAGAGGCCTCACAAACAAACTGTATGGTGCTTCTGCTAGTAGAAATAGGATTGCAATAATTGTTTGATTCTTCAGAAGCCAGAAAGCCAACAGGGGGAAAATGTTATGTGTCTGTGTAAAGGCAGTTTTTAGAATGGTTTCAGTTTCACCCACACCGTACTACAGCTTGCTTTGTTCCTGACTATAATGACCCACATATAAAGGATAAGTCTGGCGATATTCTGTATCTTTCTTATTATCAGCAAATCCCATAAAAAGACTAAAATCCAAAATGAATTGATCCTACTGACAAGTGTTGTCTGTGTAGCATAAAAACCCATCAGTGACACATTCCTTCATTTCAATACAAAAAACAGGGGCACTGTAGTTTTGATTTTAAATGAATCCCACATACGTCCTGTAAATACTGTTCAGACGGACTTGACCCTGCATAAGTAAACTAAGTTTACCTCATGATTGTTGTGTCGAATAATAAAATATTAGCCGCCCTGATAACTTTCCAGAGTTGTAAAATCTTGTCAGTGATTATTACAAACCATTCACTTTAAACAGCTTGTGTTGTTTTAAGGTAGGGGTATATTTAGTCTGAATCCCCCACTTAATCCGCAACTGAAAACAAAGACGCTACTTACTCCTGTCTGAATAACGTTTGCTCAAATTTAGAGTGCCCAGCTGTTTTAGAAGACTATTAAGTCCTTTAAAAAAAAAAATGAAACTATGAACTTGTAACCTGTTTGAAACCAGAGGAGTGCCACAGGAAGGCGAAGGAAGTCCGAAAGTATCACTGACACATTTCTGGTTTTGGTCTTTTCATGGGATTTGTTGACAGAAAGACAAATATAGAATAACACCGGCCTATGCTTAGAAGTATTTGCCTATAAAGGTAGAAAATGTGTTTTTAATTGAATTGTTTATGTCAGGATTGCATATTATTTTTCAATATGAATGTATAAAGTGGCTCAGGATAACTAAACTAATTGAGAAAGTGCTTTCATGCAAATCAGTATTTAGCTGAACTGTGAAATGCTCCGTTCTTCATTTTAGTGTTCTTGTGCTATAACCTGTTGTGTATATTTTTTGAGTTGACTCGAGCATGTGTGTGTGTGTGTATATGTGTGTGTGTGCGCGTTTGTTTTTGCATGTCATTCTTCAGTGAGCTGTTGTTGTAGGTTTAAAAGTTGTTTTTTTCACCACATGTAGAAACACACCTATGTAGTTTGTCCTCCCATTCCAGTGAGATCCCTCTCTTTCTACCTCAGTCTTCTTTCTGTTTGCACTCGACTCTGTGTGTTGTGTGTTTGTGTGTGTGTGTGTGTGTGTGTGTGTGTGTGTGTGTGTGTGTGTGTGTGTGTGTGTGTGTGTGTGTGGCCGCTGCGTCCTACCTGCATTGTGACGTCCCCTGAGCTGCGCACGTTGTCATTTTCTGTTTAACAGCACTTTTCTTTTCCCCTTTCCCCTTTCCCCTTTTGTCCCACCTTTTCTCACCGCCCACTCTGTTTTTGTCCCTGTTGACTGTGTGCAGCGGTGTTGTGCTCAATCCTGTGCCGTGTTGATTTTTTTGAACCCCCCTCCCCTCACCCCCGGTGCTTCTCTTGTGGTTTTTGTTTTTGTTCTTATAGTTGCAGGACCCCCGCATGTATGATCAGGTCTATAGGTACTTAGACCTTCCAGGGCAGGTATGTGAAAATACAGCAATTATTTCAAAACACTGTGTGTGATTTCTGCTACAGCAGCTCGCTGCTCAGTTTCTTTACAACCGTGTGTGTTGAAAGTCAGTCATGCTAAAGTCTGGGAGGCAGGGAGTGCTGTTTGTCAGTGGAGTAAATATGTAAAATCCTTTTCAAATTGTTATTTTATTACTATTTTCTGATTTTCATACTTCAGTAAAAACATATACTTGTATGATAATTTTGGTCAATGAGCACTCCCTGTTCCCAAATTTGTACGACAGTTTTTTCTTAAACGTCTAAGAGTTAATTCAGTACACTGTGTATTTCAAAAAGTCCTTATCACCTAGCTTAAGACGTTTAGAAATCGCACAAAGATGTTTTGACAGTAGCTGTTATGTAAAATAAAGGTGAGTTGTTAAAGAGGGAGGTTTTTGTATTTGGATATTTATGTGGCTTGTGTACAGTTAAATAAAGAGGGTGTAGCAGCAGAGTATAAATAGCCAGAGGGGGCAACTTAGATTCATGTTTAAAGTTTGGATCTAATTGTGTGTGAACAGTCATAAAATGCTTCTTTTACTCACATTTCTCTTTTTACTTATAAATCTCTGACTGCAAATCTCACCCTTGCCTGTTGTTTTAGTGGCTAACAGGCAGTTTGCTTTGTCTTATAAGATGACATATTAGATTTATTTCACAGCAGCTAATGTGTTATATTTTCTCTCCTCCTCTCTCCTTCTCATCTCCTTTCTTCTTTTTTTATTTTGATTCTCACCACCTCCCACATCTTCCTCTTCCCTCTAACCATTTCTTCCCACATCATCATCATCATCATCATCATCATCATCATCATCACCATCATCCCCTCCCTACCAAAGCTGAAGGCGATAGACCGTCCACCGGAGCCGGAGAAGGTACCGCGGGCGCCGCACGATCGCAAGAAGGAGTGGCAGAAACTGGCACTGGGTGCAGAGCTCGCCCAAGACATACCTGACGACAAACATCGAGAGGCCAACGGATCTGCAGGTTACCACGACAACAGGTACGTGAAAGTGGCTGTCCAGTATTTATCACGCATCCCAGAGTTGTAACTAGGCCAAAACTCTTAGAGACAAACATTTTTAGGTCTGCTTTTAGGCATATGGAAAGTCAACATATCTATTACCAGCATGTGTCAAATGATGGCTAACATGCACATACACCCTGGTAACCATACAGAATATACAACTACACCTTCTAATACTGATTGGATAAACACTGATGTGTCAGCAGGATGCAATCACTCAGTCTACAAAAATAAATTGTGCTCACTCCACAGAATGAGTTCTTGCAATTTAGCTACAACAGCGATGATTAAGGTTCCTCACAGTCGTGATTGCATTTATTGTGCCTCAAAGCTTCAAATGCCATTCATATTCAGTCATTTCCCTGCCAGTCAATGTGATTAATAACAAAAGATTTTATGCAAATTGCTGGTTTTCTTTGATTTGTCAGTGCCATGAATAGCTGACTTAAAATCTTTTCTCCAAGTATTGATGAGGAAGGACTCCTTCACATCATGACCAAATAGCAGTGTGGACTGGCCTGGACCCTGAGAGCAGCCCAGCAGTACTGACACTCACAAATAAAACAAATACAAAACTGGTGCAAGCTATTTAAAAAGAAGCAGATTAATTGAATTGTCAAGGAGTAACTCAATCCTTTTAGCCTTGACCTGTGTGATGCAGGCACATATGATACTACTTTCAGTATTTTATTTAATTTTTCCTCGGCTCAAATATCAGATGCTGCGTCCACAGACTCACTATAGAAAACATTGTGTCATGTCTAATTTTATTATTTTAACTGTTCAGAGTGTTGTTAAATGTTAAATGTTAAATGTTAAATAATTTCAGTAAGCTTGAACGTGTTTCAAAACTTGTTGTTTGTTTCCTAATTGCCTCTCATCTTCAGCTCTGAATTTTGGACTATTTTTAGTTTCACTTTAACTTTTAGCACAGTTGATTACGAGCTGCTTTCAGAAAAACTAGTTTTCTTGACAGATATTTACACATTTTGTTGATTTAAAGTAAGTAGACTGTTGCACCCTGTGTCCACTTCTAGAAGACATCAGGAGATCAGGAATATTTACAACCATGACTTTGCTGATACAGAACCAGTATTGTTGTCGATTATAATAGTTCCCAACCTGAGTTTAAATCATCTTCATCCTCTAAGATGATTTACAGGATAAGAAAGAAGAAAAAACTCACAGCTCTGCTACGCAAAATCATATTCATTTTTTAACCACTTTTCTGACATCTTTGCTTCTTTTTTTTCCCGTGTGAAATACTGGATGTTCCTTTAAACATGATTCAGATGAATCTAGGACTTTTCTGTCAGAGCTATCAACAGTGTGCAGGATTTTTTCTTTCACAAGGGGGAGAATACCATTGAATATGACCGTAGACTCTAAATGAAAAAATTCAGCGAGGGAAATTCAAAGTTGATCCAAACAAAGTGAGAAAATGAAAACGTATCTCTCTGCTCAGGGCTCCCTTGTACATGGAACATTTGGACGGGCCCTTCTCGCTGGCGGCGCTGCCCTACACCCAGATGAACGAGCTGCTGAACCGTACCGGGGACAGAATGTATTCACGGCCCCACGACCCTCCACCGCCTCCACCCCTCATGCACCCACTGGGAGAGATCAAGCCACCCTCTGTGATCAGGTGGGACAGGAAGACAACACAATAACCTCAATTTCATGCCCCCTCGGAAAAAAACCTTTAGTCAAAGTTTTATCAATAGCGATAGTTCCATTTGCTTGCCAGAGAGTTACTGTGGCTCTGATTTCCAACTTACCTGACTGAAAAAGTTAATCCTGCTCATCTGATGCTCCAAGGAGGTTCAAGTGTGAAGAATTATTTGCAAACACTATTTCACCTTGTGTCTGATTTACAAGCAGCGCACATCCCATCCCCGTCTCTTTGGTTTGTTTGTTTTTCTTATCTCCTTTTTTCCCCCTCTCTCCCCCTCTCTCTTATGGATCAATTGGTAGTAGTGAGTGGCATTCCATTACTTTTCTTTTCTTGTGAGTATTTATTCTGCGAGAGGACGAGGATTTTTCGCTCTGTTAGAGCTGAGCAGAAATACCCAGAGAAGAAGGGATGGGTGGAGTGCTAGATGGATGGATAGATGGGGGTTTTGTGGACCAAAGATGAAGGAGGGAAAAAAAACAAACGGCTCGGAGAAGGGCAGGATCAATAAAGTGTTAAGGCCACTGAGCGTATTACAGGTTGTTTTTCTGCTGCACACTTTTTTGCCGCATATGTCACTGTTTGAAGGGATGGAGAGATCAGAGGGAATGATTAAAGCTTTGCCTGCAGCCCCAGAGAAATATCTCACTGATTTTTGCAGCTATCTTCTCCTATTTACCCGCAAACTCTTTCCATCCCCATATTCGTCTGTCGCCTGAGTGTATTTACTTCTACGCGTCAGTTTTTTCCTGACCTTCTGCTCTTTCTTCCTTTTTAAAGTCATTGAGATCATTTTCTCACTTTACCCCGTCCCCATATTTAATGTAGCACGTGAAGTAGCTATTGCTAAATCCGAGGCAAATACTCAACACTTTATTTTCCTCACCCTTCTTTCTCTTTTTATCTGCAGCAATTTTCTCCGTAAGAAGAAAATTGATTGAGAACATGTCTGTCTTTGTGTTGCAATGTCTGGATACTGGCTCCATCCACCCACAAAGCTTCAGCATCAGATTATGACCAATAGAATAGAATTTCTATTGGGGCTGGTGGCAGCGTTAAGGACCCCCTACAGGGGCATCATCACTCTATCCAAACATCTAAACCTCTCTGACAACACTGCAAGCTACTGTGTGTATGATTAGTTACACTAGTGTCAGTCTTTGTAGAAAATCAATTTAAGGTGTGCAGCAGCTGAGCCTGATGACCTGCTGAAATTGTTTGTCTGAACTAATCTAGTTCCTAATTTTTAGATTTTTATTGAGCAAAACAGAGCATACACATATAAATCTTCAGCAACACTTTCAATAAGCTAAGTTACTGTTGCTACGTTTGTAATTAAGTATGCTTAATTTCAGACAGAGGTGTCGATTTGGCCGTCTAGAAAGACAACTGTTGCTGGCAGATTTTATCAGCTAGCCAGCTAATTAAGCTATCATTAGCTTCACGAGTTGGTTGAAGACAGCGTTTGCAGCCGACTTAATGAGTTGTTTAAGAACAAGAATCTTATAAAAGTGGTCTTAAATACATGCATGCATGTCTCAGGCAAACTGTCAGCATCGTCACCAGCTGATGGTTCATGTAGATGATCATGATGTTGGTCTTGTATTGCAGTAAATTAGTACATAAGTACAATAAGGAAACGTGTAAGATGACATGTATGATTTATTTCCTTTCTAGTTATTATTCGTCTCTTTTCAGCACTGTAGTTCTCCATCATGACCTCCTTTTCTGTCCCTCTCTCTTCTACACTCCAGTTCCAGTTCAGGTTTTTCCGACAGCAGACCCCAGTCTCCAGCGCGGACAGCAGGCTTCAACTCCAACACTCCTCCTCCACCACCTCCCCCTCTTCCCCCTCCACCACCCCCGTTACCCTCCACAGGCATGCGGGGCACCCCTCCTCCTCCCATTCCACCTCTACCGGTCCAGCAGCAGCTCCCAGCCATTCCGCCTCCCCCTGCTCCTCTCCAGATCGCCCCAGGGGTGCTCCACCCGGCCCCTCCACCTGTGGCACCTCCCCTCCACTCCTCCTCCCCGGCCCGTCTCCAACAGGTCCTGGACAGGGGCCAACCCATGGGCTCTGGGACCCAGTCGGACGGCACCATCCTGCCTCCTCCACCGCCGCCCCCTCCTCTGCCCCTCCCCGGAGCACGGAGCTCCTCGCCCTGTCCGTCAGGCCCGCCACCTGTGCCGGCCTTCCCCTCAGCAGGAGCCATGGCCTCCCCGCCGCCCCACACCCTCCACGATGTGGGGAGCAAGAGGCACCATCCAACCAATCTGCCACCCATCAGCGATGCACGCAGTGTCCTGTTGGAAGCTATCAGAAAAGGTGGGTCATGTTTCACCAGAAATTTGTGAGAACTTCCCCAGGAGAGTAAAGCTCACAGTTTAGTCTTTGTATGCTTTTTCAGAGGCCAAAATTTGATACATCAGATCTATAAAATTACAGCTATTTGAAATACCTAACAGAGAAATTTGTCATAAACTAAAGTCTTTCCCTGCCTGTTGCTGATTGTTCCCACTCCAGGCATACAGCTGCGCAAAGTGGAGGAGCAGCGAGAGCAAGAGGCTAAGCACGAGCGCGTTGGCAACGATGTGGCCACCATCCTGTCACGACGCATCGCCGTGGAGTACTCCGACTCCGAGGACGAGTCTGAGTTTGACGAAGGAGACTGGATGGAGTGATGGCGATCATTGGGATATAAAAAAAAAAGCAGTGTTGGTGGCGGAGGACAAACGTGTTCAGGTGCCCCCCCCTCCTCCTCCCAACCCAAACCCTGCACTCCACACCTCACCATCAAAGAGTCTTTCTACTCTGGAAAGAAGCAAAACATCGTTGTTGCCCACTTCTCCTCTGTCGAGCTTTTTTATCTCGTCATATCTCCGTCTCGTTGTGGTTTGTGTTCGGAGGAGAAATCTCCACGTCGCTCTCGTCTGTCTCTAGTGTTCCAAGAGAAGTTTTTTGCATTCATTCTTTTCTGCACTACCACACGACCTTGTTTCTGCTGGATTTCTTGTGACGAAATCCCTCATGTTTACTCTTGTTATACATGAAAATAACTTTTTTGAAGAACCACTTGTTTTTGTTTCTTATCTGTACGTCGATGTAATAAAAAAAAAACCTAGAAAATAGAAAAGGAAAAAATGAAGGCATGTTGCATTTATCCTTAGTTCTCAGCACCGTTTTGCCACCTGGTGGCTGAACACGGCATTGAATGAATGCTGTTTTATTTTATCGTCTTTTATTTACCTTTATTTCTGATGAAACATTTGCGGTTTTAACAGGCCAGTAGTTGCTGATACTGACCACTACATGAACAGTCACTCAGTGTGGACACCAGCTGGGTTGTATTTTGTTTTCTCTCTTATCAGGACTGACTTTACCACTTAGAACAAGCAAAAGATTGTGTTGGTATGTCATGTGATGATTGCCGTACGGTTGAAAATGACGAAGGGGGAGCATATGGCTGATTTGGCCACACGTGTGCATATCCATCCACTTACATCTAACTTTTACTCCAGGGAAATGTATGCCAAGAGATTGAGCTTTTTTTTGTCTGTCCGGGTTCTGAGGAGCCACGTACGCTCATGTTGACATCAGGCAATGTCAAAGAGAAACACTGAGCCATTGGTTTTTAGCATATTGAGCTGCCACCCTTTTCTCAAGTTGTTTGCCATAGAAATGGACACTGGAAGTGATTAGATGCTGTAGACGTACATCAGATTTCCTGCCTCTCTTATTGTCCCTGATGAATATTCAGCGTGCCGAGGAAAACTTAGAATTTTGAGAAGGTACCCGTGATAATGAGAGTCTGACCAACACCAGGTAAAACCACTCAACACCAATGAAGGCAGCTTTTCCCTCAGATCCCCCTTTACTGTGTACCTGCCCACTAACGAGAAGCCTTACCTCGTTCGGTTCTACAGCAGCAACGCTTGTTCAAAAGATTTTGTGATTTTTATTTTGCCTTTTGAGGCCTGAAAGGAAAGGATACATTATGCCTTGTTTTGGCTCATTTCAAAGAAAATGTCTGCCATCCTTTTCCGTTTGTTCGTTCGTTCTTTCTTCTACTTGCCTTACTGTTCGTACAAAACGTATCGTTGAGTTGATGAATGTATTGTGCTGTTACTACTTACTTGCCTGCGCTTGTATGAATTTGCTGTTTCTATGTTTGGGGGAAAAAGGGACGGAGGGACAGAAACCCTGGTTTAAAAAAGAATAAGATTAGATCAATACTGTATACCATGTAACTTATGTAACTGTTGACTGTAACAGTTTGCTTGAATTAATAAAAATCTAATGTTATGTTTCAGCCCTAAATGTTATGGGTTTGTTGTTGTTGAGCTGAGTTTGTCTCATCCCCTCAGCCGAGCCGATGTGTTCTTTATTTGTGGATGACTGAGCAACAGGTCATTAAGCTCCAGCCTGCTAAAGTACAGGCTTTTACACATACAGCAAGATCATAAACCTCCAAATACAAAGTCAGCTGTAGACGTGAATTGCTCCTTTTGTTGTAGGAACCAGCTGAATTCATGTTGTAGATATGATGTAGTAGATAAGAACATGGAAATTATACTAAAGAATCATCAAAATCAGTCACTGTTTGTGTTGCCACAATTTAATTTTCACAATAAATGGTTAAATATCTGGAGTGATAAAGAAACAAATCTGTTCAGAGCCACTCCTTATTTAGTTTTTGAATACCATGACATCAACATGATGTTTATTATTAGATCAATGCAGCCATCATTCGTATAAATTCTATACAGTTTGATGGAAACAAATAATTCCAGATCAATTCAGTTTTACATAAAAATCTAAAGTAAGATTTGTTGCTGAACATTTTATACAATTTAATATCTAAAGTTCTAGTTTATGAGAAACTGTTCATTTCAGTCGGAATGACTAAAGTGCTTCTTGATTTTCTTTTAACAATATTTTTTGGGCATTTTTGCCCTTATTGGACAGTTAATAGTGATAGAGAATTAGGAGGATAATTGTATCTGGATGAGCAGGTTGTCTTGGAGTAGTTTAAAGAAAAGTCCTGTCTTTATTTATGATTCAATTACATTTCATAAAATGTAGGGTACAAATGGCAAATCATCGCCATAATGTCATATTTAAATGCCTTTTTGTCTGACTCCATTCATCTAACAGAAACATTTAGTTAAGGACTGTAAAAGCAAAATTTGGATCGGTTCCGGTTTCATTTAATTGTGTACTTCATCATGTAGAGTCCGTACTGGTAACCTACGTTTCTCATCTAGCTTATACTCATTAAATAATGTCAATGTATTTTCAATTTAATATTTAAGAGGTCATTTGTATGTTGGAAATGAGTTCATATATGAGGCTTAAAATGTCTTCACCATGATCCGCCTAACTGAACAGCTACAGCTCCGGCTTTGAGGAGCTGAAAGATCCGGGCTTATGTCAAACCAGTAACAATAAAATAAAGCTAACCCACTTATCCATGTATGAAGAACACGACCCTGGAGTTCTGAGGGATTGACCTGTGGGAGAGCCATCCTGACAGAAACAGCCCCAGATGCTGTGTGTTAGATGTCGACAAAGACTGCAGGTTGAAAATAAAAGTTCACAGTTTTCATGTGTCATCGCACCTTGACTCTCACCTCGTTCTATTCTTATTTCTCTCTCGTCTCATTCTCACTTATACATATTTTTTCCCAGTTTCCTCCCTCTTTTCACTCTTCTTGTCTTCTCTCACCTCCCTCCTTCAGTCGTCTCTCTCAAAACAGGAGGAAAGGCTCCTGGAGTTTTCATGTTTATTATCTTGTCACTCTTGTTGTAATCTTGCTTTTTGTCCTGTCACTCTTTATCCTCTAAGCCCGGAGTTTTCAAAGACGCTTTGGGCATTTCAGCTTTCCTGTCAGGGTGGCACACGACATCTGCGCCTCAAAAACATGTCAGCTTTGGGACTGCGTGGATTATATAACTTCAATACATTGTGCACAGCTCTCATCGCACTTTGCAGTACACTTGTAGGAGGAGGCTTATTAAAAGTGTGTGTGTGTGTGTGTGTGTGTGTGTGTGTGTCTAAGGGGAGCTGATGAAAAAGAGATTTAATTACCAGATACAGTGTGTTATTCTGTTCCCTGCTTGGAAGAAGTCCAACTGTTTCACCTTGGAGGAAAAGGCCTGATTTGTTTTCTTCCAACATTAAACTTTAGTCAACAGACCTGAAATAGCTTTTGCAAATAATCATCAGCTGATGAGTTTTGCCACATTGGACAATCAGTTTTACAGCTCCCTACTTGAATTACGCTCATGCAGAATATTCAGCCTGCCTGCTGCTCCAAATAATTCCCTGTAAAACAAAAAGGTAAAAATAATGCTGTGTTGCCCTAATGCTTTAGTGTTTGTGTGTGTTCCTCTTCGCTGTAATCTACACAGTGGCAGACGGCTTATTGGAACAATTCCTCACAGTGTAGGAAGTTTATATAGAAAGCCTTTTGTGAGCAATAAACTGTATGCAATCATTTAGTTTTAGAGAGACGCACTGTTTTTAATTACCTAATGACAGCAAGTTTCCAGCACGAGTTTCTGGAACAGACTGATACACTGAGACGTAAATCTGTGCATATCGTCTGTTTATTTTAAAGTAATACTAACACCATTACTACATCTATTGAGACTATTCTGTCAAGGCTTTTTGAAAGGTGATGATTACAGGTACAGAATACATCAAAATGTGTATAAATACTGTATAAACATAGCTGCACCCAAAGCACTAAAAAAAAAGGCATGGCATGAGCAGCAAGTACTGAAATGTATTTACAGCAGAACATCTAAGACTACTTCAGTCAGGAAGCGGTTGCATACACAGGACTGTTGGTTATTGGCATCTACAGCCTAATAAAAATGTGCTAAATACAGTGATTTTATAGTAAATTGAGTTATTCTTCCCAAACCTTTGTGTAATGTGTCATTCATAACTACTTGGTAATTAGTTATTTACAAACTAACAATCCGTTTTACATTCAAGCATCATACAAGTATTCATTCAGACAGCCCTATAAGACATTTAATGTGTCCAGGATATATTTAAAGCAGAAATATATGAACAATGTTGGCAAAACCTATTTCCTCCTTAAAGTAACCACTAGGAGTAAGAAATAGGATATTGCACTACTGTAGCTATAATTGTAGGGTCTAGGGGTCTGAAAAAAATGTAAATTAGCCCTACTAATATGAATGAGGATGCAGAAACTAGTAACCTTCTTATTAAATATGATGCCAAATAACTGCAGTAGGATATTGTCGTACTGCTTAAGGCTGTGAACAGGGCCCACATACGAAATAACTTTGCAGGTATGGATCTTATACCGTCAAATGGGTCCGGTTGGCATGACTGATAAAAACGGATCGATGTTGCCACAGCATCTGCGGAGGGTGAAATCTCTTTCTCCGTCTTGTCACTTCACTTTGAGGGTGTTATTCTTCCTCCGAGGCGGCTCCTTCTGGACCTGACGGGCCCGTGTGCCTAAGCCCAGGGACTGCAGAGACTCCGTGATGAAGCGCTGCGTGGGAGAGACGCACAGCATCACCAGCAGCTTGGCGTCGCCACCTGGTGGAGAAGATGGAGGAGGATGTTAAACAAAAAGATATGATCTAATTACATGCTTGTTTTTTGTTTTTTTGGGGCAATGGACAAATATATTTTCCAGCACATCTTCACTCACTCATTTTGAGTGATTAATTTAATTTTCATACTGGTATGTGGAATCTCTCAGCTAGATGAAGACATTTTGGGGTTGAAAACATCTCTTTCTTTCTAAGAGATTGTGTGTGTGTGTGTGTGTGTGTGTGTGTGTGTGTGTGTGTGTGTGTGTGTGTGCGTGCATTACCTATGGCATCCTGTAGCAGATGGGTGAGTTTGCTGTTCCTGTAGGGGACATGTGGTCTCTGCTCGGCCAGAGCTCCCAGTACGTCGGACAGAGCTGAGAGACTACGGTTGATACAGGAAACCTCCCACAGAGCTGCACCCGAGACTCCAGACATACCTGGTGCACCCATACAGACACACATATATGTATATGCCTTAAAGCTAATTGATCGGCTGAGTGAACAGGCATTGGTTGTACTGGGTTCATTGAACTGTTTCCCTGCGTAAAATTACAAGACCTGCATCCTCAGCTTTGTTTGTACAGTGAACCTTTATGTGTAGATTAATCATTTGTTATTTCATGGTTCATGACACAAGCTGTATTTGAGAACGTTTAAATCTGCACTCAGCAGCATATTTGACTCAAAGCAACACCAAGTGGAAACTGACAACTGTTTAAATTTAAATACCAAACACTCACATGGTAATCATGTCATGTCATTATTCTCGTTTACCAATACTGCCCGTCAGATTAATGCTGTTTTATAAGAAACAATGCAGGAGGGATGAGAGGAATGAGCAAGCAGAAAAGATGTAATTTTTCATGAGTCCAGCTTCATTTTAATGGAGCACTCAGTCCTGTCTCTTTAGAATTAACTCATCAGAGCAAAGACCTGTACCCACTTGACACTTGAATTTTATTTTAAGCAGCAGTTTTATCTGCAGCAACTCAATTAGGCATACGCCTGAAGCCCCATCTTGCAATTTTGCATGCTAAGACGGGTGTATTTTCCAGTTAAAATAATGCCTGGTGCGTCTTAAAAAAAAAACATCATTCAGGGACCAATGTTCCCATGACATCTCTGACATCCTTAAGCACTGAGCCCCTCCTCTTACCGACACACTCACTCCCCGCCAAGTCCACCAGCTGCAGCTTGGTCCTGAACAGGTCCTGTGAGATGCTGGGCCTGGGGGAGGGACATGGGGAATGGGAAGGGGAAGGGCCAGGAGAGGAGACAGGGCTTGCAAAGAGCTCGTCAGATGAGTGGCGGGCGGCAGGGTTGGCACGGCGACAGCGTGGACTCCACCACTCCTTCTGGGGGGAGCGCTGCAAGTCCTTCTTGGCACTCTGTAGCCTGCGGGCTGAATGAAGGAGCAATACAGTTACAATGCACTAATGTGCGGCTCAACAGGGGTCGTTGATGCTGACGTGTGTGGGTCTGTGAGTGTGTGTGCCAATGCCTCTCACCCAGGGCCAGTGCATTGGGGCTCTTGGAGGAAATGGTGAGGGTGATGATGAGGTGAGAGCGCGAAGAGTCGGTGTGGATGAGGGTGGGACAGTGAGCTCTGAGTTTCAAAACGTTGCTGATGATCTGCATCACCTCAGAGGCATTACACACAGGCCTGTAACACATATGAAACACATTTCATGTATTTTATTCCTTAAAGCCAATAAAAAAAGCTTATTTTAAACCATCAACCAATCAAATTGCGTGCAGGAGCAAGGTTTAAGCTTCTTGTTTTGGCTTTACTGCCTGCATGGTTCACTCTCACAGTGCTGTTATCAGTGAAAAAGCTCTACAGACCCACTGTACACTACCTCTCCAGCCCAAAACAACACAGGCAGTTCCTGACTAGCTGGTGAACAGAGTGGAGCAACATACAGCTAAAGCAGCAGACATATTGCTTCATCAGGTGGGCTGAAACCAAACTCCAAATAAATGCTTATGTTGTGTCTGCAGGGTGTGTCCCAAGTGGCCAAAAAGAAAACCGTCTAGGATGAAGTAATTATTCTCCACTTGAGACATATTATTGCCTTATAAAGATGATAAAAAAAACTTTGCAAACAGTTTTCCATTTACACGTCCAACAGCTATAGAGCAAAATTAGCATTCTGTTTGAGTTTCTGACCACCTTAAGAAAGTTTTGAAAAGTTTGCCTGCTGCAAAGTGGGTTTTTGGAGAGTGGAATTTGCTGGCCATAAAACCAAAAGCAATTAACTTAAAAGGACAATAAAGCTCTCTATATCTGAGGCAGAATAGATGAAGGTTCATTACTACCAGTGACCCCTTATTCATATAAAAAATATCAATTAGGGGAGCTGTAAAAGAACGGCTACATTTCATGGACCTAGCAGTCTAACAGCAGCATGTCATGTCACCCAGGTACAAATAAACTGGCTGTACTCACTCATATGTGAGGGAGGTGACCTGGCTGGTACCAGAGGAGGTGGTAATGACGTCCCGGCGCTGACCGGCAGCATTTCCCTGCTCGTCTCTGGCCAGGAGGTCAAACACCTCATTGTTGTACACCTCCATCACTGACACCTCCACCGTGTGGCTCTCTGCAGGCTTCTTAGAGATCAGCCTGGGTCACACACACACACAGGAATAGATACACAAGCATGAACAGGTCTAAGTTCAAACCAATTACATTCTATTTCGACTCTCAGTGCACATTATGAATTAATGGACTGAATTTATTTTATTTCTTATGGACTGCATGAATGAATTATAATACAGTGAATTAAACCAAACCTACTGTGGTTATCAGCATAAAAACATACTCCCTTCTTGCAGAATTTAGTCATTACACACTGTAAATATAACAAAAACAAACAAATAAAAAAAAGGATGCCTTTCTCACCGAAAGAGCTCAGCAGCTGCCTTGGGGATGATACCCTGCTGTGTCTCCTGCTGCGTCCCTAAGTGTGCCTCCAGTGGGTGGGATCCCATCATGGTGTGAGTCTTCCCACTGCCTGTCTGCCCATATGCCATGATACACACATTATAGCTGCATGGCAGGGAGAGAGATTACATTCAATTCATGCTGAAGTCATGCAGTCATACAAAGCTGTTTGTCATTCATTTCATTCAGTGTTTAATGAATATAGCTAAATTAATACAAGTGAATGGCATGTGATTTGTGTTGTTTGACGCTCACCCGTCCAGCAGGGATGTGAGGAGCGGCCTGACTTCCTCAAATACGGCATCCTGGGAGTCCTCTGGTCCATGCACTCTGGTCACCACAATAAGTAATCATTAATAAACTGGAAATGACATAGAATAATGCACATTGTATCGTGGTAGTGTTTGATTTTACCTCTCGAACTCGAACATCTTGTTGTGCCCCATTTTGATGCAATTCACCATCACTGTGTCCTTAAAACATCAAACAAGAGAGAAATAACACAAAAAACAGTGAATCGGCTTGCAGCAACAAAGTGAAATCAATTCTGAGATTGTGTGCAACTCACATCACTGATTGCAGAGACCACTTCTTCTGATGATGCGGGCCTGAGAGAAAGAAAAGCATAGAAATGGATTATTTTTTTAGCTTTTTAAGTACATCTCATCTTAATTATCATACAGTATTTCTATGTTGTTGGTGATGAATAATGTGTTGACCCACCCTGATCCAGAGGTGGAGGACTGGACATGGTCAAATGGTAAAACTGGTCGGACCCTGCAGTGAACCCTGATGTTCCCTCTCAACTCCTGCAGCAAAACAAAGAATGACGATGATGTTTAAAATTAGATCCCATTAAATATGCTGTATTTCAGGGATCTCAAACTGCACAATTCTATTTTTAAAAATGTGTTTTGTTGTTGCAAAATAATGGCAAAGGTCAAGGTGATATTAAAATGTATAGAAACTGCTTATATTTGTTAAGTATGATGTTAGTAATGGACTTTCTTTTGAGAATATTCCACTTTCTTTCAGTTTGAGACCCCTACTGGAGCTCTTACTAAACCACATCTGTAACTCATTACTTTTTAACACTTGACACTAAAATTTGTCCTCACCACCAGTGTGTTATGGAGTTCTTTCCTCCTCTGCCTCTCTGCCCTGCACCTCTCCTTCTCCTCCTCCAGAGAGCGCTCCAGAGCTTCAACATGAGCTTGTAAATCTGGGCAGGGAAAGCAGAAAGGTGGTTAAAAGGGGGAAAAAAAGTCCAATCGAAATTAAATATGGGGAGGTTTCTAATGTGGACTGAGGTTAGAGGTTAAGCCATTGTGGTCATTTTGAGACAATAAATAAGCAAGAGTTGCACAGAAAAGCCTCCACTGGCTGCATCTACACTACATTAGATATGTGTGCCACTGGGTCAGATTTGTAGTGGAATCTGATGCGGTGCAGTTCAAAACCTGTAGCTCAAACCATCTTAAAGTAGACCCAAGTAAAGTGAATGACAGAAAGATAGAAGCATCTGTTCTCTGGTGTAAATCTCTGAATTCAGGCCAAGTCTTTAATCCTGGTGCACACATGTATATACACACACCTGGCACCAAACACCTTCATTCACACAGGACAGGCTGAGACATTCAAGAATAGGCTGGATTGAACGTAAATAGAACAGAATAGTGTAGAATGAAGGGGATATTTTCTCTTTGTTTAAAGATGATTTCAAATATAAATTATTTTCACAAAAAGTCCATGTAACAGTAACAACACTCACTCAAATATCTTCTCTCATAAATAATGTCTCTACTTTAAAGCCTTCAGAACAATAAGTGGATGTGTGGACCTGTAATTAATTAATTTATTTGTTTGTTTGGCATGTTTCCAGCAAACTGGGTTTAATGAGTAAGAAAATCAATCGAGTAAATAAAAAAAAACATAAAAACAGCTTGAGGATTTGTCTCTGGGTTATCTGAGTTTGACACTATTATTCTATTAAATGAAAAACCTCTTACTTGTTGATATAAAAAAAACCTCCCCACACAGCCATTGCAGCTCTATAAATTATAAAATATTCCAAAGCTCAAAGTATGAAGTTAGAAATCAATTAACAGCCCTACAATAAATAACACATTTGCAAAAGTAGGAGATAAAATGTGACTTAAATGTAGTGTATTAAAAAATATCCCAGCAGTTTAATTACAATCCTGAGGGGCCGATACTAACATAGAATTTGTTATGTCCATTGCAGGTAAGTAGATCCATTCTTCAACTAACATCAACAATAAAAGGTCAAGAAAAGCCATTCGCAGCTCGCAGTATTATAAACAGCGTGTGCTCTGGCTTATGTGGGCCAAAGTATTTGACGCCATCAGTTTTCACCAATCATCAGAGCCACGGTGAGCCAGCTGACTGGCAGGGCTGCACAGAACAGGACAGTCAACCTTGGACGCACTCAAAGGGCGGGGGTGGGGCGGGGGGGGAGAGAGAAGAGAGAAGAGGGGAGGGACGGTGTGAGAGGATTACCAGTAAACACACCGTAATCAAGATACAGCCAGCACGTAACCAGTAAACCACTTTAGGATGGAGGGACACAGAGAGGGTGAATGAGCGAGCAGTGAGACCAGAGGGGAGGGACAACAAAACATCTTCCTCTGAATAACAACAAGATCATTCAAATAACTTCTGACAGTTTGGTTTGTAATACTCTGCAGCATCAGAGTAGCACATAACAGCAATATGTGCATTTGTAAATATTCACATATAAGTATTATAAGTATTAGATGATACATCATTATTTGAATTGTTAGATTGAAGCTACTGGTATCACCCCAAAAATCCTCTCAGGTAAACTCTACAGTCCAGTCCAGTCCAGTCCAGTCCAGAGGCCTCTCAGCAGTCAAGTGTGGTCAAAATAAAACCTAACTTATGCAATGTCACAGTGTCCTGTTACAACACTGATCCAATGTTTGGCTTCTTCAAACTGGACACTATCACAGGTCGGTGTGAAGGCCTTAAGATGCTGCTCTTCTAATAGCTGCATGGCCCTGCTCACCCCCAGCTCACTGAATTATGCCAAAATATGTTAACCTAAAGAGCCACACACTCAGATACTCACTCTTAACCTCGTCTCCACGGGGACCGTTTAAAGAACAGCTGGCTTGCCCCACTTTTTCCAGCAGCTGCTTGCTCTGCTCCTCCAGCTCCGTGGCGAAACTCAAATACACTGCGAAAACTTCACTCAGGTCCTGCTTCACGGCCTGCCACAGACACACAGAGGATACAAATCAGTCGTGTGGGGCTTCACTACTTTCCTTTCTTGACTTTGGATGCTATGTCAACAAAACCACGTCTCAGTGGCATTCGTACCTGGACTTCAGGAAGGAGTTTAGCCAGCGCTGACCGGGTTATTTTCTGTGCATTCCTCTGGTGCTGATGGTGGTTCAGGGCCTTGGTCTCCTCTTCCTGTTCACGTCTGAGTTTCCCCAGACACTGAAAAGGAGAGAACGTCAACATACTTATTCTGCACCGCAGTGCCACTTCATTCTTACTTCTTCATGCCACTCTATTGTATGACTAGCAGCTGAAAAACTTCTATCATGTGACGCTTAATTAAGAAACTGAATTTTAACACAATACACGAGTTTTTGTGAAGCTGGTTTGTTTGTCAACAGTTCAGTAGTTAGGAAGATAAAAAACAACACATTTTCTGAATAGATGGTTTGCTCCAATGTGCCATAAAGCACACTAAATGTTGAGATAGTAGGGAACTGTGCTTATCTTATAAAACTATATAGTAATGGCTCTGATGCTAAATGATCATAAACAGTGTTATACAGCATTGTAGCATGCTGTTTTAAATGATCAGGGACTACTTATTCATTATAAAGGAGGCACACCTTAAAGGAATTATGCAGGTACATTCATTTTTGTACATTAATTAGAATTTTAATTGCCATATCACAAAAGACACAGGTGTAAGTGGACTTGTATTTGGTCTACGGGCCACTCAAAGTGCATTACAACACAAAGCACTCAGGATGTCACTAAGCTCACCCCCATACAGGGTAGTATCTTGCCCAAGGACACTTCGACCGGACTGGATGAGCCGGGAATCAAATCAGCAACTACTGATTACTAGAAGAGCCGCTCTACCACCCGATCACAGCCGCCTTTACAGGTGTAATCAATAACATTACTGATGTCCACTTTATCTCTCCCAAGCAAGCCACGGCTGGGAGCAAGCTTACACAACATCAGGACCCTGGAGCTGACTCCCTTAATTAATGTTATTAATTACACGTCAGTTAAACACCTTATAACACACATTACTTTGGCTAATACGAGTTATCTGCTTACAACTCCTCTGTGTTGATGTACTGGACTTGAGTAGCACCTAAAGAGAGTCTACTGGGATGAAGTTGTGTCTCTATTATCATAATACAACATACTGTAGACACACTGTACTGTAAGGATTGCCCATTCTACTAAAAAATGGAGTCTTGGAGAAAATATGGGAAATAGAGCATGTAGGTGCAATTAGTAAACATCTGTTGGCTGTTGGCATCTTCATCAGACAGTATCAACCAGCTGTCTCATGCATCTGTCTCCCATTCAGACTCAGCTGATCTCTACTGTCCACAAAAAAATATGGCCCCATTCAGCAGTGATTATAATCAAATATAGAGTGGGCCACTTGGATGCACATTCAAGTGAAATTAAATCATCCAGATGTTAAAAAAAGAAGAAAACACACACACAAAAATGGCACAAAAAATAATTCAGCAACTCAGGAGACCAAGAAATAAATCTAACACAATCATCTAGAACAGAAGAGAATAATTAGGGAGGCCTGTAGGTTTAAGCCTGTAATGAATGGCAAGAAATCTTCTTACCTCGGCCAGTCTTAAATGAAGAATAGCATTCTCTGTCTCTAGTTCCAGTATTCGCTCCTCTTTACTCTGGAAATATTACACAAGGTTGTTAGAAACAGTATTGAACATATGTGTGCAGAGTTATATGGAAAACACCGAATGGTTGAGAGGTATACAAGTTGCTGGACAATCTCTAATAATAAGTTCACACTTTAAACTTCCTCACCCTCAGCTTGTGCTCCAGCAGGTGCACCTGGTGTGCAAATATTTGGTCCCGGTTTATAAAGAGAGGCATTTTTTTTCTCTCCCTTTAAAGGAAATAAACTAGTAGAGAAGAGAATGGATGGCCTCGTCCCGTTCCTTCCCCAGCTGATCAAGCCTTGTCCTCTCAGGTCATAATCCGATTAACTGTCAACTCTGCTCACCTGTCTGCAGGGGGGAGGAGGGTGACAGAGTGCAGTCTGGGAGATAACATGGGCCGCTAAGTCAGACTATTGCTGCACAAAGCAATATTTCCACACATATAACGTTAGCTCTGCTTATGTGATCACTTTTTGTGTAACTTCTGAGAACTAAATCCAGTCTAAATGTTTCATCCCGGTATTCCTGATTCAGTGTGGCTGCTGGTGCATAATCCATATGTTTTATTGTTATATAGCATGATTTAAGTGGACAGTTGACTCTGTTTGACCTGAATGTAACATAATCTTAATTAGTACCACTGGTAAAAACCTGTGTTTACTGACTATTTTATGTCTAAATATGAAAAAGTTGTTTTGTTTTGTGTTTTTATTTATTAAATTTCAAATGTACAACTGTTGCATTGTATTGCACAAGTAAATGGGCATTGAAAAAAATATCATTTTAACCTACTAATATTAACAAAGAATAAAAAAAATAGACATAACAAAAAAAGTACATAAAAATCACAATACATATAAAATATAAGAGAGAAAAATAAACCACAGACAGCATCACACTGAAATATGCATACAATAACTTTCATTTTCCAGTTATTCGAGGGTTGAAGAAGGTTTATCGATGCAGGAGCAGACCTCAGCTCTCAGGTATTGATAAGTGTTCACCGATAGAGGGCAGCAAAGCCTCAGAGCAGCGGTGTGTCAATAGGAAGACATTTAACACGACGAAGAAGAGAAACCCTTCCGCATAGTCCCAGTTTGTCCACCTCAGCTCTCAGCCAGGTGGCCCGCAGTTAGTTTGGGAACAAAATGGCCAAATTAAAAGACAAAAGACGAGAGAAAGTCAGTGTCGCCACCGAGGTAAGACGTTTCATTCATTCATCCGCTCACATTCACGTCCTGCTAACTCTCTCTGTTAACATTAGTGCAATATAACTCCACTGAACTCAAACTAAAGCAGCTGCTTCATCTCACATGTGAAAATAATGTAGATTGACCGTTTGGAGGAGAGGAGGACGCGTTGCCAAGACAACCTGGAGAGGGCAGAGTTCAGGAGCAGGAAAGAGGAGCTGTCTGACAAGGACAGGTGAGGAGGAGGAGGAGGAGGAGGGAGGAGGATGGTGGATATTGTGACAGAGAGTGAATGCTTCTTGTCTCTTCCTCTGTGCTCCACAGGCAGGAGCTGGAAGATGAAATGACGATCATGAATGAGAGGGTGCAAAAGTTAGGTAAGTCAGTAGCCATAACTTGTTCATTCATACTGTGCAAACCACTGTAGGCATGTACAAGAATGTATATATATTTTTTACAATAGAGCAGTGTTGGACCAAATTACTGGCAAGTGAGGGGCAAGAAAATCACAAAAATAGTACTTTTCTAATAATCTGACAAAAAAAAAAAAAAAACTAAAGGATAAATCAGTTAGGTGACAGACATCACCTTTCTCTGAGTGCTCCAGCCACTCTCTCCTCCTCTGGTACCAGGCTGCAGGAGAACAGGCTCATGATGTAGGTGTGGAGTCTGACCTGTTTAGGCTCATCTTCTCCTAAATCATCCACGCTGGTGTGAGGCTCAACAGCATCAAGAGGAGGGCTAACAGTAGCCGGTGACAATGACAGCAACTCCAGTGACTCAAACAATGACTTAGCTGTGAGGTTATTGCCGTTGAGCCTTCAATCACTTTCTCAAACCCTAACCCTGGTCCCACTGTCCACATGTCAAAGTGTCCCTATAAAATTGCTTATTATAAATCTAGCATCACTTTTTTTTGTTTTTCATTTCTAGGCAGGGAGCTGGAGACGTTAAGAGGAGAGAATCGGAAGAACATGATGCTGTCGGTCGCTCTGCTCGTGGTCAGCGCTCTCTTCTACTATGTCTTTTTCTACAACGAAGAGGACTCGTGATGGCCTGTGGTATCTTAAAGGAAGCCTCAACCTGAGATTAAACATGAGGCCAGGGACTGTGCATAGTGGGATTGAAATACATGGGAAAGCTTTAAGAGCCGTGTTGATGAAATACCTCAGATCTGCCTCTAGATGGCGTCATTGTCATTTTCTTGATCTCCCCTGATGGCCACACTGGGTTTGTCCTGCACGGTCAGAACCCCACTATGGCTTATTGGACTGCAGAGTTGGTGTTGTAAGCATGTTTGGACCTTAATTATGTCTTTTACTTAATTTCTTATTGAAATCTCTGTCTGCATATGTCTCTGTACGCTGTTCTAATGTTCTTGTCCCCTCACGTTCAGAAGCTTTTTGCAAATGTCAATGCAAGAGTGTGTTTCATTTTGTCATTGCACAGGCTTATGTGAGTATTATTGCTGTATTTTATGCAGTGTATTAAGAGAAGCTTCAAATGGTGCCAATCAAGTCTGCTTTTGTCTTTTTAGTCACATATGAATACGTGTGTGTGTGTGTGTGATAATGCATGATACACATCACATGTGCAATTAAATGGATGGAAATATTTGATACGTTTGCTTTTTGGGTTTGAAGTGTGTGTTGTACAGTATGTTTTGTCACTACAACAAACGGAGAACCTGAGGAATGTATTTTTTTTGTTTTGATACTCATGCTGGCCATGCAACCATCTGCTAATAAAAGCTGAAAGATGCCAAACGTGTTCATAAATGTTGTTTTTTTAAATACACGTATGAGAGAGGGTATGAGAATTGAGCTGGATGCTTATAACTGTATATACTAAAAACTTTATATCTGTTTTGGAAGTAAATTTATTGTGTTGTTTGCTATTCATAGGTTTATTATCTGCAGTGCTTTAGTATTAAAAAAAAAAAAAACCTCAGCTTTTATTTATAAACTCATTGTATGACTCATAGCTCTAATAGAGGCCCAGGTTTATAATAACTGGATGTGTCATGTTTTTTAATGACATTTGTGATCCTTCCTAAAACATCAAACTAAACCAAATAACAATACAACGGAAGCTTTAAAATGTTCTGGGACCAGATTGCTCAGTGGATGAGTGTTCAGAGGTTTTCGGATCAGGAAGTGTATTGTTTGAAACTGGAAACAGACACAAAGGAGGTGTAAGTTATCACCTATAGTGACACAGTGATGGTGTGAATAGTCTGACACTAGGTTGCAGTTTGAGGATATGACTATAAAAAAGTATTAAGGCCTCAACAACAACAACAAAATACAACAACATTCCTGGTATTGATTGTCATCGCTTTGCCTACAACGAGGCCGAAGGCTTACTGTCTCCTCGTCATCTGCCATGTTCCCATTTAGGACTGAAATAGATTTAATTGGAGAAAAAAAAAGATTGTGTTGCTCTCACCTAGATTTCCCTGGTTAAACTGTCCTGCAATAACAGGAAGAAGAAGTGTTTTCCGTCCCTTAATGCTTCTCCTAGACTATAAAACAAAAGTATTCATTCAAGCTTTGAGGTTGATTTGTATTTTCAATCTTATTGTAAAAGTTTTGAGCTTTCTTATTATATTTCTGTCCTGCATTTACAGGTTCCTGGTGTATAAATATTATATTATTTTTTTTTTTTTTTTTTTACCAGTTTTGGGCCCAGTTTACTATATTATAATTAAAGGCACTATGAGGAAGTTTCAGAAAATCCTTGTTATTATTGACACCAGTGGATCTTCAGTGAACTGCAGTCAGCATCCTGTTGCTTTTAATCAACTTGCCATACTCAATGTAAGCAACACCAACCTTTCCAGCTGTCTGCAGTCTCAGCTCCAAGTCCATTGGTTCCTACGAAAAAATCTGTAAAATTATTATAAACTATTTTCCTAAAACAACAGGGCACTGTATTTTTTGGCAAATGAGAGAAAATGTGTGCATTGACTTGGGACTATTTCAGCTACAGATTACTAGTAGTAAGTATTTCTAGGAGCAGGATTTGATTAATTCCAAATTATAAATCAAAAACAACAGTGCCCTTGTTCCTCATATCATTGCCATGCCACCCAGTGCAAAACTGTGGATCATTTGTGTGTTTTTTGGTCAACAATGGAGCTCTATGGCACAGAGGAATAAAATATATCAGGCTCTAGTCAGTAGGATCAGTTAACTGTTGTAATAAAAACATATAGAATACAACCAGACTAATCCTTTAGTTAAAATAATGTCAGATTCTTTGCATTGGATGGATGTGGTGCTAATTCAGTTGAATGTATTGCAGGACAGCCCAGCAAATAATTGTTTGTTTGCCCTCCCTCCTACACACACTATTATCACCAACACAGTCCACGGCACGCCTACACGCTTTCAATCTCTCATCCCCCAGATAAAACAAGTGTAAACAAGCCCATTATGCAACACTTCTGTGGGATTTAAAAGATGATTATGGCCACTGAATATATTTAAATATTAATTTTCACATTGTGGTTGACATAATTTCCCATTAGAAAACATTTAAAATGTGCCCTTCAAAGGTGAAACAAGGTCACAAATTAGTCTGAATATATTGGTAAGTAAAACTGCCATTTACTCCTCAACGTAGTAAAGTAACAGAGATTTTTCATTTAAAATAAAACAACTGATTGTGGACTTCCTGTGAATTAGTCTTTTGGTAAATTGCTATACAATTGCTCATCCTAAAATATATGAAAGCAACAGTCCTCTTGCTTGAGTGTGTAATCCCGCACATAGATGCTGACCTTGCGTTTTCATGACACAGTGTGTTAAGTGTCAAGTTAGGAAAAAACTATTTTAAAATAGGTCTGTCTGAACACCAAAATGCCAGATGTCACTTTGAATTCTTTTGGTTCTGAAGCAGAAGAATGGTTGAGTTCACCTGCTGCAGGTGGAGGTTTTAGTGTCTGCACTCAGGTCAGTCTTGTAACAGCTGTTTGGGCATCTCTTCAGGTATTTAACTCTCATTTCTGCCCTTACTGGCCAGTTCACTTGAGCCATATTACATCATAAAGGTTTTATACCAAATGTTTGGTCATATTTCAATTGAATTTAATATGTGTGTCTTGTCATGTCTATGCACATCTCTACATGTACCTGTCAGGGTACATGTGTGTGCAGTGCCAGTGCATTATTGCACTGTTGTCTCCGTCTGTGGGCACTCAGAGTTCTACGATACTACTTTACATTTATACGGAGACAGAAAATAAGTTTCACTACCTGGTAACTGCTGAAAATGTTTTTTTCTTCACTATGAACAAAGTAAAGCCCTGATTAATCTGAACTCACAAAACAAGCATTTTATAGCCACTTTATGTAGTTTTTCTACCTTAAAATAACAGCTTTATTGTCATTTTAATGCTACAGTGACTTGTAATAGTGTGAATGGTGCCACCCTGTTATCCCTACTCTGTGCCTTGTATGCCTGTTCTGATCACTCTTATGTTCTGGTCTGCCTCAAATCTTGAGGATTTATTGCTTTGCCTCATGCACAGGTAGTTTTATTTGTTGTTAAAAGAAAACTGCAAAATGTAGGTGCTATTAGCTTACTACCTGATTCCAGATCTGGTATAAAAGCATAAAGCAGCATAAAAGTACTCAATTAAAGAAACCTCTGCGGTTTTTCTAGTGAATGTATGTTATATCACCATTTCACATGTACATCAAAGGTCTTGTGGTCACGTGACCTTACCGTATGTCATAGGTGTGAATACAGTATTTGATGAGATGTAAACCATGTTTTGTTGTTTTAAATTTCCTGATTTAAAAAGAAATGTCTGTCCTTTCTAGTGTCTGCTGAGATTTGATTTGCCTTTACATAATCTGTGTCTAGATAAGAGGAACAAACATTTGTCAGCATAGATAACTCCTACACACTCTCAAACATACATTATGATAAAAAATGCAGTGAACTCCATAATTCTCATAATCTCACTTACATACTTGAAACCATGACACATCATTTTGCTTCAGTACATCTATATTTTGGAATTTAAATCTCTCCTGCTGTCGTGCTCTTGCTACATTTACACAATTACGCTTAATGCATTCACCATCGTCCTGAGTTATGTGTAAAAGTATTTTAAGCTTATTTCTTTGAAATTGCTAGCATTAAAAGTAGCTAATAGTAAGGAGTTAAGTCATCATGCCCTGATAATAATGCAAGTCATATTCCTGAGTTCCTAGGCTGGTCATGACTAAATTTATCCCCTCTGCACCTAATTTCTTCTATTAGTCATCGTCACTGTAGTCAGAGTGGTAATGAATCCCTAAAAAAGTAAATAAGTGTTTCTCTTGAACAGAAGATGATAGCGGAGTCAAGTAGAAAGGGAAGATAGGAGAGTGATTAGTAGCATGGGGGAGAGTTAATTTATTACAGAAGTGCCTCTTAAGAGTTGAGCTGTCAGGATATGAAGGTTACACTAGTCTCTAATGTCCAGATTGGGGTAGGAAGGTACCAGACAAGATGGTAGGTAATGAGGATGAATGAAGATACGAGTAATGGAGGGCTGCGATTGAAGAAGTGTCAGACACTAAGTGATCTGACTACAACCACATTCAGTTGTGCACTAGTCAATAGGACAATTTCACAAAACTGACACGTTCAACTTCTTATTATGTTTCAGGTCAAACTGACCTGTTTCACTCGAGAAAGTATTAAAGACATTTCCTTCAGACACAAATCATTTATTTCCTTGCCTGCTTTGTTGTAATGAACATGTGAAAAAATAAATTAAGTATAGCTGGGCAATTTTATATAATCTGAATAATGTTCTGGTCAATTTGACCATGTTGCAGACATTGTGGCTAAACCAGAACATGGACACCAGTGGTAGAGGTAGTTGTCGAGCTGAAGAAGGAGGTTTGGTTGGTCATGAGGTTTTCCTGAAGCAACAGACAGATGCTGAGGGGCCAGAAGCAAAAACCCGGGTATGGGAGTAGTTCGGGGAGGCTATGGGGAAGGACTTTTGGTTGGCCTCAAGGTTGTTCTGGTAAACCATTTGGAGGACCCAGGAAGGGAAAGCAAGGCTTGGTTCAGGCTGTGCTGACTCAGGGAGGAGAACTGCTGACCCAGACTGGGGACAAGCACTTTAAGGAGCTCTTGAATCCTATGTGATGGGTGTGAGTGAGAGAAAAATACTTCCTTTTAATTTATTCAGGGTTTTATCATCAGGGTCATGTGAGCTCAAGCGAAGGTGATCCGTAGAAGAGTAAATAGGCACTAGTAGCTCAAATATTAATTATGATGTTATAGTTTGGGAGTTTATTTTGCAAACATTTGATTGATTAGATGTTCAACTATGTGAATGTGTCCCCACTGAATCAACATTTAAGAGAGGTTACATCACAAATCAGTGTAGAAATGAACGTAAGCGCAGAGAACTAGAAAAGCTTTTCTTGGTTTGATCATTTTAAGCTGAATTGATAATACACTGCCTTTTTACACCCATGTACCACATATTAATTTACAACATGCACACCAATACACCTGGCAATGTTTATGAGGATAATTTTTGCTTTCAGACCACTATGTACAGGGATATTTCACATTGAAACAAGTTGATAAAAGGCTTGAGTTCATTTGCCCAGAAATGTATTCACTTTGAATCTGGGGAAAAAAACAGTTCTTTCTATAACTCTCCATTTAGAGGGGTCCTCCTGGCCTTTTTATGTGTGGTTTTACTTCTAAAGTACACACAAGGAGTGTGAGTACAAGCGAAAGGCTTTAAACAGTGTGTTATTAAACTCATTGTACCTTAAAAAATGTCCCTCACCCACACTCACCACATCACACAATGTTTTTCTGAGAAGCTAAGGGGAGGGGAGTGGATGTCCCCTGGGCCTGGTTAAGGGCTGGTCTCTCTCTTTCTCCTAAACACACTGTCACACACACACACACACACACACACACACACACACACACACACACACACACACACACACAGTGGGCAGGCAGCATATACAGCACAATAGAGGTAGCACATGCACTGCACACCCACCAACAATCTGGTAAATTACCCATGAAAAATCCTGCTAGACCAGGCTACTAACAAGCACACTCATACAGTGAGTGAGTGAGTGCCAACATGTGCACTTGCTCTCGCTCACGCACACACACAGGCCATAGACGGAGGGATGAAGTAACATGTAATTGGTGTGGGCTTGCCTTGGTCTGTGGCAGTGTGTGAGTGGATGCCCCTGGACACCACTGCACTCACTATGGGGAGTTAGATCAGAAATGAATGCCACTATTTATATTTTTGTCTTTTCTTCTACCATATGTACCTTAAACATTCCTGTGACACCCCCTTCATATGAATATGAAATGACAACCCAGGAGAGGAGCAAAGTCCAGCAATCTGTGCGATTACACAATCCATAACACCAAAGCCTTTTCCATCGAGCTAATGGCTAACTGAGTAATAGTAATGTTTCTATGGAGAGCATTTGCTACACCACTGTAATTAATGTTATTAATGAGGGAATCATTCGACTGTGTACTTTGGTAATTGCCTGGAAAGCTGCTCAGGTCTACTCTGATCAAGCATTACATAATTCAAAGACTGCTACCAGCCCGTATTTAGTCTAATGGATGTAATATCAAAGTGAAGGGACTACAGGCACATTTCAGTGTTGTTAATATCAACCTCTGCAGCAATACAGTCCCCTTTACCGAAAAGATGACACAGACTGATAAATATATTTAATGACTTTTTCTTCATGAAATAAGTTGTTGTTGTTGTTTGGACTTTTAGCTGCGAGATATGAGACACTCATTCATTACACTGCTGAAATGTAAACCATGCTACTGTAATCAAGCTCTAGTGATGTCATTAGATACAACTAATAAACTAAATAATAAGTGAAGAAATATAGTTAAAAAGTCATCTTTATTACCTCAACAGGTATGAAGCAGTAAGCCTTGTGCTGGCCATCCACAGGTGTGATTTTACACAGTAACCAGAAGAAGAGAAACCTTGCTGAGTGGGGGCACCTTTGGCTCCGGTAACCTTTGCCAAACATCATGTCCGTGACTTAACAAACAACATCACATGCCAAGTGTACCCAAGGAGGGAATTTTTGCACCTGAGGTTGATGGGTACACAACCGACTGATGCATTAAAGTTCATACAATAGGTGATATCATTAAAAGAGTACTCTGGGAATGTAGAATTACATAAAGTTGGTGGACCCACAGGAGAAGGTCAAAATCAATGCAGCTACAGGTCAAGATATCCTGATTGTAGTCCCTAGGTCCAACTCCATAAATGCTGCATCCCACACTTTCTGCAATACAACTATTTTCCCTGTGCACTTATTACAGTGTGACAGGAATACTTTCAAGATTATCATAGTAACAATAGAATGACTCAATAAAATGGTTTTAAAATCCTTTTTCGGCTGCAGCTAAAATGCTCTAAAACCTCATTGTACATTACTTGACAGACAAATTAACTAGTGATCACTGTAGAGCATTTAGCAGCTAAAGAGACGGATATTTCCCTCAGCAGCTGGTGGAGACCAAAGACAGAGTGAACATTTGCCTTTCATTTGCATTCCTGTGTGTTTAACAATGTAAAAAATGGGTGGCATGTCATACTTTCATTTGAATGTATGTTGTGTTTTGTCAGCCCAAGAAACTTACAAAATAAAATGTGCACAGGAGACCCTTAGATGTCCTGAAAAAGATGGAATTTGAACATCTACAGTACAACTCCATGATAACAGGGTGATAAAGATTATGTGTACTATCAAAAGCTCAAGAATTGTCTTTTTTGACACAATCCCCATTCAAGAGTACATACAGTATTGAATGAGCCTGGTGTACTGCAAAGTTATGCTCTAACTAAAAACTTCCTAAACAAACCTAAAATCTCCCCCACTCCCCCACAAGTTAAGCACAATTAAGGTTCATCAACATTTTTTTGAGTTTCAGCAGTGACTGTGTGACCACGAGGCTTGGTGTTGCTGGAAAAGAAAGTCTATTAAGTTCCTCACTTGTAAATGAATAAATAAACATATATATGTATATACTGTATACATATAGTGCTGTGAAGTAAGTAGTTCTTGAAGTTTTTCTTGCCAGGTGAAAGCACCAAAGGAAAAAAAACACAACTTTTATACAACCAGGTTGTGAAAGACACACTAAGCTGAGGCTGAAACATACATATCTTTATCCTTTAAGTGCAGTTACAAAAATAAAAATATCATTAATATATCAAAAATCAAGAAAAATCAATAAGCCTTACCAATGTACATATATAGTGCAGCCTATTGGCAAACATCTATGAGCCCTGTGTACAAACAGGTGGTTGCCTGCTTTGGTAGGTGACCAAAAGCAACATCTGTTGCAGCGGAGAAAAACAAGGTGAACAAACATCTCCTGCTCTCACAGTGCCCAGGCCTCAGTGTGCAGTCCATTAGAGGCCTCCAGCATCGCTCACCTTTCCCCCACTTTGTGATCAGCCTTCAACGGACTGAGGGGCTTCACAGCTTTCAAACTGGAGATTATTACAGTTGATAGTCCACATGAGGAGCAAGTGTAGTGACCCCGATTTTGCTTTTGTGTGAGAGCTGTTGTTGAAGCGGGAATGGGATTGAACTGTCCAAAAGAGAGAGAGAGAAAGAGAAAACATGAGTTATTAAAAAGAGTCACTGTGAATGGAGCCAACCTGAAGTGCTTTTGTGTGCTAAATCTAGTCCAATGTCCATGGAGCATAAAAAGATGTGAACAAATTCTGTATTAAAGCAATTGTTTGTTGCACCCAGAGAAACATTTAGACACACACTTTGAATACACATACCTTTATAATTTATTCATTTAAATTAATCAGTTACTTATAATCAGATAGCAAATTTAATATGTAAAAATGCATTCTCTTACTACTGCTATATTACAGAAAATATATATTCTGTGGCGTTTACTATATTCTACAATTATGTATATACATCACCTCTTATTCTTAACTGTTTTATTAGTATATACAGTATGTCTGTATCTTACTTCTACATCAATCTTTGTTAATTTTGGTTTGCAGTATCTCTATTCACATTACAATACATTTAACTTTACATAAAAATCTTGTCCTAAACAGCTCCAATAATGAGTTTTTAATTTAAGTAATTACATAACATCCTATTAACATTTTGTTTTTAAATATTTTCCCATCTTTAATGGTTAATTAAGGGTTTAAATCGACCAAACCAGAGTTGAAGATTATAGAGTTCCTCGCCATAATGTTGTCAGACATGTAGAATTACAGTCTTAGCATATCAGTGGCACAAACAAGCACTGTTAGTGGGAGTAAATTTACAGTGCACAATTGCCCCTGGATGATTACATTACAGCCGGCTGCAGCCCTCTCACTCAAGATACTGGACTAATTCCAAAAATGATTGCCCCCGTGAGTCACATGGGAAAATAGGATCCAGGTAGAGAAAGACTGGTTACCCTTTAATTTATTTTTCAAACAGATTTAAGGTTTAAGGTGCTTCAAATGACCTTTATCCCAGCAGACATGTTGACTTGTCATAGTATAAAGGTCAGGTCTTACTAATAACACTGAAGATTCCAGTGTCCCTGTTAAGTTATGGCAGTGTGACAGTGAGCCACTGTGCACAATAGGACCCTGGAACTGAAGCAGCTGAATGGAAATGGACTTTATAATTCATTTTATCATTTACACCTTATCCTACTGTGATATGTCATTACATCTATTAAAAGCATATGAAGCTTGTTTTTACATCCAGTGTGGATGTCCTTCAAAATCCACAAATCCAACAACATATTTCCTGGCATTTTATTGTAATGTTAATTTATTGAGCATTTAGGATGTTGATGTCAGTTTATAAAAGCAATAACAGCAGGTACAAACTTTTACAAGGAGCAGATATCTGTCCTTGTATCCAAACACCTGCAGGTCTCCTGGTCTGTGGCAGTCTCCTCATTCCTCTGTGGCACTCTGATGCCCTCCACCGCTACCTGTTTAAACAGATAAACTGCTGTGTTTGTGGCTGCTGGGGGGGCAGGTTCATTTAGAGTCTTTACAGCAGCTAACGAGAGGGCAGACAGACATATTATCATCGCTGTTCTCCCTCTGTCACACACACAGACACGTGCCTCTGGCTGCTTCACTCCAGAATCATACTTGTAGATGGTGAGATAGAGAGATAAGGAAACAGTCTAAACAACCCCTTTCATGAGTGCATCATATCTTATATATGTAACCATATACCATGGTCAATAAGGAGTTACATACATTGTAAAATGCAAGAGAAAAAAAGGCTAATTTGACTTCTGCAGCCTTAATAGTTGGGCGTATATTAGGTCACATTACACCTGCTCATCCTGGGGGGAGGTAATCAAAACAGCTAAGCACACTTGACCGCATGGCACGTTTTCCCATGTTTCTGGTATCTCTCTATATCTGTCTCTCTCATTCACTCCCTCTCTTTCACACACACACACACACCCACACAGAGACTGAGCAAACAGGATTCAAATGTGTCTAGGAGTAAATTGAAGCTATTTTCCGGGACAAGGTACTTGCTTTGTCAATGCGCCATTAGTCTCTTCAAACAGACCCACCTGCGCTTCGGAGGAAGAGGCCGGAACGAGTTGAAGAGGATATAAAAAAATGAAAACAAGTCAGGTGCAACGCAAGGACTCCTTCAAAGAAACGTGCTACAGTAAGGACACGTGATTGAGTGGCAGATGGATTTTATTCCTTTATTTCTCTTGTAGAAAATGTACATCAAAGACAATACCATACAAAATAGAAAAATGGCACACAGTACTCACAAGTTCAAACGTTTAAACACAATAAGGGCTATACAATACTGCTTTGGCTTTTTCAAAAAAACACAGACTAAAGTGCAAGATTTTCCATTCCTTTTCTCATTTAAATACATTCACAGGTTTGTTTTGTCTTTTTCACAGAAGTTTCTTGTTCACAGCGTTTCCAAAATCTCATCCTTACTTGTGTTGAGACATATTAAAGTGCAGATACAGTATGGATGAGAGACACATTTCTAGCATCACACTAGTGTTTGTAAAGCATTCACTGTCAATTGTAAGCAGATTGTCGATGGTCTCAGGATGGTTTGTCTTTTTGCTCTCCTTTTTCTCACACACTTACACACACACATACACTCACACAAAAAGAGCCCTGCACGGCGCCTCTTTAGACTTCACTCGGTGACCTGGACCTGTAGGACTTGGCCTGAAAGCAGCCACAGAGAAGCATGTAGATGGAGCGCTGGATCTCTGCATTTCTGTAGGCGTAGATGATGGGGTTGATCATGGAGTTGTAGGTGGCTGGCAGCAGCGTAGCATAGGTGTACACTGATGGATACTCCCTCTCGCCTACCAGGCAGTAGATGGCGAAGGGCAGCCAGCTAGCGCCGAATGTCCCCAAAATGATGGCCAAAGTGGAGACCCCCTTCTTAGTGGCCACGTAATGCGATGTGGCAAAAAAGTGCTGCTGGAGGGCAATCTGGTGGGCGTGGTGGCACACGATCTTACAAATCTTGAAGTAGAGTGTCAGCATGAGCATGAAGATGGCAAAGAAAGAGGTGGCCAGGAGCGTGACATTGCTCCGGGTCAAAGGGCGAACGATGCTGCAGGAGGACGGGTCGTCCAGGCAGTTCCAGCCAAGCACAGGCAGCAAGCCCAGGAACAGAGACACCCCCCACGTCCCCAGTAACATTAGGTGTACGTACTGCAGCGTCTTCTCTGAGAAGTAAGTCAGAGCGTTGTAAAGGGAGAAGTAACGGTCCACTGTTATGGCCAAAAGGCTGCTGATGGATGCAGTGAAGGAGGCCACTAGGAAACCTACAGTGATAAGGCTGATAGTCTCAGAGGAGATCACGTACTGAAACACAAAGTTCAGGATTAATCCCATGCCAGCCAGCAAGTCTGCTGTGGCCAGGCTCCCGATCAGCACAAACATGGGAGTCCTTAGTGTCGGCGTGTAGAAGATGATTGCTACCACTATGGCGTTTTCACAGGCGATGACGGTACCTGACATGCAGAGCATAATGTCCCACGGGTTGATGGGGAAATCTAATGGGGCGGTGGACAACTCCAGGCTGCCATTGCGCTCTGGAGAATAAGCCTCCATCCATGGGAAAGCTTCTCCAGCCACAGGGCTGGCAGAGGAGTCGTTCACCACCAGCGACTCGTTCATATCTCCACGCTGTCGTCCTTTTGTCCTGTTGGCAGCAAAGGGACAAGGAGATTGGTTTGTTATTAATGATAATGAAGTTATAAAGTTTCAGTGTCTAGCTCAATGACACATGAGAAGGGTACGTCATCTCTATTTACTGCACAGCTCTCTTTAATTTGTGAATTTGAGTTGCACAGCAAGTAAGCAGACAATAGTGACAGCTGATGGTTTTCATCTTGGGGCTGCTTCATAGATACTAACTCACTATGGAGCAACTCAATTGTCTGCTTGTATTTCACATTGAACACAGTGAATTCAACTTATAATGCTCTAAATTTTTTGAAGTTTAAACGAACAGCTGTTTGTTAGATGATGCCTTTACTGTCCAAAACCACCAGTATGGCACAATTTAAATGCAGTTTTAACGTGGATTTCCGTCGTAAAGGTTTTTTTTTTTAAAGCAGCAGCGACTGCAAAAGACAGAGGAGCTGTCCATGGTGCTGAAATACAGCACCCACAAACAGAAACACCCCTCAATATCATCAGTTTCCTGGTCTAACTTCTTCTACAAGTACTTTTTATAAAGATTTACAGACAGTGTGAGGCTTAAAAAACTATATAATTATTATTATTTTTTCTCCACAAAGGGATAAAAAAGTGATTCTTTTGTAATATGTGTTGGTTTACTCCTCTAAATCATATCACAGGATTACTATAATAGCCTATTATTCCAAGGAGTTCATTCCTATCTTTTATTCTTACTATCACTCTGCTATTTTGGAGAGACAATTCAAAGTAAAATAAAACATTTGCAACCAACATAAACATGTTTTAAAAAAAAATAATTTTCCAATCAGTAACATGATTTCCGAAAAGTTTAGAATACCTACCTCCGTGACAAAACGGTATGAGCTGAGATTTTCGCTGAAACCAGAGACCCTCGTCCGACAGGATAATGTCAAAAAAAGTCTGAATAAAAAGGATGCAACGACTGTCCCCCTTTTTGTCTCGCTCCTTTGGATACTCTCAGGTGAAGCCCTTGATTTTGTTGTGCTTCCCACGCATGGGGCAGACACTCAAGGCATGGGTGGTGTGAAGCATTGGCCGGTGTTCAGCTCGGTGAGGAGAGGTGAATGTGAGGAGGAGGAGAGGAGGACGAGAGGGGATCCGACCGGAGACACGCGAGGAGAGCTTTAAACCCGACTGACGTCACGGTAGAGGGAGAGAGAGAGAGAGAGAGAGAGAGAGAGAGAGAGAGAGAGAGAGAGAGAGAGAGAGAGAGACAGCGCTTCACAAAGGAAATGAAGCTTGTTGCGCGCTCTTCTTACCTCTGTCAACACCTCTCTCCTGAGATGCGCCTGGACTTGGATCTCAGACAAACTGTCGAAGAACTGGTGCAAAAGCCAACACAGGAGCTCCCAGGTGTAAAGATTATGAAAATTGAGTGGGGGGAGAGTAAAAACGAGAGCCCCACACCTTAAGACATTTACTTACTGCTTTTAATTACTGCTTATTTCAAATTTCAGTGGAGAATCAGAAAAGTCATCAGTCATCATCTTTAATTCAAAATTGACTGCCTTCAAATAGCTTTTACATAGATATTAACATAACATAACACACCTGACTGCACACTTTCTGCAAAGCCATCCATGTGTTTTGTAAATTAACAAATCAAAGCTGTAGATTGCAACTCCCTCGCTTCACCCTCCCTTTCCAAGCACAAAGGAGAAACCCTGCGAAGGCCCCTTATCCAGCGCCAGTGTTTGGTTTTCTACTTCTGGGCTACTGTAGAAACATGGCGGTTCAACATGGTGGACTCCATGAAAGGTGACGCCCCCCCCCAGTGTCTGTAGATTGAGATGTAGAAGCATTTCATTCAAAGGTAATAAAAACACAATGATTCCTGTATTCAGCTACTTATGAATATTATATTCTTTCTGCCAATACATCCTAAATGTTGCACACTAGACCTTTAAAGGTATCACAGAGTTTCACACTGAACAGGTGGGCTGAGTCAACGCCTGCTAATTTCACCAAGTTTCAAGAGTGTGGTTTTAGTGCATCATGATGTTCTACATTCTGTTTCATGCTGCTTTTTCCCCTTACTAACCAGACTGCATCAGAGAACTGAGAACCATCTGGGAAGTCGTCATTAGAAACAGTTTGGAAAAGGCCAGGCACTTAATATTCTGCAGATGATTGAATAACCCACGTCTATCACCGTCAATCACAAACTTCGGCCAGTCAGATCAACAAACCATATAATGTAGTCAAACTCTAGTCAGTCGGGAGGAGAGTGAAAACAATTTTTCATCAAGAAAAGCTTTTATTTATGCTCCAGTTCTGGTATAGCTACGCTACCCTAGGGGAGCTACCATTGTTGTTTAATGAACAGTGTCTTCTCGTTGCGTCACACCCAAATAAAGTATCTTTCATACACACTTCAATGCACTTACTGAACCATTATCTACAGGTGTTCATTGCTAGTTTGAGTATCTGTATGTGATCTGAGAGCTATGCTAGCAGCAGTCCTACAAGCCAGATGGTCAGTCTGTCCACCACATTGGTCCAGACTTTCAGCTGCTCCACCAACCACACTGAAAAACAAAGGTGACTGTACGTTTTCTGCTATGGCCTCCAGACTTTGGAACAGCCTTTATACTCTCAGTGTGAAACTCCACTGCAGCTTTTAAGTGCCTCCTGCACTGCCTATACCTTTTACCTTTATGGCCTTCAGATCCATTATTTTATAGTGTTTCATGTCATCACGTACTGTATTTTATTTGTGCTTGTTTTAGTATCATCAGTTTATTTTTCTTTTACATATATTGCACTTTTATCTTGTTCTTATAAAGCTTGAAAAGTACTTTATTTTCATAATCTCAATACCAATGTATTGCAATCAAATAAATCCATGCAAACTTTGCTTCCACCTTAGTTGTCTTTTTATTTAGTGCAGTACGTGTATGCATGATGGGTAAATAATAAATAATAATAAATCTGTTGAATGCATTTTGTCTGCCTGGGATGGAGTGAGGCTCGTCCTAAGTTTAAAAAGTTAAGTTGTTCACTTACCACTGTGACTGAACAACTGAAAGTGTGTTGCCACTGTGCAGTCTGAATGTGTTGCTAAGGCAACAGCTAGATCCCTGTGAGTTTACTGTTGGGCTGCTGTAGATTCATTTTTGTGTTGTACTAATGTTGTTCTGTTCACTGGTTTTAAAGTCCATCTTTCTTGCATATACCATAAAAGAGGGACAATGTAACTCATTTGACATTAATACCCTTTTATTGTTGCTGTATTACTTCACTACATTTAGTCTTAATTTAGTTGATTGTTTTTTTGATTTGTAACTACTTTTTCCAATTACATTTTCACAGTTAAATTTAAAAAAAAAAAAAAATCCAATTGCAATTTTCTGCCTTAAACACTTATTTGAAGTGTGTATTTAGCTTAAATTGCTGCAGAGTAGTGGAGCTGCACACACAGTGAGAGCAGGTGATCAAATGTTGTAGTGACTGCTACAGACATACTCACAGGACACATTTTGACTTGTCATACTAATAATGCAAATAATATCAGTAACAGTAGCTCACAGGGGTAGCTAATGTGAAAAGTTCAAGTCAAAATATCTAGTGTGAGTAACACCAAGAGCGGAGACAGAGAGAGAAATAATTTGAGCCATTGTAAACACATAGAGGCCACTCATGTAGGCGTAACAGATGGTCTGGAACAAAAGATTTGCTAACAAGCTAATGCACTCTGGGAGAAGGTTAGCATAAAAATCCTATACACTATGCAAAAACATGTGAGCTAACTCCGGGGAAGGTAGATTAAACACCTCAGTGCAGCACCGTCTGCAGCACTGTGTATGTATTTCCAGAGCAAGTTGTCTCTCGGGTCTGCAGAAAGAGATCAGTTTGATCAGTTTCAAAGCACTGTGTGTTCTGCATACCTGCAACACGTTACAGTATCTCAGACACACACCACGGCTCACACTAGGCTGACACACGTGATTCAATATGTCGGGTAGCCAATGGGTACTGATAGTACTCTTTCTGTCTTTCCTCTGTGAATGATTTTCTCATTTTGCTTCGATAGATTGACCCACCTTTACCTTATTTTCTGCTCTAATCTGCCAAAAAAATTGCTTTAAGATTGAAGCTATCTTTCTGCAGTGAGACCTGATAGACATTTTCGTCCCTTATTGTTAATGCTTCAGATGTGAGTTCTACTTTTATTTAAACCGAGTAACCTTCAATTGCTCAATGGGGTCTGGATTGGTTATTTAAAACGTTGTTTGTTAAAAAATGTTTGTCTTCTTTTCTGTTAAATCGTCTATTTTGACTTTTTTTTTCTCTCATAACTAAGCTTTCACTTAAATGGGAAATAAAGATGTAGTTGAAGACAATTGAATATATGAAAATAAACAAATCTGAAGTAAAACTGTAGTACCAATTAAATGTCATATAACAATGGATGACATGTTGAGAGGCAGTGGGAGGTAGGGGGAGATTCAAAGCAGCATAGCAATATGGTAACCAGTTTTGGTTACCAGGCAACAGCTGTTTGGCCACCTTTTGTCAGTGGACCGGGGGCTGGGTTGTCTTCATTCATAAGCTAAGCGGTCACATGAAGTGCAGAGTGACTCATGTCAAAGACCTAGGCAGATATATTCAACTACACACAGAACCAAAATACACCTCAAAATCATTTCTGATTGTTTTCTGCGCTGCACTAAATGAAAAAACAAACAGAATTTCCCCTCAAATTGAAGCACAGTGGTGCACAACCTTTATTCTATTTTTTACGCGGACTACCAAGAGCAAGCTGCCCAAAAATATCAGTAACAACATGCAGTTATTCATCCCCTACCCATGTGTGCTGAGAGGTTTCAGTGTAATGAGACACCTATCATTAGGAACATAAAAACATGAGAAAAACAGGGCCTTATGTAAAAAAAAAAAAAAAAAATAGATCTCTTTCCCCTTCAAAACAGCCCCCTTCGGGAGACAAATCCTATCCACCTACAACCCCCCTGCCTGCATTACACACTCTCACATGCTCATACACACAAACACACCCTTTAACTTAATACCCTTATGGAGATATTTACCTAGGAAAAATGAAGCGTATCTCTAATTAGACAGAAAAAAGTCCATTAATAAAGCAACAGAGACACAGACAATTCAAATTCTGTAGAGAATGGATAAAGATTTCAGAGGACAAATGATAAAACATTGGGTGGCAGGAGGGGAGGTATTGGAGATGAAATGTGGGACAGATTTACTGTTAAGATGTAAGACCTCAATTTACCCACAAACATCTTCTTCATCTTACAGCAGTATTATGTTGTATTTATTGTATGAATTACAATGGCATTATAATCACACAAGGACACTTCACACACACTAACCCAAATCTTATTACTTTTAAACACTGGTTGTAAACACAGGTGATGGATCTGAATAGATGTCATCCAAATGGCCGTACTACATTAACACAGGAAAAAGGACTTAAAAGTCAGACCCACAGTTTTATTATTGAGTGATTTTAAGTGAGTTTTTGGTTAAGGTCTACAAGCAGCTACAATTGAGGACACTATGTTCATACACTGGACTTATTGGGGGATTTTTACAACCTGAGGAGTTCATGTTCAACAATCATAGTGACATGTTACACAGAGTGAGTTTTTAAGGCAGATTTTAATCATCTTTACAGTTAATATCTTTAAATCTGACTCTTAGAGGGAGAGGGAGAGAGAGAGAGAGAGAGAGAGAGAGAGAGAGAGAGAGAGAGAGAGAGACAGCGCTTCACAAAGGAAATGAAGCTTGTTGCGCGCTCTTCTTACCTCTGTCAACACCACACAACAAATTGAGGGGGGGAGAGTAAAAACAAGAGCCCCACACCTTAAGACTGTAAAGTGACATTTACTTACTGCTTTTAATTACTGCTTATTTCAAATTTTAGTGGAGAATCAGAAAAGTCATCAGTCATCATCTTTAATTCAAAATTGACTGCCTTCAAATAGCCTTTACATAGGTATTAACATAACATAACACACCTGACTGCACACTTTCTGCAAAGCCATCCATGTATTTTGTAAATTAACAAATCAAAAGGAGCAGTGTGTAGGATTTAGTGACATCTAGCGGTTTAGCTGCAGATCGCAACTCCCTCGCTTCACCCTCCCTTTCCAAGCACAAAGGAGAAACCCAGTTAATATCTTTAAATCTGACTTTTTTATAAAGTAAAATATATCCTAGTCAACTTTATTTAGGAGGAAAATTTAACTAAGAAACGGTTCTACATTTACAAGACACAGCCTAAACTTTACTTTACTGTTTCCCAGAGGCCCAAGCTCATAAATGTTTCATCAGTCAGCATAACATTAGTATTACAATTGAGGGATACGTTCATTAAAATGTTCATTTTTATAGAACTAAATCTAAGTTAATTATCTGTTGTATATCACAAACCTTTCTTTTAAAAGATTAAGAAACTTTAATTAAGATTTTTTAAGGTAATTTCTTAGGTTGATGGGCTTATAATGGTAAAAAGAATATAAACATGTATATGTTAGGGAGATGGGACACCAATATGGTAGATAAAACAAAAACTAGAACAACTATGAAATGGTCCGAGGTATCCATCCCATACATTAGAGATTCATGGCACTAGAAAACTAGTCTTGTATGAGACCTATAGATTGCTGTGAGTTTAATTTATTAGTTACAAAAGCAGGTGAAACTGAAGTCACATCACAAATTGGACACTCTCAGGATCTGTCGGAATCCAGTGAAAACATTTCCGCTAAGAACAAGAGCAGCCTGACTCGACCCATATTCCTCTGTAGTGGACTTATCAAGTAACAATGCAGAAATGTAGAAGAAATCTTCTGAGTCAGCTAAGAGGTTTCCAAAAGGGGGGAAAAAAAGAGGGGCTAGAGAAACACCAACTGAGAGGTGAGAGACTCTTTTCACTTTGGGTGAGATGTGCTATTACTGAATTGTATTCTAGTTATCTGTAGTGCACTCCGAACATCTCCCAGCACTTAACAATTTTAATGATAGTGCTGCAAGGTCTGAAAATTATAGAAGCTGGGTGAAAAACATTCCATCTTCTCCATCCTCTGTTGAGTTAATTTGGTTTTAACTATGGTGGAGCAGTTATTTATCTATAATTCCCCTGTCGCTCTCTAACACATCACATGCTGAAGCACCCCTGCGCTGCTCCACCCCACCCTTTCAGCTCACGAGGCACTGATGCAGAGAGCAGTGGTCAATCAGTAAGCTGGCTGAATGTGTGTGTGTGTGTGTGTGTATTAAAGGAAAGGCGGTCTTCATCACAGTTCATTTTTTTTTACACCTGTGGCTGAAAACTGAGTACAAAGAGAATGACTGAGAGGAGGGGGAAAAGTGTGATAGACAGAACAAAAGTAAATAGGGTGCATTACAGGTAAAAAGGGAACGAGAGAAAGACAGTAGGGGAGAGTGGGAGAGATGAAGAACATTACAGAGGCTGCATGAAAGAAACAATATTCAATATTTGAATGTCAAAAACTGTGGAGAACAAACGAGCACAGACATAAAAACAGGAGCAAAGAGGGAAAAAGTTGCAGTGTAGGAAACAGAAACAAGTCTGACACAGTACGTTAATAAATAAATGTTTAATTTAGAGCTAAATGCACATAAATCACCTGACATAACAGAAATGCTTCATATAAAACAAAATCAATTTGCAGTTTTGTAAACTAAAAAATTGATAAAAACCCACAATATCAGTGCAAAATAGGAAAAAAGTCAAATGATCTGGATATACATTTACAGTACGTTTTACAAATTTATATAAGGCTGTTTGAAGTTGTAAACGTATAAACGTATATTCCTATGGTGGCTTTTTCAATGTTTTTAAGCCACAAATGACTTGAAAACCTGTTTAACAGAATGAATAAAAAAAGAAAATCAAGATAGTCATAATCTTTGGGCCTGCCATCACATTAATGGTCCCAGCATACAAATATTTAAGAGTCGAAGCAATTTACATCAATTTACATGTTTGAAATGTACATATAGTTAAATAAACCTTCTTAAAAGAATGCAATTAAAATGTTTTTGATGGAAACAAATAAAAAGCACCATATAGGTAGTAGACATGTCTGAATGAATAAAAAACATAAACTGGACACCATTTGAGGCTATTAAAACACACAAATGACTGATTAAAAAGAAAAGAAAATCAACCTGCATAGATTAGTCCAAATACAGTCTCCTCCAAGCATACAAAACACCAAGAGGTAGCTCTCTTGCTCTATCCAGTAGCTACAAACAAAAGTTTTATAATCTTGATTTGCATATTAGTAACAGAGAATCCAGGTCCTGTTTGTCACTGTCTCACATGTATCTGTTCTTGACGTACTCCCTGTACATCAACATGTCGTCCCTGCAGAGAACCCTCACCTGGCCCTGACCTGTCATCACATGGCTCTCGAACTCATCGCGGCTGTCTCTGTCGACCTGCGGAGGCAAAGCGGCGTAGATGCTGTCCTCAGGGAAGCAGGACACTGGCTCTCTGACATGGACGGGACAAAGAGAAAGAGGAGAAAAAGACAGATGGGCGCAAGCATGTATCAAATAATGGATGTATGGAAGAACTAATATTAGACAAATCACTTGGTGGTAGAAAAACAAGCCATGACATTTAGATTTCCTATCAGGGAAACGTGGTTTCTATCTATAGTTGTCACGAGATGGTTAAAAAAAATGCATTATGGCCTAGAAAAATGTTTGAATCCAACCAATCTGGGGAAAATCTGCCGGAGAGTGCGGGTCATTAAGAGGACTGTTAATGGAAACAACACGAGGATGGCCACGCAGAATTACTCATAGTTTCATGGAAACTAGACTACAAAGCATGTCTCATCATCTTAAGAGTAGATTATCAACTGCATGCTTGTCAGGGCAACCACTCAGTCAGCTAGTTCAACAGCAGCTGAGGCCCCGGTAAGAGGCTGCTCAGACACATGGCTGCATTACCAGTGCACCTCCTTGGTTATCTGCTGTGGCAAGAAAAAAACCCAAAAACAATTATGTACTTGAGTGTCATCATGGAGTCCTCAACTACGGGTTTAATGTAATTTAAAGCTCCACTCACAAGCAGATGTATACCGATATATCCGAGCACCCAACTTGAAACAGAAAGATCTCGTTTGTTGGTGCTTTTGCTTTCAGGCTGAAGTCCCGTTTTTATCCAAAAGTAGCACACATTTCTATTTAAAGAATTGGTTTACCATGATAAACTACTGGTGATGCTAATTTAACCAGAGCAGAAGAAGAGGGGTTTCAAGCAAAGTTTTTTCATATTACAGTTAAACAGTACACTAAAATATATTTCTGAAAACATCTGAAGCTAGAAATGCAGCAACAGTTTAATTCATATATGATGTCTAGTTAGATGGTTTCATCTGAGTTTCGTGAGCAATCACCAAACAGCACCCATAGAGAGTCAACTGGCAGACTTTTGCCAGCAAATCAGCGGGGAGCTCTGGGTGCAGCAAACGTGATCATTTGTACAACTGTACTTTTTCATATACTGCCCACATTGTAAGGATACAAAGCCGGTTGAAAATAGGCCTGCTGGTGAGTAGTGCATTCAGTGTACAGCACATGTAAGACAGGACAATACATTTTAAAAAGTGTCCTGAGATAACTTCTGTTATGATTTGGCGCTACACAAATAAAATTGAATTGAATTAATACACAAAATATGAAGAAACGAGGGTGCAGTTTTGGCAATATTCCCCTTTTTTATATACACCTAGAATGTCAAATGTGCATTTGGATTTGAAGTAACACACTACGCTTCAGTAAAATGGTCTGTGGGTCATGCTATGTTGTCAGTTAAACAGACAAGTCTTGTTTAATTGAACAATTTGTGTTCCGTCTGTTTCCTTGTTGTGACTCTCGTTACACAGCTGACATCCCAGCGGCTCTTAAAGATAATCGTTACAGCCTGCTGACATGTCAAGAGATGTGAAATGTAGAGTAAAACAGTGGATCCACCAGCGTGAAAAAAGTGTGGAAATGGATGTGAAATATAGATTGGAGAATAGTGTGTCAGCTACATTTTACATTTTGTTAATTACAGAAAAGCAGAAAATCTCACTGTGCATTTAAGCTGAATCTCCAAATTATTAAACATTTAAAAGAGTATTTATGAATTTTACTGCCAGTTTAAAGGTGATCATAATTACGAAACAGCTTGAATAAAACATCTGATCTATGTGTAACACCTTAATTACACATGAACACTTTAAAGAAGGTAACAGATCTTTTTTAGTCCTAACTCCATTATTCTGGACCTGTGACTTAAAAGCTAATCATAATTTAAGGAGGAAACAAATCACCACACCGCTCTGATGCTTCTCAACAGGAATCCGCCATAGTATTCATATCCTGTCTGCTTTTATCTCTACCAATTGAGTCAGCTTTGCCTAAGCCTGGTGGGTCAATAGAGGAACTACACAGAGGGAGGTGACTGACCAAAGGGCTCCTAACAGTGCAAACATGTTTTGGGTGCTGTAACAGTGTCTTAGAATAGATCGGTTGCACAACAAGAGACACGCCTGCCGGACCCAGTGGACCTGACGTGGGGATAACAACAATGGATGGAAAGATTAATGAATGGTCAGAGTGAAGAAAGGTGAAGATATAGGTGGGCGAGGGGAGATGCAAACTGAACTAACATGAAAAGACGTCAATGTTCCATGCTGAGTGACGTTGCTGAACTTTCAACCGTGCTAAAAAAGAAATGGTATTTCGGTTGACATGTATGTACAAAAAAGAAAGTCACATGTTCAAAGAGAGCCACAAAGAGCCATGTGTTCACTCTGAAAAGATTACAGAATGCTTTCAAAAGATAGTCAGAGGCTAGAAAACGCATCTGAGACATTTCATTCAGCCTCCAATCTTCCTTCAAGTCACCAATTTCCATCTTATTATCATTATAAGCACAAGTAATCCATGTGCCTGCCAGATCTGGGCTGCATCACTGTCTGACAGCCACAACATTTGGTGCACATATCCATTTTTTTTTATTTGTCCTTTGGTTCATAACCAAATTCCTGCAAAAATGACATGATATTCCCATCAGCTTTCAGCTGTACTTGAGCACAGTGCTCATTAGCAAATGTTAACATGATAACATGGTATGAACATGGTAAATGTAAGCATGTTAGAATGCTTATGTTAGCATTTAGCTCAAAGCACTGCTGTGCCTATAAAAATGGCTCAATCTAAGGTTATGAAAACACGATTCTTATTTCCAGGCGATTATACTCTATATATTAAACATACCTATGAACATTATATTCAATTTCTGTCAATAGAGCCCCGTAAATCTTACACACTTTCCTTAACCCTTTTTTTTTTCCAGTTTCACATGATATCCAACATGTCTTCCTCTGAATAGAGACCCAGGCTCCATCTGGCTTTCTATGAAATGTTTGGCCATGACAAAACTTCAAACTCATGGTCCTCTTACAAAGCTGGTTAACAGGGAAGTGTTGTACAAGTATTGTACAAACAGAAATCTCATCACCTGCTCTCTCGCTCTCGCTCGCTCTCTCTCTCTCAGCAGAGTGCAACAAATATAAAGAAAAACACTACCACGTGGATATATTTTTGTCCTCTCTGCTTCTGTACAGGTATAATTTCACCAATTTCTATTTATGTTCCATACAGCTGTGATGCACATAGGTAGACCTCACAGTCCATCTGGCTACCTGGATGTATTTTTAGAGCAAAGGAAAAAAACAAGCCCTCCTGTTTCCTCTCGTGCCTCTGCTGCCTCGAGGCTCTTTCGCCTTCAAACATCTCACATCTTCAGTGGGGTTGAAAGGGTTATTTTCCATCAATGGGGGGTGATATATTTGGGAAGACCACTGCGCTGAGTGAATGGTACACTATTCTTGTGCAGAGTAGTGTTCCATTAAAATGACAAAACTATACAAACATTTTACTTTCTATATTTTTGAACTCAGGCCACTCATTTGCTTTCTAGTAGAGAGTGAGATAAGTAGATTGATACAAGTTAGCTGGAGCATCATATTTACGGTACAGACATGACAGCTGTTAATCTTCTCATCTAATTCTTAACAAGAAAAAAAATAACCGCATTTCCTAAAATGTCAAAATACGCCTGTAAAATGTTTGAATATCTAAAATTGCATATGCAAATGTGAAGTTGCCCTTTACTTTGATGCTATAACTGTAAAAAATGTTGCCTGTTGTATGCTTGTGCATACAGTATAAAAGCATATTCATGTAAGTGTTTAATAAAAAAGAAGCAAGTAGCATTAGAATAATTAAAAGAGGTTGATAAAAAGTAAACATGAGCTGCCATTGCATCTCAACATTATTTCCTCTCTGATATGATTAAATAAAAACACTGGAGCCCGTTTAGAGTCCCAGTGTTGAAGCATTAGAAAACATGCAGTACACGTGAGAGAGAGCGATTAACAAAGGGCAAGAGCAAAAGAAAGAATTCAGAAGAATACATATTTCATTGAGTCATTGAGATGCTGTCTTTGAGTGTGTGTGTGTGTGTGTGTGTGTGAGAGAGCTGGAGTTAGAAAGAAAGAGTGCAAGAGGGAAACTGCATATGCATCTGCTTATGGCTGCACATTGTCATCCCACGTGTGGTTGAATTTTGAGTCTGGATGAAGAAACAAAATACTTCTCTATGACCTGCTGGGTCATGGCCGCAGTGATCAGGAAGGTGAAGGAGTGTAATGACTAAAGAAATTGGTTACTAAAGATGAAGATTAAAGTGCACACAGCTAGAAGTCTCCCTGGAGACCACTTAGTGCGAGCAACTGTGTTCACTTGTCCCAAGGCTACTGGAAATGCTGAGCGGTGTTTAAAAGGGTTGGATTATAACTTCAAACCAATATTACAATGCAATGCTTCTCATTACACGTGAGTGAGGATTACTGAGTTTGGGTACATATGTTTTTGTTTTTTCTGTGTGTGTGTGTTGGGGGTTAATGTGTCACATGTTTTACTCACAAGCAGATGATGTGCGCCAGGTTGATGCGTTCGGTTCTTTCCACCCTGTGCTGGCTCTCGCCCAGATGTGCAAACCTGCAGGAAAAAAAAACCCACACACAAAATGAAAAAGACAAATATTCCTGCAAAATACGCCACAGGTCTACAGTATATAAACACACTGAACACATTTGTCTCTGCTACATGCTCCTTCCATCTTCATCATGCGAAGAGCCATTTACAAAAGGTAATTGGGTAACAGGGTAACTGATCTCTAAAGGACCCTTTAAATTTCATGTTCATATTGTCAATTTTTTAATACAAATACTATAATAGAGAAGAGATAAACACATCTGTTAAGAACTCCAATGCTCAGAGCACATCATCATCAAATCTCAAATTTCCCCGTAGGTTATTTTTCTCTCGCAAAGACACAATAATATGCACTAGTTGAGAGTTCCCCTCTGGCTGTTGCTTATGATTTTTAATATTAATGCACTGATTAGCAGAGCTCAGGCTGGAGCTAACATCTCTGGAGCCATTCCAACTTCCAGCCTCAATAATGAATGCAGTTTCATTCTCATTATGTGCCACTACAGTAGGATGATATGAACAACATTCTTCATTACTATTTGGATTAAAAAAAAAAAAGTCAATCCCTCCTCTTCAATCACCCTCAAAACTGTGTCTGTCATCAAAGTCAGAAATACAAATCTGAGAAATAAAAAAAGTAAATGTTAGTTCCACAGTACTTAAAAGTGTCCAGTATCAACACAGGACTGGATAATGTCAATTGTAAAACAATGCCTTATCAGAAACAGCGATTATTTCTAAAAGGCCCAAAGTACTACTCGCCACTGGCCAAATATGAGTAAAAATATATTCACCGCCAGTGGAGGGCAGCTGAAATAGGCTTTCTTCACTACAAACTCTCATCACTACAACGCATAAGTTGATTGAACCATGTTTTGTGTTGCATCAACTCTACACATTGGTGCAACGTATTCTGGGGTTTATTATATACCCCCGCTTGACACAGCCGCTACAGTTATCTAGCGAGCTCGCTGGTAACATTTCTCTGTGGTAAGAAGGGTTTCACACAACTCTGCTGTGAAGAACGCTGGAGGACACTGTATTGACACTGTATGAACTTTTTTGTGACTGCAACAACGTGCTGGCTCTTCTCTCACACAGGAGAGACTCACTTCCCACAACAAACCCACTAGATAACGTCACATACACGTTACCCACAAGGCCACCTTTGCTCCTTATATTTTAGGTAATACTCAGTGCAGAAAAATGTCCCGTGTGACTTATACTGTTGTAGCGTTAGATTGTTATTACTCATGTATGTAAAAGTAGGATTTTACTGTTGTAGCTGGTTTGGTTGGAGCAAATATTTAACTCTCTCGACTGCAACGAATAATCATTTTCATTATGGATTAATCTGCTGATTATTTCCTCCATTAATCAATTGATTGTTTGGTTTGTAGCCCAAAGTAACACCATCACAATGCTTGTTTGTTCTCAATCCAGAAGTACAAACCTCCAATGTTAACTTACTAATTATAATTAATATACTGTATAATAATATAAAGTGCAATCTACATTCGGTACTTATCGCTTTAAACACCATACACTGTAATAATAACTGAGCATAGTGTGAGAAAAAAGGCTATTAAAGCTCCATGAAAAGCATCACACTGTGTCAAATGTAGATAGTTGTGTTCAGTCTGACGACAGCTGTTCAGTGTAGCTCATCAACGTGGTTGGGAGGAAACAAGGACAACATGAACTAGAAAGGACAGACAGAAAATGAAACTCAGGGGTGAAGGGAGAAAGAGGTGGACCAAGAACAGTGAGGTCAGAAGTGTGATGCACACAGCAGGGCAGAGTTGACAATGGTCCTTTTGCAAAATGACCCATATCACCCTGAGGGGGCTGCTGACAATGACTGCTTGCTCCTTGCCTCTTTGTCTTGGGCACTGGGTGCATTGTCCACAACAATAAAAATAAAGACTTTTCCTCAGGACCACTTAAATGGGCAGAGAAAGAGGACAGAAAATAAGGCTGGAGGTCTTCAGTTTCCAGGCGTTTGCTTCAACATGGCACCAAAAAACATGCTAGCTACACAGTATACTGAGAGTTGAAGGCCAAACAAACAAACAGAGGCTGGTAGGTATGAGACAAAAACATTTACCCAGAGTTGTGTGTGTGTTACTATCTCAGCATCCATCCATCATTCATTTTTTTAGCAATATGTAGCCCATACAGTACATGGGTGTGGTGTGGATCTCAACAACTATTGGACTGCCATGAAATTTGGTCCAGGCATCCATGTCCCCCTCAGAATGAATTGTAATTACTTTGTGTGATCCTTTGACTATTTAAGCACCATCATCAGGTCAAATTCTCTTTTGTCCAATGCAATATACTATACTGCTACTACTACTAGATTTCTGACAAAGTACATGCAAAAGTAAAGAAATTCTCTTTAGTGTAGTACTGTACTATTGTGTTTAATACCAATTAGCAAATTAGAGAATTTCAGCGCACAGAGCTGCAAGCATGGCAGTAGACTCGTAGTATTACATCATGTGTCTTATTAATCACTACTGCCACTGTTTTGCATGTCATTTTAGTACTTTATCTATGAGAACTAAATAAATGCAGACAGTTATTACTACATTAGTTATAGTATTAACTTAAATATCCTGACTTAAAAGATTGTAAAAACCCCATATACTGTGACTAATCATTTCACAATGTGTGCATTAATTGTAATCTCAAGCAGTGCATGTATGCATGTTTGTGCAAGCCTTGTGTCCATCACCTTTCATAAATGAGCTGGTCTTCCTCAGCAGGAAACTCAGCCAGATTGAGTCCATAGGGCTCCTTAACTGACTGCTGCTGCTGCTGCTGGATCTCCTGGAGAGGTGAGAAGTGAACAGCATGAAGCTACAAGTACATGTGACAGGGACAGAAAAACACAAAGGTTTTGACAAAAAAGGATTGTTAAAGATAATACAGAGAGATAAAAGGTAAAGCTACATGCTAAGAGCCAGGTCCTTCAAACTGCAAATCAAGGAGCTGCAACTCAATATAAAAATCATACAGACAAGGTCATCAGGTTCAGTGGCTTCTCCACAACTGATTCCTTAATAAAGGACGGCCCAAGAAGCGTAACCTAAGCAACAATGAATGTAATGTGATTGTTGGTGTCTGATGAGGTGGCTTCATGTTCAGGGACAGTGCCCTCCTGGGGTTCTTGCAGACAGCGTCCGAAATTATTTTGACATTATTTTGTCCCAAAAAAAAGACATGATAATCATAACAAACAAGAGACCAGTTTAAGAAGGTCAGACCAGTTCAGGCTGATTCTCAAAAGCTTAATATAAAAAGTTGAACATAAATAGAAGCAAAAACAAGTTGGAAAATAATTAAATTATAACCAAGGCCATTGATCATGTAGGTATACTCCGGTAAGAACAATGTTTAAAAAAAAACAAAAAACTATTGCATTATTGCACGATATATATATAACAAGAGATTAATATGGTTTAATCACCTAAAACTGTTACAAAATGAAATAAAACAATTGCAGAGGAGAATAATTATAAATCATTTCGCAATGCTATGATAACAGCAAGTAAAAAGAAAAACAATATATATTTCCTCATTAGGACCTGCTATGATTTATGTCAAGCTTTTCAGTTTCTTAGAAAACAAGTAATTAAGCCACATTAAGCCCAGTTTATAGAAAATATTTCAGAATTTTTTATTTTAATAAAGGTTCTTAATTTCAAGGCTTTCTGTTAAGCACAAGGCTGACAGCTCAGTGCAACAATGCTGTACAAAAAGAACTTACTGAACACAACTTGTTGAATCGTGGAACAAACAGCAGTCTGCCGCAGCAGAGTGAGGCTAATAACATTACTGTTAGCAAAGGATAAGACTATAAAGCTAAAGTGGACACGTGCTCACCAAAACCAGACGAGGGAAGAGTGAGAAAACGTTGTCTGATCTGATTAATCTCAGTTTCTATGTTCACATGCTGGTGTTGGGGTGGGAATTTCATGTAAACAGCATGAATCCATCTTGCCTTGTGTCGTGGTGAGAGATTGCGGGGTTGTTGGTTGTGACTGTTTTCTTGGCAAATTACATAGGACCATTTTATAACAACTGAGCATGAACTGAATACTGCATGTACACTGGGGAAATATATAAAAAAAATATTTTGTAATATGGTTAATATCATAAAATTACTAAAAATGTATTTGAGAGACAATTTATAGATCAAATACCCATATGGAAACGTCTGTTTTTGGCAAATCCAGTGAAATAAAATGTTTTAACATGGATGATGACACCTTTGCATCAGATACCACCCTGATGAAGGCAAAAAGTTTGGGATAAAATGGTGATAAAACCACAGTGTATTGGAGAAGAGTTGTGCAGCCTGTTTCAATCTTGAAAAGGGAAATAATAACATTTCTGTACTTTATCGTATTTATGCAAATATTCTGTCAATGTATTATTGTCATTAAGCATTGTCCCTTTTGTCTCACAGTACATATGGTAACACTGTCCAACCTAACATCCAACAGCTCACAGCCACAGACTAACCTAACGATCAGTATTACACCTTAGTTTGTAAAAGTACTAACTTTTTGCTCTCCAGGTTGTTCAGAATGTCCTCAGAAAATACTCAGAAAAAGGTTTGGAAATGATTTCTTAAACAAACTATGAATCTTTCTATAACGCTACAAGGACCATGGGAAGCTTGTTATGTAACAGGAGTGGCTGTAAAGCAGTCAGCTAGACCATTGTTCTCTTTGACTGTTTTCTGACACTGCAGCAATATGCTCAACATAATGCATTCGATTGTCACTGTATTTGTATTGATCTGAGCTGCAGGGACGGGAGAACGAATGAGGGTGTTCCAGGACCATGTCCAAGAAACAGCAGCTGTGAACACACACAAACACACGGCATTACAGACACAATCACAAAAACACACAGAGCCTCTCATAAACACAGAGCACGGGAACACTAACCTATAAACATTCATATGGTGTTTGACAGCACAGACTAGTGTGCAAACACATACTTGCTTATACATACACCCACACGCATTGCAAATCTATCCATGTTCATGCGGGCACACGTACGCCCATATTGAGGGGAATATGAAATGAGCATGTGTAATTACATGGCAAACGTCGTAATGATCTGATGTTTAAATATTTCAACAGTTTTGTGTTGTGCTGGCACCCTGGCAATCCATTCTCAGGGACAGGCTCGGCAGCAGCAACACGAGACGCATGAGAGCGAGTGTGTGCGCCCAGCACGTGAGCTAGCTGTCCAGCCCGAAATATTCATGACCATCTCATTGCTCAAGGCCCAGAGAAGACAGATCAGAGAAAACCTACAGAGTATACATCATAAATCAGGAAGGGAAAGAGATGGATGGAACAGGAGGGAGAACCATCGGCTATAACTCTAATGATCAAAAACTGAAAACTATTGAAGACCTTTGAAATTTTGCTTGAACAGATTTTCTTTCTTGATATATAGATATATATTGTAGGATCCTTCAATATCCGTCTATAATATGTGTTTAATAGCAGCAGCTGCTATTTAAAACCTGCTATTTCAAGCTTAATTTACTTTGAGGCAAACATTGGGGAATAAGCTTATTCGCTTCCTCCACTCTCGTATCTGGGAAAACTAATGGTGTCATGTAGTCACAAGACTTCTAGTTACAGTACATAATTCACTGTAAAACCACAACTTGCTGGTTTTACATATCTGTTCTGTGTACAAATGAATCAAGTGAGATATAAGCTGCTAATCAGCAACTGTAAGCAGTGCTGCAGGGCTGATTCTTCAACCTGTAGACAGAGCCATACTAGCTGTTTCCCACTGCGTCCAGCGCTTCTCAAGTTCTCAAATGTTACATGTCAAGACTAAACACGTCCTAAAGGATAAATAAAAGTACTCTGATTTGATTTTGATTTGATTTCAACAAAAGCAGCAACCAGAGTCATTAGCATATACAGTGTAGGGAACATGAATGACTGTATACATTTTGAGCCAATCCATCAAAAAGATGTTTAGATATTTCAAAGGATAAATGAAAGATTTGACCTCATGGTAACACTGGAGGAAAAAATCAGTAGGATTCATTCCCTGGGCACCATGCATAGTTTAGTTCGGCCCAAATCTGTCTAACGATAGATAGCTGTTGCTATCTGTATAGCCACGCTACTTAAGAAATAAAACAAATTGTCCATTTGATATAGAGTTTTGTTTTAACAGCTGTTGACAGAAGATGACAGTGGAGCAATGTCTGACATCTCTATCACTGCCATCCTTGCAAAAGACAGAGTCCCTTCATTTAAGCGCTGAAAGGGATTGTGTTTGAACAGCGTGGGCTGCCTGAGCCTTCAAGTGATGCAAGGCAAACACTTGACACCATCTGATCCACACAGATCTGACTTACCCACAATCCTCGTTTGGATATAGCATATTTGACAGTGGAAGAAATATAACTCCTTTCACAGGGCTGCCTGGTTGTAGAGGGCCCGGCCAACAAGGCCCTTGGGACTATGGCCACAAACAGACAAACAAAATGTGTTTCTCAGAGTGAATCAGTCATTATGTATGTAAATTAGGACAGAGGGGCAAAGTATGGGCAGAAGGAGTCATTTCACTCCTGCTGATGTCACAATGGCTGTAAATAGTGCCTGTAACCATAGTAACATTACGGCTGCTGCAATAAACAGATTAGACATGGGGGCTCGTTGTGCATCATAAAAGACATTTTTCATAAAAGTGAGAAATTCCCAGAGAATGTCCTTTCCTGGTACATTTGTGTCATCTGGTTGACACACTGACCTACAACGTGCTCTTTCTCTGTGCTGTGGTGTGAAATCTGGGTCAATGAGGGACATAAACGTGCGACCAGTCCACCTGGGGCGTGAAACAGATACCAATATAGTGATGACAGATTGGGTGTAACAAATTCCCACACCCATACTGTGTCTCTCACTCTCTCACTCTCTCTCTCTCTCTCTCTCTGAAGGGTGAAGCAAGGAAGTTGCAATCTGCAACTACCAGGCATAGGATGATATGAAAATTCACAAAAGTCACAATTATAATGGTCAAAATAATTGTGATACACAATATTATCATGATAAATATTAAAATATACATACTGAATCCCTTCAGCTTACATTAGGTAAAGAAACACACATATTTATTGCATCATGGATAGGACCCCTCATTTCCCTGTTCTTTATTTTAGAATCTATACTATTTCCACACGTCAGACTTTTTCTGAGGGATACAACAGGCAAGTTGAGCCTTCAGGCATGGTGTCAGGCTTAGGATTTTGGAATGACAAGAAAGATATGAGCTCCCGTTTGTCCGCTTGTTCAAAATAAATCAGCTTTCAGGTCAAGCCATGTGAGTATATTCACCGTTATCACGATAATAGCAATTCATCACGATAAATCTGTGAGTGTTTTTATATCCCCATATGCAATAATATTCTATATCGCCCCACCCCTAGCAACTACACCACAAGATGTCACAAAATCCTACACACTGGTCCTTTAATGCTGGAAAAATTAATTGTGATACCGTTTTGTCTACTTTTGACTATGCTTGTTTAACGTCCTATCAGTCGCGTCAGTAGCTGTATCGAGATAATAGTTTTCAGAAAATAAAATCGAAGTCGCAAAGACCATGGCAGCCCCGAGAATGATTTTTTTTTTTTTGTTGGTTGTTTTTTTTTTTTTTTGGGGGGGTTGTTTTTTTTTCTCCTACAAATTTTTTTTTTTTTTTTTTTTTTTTTTGGTTTTTTTTTTTATTTGGTTTCCTTAAAAAAAAAAAAAAAGGGTTCCCAAAAAAAGTTTTTTTTTTAAAAACTTAAAAAAAGAACGTTGTGGCCGGACTGTAGTAATTCAATTGATCTCTTATCAGATTTATCTGGAAAGAAAAAAGCACTGATACTGTCAAAGCAGACTTAAACCTTCACATCAACCTTGGCAAGAATCCAAAAGAGGAGATTAAATGAGGCATCAAAAAACTAGACACTTGCAGGTGACCACATATCACCTGATGTCCTAAAATCAGACCAAATCCCACTGCACATGTCCTACTAAACTCCTTAATGATACCTGTGCCTTAGAGGAGAAAGCCATAAAAGAACGGATCATTCTGCTACATTTCCCACGACAGATACACAAGCAAACACCATAACTGGGAACGAGTAATGTTGCTATAAAATGCCAGCAAAATCCTGATCATGCTGGACAGGATAATGAGCGTGCTGCATTAGAAGCTGCAGACATGGCTGACTGGTTTCAGTCAGTGTTATAATTTTCAGTTGTTCACCAACTGTCGTCGCTAAGTGCTTGCTCATAGTGGGAACTGTTGGGTCTCTGTGAATGATTTAATCAGGAGTACAGTCTAGACCTACTCTATTTAAAAAGTGTCCTGTGATAACTTTTGTTATATATTGGCGCTTTACAAATACAACTGAATTGAACTGAATTCATTGCAAAAGTATTCAATAGTCAAAGACAAAAAGACCTTACCCAGGTCAATGCTACAACATGATTCCAACTAAATATGAGTTTGGATCAGGGCTGCACGATATGGTAAAAAATTGGTGGTATGGTAAAAAGTTTTGCATCATAATTTCCATTTATTAAAATCATATTACTACTACTAAACAAACATTTTCTCAAATCTGAAGAAGCATCTCTGTAGCACTACAGTAGCCCATTATAATACTGATTGTCACACATTTTACCTTTATCAAAAAATAGCAGCTACTGCAATTTGGATATTGCACTTGGACAGATTGTTGCGTTTTTTTTATTTATTATTATTATTTTGATGAATTGTACAGAGCTAGTTCTGATTGACCTTAAGAATTCATTTCTAGTTTAAAAAGTTTATCTTTTAGGTAAGGAAATTATCGTAATGGAAATTATTTGTTATGGAAACTTACTTTTGTCAAGCATGAATACCATATTTTTCGGCATTAATACCATACAGATGGATATAATTATATATCAATAAAATGATGATAGATTTCAGCCTTTATATTTTACTTAAAATACACAGCTCTGTCGCTAAAGGTAACTGAGATAAAAAAAAGAGTATTAATTTGACCCTTTTTCCCTCTAGACTGAAATGTCACTAAATATAAACTAGTTATGTCATTCCAGTTGGTATCAAAAGGCTGCATAATGTATGTGTACAAAATCAGGTTCCTTCTGGAAAACTGAACCACTTTTAAACTGAAGTGGATTCAGTTTAACCAGCATGTAAGCAACCAACTCCAACCAAAGACTTAGGAAAACAGATTATATGAAAGTGCAGAAGGGTATGTATTCTCAAGAGCAAGACTGAGTGTAGAAACAGTGAGTTAGAGCAAAGGAGTGAAGAGATGGAGAAACAAAGAGAAGAATAATTACATAAATACCTCTCTTTTATTCTCGTCTAAAACCAACATTAACACAAACCCACACAATTTAGATCCTCTGCTCTGGAAACCCCTGTCACTGAGGCTGTTTAAATTCTGTTAAGTCTACTCCTCCATCTGACGCACACAGAAAACAGAACTAATTTCTTCTGGAGGACTCCGGGGAGGCGGAGAGGAGAAAATACAATTAGGGGGACATTTTCAAATTGTATTGAAAAATGCTTTTGAGGCCCCAAATACAAGCAGGTGGGATCAACGTAGCCTAAACTGCGAATTTCCCTGAGGTCCTTAGAGGAGATTACATATCCTTGAATCATAAGAGGATCTCATTTGATGGGCTGCTTTATTTCCTCATTATCAAACAATAAAGCAGCGAGGGGATACAAATTTGGATTTTGTTTTATTTGTGTTTTCAATTCCTCCTTGAAGTGTTTCTTATTGTATAACTCATTGCTGCAGTGTAAATGCATTTCCTTGATGTGTACATTTGTATTTGAAGATGTAAACTTATCTCCAGACATTTGTCATTAGATGCTTTGTGTTTTCATACCTCCTGTGTGCGATTACTCTCGCCAGACTCTGTTAGCAGTTTGATAGGGGTAGAGCGCTGGGACACGGATCCATCGTCGTCGCGGTCGTCCTCTGAGTCATCTTCCGATGTGCTGCTGATGGCCTCCTCGCTCGGGGGAGGAGGTGCGCTGGCTGCAGTCTTCCTCTGGAGGAGCGTCTCCTCTTTACTGGTCTTGTTGCTGCCAAAATCCACAAACCGCCACAAAGATAAACATGTGCAAAAACACACACATGCACAATGACAGGTAAGTTGGCATGCAATTTGCTGTCATGAATAATTTTCAAGAATATTTATGTTGGTGTGTTTTAAGATATATATCGGTATCTGTAAACCGAGATGTGACAAGAAAATATAGTGCAGAAATGCCAAATAATATGGCCTGCAGTTGAGTGTAACCCAGACAGAATGAAGATCAGCATCTTAAATAACACGGTCCTGTCCCAGAAAATATCACATTCATGTAATCGGGAACAACTTTATATATCTGGTGATGGTGAAAAGAGCTGAACCCCAAAGTAAAGCTCAGTAGTCATAGTTAAATAATTTGACCTATGGTCATGAGTTTTGAGTAGGAACAAAGTAAAATAAATGGTGAAAGCAGAAACAATATTGTCTTTTCATAGATATTGTTTCACTTAAATTTGGTTTGCCTTTTCTTGTTTTATAGATACTGTGTGATTTTGAATTGTTGTTCGTTTTTATAGTTTTGTGTGGACCCCAGGGAAGACTAGCGACCACATTGTGGAAGCTAATGGGGATCCATATAATGAATAAAGAGGAAGGAAAACATTAAAGCAGGACAGAGCATTAGAGGGGTCAGGTCTAGTGTAGTAGTAGTCATGCTGTTTGAATTCATGTGGAAACAATTATCAGCCACAAGCACATGATGGTTTATAACTATGGGGAAGTGCTGCATTAAGCCATTTTCTAATAGTATCCCTGTACAGGACAGTGTTTCCTCTATGTTGATTTTGGAGCGGAGGCCCACCGCTGTTAAATTTCTGCCGCCACGGTATCAGAAATGGGGCAGACGCACAATGTAGTCACGGTTGCCTTTTAAATGATCCTGCCGACATAATGCACCCCCGTTGGCTGCCGCTCACATTGCAATTTAACAACAAGTAGAACTATTCAGAGGTTATTGTGGCTGTCCAGTGTAACTCCACATACTGTTGTGTTGATGTAGCTTATTGTCAAAACGTTCACTTTCTTCCAAGTCGACTATTAAACTAACAGCTCCACCAAAAACGCCACCGCGGTGGGTCCGTTTTAATTGGACAACGTTCAACTTGTCAGTTCTCAGCTCAACGTCCTGATATCAAACATCTGGAAACATTAAAACGGTAAATATATTTGTTTGTGCCGCAGCGGGCCTTACCCACGCTGCTAAAAAAAATCCTAAACACTGCAGGAGTGATTATTGTAAATATATATATTCTTGCACACACACACACGCACACGCACACACACACACACACACACACACACACACACACACACACATTCTTGCACACACACAAATGCACACACACACAAGCAAAAGACAGGAAAAAGGGCAGAGCCTTGTTTTTGGTTACTTGAGAACACTGTGTCACATGAAGCTGTGTGTATGAGGGCACAGTGACATGAGATTTATTACATAAAAAATAAAAAGCAACCAAAACATCACAAATGTGAACATGTAGATGTAAAATACACTCACCCCAACACTGATTTTCCTGTTTCTTCTGGCTTGCGAACTGTGAATGGGCTTGGATCCACGCCCACTGTCTTGGGCATAAATTCCCTTTATGAGCACAAATCAGAGGGAAACCCATTAGCGGACAGCCCGCAGTACCATCACAATAATGGCTAATAAGTGTTTAGTACACAGAGGTGGGTATCATCAAATAAATCTGACTTAAACAAACAACAACACAATAGTCACAAAATCTTTGAGGGTTTTTGCATGTATATAATATGTCTGTATGTGTGTGTGTATTCACCTTGCAGAGTTGGTCATGGCAATGCAGAATGTGTCATCAAAGGAGGTGAGTTCATAAGGTTTGAAGAATTCTGTGTAGATGTCAATACTTTCATCAAAGCGGTTAACTCTCTTCACCTTGACTTTCTTCATGTTTTCCTCACAGGGGACTGCATCCCCGCAGGCGCACACAAAGGGAACAAACACAGACATTATTCCACATACTTAAAATACAAGTATGGTGATGCTTTGTCAACATGTCCCACGAAAAGACCAAAATCAAACGGCGATACAGCTGTACGAAAAAAAACACACACCAATGAGCCACAATGTTGCACTGGGTGGCACCGCAGTTTATTATGGCCATAAATATTTGCTGGCACACCACACAGGTTTGAGTAATGCCGGCTAAAAACTATAGTGCCCAGTTGTTTTGAATTAAAGTATATATTGGTGTCCCTTTTTTAATATATTAGCAACATGGCTCTAAAGATGGCAATGTCGATCCAACACCTTGTTCTAGCCTGAAACAGCTCAACAACCATTGGACTGGAATGGTACCCTGATGATGAATTGTTATGACTATTTATCTTGCACAGCCAAGTCAAATATCGACAACATTAATGACATTCCCATTAGCTTCAGCTGTACTTTGTATTTTGTGCCAGTTAGAGAATGTTAACATCAGTATGAAAGCATGGTGATGTTAGCATTCAGCTCAAAGCACCTCTGTGCCTGTGACTGAGCATGACTGTAGCATGACTCTTTGACAGATTTGTCTTCAGTAGAAACAGATGGGATTGGGACTGAGCCACAGACAGGCTGAGGAAGCTGGAAAGCACCGAGAGATGGATAAACTGTTAGGTTTGTGTCTTTTCATGGGATTTGCTGACAATAAAAAAAGATGTAGAATATCGTCAAGCTTTTCCCTTAATCATGCTGGCAATGGTAAATGCAAACAAACAATTTTAATAAAATAGCAGATATCTTTCCGTTACATATGAGAATATTATTACAGATATCATATATTGAAGAGATACCTTCATCATAGGCCACAGGAAGGTAGGATAAGATTCCTTCTGACCACCACAGTGTGTAGCTGGAAACAGACAATATACAGAAGTGTTAAAACTTTACACAAAAATGTCCCCTGACTGATGTGTGTTCTGCAGTCTGCACTGTTTCTTCTGGGACTTAACATAACCTAGATATGAAAATGGACTTGGTTGGACCACCTACTGTACAACTCCTAAACCCATTTGCCTTTTATTTAATATGACCAATTTGAGTGAATGGACTGATTATGATTTAGTGTGTGATGTGTTACTTAGGTGAGCTTGAAAGCAAAAGCCCACTGTGTGGCTGCCAAATTGAATTCGGCTCCAGCTATTCTAATTTCTTTGCATAATGGCTGACCTACCTTGGCTCATTGTGGCTACATAAACTAGTGGCATGTAGCAGATAACTGGGTCTACTCTTATGTAAGCACGAAAACAATATAGAGGAGGAAAACTTTTTGTGTCATATATACTGTATGTATGTCATACTGTATATATGACATAAACACCTTGTGCATTTGCATCATAAATAAATGATACTTATAGAGCAGGTACATAAATATTTTAGAGAAAAGAGAAATATTTTTGTTAATCCTATTGTTAGAAAGCAGTAAAACGCAACAAGGCTGAACAGAAAGATTTGCCTGGTTTTAAAGAACAGTGGAAGAGTTCAGGTATGGCAAACGGTAAGAGCCAGAATGTTAAAATGTTAAAGGTAAAAAAAAAAAAAAAAAAAAAAAAAAACCACATTGCGCATTTTTATGTGTTTTCTCAAGTTGTAGTGTTTCAAGCTCTCAGGGCCTCCATTAAAAGCCCTATTTAGATAAGGTGGCTGCAGTAATGTGGACAACATATTGGGCTGTGGTGGTAAGCCATGAAGCAAACCTCAGGAGTGCCACACACATAATTACACCTTGAGGCCGAAGCACTGTGACCATTGCTTGATATAGCAATCAAGTGGAACGACCGCAAAAACAACATCGACCTCGCTACTCGTGGCAACCATGTACAGCCTCAGCTTTTTAAAAAAGGCTTTTCAGAAACAGCAGTGCAGGTACTAATCTTTGGTGAGTGATTTCCACCTGTGCTATTCAATCAAACACAAAAACACAACAAACATTCAAAACATTAAGAGCAATTGAAAGAGGTATTTTGTGTGTGTGTGTGTGTGTGTGTGTGTGTGTGTGTGTGTGTATGTATCATTACGTGTATCCAGTTTTTCAAACACATATGCAGTATATAACTGCATTTGTGTATTCAGATATATTTATGTAAGTGGGTTCTTATTTAGATTTGTGCATACAGTATGTGTACGGTAAGTTGTTGCATGTTTGTAAGAATACAAGTATGTACGTTTACCTGCGTCTATCTTGGGGCAAGGCCATGGTGTTCTTCTGATGCAGGTAGAAGTCAGTGGGCAGCTCCCACAGGTGCGGCTTGGACTCTGATGGCTGATAGACTTGGAGAAACAGGTTGATGGCATCCTGTCTGTCAGCATCTGGAGGAGCACAGGACATAATAATGAAAATATATGTATATTGAAACATAAAGATATAATATATGGTAATACAGGAAAGAATTTATAAGGCTAAAATTAGTTGAGGAAGTTAACTGAGGGATATGTTTAAATAAGTCTGGCTGAGTGATTTTTGTATACTGAAAAAATGAGCTGAAATGATGAGTTGATAAATGTATTAGTCTCTTACCTAGACTATTTTATTATTAAGGGTTAGGGTTAATGTTTGTCTTACATTTTTGTGCTTAGACTAAAACAAAAAAATAATCAACTTGGGCTTTAGACAATTGTAACCAGCATTTTTCACAATTTTATGGACCAAATAGTCTGATTCAAGGTCCTGTGTGTAGGATGTAGTGGCAACTAGCGGTGTAGGGTTAGGGTTAGGGTTAAGGCACACTGCAACTCACGGTTCTTCATCAGGATGGAGTGTGCTCAATATGACTCAAGATGTATATTGTACGCTACCCTCTGTCATCAGGGAACAAACTTATGTTTCATGATGACAACTAAGCCGCCACTACAGCAACCAAGCAAAATCAATCCACTGATAAAGACCCTGAGGTGTGTTGGAAAGCTCTGGAAAAGGCTAATAAGTGTTAAGATTATTATTATTAAAACTTGTCAAGACATGATGCCAATATGTCGATGACATATTTTTGTATAATGTGTGTTATATAATATGGTCCACACTACACACGAGTGACATATTATATATACTTTAATTTTATGCTTAATTTTACACTTGAACGTTTTGAATGAATAATGCCTTGGTAGAAGAATTTAAAATGTATTTGTCATTAATCACGAAATGGTTTTCAGCTACATGAGCTTTATCAGCTTTACCAGCCTGGTATTCTGCCACTGATAACAAGTGAGCTAAATTACCTACAAAATCCCGCTTGTTCATAATATGAACTTTAAAGTTCAGTGTTCAAGACACACTTCACCAGCCAGTCATGTGGAGAAAAAAAGAGCAGAGACTGCAGAAGTGCCAATTAATGAATTATAGGTAAAGCTGAACTCACTCAACTATGCGTCCTCTTCCCATTAACAGGGATATTACCAGTAATGAACCACCACACTACACAACATGCTGCTGGGAGCGTGCTCAGATAATCTCTGTGAATGTCTGTGTGTTCAGCATGGGGCACGTGTTTAGCATGTTGTTGGCATTTAATCCATCCCCCGACTGTGAAGCCCCCGTGCATGCTGCTCCAACAGTCACGTTAAATAATTAGAAACTAAATTGGCTTTTATTAAAGCCTGCTACCAGGCCTTTTTCTCTCGGTAATTTTCAGCCTGAGATTCATTCAACACATCAGGAGATGAGAGTTCTGGATGACATGTGAACATAATATACACATGCAACAGAAATCATTGATAAAAAGCCTTGTCTCACAAGATGTATTAGTGTGGGAGTGAAATGCCACAGTAAAGAATAGGTCTGTTAAATTTCAGCACATTTTCCCCCCTTTCACTTACATAAAAACAAACACAGAAGACTGTAAAGCATATGGAAGTGTGTACTGTATGTTTTTCTGTCCAAAATGTATTTGTGAGTCAGAGAGAAGCTTGGAGTGCTTGGCAGAGCACTGTTATTCACTGTGAACTGCTGGATGATTGGGGCATATGTTCTGATAGGAATCAGGAAAATGGATCTGTAAAAATAAATTAATTAATAAATAACATATGTGGGTAAATAATATTGGTTTGCAGCCAACACAACGTAATCAAGTAACAGTTACATGTGGCACTTTCACACCAAATCAAATATTTTTGTACAGACATTTCTTTTTCAGATCAGAGATGATACATTTGTTTCAGACTTCTAAAAAAGGCCTTAATGTTTACTGTGTCAGGATAGCCAATGAGTGAGCTATGAAACAGCCCAGAGGCAGGCCTTACACAGAGTGCATGCACATGTCTGGGAATGTAACAGAGGGGGGTAACACTATCATAATCACAATGCCAACATGCTGATTTAGCAGGTATAATATTTATCATGTTCACCATCTTAGCATGCGAACATTTTCCTAATTGGCGCTAAATGTACAGCCAATAGGAATGTCATTAGTTTTGTAGGAATTTGGTGATAAACCAAAGTAAAGGATCTTGTGACCCAGTAAAAGGGCAGGTTGGCAGCAGACACTAGCTGGTCCTCAGACTATTTTTCTTTTTCTTTCTCTTCTTTGCCCTTATATATTCTGCAGAGAGTGCAGAGGCACAACAGGGCAACAGTCATCTTAGTCAACCACTTAAAATCATGAGATCTGATATATAGGTCATGGCACTACTACGTCGAAGGACTATTGAGTACTTGTGTATATGATAGTCTGTGTGTGTGTGTGTGTGTGTGTGTGTGTGTGTGTGTAGAGAGAGTGTGTGTGTGTGCGCGCACTGCCACATATGAGCCTCTCTGACTTGACATTTCAGTCTGAATAAACAATCTGCTACTTTCCCGGCTCTGCACGACAACCAACCAACATTCCAATTTTTCAAAATAAAGTGAATGACAAGAGTCGAAAGCAAAGAGACAGAGAGGCGGTCGACTTAGTAGGTCAAGTAGTACAGCTCTATTACGCCTGGCTTAATACACATTACACAACTTTCTTCTTCATTTCTGTGGCTCCAAATGCTACCCTTTGATGTGAAGCAGTCACCAATGTACTGTGAAAACACCCATGAACATTTTCATAGGCAAACTGCATCTAACTACAAGCTAGGGTGTCATTTATAATTATTACAATCCAAACTTCGGGCATAGCAGCGCCACTTTATCAAGAACTGATTGGCAATTAGATTCCAGTTGCAAATTGGAAGAGAGAGAAGAACATCAATTCACCTAATTTAAACATTTCTCCAGGTAACAATATCTTAAAACAAATGTCCTCAAAATATGCCTTTTTCACAGCTGTTGACAATAAATTCAGAGGCTTCTATTAAAACATTGCAAATGTTATAGAAATGGCTTTGAACGCACCGTTTACCGGCACCCACAGTCCTCGGGAGCAATGCTGGATATGATAGTGTCTGCTTTAGCTTCAGATGCTGAAATGTGTATGTTTACATTTTGCCATTTTAAAACCAGATTTTATTTTTATATTTATTTTATATCACAGAGTGGATGAATACATATTGTTGTACAACAATAGGATTTTGTATGAACGCTCCATGTAACCAATCAGAGCCGAGCTTATGTGGTTACAGTCTGAGCTATCTAACTTGCCTTTGCAGTTGTGGCTATTCCTTAGCTTTATGACGTTTTCTTACTTGCACAACGTGTTGTGTTAAATTAAAATAAGTTACATCAGCTCCAAGATGTAGGGACTGCAGAGCAAAGTCACACTGTTTCCAAAGGTTTGTCCAAATTTTTTCAGAAAGTTTGTCTTATTCCATATACTGAGAAAATACTTTGAGTTATGCATTATGAGGACTATTTTTAATATAAATATCAGGGGGGCTGTGTGTGTTTATTTATCTATATATTACCTGAATGTGCTGCATGTGTGTAATCTACTCCTGTATAAGTGTATGCAAAGGGATGGAAAATGAGGGGGGTATGCATAATCAAAATGAAACGTTAGTAACCTGCATTACCATATACTGTGAAATTAAAGGCATACTATGCAGTTTTCCGGTTTTGTCAACCAGCTACCTCTAGAGTCGCTGCGGAGTACTTGTATTTAACGTTAACGTCGTAAATACCACTCACCAGAGCCGTCTCTATATACGGCTCTGCGTCTCTGCACTCACGGCCTGATCCCCTCCCCCCTGTATACCGGTACATGTTCAGTAGGATGGAAGCGTCGGACATCGAACAGGCGGCAAAGATAGACTCCGAAGATGTCTACTGACCAGGTAACGTCTTCCATTGAGGCTGCTTCTTATGTCGCTAATGTATGTCACAATTTGTGATTCTCTCGAGATTTGGCAGGACGCCATCTTTCACACTTGCATTGCTGGTTCTGCCAACGGCGTCCCTCCCCAGCTTTGCTATCAGGATGATTCGCTATACTACGAGTTCGTTTACCATCGAAATGACTTTGAAGCTGTTATATTAAGGTACAAATCTTGCATAGTATGCCTTTAAGGGAGGGAAGAGGCTTAAATAATGTTGGTGTCATGACAGAAGTCCTACCTTATTTATGTTTGTGCATGTGTGTAAGAAAAAGCAATTCCAAGTAGAGGAATGCTTCTGTATGTAACACACCTGAGAAAGCATTGCTGTAGTAGCGTGACAGTGTCTGCATGATGTCTTTGGAGTGTTGTGTCCAGGGAGCGATCTTGCGGTAGGTCTTGACCCTGTGGACCAGCTGAGAGCCGCCGTACTGCAGTGACAAAGTATCTCCATGGTCCTCATACAGTTCCTCAAACAACCTGGGCCACACACACACACACACACACACACACACACACACACACACACACACACACACACACACACACACACACACACACACACACACACACACACACACACACACACAAAAAGAGATATTAACACAGGCAAAATATGATCCTGATATTTATCTTGCCTGCTGTTTTTTTTATTAAGGTGAGTTTTGGGATTGAACACAATCAGACACACACAGAAAAAAAAGACTGTATAATTAAAAAGGGACCTAGTCTCTATGACGCCACCTATAGCTTTCTAAAGAGTTGTTGTGAAGCTCAGTGTGGTCGGCTCTGGTGATCGGCATCTTGGAAGTCCTGACTCTGCCTGCTTCCGGTTAATCAAAAAACGGTCAAATATGTGGAGTGTGGGTGGAGCTGAGGCAGGCTGAATGAGCCTGGTTACTAAAACCATCCGCCTGTGACAGCATCCACCTGTTCTTAGTTATACATAACTTTAAGCCTTAATATAATTTAAACAGGTGAGTTATATTAAAATGCTGATAATGTTTAATGCTTAATTTGCCAGCCACGGAGGTTTGCCGCTTGGAAAAAACACACACATACAGACACACATATTTTACATACATATTTTCTTTTGACTGGCAAAATAAATTATAAAATAAAGAGCTTTACCTCACACAGTCAGTATCAAACTGGAGTTTGGGCTTGTCAATCATTCCCAGTGCATAAAGCTGATAGGCCAGCGCACACTTCCCCACCATGAACTGGGCAGTGTTGGTCCGATCAAGACAGTCCACACAGTTGGTCCGCAACACGCCGGTCTACAACAACAAAGACACAGAAACTTACAGACACCACTTCATTAAGGTGGAAAAAGACAACTTTTCAACTTGGAAAAAGCTACTGTAATGATGTGCACTGCATAGGAATAACATACTTTGAACAACTAACTACAGCAGGGATTGGTGTAGTAAGTGCTGGCAATTAAATTACAGTAAAGAACTCATTCTCGGAAGATTACTCACAAAACCCCTCATTATGCAGCTAAATGCATTGGCATAGTTTTGCAGCGATAGCAATGAATGCAGAGCCTCCTCTAAATAAATGTTATAGTCAGAAGCTGTGTCCTTGGCCTAGAAATCTCAATGCTATGAATTCATATGCAAGTTTATTACCTTCTATGATTCAACTGATAAACAGTGTCTTCCAAAAAAAAAGGTGAATTATGAAACGGAAGTTACATCAAAGCTGTTTGCTATGTGGCATACCTGAACCCGTCCACTGGCTGCGATGTGTCCACCTAAATCTCCCCACCTGAGAAAAAAGACATTTAATTCAACTTAAAGAATAGATTGCTGAAAAAGTAAAAATGACTAGTTTTTGTGAGTTAGATTTAGAGGACTGATACCACTCTCATGTCTGTATTAAAAAAAACTAAGCTAAAGCTGGCAGCCAGAAAACAGTACTAATGTAAATAAATTACTAATACTATATTTAAAAAGGTAAAACCAGAACTTGTCGTTGTTACACTTGAATTTTGTCTGCACTAAGTAAACAAGATATAACATGTTAGTTAGTGAGCCGTTTTCCCCATACTTCTTCATGCTAAGCTAAGCTAACTGACAGCCGGCTGTAGCCTTATATGTAGCACAGAAGAGCAGAAGAACAGAGAAGTATAAAAGAAGAGTGGTTTTGATCTTCTCATCTAACTCTTGACAAAAAAGGTGAATAGCCATTTACAAGATGTTGAAAACATTATTTAATATATTCTCTGAAATAAAGGCCTGATGAATTTCATATTTTAGATTTTAAAGTCCAAGAGCAGTCAGATACCGAGACCAGCACTGACCACTTCTGGCTCTAGGTTCTGTCTTTATTAGTTATTTTCCGCCAAATTCAATACTTCTACTCTCATTCAGCACTTTCTTCTTAAAAAGTGCTTCACAAAAAACAGCAACAGGCAAAGCGAGAAAAACTGCATCTACATTGTTTAGAGGGGGAGCCCTGAAGATAAATACAATAGTTGTTGAACGGTGGGTTTTAAAGTAAAGTGTATCTCAAACAAAGTGTTCTATGAACTCAATGACCTGACCAATGGGCAATTGTAATTTAAGTATCAAGTATGTATGTGTTTTGTGTGAGAAAACATGGTTAGAGGACAGACAAGAGCAGTATGATGAGGAAAAGACAATGTTATCAAATCTCCCTGATCAGCTACATTATTAAAAATCTAATTCATACGTGTGACGAAGGCTACAGGTGCTATAGTTATAGTTTATTGTAAGTGTATCTACAAACATTCTTATGCAGGATTTGGTTGTGTGTGTATATGAGAGCACATGTGCATGAGTGTGAAGCGAAGTGCATTACAAAGAATATGATAGTGTTGGGTAATGCAAAGAGAGGGTGTTAAATACTGGCAACGGTGTGGTCGTTAGGTTATGTAACAGAATGGTAATGTTGGCTGAGAGAGATTAAGACACGCAGACAATGGAAGGGCCATGCGTTAAGTACATGGACGGCAATCTACTCAGCTCGTTAGCAGAAAACTCTGCGACACAACTGCCATCGGGCATAATTCTCATTAAAAATTCATATCTGGGGAGTTTCAAAATTAAGTAGTATCGATAAATGTATGATTCTGAATATGTATGAATAGAAAGTTGGTGATGGTGGTGTGGTCTCACACATGGTTCCTTTTTCTTAAACTTTTTTCTCACATTGCTGGTGCATAATCGGCTACCCTCTCTCATTTTGACACACTGTGACCTCTGATTATTTAAACAGTTTTCTTGCTTAAAACGAGGAGAATGTGAGTCATGAGAGGTTTCTGAATAAGTTTCATTTAGGTTAAAGGTTGGCGTCATATGGAATCGTAACACGTTACAGACAAGACCTCACTGAACAAAGCTTAAAACCTGGTCCAAAAGAGTGTGTGTGGTGTGTGTGTGTATGCGTGTGTCAGCATGCTGTGTTTTTAAGAGAAACAACAGAACAACAGGATAAGAAAAGGCTCACCTGTCATCTGGTCTGAGGGTATGACAGAAGAAGTCGGAGCAGTTAATGAAGAAACCTGTCCGTTTAACCACGTTTTCTGCTATCATACTCAGACGGTCCAGGACGTTGCACAACTTACTAAGAGCAAAAAAAAGGGAAGTTCATATCAATACATATCCAATTTTGTGTTTCTGTACCTGTAGCTGAGTTACAGTGATGATGTAACAAACCTCTGGCTTCTGTAATATTCTTATTTATTTGTAAATATGTCTAATATATGTAACTTTCTTTAAGGCTTTAACAGAAGCCAAGCAAGGCCAAATTCTGGGGATAGTTGTTCTAATAGTGCAACATTTCAGAGAGCTTATTTACAATAGAGAGATCAGCTGAGTTCTTCTGGTGCTGCCTACACTGCTCTTTTTCACAAGGTTTTTCAGTTTAATGAAATTTAACTCATGCAAAATACGCTGACCTCCACGACACACATACAATGGGGTTCTGGCATTAACGGGAGGCCATTTCGCTGTAGAGAAAATTGGTGGAAAAGTTAATTTTGTGTTTTTCTAAAAATGTATTTACATAATTTCAAAATGCCAAATTGGCAAATTCATTATCACAATGAAACATATAAGATTTAAGAAAAATAAAATATTTTGGCTGTAGTTGTACTGTAAAGGTTGCATGATGTTTAATTCAGGCCAAAAATGTCCGATTTCCAAGATTTCAGTCTTGCAGCTTAAGAGTTACTGACTAATGGCATTTTCTTCTTTCCAGGTGAGGTTTATATTTTAATGGCAAAAATACGACACTAACAAAGCTGGTTTATAAGCAAATTTCCGCTCACTAAATTGAAATATTTTATGTAACAACCTCTTGGTGTAGCGGGCCATGTCCCAGGCGATGTAGTCGATCCAGTTGGCGGGAGGGAGGAACTGATTCAGGTTGATCACAGCTGGGTAGAGCTCTTCACTCAAAATCTTCTCATGTTTCCTTTTTTCTCGTTTCTGTAGCACAATAGAGAGACAAACTTATGTCACATGAACTGCATGACTGATTGCGTCACCAAAGAGCGATGGAGATTTTATTGAAAGGTGTGAATGTACGTTTATAAAAGAATTCCAGTTGCTTAAGAGGCCCCATGAGGACAACAGCACATAGAGTCAGACATGTGACAGATGTCGTCTCTTTGATGCATTCACAAAGATATATTCAGGTCTTTTCTTTCTGTTTTGAGCGACTATGGAGGAAATTGAGTTGCAAGAATCAATTTACAGTTACATTTTGCAAAGAAATATGGAATGACAACATGATGTCATGTCCATTTTGTCAAGTTTGTTGTAAAAAACTGGTTTGACTATAGCATATACGTCTATACTAAACTCATCTGAAAAGCTTTACTGCTGTTGGTTTAATTGCTTCTGAGGTCAAGATATTTAATTGAGGTAAAAAAAGATAAACAAATATATATATATATATATATATGCACACATCCAGTGTGCCTCAGTGACATGTAGTCACACTGTCATTTAACTTATAAGTTATTTCTCCAGTCACTGTGCCATTTTGACTGATCACCCTGGGTGATAATGGGCTTGGATGCATCATTAGCAGCTCACATCTCCATCCACACATCGAGCAGCGGCAAAGCAACACAGCAACCAGTCAAATTACTGATGCATCTCCTCTCCCATTCAAGCAGAGCATGTCATACAGTCTGGCACATGCACACACTCTGAAAAAAACACTTTCTAGGCACAGATGAGACATTACAGTGTGTAGATACACTACACATATACTTACAAAAGCACACATGTTCACAGGTATAAACCAACCAGCATACACATGCCACAGAAATAATCATTGGTGTGGGTGTACAAAGGTGAAGTCGCAGATCATGAATAATAACATGAATCTAAACATTCACACATGCACATGTATATAGGCTAGAGCAGTGGGCATTTTAATGGAGGGAATGAGCACTAATTATTATATTCTTTATCCCTCCTACTTAGCTCTTTGTTGGTTCTATGTTGGTTGCTTCCAGTTTGGACAGAGATTTTGATCTTGAGTTCCTCATTAAATTAAATTAATAAATTAAATATGTGGGTAGAGTAAAAGTCAAAACAAAGTGACTCTAATTAAGTTAGCTAGCTGAAAAACTGATTCACATGCTTGGCCATGTGCACTCTTCCTCTCTTAACATACACACTCAGAAACACGCACCAACCCATGACAAAACCATGAACCCGTCGTGCCGACCCATGTCACCACCATGGAGAGATGGACTGTCGTGCTTTCACGGTTAATTGCCAATTCCTTCTTCCTTCTGTCTTCTGTGGGTTAAGAGAGGAAGGTGTAGTGTATAATCAGGGCGCCCCCTCCCTTGCTCCCCACAGTTTCCACACATCACATGGCTGCAGCTTGTGCGGACCTCTAAAGGTCTGTGATTGGTCCCTCATCACACAGCTCCCATTGGGAGTGACAACGTGAGCTTGAAACCAAAGCTACAGAGTGTATGGCTGTGTGCCCAATCGTGTCCGTGTGTGTCTATGCGGAAAAGGCTACGCTACAACACTGGCTCAAATGAAAGATGTCTAACAGTGTTGCACACAGGGATGAACATAAAAAAAAAACGAGTTTCTTATGCAACCTTTTAATTACTTTATTGTGGATTTTTTAAGATGGAACAGCTTGAGGCATCATACGTTTTAAAGCGTCATCATTACTATTTCTTGAAATTTAATTATTTTTAATATTATAAACCCTTTTCATTATTCAAGGGCAGTTTGATAGATGATGAGTTTTTGGTTGGTGCTGATTTTACAGCAACATAATGTAAAGGGTCAAAGGGATAAAAGCCACGTGTGTCTTTTCAGGTGTGTGCAGTGATGTCTTCCCTTTCATCACTGCCGTGTGGGTTTTCAAAGCGATGCAGAGAGAAATCAATATTCAAGTTAGCATTTCAACTGCTAGTAATCACCCACCACCAGGAAAATCTCTTGTGATGGTGAAAGTCTCCACAAGAACGACTAACCCCCCAATATCAATCCAGCGCTTGGACAATTAGCCAATCACAGTGTAAGATAACAACCTGTCGAGTGATTCCACAAACTGAACACTTGAACAATCCACAACTGATCTAATCTGTATCTCACATACACATTTTCTTCCTTTTTTTATATTTTCTTCTGATCTCGTCAGAAATTCTTGTGAAATTTAAACAGAACAGAATATAGACGGGTTTACAAATTCAAAGCGCATAATCCTTAACCAGTGTAGATAATAGTGACCTGTTGAGTCGATACCATCTATGACCACACAATGTAGCTCCACAGAAGTAATTCCACATGTCCTGAATGTATTATTTAAAAGGGTCCCTGAGCAAGCACCTGTGTGACCTCTGCTAAATTGTTCAAAGCATTACAATTGTGTCACAGTATTTTTTCAAAAAGGTGTGTGTGTGTGTGTGTGTGTGATTTACCTTGACCAGGTTGAGGATGATGATAGGAGAGCCAAACCGCTGCAGCATCTGGTCAAAATGGAGGCCAGCTACATGGGCATATGGGTCAGCTTGGTCCACTGAAAGAGAAGTCAAACGGTTTGTTTATTATTTAGGACATTCAGGGTATAACATTTTATTATGTAGTTTAAAATGATACAGTATCTTTCATTTGTTAGTTAAGCTTCTTCTCAAAACTCAAGCTTCTTCACTAAAGTAAGAAAAAGTAAACGTAAGTAGATGAGGTAACTTGTTTTAATAGGGCTAACCTATTTCACATTTTTACAGAGCAAGCAAATTTACTTCTACTCCCTGCCACTGGTCCTGCACATTGTTCACCATTACATGCATTCACATCCATTTTCATTCTTCAACCTATTTGATGGTTAATTGGTGACTCTAAATTGGGTGTGAATGTAAGTGTGAACAGCTGTTTGTCTCTCTATGTGACCTCCCAGCAACCAGTCCAGGGTGTACCCTGCCTCCTATTTTAAAATCAAGTTTAATGCCTTCATTTGCCACTCCTGCAGAGTCCCACACCACACCTGCAGCCTGCCATCAAATTGGACCAGTGAAGCAGCCAGAAGAAAGATTAGAGGGAGCAGGTCGGATGGCGCCACAGTTCATCCCATACAGTTGCTCACAGGGGTCTAGAAGCCTGACAATACAAACACGTGCTCAAGCAGGTAGTTTTCAAGGTAACTACACTACCAATCCATCATCATTTCGTGGACTGCGTCTACTCAGCCCTCATGTTGATAATGATGATGATGACGATGAAGAACAGTCGCCCATTAAGGTCATCTCCTTCACAACCAAGACATTCACCCAGTCCAGGGCAGTCATAAAGACATTATATATATATATATATATATATATATAAACATGTCTTTATTTATATATATATATATAAAGAAAGACATTATATATATATATATATATATATATGTCTTTATTTATATATATATATATAAAGAAAGACATTATATATATATATATACATACACATATATTTACACACATATATACATACATATATATACACACACACACACACACACACACACACACACACACACACACACACACACACTTATGTAACAATAGGTCTTGACAGTCATGGGAGGCAATGGGCAATGCATGTCTGATATGTACTCTGCATGCACAGACACTGAGCTACCACTGTCTCTCTACCACGTCTCTGACCTAGATTTGTCTAATAGCTGTCATTCTATGCAGCCCACATCACAATCAAATAAATATTACAACTGTATTGAACGTGGCTTGATTATCTGTCTGACTTGAGCTGCAACCAGGTTTGAATTGTTGAGGCTTCATTTCAGTTTCACAATGCTCACAGTGGTGGTAGACAGCACATACAAGGCCAACTGAAATTACAATTAAGCCAGTTCAGAACAAAGATTCACAACAACAACTACTTGCAAACCCGCCAGTTTACACCAATTCAACTAGACGAGACGGTGTATTGTCCCCATAGCGAAGACAGTAGTCCTATTCTACCTTCTAGCTTTTCAGGCGCTGTAGCATCTTAAAATATGAATGAGGACAGTGACTGTGAGTTACTACAGTTGCATTTCCAGTTTTGCTGGCATAAACACAAAACAAAACAAGAGGTTTGAGAATTTGGAGCCGTCCATGGGTGCTCTTTATTTGAGTTAATTTGAGACTTGTATCATACAGACGTGGTTGTCCCTCAAACAAACTGATGAGGTTATCCTCTTATTTCCTCCAATCAAAACTCTGACAGTTTAGCAAACCTGATTTGACGAGCTGAGTTGGAGGCAACGCCATTAGCCGGCTTGAGTCGAGCTGAGATGGGCAAGTTAACACCACCTCAACTTTTCCCTGCAACGTTCTAAAATAGTTTCATCTCACTGTCAATCTTTGGTCTAAACTGGGTTATCTAAAGTGATCCTTTTTTGCAGTCAAAAATAATGTATAAATTCATTGTTAAAAGAAAAAAAGTCTTTGGGGAACAATTTGATTGATTTATCAGTATGTCACTGTATGTGATTGATGGATAGCGGGGGGGAACAAACAGATAAAATACACAAACTTGCACTGGAAAGTGCTCATAAGCCATTGACAGACAATGTTTTGTTACCAGTACACTGTTCACGAGTAAGGACCACAGCAGCATCTAAACTAGCTGAAATTAGATTTTCAGGTAGGTTATTAAAAGGCATTTTGGGAAATCCGATTTGTCCCTTTCTTGCTGAGAGTTAGATGAAAAGATTGATATCACTATCCTGTCTGCATGGTGAATATGAATCTACTACAACTTTCAACTGGTTAATGCAAAAAGAGGAGCTCCACCATAAAACCAACAAATTAAAAATAAAGAAGAATTTTTTTTTACAGAGCAGATATGCAAACCAAACCTAACATGAATAATTTATTCATACTCTCTTGTTATTTTCTTCATCCGCTCAAATATGTATTAGTAAATGACAAATCTTCAGTGAAGGCAAAACTATAATCTAAAAGAGCATACCAATGCCAGGTCAGACTGTGTCAAACCACATGTACACACACACAGAGTGAAATATATACCGACGGTGCAAGAATTGGACAACATTTGGGAAATGTCAGATAAGGACTGTCTTTAAGGATCAAAGTGGGAGCAGGATGATGAGGTAAGTTGATACACAAAGGGATGTTAGGGACACGCTCAGTGGCTCTATCTCACACAAGCAAATGTCATCCGGGGATGACTTAAAGGGCAAACTGGGAGAAAAGATTATGATTTGATACAGGCATTGTACACATGCAAGCACCCAATGGCTCCCTGTGTATGCACACACACACACACACACACACACACACACACACACACACACACATCAGACACACATCAGAAACACATCAGAAACACACACACACACACACACACACACACACACACACACACACACACACACACACACACACACACACACACACACACACACACACACACACACACACATAAGAAACACACGCAGCAGTCTCCAATGTCATCAGTCTCAGAGACCTGATCATCTCCCTGTAGCCCTGGTTTTGTGTTTTTATCCTCCTTATAATGAGACAAGAGAATGGATACAAAGATGAAAACCAAGAGGGAGGTGTCCTGCCTTCACCTATTTTGTTTTTATTTTTTTTAATCTGTGTTCCAGTGGTTAAGAAGAATGGCCCTGATATAAAGCTCTCTTGTTTGAATGCAGTTTTCCCCAGTTATAATCTTCCTCCGTTCCTACAAGGTTATTTCTGGTCCTGGACAACTGCTAGAATGAATACATTAAAAAAACATAAGTAGTTTAATACCTGCTCCTTAACCACTATCAGTATTTATTTGTTATCTGTCTTTATGTATAAGGGCAAAGTGGATATGAATAATATGTTCCATCAAAGCCTGAGTAGTTTGCTGATTCTCAACCTTTTCCGTTATAAAGCTGTTGTCGGGCACCATAAAGAGCAAAATGCCAATCACCTAAGCGATGACAACTCTTTTTCCTACACGATTTTTTAAACAAATTATTCTGATGCTGGATAGCAAAGAAGGTGCTGATGTTAGAAAAATATGTGGTGTTTAGCAAGAGTCTTACATCGTATTGGGGGTTTTGGCATCATGGTGGAAATGTCCTGGGACCAGTACAGCGGGACTGATCCTCGCACCTGGACGTATGAGGAGTAACTTCCTGCTGTGAAAGACATGACTGAGGCGTCATGGACGATCTGCTCGGTTTCAACTTCATTAGCCACATCCCCCTGCAAACAACAGAAAAACATAAAGAAACCACAAAAAAGGTTGAGAGAACAATCTCACCACACGGTCCATTTAGTTGCTGTTCTGGCCCTTTCCATCATTACATCTTTATCAGCAACTGTAGATGTTCAGATTTCCTTTTTTTGAGCAGTTCAAGAAATCCTCATTGATAGTGAATTGGCAATCTCAATCTTGATCATGTTCATCTTCGGATGAAGACCATGTAATACAATTGAAAGCTCCAGAACAGCTACTAAACTGTTGCTCCCAAGGACAATCATGAACTCTGAACTTTTGAGCTTTTAAGCCGACATGGATGAGGAAGCCCATGAAGTGTTTAGAAAAAAATGGAAATAGAAATCAATGCTGCTTTGAGCATTTGAGCATATCACATGATGTTTATCAAGATTAACAAGTTTTTCTTAAAGCGCACAAAAAATTGAAATTTGAACGCCTATAAGTCCATGACAAGGAAAACCCCATTTGCTGTGGAAGATCATGTGATAAGATCAAAAGCTCATATTTCCAAGGAAGCAGATATTTGGTCATCACACAGCAGAGCAACCACAGGGGAAATTAATAATATTAATGAGGGCTGCACTCGCTTTGGCTTCACTTGTCTGACGGCCCTGCCAGCATACACCTAAATGGAGCTGAACCATCGTTAACAATATCAATTACACCTGTGCTTTTACTGCTATGACAAATCAAACAGGATGCTACAGTGAAAAATAGTTACTACTTGAATACAATAGCAGGAAACTGAAAAGTGAAAATTGTGCACAAACTAATCTCAGGATAGCAGTCCAAACAGAAATAGGAAATCTACGTTTGTTCCTCCTCCCTCCTCCCTCCTCCCACCCACACAGACACTCATGCATACTCAAGGAAGAGGCAGCGGGTCAAATTAACCCCCTGTGATCAACCTGAGTCATCTCCATCATCCCGGTGGCCCTCAGCCCTGCCTCCACTATCTATTCTTCCCTGTTGCCTCAGCAACCGCTGTACCTCGCAGTTGGCTCCTCTTTTGAGGAAGCGGGTCCCGGCAAATTTGCTGGAGCGCCTGGCAATGAGGGTGATGTGAACCGGACGGCCGTAGATCAGAAGCTCTGCAGTTGGTGGGTAAAGGAGGAATAATAATACACCACTGACAATGTTATATAATCACCTGTTTGCAAACACACACATGCTGATATCAAAATACATCATAGTTCTTAATTTAGAATATTGATTTTGTCTTTTTTGTAGTCCCCTACCACTCTCCTAACCACACTTGTATTGGGCCACAGTGACAAATTACAACTTTTTTAGCTTCTTAATCAGTGGAAACCAAGGATAAGCACTATTCAAATTCTTATTAATATTATTGATATAATAATTATTATCCTCAAAAGTACATTCAACTCAAAAACAAAGCATATTTGATCTAAAACTAAAAGCAAATCCCTAAGGACATTTTGCTTGAGACTGTGGTATTAATTTTAAAAGAAATCTGTGATTTAGTTAGTGTAACAAAGCTACGTAATATCAAGCAAACCACTAAATTATAATTTTCTATTTTGGTAGACGAATCACTTCACTAACAGACTTCATGAAAACTATTAAAAACAGTAACTTTATTAGAATATTTAGCATTTTCCTTACATGATTTTCCCCAAAAAATATGTATTGACTCAATCAACACGTAAGACCCACTAGAAGAGTGTGGCGGTGTCTGTATCTGCAGATACCCTGCCCTCTTTGTTCTTACTTCATTGTGTTTGTGACGTTTCTGGGCGCCAACTTTGGGCAGTGGGTGTATAGCCCCCAGGAAATAACAGTGGGCAGCGTGTGAGGGTGGTAAAATGTAACAAACATTTCTGAGCATCAATTCAAAACAGGTCCAAATCACAGATCTACAAATTAAATCTACAGTATGAGCATTATGGGAAAGACTAACTAATGAAATTCTTCTGTTTCTGCCTCAATTCACTTTTTCCTGTCGGCTTCAGTGTCTCCTCATCTGCAGCAAATTTCTACATTTACTCTATCCACTGAGTCTCCTCTTATTGCACCCATCTGTACTCTTATGCTCACAGAAAACAGCACTGAAGGCCAAACAGTTCCCAGGAATTGTCTAAACTCAAAGCGCCCACACAATGTCAATGTGGCAGCACGCTGCCAGATAGGAGACACAACAGAGAGCACTACTGAGAGCAATGCGCCCCTTAGCTTATTGGACTGCTGCAACACCGAAACACAAAAGCTGGCATAAAAATATCAATTCATCAAAAACAAATTACTGATAAAACATAAAAGAGTTCCTTTTTTTTGACTAAAAGGCAGAAAGGCAACATATTTTACACAGCTTAATTTGATTTATACAAAGGAGACTTGAACCTAAGGCAGACTTTTACCATAATAAATCAGACTGTTTACTCAGCTCTAGTCAAGCCCAAAGCCACTCTGCAGCAGTAACCCATGCATCAATACCACAAAAGCCTCTAAAAAAATTCAGGGAAATTATTCATGTAGAGCCTAATACTAATCCCTGGTATGCAGCTAGTGTCTAGTCAAAACTTTAAAGAAAAAACTACAGTAGCACTGAAGCGAATGTGTAAACATGTGTATAGGTGTACAAACGTGATTTGTCTTCAATCCAGAAAGAATAAATGTGTAGCTTATCTGATTACGTATGCAAACTGTTGCTGCTTTTTCCAGGGAGGTAACAGATGGAGAGATTATCCGAGTGCCAGTGCTAACATACTTGATGACCTTGCTTAGTTGTCATAGTACTTGTCTAGCCCTACAAACAAAACACAAATTGCTTCAGCACTTTTGTGGTGAATCACACGCTTGCTCACAGTGTAATACACGTGTTCTGATGGAGGCCGCGCACAGTTCAACAAGTGATGCTGAGGCTCGGAGATGAGGGGGAGTGCCGACAAAAGGACGACATTGTCAGAGTAAAGTTGTGTTTTCTACTCGTGTGTGATTGATCAGATATAACCTTAACAGATATTATGTCCCAACAAGCTACTGTACAGTTCTTATTTCAAATTTTGTACATTTTGTAAGTTTCTTTTAAAATCTAAAGCAACAAGAGGATATTGCCAATTAAAAAAGCACAGACAGACATAAGTAAAAGCAACAGCCTAACAATGCACAAACAAAACTGATTTGACAATGCTGAAAGGATACTGGACTGGCCACAAAAGCCATGGATTATATACATGAGCCAGTCATGATGCACTATGTCCTTGACTCGCTCCAGTAGCTTCCCGTTCCACACGTACTTGTAGTACGGCTCGTTCAGGAGGCCGTAAACCACTGTGGCGGAAGAGAAGGAACACATAAAACCTCTGGATCATTTTACTGGGTCAGACCAAATTATCAGTTAGAAAGCAACAAATGGAAAAAAGCTGAGGTGACGCAGGCTGTGGAACAGCAGCATATTTGGAAACATTTGTATTAAATTGCTCAAACTGAGATAAAGCTTGTGTTATTGTATTACAATACACACAAATGACAGAACAGTTATTTTTCAATGGATTTTCCATGGACTTTAACAAAACACACAAACCTGCAGCGGAACAGATAACTGACACCTCTGACTGTGGTAAATACATCAACGGCTTTACACCTTTTTTTGTGGCAACAGGAAAAACAATTATACTAGCATTGACTTTCATTTATTGCGTGAAAAGGCTTATTCCAAAGAAAGTAGCTTAGCTAACACTACATACTTGGTCAAAAGTGACATTAAACTTAATTATCTGACTTTCTTGACATCTGTTCTGCTATATAAAGAACTATAATAAATATTAAAGTTGCAATATCAACAAAGCACAACTAAAAACCATAAAGCGACAGCGACAGCTGAAGCAAAAGAGATAGCTAAGATAAGGTAAGATATGTACTTTATTAATCCCCCCTATCCCCACAGACAGACAGACAGACAGACAGACAGACAGACACACACACACACACACACACACACACAACACACAGACACACACACACACGCACACACAATTCACTTGTGGACATGCAACAGGGAGAGAGATTGTGGAGTGATGGGCTGCCACGTTAGCAGCGCCCATGAGCAGTTTCTAAGGTTGGCTGCCTTGCTCAAGGGCACCTCGACCTGCACAGGAGGCGAAACTGGCACTAGCTAATGCAATGGTTAGCCTAGCCAAAAGTAAAGCTAAATTATTAGATTTTTCATTTTTCCCTTGCTGTTATTGTAATTAAAATATATTAATTCTGAAATTTTAAATATCAATAGCTATTGGACAGACAGGGAGACCAAGAAAGATAGAAATGCATTTAATTCCTGTAAGCTATAACTTAACTAATAATCAATCAAAATAAATCTTACTTTCTTGAACAAACTTGTTAAACTATACAAGAAAGATGATGTGTTTTGTGTCAAGATACCACATTTTCCCCTTGCATAATATGCTCTACTTTTCAGCAGGAGTATTAGGAGGCTTTTTCCAGCCAACAGAACAAACAAGAGGCATATAATGGCTACTAATTAACTTCCACTCACCTTGCGTAGGCAAACCCTCATCTTCAAAGATGTCAAAGCAGTCCTGCTTGCTCTGTGTTTGTACCTCTTCCTCCGCAGAGGATGCTGGTGATGACCACAGTTCGTAAGGCCTCTGCAGCAAAGTCAGGTTGTACTGCAGCGAATGGCTCAGGTCATAGCTGTAGCTGCAAGGTACAATGGCAATATAATTTGAATCAGGTACAGCATGTACAGTCCCATAATCAATTTAAGATGTGGCCAAAGTACAAAAATAGAGATATAAACAATTTCAACACGCGTTGTACAATTTGAAACATCAAGTGTACTTCATGTCAGACAAGACTTACCAAGAACTGCTGGCTATTTTTAGACTAAATATGCATCAATAGGTTACATAGAAAATAAACACAGAAGATATTTTTTGTTGATATGACAACAAATTGACATAGAGGACATGAAAACCTTTGGTAAACTATCACAGACACACAATTGTTCAGGCTGTGTGCAGACTCCTTGTGACATCCAAGGGCACACTTGTCAAGATAGAAAACAGGAAAACGAAGGTCAAATAAATTAAAGCCATTTTTAGTTTAGGCATCAACTGAACTCTGAGCAGCATCACAAATAACCAGCCGTGTGTCATCTTGATTTTCTACCAAGTCATGTTTCTGGACCAATGCTGCTAACAAACAAATAAGTAACCCTGGAGCAAGCCTCCTCAATGCTTTTATAGATATCATTTATAGAAAATTAAATATATTTTAAATAAATGACACTGTAAGCATGTTTCTTTCTTTTTTGTAAGAGAATTTGGACTGTCTTACCTGAAGTAGAAGTTGCTGGATAGGTCCACATTCTGAAAGATCCGCACATATCTAGAACAGCAAAAACTCAAGTTAAACACACATCTGAAATAAATACCACAAAAAAGTCATCTCTAGAGGGAATTTAATAACACATGCTTTTTTATCATTTAGTAAACTCACGATCCCTGACTAAGTGACATATTTTATGGATACAAGTAGCCCAAGTTATAATAAAAATAATAATAATAATTAACTCAATAACTGTAAGACATTTGTGTAAAACAAGCAGATTATTTCCCGTTTAGGGAACTTTTTATACAATTCTTAGTCTGTATTTTTTATTCTTTAATCATCCACGGGCATCTTTTTTGACACATACAGTGTTTTCTTGTCCTTCACACTGGGCCATTGTTCTATTAGACAATTTACTTTACTTTTCTTCATAGAAATTAACAAAAGATTGAGGGAAGGCTTCGTGACCCCCCAGGAAGCTTTGGCGAGCCTAGTGGGGGTCCTGAGCCCCAGGTTGGGAACCACTGTCCTAAACAACTTGTTTAGAATAGTTTATTAACTTATTTTATTTTATTTGTTCATAAGAGATGATGAATGAGATAATACACTCATTACTGATCTTATAAGGCAGAAGACATAGGATATCCATTTCAATTTTCAAAGTGTGTGTTAGAGAACAATTGTGAGCACACACACATTTACAAACACTATCTGCCAAAACACGAAATTAAAGCATGACTGTATGCTGCAAACAGCAACACTGCATGATTCCTAAAAGTCCCTAAAAGAGAAAGCGACAGTACCTTGCTTCGTCAGGGTGTGTAACCCTGACTGAGTCATTGGGGATGTAGATCATGCTGGTGTCTTCAATTTTGTAGATGGAGTGGCCACCGATGTCGGCCATCTTTCTACGCTTGGTGATCAACACAATGTAGTACCCCTCGAGGAAACGTACAAATCCTGTCGAGAATAAAATAATCATACCAACTTAAAAATCTTTTATAACTGCAAGAGTGCACTCAGTATAGAGTGCAGATCTCCAGCAGGCAACAGATGGTGAAACACCTCCTGCTAATTCCACCACAACAGCCAGATGCAACCAGCAGAAATTTGCAAAGTAAAGTTTATTGTATAGTATAGTTTTTAATAGTGTTCTATATATATATATATATATATATCTTAGTTTTCTTTAAGATGCAGAATAGTGTAATGGTATTGTAAAGTAATATCACTAGCCCCATTTATTGGGGCAGCTGACAACATCCAGAAATTTGAGGACCCACTGTCTGGTGGTAAGGGAGTGAGAAGGCTTCCATTGTACAGCATACATCTTATTAGCAGCTTTTAAAGCACGACTGTATCCTGAAAATAGCAACACTGTATCATAAAATGCTATTATAAAAGTGTTACTGTTAGTAACGTTTAACAAGTTGAGTGGGAATTCAAGTTTTGAAAACTAAAAGTATGTCATTGTGTGTAGTTTAAGTTGGCTGATCTCTATCTAGCTCCATATTTTCATACTATTCACAGCAACTGATTTAAGAAAGTGGGTGACCGGTTCAACAGCAGTGATTAAGGAGAAGATGGGCCAGTCTTAACACGTACCGCATAAGCCTGTTTGAGAGTAAGAAGAGATGCTTTCTTGCTGCCTGGTACCAGAGAATGGACTGGCTGGAGTACTCTGTGACAGCGGCTTCCTATTATTTGGATGCATTTTGGTCATTGAAAGTGTGTGTAACTGCATTTATACATAACAACAACGTGAATGCACTACCTTTTGTGTATTGTGTATTTTGTGATAGCAAGTCAGCCTAGATACCACTTCGATCCAGAACTATGACACTGGTGGACAGTTCCACAAAAAAGTGCCATTGACTGTACATAACCCACACAAGGGATCATCCTCTCTAGAATTATGCCTGGCGGGGATAATAAACCAATCAATTGCAACTTTCTTTCAAAGGGGCATTTTTTTCAGCCTTACCACTGACATAACCTGAGTTATTCATATCAAGCCCTGAAAATCAGCTACAGCTTTAACAATGCAAACAAGTAAACAACTCCTTTAGTGGAGGTGGATCATGAGTGTGTATGTCATACTTCACTATATTACCTAGACCCTCCAATCCATTTAGTCTTACATAATTAAAATATGACCCAGAAAACATCACACAACATAGTTTACGATTCGCTTTCAGCTTTTGCTGAGCTATTTTCTCATCTGTGATATTCAATTACATAATAGATGGTTGTGGCTCATGTCTGTGTGTCTGAATATTATTAGCCTGCCTCCTCAAGCTCTTTAATATATGACTGCTAAAACTAATCTCTTTACAGATTGTGTCTCACAAATGAAGTTTTGCAGCTAAATAGAAAATCCTTGTGCATTTAGACTTTTTAGAATTACAGATGACCCAGTCCCATTGTGCTGTCAGCTGCTAGTGAGGATGATGAGTTTATGTTTTAAATACAAAGAGAATGCTAGAAATTCAGGTGCATATAGTATGATTCAAATCCATGGACACATTTACAACCAATCACATAAGGAGACACAGTCCACTGGGGCTTTGACAGTCACTAGAAGGACATACATGTTCATTTGTAAAAGTGTCTGTGTGGTACCTGTGATATTGCTCAACTTATTGCTGCTGAGCTAAACATAATAAAATATTTAGTCACGGGGCACCCTGGTGGCTCCCCTGGTGGAGCATGCACCCCATGGGCTGGGGCTGAGTTTGTTCAATCTTGACTTGCAGCCCCAATAAACGCTAAATAGCCCACAAAAATACTTAAGAAGATAGATACTATTACAAAAAATTCTTGTACATGTGTGAAATTACACTCTCTCTGCCCCCCTTTCCTGTCTATCTTCAGCTGTCACTATACAATAAAGGCAATAAAAGGCGAAAAAAATAACTTACAATAATACTACTCATTATATACAGCAATAAGAAATGTGCCAGGCAAACGGGCTCTCAGGATACACTGTACCCTACATGGCTTTTATTCCATATAACACAGTGACTCTCGCAAATAGAGGCTTGTGAGCAAAGGTGGCATTAGGGCACAGTAGAAAAAAGCATCTCATTTAAGCAGACGTCAAAGTCCCAATCTGTCTGTGTCAGTGTGACCGACCCATCCACAGCCTCAACGATGATGCTGAATTATCTTAGACGTCTCACTATTATGCCCTGAAAGGACCATGCCAATATTAGTTAACAATTGCATCTTTCTTTGCCGGAAATGGAAACGTATACAGTTCAGCTCGGCATCTTAGCATTGTTATTGTGAGTATGTTCGCATGTTAAAGTTAGCGTATGCTCACTTATGTTTTACGTTAATTTGGTCTGGTTTGGAGCTGCTGGTAGCACGGTGACATTACGGTTGGAAGTAAAAAGTTTAGAGCCACTTTGTACGAGCTCATCAAGTCTGTATTTTATTTGTCATTCTTGGGCAATAACATGTAAAAAAAACCAAAGTTGGCTAGTTGAGGTCAAGGTTTGGTTTCATTTGATTCTGGCTCATTAAAAGGCATATCATACTCATTTCAAGCTTTATATTCCTATTCTGGGAATGAACTACTGTTTATCTTATACTGGCCCTTAAGGAGACTTCCTGTTTCGCAAACATTGCAGGTGAAGTCCCCTTTAAAATGAATTGGATTAATGCTTCAGGAAAAGGACAGAAATTGAAAACAAAAAATGAAAGCGTTCTTCTGATTTATAGAAATGCCAAAAACTGCATTCTTGCAACTCCTAAATCTCATATTCCTAGGGGAGATATGTTTAAAAATGTAATCAATTAATTAAAGTGTCTAGTATTTTTGGAAGAAATAAGCTTGATTAGAAAGTGTCACTGTCACATGTATGCAGATTGTATAGGTGTCCGCAATTGTTTTCTCACAAATGTCCTGGATACAAAGAAACAGACATAATCAAGGATCAATACTGACAGGCTGTGATTAAATCAGCATGGTTCTTCTTCTGTGTCTATTAGAATGTGTCCTACATGAAATGTAGGTCAGGGCTTGAGGACTGAGCATGCAGTGCATACGTGAAACTCACAGCGGCAATTATTTTTTCCCACAGCAACTGGGGTGCAAACGCAGATAAAGGACGTACAGAGTTGGCTACACATGTGATCAGTTACACAAACTTGTCACGTAACAAACCTTGGCTTTAATATATAGGACAGAGAGACAGAACAAGCAGACCTGAGAAAATGAGAGTGACCTGTATTCCATGTCTTAGCTTAACAAACAGTCAGAAAACAGACACTTTTGCTATTAAAAAAACCTTGTACTAAGTTTTGATGTGTTACCGTGTCATTTGCCATTTCACAGAAACTATATTAACTGCTTATTTGAAACTGTTTTTAAATTACATTTCTTGCCTTGTTTTTTCAACGATATTATAAAAAGTGGGGGAAAAAAGTGTTGAGATTAGTTTTAAGTGATTAAATCAATATAGTTTATATATTAAAATACATGCCTATAAAATGTATCCAGCCCCCTTTGAAGTTTTTATGTTTTATCATTTTGAAAGGACCAATGTATAGGATTTAGTGGCATCGAGCAGTGAAGTTTCAACTTACTGAACATGCTGGCATCTGTTTTGGACGACCTGGTTATGAGAACGGGCTGTTAAGTGTGTGAAGGAGAAACTATGGTGGTCACAAAACACCAAAGGCCTAATCTACGGCAAGTGTTTGGTTTATCAGCTCTGGGTTTAAAAATGTGGCAGTTTAACATGGCGGACTCCATGAAAGGCGACCTACTGTGTCTGTAGATAAAAACAGCTCATTCTAAGGTAACGAAAACACAACGATTCCTATTTTTTCAGGTGATTATTGTAGATCCTTCCAACAGTTACACACTGGACCTTTAATGTGGCTTTTTTGACACTGATCAATAGAAAGAGACCCTGTAAGGCTCAAGTAAAAACAGATCTCTACCAAATGATATAAATTAATTTTAATGTAAAATACAAGTAGGCACTGTATATCACTATTACAAGTATAGGCAACTCTCTTAAACAATACTGTTGTGGTTTCTTTTTACCTGATTTTCTAGAGAAGGAAATAGAAAGTAATAAAAATGTGAAATGTTCTTGCTGCTTCTGAATACACCACTGATGGTCATTATTTGAAAACAGAAAATCGAACATTATAAGCTTCACAAAAGGTAGTAGGAGTGGCAGCGGGGCTATATTGTAGTGATTATACGGCCAGGTGTTCCTTTTATTGTATGTTTTTCCATCCCCTGTACTTAATATGCAAAACTAGGTCAATGGATGCAGCTGTAGCACAGCTCATTGTACCCCACAGTGGTTGCTGCTGCGCTGGTGAGTGTGGAGGGACAGTACTCACCCACAATGCCAAAGGCTGAGACAGCCCTGGACAGGCCCGAGGAACCCTTTTGGCCAATTTTGGTGCGGTTGCCCAGGTCCAAGCGGCCCAGCAACTCCCGAACCTCTTGCTGGCTATACACATGCTACAAACAAATACACACACACACACACACACACACACACACACACACACACACACACACACACACACACACACACACACAGATACATGAATAAAGCTGTGTGTTTCTTTATTTATGCCTTTCCACACTGTTCATGCATTTCTTATCAAAAGACAAACTGCTGCTTATGGGGGACTCATTTTTGACTAATAACTTAATTCAGAGCCAGTGAGGCTTGTACAAAAGAATTATTTTCTGTGTAACAGTAAGTAAATGACTAGCAGGCCTTGTTCAATCAATGGCCCCAAATTTTCTACAGAAGGGTTTAGATTGATCCTCAATGAGGCAATTAATGGAAAAATAGATTAGCTGCTAACCAAATTCCTTCCTGCCATATTGTAATGAATAAACAGAACAGATCAACAACCTTTGCATGAAAGTTATCTGCAAAGCAACTTACGTCACTCATATAACAGAATTCACTGTTAAAATTCTGCAAAACTGAAAAAAGCTGTACTAAGCTATATATGCTACAGTATTTATATACATGATTTTTTTTTGTCTAATTAAATGCATTTTTCTGCAAAATGCAATAAGTTAAAGATACATCTCAATTATTTAGGTTCTTTATCTCGCTGTATTTATCTCACAAGGTTCTATGCAGCCTTTTATTTTATTTTGAGTGCCGTATTAGCGTTTCTTACATGTTAACAGTGAGAAAGTGAAAGATGAAGTTTTGATTCCAGTTTTAAACCTGCTCACCTCCACTGCTTCATCACATTCCTAAGCATCCCCACTCTGTTCAAGAAATACTCTACTATGCCAATCAAATGAAAAACAAACACGGTTTCCTGAGGTTAGTATAATATCTGCAGGAATGAGAGCGTGGGGTGATGGATATTTAGTCATGGATGCTTCATAATAACAAACAAATCATAATCATAATCACCCACAACACGACCAAACAAATCAACTCCCAGCTCATAGATCCTGGTAATGAGCAGAGGAGAAGAAAAGGAGGTGCGCTCAACACTCATCAGCTAAGCTGTCATCCACAATACACTGGGGACAGGCTGAGTGATTGAACAATTTTAGCCCGAGCGTGCTGTACTGTATTGCATAAGCATATACATTACCACTGTACTAACTCTGGTGGAAACTCTGCGCTTACCTTATCATCAATTATGACCAGGTCCTTGGGTTCTGTGCGGTCAATCTTCAGGACTCTGTGTTTGGTCTGTGCCTGATTGGTCCCAACCAAAAAATATCTCTGGAAAGAAACAATACACGTAAAAGCATGAATGCACTTTTACTTGTGTGATTGCATAATATTTTGTGGACACTGTCAGCACAGGGAGCTTTCTCATGGATGACATTGGATCAGATTCAGTCTCTGTAGCCAGTTTCAAGAGAACACAGTAGGACAACTTGTCTGTCATGTGCCACATTGATCACAAGGCTACATTATGATGTGTTTTTTGTTAAGATCTGTGTCTTTTCTTTTTCAGTCATTATTTTTCTCACACTGGGTTGCAAGATGGCTTAAGATTTTCTGTCCACTAAAGAGCGTCAAATTGGAACACCATGTATCAGTACAGTCCTCAACCATTAGAGCCATTTTGTCCTGTTCCACACGTCCACATATCTGATGAAGCAGCCTTTGTCCACGGTAGTGAGACAGTCAGTTTATCCCACTGTTCAGTAAAATGGATTGACAGCAGAGGTAACCCGCTACAAGTAACGTAAATGAGTAAAAAGGAGCCTGCATCGCCCTTTCACAAGTTGGCAGACACACTTTCACTTCCCATTAAGGGCGTAATAAACGTGTATTTAGTCTATGTAGAACAAATGTAGGCTACACACTGTATAAACATCAAAGTCAGATGATCACTGGATTGATTCTGATATATTAACAGAATTATCTCCTTGTGCAGATCATGGTTTTCTCTTGATGGAAAGTAGCCCTTTTTTCTCTCATTTGCACTGTTGCTTTTGGGTTTTATGGAAGAAATCATACTTTTCCCTTGAGTAAAGATTTTCAGAGTTCTACCCACCACTGGCAGACAGTCAGAGATTATTCGAACTAAACTGCGACAAATGTGTTCCTGAAATACGCACATATCTATACCAAATGTGTACAACCCTAATCAAACCTAAATATAGGTTAATATATTATAGGCAAACTTGTCTGACAAAATATAATTATTCTGACTGTCTAGTCTAGTCAAATCCCTATAAGTAAGTAGCCAGTAGACAGGAGTACACCAGGAGTAGCAAATGATCACAAACAATATTTTGCTGCCATCTAGTGCCTGTCGACAAGTAATCACAATCCTACAGGAGCTCTCCACCTTTCTCCACCCTCATGTTTACATCTGGGAATTTTTTTAGATTTCAAAATCATAGATGGAGCTTAGTGTTCTTAACATCAGTGCGATTAAGAATAGAGTCCATTTCAACAGGAGCAATACATCCTTAAAATAAATGATAGGATTGGGATTTTGGCTTTTGGAGACAGATTTGTGAACGTCAGCAATTTGAACGCCCAGACTGGCTGGGATAATCTGTCCTGAATAAATATTTGTGCCACAGTGTCATTAGCAAGGCACTTCCATCAGAGCTGTGGTTGTCCATGTGCTGTCACATGCATAGCTGGTGTGCTCAGTTAACTTTACTTTCCTTTGATCATAAAGGTATATACAAAGCATGCTTTCCCCTCATCCTGTTCTTTTAATTCAGCACTTTGTCTCTGCAGTATGTAAGTCACTAGTATTTACCAGGAAGCCTCAGCTTCAACATGATGGAGATGTACTTTAAAGAGATTTTGTTGACTACTTGCAGGCATGAACAGAAGTTTGTGAAGTCGTGGTGAGACAGTGGCAATAACAGCACAGATAGATAGAGATATCCTGACAGACTTACGGCTCTGGTTTCATACAGAACCATCTTCTGGATCCCACTGATGATACTCGCTGACTGAGGCATTTTTATCCCGGTGTTCTCCAAGCAGTCACAATCCAGACGAGACAACAGAAGAGCTGCAAAGCGTACGAAAACACACAACATAAATCCATTACCTCACACTACACGACTCAAAAGAGATACGTAAGGCAACCCTTAACACTTAGAGTCACAGTGTGTGGCCCTCATTATACCCTAGCTAACTGTTAACCACTGTAAAGTAACGTTACTCACCATTAATTCAGATAGCTAGCTGCGTTAGCCACAAACCCCTCCCAGGGATGATAACATGCATGTCCTCTGGTAACAACAAAGTCAATGTATGTCTGTAAACTGACCAGGTATTTAGCACAGAAGAGAATGAAACATGGATTTGTTTCAGTCAGGTGACTGTCATAAAAAAAACAAAAAACATGTCAACTGATACGGTGTCTGGCAGGGTCAAAAAAGCTCGAAAAAGGACACCGAAAATGCGATTCGTAATTGACGCTTTCGCTGCTCGTCTTTTACCTGTGTGTCTTTTCGCTCGTAGATAGCGGCTATATGTATTAACATACTGTTTACTAACGTTACATCAAGAATACACACACATTAAAGCAGCACAAGCCAATTAAACTAGCCACCGGTAGCATTAAGCTATTAGCTCTCGCTTCAGTTTGTTGGTTGCTATGGTAACCGTAATCGGATAGCTATCGTTAGATGAGGTAAAGCTTAGTTAACAAACAATGGTACAAGTTTAAACGGGTTAAAAAGGACATTATAATTCCCCAAATGAACGGTAAGTAAACGTGTGTTGAAGTATGACAGTTATTGGTTACCTGTGGTTAATTAATGTTAAAGTTATATCGGGTAGGTAACGTTAACTTTATCTTTAACCTGACGTTAGTTGCCGTGTAACGTTAGTTCTGCTAACGCAACGTCTTCAGATGTGTTGTTAACTTAGTTACAATAAAGTTTCTTTGAAGAAGCTGATCGTTTGTTTGCACTGTCCTGTTCATGATCTTTGCACTGATGTTCAATAAGCTCAAACAGACCGTTTGGTGGACAACCTTATAGAAGATGAAGCTGAGAGAGAGACTCTTCTTGCCAAACCCACCTGCTTCATTATAGTCGGGAGACCGGTAATTTCTCTCTCTTTTACAGACTCACTTAACACAACATGGTTTCCAAGAGGTAGCTACAAACACATCCACATTAAACACATTGGTGTGGGGGAATGAAATGTGATGTTGACATAAGTTTTCGATGACAGATCTTCCTCAGGTGAAGAATTTGAACACACAAATGTTCATTGATAATGAAATGTCCCGTCATCATTTGCTATTTGTGTTTTGTCTGTTGGATGAAGCAAATTATGATGGATGCATCTATTATATCAAAAAACACATGTTAAAGTGTCATTAAAATAAATATTATAGAGGTAATTTAATAACAAATCAAGTCCATACTGTAGGATCTAAGAATTTAGGTTAACACTGAACATTGCTGGTGAGGAAAGTTCAATGTTTTCAGGTTTCACCCACCACAAACATTGTGGAAAGTGCTGCCTGAAGCCCCCTAACAACTGAACTACTGTACACCCAAACACATTTTGTTCCTAATTACTTCCACGTCATATGACGCAGTGACTTAGTCTCAATTTTGTGTCATTTTTTTGTGGCAGGGTGTTGGAAAATCCACCTTGGCCAAAAACATTGCAGAGTCCTGGAAATGTATCTTAATCGATGGCAAGTATAATTGTTGTATTTCTGACCTTTGTCCCAACATAATATATTACATAATAAGATATGTCTCATCAGCTTTTATAATATTTCAGATACAGATCTGCTCAACACACACATTAAAAATAAAACAGAGCAAGGCATAAAGGTGAGTATGTTTTTCTTTTGTCAAAGGACAGAAAGGTTAACTGTCCCCTTTATATGTCATTTGTCTTCAAATATATATTCTTTGTATGGTCTATGAATTGCTTTTTCTGACCATTTTAGCTCTTGAATGTCTTATCTGGTGGAGGAAGCATACCAGAAGACACGGTGCTCCAGCTGATTCTTGACAGACTTAACTCACCAGATGTTGAGCACTATGGTAAATTGTGTAGCTTATTTTATCAGCTTCAGCACAGTGATCGTGTATGCAAGTTGCACAACAACCTGCCATTTAAAACACCACTATGGGAGCTCTGCTACTGCTTGTAGTTGATAATACGTGTGCTGTAATACAGGGTATGTTCTGAGCTGCCTGCCGTTCTTGTCAGAAGAGTGTCTGAAGATTCATGAGCAGATTGAGCTGATCAAAAACCTCAAACTAACACCTGATTTCATCATCAACATCAAGGTTTGTCAATCAAAGTTGTGCACTGCATCAAGAAGCAGTTTATTAATTTTTATTTTTAAATGAACCTTTAAACAACGGCAAAGATTTGTACATCTGAGATTAGTTTGATGATGAATTTAACACACACATCTTCCACCAGTGTGCAGACAAGGACCTGGTCCATAGGCTGTCTGGTCTGAAGCAGCACCCAGAGACAGGGCAGCTGTACAACAGGGATCAGTGGCAGCGTAAGGAGGTGTTTAACAAGAAGAAGGAGAACAGGGATGAGGAAGTGGAGGATGAGGAGGACCAGGTATGGCTCAAGAGGAAATACCTCCTGCTGGGTTTAACCTTTAATCAGTTTAATCTGTGAGTGGTGTTTGTGTAATTTGGTTTTGATTGTATTCCAATGATAAGTAGTATTATTTCCTGTATTGCCTCATTTCACTGTATTGTATTATTTGGACAAAGTAAAAATTTAGATTTTTACTGAAAAAACCTTTTCACAACTTTAAACCTTTAAAGGGAAAGCTCTCAAGCCATGATTTTCTATTATACGAATCAAGCATTTTTCTTATTATAGCATACTTTTATTTTTTGCTTGCAGGCTGTGGAGGAGGAACTCCAAAAGGATTTTATTGACCAGATGGTGTGGACACCAGAGAACTTGCCCAGAAATGCCTTTCATAGAGTCAACATGTACAAGGATACCATGCTCAGACCACTGGAGGTGAGTTACCCAGGGCTCCAAAAATCCTCAAAGGCTCCCACATTGATTAAAAAGTTTAATAAACATATCGCTGCCCACACATAATGCAGCTCTAGGTTGGACTAATCCTTTGAAATTAAGTCATCCATTTCTTACACAATATAAATCTTGATCTTTGTCTTTGGATTATGATACGTTTCAGACAGCTCTGATGCAGCAATCATGGTTATTGTTCTTACAAGCCAGAGTGCTGAACCAATTTTAATCATCCTTTTCAGCTTTGTCAACTTTGTATCAGTGTTGTCATGGCAGAGATGATGTCTTTGTGTAAAAGTTTGAACTTTATTTAGAAAGTATGTTTATTAGAGATGTCACAGTACAATATTTTCCTTCTTGATACAATACCCATTTGGGGGGTTAATAAATTGATTGAATGATCACTGACAAATATAAAAGGACTGGTTACTAAATGTAAGTTTATTTTAGAGCCAGTAATTTGTAAGTTAATTGATATTTTTCAGGACTACATGACAGACCACAATCTCCTTTACCTGTTGGAGCTTGATGGAAACAACACACCTGAAGAGCTGCACTTGGTAAAAACACCAAGGATGAATGAAATACGTGCTACAGTATTACAAACAATATAATTAACAATAACATTTTGGATCATTATATGTTATATCATATGTTGATGAACTCCTGTTGGCCTAACCTTAGTTTGTTGACTGTGTTGTCTCTAGTCTGTTATGACCCGTCTTGGATCCATGGCAATAAAGCGTGTCTCCATTCCTGTCCTCCTTCCCCAGACTGATGATGAAGAATTATCAGAAGATATTGACACGGTCTGTCATTAAAAACCATATTCAGATTTTATTTCAAATCACAATTAGTTATGTGAATGCATAGAAAACACCAGTATTTCAAACAACCTGCATTAGAGCTATACACACACAGCTGATGCTGACACAAGAATAGGATTTTTAAACATACCCCCTCTACTGAATCTACTCCTAATTTAACTAGAAGTAGTTTAATCCTGAGTCCATCTCTTTTTTAGGAGAACCTACTGAGAGTAATGTCCTCCTCCAGGCCAGTTGCCCCAGGCTTTAGATGGAGAAGGAGCCGCTGGGGCCGAACTTGTCCTGTTGCTCTGAAAGAGGGCAAGGTCATTCCTGGCATGCCTGAATTAAGTGTGGGGTGAGTGATGTGACTTTTGTAAGCTGTGGCCAGGTGAGGAATCTATACAATAGTTTCAAGTGAGATTGGATGAAAAGTTTAACCAACTCACTTTTCACCCCCTATGCAGCTTCCAGGACAAAATGTACATCCTCTCATCTCAGGAGGCTTACCAAAAATTTATCACAAACCCCCGCCGGTACTTACTTCCTCCAATGCCCAGGCCTCCTTGCAGAGTTTCCATCATTGGACCTCCACAAGCAGGGAAGAGCACTCTATGTAAGCTTGTAGCTCAGCACTACAATGCACTGGTGCTTGATGTGGAGGTATTGGTGCAGCCCGTTCTGGCTAAGGTTGAGCAGGAGAGGCTTGACAAAATCAAAGAGGAGACAACACAGGTCGCTATAGAGAATGTAAAGAGGAAGATGGAGCAGGATGGCGGACCCAAGTCGGGCAAGTTAAGCTTTGTTGATGATGATGATATTCACTATCACCTGTACAGTTCTACATATTGTAAGAGACAACAAAATACCATATATTGTATGTGCATGCAGTTTTTAAACATTCAACTAATACTGTCATATACAGAATTAATGGTCTGATATGTTATTTCCTCAGATGAAACTGTAGAAGGTAAGACTCACACAAATGCAAACAAACAAATACGGATAAACATATTTTTATATTATATTGATGTTATTCTGATCATGCTTGAGCTCACAGTGAGAGATTATGTAAATATGAGCAGCATATACTATATTTGTGTGTCAATGTTTTCTGTTGTTCTCAGTGACAGAGGATCATCCAGAGGTACAAGCCATGGTCCTCAGTGCGCTGGAAGAAGCTAAACATATGAGCACATCTCCCTTTGGCCTGTATGCTGAGGTACTGGAGACGCGTATAAAAGAGGTATGTAAAAAATCATTGTAACTACATTAACAAAAGCTAAACAATAGTAACTTTTTTATTTGTTGAATTGATTTGTAAGAAAGCATAGACATTTAACATAGATGTTGCCATTTGACATTTATCACATGCAGTAAATATGATGTCATGGTCATACCAAATGAATAAACCACTTAAAGTTTAATTAAGCATTTAGCTTGAGGTGGAATTTAGTACATCTATAAACAGTGATTGATAATAATTCTGATGTTACAGATTGAAGAGGCTGACACTGATGCAGATGTCAGGACTGGCTGGGTGCTTGACAACTTTCCCAAGAACTTTTCCCAAATGGATGCCTTACAGCAAGCTGGAGTCCTGCCAGACATCCTCTTCTGGCTCAGTGACAGTGATGGAAATCAGGGTACGAGAGAGAGAAACAATGCACCTCAAAGTGTTTTTATTTAAATATATAGCCTTTAGACTATATTTCGGTTCTGTCAGTGTTCATGTATCATTGAACTTCAATATGTTGAATAGTTCTGAAGAGATTATACGAGATGAACAAGGAGAGCGTGGACAAAGCCGTAAGGAAGAGGTCGCAGGACGAACAATCTAAGAAGGAGAAAGCGGCTTTGTGAGTGCAGGTGCAGTGATTCTGTAAAATCATGTGGGTTGTTATATCTAAAATGATTGTTTATGCAGCTTTTGTTTTTGTCCTTAAACTCTCTCCATTTTAGAAACCAGAAGGCGCAAGAATCAGTGGTAGAGGCCCAGCCAGCAGAACTGCAAACGAGTCTAAAGACAGTTGTCGAAGAGACTGAAGGTACTATCTGTCTGTCTACGTAAAGCAGCCTAGATTCACAAAGGCCCACAGATCCAGTAGAATTCAGCACTGTTTTTAATGCATCCATTAATTCCCTTTGTAGAACAGTCTAATACAACCAGTCCTGGACATCCTGGCGTAATCAAACAGGAAGGTGAGACATTTGTATTACATGCTGTTGTTTCTTAGATCAAAAAAAATTCTATGACTCAGTTAGACGAAATATGCCCTTTGTCATTAAGATACAAACACCAGGCCAGTTTGTGTATGTGTGTTACATTTCTCTCCAGTAGTTTGCCGTCAAAAGTAATTAGTGTGGACAAGAATTAGAACTCTTCCTCATATCTGTTTCAAAATAAGTAAAGGTTCACATATTATACTGGACATTTTCACACTCTGGCCACATTTTTTCATTCAAATCCCACTTACCTTTTGGTTTTCACAAACTATACAATATATAAGTTCCTTAAAAGCAGCATTAAACTGAAAAAAACATTTTCCCTCTGTCTTTAACACTCTCCATCTCCTTCTCCCCTGTGTGTTGCTCAAGCTGTGGTTCTACCTGATCATTGGGAGTTAGGTTATCCAGATGGCCCGGAGATGAATGACTATAAACTGCAACTGCAACAGTTTGTGACCCAATGGGAGCAAATGCAGTCCGCTTTAACTGTTGCCCACTCAGAACTAGAGATTGGGGGCAAAAGCCCAGAGGACCTGCTTCAAGAGATAGTCCTTCAGATAGAGAGTAAGTGGAACCGTATCAGTCATAGTCTTGGATTGGGATGACCAATCAGGTTTCAAGTAAATATATGTAACCCCAAAATTAGTAAAGTACTCATGACAAATGTTTCTGAATTGACAATAGAGTTTTAATGATTGCTGAGATTCTACCACATGCCATGTTTGGTAAGAAAAACGTTTAACTCAATCTGGTTTAACTGCATTATCTTCAGAACCCTTTAATTATGTGTCCTGGGAGCTGTCAGCAATAGACCTGGAAGAGGAGTCAGAAGATATCGAGGCCTTAACTGAGCTGGAGAGAGCTGAGGAAGGCAGCAGTGACAATGACACAGCAGAGGAGGAGGAGGATGAAGTCAGTAAACAAAGTATTCTTCTTTTAATCTAAGTTAACCAGTCAATTACCTTTTTGACTTAAACTACAGGGTTATAATCCTATTTATGATTGGAGAGACTAAGGTACAGGCCTGTTTTACTGCTTTGTTGACAAACAACAATATAAAAAAAAACAGCATCTCCTTCCTTCCTTCCTTCCTTCCTTCCTTCCTTCCTTCCCTGAATGACAGCAGGGGGACACAACATCCAAGAGATTATTTGGCGATACCCATCATTTCTGCCCTGTGGCCCTAAAACACCACAACGTCCTCTTGCCCTGTATGGACGAAATTGCAGCCAAGTACCGCGAGAAGACCTTCTGCTTCTCCAGCGTCAAAGCTAGGGACTCCTTCCTTGAAAACCCTGCACACTTTGTCGCACAGACTGGGCCTCTCAAGGTATAAGCTGGCACAAGAATAGAAAGAAAAAGCCATAGTAAGATAACAAAAATCCCTAACAAGTTTCTTATCTTCTTCTGTCCAAGCCTCCTGCCTTGCGGATCTTTTTGCTTGGCACCAGAGGGTCAGGCAAGACCACGCATGGTGAGTGGCTCAGCCAGAAGTTTGGCATCTTCCATATTCAGTTCAGGGAGCAACTCCAAATGCTCATCATGGCCAAAACAAAGGAGCGGGTTCCTTATGCTGACGAGGGTGAGTCTTCAGAGGAGTCTGAGGACTTGGAGGCCCTGATAAAGGAAGCTAGGGGGGAGGACGAGGAAGAGACGGAGGACACCTCTGACAACACGAATGACATAGAGGTCATCTTCGATAAACTTTTTCTGTGGCAAAACTTCCAGCATTATGGTGCCTGGCAATGAATTATAGTGTATTTGTTCTTGTGTGTCCACAGCAGGAAGTGGTACTGACTGATGAGGAAAATGCCATCAAAGCCTACCTGTCTGATGGAGAACCCCTCAGTCCACACATCCTGGATATGGTTATTAGACCGTACTGGAAACAGGAACCATACAAGTATTTGTACACACACACACAAACACACACTTCCTGCCCCCCCTTCTACCCTACTTATCAGAAAATATTTGCTTGTTTTCACAAAAACAAAAGTGTAAAAACGTCAAAACCCTGTTTTCTCAAACTGTCAAAAATGTTCTTTTCCTACATTATTTATAAATGCCTTATTTTTGTGAATGTATATACATTGCGACCCTAAAATACTCCTCGTAGGTCTACGGGTTTTATTTTGGAGGGCTTCCCTAACAATCCCGATGAGGTAAACTACATGTCGCAGCAACAGCTTTTTCCCGACCTTGTGGTAATCATGGCGGTGGAAGTCTCGGATGTTCAGAAGCGTCTGTTGCCTGCATACCTGGAGAAATGGCGTGAGCAGCGCAACCGGCGTGAAGCACAGCTGACCCTCCTTCGTGATATACGCAAGAAGAACCGGGTAAACATGTGACAAATTGGTAGAATTATTTTCCTGCCAACTTTATTATCATGCCTTATTTCTACTGTCCGTCCTGACAATGACTGTAGATTGTGTGAGTATGTGGCACAGTTCTATTTCTATTTCTTTGGTACAGGAGGAGAACATTGCCAAGAGAAGAGCTGAACTCATGGCAGAGCAAGGCGATAAGGCAGACCAAACAAAGGTAAGCAAACCCATCATAACCACTGTCTTAACCCACTTAACTTTCCCCCTAACCCCAATCCCCTAACGGATCAGACCGGGGATCATGAGGATGAAGAAGATGATGAAGAGGATGAAGCTGCAGGCAACATTGAGGAAGAGGTAGAGGCCATGCTGGAGGAGGAGTTTCCTTCAGAAGAGGATAATGAATATGCGGACAATGAGGAGACTGAGGAGGCAGCGTCTGAGAGGCTGGAGATGGAGATAGAAGAACGTTTTGGGACAGATGAAACCAACTTAACTACTCTGACGGTAAAAAGACAACTAGCCAGATATGCATATTAGCTTCCCTCACCCATATCATTCTGCTATCATTTATAGATACTTCATTGATTGATTAATTTACATTCTGATTTCAAGAACACATCATTTGCTCAAACGTTCTGCTTTCAGGAGCTCCTGACTGAACAAAACATACCAAAAATGTCAATCAGTGCATCTCGCAAGATCCGGATGGTGCAGCATCAGTTGCTCCAGAAAATCCAGCCCCTGCTGTCCAACAGGGAGTCACTCTTCCAAAAATGCCAGCCCGTCTCATACAGCCTGGCACTTAAGCTGCTGCTCTCCTCTTACAAGCTCCAAAGTGCCTTTGGCTGCTGGGACCCCATAAAGGTAGGCATATTTAAGGTTGGTTTTTTTTTTTGCATCTGTGGGATGAGGCCATGGTTTCTGTCATTAATAAAAGTTATTTTGAGAACTCTAACTTATTCTTTTACACGCCCCCTTCTGCAGCAATACAAAGAGAGAGATTTGATCCAGCCTCTGCAGTGGCCTCTCAATACCACATTTCCTCTCATCTTCCATCAGTATATCTACTTCTTTGCATCAAAGGAGAACCGCAACACATTTATGCTGAACCCCTTGAAGTACCTTAGACAGCCAAAGCCCACCCCATGCCTTCCTGTTAAAATGGCTGTTGTTGGACCACCTAAATCAGGAAAAACGACAAGTAAGACTCAAGACAGCTGGAAAATGATCCACCCAAAGTTGTTTCTTTTGCACTTTTCTCAAAAACTCACACACTTCCTCTCACTTTGCTTTATCTCTCCAGTGGCACAGATGTTTGCTCAGAAATATGGCCTGGCCCGGCTGTCCATCGGCAGTGTTGTACGTATGGTGCTTAGCACCCAGGAGCACACTGATCTAGCTGTCCACATAAAAAAGCATCTCTCCCAGGGAAACATTGTGCCTGATGAACTGGCCATTCAGTGTCTAGAGGTGGCGCTTATGAGTTCAGTATGCAGCACTCGAGGGTAGGCGTGATCCATTTAAAGTTGTTGATGTTTAAAGAAGAAGACTATCCTCTATACTCTAGACTATTACTTATGACTGTCTGCACATGTTTTTATTCCTGCTTGAGGTTGTTTGTGAAGACAGTATTTACTTGTTTGGCGTTCCAGGTATGTGTTGGATGGCTTTCCTCAGACACTTAAGCAGGCAGAGTTGATGGGGTCTCGGAGCATCATCCCAATGATAGTAGCTGAGCTGGAGCTGGACACAGTGGAGGTGCTGAAGAGAGGCCTTGTGGACAAGATGAAGATCAACAAGTCAGAGAACACACATTAATAGCAGCTATAAACACACATTTTCAGAGATCCTAAGTCTGAGAGCTCTTTAAAATCATAAATCCTAATAGTAATTGTAATAAGATGTCCTTCGACTGCAGGCCTCACCCTATGCACGACAGCTCCGAGATCCTCCACATTCGTAACTCATGTTACAAGCAGGAGGTGGAGCATGTGAGGCAACACTTCCAGCAACAATATCAGAACTGGATCCAGCTCGATGGGTTAAAGAGCAAATGGTGGATCTGGAACAGCATTATAAAGGAGGTCAGCATCAGCATGAAATATATCCACAGCTACCTGGAGAGGATGGGCAGCAGTAAGTACTAAGCTTATCCAAGCATCAGCTCAGCAAGGTTCTTTACACCTAAAATAAAATATAATGCCAAATACTGTATGCATTGAAAACATTGAAAGCATTTAATTGACAAGGATGCATTTAATCTTTTTTCAGTTTCTTTCAACCTATTATTTATTTTTTGTAATGGCTTGTTTGTAGAAAACTTACTATTTAACTTACAAAGGTTATACAACTTACAAAGGAAACTCCAGGAATAAAACAAAAAGACAAATAAAAAGTTACTCTTAAGATGACAGGTATTACTCTTCCCCATGCATTTTAATTTTGCAGGGCAAGCAGCCTGCATCAACAGACTGTGCATCACACCCAAGGAGCTGCAGTATCGGCTTGGAGAGTTTGGCCAGTACTGTCCCGTCTGCCTGGCTCTACAGTACCACCTGGTGGACTGCTCTGAGACTGCAGTCTTAACTCATGCTGCTGAGCACAGGGGACGCTATTACAAGATGTGTGGCGAAGACCATTTAGAGGTCAGTGCACTGGAGCGACACAAAAGACACATGCACACAGTATGGAGAGGCCAGATGAAGCAGTTGTTGTTCTTTTCAGATAAATTCTGGGCATGATTGATATGATTTCATTATCCAATGGAAAAAAATAACGTTTTTATGTTGCTCTCTCAACCACAGCGGTTCCTGGTCACTCCAGATCAGTTTGTGACTCCTAGCTGCCCACGCACTCTCCCAGAACCCCACCTGCTGCCCAGAAAGATAACTGAGAGTCAGGTGAAGAAGAGGTTCCCACAGCAAGTCGAGATGAAAGGCTTCTGCCCGGTCACTTATCTGGATGGGAGGCGAAGGTACAATATTCACACTTATACAGTTAATTTCAAATCTAACTCTAACTCTGTCTCTCTTGCTTGAAGTAATATATTGTCCTTAAGTTCCAACTCAATAGACAAAGCTAATTCTGACACGTACATAATTTGTGTTGTCTTGAGAATACACAGACATGCCTAAGACCCCTCCAAAAAAACATGTATTTGTCCATAGGTATGAAGCTCTGGTTCGAGGAAAGATGGAATATGCTGTGGAATACAGAGAACGGATCTACATTTTTGAAACCAAGGAGAAACAGGCCAAGTTTTTGAGGTGTGAAGTCATGTTTCCTTTTTACAAGGTTTATTCTGTGGTGCATATTAGTATTTGAATATATTATTTATAGTATTTGAAGTGCTCTCTATACTTCTAATGAAGACATTATAGTGTTATTTGACCATGTTACAGTAAGTGGTGTTGATATATTTCAAGGATTCCTGAAGCCTACTGGGACCAGAAGCTGCCCAGTAAAGTTCCTCCTCTCTGTGAGCCTGTACCCCTCACTTCCCTTCCAACGTTGGGCTACCTGGAACAGGTCAGACACCAAACACACATCCCAGTATTCTGTAATAATGATGTCTGCAGCTGATTTTTTAACATCAACGGTTGACATATATAAGTTTCTTTGACATCTGCCCTGCTTTAAGTTAAACCTGTATTTTTTTTAGGGTGTGGCAGTAGCAGTCATCAAGGCCATGACAGCTGTTGGGTGTCTCAAACCAAAGTATCCCTTCCTCAGTATACAAAGATCAGCACTTCTCTATGTGGCCTTCTATCTGAAAGGTAAGCAAGAGGTCAAGATTACCTTGATAATAATAAAATAAAATCATGCACAAATTGCTTAAACTTAATGATGATGGTAAGGGTATGAAGTACTGTTTTGTTTATCTACTTACTCTTGCTTTAGTCCAATTTTTTATCCAACTAATGAATTAAATGTCATATTTTTACAGCTTTCAACCACAAGAGCACGGACTACACCAGCCAGAAGTACAAAAAGAAACTTGCCTTGTTTGAAGAGAACTGTGCACTCATTCCATACCTGACCTCAACAATGAGAGGGAACTACAGGCCTCCCAGTGAACGTCCCATTGACTTTGAGTTCAAACTGAATAGGTTCCTGGCTTTGGGAGACTCGCCAGGAGCCAGCAGTGTGCTTTAGTTGACCCTGTTTTGAAAAACCTTGACTGCTGGTAGTTTATGTTGTGTGAAGAACTGTGTGACAGCAAAGGGATTTTAAAGTAAGCTGCTGTAAGAGTGTAATAAAGCATCCTTCACGATTTGTTTTACTTATCCATAAAAACGCATTGTCAACAATGAATCTCCTTTTTCTTTTTCTTTTTATGCAGCTTATCTGCATAGAGAAAAATTCATACTTATTACTAACAACTATTATTTTAAACACCAAAAAATCTAAATTATAGTGAAGCGAGCAGCAAAGTTCTTGAACATTAAAGACTTATCTTGGGGAAAATACATGCAGATCTTAGTCAAGGGGAAGAGGCCTCAGAGGGAAGTGCTCAAATTATACCACAATGTTTATACCTCAGTGGGATGCTGTAAGTCTGCCTGCAAATCACCAAGACTTGAAAGGATATATCATTACATTAAAAGCAAAACCAGATGTTATATGAATGCATGAGACATGATCAAACCAGTTCTAGATTTTATTATTAAAGGATATTTTAGCATACGCAAAGATGGAACCAGTGGATTTACAAGAGTTCGAATTCATAGTTTTCAAAGTATGGACCAAAGAAGGAAGTATAAAAAAAAATACATTTCTATAACACATGCAAACAATTAGAGAAAGAGAAAGCATTTTGGAACACTAGAGAGGGAAAGTAATCCGGGGTGGGGAGTTTAGAGCACACACTACAGTAGAGGGGATCATAAAGATTTAAGTTAGTGTGTTTAAATGATGTTTGATGTTGGTAGAGTAGAAACAAGGGGGTAATACAAGTACAAAGTTAGTTCCACATTGGACACAAGAATGAACTAAAGCAAAACAAAGTTGAAATAAGGCTTCCATAGCATTGACAAGAACTCTGTTTTCAAAATTATATTAAATATTTAAAAAAAGCAGGCAGTAGTAAGGAAAATAATAAAGAGGACTGGAAGAGAGTCGGCCTATTGGAGGAAATATTGTCATTCTTTAGGTAGAAAAGCACCATTACAGAGAGTAAAGTGTATGATCAAAATAATGTCTGGTAATAGGGATATATAGATAATAAGAACAATTATTCGCTAAGACCTTTGTTAAAGTGCATAATGTAAATAAAACGGAGTAATGAGGAAAAGAGAGAGAGAGAGAGAAGAAACATAAACACTGCAGGATGAAAAAGATAACTTCAAGGAAAGATCAAACAAGCTGTTGAATAATCTTAGTGACTGGAATAAAGAAGAGATTTGTTCCCATCAGTAAACCAGGTAAAGACCCAAGCTTGACAGAGAGTTATAGACCAATAGCTTCTTCTTTTATATATTTAAAAAATATATTATTGAAAGGTTGGTTTATTATTTAGAAATAAAAGAAGAATTTAAATGTTATCATTATGGGATTTAGGACAGGGAGAAGAACTAAATACCCTGCTCTGTTTCTATAACTCGAAATAAGGAAAGATAATGATAACAACAAAAAGAGTATAGTGGCTGCATTTTATTTATTTATTATTTATTATACAAATACAAAGAGGGAAAAAGAAGCAAAATGTATAGAAATATTACACTTTTTTTCTTTTTAACTGACAGAAAAAGATTTACAGAAAACACAGAATTAATGTAATAATAAAAAAAGGTGGCAGTAAAGCACTTAAAACACCTTTCCCGACCGTCAGTAAACAACCGAAGAAAAAGCTTACGATCTCGTACTTTCACGCGAGACTTCCCAGGGACGCGGGATAAGACGGTTGGTGGTCCTCCCATCAGCTGAGTCCTGCGCCGCCGCCGCCGCCGCCAACTCGGTAAGCAGTCCCTCTTATAACCTCTCATATCACTTCGTGCGGTCTCTTACAACGACGCAAAGCTGCCCGCAACGTACTCAAACTGCTGCTTGGCGAGAATTTGCCCCGTTTACCTTCATCTCCAGCGTGTTAGCATCAGTTAGCCACCTAACTAATGCTAACTTCATGTGACTTTTGCCAACGTCAAATTAAAAATAGAAATAAAACAAAAAAAAGGGGGGTCACTGTTTTCTGCCACTGTTCTGAAAAGTCGGTTGAAGAGTAGCGAGTTAATAAAGTTAAGTTAATGTGTGTGTGTGTGTGTGTGTGTGGTGTGGGGGGGGGGGGGGGGGGGGTGGGGGGGGGGGTGTGTTTTTCTCTTTCCTCTTTCTCTTTCAGTTTCGTTTCTCCCCCCACACCCCAAAAAAAAAAAAAAAGTAGGTGTCCAAGATGTCGAAAAGAAAAAGCAGCTCCGCCAGTGACAAGCCCCACAAACGGGCCAAACCGGTGGAGGAGGAAGACATGGAAGATGCTGATGTTTCTGATGGTGACCAGAATGATACTGCACTGAGTAAACAGGTGTGCACTGTGGATCTAGAGGAAGTGTTTATGGGATGGCAAGAGGGTGACGTGGAGCAGAGATATGCTGATTTAATAGCAGAAATCATCCATAACTCACTGTACACCTTTCTAGCCTCATTCACTTATTCACACCCATTCATAAAATCACAAACAGAAACTAGTTCGTTTAAACTCCGATGCACAGCATTGGGAGCAATTTGGGGTGCAGATTGCAGCCGCAGGAGCCGGGGATCGAACCGCCAACCTTCTGATTAGTGGATGGCATTTAAATTAAATTTTATTTTTTTAATGAATCTGAAGTAATGTGTCAAATTTGTCCAGGTAGTTGTTCTTCTACATCCTTCTCCTGCTGTCATCCTGTAAAACATCTTACAGTTTTTTGTTCCTGCAGAAAAACTATCTCTGATTCTCTGAGATTGTTCGAAAATGATCAGCTCAAGTCGATATGTTACGTTTGCGTCATATGTGAAGCGTGTATTGGTGAGAAGTGACATACATAACTTTGTGTTTAGGTGCAGTCCACTGGTGATGTGGTGAGTGACGCCGGGATTGTGGAGAGCATCACGCTGAAGAACTTCATGTGCCACTCTCACCTCGGCCCGTTCAGTTTTGGTTCCAATGTCAACTTTGTTGTCGGCAACAATGGAAGTGAGTGTAACCATTTAACTTTAAGTTATTAAGTATCTTTTGAACTGAAATTAAGTTGTTTCTCATTCCAGTTTTCATGAGTGTCTGTGTTTGTTACTATGGCAACTGATGCCCTAAGCTTACCCTAAAGCTGTTGTAATGAAGGTTAATGTTATAGTCTCTTGGCACAGGCTAAATAAAGTTAAAACTGTAACGTCTCCATTTTCTAACAGCCACTACCCAAAAAGTATCTACATAGACAACTCTTAAGAAATAAATAACCATTTGCATATTAAATAAATGTTGTATTTTGGAAATATAGCAGGGCTGAGGGTCTGCTGGTCTGTATGTATTATGAAATGATGGTGGGGTGGGGATGCATACCAGAGTGGGCCGCTCACGTAGAGCCTCTATATGGGAAACAGTGCACATTAACCTGGCATACATTCTGTTCTTTTGTGTCTGTCCTATCTTCCGTTTAGTTCTTTTGTGTATTACAGTGTCTGTTTTTCTTTTCTGTGTACAAATTACTTGTGTGACAGGTGGAAAGAGTGCCGTTCTGACAGCTCTCATAGTTGCCTTAGGCGGGAATGCACAGGCCACAAATAGAGGCTCATCCCTCAAGGGTTTTGTGAAAGAAGGAGAAAGGTAAACCTTGCATCACATCGTCTGATGTACATTCTTTTGTGTCTCTTTCTGAGATGGGTGGTAGTTGCCAGTCAGGTTGGACAGAATTGTTTGACATTCTCCTCTTAACCCCACTCGGCTGCGTGTGTGTGTGTGTGTGTGTGTGTGTGTGTGTGTGTGTGTGTGTGTGTGTGTGAGAGACACGTAAATGTAACTTTTATTAAAAATTATATCACTTGACTCTCAATAGATTTAATTTGTGTTACTCTGTCTCCTCAGCTCAGCTGACGTATCGATCACCCTGCGCAACAAAGGAAGAGACGCTTACAAACCTGAGGTCTATGGTCAAGCCATCATTGTAGACTTGAGAATAACACGCGATGGATTGAGAACCTATAAACTGAGGAGCAAGTCAGGTAAAGAATGTGGAGAATTATGGATTATTATACTACATTATAATTATTATCATACTACAGTATTATGGTGCGAGACTACTGCTACATTGTGCTACTGTATCATATTCAAGTAGTCATTTTAAATTATTAATCATTAGGCTATGATCTTAAAAGCTAAAGTGCAGAGTACAAATATGGTCACTAAAAGCTGAAATGAAAGCTGTAACAATGTGTATGTCAATCATTAGAAAATCAATTAAAAACAAATGAGCAGGTTGATCAATATTGATTATACAATGATAAAAGTATCTCTATTCACAAGTCAAAATGTCAAAAAGAGAGCAAGAGTGAAAATTAAAAGGATTAAGACACAGTTTTGCAATAGAAGTACACAAATGACCACTTCCTGTAGCAGCTGGAATAATTACATGACCATTAAGGATTTATTCTTCTCCTTTTTATAGGTCAACTTGTCTCAAACAAAAAGGAAGAGCTACTAGCCATCTTGGACAATTTTAATATACAGGTTAGTGCTTTAAAAATTTTACGCAGTACAATGTTTTCAACTTTGATACAACAAAATTAAATCCTGTGGGATGAACCTACTTCAGTTAGTTTCCACAGGACTTCAGTCAGTTACTGTGTTGGTGACAGAGGGTCAGTAGTAACTTGTTTTCTTCCAAAGGTCAATAATCCTGTGTCAGTTCTTACTCAAGAGATGAGCAAATACTTCCTACATTCCAAAGGAGAGGGGGACAAATATAAGGTAATTTATAAATAAATTAATTTTTTAATGTAAATCTTTTATCTGTTGTTTTTGTGGACTTTGAATTAATCAGATTGTTTTGGTTACTCATTTATTTATTCATCTTTTTTTTTCATTCCTCTTGCAGTTTTTTATGAAAGCTACCCAACTGGAGCAGATGAGAGAGGACTTTGTCTACATCAAAACCACCAAACATGTCACAGAGGATAAAGTTGGACAACATAGTGAAGTAAGAATTAGTCCTCCTGACATGTTCATTTTTTTAAGTAGCTATAACCGACATTTTACAGTAGCACAGTAACGTATGTGAAAGGGTTCGTTCGTATTGATGAACCTACAGAGAGGCCCAAATTTGCTGCTTCGCTCTGTGTCACTGGGCCATTTTATATACAGTTCCAGCTCATTGTTTAGCTGATAGTGTTGTTTTTGGCTGCAGCAGATAGCTGTGGTACAGGACTATAATATACTATCAGATCAATTTTAATTGTTTAACCATTTGACTAGCATAACTAGCCAGTAAAGCATAGCAGCTACTCTTGTTAAACCATGTTTTATATGACCATATATGATTATTATACAACTGTTACAGTGCTTGAAGGACTTGAAGCGGAAGTACCAGGAGAAAGAGGACCGTTACAAGAACCTGGCATCACTTGATGAAATGCATACCAAACTGGAGGAGTTGCAGAAGCAAATGGCTTGGGCTTTGGTGAGATCATTTTCTCCTATTTTTTGAGAATTCCCAACCCTTCACCCACTCCCCCAAGGTCCTTATGAAACTTAAAAGATAATTCTTTTAAATACTATTGACTGTGATTTAAATGTTGCAGGTGGCTGAGGTGGAGAAGGAGATGGAGCCAATGAAGGAGAAGCTGCGGTCAGACAGACGTGCTACAGAGAAATATGATGAGAAGGTGGATGAATGGAAGGTGAGTTAGTGTTAGAGTTTAAAAACACAGTATAATGTAAGTGTATTTTATTCTCATTAAGTCTAGTTTATTTTGAAATTTGTTTTAGTTTGTTTGTAGTATAACCAGTAATTACTAGTAATTTAAAAACAACTACTTCTGTTTTGTAGCTCACACCACAACCTTTCACTTGTCCATGCATAGCCCTCTTTTGTCCTCTAACCTTTAACCCCCTCCTCCCTTGATCTGTTTTTATGTAACAATGCAGAATAAGGTCGAGGAGGCTGAGAGGAAGCAAAAGCAGACCCAGGAACAGTTGGATGGGGTCACGCAGCAACTCCTGGAACTCCAGCCCAAATGTTCCGAGCTGAAGGCCGAGGTCCAGAAACAAAATACCCTCGTCAAGTCCAGCGAGGTCAGAGCTCAGACAATGCATTAGTCAGCCTGTAAGGTGGATGCTGCTGTCAGTGGGTTCAGTCACTTAATATGAGTACTGGAAATTATTTTAGGTTGTAACTGTTGGCTAAGGGAATGCAGTGGAGTGACCCTCTTTGAAGTTACCTCAAATATGTTGTTCACTGGCATATGATGCTTTATTTACAGCACTGAATGGTGTTCATAGGAAAAAGGACATCAGGGTTTTTCTTGCATAGAGACTTCAATTGCAGCATTATGCAGATGTGGTTGTAATACTGGGCTTCTACACACGACTCTCTCTCTCTCTCTCTCTCTCTCTCTCTCTCTCTCTCTCTCTCTCTCTCTCTCTCTCTCTCCCCCCTCCCCCGGGGGAGTAGCATACAGTATGTTTAAATATGATTAAATTAATACTCTGCCAAACCTCCATATTTCAGTGCACACTCTAGTTGCCAGATCTATTTCATAATCATTAGATATAACCGAATCACACATCCTGTTGTACAAAATGCTCACAAGTGTCACTGAGCTCTATCCTGGGGTCCGTCTGACCCTGATGTCTGTTACTTTGATTCAGTTTAAAAAGCTTCTTAGAGTTTTTGTGATATTCAATTTAATGTTGAACATATATATATATATTTTTTTTTTTTAAATATGCTTTAACGTGAGAATTGTCATTTTCTCATAATTTTTAGAACAACTAAAATACATTGCTTGTAAAAAAAAAAAAAGTGTGCTTGAGCCAGTTGAAGCCACGGTATAGAAAAACATTTTAGTCAAAAGCTCAAAATGTTGTCCAGATAAAAACGTTTAACTCTAAATATGTCACTGAAGATCTACAAGAGTAAAAAAAAAAACTGTGTATCGTAACATCCTGATATATGTCAGATATAATCTGGGGCAGAGCTGTTACTGCTATCATTGTGTAACTAACCAGTGTTTCTGTTCTTCAATTATGTGTCTGAGCTAGGTCACTGTTCACAGATGCAGGGCTAACCTGAGGGACCTGGAAAAGGACAAGGTTCAGCTGTCCTCGAGGATAAATGATCTCAAGCTGAAGTACGACCTCCTCTTGTTTTCACATTCTCTGTGTTGCAGAGAAGTTGAAACATGTTTTTATTCTGGACTCCCCTGTGCTTTTTGTCCTTCACTTCTCCCTCTAGCATCAGTCAGACAACAGGAGTGGAGAGCCAGGCCAGGACGGAGCGTATGGAGCAGATACAGGCTGAGCTGGAAAACCTGAGACACCACATCTCCACTCTGGGCCAGCAGATTGACCAGTATCAGCACGCCTGCAGCCGTGCCAAGGAGGAACAAGGAAAGATGAGGTAGGAAAATAGAAACCGCATCCTCAAGAACCTCCGTACCCCATGCCTCACAATGAGTTTAGAAATCGAGCTGGATTAAAAGTACTAGGTCCTTCAGTCTAACAGTCTAACGTAACCTCTAACATAATCAAAACACCCACCTCCTTCTGTCTTCAGGAGAGAGCAGGAAATGGTCCAGAGGTCCATTGATGTCCACAGAAGAAACCTGAAGACTATGGAGAGCAGTCGGTCCAATCGCCTGCGGCGTTTTGGAGAGCACATGCCCACACTCCTCAATGCCATCCAGGAAGCTCACAAAAGGGGCCAGTTCAAGCACAGACCTCGAGGACCTTTGGGTAAGACTTGGTTGTGCATAGATGAATCTTTATGGCACCCAGGCCTTGACTTCTCCCTCAGTCTTTTGAATCACAAAATCACGCATGATGTGCACAACAAAGCACCCGAAGTTACAGTACATCTTGCCTGGGTGTATAATAAGATTAATATGTAATAAGATACCAAAAAGGCCAAAAGGTGACATCTGTGCAGTTCTTACTTGTCTTCTCTTTCATATTTCCTTCAACAGGTTACCTTATTAGCCTGAAGGACCCAGAGATGGCCTTGGCTGTAGAAGTATGTCTTAAAGGCCAGCTTCAGGCCTTCACTTGCGATAACCATGAGGATGAGAGGGTGCTACAGGGCCTCATGACCAAAGTGTTCCCAACTGGCCGTAGACCTGCCATCATCACCAGCCATTTTCTCCCACATGTCCATGACACAAGAAAGAGGTGAGGACATGTACAGTATTTACACAAACATGTATTAAAAGCTTGTCTTAGTAGTGCATTGCCTTGAGGAAAAAATCATCTTCATTTTGAAGATTTCCTCCTTCACGGCGAACAGTAGCATGTTACAATGTATTGTACTGTGATAATAAGTTTTCAATATTGTCAAACGTACAGCTCCCTCACAAGCACAACAGGTCTAAGACTGAGCACATAATGTCTGTGAGCCATGATTGAAGCAATACTGTGACAGTTTAAAACACATTACATAAATTAAAAGTGATATATTTCTGCTGTTGTTTTTGATGCTTTCTTTCTGCTGTGACAACTTTTGGAGTACATATTAATTGACATGAATTCAAGCCAAACATAGGCTTTTAATCAATAGTGGTTTGTTTTGTCTTTGTGACAGGGCCGTGGATCACCCTGAATACCCCTCCGTGCTTCAAGCTCTAGAAATTGAAGACCCAGTCGTTGCCAACTGTCTGATCGATCAAAGGGGTATCGAGAGTATTTTACTCATTAAGGTAAGTTGCTTCACAAGAAAAGAAAAGCCCCAGGAACATATGTAGCCATGTATTTGAAGCTGATGCAAAGACAGGAGAGATATACCCTTTCTGTATGATGTAATACAATATACATATATACATACATATATTGTAATAAAACAAAAAACAACAATTCAGCTGTTATAACCTGGGTTCATATTTAGCACTTCTAATGGAAGTTCCTCCCTAGGAAAGTGGAAACCCCATGTCATTTTAGTATTCAGAAGATTTGGTGCATTGACGTGAGTTTTGTTTCTTTCCGTGTGGTTGTGTAGAATCGTACAGATGCTCGGAGAGTGATGCAGAACAAAAACCCCCCTCAGAACTGTAACCAGGCCTTCTCTAAAGACGGAGATCAAATCTTCAGTAATCGTAGTTACACCGCTGAGCAGACCAGAGCCAACTACCTCTCAGGAGATGTTGAAGAGGAGATCAGGTGTGTGTCTGTGTCTGTATGTGGAGGTGCAGTAAGTCAAATTTTACCTGACGAACCAGTCGTGGGAAGAACCTCTCATCTGGATACTTTTGGTCACCAGCTAACTTTTCAGGGTCTCTCTGTGTTTGAAAATTGCTTGGTTCCTCTTTCATCTCAGGCACCTGCAGAGGGAGATGGAGAACCAGAAAGCTCAGGCAGATCGCTTCCAGCAACAGATGAGAAAGTTAGATGAAGACATCAAACAGAACGAAGGGCTTCTGAGAAGAACCCACATAGATCAGAAGTCGAGCAAAGTAACGCTTTTATGATTTACCTTTTATCTATTTCTGACTCCAGGATATCATGAAATGCTGAAGATTTTTCAAGTCAGTTATTTAATGTTTAATGGTAATTCCTTAGCCTTTCTGAGTATCAAACTGATACCTCACACTAAATATGTTTCCTATTATTATAATAATAGTAATAATTAAAAAAAATATCTATAAACCCAAATTGGGTTGTTGATGTGTTTTTTATCAACTGCTTATACATTTTTCAGATTAAACAGAAGCAGAGGATTTTTCAGTTGTCAAAAATGGATTTCTAAATCAAATTTCTGTTATTCTACTCTGATATGATTATGAATTTCCTCATGAAGTTTCTGTATTTGTTCTAGGACAAGGCTACAAAGCTACAATTGGAGCTGACGGACCTTAAAAATGTGGAAGAGCCTCAGTCAGAGGACCTCAGGCCCTTGGTTTGTACAAAGCAAATAAATGCAGCACAATAATCAGACCTGATGGACTTACATTGTACTAATATCAGCAGCTCCACATAGCAAAGAAAATATTTAATTATGATGGAATGAAAGTCAGTAATATTTTTCACAATCCATAAGCACAGACGCTCCACATGACATGCTGTCCGTCTCCACTCTACAACAGGAGGAAGATCTTCAGGAGATTGTTTCTAAGATCTCGTCCAAGCGTGTCGAGTACGATGAGGCAAGAGCTCAGATGGCCTCCCACAAGGCCTCCCACGAGAAGGCAGAGCAGAAGTACAAGCAGCACAAAGAGCAGATCAACACGGTCGCAGAGGAGGCAGACTCAAAAAAGGTAAAATCCCCAACCCCAAATGTCCCTGTGTCTTGTCATTGGGATAAAAGTTAACATTAGCACCTGTTTCCAATAAAAGTTCAGAGCAGCTGCTGTGGTAAAAGGCCGACATTAGCACCTCTGTACTTCATTCTCATAAATCAGGTTTAATTACATTTCCGGTGTTGTCTCAGATACTTGGGGTGGGGTGAGAATTGAATATATCCCATTATTTGATGGGAGGCTTTACCTGCCTTTTTCTGCATGAAGCTTTAAGTTTGATTTCAGCTTGCATTATTACCTCATTATGTGACTGAACTTCATCCGGCTGAACTTCATGTAGTTACTCTTGTCCTTTTGTCCTGCTACAGGAGGAGCTGAGTAAGACGGATCAGGAGGTGATGAAGTGCAAGCATCACAAGAAACACTACGATGAGAAACGCAATGCCCATCTCCTCAACATACAGACCCTCGAGGCCAACCTGGAGAGCAAAGAGCAGGAACTTCAGGTACGCTACACAGACTAACAATATTTGTTGTTAAATGCACAGAGCAGCAGACATTTAATCAATTTAATATAAGTTTAATTTATAGCCTTGGAGCATTGTTAATCTATAATATATCTTTTTTTTGATTGTTTTGTTTTATTATTAAGTAACCATTAAAGGATTGTTATAGACATTATAACATTACATTATAGTTTTCACCTGCATTGAGTCTCAGAAACTGATTATTTTTTTACGCTACTGCTCAGACATCTGTGACCAAGGCCACCAAAATCTGTCCAGAGCGCCTGGAAGTTCGACGGACAGCCAGGAGTCTGGACAGTGAGATCAGTCGTCTCAAGGTCAAGATCACAACCCAGCAGGAACAGCAGGGGGACCGCGAGGAGGTTGTGAGGTATGTTACTCTACCCTTGTGTCAGATTGTAATGTAATAATTGCCAAGTAATGAAATGTAGCTACATATATTTGGTTCATGTAACTAGACAAATGTAAGTAAAGCAAGCACACAGTTCTCTTAATTCATTTTAACATGTAAACCTTCCTCTCTCTCTCTTTATCTTTAACACAACCAGGCAGTATCACGAGGCTCTCGAGAGCTACAAGAACATGGCTCAGCAAATGAAGAACCTCAACAGCTTCATCAGAAGTCTGGATAGTGTTATGAACCACAGACTCCAGGTTTACGCTGAGCTCAGGAGGTAAGCTGGAAAATGGCCTTTACACTGCCATTGCTAGACAAAATGTGAAATCGGAAACAATTTTAGTCTTAGTAATTTAGTTATATTTCTCTTCAAGATAATGGATTAACATATCAAAAAAGGGAACCTGTTGCTTGAGACTTCCTGTCCTCCTCGATTCTTCCTTGTCCATTTGATCCCTTTTCTCTGCATCTCTCTGTGTCTTAGGTTCCTCTCTGCCCGCTGTAAATACTACTTTGATAGCATGTTGGCCCAGAGAGGCTACACTGGAAGTATGACCTTTGACCACAAGAATGAAACCCTCTCCATCTCAGTAAGAAGAATGTTTGTTTGATTAATCAGTCAGACAACACTTTAGCCTCATTTTCCCCATTTAAAAAGTAAAATTATTACATTTATGCATCATCATGTTAGTTGCTGCAAATTAGAAGGTGGCACCAGCACAAGCTCTGCTACATGACAAATGCTTACTTAAACAGAGGTCTCTCCCTTTCCTCTTGCGCCGTGTGGGGGCCGTCAGTAGGTCTGGTGTGTGGGGCACGTTTGACCTTCACTCACTCTGGATGTCTGGATTAGAGTGTTCCTATAGCTTATATATAGATCATTTGTTTAAGCTTGCAAATCTTTTTTTTATTTGATCTTCTCCCTTCCCTTTTGTAGATTTTTAAAAAACCTTTTTTACTTTAAATATACAATGTCCCTGTAGTGAGTTTGTGATTGTTATTTTCCATCATTGACACCAATCAGAAACAGCCAATGAATTATGAAATTAAATTAAGAATTATGAAAACTGATTGTGGCCTCGGGTGATTTCATTTTTTCTGCTGAATGTGCGTGACTCTGAGGAACATTTTGAGCCTTGCAGACTAAACAATATAGCAGAAAGTCTAAATAAGAACACACTGATTTCTGAATGCTCACAGGAAAGATTTCTTGTACAAAACTGATCTGTCATCCACTCCTCTGTAGGTGCAGCCGGGCCAGGGAAACAAGGCTGACTTGAGTGACATGCGGTCCCTGTCTGGAGGCGAGCGGTCCTTCTCCACTGTTTGCTTTGTTCTCTCTCTTTGGGCCATCACAGAGGCGCCTTTCCGCTGTCTTGATGAGTTTGATGTTTACATGGTAATAAGAGCCTGTTTTTATTGACGTTGCAAGTTTGTACATGCTGCTTTAATTGCAAACTGAGCTCGTCTCTTCAGAAGGGTGGGGAAAGGGAAAGTTTGGAGTTCATACTTGAAACGGCTGTCTCAGTGTTTTGGCCTTATTTATCAAAAGATAACATGAATCTTGGGATATGTTTTGTCTGATCAGGACATGGTGAACAGGAGGATATCAATGGACATGATGCTGAAGGTAGCTGCTGGTCAGCGCTACAGACAGTTCATTTTCCTCACCCCGCAAAGCATGAGGTAATCGCCGATACATCTTTGTTTATGTATCTGTATGTCAAAGCAGTTCGACCACCCAGAATGTGATTTATTGACTAAGTAACTGTATATTCCTTTAGTAAATGAGCCATGACGACAATCCATTCAGTAAAGGCCATGTGATTTTTAGTATGCTGCTTAGTTTCCCTGGGAAAGAGCACAAGCCACTTAACCTCAAAGGTCTCTTTGTCATCTTTTGTTGCTTTTCTTCATCTTTTTCCAGTCTTCCAGTGAGCAAAATTATCCGCATCCTCCGTCTCAAAGATCCAGACCGTGGCCAAAACAATGCACAAACGAATCAAGACGAGGACCAGTAGTGTTGCTGGCTGGTAATATAACATCAGATGAGGTAACGAGACCACTAGCCGGTGCTAAGACGCTCCACCCGGACGTGGGGGTCGTATGCTGATTATCATTTTCTGGGAACATGTTAAAGGAAGTTCAGCCACTCAGCCACTTGTTCTGTACTTATCAGGTGGATTTTTATTTTTTATTTTTTTGAGAACGATTACTTCTGTCTGTGTTCGTACACAAAAAAAACAATTGTTCAATGTTCTTTTTATTTGGAAGTGTGTAAAATGTTTTGTACTACAACACTGAATGCAAGCACCGTTACTTTGAGGGAGTAAACATATTTTTATATCCACTGGCAAACTAACTGTTAAAACAGGCACGTTGAAGGAGTTATTGATGTCATTGTAAGCAATATTTAATATTCATTAAACCAAGAGTTAAGAGATAAATGCAGCGTTGGTGGGGTGTTTTTTTTTAACACATTGAAGCATTTTGGGATTGTCCTAACTGGAGGTCTTAATTTATTTATTTTTTAGTCAGTCAACACAATAATCTTGATGTGTTGCTCAGCTGTACACATTCACTGGCTAAGTCATTTTGATTTGAATCTACATTAAAACACTCAAATTGCATCCCTGAGACTTATTCAGGTCAGTCTTGTGAGGAGGAAGGATTTGCACCTTTAAGGGCTCTGTGCCAAATCCTCCACACAAGGCAGTCCATTGGAATGCACTTCCACTCATGCACATAATGTCTGTTGACAACATACCTGACCTCCTGAGGAAAAGTGGTACTTTCTTATTACAACCCTAAGAGCTGCAAAAAGCAGACGACATGAAACCCAGATCTATTCCATCGAGGTTGTTTGACAGAAATATGTCAGTGGCGGAGACTCTGAACGTACGAGCGGCCAAATATCAACGACATGTGGACTGTGCGGATCTCCAAGAGAGTCCGCATCCCTCTGGACCCGACGACAGCCGGCCAGAGGCGGACAACAGCAGACAAAATGAGGGCCAGAGAGAAATTCATTTCGCATTTCTGCCAGAGAGGTACGAGCCGCTGATGGATGACGAGGCACAAGTCAAGGCAAAAGAAGAGAAGAAGAAAAGGAAGAAAGAACAGTACAAAAAAGTGAAGAAGGTTGGTGTTCTCTCTACATTTTGTTAAGAAGTTAATAATCAGTGAACCTGCATATACACTGCATTCTTACTGTGATGGAATAGTCATTAAAACCTGAACCAGAATTGTTTTCAATGTGGAATCACCCACTCTCAATAAAATAGTTTAAATAGGTTGTTAGTTATTGCAAGAACTCAGGTAAACTTGCTCTTGTTTGGAACTGTGTGTTCTGTGCTTTTACTACATAATGATCCCCATTTAGCTTGTGATTATTTAGGTAATAAGTAGTAAAAAAAACAAACAAACACATAAACTGAATTGTGTGCAGCTTCAGAGACCACTGAAACGTCAAATGATTACATATTACATCTGTGTTCTCTCTGCATAATTGTGGCCTATTTACAGCAATGTTTCTTAATATGCAGTGTCCCTGAGAAATAAATGAATAAACCAGCAGCATCTTGGATCACTGGTCTGACTTCTGGGCTCACATTGACCTAGTCAAGACTAAAGCCAGGGATTACTCTCACTAAAGAGCTTTATAGTTTCATACGTGTCATCTCTCTGGCAGAGGAGACGTGAGAACGTTCTGGCGAACAATGTGGAGGTCAGGACGTGCTGTTCAGAGGGTCTGTCCACTTCCTTTAAGAAGCTGGTCTGAAATGATCACTATACCTGTTTGTAATTCACCTTTACCCCTTTAGTCCTTTTGATTCTGGATGAACAACAGTGGTCTGTTTACCAGACAGATTGCTTTATAACCCATACTGCCACGTGATCGATAAGGACCTCAAACAACATTATTCCAATAGGTTTATCAATGATCTGACACACTTGTTTGTATTGAACACTATCAGACTCTTATCAGTTGGTCGTGTTTGTGAATGAAGTAAACAAATCATCATAAAATGGTGGCAGGCGGTTTAATAACCACTGACAACCACTATAATGAGCAAGTAGGATATAGTTTTTAAAAAGTACATGTACTGTTTAACATTTTGCTCTAAATGTATTGTTATATGTAATATATAATTATGAACTGGTGAATACGTGTATGTGTATGAAGATACTTATATTGACCTGACTTCTGTCTTTTCTTGTAGTTTCAATTTGGGTAAGTTTAAACATGAACAGTTGTTTTTAATATGGCATTAATCAATCAGCCTCGCTTTATTCTAATACATTGTTGACTATTGGAAAAACTGTAAAAGCAGTAAGCCAATCCCTCCAGGAATGTGCGATGTTGCAATCACAGCAATTTATGAAAATTCAAGCAATCCCCTGAATTCTGTGTGATTTTTTAAAAGCTGCCGTGAAATTATGAATTTTAGACTGCAACAATCCCAAAAAAAAGAGCCTGTATAATCCTAGAAGGACGGGTAAACTAATGAATCTACACACGCTGGTTGACTAAAAAGAATGACATTTAAATCTGTAGAGAATCAGCAGTCTTTTTACTGTTTGAATGGCTTTATGAGTGATTTATAAAGAAATTACTAATTTATCTGATTCCAACTTGAAATAAAATAAGTTAATCAGTGATCTGGTATTCTTGTTTCTACTGATCAGTTATTCATGACCTACATAAATCTGTGAAAACATGCTGACAGGCGACTATTAATACTGTTAAAGTCCTTTCGTGACCTTCAAAGGTCCACTAACTAGCTTGGTGAACTTTTATTATACTATTTAATAAATAGTATTTATCATCTGTACCCTACTTTTTATTTCACTTGTTAAGAAGTTGACTCAATAATTAGTTTTATGTTTAGAAGACCAACCAGTGAGTAGAGCCTTTTTTTTTTTACATACTACACTGAGGAAGTAAGATTGTTATTAGTCCGTTTGTCTCAAAACGTCTGACTTCCGGTATCCGCTTCAGCCGGTCAGCCCTTTCCTGTTCAAAGAGGACAGGAGACAAAAGCGTTCACGGGGCCTTGTGTTTATATCTTAGGGATAAATGCGGACTGCACCTCTCCTCCTGTGGTGCTATTGTTCTAAAACACCACATACGAAAGCGTTTTTACCTGAAAGGCTTCCGCCTGATTTTATGTCAGTTCTTCATGCCCGTATTTTCTTAACCTACTTCAATCAAAATCATTGATAGAGCTTTGTAGCACAGATCTATCATCTGAATGATGTGGGAATAAAAGACTGATTGTGTGGGAGTTTTGCGAGGGGAAACAATCTCATTTGGCACAAAACACAGTTTGATCAACATTAATGTACCTTTTATTGTATTATTGTTCCACAGAATGAATGATTAATCTGCCTTTGTATGTTTTTCTTTCAGAATGTTGGTAAGGCTCTTCGCGCCACCTGGAAGTGTCTGATGCTCGGCCTGTACAATTTCGCCCTCGGCTACTCCACTCCGATCACAGTGGCCGCTACTTTCGTCCCCGACTTCCACCCAGGCCGAAACACGACCTGAGCCGAGCCACATGAACCTCCTCCTCCAGTTTCTTTGCATACTGCACTGTACATAGCAGCGAACCCATGGACACGGACCAAAGACTTTTAATACCTATTCAATGTTTGTGCACTTGATATCACATTTTTATAGTTGTTTCCACAAGTTGTAATCCAAATGTGCTTTTCCTACTGTGACGTTGTTGAGCTTATTGTTGACTGAAGATCAATCACAAGGTCCACATTCACAGCTAAAATTGCTTTCTTTACATGTGTACTCCTTAAGCCTAATACAGTATTGCTCATGCATTTATTAACCCTTAGTTCAGACACTGGAAAAACTAATGTGCCTTTGTTCACATGGAGAATGTTTTGGGTTTTTCTTTTAAATCGAGCTGGTGTTTGCATGTGTGCAGAAGGATCATGTGGGAATGAATGTGGCAGGACAGGAATATTTACTGTAGCTGAGTCAGGGCAGATATTCATACAGGCAACGAAAAAAAAGACTATTATTAAAGTAAATCAGAGGTGAAAGGATTTGGAAACACAGTGAGGAATAAACTCCTTTCAGAGTGGAGCAACTGGACCACCGATGTCAAAGGATTCTCAGACTGAATCGTAATGGTGTGACTTTTGGTGTAGCCCTAAACATTTCAGTGTTTGTGTACGTGTGTGAGTTTGTGGAGTTTTAAAGGTTGAGAAAGTCATGGTGTTTGTAAGTTGGCATGTGATAAAATGTAAATAAATTGTTACTGATTTTATTTCTTTGATAGTTTTCTTGTCTAAACGACTTTTCTCTGCCAAAAAGTCCTGGTCATGAACCAGTAACACAATGTCAAATACACACGTTTTTCACAGAAAGTTTACTCTTTATCATAATAAAATGTAAACCGTACAAATGAATTGTATATTGGACAATATAAAATAGTTAAGGACAACAATAGAATAAAGACAGATTAAATAATTTTGGTTTTCATGTATTTTTAGAAAGTTAAATCAACTTGTGTCAGAAGTCTTCAAAGGAAACTGTTCTTCATTGTTAAAGAAACAACAGCAGTACGTGACCTTTATCCTATTCTTACTGAAGTTGGATTAAGTTTATAAGAATATGATAAAGACAGAACAGAAACAGTTGAATCATTTTGTTCGTGAAGCAATTTTAGGTGCAGCGAGAAGGAAGAGAGGTAGGATCAATAAGACAAGGAAGACAAAAACAACGTGCCTTTAAACTGTTAAGAAAAATACCTCCCAGAATCAAATGATATCAAAACCAGTTAGAACATCACTGTCCCAGTTTAATACATCTTTTACTCGGCAAGCAAAACAAAACCCAATCATACATCAGACTTTCTGGAGCTCTAAAATGATCTATGTCAGGACTTAAATGCCCTAAAATCCTATAATTAAATACTATTTATAATACACACACACACACACACACACACACACACACACACACACACACACACACACACACACCACGCCCCCTTTCTGTGACGCAACTCCACCGCGACAAAGACTCCCCTTCCGTAGCAGTGTTGCTTTGTTGACATCAGGGACACAAACACTTTTTTGTTGAAATGACGGAGCAGAAAGCAGAGAATACCAGCTCTGTCCCCATCGACGGGTTCAGCCATTTAAGAATCACCTCGATATGGACGTTCCTCATGTCTGTAAGTTGAACTTCTCCCAACCTGACGGGGAGCTAACTCGCTAGCTGCCTTTGTTTATCTATGGCTGCCCTCTCTCGGAGAACAGCTGGCTAATATGTGTGTGTGTGTGTGTGTGTGTGTGTGTGTGTGTGTGTGTGTGTGTGTGTGTGTGTGTGTGTGTGTGTGTGTGTGTGTGTGTGTGTGTTTAGGTGCAGTGGTCGGAGCCGTGGCTCGTCGGGCTGCTGGTGTTTCATGTTGTGTGTGTGTGTGTGACTGTGGTCACCTGCAGCTACTACAGAGCTCAGATATGTCACTTTCTGCTCATGGGTGAGTTACTGAGGAAGGTAAAACCACACTTATTACTCTTTAATGGAGACTGCACACTCACATACTTATAAACATGTAACCTGTGTCTTTTATATAATCTGTAATGTGCTGCTTTGATCTGAAAGGAAACTACGTATTGGTGTGTGAAGACTGAATGAGGCAGATGTGTAATCCTTTATACCTCGCTTCAACATCACTTTGCTCTCTCCACAGTTGGCCTGGTGTGTAGTGCTGAATATCTAAACGAGCTGGCAGCCATGAACTGGAAGTAAGACCGCTGTTCAGCAGTATTTTGTTTTGTTAATTTGGTGTGTGTGTGTGTGTGTGTGTGTGTGTGTGTGTGTGTGTGTGTGTGTGTGTGTAGAGGCTCTGTTGTTCGTGTAGTCATCAAGAAAATCTCTTTTTTTTTTTTTTTGCAGGTCGTTTTCTAATTTCCAGTACTTTGATTCCAAGGGCATGTTCATATCTTTGGTCTACTCTATTCCTCTTCTGCTGAACACAGTCGTCATTGTGGTAAGCTGGATTGTTCCTCCTCGTCCGTGTCACATCAAATATACACTCAACACCAATCCATGTGAATGTTTGTGTTGTGCATCGACAGATGGTGTGGGTGTACAGGACCTTTTCAACTATGACTGAGCTGAAGACGCTCCAGCTTAAGCGAAAGGCCCGCAGGGAGAAGAGAGAGAAGAATGACTGATCCCACTGCTTATATCCAAAAATGGGCTTTAGTTGGAAGGATTAAGAATCATTGTCTCTCTGCTATGCTAAACCTGAATTTAGAAGAAGGAAGGCAGATTCTTTCTTGTGACTTTAAAAGGATTGTTCGTTGATGTCTGTGAGGACTGGGTGTCTGTTTCTTGTAACGGCTGTTGAAAGATGCAGCTGAATATGTAAACTATGAGATTCATGAGGACCAAAGGACATTTACTGTTTTGTATTTAATGTTGTTTTAACATGTGTTGCACAAAGAAATATAAAGTGTTTTCGAATGACTTATGTGACTCTTGATTTCTGGGCCTGGGTATTTTACAGTGTTTTGGTTAGATTTAAGAATGCAAAAGGGCAGAATATGAAGCATGGAGAAGGAAAGAAGGAACTTTGAATGTGAAAGAACGTCTGTACCATAAGGTGTCCTCTTTAATCATGTTTGTTGGGTTGGGATCAGTCATGGGTTACCGATCATCACCATTGACTAAGACTCGGGGGGCGTGGACATAATGACATACATTATGTTGATCTTAAGTAATTTTAAAAGGTTGCATCTCACACGAAACCTATGAGGAAACCCCCAACAAGCTTCTCTGGGCTGGATTCACGTCAAAATAAAGTAGTCCTAACTAACTGACTTTGTATCCCAGAACCAGTCGAACCTGTTGGTGACAGCTCCCACACAGTGTGGGAGGATTGGAGGGGGAAGTAAGGTCTTGTGACCTGTCAGTAGATCTAACAGGGAGGCACAGCCCTCCACATAAGGGAGGGAGGGAGTGGGTGGGTGGCTGTTTGATGGTACTAGGCTAAGCTCATTGTGCAAGACGTGTTTGAACCTTTCACGTCTTCCAGTAGACCTTTTTCCCAGCAGACATTTAGACTTGTCATAGCAGGAAAAGCTCCTGTTCCTAATAACATTAATGATGTCTCTGTGCCTCCCTATGAGCAGTGACAGTGAGCCGGCATGCACGGTACCAGGACCCTAAAACGTAAATGTCTTTACTGCTCGGACATGTCAAAATGTCTCGAGAAAAAGTCAGGTCTCTTTAGGACACCAACCCAGTAACTGCCCTACACTGGTTCTTCTTCCTGTTGGGATTTTACTCCCAGACTTAATACCCTAAACGTTAAATGCTCTGGCAGTCACATATTCTTTGGCCCTTCTGCTTGTTATCCTATTGTTATAAATTAATTATTATAATGTGTGTTTTAAATGTGCCACATGTTTTGTCTCCACTAGTCTAGAATATACAGTGTGTATGATAACCAAAAGGCATCCATGAATTTCTATAAAATGAAACATTTTATTTTGCGAACTTTTTCAGTTAAATATTAAAGCAAAATACATAATACAAATATAATAACACGTAAACACACACAAACTCTGCAGTAAAAGGTAGGTCAATACTGAAAATGGTTTAATAATGGCTTTGCTCTATGGCTGCAATAAAGACCTGGGGATGCACCACTAGAGGGCAGTATGGATCAAATGACACGAGACAAGTCCTGCGGTCCATAACATCTGTTCTCTGGGAAACTTTTACCTCAACTCACACCTTTTTTTTAAACTTTTTATCTCTGCAGAGAGCTAATGGGATGTCTTTCCTCAACCTTACTGTTGCTTTTTTTTAAATTTGTTTTCCCAGATGCATCTGATATATGTTGGTATGTTTTGTCGGCACTCATCTGACACAATCCATCAAGTGCGGACGTGAGTGATTGGATTACAGTCCTCCTCTGAAGTTATCTCAGAGGGTGTGGAGGAAAAGAACTGGGCGTGTTGTGTTGGTGGAGGTGGTGATTGCGATGGTGGTGAAGTATCCTCCGAAGAGATTAAGCACTAAAAGTTGCACTCTGACCTTTCTTTGGTGAACAAGGTGCAGGACTTACAGACACACACACACACACACACACACATACACACACACACACACACACACACACACACACACATTAGATAGATCTCAGCTCAACTTCTCCAGACACTTGAGTCCCGTCTAAATGAAAGATGAAGTATAAAAACTCTGAGACGTTTAAGAAGTTCATATTTCTCTGTTAAACAAAAGACACTATCACCCGTTTAAATCTTCTGATCTGATTGGTGTAAAAGTTGGAGCCAAATTCACCAGTTCATATATCTCAGATATGGCTGCTTTCCTCTGGTTTGTCATGCAGAACAGTACATTGCACAACATCCAGTCAGCTGCAGTCCTGTGGGTGAAAACACTTTGGATTAAAGAAAAAACACCTGTTAGAAAAACATGGGTTGAGAAGACGACTGTAGGCTGAAAGTTGGGGAACAGTTTACTTGACAAAAATCATGACACAACACTGGGGAGTGCAACAACCTCGTTGAGGATTCCTTTCTATTGAGAACAAGGAGATAAAGTCTGTTGAAGATTTCTGATGTCAAATGCTGATGATCATCCATCCTGCTTTGTACTGGCTTATAAAAGTGACCCTTTTTTCAACATTTCCAAGACCTTGGAGTGAGGTTGAGCTGACCTATCAGTAAATCCTAACTGATAAACGTACAAATAGAGGCTGGCTATATACAACAGCGGGACTGTTATAACAGCACTTTAGGAAACATTCTTATCAAGGATAAATCATGTCAATACATTGTGGCATGTGAGCTGATGCTGAGGTTCTCACAGATGAGGGACTGACGCATTCAGAGTTATAAATGTACTGTATATTGATCTGTACAAATTACGCAAACTATTATTATATTATTAATGTGTTTCAATTATAGCACGATAACATGGCACAAAGTCCGTCCACCCTTAACTTGTTTTCCCCTTTCATTTCCTTCTTAAGTACCTTTAATGTCATCTTAGTATTACATGGAATAAAATGATAAAATATGATATCTCTGATTGTTTAAAAACTGTCCATCATGAGTCTGACAGTAAATCGGTGGTCTTTTACATGTAAGTCGGAAGATGTCAGTAATTTAAGATTGAACATTGTAACAGAGCTGATGTAACAGCTCAAATGTAAATTTTCTCAACAGAATTATGTCATGGAATTATTGTTTTAACAGGTGATGAAATATGTCATTGAATTATTGCCCAACTATAATGTGTATGCAATCATTTTTCATTCAACAGGCATTACTCATTACGTAGAAGTTAAAACAAATTAACGTAGAAGATTTCTGTATGAGAAACACCTGTGAGCCACCCTGACATGGCCTGGATCCACAGAACCGCCCTTTAATGAACAGAGAGTGAAGTTTCTCTGTCCGGTTCTATTTTAAACCCATAAAAATCCCGGACATAAAGAATATAAGGATTGTTTCTGACGTCTCGTGGATGTTTTTGATTGTGTTGCATGTCAGGCCCACTGCCAGCTAATCCTGAAATGCATTCTTTACTGCATATGGAAGAATGTGAATAAGCAGATGTTGTATAGACCAGACACTGCCATGGGTGCTTTGAGTTTATATCTCAAGCTACAGAAAGGAAATGAGCTCAAATGATAACAGTGTTTTTGCCGTCTGTCACAATGTTCTCTCTGTTTCTATACAGTTTATGTTGGCTCCCGCTGTGGTTCTCAACATCTGCGGTTGTATAATCTACTGGTAAAGATGTTTGGCCAGAACTGTGTTTATTACAGTGTTATGCTAATTAAGAGCAGTTTTCTCCACTTTTCCACAAATCTTGTGCCGGTTGTGAATATACATTCCTGCACGGCAGCAGAGTTTAAATCTAGATTAACTTAAAGGACCAGTATGTTGGTCTCAGTGACATCTAGCAGTGAAGTTGCAGATTGCAACCATTTGAAATACAGATCAGCCTTTCAAGCATATAGGAGAAACTGCAGTGGTAGTGAAAAACATGAAAGGGCCTATGCAGTGTTAAGTGTTTGGTTCGTCCACTATGGGCTACTGTAGAAACATGGTGGTTCAGCATGGTGGACTATGCAGAGAAGGATCTGTTCCCTCTGTTATAAAGGGCTCATTCTAAGGTTGGACACTAATGAAAATATACCTATGAATATCATTGTCCATTTCTGCCAAAAGAGCCTCCTTAATGTTACACATAGGCTGCCAGAGCCGCTCCATACTGGGTTTACATGTAGATTCTACAGTGTGAACAACAAACATTCAAAGGTTTCACTGTACTAAAAGCTTTTTAAACAAGATTTGTGGAAAAAATTTTTTGTTATATGTCCTCAATGATGATGAAAAACTAGTTGTAGTTCAATCCCAGTTAGAAACATAATTTAAACTGTATGTGCATGTATGCAGTTATGCATGTGAAGCATCCATAACTGGTGTAAAGATAAATGAATACTTGATAACATATATTACATACTACTACACTACATACGACTACATACACTTAATACATATGAATTTTCAGGACATTTATAAACAATTTAAAACTTTGGCAGATTTTTGAAAACTATTAGAACCATTAACATATTAAAGCAGCTATAGCCAACACCTCTATAATATGAGTGTATCAAATGAGAATGTGTGAAAGGGTTGCTCGTACTGACAAAGATGTATCACCCAAATGTACAGCTCACCTCAACTTTGCCGTCCAGCTGCAACTGTTCACGTCTGTTTTCAACAGTTTTCAGTACCTGCTCAACACAATGGCAGACGGACACAGTTAGTCACTACCTGGTAAAAACTAAAGTGGCTAAAGAACCAGATAGTTCCCTCAGGAGTTGGCAGAGACCAAACACAGAGCTAAAAGGAGAGTAAATATTAGGCTGCTCTGTAGTTCGCCATATTGATGTAAAAGGTGATGATATGTCAATGTTGTGTTCATAAGTTGTTGTTGTCATAAATCAGTTATTGTAGTGCACCTTTAGCAATTAATGCCAAAATAAATTATACCAATTCAGCAGTGGTATATTACTTGACAATATTGTGGGGAGGAAGCTGCAATTTACCAAAGAAAATATTAATAATACAGGAGAAACCCTGCATAAAAACATACACATACACGCAATACCCCAAAACAAACTTCCATCAAACTCTGATATCATATACAGAATGTATAATGATGAAAGCTACAGTTATATGAAGCATTCATTAAATGCTAAATAGGATTAAGAAGGTTGAAAGAAAGTATCAGCTTGTAGCGTTTAGCATTGTAAGCAGCATACTTTCACCAGGTGGTGGTGTCCTGTGACTGTGTGGTTGAGTCACGCTGTGACTGGGCATGCTCTGTAATGTAATAAAGACAAAAGAGAGGGAGAGAGAAGGAAAAACTGGAGTAACTGATACAAAGTGATAGATGACTCACTCAGTGTGTGCTTGTGAATGAGTCACTGTGATATACATGATTATATAGATATATTTTGTTAGACATATTCTGCACACTGGTGATGTATAAAACCTGATACTTGGATTAAAGGAGGATTCAAATGAAGTCATAAGAGTTGGATAAACTTTTATTTATGAAATACATGTTGAAAAAAGTCCAATCTGTATGACGTATACATAAATGTCAATTCTATTAATTGAACTTTTATTGCTGTTTTTATGCTTTATCCAATATGCGTCCAGGATACAGACTAAAAGCCTTTGACTCAGTGACTCACCTGCAGTGAGTCATCGATCAACCTATATCAATTACTACAGTACATACTGATGATCACCATCTTTCATCATCGTCTGCTTTCAGAGTAGCTTCTGAAAACATCAGTGCTAAACATTTTTATTATTACAAGAAGAAGAGTTACAGTTCAAAAGAGTTACAAAGGGCTTTATTGAGCATATGAAATCTAGTCATAATGCAATATACAAGAAGAACAAAGGGGGAAAAAAGTAAAAATTAACAACACATGTCATAGTAGTAAGTACAAGTGAATTAGTTGGAAACAAGACAAAGCACATTTAAAAATGCGTCTAAAGATAGATACTGATTTGACTTAAAAGTGGCAGTTTCTTTTAAAAATTGAGGTTTTTACTAAAAAAGTTCCCAATGAAAGAAGTTTGATTTTAGGAACTCAAATAAAACGAATTACTGGCTGGTCTGAGGGTGAACCCTGGTAGGTCAGGGGTGTCTATCTAGTCTCAAGATCAGTGACTTGATTCAGAAGGCGCTGTGCTATCACTTAATGCAACAAATATTCCTCAAAACAGATGTGTGAACTTTTTTGGAAGAACACTCATTTACTGCAATTCAGTGTTTTCCAGAAGTCCAGATGCGAAAGTAAAACTAGAATCAATTGATATAGTGAGATTTATGTTTCAGGTGAGATCATTCCCACAGTGACTGGTTCTTCTCTGTTACACATATCCAATCGCATTGTGGGAAACTGCAGATCATACCGGGAACTCTATGCCAAGTCTTCCACTATGGTCCTGGAAGAAATTCTTACATCACAGAGAGACCTGTCCTTGAGTAACAATGAGATCTTAATAATCAATCTCATTATCTTGTGGGCCCAAATACATCGTTATTAAAACCCGGAACTGAGCTGGATGAATAGCATTCACAATTGCTGCTTTGAGTTTGTTTCAGCCAGATGTATGAGCTTTGTCTTTGAACACTGGTTCTGGTGGAGCTTCCACTAGTGGTACACCTCTGAAATATATATTTTTAATGATATAAATACATTTAAAAACACAATACCATCAAAATACAACACAATTCTGAATGAAAATACCATGAGATTTGCGTTTCCTGGAATATTTTGTATAAACATCTTTCTGCTATGTAGTCACGTTCATGCACGTGGCACACACATACATCCATACATCCATACATCCATAAACTGATGGCAAGATAGTAAGCAGAGGTAAAATGTAATGGTTCAAAAACACTGCAATTGTGGCTCCAAACAGGAAGTATTGGGAAGAGAAGTGTGGACCAGGAGTACCACCATTTCCAGCAAATAAGCTCTGGTTCTTAATTGAACTGGTTTCATTCATGATTCAGCAACAGTCACAATAAATAATCTGAGTCTGAGAAATGAGAAGTGATGCAATGTGCTCAGAATCTTTTGACAGTCCCAAGAAAGTAGGATGTGAAAATCTGTTTAACAGCCCGCTACTTTCTAGTCCTGTGATCTCCAAATATTGTTCTATGAAGTTTGCTGGAAAGACAAATGTAATTTGGTACCAAAGTATATTAATAATAATAATAATAATAATAATAATGGGAAAGTTGGAAGTTGCTTGAATGAAAAGCTCGATTTTTATTGAGCAATTCATCATTCATTTGTTATTGGAAACTTTACACTCCATTCACGCTGAATTTGCCCGTTGACAAATTTTCAAGTTTTGCATGCTCAGCTGACCTGCTGTGCACTGACTGAAATACTCTCTAAGTTACACTAGCAATTCATTTCAATTAATTAAATGGAGGAATACCAATTATGCAGTTTTCCTACCGTTCGTTCGTTCCCTGTCTTATATCAAATTCATCAGCCAGAGTTCCCCCATTTTTGACTTAAAGACTTGATTTAGTGGTTTATCTGGAAGGCGAGTTAGGTCCCACAGATGGACCTAGAACTCCAAACCCTAACCACCCCTCGCCAAAAAGACAGACCGCAACAAAAGAACTGCAGAGGAGGGATATATGACCCAGCCAAGAAAGAACCAGAGGTGTGGAGGTGATGGAGATGGAGTGACAAAGAGAACTGGAAGAAAGGGGATGTTTTATTGAAATACTGAAAATACAGAGAACGCTTAAATGAAACATTTGTCTTTTGATAGCAGAAGTCATTATATAATCTAAATAATTTCAGATGTCAAAGTTTAGATATTAAGTTCATAGAGCAAGACACAGCACTAGTTTATCAAACAAGCAGATTGCTGTTTCGTTGAATATCTTTCCAAAGAGATTCTGCCAAGTGTGTTAGACTCCCAACATACTGTCATAAATCCATGGGTGGACACATCCAAACACCCTTACACAAACACACGAAAATATCTGAGGTCATTAACTGTTCGATATTTATCAAAGCAAAATTGAAGACAGTCAACCTTACATGCAGTCCTGCCAAATCCTAGAGGAGAAACTGAATGGCTGAATGCAAAACCCCCCCCGCCACGGATGGAGGATCTGCTGAATGAAATAAGCTTATTAATGTCCATTCTCACACATATCCGTCTGTCTGGACAACGTGTACACTCTAGGGATGGTGTCTCCATTGTCACTTATGCCAATTTGGTGCTCCTATCTGAAATGCATGAATCATAGCCCATTATTGTGATGAATTCAAGAACTTTGTCACTCAGAGTGAGATGCCTCATTTCCTCTGCGCGACTGTAGACCTGTCAGAGGGGAAGAGAAGACAGATTCAATCCATCCCTTCACAAAGCCTCCTCCAATCCACCTTCCCCAAAAAACATCTTGTTTAGAAATTAGATTGTACAAATGCTTGATAAAAGAGGTCGATTCTTGATGCCTTGACTATGCTATATTCACTGCTCAGGCTTGGACTCATCGGCCCTTATGAAGGGAGGGGAGGTGGTGCTGGAGGTTGGCGGTGACAGCGTATTGTGACATAGATGTGCTGTAATGCAGAGAGTCACCATGAGGCCCAATGGGAGGGTTCAGTAACACTGTGGGTGGCGAGTTATGTAGGAAACCCTGAGGTTGGGTGCTGCCTTGACTGTCGAGAGACCTGCATACAGTGACCCCATCCCTTCTTTGCATACATGTTAATTAGCAGTGCTGACAGACAGCTTTGCTATTTTATTGTTGATAATTTACACGCTCATCTGTTTTCTTGGGAAGGCTTATGTTAGTTAAACACAGTGTAATTTCAAAATAAGCAGTTCACAAAGTAAAATAAAATCATCCCAGGAAACGCCACAGAGAAGGGATCCCTCTCCCAGATGGATGGACGTGCAATAGATGTCAGTTCTGATTACACATTTTCTGATATATGAAGATTATAAAATATATGTGAAGACAGTGGATCCAGGAGGACGATGCAACAACTAAAAACATCACTGAGGAAGACATACGACCTTCCTCTCCAACCACCGCAGACAAGGGGATATAAAATACACTCAAAAACAAAACAATAAACAATATTACCATGACAGTATTGAAGCCAAATGTGGTTCTTCTTCTCCATTGTTCTGTACTAAGAGACAGTGTTCATAAACCAGAGTTCCCTGGTTTCTATAGGAGTACTCCAGGTATCATATCCAGGTTTCTTAAACTGTGCAATTAAAACGTGTCTATTATCATTGTTCATATTATTGTTCATCGTGATAAGAGAAGTTTGTACCTTCACTACACATCTGGGCAAAGTGTCTTGTGGTGCTCTAAGACTTGACCTGAAATGTGGCAGTATGAGCAAATGTGTTTTGGGGTGCCGTTATCCCAGTTGAAACAGTGTTGTCACCAAGGTCACTCAGAGGAACCACACCTGTGTTGCATTAGAGATTTTATTGACATTTTGGGAGTTTAAAGGTCCACTGTGTAACATTTAGGAGGCTTTATTGGCAGCTTTAAAGGTATGTTTTTATTTGACCTGTGTAATCACCTGAATATAAGACTTGTTTTGCTACCTTAGAATGAGCTGTTTTTATCCACAGACGAAGAAGATCCTCTTCTATGGAGTCCGCCATGTTGAACCGCCATGTTTCTACAGTAGCGCAGAATGGACGAACAAACACTGGCTCTAGACAGGGCCTTTCATGTTTCATGGCCACCAGGGGAACAATAAAAACCTTCATTTTCACACATTAAAATGTTTAAAAGACTTCTATATCCTATATCCTCATGAGAAATTCAGTGAAAAACAATCATGCAGCACCTCTTTATCTTTACTTACAACACTTTCATCACTCTCAAGAGTAACAAGAACAAGAACTGCACTTCAAGACAAATTGCTGGGTCACTTTTGATTTCAAATTTTTACATTTTTAAAAAATGTAAAGCTTCAACCCAACTTGGTCAAATCTACCATATTTCACTTTTTTCCATAAGTGGAGCCAGTGTTTGACAGGAAAGATTTGGTGTGCATGTGTGTTAGTGTGTTTCTCCATGCAGCACCATTAAATTACAATTATCTGTAACACAAGCCAAAGAACACACACGCTCTCACTAACATATTGAACACTGTAAAAGATGAAAAGAAGTACTTTGAGTGGCTGATTGTGTTTTAAAAGATAACATCTGGCTGAGGAAGATGGAAGTTGAAGAAAGAGAGGGTGGTGCGGAGGATGATGGCGATGGTGGAGCTGGGGGGGTCAGAATGTGTCTGAGTTTCTATTAAAATGTAGAATTTTTATAATCACAAGCCTTTGTTCTTTGTCTGTCACTGAGAAATGTCTCCCATATCTGTCTAGACCGATGAGTCATCATCTTCACCTCTAGTGCATGTCCAGGATCCACATGTGTCACATCAGGAGGCTCCGACCAGCAAATTCTCACATCGATTCAGCTGGGTGAAGTCGCCTTTCATGTCATATATTGATGAACTCTCTGACTAGTCGTGTCAATGTCAGGTATAGATGATAATGTAATGCTTCTTCCTTTCCACCAAGTAGCCTTTAAAATACTGCTTCTCTTCTCTTATATTGTAAATATCCTGCTAGTATATTCATATAAATATATATCTATAATGTTATTATTTTTTTTAACACACTTTTGTACATATGCACATTACTCTGCACTTTACTGCTTTGCACTTCTGGTTAGATGCTTAACTGCATTTCATTGCCTAGTACCTGTACTTGTGCAATGACAATAAAGTTGAATCTAATCTGATCTAATCCAATCTAATATTGTTCAAAAATTAATTTGAGAATGCGAAGCAGATGCAGGGGTGGTGCATATGGAGGGTTTGTGGTGGTCACAGCCGTCATTGAAGTTGGCAGATAGGTTGCTGTGGTTTATCAACTACAGATGTGTCTGTGTTCTGACACTGCAAACAGCTCACGTTACAAAAGCACTTAAGTTAAATTATTACATTTGTCAGCAAGATTAGTACCCTTTCAATTCTGTGGACGTTTATCTTTGCATTATAAAAAAAGACAAAAAAAGATGCCACGAACAATTTAGTTAAGAAAGGACCAATGTTAACAGACACCTAACTTCTGCATTATTATTATGTAATGGTGTGGCCTTGTCTTGCAGAAGGTCCTGTGTCAAAATCTACTTCTAACACCTTTATTATTTAAATCAATATTGTGCTTACATAGTGCATTTTACTAAATAATCACTGAATTACCGCAAAGGGATCGACAGTAAATCTTGGACCAGATAGTAAAGTTAGAGTACTGGTTGGTTTCTTGGTGTCTCTGCAACAGTGGCGCCCCAAGAAAAACTTTGAAGCAGACAGGACGTCTCCAAAAACACAAGATTAACGCTTTTTTGAAAAAAAAAAAAAAAGGAAAAACATTATTGCATTGACCCTGCAATTATAAATAAATCACATATGACATAGTGCCAAGACATAATACATGTGGAAAGTGACGCACTCATGTACGCACATATGGATGTAAAACAGTTGCTCACAATCCTGCTCTGTCTCTTCCGTTGTCGCTCTTCTTTTTACTTCCACATTTTACAACACGTACTCTCACTGTCATTGGCTGTTTGGAGAAAACAAGATCAAGGCAGGATGCTCATTCTCAACATGACTTCTCTTCCGCACCGCAGGCAGAGACTGCTGGATGCCTGCTCTTCTTCTGCCTATAAAAGAGTAATGTGCTTTCTCATCCGGGTCTCGGTCAGCGTTGCCCTTAATCTGCTGAATTAAAGCTGAATGCTCCCTACTGATCACCAGGGATAGCCGACAGGAACTTGTCATGATGTTTGATCTTCACATACAGATTGGGATGACCCACTCAGAGCAGTAATGGAATTATAAACCTCGCATTGGTTAAAGAACACACGACCCTTTACTGATCCTGCCTATAAGATGGCTGCGCTTTATCAAAAATGTAATTGAGTAAAATGGAGAAACATTTAAAAACAAAAGGAGAACTTTATATCTTCATTCTCATGTTCAAGTTTCCTTTTATGTGTTAATGTTTTATATGTTTTAAAATCCATTTTAATGACACAATTGAATTTATGTATTTACATTTAAACATTTCTGTTTTCCTGGATGTTTTTCAGGATTTTAAATACCCATTTTCAAAAAATATGAATTTGTCATTCTATTAGATATGTATATATATTTACAGTATATGTAGTGTATATTGCCATTTTCCTTTTTGATTTTAACTATGGATAAAATGATCCTTCATAGAAATGGATTGCAAATGTGTGAGTTATGTTATGTTATGAACCATTGAGACGCAGCCTTTTCGAAAATTTTGACTTTATAAAACTTTAAGAAAAAAGATCTGGCCAGGACAAACAAAGAAATAGGCTACCTAAAACGACTAATAATCTCAAGTTACCAAAACAAGCAGATATCGATTAAAACAGACCTAAAAAAGCAAACAGGCAAAATACAGATAAACATAATTAGCATCTACTATGTTTTTTCATCATGGAACTTGATAAAAGTTGTGTTTCACAGGATTAGTCGACAAAAGATATAATGTGTTAATGAATTAGTGACTTTAAGAGGCGCTAGTACAATACAGTAAGTACATATTAAAGAAACAGGATATAACATGTTAATTAGTGAGCATTAGAGGTGCTGGTAGGTGGATATTGTCACCTTTGGGTATAAGCAGGCTTGCGGTTTCTTTTCGAACTATTCCTTTAAGTAGTTTTAATTTCTTCTGAAAACTATTCCAAAAGCTCAATTTCTCGTCTCTATTCGAGCCTTCAGTGCAGACAGCTTTTAACTTTATCCTATAATGCCTCTTGATCAATCTCTCCCAGTCAGTCATTCTGTTTATTATCTTTCCTCTCCAGGTTAACCCCCCAGTCGGAGCCAGCCGTATTCAAGAATACACCAGACTTACACTTTGGCCAGTTTGCCAGTCCATCACCAACAAGGAGACGGACATTACTCACTTATGTAGACAATCGCACCCACATGTCTGGGGAATGTCTGGACACTTCAGGGCTCTGAGAGGTGACAGTAACCACTGAGACACCATGTTTCATTCTATGCCTCTTCCATCTTTGTCATAAATTCATAATCATTCCAATCTCCTCCGTTTAAATCTCAGATACCAAATGATGAACCATCAATGGCTCTGACAGGCGATTCTTTCAATCTTTGGTCTGAAAATAATCGTGATGTCCTGTCTTTCCCTCCACTCAGGCCCTTTTTGCGTCACTGGCCATGTTTGCTGAGGTTTCCATCTGTGCTGAGGAGACCTTCTCTTCCTGATGTTTCCCCTGCAAAGACATTTCTGTCACCGCGGTAATTTCCCACTACAAGCCAAAGTGTTGTAGGTTATGCACACACCCACAACACCTCCTGAAAGCACAAAGGGTGTTCACCCCCTGGAGACGGAGATGAAAGGAGAGATGAGAGAGGGATATTGGGACTTCAAAGGCCACATAGATAATACCAGGGCCTTTTTTTCTTCTAAAGAAATATTAAATGATGAGTAAGGATGAGATACCGTCTCCCTCCTCAAAAAATATATCTATCAGCCCCTGCCTGGGGCTCATACGTTGCACTTGATGTTCTTTGTCATCGGGTCAAATAAAAATATTGGTTGTGTGCTTTACTTACTCGGACACTATAATAGAATTTCCAACTTAATAGCATTTGTGGGAAAACGGAGACTGTAACTTTTTTTACCAAATTCAAATGAATGAACGCAGCACGAATGATGTCATTGCTAATGTGATAAGCCAAAGCGGTTGTCTTAATACTATGAAACCTGTGACGTCATATGATGAGTCAGACAGACTTAAATGGAAAGAAGTCGTGATCGTAGAGAAAGAAACTCAACGACCAAAAACATAGGTTATCCTCCTATATTCAATGTGTAAAACTGTGTTTGAGCAGTCCAGGTTCTGGCTAATATCATGTCACTCTGCCCTCTATTAGTAATGCATTATTGATGAACAAAACAGGCTTAAGAGCTTGCTGCTCATTTAATTTAATCTAATCATCCTCCATACCACAGCCTTTACAGTATGCATTACAGTATATGTGCATTTTGTTAACCTGTACTTTAACCTGAATGAATTATTGATAATTAACAGAACTACTTTCTGTGCTGTGCTGGGTTCAAGCCACAGAGGACTCAGCATTATGTGGTAAGATCTCAGTCCATGTGATCTGTTAAACAATATATAAAGAATACAGTCATTTACCCGACTAAGATACTTTAAAACAAAGACAATTTGTTTGACTTCTCACAGTTTCAAACAGGAGGCATGAATAAGTTTAAAATGTTGAACTGTTGGTTAATTTAGTAGCTGTGTTTCCCTAAAATGAAACAATGTCAACTTGTGACCCCTCATCAAAAGCAATAGTCGGCTCACAACATGAGCTGTGTTGGTTTTTCCATCTCAGATCATTTCACGGTGAGAGTATCACTGTTTGCCCACGAAAAAGTATAACAGAGGTATTTTTGAACCATACAGCCCACATTTCAGTGTCATAAACCTTTAGTCTTCACTTCAGCTGTAAATAATCTTTGATTTCTTGCTGATAAAACACATTTAAAATGCTGATAGTTTGACACTGGAAACAGTCTCACCACCCTCAGTCGCTGTTCTGGAGCTTTAAATCATTTCACATGATATTCATCAGCAGATGGAGTTTGCCACGTAATTGTTTCAAGTGCTCAGGAAAAGTAGAAATTTTAACATCTTCAATTAACCTTGTGGTGGGATTTTTTCCCCTCAACACATCTGAAATATCATGATGAAAGATGGATCTCCTTGCATGAATTGCAGTGTCTGTTGTTCAAAAAATTACATGAAAGTTTAAATTATGCATTCTTTCATTAACTTTTCACTCAGACTGATTTGTTGATAATTAAAATAAATGTCATTATTTTCTTGTAAATCAATGGGCTATCAGTAATATAAAGTTAGTAATATTTAAGAGTTTTTATCTTTCTCTTCTGGTTGTGATTAATCATGTTACACACTCCTCAGCTCCTGTCTTTCATTATCTCTCCTCTCACTTCATACAACTCCATTTTATCTTTTCAAGTCTGAAAAATGTGAACATACATCTTTCAAACAAGGTAAATGTTTATTATGACTGTTAAACACGTGACTGCCAGCTTTGTAGAACGAGACAATCAGGCAACAGGTTGTCAGACAGACAGTTCGTCTATGTGACAGGACGCTGTCTTTGTCCACCCTGCCCATAGTCTGCTCTCGCCTGGGCCTCTGATCTATGGGCACAAAGTGACTCTGCTTATCTGCAGGAGAGGAGGAGGAAACAGACTTGAATAATGTACCAAGGGGGAAAAGAAATCTAGGGGAGAAGGGAGGAAAACATTTGAAGAAAATGTATGAAAAGAAGGCTCAGTCTAAGATTTTATGAAACTGAATTTGAGACCCAGTAATGCAGAGAGAGATTCCCTTTGTCACTGCTGTATGAAAATGTCATTTTGTGTTGGAAAAATGGGCCCAAAACTTTCATGGCTCAAAAAGACAAATAAATATAGAATTCAATGTCGTGTAATACAAATATCGCACCAAAATTCTGCTTTAGTTGCCTGTTAATTTTAAGACTTGTTTCATCATGTTTTACAGTAAAACATCAACCCCATATTGCATCTGGTCATAAGTTAGATCACCAGTCTTTGACCTTTAAAGGGAGACTATGCAGCTTTTGAAAGGAGAAATAACATAATATTCCTCTCACAAATGAAAAGTTCATGAGCAATAAAAGGCACAATTGCTCAATTCAGTACACTCAGGGGGTTTTTATCGTTATATTCTTATTTGGTCTGGTATGACCAGTAGCTACTGGTGTCTATATTAGTTAAAGCTGGCAAACTTTAGAGAGATATTGCTGTGGACATGCAGGGGCAGGCTGCCACCCTAGTTTGGTGTCAAATGTGTTAAAAAATGGAAATTAACACATATAATTTAATGATCTGTTATAATCAACTTTTAGACAAAGTGATCGGCTAGATATTTATTTTCAATGCTTTAAAAGCATTTTTTTTACTCAGCATATACAGCCTAATACAATATGTATAGACAACACTCAACACAATAAACAACTGTATAGATAACACCAGCAATATACTTGTGTTTTAGGCAATGCATTTTTTATCTCTTTCTTGTTGAATTGCATTATTCATCTTCTCATAACAGTTGCCATTTACCCGACTTCCTGAAGTGAAATGTTTATGTTCTTCCCTTTTTTCCACCTGTTTATCAATAAATAATGAGGCATTTTGTTGGGCTTGCACTGGTGGGGATTCCATGGCACATTGCAGTGTTTTTTATAACTTCTCTGATGTCAAATAGTAAACAGACATGACAGACAATGAGGAGAGGGATAGACAGAGAATAAAACGTATTAGTATTATTATTGGTCCAACACCAAAAAACATTAAGATGGCCGTCTCAGTCTACTGCTTCCTATAGAGTAAACTGCTGCATATCATATAGGGAATGAATGAGACATGACATGACATGTCTTCATTTGTTTCACATCAATATCTGACATGAAATATAAAATATGCCCATGTGAATTCTAGCCACTTTAGAGCATTTTAGCTAACTGTAAAAACAGTTGTAAACACAAGAACCTCAGATAAGATTAATTTGTTTAGGGGCTAAATCTGGTTTTCTACGTCTTTACCGTTCCATTAAAATATACTGAGATATCCTGCTGACAGACAAGTTAAGCAATGTGATAAAAACTGCAATAAAACCCATAAACCAAACTAAGAAGATCCTATTTCCTTTGGAACATTTGGAAAATACTGCAGACACCACAACTGCCAAAACAAAGACAACATTAAAGCTCTTAAAATCCCATCAAATGTTAAGATCTGAAGATGTGATTCTTTTGACTACTATAAACAGATAGAATAATAAATGGTAGTGACTCTGAAAAATAGCAGGAGCTTGAGCTACAAAAAAAGCTTGTATGGATGATGTGGCTCAGGCCTGCACAATCTGAGAGACAGAGAATGTTAATGCGTGGGCACACTTTCACTATGATTCCTGTGCATTGATTTATAATGTAACCCTAACCCTAACTGTCTGACTCCATTAGCTGTAAATGTCAATTTAAAGCATGAACAGACAGTTTCATTAAAAGCGGTCCAGAAAGATGCTCAAAGAATACATATGGAAGTGCACGCATTAGATTTCATAGCAAGTCTTAACAAGTGGATGGCCCCATTTTTGGTGAGTTATGTTATGATGCTGGACAAAAGCACGAATGTTACGTCTCCATGTGGCCACGGCTGTCAGTGCCTGTCTATTTGGTCGTGATGCATTATACTTTTTGACAAGTCACAGTGACATGTGCTGAAGTTGCTTTGACTCAGTGTGTGCCGTGTTAGCATTATTCTTACTTTCACTGGCCAATGTGAAAATGCGATTTATCAAAAAGCAAAAACATGAAAAACACAACACATTTTTGTTTTCTGAGGCAGAGACAGTTCAGTGTTGCTTTCTTTATTTTCCAATGCCATTTTGTCTGGCTGAAGTTTGAAGCAACATTATGTAAGATTTGGTATTTGTGCAATTTGGCACGGTTGTATACGAACATCTGTACGCATGCATTTGTTATGATGACATTACTTATGATCAAAATCTAGCAAGTCAAATGTCCATAGAAGCTGCTGAGACCGGTTATATTGCCCGCTTGCCTGACTCCAGTTCTGGCATAAAGCCAGCTCCATTCAGCACCTGACCCCCCGCCGTCCGAGGCCTGGAAAGTTTCTCAGCCTTGTAAACACCAACGATCCCCTGGTCCCTGGCACAAAGGGCAGTACACCTAAGTAGCTAACAGCAGCTACATTTCACAGCAGTAACTTTACTGTCCTTTGGGAAACTCTGTAAATCGCGGAGAGTTGAGGCGGAGCAGTCGGAGGACATCAGAGGGAAAACGCTAAAATATTTTCTCCATAAAAATGATCCAGTTTCACCAAAATCAGGGACATAGTTGGTGATGTGTGACTACTGCAGTAAACACCTGTAATACTACTAGTAGACAATCATATACAGTAAAATCACACTACTGTTATGCTATTACCACATTCATTGCATACTATTGGAACTGATTATTTAGACAGACAGGCTCTGAGTGATGATCCCAAACAGATTGCCATTGGTTAGTTGTTCAGTTGTGCCATGCTGTGGACTCTTACTGCGCGTTTTGTTTATGCTCCATGCCACGTGGTCCTGAGTCACATAAAAACGTTAAGCAGCGCATGGTGGATTCTTTTGGGAGAGGTTGTTCTTACAGTGGTAGAATTTACACCAGATGCACTAAAGCATTCACCATCGAGTTTTCTGTATTGCAACAAATACTTATTATGTGGCTTTCATGGTGGTATTCTTTCGAAATGCTTTTTCAATGCTACACTTTCTTGGTTGCTTGAATTGGTTATGGCTTTTTTTTGTTACACTCGTTTTAATGACAGTCTTGCAAAACTACCTGTTAGTTTCCCACAGAGCCACTTCCATCCAAGACAGGCATTATATGTTTACGCTGGCATGTATCGAAGTGTTGCGTTGACAGGTTTGAAAGATTTAAAGTCAGACTGTGCAATATATCAGTTTTGATGTTAGATTCATAATATAGCCATCTCAAATGACTCTGTGGTGTGCAGTAGATGGCAGAAGTTTACACTCGGTGCAAACAACTGCCATCTTTAATTGTTGAGTGTTTCTGATGGCAGCAAAAACAATCTTGAGAATAACTTGCATCTAATTTCAGCAAAAGAAGAATAAGCCTACACACTGATAACAGAACCAACCTCAAACCTGTTAAAATCATTATAGTGGCAGTAACTATTTCATACGAGTACATCCTATTGAAACTCTTTTTCGGGGTAAGGAAAATCTGTTGGACACTGAATGAAGATGCCTTTGTTTCAGAGAACAATTTCACATCACCTCCTCTGCAACTAAAGTAAATAAAGACAAATATTTCCTGTTACTCCCTAAAATTCCTGCATGTAATTGCACGTCTTTGGTCAACTCCCTTGTATGATTATTTTGCCTTAAGTATGTCTTGATTCAGCCTTTAAGCGCAAAGTGGAACACCTAGACCACAGTGATGTCCTTTGATACTGAGGAGTAGACGGAGCTGTGAGACAGCGGAAATTTATGAGGTGACTTGTAGGTCATGAATCTTCTTAATAGATGGTGAAGAAACTTCCCATTCTCTACACCCCGTGCACCCTTTACATGACTCTCTATAGTAAACCATTGACAGAGTGTGTGTGTGTGTGTGTGTGTGTATGTGTGTGTGTGCTCTGTAGTCTTTGAATGGAGTTAAGTAGGATAGGTCAGAAGAGGCTGTGTATACCAATGCCTGATAATTATCCACTGTTGTCTAATACTCCTCTTCCCCCTTCCTGGATCACAAATTAATAGTTCAATTTCCACCTTTGAGCTCTCGAGTTGGAGTAAGATGGCAAGGGAATTGTTATCAAGTGAGAAAAAACAATTTAGAACTAATTTGCATTGCTTTTCGTGTTCTTCCTTCATTTGAAAGTTTATATTGTGATATATATAACTTGCAGAAAATGTAAAATGTAAAGAATAAATCACAAATGTACATAAATCTGCAATATGTTGTGGAATATGAGCATGTGATGTTTTGCAAGGTGAATAGCTGAATGGCAAGTCCCAAATGGATATGGGTCTAACATGACCAAAGACATTGCCATAGGAATAATAAAATGTTATATACACTGAGGGGCCTGAATGTTTTGGGTTATGTGAAAGAGAAATCAGTTCAGATCAGTTTTCAGATGGTCAATGAAGGTCATACAAAGCTCTACAAACGGTTCTCAGAAGTCATTAAATCAGACTGAAACTAAAAGTCCTTTGTTACTTTAATTAGTGTTGTTTCAGTATTGTGCTGTGTTGATGTATTAAGAAAATGAGATAATGACGGTTCAAAGGACGGTGAATTTATTATTTATAGAAGGCTGAAAGGTTTATTTAAGAGATAATTCCAAACCTTTTTACAAGGTAAAATTTACCCGATCTAGTTGAAATCATGAAAACTAAATTTACAACTTCCAAATATGCTGGAGCATGTTATCTAAAAGGAATGGCTAAGGAGTTGCTATGATGGCTATGAGTCCTGAACTGAAAATGAAGCTGTCAGTACGTGTGGTATCTGAAGGCTTATAAATTTAAATTACATTCTGTTATAAGTTCAAATGATATATGCCAACATATGTACATGAGTACATGAGGTTAAATTACTAATTCTTACTATGGAATATTTATGGCTTTACAATAGCCTCTGGCCTCAACTGTTTGTGGCTTAATCCTCTACTGTTTGTGGTTGAAGGGCATTTGACCTTTACTTGATAACCCCCACCTCCCCTCATCATCTTAAATATTTGGATTGGAACCAGTTGTTTCTTTTAAACTTTTGGAGTAAAACTGACCTATATAAACCCGTGTTCAAGGTGAATTAGACAGAGCTGTTCATTTGACAGGATGCTCTCCAAGCTCCTGGGGCTTGAAATGATGCTATATCTTTTTTGTAATAAACCTTTTTTATATACAATCAAGACGGTGTCAGCGGACTTCCCTTCAATACATCTTCACATCATCGCTACTTAATATACAACATACGCTGACAGGAGATGCAATAAATAAACATGCACAAAAACCTTGAGAGCAAATCACGTGTTTGCATTGGCATCTGTTTTTAATTCCTGATTTTTATCACTTGTTCTTGATAACTTCTGATGGTTTTATAATTTGTGCAAAAGTGGTTAACTGCACCAACATACCTGTATGTAGAAAGCTGGGAGCTGTCTGGATTCGTAATGACTCCCACCTCTGACCCTCTTTACAACAGTTTGTATCTTGCTATAGCCTATAACATCAAGTTGAATTATACTTGTTGACAAGTGTACTTGCGTCACTCCTCATAAAACGTCTCATATGACATATGTTTAAAGCAAATTCCTCAACAGAGAGTTCATGCCTTCACAGTTTACAGGTGGAGACGTTATTTATGATTCTTGAATAATGACTGGCCCGTTTTTCTTATGAAACCTGAAAACTTTCAAAATTTTACAGCTTAGGCTTTTTAGCTTAGCAGCACAGTCGATGAAATGATTTACTGCAAGGTAGCTCTCTTCTCACCATGGTGTGCACAGCCATGCAGTGAAAATAGCTAATCACCTCCAAGACAGCAGTTGGCTTTTTAGGTTTTTAGCTAAACAGTAATGGAAAACATTTCATGATAGTGAAAAATGAGATACCATCAACAAGTGTCAAACCAAAGATATTGAAAGTAATAGATCAGTACAGTAACAAGGGAAGTGTTTTAACAAACTATTTGACTGTAAAATGAGTTTGGCTGGTGAAAATATGCATTAAATCCCCATAGAAAGTAACGGTAATGGTAAATGGACTGTACTTACATAGCACCTGTCTAAGTACAGTCAGTACTGCAGTACTTCCACCAGTGGCCATTCTGCAGGTCGGACAGGAAGCAACTTGGCAGGCTGGATGTGGCCGGTCAATTTGGATTTCAGGTGGTAAATCTGACAGGCATAGCAACAGTAACTAAGGAGTAAGTTGTTGAGTATAATGTCACATCTGATAGGAATGATGGGCACAGCAGTAGAAAAATTTAACTCAGTTTGTCAAAAGAAAAACATTTTTTTCCATCGGTATCACAAGACAAATGAACAGTTGGGTGTTTTCATTTAAACGCTGTCCACTGATGAGTCTCTAGACAGATTCTTCTGGCTTCTGTAATCACACACAAATTGGACACAATAATGCCCTTTAACCATCTGTCCTCATTCCTCCTTTCCCTTATCTTGTTTTCTATCAATGCTTCTTATTTTGTGCCTTCTCTCTCAACATTTTCCATTCTCCCATTTGTTGTTTTATGGTCTCTCTTCAGATTTTTGTTCACTTCACTTAGCTATTTTTTGAATTTCTTTTTCTCTGGAAATATTCAAAGGAGTCAGTTTTGATTTGTCAAACTCAGCAACAGACATACTGTATCTCAGTGCAAAGGCCTCAAGTGTCTGCAAAACTGAGCAAAATTAGAGATAAAAGAACGATGTTGGATTCATGCACAAACTCTTCTACATGTGATTCTTTTACTGTTGAAAAGAGAAGGATCTGTGTATGTTATTCTGTATTTGTGCGCACATGTTCTGTTTGTGAGTGCATTACGCCACCAACAATATCCTGTTTCATGCGTGAGGTCAGGTTATCCTGCTCTGTCATTAGGACAAGCAGATGTAACGGGAATACGGCATACACTGGCCATGTAACTGGGGGATGATGGGAAATGTGTATGTGTGTGTCTTTTCATGTCATACCATAACCAGATAGTATACTTACAGTGTAACCGTTACACCAAAGCACTCCATGAACACACTTTCAAATGAAAAGGATCACTTACTTCTCAGGAATGGAGGCTTACTGTAACTTCAGTTTTTTCCAACAGACAGATCAACTAAATGAACATCCTGTTTGCTTCTGACTGTTGAAGAGCCTGGCACCAGTATAAACACTCATATTGTGCATATACTGACATGGCTAACCCGCAACACCTCTCCTAAACCCCAGTTCAACTTTAATCTACTATAGTTACAGTGGTTGTTACATAATGTTTAACAATATACAAAGGTGCTTTGATGCACATTTCAGGTGTGTCCAGCCTCTCCTTCACTGCCATGAAAGTGGTTTAACTTACTTGGCTATTTAGCCTTGTATTAAACCTGTGTGTTCCTCCATGTTCCACACAGATCTGGATGATCAATATGAGGCTAAACAGATAGCATGGTGGTCAGTTAGTCAAGTTTTCTATAAAACAAATGCTCGGGCGAAAGGTTAATCCCTGAGAATGAAGAGTGCAGGATTCATTGTACACTTTGCTGTCAGGATAACATCTGATTAATAGCACTAAACAAAGTATAGCTGTGGCTGAGGGGAATGTCATTAGTTTAAGTATTTGTTCATAAAGGTTTTGGACAGATCTTGAATTTAGAATGGAGCTGAAAAGTCAGGGGATCACCAAATTTCCTGGCAATCCATCCAACAGTTGTGACCTTTCACCCAAAACCACAAACACCAACCTAATGGTGGTGCAAGAGGAAAAAAGTCTGGAGATCAGCAACATACTTAGATTCATAGATACATAGATTCATCCTCTGGGGACCCTGGATATCTGTACCAAATTTTAAGGAAATACATTTGTTCATCCAGTAGTTGTTGAGAAATTCCACAACACTGAGGACACATCATCAAGCCACACCATTACACTGGGTGATATGTTCCTTCATTACAATGAACATGAATATTGACTGCCAGCCTTTGCTTTAAAGTGAAAAACATCTTCTGGTTTGAGGTAAAAACTTTAAAATTGTCATTAGTAATAAAGATCTGCAATGCAACTTTAACTGAAGGTATAAAATACAATGTAGACTCATTCAAATAGTGCACAAATAGTTAATAAATTGGTCAAATGTAAGTGGGCTAACCCTGCATGCTTCAGCTTTAACCTTTTCTGGAAGTGGCTGGCTACAAATAACTTGCTGCTTTTGTAATCCCTCCATCAGGGTCACATGGAGGCCTAACTGTATAGTGTCAGAGGATTATTACATCACCCTGATCTGGTAAATAATGTCTGGATTGTTATTGTATTTCTTTAGTAATTAGTCCCAGGGCAGGAATTACACCGCAGCCAAACGGCAAATGCCATAGATGCCCTGTCATGTGGCCATAATGGCTATTCTGACATTTACAACCCATATAGCCAGTTTGGCATTGCCCTGTTTTGAACTGGTCGTTGTGGATTTCCTTATTCAAAACTACATGTGACGCAGCATAAAAACAAAACGTTTTACAGTGTCTTTCATCATGCTGATTTCTCTCACTCCAACCCATATATTTGTCAGGGAGATGGTTCAGTAAGTTTAATATGCGATAAAGTGTGTACTGTGTGTTGTTTGCTGTGAAGTAATCAGGTCCATTATTTTAACAAAAGTACAAACACCAACACAACTGCGAAATACTTCACAAGTAAAAGTTCTGCATTCGGAAGCTTACTAAGTATGTAAGTAATATAGCAAAACTTTGTAGTCATTGTGCAGTAAAATGTCAGTGTTTTACAATTTTGATGGGTTTTTTCCAATTACTATTTCTGCTTACATATTATTATGAATGTGTATGTTCCATATTAATGCCGTAGAGTTAGTTTAAGGGTTGTGGGGATTTTTTTATATGCTGTTGGATACTTTTTAGCCTTGGTATCCTACATTTTGGCCACGATGTCCTAATATATTTGTATTCATCAAACGCCAAAGTGACCTTTCCCTAAAAATGACTTAATTCCAGGCCCGTAGTCCATATTTCAAATAAGGACAAAGAATGGCTTCTTGTCATCAGAACACAAAGTTGAAGAATAGCTTTCTTGATTAGATTTTAATAAAACCTTTGTGTACACGTGGAGTACAAATAATGTCATCTAGGAATCATGCAGTCATAGATAATGGTATAAGTACTACAATTCTTCCATGGAACTGGCTCCCAGTCGATGGCTGCAGCTACACTAACTGATTTATGTCTGAGTGCATTTTCCGTACAGCGATGGTGAGGCCTTTTCTTGGGAACATGCTGTTGTCAAGCAAGAGTCTTCTAGGAATTAATTATTATCTCTGTTCTAATACTAAATGTATTCCTTGGAGGGTATTTCAGTTGCGTTTCTATTTAGAAACTGTATTCCTGTATTTCTTATCTCTCATCATTTACATGTTCAGCATATGGATGCATGCTGGCATAAGAAAGCACACTTTCCTGTGTAATTCAATACAAAACCATACCATTTATTCTCCCTGGGGAAATTCCATTTACGAAGCTTTCACTCTCTCAAACATTTACAAACACTGTGCTGACGCAACCTCTCTGTCTCTCTCTTTTTATCCTTCCCTCACCGTCTCTTTCTCCCTCAAGCTTTTAGATCCCATGGCAGCAATGCTGAGTGGTCAGGGCCCTGCAGAAAAAAGTGTGTTAGTATCAATTGCTCCCTGGGAGAACAACATCTGGAAGGAGCTCCTTCGCCTTCAAACATACAGCGTGAGTTCAGCAACTGGATCCTGGACACAAGACAGAAATGCAGTATCAGATTTTCAGACACGCTGCAGGGCCAACTCGTTATGATGACCTTCAGGAGACGTCGGATCAGATGATGAGGCATGACTAATCATGTGTGGATACCAAAGAAGAGAGGGATATTGTATGAGTAGAGTGCTGAGATCAGGGGCTACTGTCAGGATGCTCTCAGTGACATGGGATTCATTTCACTTTTAAAGTAACTGGGTATCACCTCAGCAAAGTTTACTGGTCTTTCTGTCATCTCTTCAACTCTCTAAAATAAGTAAACATGTTAAATCTGAAGTCGCGGAAATTGGAAATTGGAAGACACTGGAGCATCCTGTCTAAACAAACAAATTCCACAGTGTTGTCTCATTTGTTTTGCGAGACTCCGATACTAAACCAACAAACTATCCACCGCAGCTTTCACTCATCACGCCTTTACTGTCTTGCATCCTTTCATACAGATGTGGAAGGCACTTCAAAGTTTTCTGAATACAGGGCGCAAAAGTAATCAGCCATCTGTATTAATAGTGTGCTGCAAACATATGCTCTCTTTCAGCCAAAGACAGGATCCCAATCATGTCTGCAGGCTCGAGCAGAGCTCCAGCACCTGATGTTCAGCCCAAGGATCACACACAGCACTCAGCGGGATAATAATCTGATAATAGCAAACACACGTTAAGAGTTATTATGCATAGACAGGCAAAAAAAAATCACTGGATGATCAAAAGAAAAGGGCAGCCAACAGAGTGAAGAAACAGAACAGTACTGGCTCAGGCAGAGATTATTTCCTTCTTCCTAATGTTTTTGTTGTGGAACTTGCTGAGAGCACATGAGACCCAGACCTCATAAAGCATTTTAGTACAATTTAAAATTATTGGTGTAATTATTACTTTGTGACTGAAGGTCTACTGGGCCTGTATACATAAACTGTTGAAGTGCTTGAATCAATGATTGTTCGCATGTTTTTGGTGAAGATTCTCAGTCATCCAGGTCATCTAGACGTGTTAAGTCAAGGGTTGGACATGCATGTTCAAACGACAATGACTGATCATCTAGCATGGCATTTGTTGTTTGTAGTTTAACATTAAAGGAAAGACAGGGGAGGACATGCAGCAAAGGTTCAAAGGTCGGGGTTGAGCGATGGCTGCTGCAGCACAGACTCAGCCTTGGTATAATGGGACGTTAGCTCTAACAGGTGAGCTACCAGGGCATGTAAGGGCATTAATTGAATTGCTATATAAATCTGTGCAAAATGTCGAGTTCAGCTTTGGGGAATTTTGATGAGCAAATTCACCCCCTTGACCAATAGCAAGTTATCTTGACACTGCTGACCTTTGAAGGAATGGAGAAAATGCCCACAAAAGAAGAATGATTTGTAGACAGGAGACTGGATGGTGCGAATACATTATCTGTTGACTAAACAGTGAGAACTGTGAGCTAACAACTAGCAAAAGCTCCCCTCCCCCCTTTTCAATAACTCTTTACTGAATAAAGTGAAAAAATACCAGCGGGGTGTAAACAGCTCTGTGCAGAGAAAACTGTAGATGACTAATGCTAGTACGTTCACAACTGTGCAGCATGTGTGCGGATAGCTTGCCAGGTACAGTGGTTCACCAACGAGCTCTAAGAGTAGTCATAACGTCAGTCACAACGTCAGTAAACTAAGAATTCTTATTTTGTGAAGACATTTCTGGCGTGAGGAGGCCTTTATCGTGCAATTTACAAGTTTATTTTACTTTCTACTGTCAGTTTACTGATCTCTTACTAGTTATAATCCTCTGCCTTATAATTTTCCCCTTAGTGACAACCAACCTTTGACACATTAAAGGCAGCTGCTCAAAAAAAAAATTGGGTTGGAGTTGGATAACGCGTTTGTCCGACATTCTTCCAGACTAATCAACAGCTGCAGATGAATATTTTATGCTGGGGGTGACAGGGAAGAGCGTGGCCTCCTTTTATCATCATGTTGCCTCTGCGGGAGGACAGTTAGGCTAAATGGCCACAAATGATTCACAAATGATTTCAGTGATTCACAAAACGGTCTGAGACCATATTGGTTTTGCATGTTTAAAGAGAGCGAGTCACAAATCAGCCACAAGCTTGCAAGACATGTTTCCAATCCAGACTTTGTTTCTTAACTTTACAGATTGGCGTGCACACAGATTTTAATCAAGTATATCTCATCTTATAATGTATGCTCACATCATTTTTTGCGTGTTTTGTGCTCATCAGGACGGGCTGATGGGATTTCTCATAACCATCTCAGCCACTACAGCTACGAATGTGCATGTTGGCAATGAGACTCTAAAATAATCACAAACATTTTGTTTGGACAGAAGAAAACGAGTGACCTGTTTGCCTGTTTGACCTATTTGGCCCAGGGTATAAAGCGAATAGTGGATAATAAATTAGTCATGAAATTTAAGCTGAAAGGCATCTGGTATCTGCCACAAAAACATAATCAAAATCTTATCTCCACTACTGCCAAAAGTAACAGACCTAAGAAGGAACCAGAACATGAAATGCTGTGTTAAATCTTCTATAATTGACACTAAACAGTGATTTTGTTTAGCTGGTTAAAGGTTATTTGACCAAAAAAAGTAAGTCCTTCATTGTGTTTTGTGTGAGCAAACCATGCATTTCTGCTACATTGGTTCAAGAAGTTCAAGCCACAGAGTTAGGTCACATGAAGAAACACAGATTATACTTTCAGGAAGAATGAGGCTTCAATAGACCTGCACTTATTATGGTTGATAAAATTTATCTCCTATTCTATATTTTATTTCAAGATATTGTGCTCTAACAGAAAGTGTCACGTCTAGACAAAACCAGATAAATATATATGTTTTAATAGGCAGATATATTTAGTTTTGTCACATTTACACTTAATGCACCAGATGTGAAGACATCTCCAACAAACTCCTTCATCCCTTTATGTGGAAGAATATAATTATCGACGTCATACAACTAATGCAGCGGACCGAGCTGTGAATCCTAGTCGGTCATTAAGCTAACACATAAGACGGAACCCAAATGACTCAACAGCCCTTAATAATAATATTACGATGGGGAAACTGAAAGTGTGTGTGTGAGGAAGAAAGATATTTGGTTTTTTTGTGTGCAATATAATTGTTCAGTAAAATGTTATTTAGCTTTGGCAAAAATGTGACCTTAACATTCATGCCAATGAGGCTGTTTGAATTAGAATTTTAAGAGAGAGAGAGAGAGAGAGAGAGAGCACCAGAGGAAACTGGATGTATATGAGATCTTCACAGTTTCCTGACACACTTTTCTTCCAAACTGAAGTCAGTTTATGGCTTTGAGTTCGATTAAGCTAAACAATAGGAACTTGGTCTGGGTTCAGATTTACACTCACCAAGGGACTGTGGTAAAACGGTATCACTTGCTTAAAAAGAAATAATGGAAGTAAACGAACCGTGAGTGACATGAGCACAGACAGTGTTCGTATCTTTTGGAAAATGAAGCACCTTTGCATCGCCCACTAGTCGAGAATACGGTGACTTATCTGACCAACCTCTGTAGAGCAATATGGTTTTTCCACTACTGATCTCCCGGTTAACTGTGTACACTTGTCACACCAAATGAGGGTAAACCCCACTCCAAGCTCTTGCACCAAGTGATGCACCAGAGGCTGTGAGCTAGTGGCCAAACATGCCATGTCAATTTCATCTTCAGCCGCCATTATCTAAGGAGAGAGGCCCTGAAGAGGCTTTTTCCACAGGCTGCTTACTGATGTAGATGCACTTGGGATGTAAACATTATGTACAGGTTGTAGAGAGGTAGATGCATTTACAGCTTTTCAACATAACATCCGGCAAGAATGCGTCTCGCCTCTAAAGGTGGTTCGAGCAAACGGCTTTCAGTCCGTCTTGAATGCTTCTTGGCTGCCTTTACACTTTTCTTTTTGATAGCTATCAGATCCTCTCACGATAAACAAAGTGCAAATGGAGTCTCGAATTCGTAACAGGATAGTTGTCGACAGACTGTGCTTGCTGACGTTATTTTATTGGCTCGAATACGTGCCTTTAACGACCATTTTCAAATCGGTGTATTTTGTTTGTACGTATTTTCACAGTTTTTAACACTAACCAAATACGCTAATGAATTTGGACCTAAAGGTCCTGCTATCCATTTCCCAATAATAGGCCTGTAATAGCAGGAAGATCACAGGTGTATTTAACAACATTAATGATGCCTGCAGTCCATTTAAGTTTACCAGTGTCAGGATTTACCGGCAGGGTTTAATGAGCGATTACAATGGAATGGAACCATCATTAATTTTATTTTTCACACCTGTGCTGTTCCTCCTCTGACCAGTCAAAATGTTTGCTTCGCCGCAAAAGTTTAATTCATACATGTTACAGGACATAATAGATAATATTAATTGCTTCTCATTTAAAGCAGTATGGAAGCGTTTGTGATTGTTTTTTCCTTTCATTTGTGACCTGGTTGACAAATTACACAAGTAAACAGATAAAATAAATTCTGCCCAACATTTTACACCGTATAGCTCTTACGATGCAAAGGTACAAGGAAGCCTGTATGACCTCTGATTATTCTGGCTTGCGGTTGTTTCTGTATAATCATGCATGACAAGTAACAAAAGTGCATTTTCTTGTCTTCGCAGCAAGAGTCTGACATACTAATTGAATAAGCGACACTTAGCCCCCGACTCCCTGTCAACGGACAATAAAAATGTCAAATCAACCAAAGGGACGGTCTACAACAACTAGTGGCGACTCCGTGCCAAAGGTCTCTGCAGTCATCGCACACCCGCAAATTACAAATTACACTGACAGCTACAGTGTAATTCCTGAGCAGTGAGTTAGTCCACTCTGATGCAGAGGAAATAATAGTTCCCACGTTGCAATTAAAAAATCATCAATCATGCTCACTTCATGCTACTATCAACTGTGTGGACTCAAATATTGTTTGTATGTTTTAACACCATTTGCATGTTTCCATCCTATGACTATGCGAGGGTTCACCGAATGAGCCGTATGTTTGCAGGACTTGACCTGGATTGCCCTTCAAATAGCATAACTGAACATGTGTTTTCTAGTTGCAGTAAGGAGTACAAGGTTGGCAGCCAGATGGAGATTGCACAAGTTGTGCTGACCACAGCCCAGTCACCATCAAATCATCATAATAACAATGTAACACAGACAGTCTGAAGGCACAAAGTGTGAAAGAACAGTCCTTGCCCTCTCACTTTAACTTCCTTGACTCCAGCCTCTAATAAGAAACATATGTATCTTACATGGGGGAAAAAGTGTGATGGGAGGAGTGTCTGGTTTTGAATTTATATTAAATTGCAATTGAGCCAAAACTAAAATAATAAAGGAAATTGCGTTTAGTACGGACTTGTGCATGTGCAGTTAATTTGTTTTTAATTTATTTTTATGTGTACATTCATGTCCCTATGTGATATATCCTGGTAAAAATGAACATTTACCACTAATCTTTTTTTTTTCTTCTGTAAACCACCAGTTCGTGCAGGGTTGTGCAGCAGCTGCACGTACGAATCCACTGACAGCAGGTTTTTATAACAGCTAACCCTTTTTAAAAACAGAAACCCTAATAGCCAGTGACATTATTATATGTGCAACTGTTCGATGTGGTGGATTCCATGTGGCGCAGTATAGTTGTGTCTTGGGGGGGGTAGACACACTGGGCTGATTCCTGCCTTCTTACAGTAGTAGCAGGAGCAGGTCTTCCTGCGTTTTATTATGGTGTTGTTGAAAACAACTATTACGACAACTATGCACAGGAGAAGCCAAATAAGTGGAGCAATGAAAGAAAAGGAGAAGTGATGGATCACAGATTAAAAGCAGAAAGATGACTTTCGAGTGTGGTTTTGAAACTCGAGAGCGAAGCAGAATGTCTGAGATGTTGGGGGAGACAGTTCCAGATGGAGGGAGCAGCCCTGGAGAAAACCATGTCCTCCCAGGTCCTTGCTTGGACCGGGTCAAAGGAGGTTGGTGTCAGACGGGCGGTTGTGGAGGGCTGACGAGGAACATTTTTTAATTGGATGCGTTGAGACTTGAAATATTTTAGTTAAAGCTGCTATAATAAATATTTTTATGATAATAATGGATCAAATGACTCTTGTGTGATCTGAAAGGGGGTCGTCGGTACTGACATACCCACAGAGAGTTATGTCCCTACAGCTCTATGGAGTGTTTTAGCCACATTCAGCTCATTGTTGTGCTTTTCCAGCCCACAAACTTTACTGTTTTGGTTCACTTTCACCACTCTTACAACGTTGTTTTTGGCAGCAGCATGCAGTTATTTTCAGCAGAAGAAAGCCTCTAAAAGCCCTCTGCACATTGCCTAACGGTCCAGCACCAAACAGCACACAGACACAGTTAGTGACTAGTTGAGGAAATTTAGCATTTTGCGGCTAAAAAGATTTGCTTTGCTCAGCAGTGCAGGTCGAAAACAGAGCTAAAAGAGAGCGAATATTGGGTTTATAATTGCAAAGGTGGCCAGCAATCCCAAAGTTGTTCTGTATATGCTCAAAAAATAAACAAGTGTTTACTAACATGTTATCTGTTAGCATGCAGTCACAGCTTGTTAGCCCTGCCAAAAAATATGTATTGTTGTCCCACATGGAAACTTGGTTCATAAAACTTATATTTAAATATCCAAATCTTATTCCAAAAACATCTAAGATGCCCTTGTGATAGTGTTAAATGCTATAGTTTTCAAGTTGTTAATTCATAAATACTGTATTTAATAGCTGAATGAATGAATGAATGACATAGTTGAATGATGAGAATTAAAAGCAGGGAAATGTAGTTCCTATAAGATCACACACCTTTGTTTAAATGTCATCAGATGGGCTCACAGTCATTCATACATTAGTTAAATAAGTGTATTTTTCCCAGTGTTTTTTGACTGTGCACTTAAGTATTCCCACCACCATCCCCGATCTGTCGGCTGCTTTCCACAGCAAAATGATTTACAATGTACACATTCTTCTTTTCACTCACACATTCATGTACAATATTTGTGAAAGGCACACCCACACAAATTGCTGAAAAGATATGTCTTTCTCTAACCTTTATTCATCCAGAGACGGCTGCTGATTCAGGCTGTTTCTCCTCTTTTTAGTATTTTTCCCATTCGGTGCCAAGTGTTGCCTCCATTCTGCAGCGCTGGACCTGGAACGCATTTCTTGTTGGCTCATCTGTGCCGAATCTACAACGAAAAACCTGCAATTTTGCAATGAGGAAAAAAAAAGAACTCGTTTTTCATTTTGACAAAATAAGGCAATGGTGCTTTAAAGTTTTGTGAATATCAAAAACACTATACAAAGTGCATGTTTTTGACAAACAGGGTGAAATTGTTCAAGTAAAGGCAGCACTGAAGATGAAGTCATTTTCTTGTGAAGTACACTTGTTGGCAGGTGCATGTAAAATCTGTTCAGAACATCCAGACTTGGCATATTGTTTTGCTCTGTTGTCTCAGTTTTTAAGATGGTCTTAAATGACCCTCATTACAACTCCTGGTTCTGTCCCATTTGTCTCTCTGGGAAATGTCAATCAAGCATCATCATAGTCATAAAAAGAGGACTAATCAGCCAACATAATTGAAGACGCCTGTATGGAATTACAACACAGATTTAATAATCTGTCCCATACTCCATTAGATTTCTTTCAAACTGGCAGATTAAAGCACATTTTAATGACCACATAGGACTTTATATATTCAATTTCTAACAGGTTTAAAGCATTTTACCACAGCAACAGGTGTGAAAAATATCATTAGCGTAAATTATGGGCTATTAGGCCTGATCTCTACTTTTATATTCTTCTTTTGGCATTTGGCTTTATTTAACAGGTCAGTAGAGAGAGACAGAGAACAGAGCAGGGACGACATGCAGCAAAGGGGCCTTGGGCTGGACACATGGTACGTGCTCTGCCCTGTGAGCTACCAGGGTGCACTATCAGGGTTGATCTTTCACTAAAACCTTGTTAGATGGCTTCACTGGAAGTGAGCTCTTCCAGCCAACACAGACAGAAGGCGTTTCAGTCTACTTTATTCTGTTTTATGCATGTAAAAGGTCGCAGTGACTTTTACAGTAACTTACTGGCAGCTGGATGTCTTTAAAGTATTACTAGTATATTTTAATTTACAGTAATAATAAAATGTTTTGGTAATGAGCTTTAAAGGTAGGGTCAGTCATTCTGGAGAAAGATATTTGATTGTTGAGTCTCATTCCGGGGTTAGGGGGTCCCATGACTGACCCCACCTTTAAAGGTCTAGTATATAACATTTAAAACGTTGTGCTTTTGTTACTTTAGACATTTTTATCTCCATGGGTCGCCTTCCATGGTGTCCACCATGTTAAACCGCCATGTTGAACAGTTTTCACCAGTTTCATGGCCAATGTAGTTTCTCTTACGCACAGTAATAATTAACCAGGTAATAGCTTGGTATTAACAATGGATATGCTTGGGAAATATTAGACTGATATTTATGCAACAGAGTAATAAGGGACGGGAAACAAAGGGTAATAATGGGAGAACATGTTGGCAAAACAATATAGCAATGTTTTGGTAACAATATGGTAACCTCCTAATATTAAACTTGTAACAGTTTTAGAAAACACAGGCAAAAGTAATTCAGCTGATGGTGGTGGCGTCAGATCAGAAGAATGTAACTGTGCTCATAATGTCTTTCTAAAACCAGCAGACGCCTTGTTGAATGAAACCAAAATGAGCTTTGCTGCAGTTCCGGCAGGCACAGAAGTCTTTAAACTGTGCTGTCATGACCCATGTTTTATGCAATCACAATCCATGATCTTCCTTCATTCATTCTGCTTACTCCAACGCTCACGCTGATCCTGAATGTTTCTTCTGCTTACAATTTACCACCCTCCACTAACCCAGCCTCATTACAATTTGTGGTTTCAGGATTTTTTTTCTGTGTGTGCTCATGTTCAGTGGTAACTGCATCAATTTTGCACATCAAAGTCTGTTAACAGCTCTTGGAAAGTACTACTGCATATGTGAAAACATTGTAAAAAGACTTTTGTGGCTCCAGAGGGAGTTGCACAAAATCTGATAACTTGCCTCAAGTGATGTCATTTGAGTCAGCATGTGTTGCTCAATTTGACGCTCGGCACACGTGTTATTCTACCAATTATTATTTTGTGAAAGACTGCTTCCACCCAATGAGTGATGCGACCCATTTTGCATCATCTCACCCTCTTGGCGGGTTTGTTGAGCTGTCAGAATCACTTCCTTTTCTTCGCAGTTGTTTGATAACGACACACGTCTGCCCGCTGTATCCAGCTATAAGTTCTGTTTCTTCATGGATGGCTATAATGTCCATATTCAGCACCTGTGCTGACAAAGTGCAGTGATACAGAACAGAACAATGTAGACTCCACACTCAGCTCAAGGTATAGTAAAGTAAAAACCACCCACCTGCTGAAAGTATGAGAGGAGAGAGAGATAAAGGATATGTGAAAGATAAAATGAGGAATGAAGAGTCTATTTTATCTATTAGGAGGATTTTCTCTCATCAAAAACACATGGAGAGATGTCTTGTACGGATACCAGTGGCAGGACAGTGATAAGTCATTTTTGGGTGGGAAATAAGTGGTAGGTATTCCATTTCATGCCTGAAGGGAAAAAAAGATGGAAGCAAACCAGTTTGTAAGCTGGGCCTTTGTTGATGCAAATCATGGTCAACTTTATGTGAAACACCAATTCCTTTGAGTAAACGAAAGTGCACATTTCCTATTACCTAATTTCAAATGTGTTATTTCCAACCCACGATTTTATCAGTCAGTTTAAAAGCTAAAGCCATCAGCGGTGTCAGTTTATGTGACCCACACGAATGAAAATATTTTCAACATCCTTGATTACAGAAGTGGGCTCCTTTGCAGTGACCAACTTCAGAGAAGACCGTGCTCTTTGACAAAGAGAGAGTGCTCTTGAATAACCTTGAGGAAGTGAAATTTTCAACTTGGACAAGAAATTCAGGAAGACAGAAGCACGTTCATGGAAAAATTACCACATCCTCTTTGCAAAAGATTAATTAAAATGCCTTTCAGAAGACAATCACGGAGAGTTCAGGAGGGAAAGGAGAACGAAACAATCACTGTGTTGAAACCAGTGACCACCATACTGCAACTGTGAGGTTTACCACATGTGGTTTACTAAAAAATCATATGAACATGACTCATTGACTTACACATATCGGAGAAAATAGTTTCACATGTGACTGCAGCAAAGTTTAGGAAGGTCACAAAACTAATGGATAAAAACAGGGTTAAACGAGGTCATACGCCTGTCCAAACACTGATTTTGACAAGTAATGTCATAATTTCTGCAGTTATCTTCACGTTGTCAAACATTTCAGAGTGGACATGAGGCGAGGATGATGTGCGGCAGAGATCTCCAAAAAATTACAGCAGCAGTCAAAAGCATGAAGACAACCAACTGAACCGAATAACAAGAGAAGTGCCAAAATACACAGAGCAGCTATTCCTCTGTCTTTACTCACCTGCTTGCCAGACCACAAATACTGACAATTATGAAAGCATCAACCTCCCTTTTGCTTTATTCATTCATAAATAAAAGGTATTCTTACTTGTGGCTTGTCTGCTAAAGACTCCAGTGATTGGAAGTGACCCATGTGGATGGTCTACTCAGCCGTGGTGGCCCTTAAACTTTACTCATCTTTAAGGAAAGACCAAAATGCTGGCTAAGTGTTATTATCCACACAAGGCATCAGACAGTACAAAAAACAACACTGGGAGGATTTGAATGTACAGTGATTGCAGAATGATGCCCCCTGCTGAATCCACTGCCTTCCATTACAGAATATTTCAGTTAATTCAAGAAATATTTATTATATGCTACTTTTTTTAACAGAATTAATTGTGGCTTGTCAGAGGGGAATTCATATATCAACAGCCATAGATGGTTAAATACACCTTTAATTTCAATTTAAAGGATATCACAACTGCATGTCACCTTATAATGGGTTTAGTGCACATTCAAGTCTAGTCTTAATGATAATGACTTAATATAATAATGATAATGACCACTTTAGTCTTCCATGTGAATGTCAAAGGTCAGGTTATGCTCCAGATTTCTCCCTGTGGCACACTTTATCAGAGAACCGTGCCTGCTCCACAAACTGACCAGTCACGTCACTTTGCTCATCAGACAGCAGCAGAATTCACCTAAATCACAAGGCCCCCTACAAATGTAGTCACTGGAATTACCCTTTTTGTAACCACAAAGCTGTGCAGTGTTATTAGATGTCTCATCATTATTCCTCATAAAAGTTGGATCCATTCTCTATAAAATCATAAATCATACTGGTGTGAATCACCAGGGATGCCAGATATCATTCGCACTTTTTGTCATCGTTTTTGGTTGATAAAATTAATCAGCATAGTGTTCAGACAAAGAAAAACCTGTCTGCCATCATACCGGAAGGCACAACCATCTCTCCTGAGAGAATACAGAGCTTTGTCTGTTCGGAGAAGAGGGTTTGGAGTTGGGTGACAGGGCGCGCTGTCCTTTCAGCACCAAAGGTTTTACGCACGGCCACAGGAGTTACTTTACAGTGCAAACACTGACGTTTTGTCCGAGTTTCAAATTGCCTGCAATGATCAGATAATGGCGAAACACAAGACAGGCAGACGTGCTGTCACAAAGTTTAAAGTCATTGTTTAAAGTTTTTGTTTTGATGAGACTAAATGCTACACTTGAAGCTGCATTAATGCTTCATTTTCATAGTTTTGAGACATACTGATTTCCCTCAACGTGTCTTCATAATATGGTAAACTACTCAAGTCTCACTGGTCAGTCAGAATTGAGGGGGGCTGGAAAAGCCAATTGCACGCCCTGACCTAAAGAAAGCTGTACCAACCACAGTAGACTAGTGCAAACTAATCTCACATGCAGAAACCCGCTGTAGGAGCTCAACTGTGCACTCGGTTGCTCTGACCAGAAACTTCAGAGCAATAAGTTTTAAAAAACCGTGCGTAATTAATTTTCAAAGAATCATCCTTAAACGGTGCGTAAATTGTATTCCAATTCCCATGATGGGTGTAAAGTGCGCAATGGCTCTAAATGAAGTTATGAGAATCACAAGAAGGATATGGGCGCATTTCCACTGAGATGCCGGTATCTGCGCTCTATACTGGGCTGATTGGAAATTTCAGTGGAAGTATTAGTGGGAAAAACGCTTCCTGTAACTGCGTATCGCACAGATAAATGGAGTAACGGAAAGGAGGGGGGGCGCAGAAAACTTCACACGGCGTTCGAGTGATGGTCAGTCAACTTCAAGTGGACTTTCCGTTTCTGGAGTGCCAATAATGCGTCTTATTGTCATCACAGACACGGCGGAGTAACCCACGAGGGACAGGTCACCAGCGTCTGCGAGACAGAATAAAAAGTGAGCCTCACTTCCAGGACGACCGATCTGCTACTTGAGCGAGGACGCACACGGGACCTGGAGCACCGGATCCTTCAGCTGTTTGTCCACTCTCTCCCTTGCAGTCGGCCGGTGTTCCGAGGATGACCACAGATGCTCGGAGAATACTCGCTTGACTCCAGAAGCTGTTTCCTACACGAGAGCTGCGTTTAAGGAGACTCATTTCGGAGCGCACAGGAGCGGGAACATAAACTAAAGTTACTCACAGTTCTTTATTTTCCATATTCATCATTGCTGGACGCGCACAACGCAGTCGTACAGTGTTAAAGAAAGCTGTCGAGGGCTGAAGGTAGTTACGTTTTTATCACTCATTTGTTCTCCGCGTTACTTTTTTATAATGTCTTGGTGCCTTTGGGGCGGTGTGTGGAGGGTTTTTCACTCTCTTTCGCAAAGGAAATCTTGATCTCATTGAGATTTTCTAAATAAATAAATAAAAAAACCACAAAGCCGCAATCGTGTCAACAAGGCAAAGAGGCTACTAATACACCTGTAGCTTAGTTGTGTAGATTTCTTGCCTAAACAACAACAACAACAACAACAACCTGTGGGTGGCCTGGAGATTGATTGTAGAGAAAAACGGTCTTATCTTGAAAATTGACAACTTATCCAGAATATGATGTGAGTGTAACTTACAGTTAAAGAGAATCAATAACTTCAAAATGGTTGAGAACGCAGATTGTTACGTGTGATGTAGGTTATACTTGTCAAATGACTTTAAAGGGGCTTTTTTAAAATTTCTTTATTTTTTTAACCAAAGATGAAGCAAAGCCGCAAGAAATACATTTGAACAGCTTCGTGAGCCACAGTCAGAGTCTGGTCTGTCAGTCAGCAGTTAAAACACTTCTTCCCCACGCTCTCAGCGGGTTTAATGGGGATCATTTCATGTAAATGATATGGGAAGCACTTGGACTTGACATCCCATTCTCGATCTCTCTTGCAGGTGTCCGGTTAAAGTTTTCCCAGAGGCGCTGGAGAAGGAGTTCACTTCTTCCTTTTTCTTTTTTCCTCTTCTTCTTCTTCTTCTTCTTCTTCTCACTTCACGGGAGCTATGAGCCGACTGCGCAAGCACTTCAGTATGGGACTGGTGCTCCTGATGTGCACGCTGACCGGCCACTGCAGCGAGAGCGCGCCCTCGGTGGCTCCGGCGTGGACGACGACGACGACGGCGTTGACGGCGGCTGCAGCAGCAGGAGGAGGAGGAGGAGGAGGAGGAGGAGGAAGGGACGCACAGCAGCAATGGAGGCGTTTACTAGAGACCATGAAACACATTGAGCACAGCCGGGGTCACCACAGCGCTAAAACGGAAGCCCCCATAACACTGTGGACGAGGAGTTCTCTGGATTTACGCAACTTGAAAACAGACAGAGGAGATCACATAGTCGGTGAGTGGCTGCTTGGCGTCTGGGCGTGACCCTGGATCTAAAGAGGATGCTGTAAGCCTGTAATGAAGGATGCAGCCTTCTGGAATATGTGTAATAATAAGGCAAAGGCAGTTTAGGGTGATGGGGCTAAAGTTAAAGGGTTGTTGCACCCAAAATGACCTAAAACATCTTCTAACTTACCTTAAGTGCATTGTAGACATTCAGATATTGGGTTGGAGGCAGACATTAAACAACATGGACACAAAATAATGAACCAAAAGTAACTACATGGTTTAATGATTTCCTAAGAATATCATTTTATGTTTGTTTCTCTCAGTGGATATCAAAGTTTGATATTTTGAGTTTGAAAAATGAGTTAAACCTGACACTCCCTTCCTATCTTCTCTCTCTCTCTCCACAGCCTTTTCCCCCCGAGATTTCAGAAATAAGGAGAAATTCATAAGATATATTACAGGTAAGACTTCATTGCAAACATCTGTGCCACTGGTGCTTGGGGTGTCAAGAGTCTGAGAAAATCAGAGGCATTTCATGAAAGAGATATTATTGGATAGAGGGAGGATGGTCGAGGCAGTCAAGAACACAAAAAACTGAATGATGGCCGTTCATAATAGCTGCAGTTTAAAAACAGATGTTTGTGCTGGTGGCTGTGGAGCTGGAAACGTTCTTACAGGCCGCTCTCTTCCCTTTCAGGTCCACTCTACTTCAGCCCCAAGTGCAGGAAGCATGTGTACAGACTCTACAACCACACCAGAGACTGCACGATACCTGCATGTAAGTTCTGACACCAGGAGGAATGACTCCAATGTCAACATGCTGCGTGAAAAAGCACGCACTCTTACGCAAATCTCTCCGTTTCATTTTTCTCATCTCAGACTTCAAAAGATGTGCACGGCTTCTGACACGACTAGCCGGCAGCCCGCAGTGCACAGTGGGGTAGCACGCTCAAGGTACAGTAATGCATTCACTTCTAATTCAAACACAAGAGTTTAAGTTTAAAGAGAGGAGATGCACACAGGACTTATGGTCAAAGGGCTTGTGCATTGTACTTGTTAAGCAGTCCAATATTCCAATTATTGTTTATGGACTCCAATATGCAGCAATATTCAAATGCACTAGTGGAAATTAACACATTTATACCACATGCAAAAAACAGCATGCTTTTATCATAAAGTGCACGTCTGCAATATTTACAAGTAATAGAATATGTGAGTGTTGTACGTATTACTGATGCATTAATGTGTCAGCATTTACTGTTGAAGCTGGTGAGGCAAATTAACTACTTTATATACTGTTTGGTTGTTTATAACAATTCATTATATTTTATTGACTCATCATATGTTTTTTTAAGTAACTATGGTATAGATCAGACATCCCTCTCAAATTTAGTCACATTAAAAAAAGAATGTGCAATTTCTCAAATACATCACAACTGGGATTTACTACTATACGTGATGCACCAGAGGAGGGGTGGAAAGTAAAATATAGTACTCACTGGGGTACTTGTGCTGCTCTTTACTTCAGTGTTTCGATGTTATTTATTTACTTTATACTTCTACTGTACTACATTTTAGATGGAATATTGTTATAGTTACTTGCAGATTAAGATTAAACATTATTACTATTACAAATTAAACTACCCAACAGTATAACATTAACATGACCAGCCACAGCATTAACATGCTTCTTACAAATGATTGACTTTAACCTCCTTATTTTGTGGTATTGCTACTGAAGTGTAAGATCTGAATACTTTTTTCCACCGCCGCAACAGACAAAGAGAATAATCTCACAGTGTGAAGACCATGTCTTCTTGTCTGACGCAGACAACCGTTCACAGTGGTGATATGCGTGCTGTGTTTGATACATGTAGAGAGCAGCAGATCTGTGGCAAATCAAGTTTATTGATTCATTGTTCGCGATTTCTTTTTGGAAAGGAAAGCATTTGTCAGGTGCTGCCAAGTTTGAGACTGTGCTGAATTCCACTTCCTCTTTGTTGCAGGTTGAAGCCAAACACAAGTTCTCCAGAAGAAAAAAACTTGGGAAAAAAAAACTGCCTTGGACAGTAAGAGGGAAGCCTAAAATACTCTGACCAGCCCCAACTGATATTAGGCACGGTACTGCCTTTCAGTGAGGTCTGTTCTGTGCTAAGGCGTGGATTACTGCCACCCACCTCTCTGGCTGGGCCCTCGATGGTTGGCTGTCACCACGAGGGAGCGACCAACAAAACCAGACCAAGATAAAGATGGTGACACTGAAGAGTGGAGAAGAAAAAAAAGAAACAAGTGGCTGAGAGAAACAAACATGGGGCCTTTTTTTCCTGCTGGGATCCAAAAAGATGTTGCTAAAACAAACCAAAAAAAAAAGGGATTGCATATTTTTATTTTGGTCATTTCTTGAAGAAAAGAGCAAAATCCAAATGTACTGTTTATAGCATGACTTGCTTTTCTGCAAGTGTTTTTGGGTTGAGCCCATCCCTACTACTGCACTACCCCATTATGCAGACAAAAAGCTCCCACAGACCCCGTGGCCGGCAGTCACAGCATAGTTTCACTCACTTGTGCTCACACTGAGAAGGAACTGTGATTAAATTATTCATTGCATGAACATTTCTCCGCGTCTTTGCAAGACATGTTAAAAAAAAAAAAAGTGGCGGTTGTAAGTCACAGCCCTCCTGTGGATCTTGGCAGAGCGTGGTACAGTCTATATTTATATATTTGAGTTCCACTGTACACACTATCGGCCATAACCACATAAAACAAGAGAAATATGTACATACTGTAAAGCAAAGCATAAGAGGAATCCACCTACCTACCATAAATTAAAGTAACTGGCATTTATCAAATGGCTGTTAAATACATACATAAATATATATATATATATAAAATGAAATATATTTAAATAAATTATAAGATTGGTACAAATATGAATGGTCTTTGTTGTCTCATGTAGTATTTTCCTCTTACATTCCTTGAAACGTGGTATGCTTGCTGAATGACCACATGACTGAACCGAGTCCCAGGACCACAGATTTGGTAAACTGAACCCACGATAGAGACTGCACTGTGTTTTGTTTGAAACAGAATCCTTTTTATGTGAACATTTAACAGACTCTGAGTCAGCATTTTTACTTTTAGATGAATTTGAAGTTGATTATTTCCAGACCAAAACAATGGAGGTGAATGGGATTTAATTTGTTTCGCTCCTGGCATTAAAAAAAATATCTTTTTTTTTTTTGGGGGGGGTCCCTGGGGGTTGACCAGTTTCTTACACATACCATGTAACAGTGAAGTTCCCAGTTTGATTCTGGCAGTGGACTCTTTCTTGAAAACAAATGCCACAAAAATCATTTAAAAAGGAAGAAAAGTGACATTTCAAAACTCCACAATGTCCTGATTACTGCACACAGTCCTCACACTGGAGCTACTTTGTAACAAAAAATAGTTCTTATGAAACTTGTTGACAACATATTGTGGATTATCTTATGTAAAGGGAGCACTGAATCATGGGCAAAGTGAGGCGTTATTCTTTGTCACTTGAGTGGACCGACCGTTTACTACATCTCCCCTTTTGGGGTGTATTTTTGCCTTTATGTGACAGTGACAGCAGAGATGGGAAATTAGGAAGAAAAGGGATGAAGGCAACAAAAGTCCCCAGGTGGACTTGAACTGGCGATGCCAGTATAGCATTGTCAGCTACTAGGCAACCAGGACGCCCTAATTTGAAGTTTTTATAACCTAATTCAGCTGTTTATTTCCCCAGTAAGAGGCGTTGAATGTCTTACACACCATTCTTTAAAGCTGACACCAGACTACTGTAGATGAAGCTTTGTTAAACAACATCTGCACTGCTCGGAGGACCTTTTTTTCTTGCAGACAGGTGAGAACATCAATGTCAGTCTCTTATCTTCAAATAAGAAGCTAAAGCAAACTGCAGGATAGCTCAGATTAGCACAAAGACTGGGAACAGGGGAAACTGCCAGCCTGCTTCTGTCCAAGAGTAACAAAAGTGCAAATTAACATTTTATATCTTGTGTAAAACTACACTACAACGTTTTACGAGGGTTCAACCTTTCCCCTCTTTAGCTTTAGAGGTGCTGGTGGGTGGATTTAGTTACCTCCTCAGACAGAGCCTGACTAGTGGCTTCCCCCTGCTTTCAGTCTTTAAGATAACCTACCCGGCTTGGAAATGTAGCTTCACATTTAGGGTACAGACATGAGTGAGATATCAATCTTGTTATCTATGTATCCTTCACAGTTAAGGCCCTTGCTACTTTAACAATTCTTAAACAATTGGAAACCCTGCAGTCACCAGTTGGTTAATCTAACCTTTGGCTCCACGCTTGTTAATTAGGTAACAGCCTCTTCTCAATGTCAACTCTTCCATGTGCAAGACAATCACACTGAATGCCAATTTGTATTGGCACTGATGAGACCTCCTTCATGGGATTACCACTATTTAAGCATTAAGTGGTGATTGACACATAGCAGAATAACTTTAGCGAGTGACAACAGATGGTTTGCTCATTTGTTTTTAGGCATCCATTAAATATGTTCGATATCTAATATTTGTGAGAATGATCTTGTGTTAATAGGTCAGATAAAAGGTGCTGTATACCAAAACACAACCAAAAGAAGAGCCAAGAAAATAACCTAACCACCACTCGTCCCAAAGAAATACAAAGGAAGCTTAGTGTTGAGGCTAGCATTAACTCCGACCCCGGTGTTGGCCTTTGACCTGAACCTCAGAGATGTCCAGACATGTATTATTGTCTGCAGGATACCTTCATTCCTATACATTCTTCAGTATATTTAAAATGTAAAGATGAATGAATTGTGTGTAAAAATAAATCCCAAATACTCATACTCATTTATTCATTTTATTAATCACCTGAATTTACAGTGGACAAACTTGTCCACGCAGCGTCTTTTCTAAACGTACACAATGTGTGGTTTGTATAACATTTACAACACTGAACCAAAATGCTCTGGTTCTTTCAGTGAGATCCACAGATGAGGGTTATACTGACGAGTGCTTGTGTGATACAGACAAAGTATATTTAGGTTGATTATTGTTGTTCAGCCGAAAGAGTCATCAAAGATGGTTTATGGTCGGACTGTTGTTAGGAGTTCACCTCCAGAAAGGCTTTGCAGCAGCGTACGCACTGATCATACACCTTCTCAAAGTCTTCGTCACTCCCCTAAGAGATAAAACATAAAAAAAAAGAAATTAAAATTCATTTCAGCCAAGTGCTGAGAGCTGAATCACATACATCTGTTTGACTTTTTTTTTTAAACTAGTGGTTCAGAAAGGAAATAAACCGGTCCAATACAGCTGTAGATATGTAGGACCAGTTCTGTGATGTGGTTTGAAAAAAAAACACAATCAAATGTGTTTCTTATTCAACCGATAAATTATTTTCAAGTCCACTTTCTGAGCACCAAATTGTTGAGTTGTGAAGGAAACAGATCCCAGACTGCCAACTGGCTTCAGCTGTAAAATAGCACGTCCTAAGGGAGAAATTTACTGCCAAAGGGAGAAATATACTGCCAAAGGTAGAAAATTCTGGTTCTGATGGTGCTGAAACCCTAATAGACTTTTATGGGAAATCCTTTCTAACCATAGAGAATCTAGATTTAAAGAGAAGTGAACTGAGGCATTGGACAGAAAATAGGAAAAACCACAGTTGTAGGTCAGTAATAAAACAAATGTTAATGTTCACAGTATGAATCAAAAAGATTTTTAAACACACAACACAGTGAAGGGTGCAGTTAAGGATTATTCCCATTACCTATTAATCCTATAAATTAAATCATAAAACAAAAACGGCTCATTAAATTAAAATACAACAATTCTTAATTTCAGGTGATTAAACGCTAATGAAAACATACCTATGACTTGATCATATTCCATGTCTGCCAAAAGACCTTCCAAAATGTTACACACTGGATCTTTAATACATTTCATCCTCTGTGGACCGTGAATGTCTGAACCAAATTCCACAGCAATCTATCCAATAGCTGTCGAGATATATCGCAACCAAAAATGTCAACATCATGCTGCCGCTAGAGGAAAAGTCAGGGGATCATCAAAGTCCTTAAAAGTCATCCACCTTGAATATACTGCTGGCATAAAACAACAACCCACGCCCGGTGGGGTGGTGCTATTAATGCAGAGTGGGCAAGGCCGATAAGTTTTATCATTGAGTTAACTGATCTGGAGTTATCTTAGGGACAGCCATGATAAGGAACTGGAATTCTGTTACGAAAGATGTTCTCATCTCTACAAAGTGGAAACAGACAACTTTTCAACTTTCGCCCCCACTAGCCTTTCCAAGAGGTTTTAATGTTTGCGCCGCTATCGCAAAGTTAACCGATCACTTTCAGTTTTTTATCAGAACGTCATGAAAAAACATTACTTTAGTTTGGAAATATGAGAGAAGAAGCATGTTAGCTGAAGAGAAGAAGAGGCTAAAAGGTTGATGCAGAGTAATGACATAATTTGAGTTATTGCTTACTACAACAAACAGGTAATGACAGCACGGGTTGGTGTCAGGGTGGAGGGGGGAGTAACGTCAATGTTAGATGAAAACACTAGGAGAAAAAAAGTGCAAGTTTGTTTCTTAATTTAGTCTATTTCTATATATCACTCTTGTAAATCAAGCCTTCATTTTCCCAGGAAATAGCCCGGTGGCAGAACCGCATAGTGAAAGCGAGGCTTATAGGGAACCAGTGTTAACGCGGATGGTCTCATTATTCTATAGCCATTACACTGTGGAATCAACATTTACCTAATAATTATAATTTAAAGCAAATAAGCTAAACATATTTACCGGTAAAATTATGAATGTAAACTCTCACTGTGTTCATAAAATAACAAACACATGACACAAAAATGCCAAAGACAAGAAATGTACTCTGGTGCCTCTGTGAGTTTGTCATTATAATCTCACTGAAGACAAGACAACAAGACGTATGTCTCCATTTATCAAGACACATTGACAGTGACGATCTGGTTCCTCTTGGCTCACATTGCTGTCATGCCATGTGGTTTCTTGCGAGGGAGCACAATCCAATACTGTCAAGTGTCCAAACCGCACAGACTGAAAAAAGCATTCATTTACTCCTTCTTTTGGCAAGAAAAAAGCTACAAGAAGACAAACTCATGCACTCGCATCATAAAAAAGAAAAAGTGGTCTTCAAAGCCAAGATCTGTGACAAACTAATATAACTGACTACAGTCACATAAACTGTGGTCAACCACAACCTCTTCTTCCAGCCACATCACTTATGATTTGATGACTGTTTTATCTTGGGATCCCGGTTCCACACAATGTAATACAGCACTGCAGATGGGCACAAACACATTATCATTTTGCCAACAGAGTTTTAGTTGCACATCATCCATCAAGACCACACAGGGAATGTTACTTTTCAAGCTTAAATACATTATGGAAGCACAAACGATTTGAGCGTCCAAAGATTTCTTTAATGTATATTGACATCATCATCATCATCATCATCACTAATAAAACTGTCAAATCTTTCCCCAACCATTGCTCGCCCTTCACTTTGCCTTTTTCCCCACTCATAACCGTCAAGAAGATAGAAAGCAGCCACGGACCCGTGTCCAAATCATTTGGCAGGACTTTCAACTGCAGAGAAAGCACGTAAAACGGCGAAACGGATGAGTGAGCCAGGGAGCGTGAAAAGACGAAGCAATATGGAAACAGAACTAAGACTAACAGTTATATCCAAGCAATCAAACAGTTGTAAAGTAATTAAAATTTTTAGGGGTAGAATTTAAGCTTTTATTCAAATTGAGCGATCAAGGAACCGAGTGTTGCACTGTTGTAGTTTTGCTTTGGTGCTGTTTATTTCATGAAATGTGCCTGGACATGGACCCATCTTCCCCTGTGGAGAGTAAATCCTCTTCAGAGCAACCACATGCATCTAGACTGAGAACCAGACGAATCCGCAAGCTCATGTTTTATTTGCTTTGGCAGATGAGTCGGCTCCCCCTCCCAGTCGGACAGATTTCCACCAGTCCTGGAACTGGTTGGGCGAATGGCAACCATTTATCTAATATGGAGCGGGGGTTTAATACGATGACTGCACAGAGGAGTACAACCTTATTGAGGCATTTTTGTAAACAACCAAGATGGCTGCCGTTGATCTGCAACTGTTTCTGTTCCACATCAGTATTAAACAAACTGGACAGTGTATTTTCTCTAAATGGAGAATGGCTGCGCTTTTGTAGATAAGAAAATGTTGTTAGTTGTACTTCCAGCTGGATTTGTTAAGTTTAATTGACTTAGTTGCAGGTCTATCCCATTGCATCTAGAGGCATTTTGGTCTGCGCATACTGTCTGTTGGTCTGTACTGTATATCACATGATCATTAGGATTTTGAACAGGTGCACAGCCATTGCAAGAAGAGGAAAATGCACCAACTAACAGTTTTAAAGGGCCTAAAAACCTATTTTCACAATCAGCTTCCCACTATGTACGACGGGACTGTGGATGAACACAACCTTTCTGCCAAATTTCGGACTATTTTGGTTTATTTACATGAGAGGTTTTCTGTATTTCTTGTCTGTGTTCTTTTCCACGGTTTGAAGTGGAAGGAACTCAAAACCTAATAACTGTTGTGGGTTTGTTTGCTTATGTTGCCAGGCCACTGTCAATCTGATCAAACCAAACGCACACAGTCCTGATCAAGAAGAAAAATCATTTCATTCATTTCAACAGTTTTCACTCGTGCAGATGATTAGCACATTCCCACAACAGATTGACATCATTTGGTTTGTAAGCATTTATTTGAAGTGGCAGTCAATGTTAACTTGCACTATATCTGTTACTTTTCATGTGAACAACTGGGCGCAACACAATGAATATCTTCCAGGAGAGACTGTCTGACTGAAAATGTGCTTTGTTAAGCCCATATTTAAACGATATCGCACCCTTCCCCCGTCCTCTATGATGTCTGTTTTTTTCACCACCAACCCCCCAGTAGAGCTGTCGTAAGAATAAAAGCATGTTGCATGAATTACTTATCCTTTTGGCAAATTAATTTACACTTCACATTAAATTTAATGATGAACAGCTGGCTGGAATTGAACAGTGAGGAATCTTCTGAGTTATGCTTTAAAATACCTGAAAATGTACTTAAATACTTACATAATACGGGTCTTTGATGATGCGCTGCTTCTCAGGGTCATACGAACCAAGAAGCTCAATCTTTGCCTTGTAGCCTTTCACCAACTTTGCTTTCCTGTTCAACTCACTGTGAAGAAAAGAGAAAACATGTAAATCCAGGAGAAAAAACAAGAAAACGGACCAGAATAAAAAGCCTCTTTTTAGATGTTATACAGTATTTTTTGCCATTTGGAAGAGGTGGAACATTTATCTTCTCCTATATGCAATTTTGAAATACTTCTAATAATGGACAGAATAACCACCCCTAAAAAAAAAATCAGATCCATGTGATTAACTTCCTCCCAAACGCTAACAAACAAGCTTGATTTGGATGCTTTAAGAGCACAGAAAATGAAAATTACATCTCAACCTGTTTTAGGTCAATCTCAAACTAAAGTAACAAAATCCAAACTCAAACAGAAGGTCAATGATTAATAAATACATTCAAGCTGACAACAATGAGATGGGTTCTGTTAAAGGAAACCTAAACTAGACATTTTGTCAACTTTTTCTCAGTCTCGTCAGCTTAGCGGCTGCGGAGAAAAAAATAATGTGGGAGAGAAAGGGGAGGGAAAAACTGCCCAAAGAGCAAAGACGAGGCATCCAAAGAACTCAGTAAGCTGCTTACAGATCAGATCTGCCATAGGCATGTGATCTCAAAATGATCCCTAAACGTTCAAAGTATCAAAAAATATCCCTCCCCCTGACCTTTGGAAAGAGCTTAAGAAAGGATATTGCTCATTAAAGGAAGGCATTCACCTACAAGTTAGTTATAGCTCAATGTTACCACCATTTTCATATTCATGTGAAGTAGCACAGATCGCTGACAGTTGGCAGGACAGCCTAGGTTGACCCCTTTCAAGGCAAATATTTTTTTTATCCCAGGCAACCGGTAATAAGTAATACAGGACACTTAACACATGACACTAGTGTTTTCAGTGACTGTGTGTCCAACTGCGATCCACATTTACAGAAATAATAAACACTGCTGCTGTGGGCTGGAACAACTGTACCTCAAGTTGTTCTCATCCATGCAGAGAATGTACTCAAAGTTCATGAAATCTTCTCTGGTCACCTGGAAGTGGGGAAGAAATGCAGGACAAAACAAATATTACTTTTGGCTCTGTGTGGAAACACAGTACGGCCGGCAGAGCCTCTTTCTGGTCCTTAAGAGAGGGTTCAATCTTATGCATTAAAAATCAATCAGTTCCAATACAGTCAAGTGATAATTCTCAAAGATTTCCATGCAATCAAACAATGATACTATAAATTACATGAAATGTTTTTGATACTGTCAGCATTTACTCAATAATAGCTAATGTATAGGCATTCTGTATTTATCTCGCTACATACAAGTTACGTTGTTAGTGGTGGAGTCCGACATTCCTGCACTAATTTCCAAAAGCCTTCACATGCATGGGGGGAACCGCAGGAAATGATGCATACGATGCAAACATAACTTCTGTTTGTTTACAAGAAAAGTTCACAGGGGCTTTTATTGTGAAGCAGTTACAGGAAGCACAAACTATAGGATAGCTCTGACATCCATCATCAAAATCCAGAAATCATTTTCAGCTTTTCTTTTTGCAAGCAAATCATTTTCAGGTTTTGCAAGGGAGTAATGACACAATATGGGGTAATAGTGAGGCATTAGATGAAGAGTTGCAGGTGACACACCTCCATCTCCACAGCAAGATAATTTTACTTGGCTTTGCTGTCTTGTGACTTCCAGCTCCGTGTGCAGCATGACATCAGACTTATTTGTTATAAGCTTGCACTCTAAACAGATACACCTGCATTTTTGACAGCAGTAGTTTCAAGGAGTTTCTGATGTTGTATTAAACCACGTTTGATATTAACACAGTAACCATGAGTGTTTCCAAATCAACCAGGGCTGAAATCGTATATGTACGACAAAGGATTTTTATGTGGTTACAGTTAAAAACAGTCAAACAAAGATTGGCTATTTTTGTGTGGTTATTTATAATGACTGCGACCTGGTTGGATTCAGTCGGATTCCCTTTAAATTTAATGAGACGAGGCAGGAGAAACGTTCCCACTTTGCTCCACAGGGGCCGCCAGAATCAACAAAAAAATGAAAGTCCCTTCTAGGGGCTTTAAGGATAACCACTTTACCATGATTATGTACTCACTGAAAACTGGGTTATGGAAGGGATCTAAGCTGCACATCTGTAAGCATGTGGAGGGGTGTTGTGCAAAGTATTCACTGTGCTTAGTGATGATTTAATGGAACAAGCAGCAATAAAAAACAGGCAGCACCCTGAATAGTTTTGAAGGGTTTTGAGAGAGTCAAGCAGGAGGCGAGGGCAGCAAGAGGCAAATGAAAGAAGAGAGGAACAAAAGAACAAGACATGAATAAAACTCCTGCAATGCGCCAGATGTTGAGATATAGACACACATTCAATCACAGAGACAGCTGTGGCCATTCATGTAACAGCAGAGGAATTAACACACGTTTATTATGACTGTTTTGAATTCATGTTTGTATCACCAGAGTGTCTGGTTGTAGCCGTGAGGGTCTGATCACTTTATTTTCCATTTGAACACTCTCACACCCTCTCTCACACACAGGGTGGTAATCTGTGGCGGTTATAATCACAGCGGCTGTTGATCTCTCTGCTCCTGTCTACCTCGCGCTCTCACACTCTTAGCTGAAACAGTGGTAATCCCCTGTCAAAAAAAAAGACTCATGCGAGCCCTCTCACAAGGCTGACACAGACCTCGGTTTGATTTTTGAAATATCTGGCTGCGAGTGAGCTGGGAGGCTGTTACTGTAAATGAGGAATGAGCAGGGAGACACACATGGCATAGTTCAGCAAGTTCAGAAGATGATAAAACCCAGAGAAGACGTGAAGAGATATCGTAAAAATTGTGTGAAAATAATCAGTAATAGACCTTTTTAGACATTTTGACATATCACAGTAGGAAACACAGGTGAAAAACAAATGGTTGAATTCAATTTAGCTGCTTTAGTTTCAGGGTCCTGGTATTGTGCATGATGGGATACTTTATTATAACAAAGCCATCATAATTGTTATTAGTAACACCTGTGCTTTTCCTCCAATGACAAGTCCAAATGTCTACTGTGAAAAAAGCCCATTTACCCAATAATAAACTGTTCTTGAATATATTTGGAAACACTTTACTGTACGTCCCCCTACCTAGTGTATATAAACGGTACATAAACATTTAATAAATGGTTTATTATACTCTATAATGTCGTTGGAAGAAGTTATATAATTGTTAATTAATATATTTGTCAATGAGTATAACTCCTACTGTGGGAATTCATAAGTGAAGGCTGGTTGTAATGACATAAATTATGTTCATAGTTATAACTGTTGAAAGAAACTGTACGTTGGATAATATAATGCAATGTAATATACTATACTATGAAAGAGCTGAGTCGAAAATCAGAAGTACTACATTTCTACCGTATATGACATCAAATGACCAATTCGACAGCCCAAAGAGAAACACTCGGCTGTCTCTGGATAGTGTCTTAGTTTAAGTGTTGGCAACTCCTCCATGTAAATGTTGACTCAATGATAACATATTGACGAATATGACATTAAAATTTCAGCTCTCTTAAATCAAATGTCTCTTTGGCAATTTCTGATAAGGTACTAAATACTCCACATAATTTGTTATGGATCACTTTGGAGCATGTTTGCTTTACTAAGCAAATGCTTATGCTTGTTTATGTGGGGATACCATGGTCTCCAAAGACATCTCCCACTTGGCCAGTCTGCAAGGATACTGGCCGCGGCAGAAGTTCAGCAAAGTTCAACGAGTAAAATAAAAATGTGGGGGGAGAAAAAAAACATATAGGGTGGGAGCAAAACGGCTGTATTAGAAATAAAAAGGGTGATAAAAGAAAAGAGGAAAGAGCAAAAGCTTGTCAAAGCTCATTGTGTGGATGTGGCTGGGTTTAAGCCAAGGATTGAACCCCCCATCCGCGCTTTGAAGAGATTAGACGAGGGTCTGACTGAACAGTTTGCAGAGAAACAAACCAACAGAACGGCAGATCTCAAGTACAGGGTGAAAGACCCTAGAGTTCTCTCAGGGAAACATAAAAAGAGTATTTTAAGGGCACAGGGGAGTAGGAGTTGCACTGAGGATAAGCCAACACAGCGTAAGGCCTGAAGGCCCTACATGGACAAACATCTTGGTGTAATTTCAAGCCTGTTTCAGGATTTGAAACACATGCTGTGAGGTGATACAATGATCGCTAGATTCAATATTTCATACACACCGCGGGTATCCTCAGTTTGCACAGCAGTAAAGACACAGGACTGACCAACAGGTTCCTCACGACTTTCACAGACAATCAAACACACGTGAAAGATATTTCCAAGATAATAACACCGATGTCTAAAAATTACTTTGTTACTTGGTGTAAAACGGAGCCAGTTTTTAACTACTCAAGGAGAAGCAGAACCAGCTGCTGTGTCCTGTAGAGTTCACTTAACTGTCACAAGAGGTCACTGTATCTGAGCTTTAAGCTAAACCTGCTGCATACTGAAGAGTAAAGTATAACTCTGTTTAAAAGGGCATTTCTAATGTCCATATAATTTCAATACAAGCTCATATGTTTCATTATAAAACTCTATTACAAGTACATTTAAAATGTGAATTCAAGAGCAAGTCATGTGCAAAGAGACACATTTAAGTTCTACATAGAATATTATTGTAAGTGTATATTAGTCCATAATGCATGTTTATTTTATTTTAGACCAGTGGTTCCCGACATGGGGGTTAGGACCTCTTGTGACCCCAAAACAGTTGCAAGTTAAATCTAAGGAGTTTTAACAGGACAATTAACAGGTTAGGAGAGCGGAAAAACACTTTTATGCTACACAAAATTGTTTGTGTGTGAAAAAGTGCAAATAGCCCATCAATGACCATGTAATGGTTTTTGTCTGACTTTTCTCAAGTAGTTAAAAAAATGGTTAACACTAAATGCAAATAATAAACTATGTATACAATAATTTCATTACACTTACAATTGTTTCCGTTCCCATTCTACAGGGTTCATTACAAAAGGATCAAGTTTGTTTTTTTTCTTATTTGTGATGGGGGTGTGTTCAAGTAGAGTGTGCTTGATCTTGAATGAAACAGAGGGCTAAGCAGGAAAAATTGGCATTGAGAAATCTTAACTAATTTTCTATTTGCAAAACTGAACATCAATCATGATTACACACGCTTGGGGCATATTTCCCCTGGATCATCATCAATGTTGGCCGGACTTTACATCTAGTTCAGCTGCAGTTCAGATGAACATGTGTTTGTTTTGACAGAGCTCCATCACATGGAAATTAGAAAGCAGCTGCAGGTTAAAGTAGAAATGTATTTGAACCTGTATTAAACTGGAAAGAAACTACAATACAATAAGTGACAGAGCAAAAAATAAATAGCACATTGGTGTGTAAAGGGCACCGTTTTAACAACATCACACTCATACACACAGACACCAATGAAGCGAGAGGAGCCCTGGGACATCTGGTTGTACCTGTCGGGCCCTGTGGTCCGTCTCAATGCCATGAATCCTTAGGCAGGCCAGACCACGGGCGTCCGGTAAGCTGCCTATATTCCAGTCGGACGTGGCTCCACTGTCTATGACCCACTGCAACAACAGAGAAGAAAAAAGGGGACGCTAACTACAACTAAGAGAGGCATAGAGGTGAGTGGTCGTACCTGCCTGGCCACATGACTCATCGGCACGTCGTGCCTCTTCATACAGGCTTGACCGCGGTGGTCGGGAGAGCTTCCTATCTCATAGGTGGAGGTGGCAGCACTGTCTATCCTCCACTAGGCAGAGCAGAGCACGGGGGAACAATGACACAGCAAAAAATGATTCATACGCTCACATACAGGCACGAGGCAGGTGTATTGGTAGGTCTGATGATGATTACCTATTACTAATATCAGTGTAAACATTTTCAACCACAGCAGCGAACCACCCACCAGTACTTAATGCCTGAATATCGTCATACTGTCAGTAACCAGGTGTTTTAATATTCATTTTGTGATTTTTACCCGACTCTAAACTATTAATCTGCCACCAGTAACTATTAATTTCCCACTAATATTTAAAAAGGTCCAGTGTGTTTAACATTTTCGGACTGCAACTACACCTCTGGATGCTATAAAATCCTTCCCACAGCTCCTTTAATAAAATATAAATAACATAACAAAGTGCAAAACTGGTTTGGTAATTTAAGTGTTTCCATTTGTTTGATACTTAACTTCTGCTCCTAATTTGACATTTGTGTCCAAGGACAAACTTCCAAAGGAAAGATCTCTTTGTACATAAAAAAAAAAAAAAACATGTAATACGATGTAATAATGATCGATTACCTTATCGATCACGCCAGCATCTGTTGCCATCTTCATGAAGACTGCTTCAGCAATGGGGGATCTGCATATATTCCCTGTTCACAACCACAAACAGACTTTAATTAACACAACTTTAGGAACCGCTTTAACTTTATCACTTGTGTTTTACCAACTACACACAAAAAAAAACAACAAAAAACACCAAAGAATAATGTTTTTAACACGTTTTTAAATGTTTTAAAGACGTTTTTAAAGATTTCCCTCTCATTCATTGAGCCGAGCGCTGTAACGTTAGCGGGGGGACACTTCCTGTAACGCGGTTAAATGGACCAACGACGTCGAAATAAACGACTTAAAATGTGTAAATTCATTTGCTGGTCGTGTGTTGTGTTTGTTTTTATTCGGCCCACACTCTTTTAGCTTCGTATGAGCCTCGTTTGTGAGGTTAAATCAGGTTTCTTACCCAAACACACGAACAACACCGACTTCCTGCCAGCGGTCGCCATGTTGAACGGACGGGGTCCTGTGTGACGTCGCCGGCGGTGGCCGACTAGTGCCTGCAAATAATTTTTAAAATAGTTTTGAATATGTTTTAAAAACTGCGGATTAGATAGATTTATGAGATGCTGCAGATATTGAGATCATTGTTTACTGGTTTGGATGCATTCTTGAAGCTTTTTGAGGAAAATGTATATTTTAATCTTTATTAAAATGAGGCAGAAGTACTTAAGTATTTTACAGTTTTGATTACTTTATTGAATAGTTACTTTTTTGTTGCTTCCTCGGCTACATTTCAGACTGACTTATCATTATATATATATACTTATATATTATATTGCATTAATATTTCACCATGAAATCTAACGGCGATTGTTGTATTTGTGAAAACGAATGATACATTCAGATTTAGAACAACTATCCAATAATCCAATATAATAATAAACTGTAACACTCAGAAAACGGCCCATTCTGCTTAACAAGTAAGGCATTTTGTTGATAATATCAACAGACCACCGGGTAATTTTTATTAGGCCCTACTCGTTCTCAACCAATCCTGGTATCCAATAAATAGCACCTTCATTTTTTTATTGGACAGGAAATATTGTGACGATTTGAAACATATGCGAATCTGGCTCACTGGCCCGTAACACACAGCTTTGAAGTGTTGATAACAAATGTTAAGAGTTACAGGGAGAAAAATAACCCTTTATCATTATATAAAAAACGTTTTCAGATCCCTCCTTGATGTAAATTAGAGACATAATCTGGCTGCAGTCGCTCCATTAACAAGAGTAAATCACTGTCACGCTTAATGAAATGCACACTTTTTATGATATCAGAGTGCAACATCGGCAGATCTGTGTTTGAGGTCACCTCAGACGATAAGAGCCCCATGGGCCCTTTAATAAGACACAATGCTCACTATTTATAGACTTCTGGAGCATTCCCATAGTCTGAGGAATGTTTTGCTGAGTCATGGTGCCGTATGAAATATGCAGGTCATGAGAAAATCCTTGACTAAGACAGCGGAGACATTTATAATAACAGATTACGGGCTGTTGAACAACATTCCTTCCGAACTGTCACGTGAGTTTTAAGCTCAAATTTACAGAAAAATACCAATTTTCAACTGAGAAATAGATTCAGTGATTCTTGTGTGACGCTGGTTTAAAGGTTGAACGTACCCACAGAGTCAGTGGATAGACGCCACTCTGCTGAATGGCCCTCGTGTAGCTGCTGCTAGCCCCGTCTCGCTTTACAAGCCTCACCACTCATGTGTACTGCCCGCCATCGGACTAACCAGCGTCTATACAAAGAGAGTGAGGATGTCTGGCACAACTTTACCTGCTTTCAAGGTGCATGGAGAAGGGACATTGTCTGAAAAGTTCAATGCATCTCTGCTTGTGGTCTTCATCACACACGTCTCACCTTGTGGTGGGACTGTAAGAACCAAGGTCTTTCCTACAGTCATATAAAGACGGTGTGAAGTCAGCCTGTATTTATTTCCTATCAAAGAAAGCAGCATTTCTTTCAATTTCAAAGACTGGTTTCAATGTTTTTTAACGGCTGTTCTGAGAGCATTAACTTAATCTTGGAAAAATGTTCCAAATCAACCAAACTCATTACAGAGCTCACGTTCTGAAAACCTCTTTTGGTGTTAACACAATAGCTCTGTGTGGGCGAGACTGTAAATATATTTCCTCGAACTGAAACTCACTGGGTCAATGAGCTCCATGTAGCCTTTTTGTAACCGCCTGGGCATATCTAGAGCACGCTAAAATGTCTGCATGCCCTTTTGCCAAAGCGTTCCACAATTGCCAGACTATGACAGACTTATAACAAAGGACTTGAAGGGAGTATGGTCTTTATTCGTCTGTACTTGGTCAGTTGACCGTGGCGTGGTTTTGCAGGCTGCCAGTTTTGAGGGGTAAAAAATAATTTGTGGTTGCTTTTGATGGTACCTTGGCTATTTCAAAATGCAAGGTTTTGTGCAGGATCGCCAATGTCGTGTGACCGATCAGTTGTCTGCAGTGTTTTCACGTCACCTTTTAGTATCAGCTCAGCTCGCTCGGGACCACGACCAAGGTGTGTACCAAAACAATTTCCTGGTACCTGGTACTAGGGTGATATCAGCTAAATTGAGCCACTTTTTGGTTAATTGCTTACGAAACTAAGAAAAAGCAATGTATGACACTGGATTGTGTTTTTATAGTTAATAAGGACTGTTTTTAAAAATATTTTTGTGTTGAATTAATGTAATAAAATATAATCGTTTAGGTCTTTCAGCTTTTGAAACATCAGCTGTCCCACATTTTTGAGATAATCAGTGTTCAGCTAAAATGAGTCACTGAAACTGCAAAGCAAAACAGAGTCATTTAGGATAAAACAACTTTATAAAGACACAATATAACATTACATTACATACAACAATTCATGAATAATGACATTAAAATGTAAGTGAAATCTCTCCTCTCCTCTCTCTTGTCTCCTCTCCATTCCTTTCTCCCCCTCTCCTTTTGTCTCTCTTCCTGTTTCCTCCTCTCCTCTCCTCACTGTTCTTTCTTGTTTGCCATAATCTGGCCATATCACACTTTCATGTTATTTATATACACATGTTACATACATACATACAAGCTACCACTAGCCTATTACTTCTAGGTGAGTGTGTGTGTGTGTGTGTGTGTGTGTGTGTGTGTGTGTATTTCACAATGCAGCCTGCACCAAAGCTAAAACACACACACACACACACACATTGGACCTGAATAGAATAGAATAGAATAGAATAGATGTATTTTATTAATCCTTGAAGGGAAATTCAGGAGGGATAAATAGAAAGGAAATGTGAAGAGGCGTGGAATATATGCTGTAACATATTCATATAGTCATATATTAATACTGTTTAATAAGAGGAACCATCAAAATATTTACTAAAACTAACTCTGAAGGTGGCTCATTTTAGCTGAAATGCATGGCTCAATTTACCTCAGTACATTAAAGTAAATTGAGCCACCCCAAAAAAATGTGTTTTTCATAAAAAAATAATTTAGCTAAGCAAAAATTTGGCATTATATCTGATGAAGGCTATCACAACATGCATTATACCCAATTTTTTTTATAGCTGTACATCTGTTTTTAAGTGATTTATCAACCTTATAATGTTCAAGCAAGATTTGTCTGCCAGGCCACTCACCTCACAGTTCTCCTCAGCAGTCTGGAAGTGAGGCTTTACCCCGCCCACCATAGCAACCATAGACCAATTAAATCAATTGTTTTGTATCAAGCACAGCTGTAGCAACAATTTGAAATTATTTGCAGCCATTGGCTATTAGAATTTAAAGAGCTAGGAGGCTCAAACCTTAAATGGCTAATTTTACCTGATGGCTCAGTTTAGCTGATATCACCCTATTTGTAATGGAAAACCAAGAAAGAGTGAAAAGCGGCTATTTGAACACGTTTCTAAACACATTACAAAGGGCTTCACACAAGTCAACAACATCATAACAAGCCGGTCACAATAACAATTTCCGATAGAGTAGTAAGCAAAAAAACAAATAAAACCAATAAAACAAATATGTGTGTATATGTGCCAGAAGAGAGTGAGGATTAAAGAGCTATTTGACCATGATTTTAAACAGATGTCAGTAGCTGAAAAACAGCTGAGATACAGGGCATGGTGGGATGTTGATCCTGAAAGAAGGTCAGCATATTTAAAGTAACAGAGAGAGGCAGAAGCTTAGAGCACAAGACAAGCTCATAACTGTGACAAAGGTGAGTGAGACAGAAAAAGATGCAATAGAGAACTTCAAAAACGTAAAAGATTTACTTAAGAAACCACACAAAAAGATGTAGTAAGGTCTCAGAATCCCCAGAATCAAAACCTCCCTGTTCCTGGTGAAGTGCAGAGAATAATGAAAAGAAAACCCACAGGCAGGTAATGTCCCAAGTGGTAACTGGGAGGATCTTTAAGACATAGGATAGTTAGGAATATGTTTCAACTGCAAGACATGTGTTACTGCCTTCTTGACGAGGGATGAAAACAGCAAACACCAGAGGGAAAATACAGAAACAAAAGATGTTTCTAAATGATATCCAGAGAAACCTGCACAGAAAACTTCTCAGTTTCCCAAATTCAAGTCTCTGATGTACCCCTTAGTTAATCGAATGCCTGCAGACAGAGGGACTTGTCTTTGCAAGGTTCATGAAAACCTTTCCATCTTGCTCTTAAGTTAATAAGGAGCATGGACTTGGAAGACATCAACAGGCTGCAATCCATCCTCAAAGAACTACATGTTCAAGTTTACAGTTTAGCATAGCAACAGCGAAAAACTTGGAGGCTAATGTCCAAATCACTTCATCAACTAAAACAGTCATCAGAGAAAATAAAACCACAGAAGGCAACTATGACAATCACTTTAGAAGAAAAAAGGACACAATGTTGGCAAATGTGCTAGAGATGTTTCAAGCCCAATTAAAGAATCTCAAATGGCACATATTCAACATCAGAAACCAGTTTACCCACTACTGAGAATTAAAAAGAAACACGACAAATCAAGAATGCTTGATTAATGTAGACATGTCCAAGTACTACTCATGCAAGCTTGCAGCAGAGATTCTGGAGATGCACTTTGCATCAAACCAGAAGCAAGCAACGCTCCACATGGGAATTCTCCAAGTTGGTGGGACAGCAGAGCACTTGTGCTTTGGCACAATTTCTGCATCAAAGCAGAAAGACCCACCCGCCATCTGGACACATATGCCCCCTATCCTGGGTGAAGTAAATGCCTCCTATACTTCTGTTGAGACAGTACATTTCTTTAGTAATGGACCATGCAAGCAAGCCATAGGAAGGGGGATCCAGATGGAGTGGGAGGCCTCCTAAAACGAAAGGCTGACAGGTTTGTTAGCCAAGGCTGTGATATCCCTTCAGCAGAACACTTTGGCCAACAATAAATCTGTGAAAGTTTTGTATCCAGGAGGATCTCGAGGAAGAAGCTATAAAAACATGGCAAGTAGTGCAGATCCACCTGGTAGTCACAGTGGCACCAGGAGAAACCAAGCACCGAGATGACACTAACACTAATAACTTAAGTTTTGGAATTTGACTCTGCCTCAAGCACACAACAGTGAGGAGGCCAAAATCCAGTGGGCTCCTCAATTGATTGATGAGTTGTGTGTTCTGAAATATGACAGTAAAATTTACCCAAGAGTCTTTCAGGACGTCACTAAGACACATGTGCGCATAAGGTGCCTGGACAATATGGGTGAACCATTTCTTTGGCCAGTAAGAGATGATGTGCTGTGGTACCTGTTTGAGGACATTGTGAGAATGATTCCTCCTCCAAAGCTAGTGACAATGTGTCACATTAAAATAGATAAAGATATCCGGTCTAGTTTAACACTTTCCACGCCACAGTATTATTTGTTGCAAGCCTCCGCCAGCATTTTAGATCATATTCAAGAATATTACGTTCTATGAATATGTAAACAGTGAATACATCAAAAGAAAGAACAACGCCTCTATTTGTATACACAAGAAATGTAGTCTCATTTTGTTCATTTTTTTTTTTAACACGGATTGCTGGAAGATCTTGTCAGTGGTGGGGAAGCTTTACGTCTTAAATCACAGCGGTCTTGTTAATGAAGGGTATAAAAGGTCCAACTTACAACTAAAGCAACATAAAGCAAGCAAAAAAGTTGGAAAGACCTAAAAAGATAGTTCTGAAGCGTCTGCAGGTTCTGTACAATACAATACAATAACACATGTACAATAAATGCAGAATTTTTCCTGATTTCAAAACACTTAACGAATATTGATCGTTTTGACACCAGGCTCCAGCTCCCATTCAGCATTGCTGTGGCTGGTCCTCCTAAAAGACACATTTTTGAAAAAAATAGAGCAGCCTTTATATGATGACATGTTAAAAATAAAGGATATAAATTTTGGTGAAGGATTGCCGTCTTCTCTTTGTGATGACACTCTTAGTGACAATCTGATGAGTGATGCTCATGCTGTTTTTACTAAGCATGTCCACCACAGAAACCTCATGTATCTATCTTGCAGAATTTATTGGCCATTAATCTGATCACCAATTATTTTTTCTTCTGAAAACCCCAGAAACCGATACCAAATCTTTGTGTTAGCCAGACAGATGTTTTCATATAAGACAAAATATTTCTTAGAATCTTTTAATAATGCCACAGCTGCACCATCCGGGTATTTAGTAAAGTCCAAGACACCAGAATTATTTGAGACTCGGGACGGATATGTTGGCAGGCCATCCTGTTGGCTATGTACCAAGAAACAAGTGATCTATAGCAAAACAAAGAATAAGAAATGTCATCATGCATCTGTGGAAATGTGGCTCAGCTGAATATGTTATATAAAGGCTAACGTCCTTTGAGGAAAATTATTCAAAGCAGTGCCAGCAATGATTTTATCCATGCTTCGTGTGAAACTGAACTGAATGTGTTAAAAGGGAAATACAGTACAGACTGTTGAAGAAGGACCAGGATGGAATTAGATTAATTACCAACAAGAAGGTTGGCGTCTTTTTTTGTGTGTTACCTTTACTAGGAACAGCCATACCTAGATTACCAGTCTTTTCTCACAACGTTTAATTGTTATAGTTTGTTCGGTTTTTTTTTTTTTTTTTTTAAATGGAACGTACAGAAAAGGTCTGTTTGCTCCTGCAGCAGCAGCTGGATGCAATAAGACCACCTGGCAGCCGTGAATCTATTACAAAAAGTAGAAAATGAGGAGGATAATGCAATAATGGATGTACTACAGCTTCCAAACACAGACTTGCATGAAAAGGCTAAAAAGTATAGTAACATTTTACAGCATTTTCTAAATGTCATTAGACAAGGTCACTTCCTGAGGGGAATGAACAGAAAGAAAAGCAACAGCTGTACAGTGAGGTGTTATGCAACATATGTCTACGAGAAACAATAAAAATGCTGAAATACATCATGGTTTTAGTGATGTACATAATCAAAAAATTTATCTTGTAAATATCATGTTATAAGAGGGTCACATATATGGTTTGTGATTCTTTAACAAAAATGATAAACCATACAAAAAGTCGTCTAGAGTTTTTGAAGTCTCCTGTAATTTTAAATGTGCCATTATCGGCAATGCAAAGCATACAGGCGAGACAACTTGTTACTGGTTCCAAGATTTAGTTTACATTTTGCAACCTGTTTCCCAACGTTGAGGAGTATTCATTTTCAGATACGCCTGTAAGTAGTGTAAAGAAAAAGACCTCTGCCTGAAAGATAGATCTCTATAGATACTAATGGATGGTTGAAGTTTTGCTTCTTTTGTAAATTATTGTATTTTTTTTGTCTTGTTTTATTTTTTATCTGTTTGTGTGTTGATCATTAAACAAGCAAGAGAGAAGAACATTTACAAATATATGTATGACTGTAAAAAAAAAAAAAGATATACATAAATAAATAGATACACACAAATAAAACGGCTCATTCTAAGGTTTTGAAAACACACTGATTCTTATTCAGGAGATTATACACTAATGAAAACATACCTATGAATATATTAAATACTTAACATCAATAATGACTTTTTGCACTTTCTTCTCATAAAAATAATCCACGCAACTCTTCCCCAACACAGTCTTTAAATCCATAAACAGGAGGGTCGAGCGGTGTACAATCTGTTATTATAAAATGTTTGTCTTTTTCTTAAATTTCCAAGAAGCTTTAAGATCGTTTTCCTTTGAATATTCGGTTATGTCAAATAAATCTGCCTGAAATTGTCTATTTATACAATAAACAAAAACTCTATTTCTTTAAAAAGCAGCATTTGTGTGAAGCATATAAGCGTCTAAACAATTATTCACTTGTTGCCTGTTCTGTCTTTAAATTGTGTTAATTCCTCCAAAGGCACCGGGGATGGATGGGCCAAAACAAACTATTTTAAACCCTCTATGTTCTTTTTAATAACCCTGCTGCCACTCTGTCTCACGTGACACAAGGGTTTCATGTGCAGGTGATATATGCAGGATTTTTTTGTACATTTTTATATTAGACAATAAAGTTGAGCTCAAATTTTGTCCACACCATTTACATAAATAAGTGCAGACTAAACAGAAACACCTCCCTAAATAGCACAATGCAGTTCAACAGCACCACATATGACAATAAACCAAAGCAAATAAACAAACACCAGTTTGATATCCCCTTAACTGCACAATGATTAAAAAAAAAAAAAAAACAAGATTTGGGAAAATAAATGAAAGCAGAGATATTTGTTTTTGCAAATGAATGCCTCATACTCAGAAGATGGTTTACTTCTAAAAATCCTGACCATTTTCTTTCCTTTCTCTGCCACTATTTATCTGATTTGACATCTAGGCAACCACAACCATTTCCCTGGTTGTCTTTATCTGTCTTCAAAATCCCTGTGTTTGCTTTTCATATGCTCCAAATTATGATGGATTCATAGGAGGCATGTTACAGATGTTCTTCTAGAGAAATTATTCATCTGGCTATGGGGCACACTTCCATTTGGTGTCACTTTAGATTCACAGAGTTGTCAGGAAATGTGTTTGTTATTAATGGCGGCATTTGTTATTTAGCATGAATGTTTTTTTGTCCTGTTATTATTGTCTGAACAGCATGTTAGTATTGGTTCCCAGGTAGGTAACTGCAGCTGCTAGCTAAGAGTATAGCCTGTGTCTGGGTATGCTCATGGTTACAGATGTGAATGGAGGAATCAGCAGGGTGTTAGCAACAACAGCCTTTTTACTGCCAGGCCATGATTTGGGCTTAAATAGATATATATTAGCTAAGACAAGTTTAAATCCAGAGCTGGCAGTTAAGGAATCCAGGCCTATGTTTTGTTTAGCTGATCTAAGAGAATCACTTTTATTCTAATTTCTATTTATAATAATTCAAGTTTTAGCATGTCAAAAGAAAAAGACTCAGGAAACATTTGTTTCTGTATGTATGGCACTCATTACTTTGGATCTGATATTGTAATATCACTGGTTTATATCCCTGGTGAGTTGCAATTATTTTAATCACTTCAATATGATGAGAAGAAAATGGATTGGTTGTATTTCACAAAGAAACTCTTTGTGTTAATGCTCATTACCCTGTGAAATTTATATATCTATTAAAGAGGAATTATCTTAATTAGATTTAAAATCTGTTGTGAGTGTTTTGTGTAGAAAAGGATTATTTAGCGCTGACTAAACCAGACTATCTGACTACATTCAAATAAATGTCACTTCTCTTGTCTTCATTACGAGGTTTTATTTATCTTTAATTTGCTTGTTTTTTTCTGACCTCCAGTGGTTTCTTAAAATGATGTTGAAGTGTACTTCAGGGTGTGTCCGTACAGCATGACATCACAGTTGGGCGTGGTTACAAGCAGGTTGATACAAGTCGATTGAAGCTCTTGCTGGTACCACCCAACCTTCATCGCTTCATATTGTTCTCCTTCCACCCCTCCCAGCTCCATGCATCCCTAAACACACGCACACACCTGGATGGTGTGGATGGAAATAGAAACACTTGACATCATGCGTAGCAAATGATTTATATAAACGGTGCCACAGAATAATTTCTGAATGTTGCCAAACTTTCAAAATCATAAGAATTTATTTAGTTTTAAATTAGAAGAAAATAACAAATTTCACTGTTTACAAGTCTTGAACATCGGGCACACAGATGTAAGAAGAGACGATGATGTGTAAAATGTTAGGGGAAAAAAAATATTTGGTGTAATTAATTACATTTTATTCATCCTTGCTCTGGGCAAAAGTACATGGTTTGGTCCTGAAAAAATCCAAAGTACGGAAACAATAAAAAGCTTATTGGCAGAAAACGACAAAAACCCACCAAGGTAATTATAGTAATGAAAATAAATTAAATAAGAAAATATGTGAGAAATAACATTTTAGAAATTAAAATAAAAATGAAAAGTAGGCATTATAAAATATGAAAACTAACACAAACAGCATTATTTACTTACAAAAGTAACTAAAATAAAATAAAATTATAAAGGAAATGTCTTATTTGTTAACACATCTGTTTATTGAGACTGGGATGTCTACATGACTGTAAATCAATAGCCTTCACAAAATGTTTGTATTGTACCTATTCTGAACTTCTTAAATCTTGCCCCTGACAAATAAACCCTCATAACAAAAACAACCTAAAACTAATACTTAAACCAATAAAAAAACAATAAATTTGAAACAATAAAAACTAATGAAAAATACAAACTATAATAACTCAGAAACCCACAGCACCCGAGACTTAACAGTTTTGGAAAGGCAGTGGAGTTCCCTCCAGCATGAATTGTGTGCACAAGTAGATTTCTTCTGGAGAATGCATTATTTTTTGGACATGAGTACAGATAACCAGAAGTCTAATCAGCTTAGTCAGGAAGCAGCATCTTCTTTCAAATTTGACTTTGAGCACATTTTGTATGAGGGAATTCCTTTGGTCTTAAATCTGCATTAACTGATATTTTAGCCCCTTGGGGGCATTGCAATAAGCTGTTAACCCTGATATATTATCACCTTTTAAACAACTGCTGTGTAGGGTTAGGTGGCATCTAGCAGTGAGTTTGCAGATTGCAATTCACTCGCTTCACCCTCCCCTTTCAAGTGCGAAGGAGAAACTACGGTGGCTGTGAGACGTGCAGAAAACATGTACTGCCCTGTCTAGAGCAGTGTTTGGTTTATCTGTCTTGAGCTAAACATAGTGGTTCAACATGGGGGCCTCCACGGATGGCAACCACTGCATCTGTAGATATAAACAGCTCATTCTAAGGCAACAAAAACATAGTTATTCTTATATTGAGGTGATTATACACTAATGAAAACATACCTATGAATATTATATTCCATTTCTGACAACAGATCCTTTTAAATGTTACACACTGGACCTTTAAGTTGATACGTGGAATGTAAGTCCAATATTCACCTCCTTTTGGCTCTGTTTTGGTCTCCACCACCTCCTGGGGTGAAATATTTGGCTCTTTAAATGCTCTTTTATGTTCCCCAGCTATTCTCCTCACCGTGGTAAATGCTAGAAGAGTCTGTTACAGGCCAACAGGAAAAGATGAAGGGAAAGAAAATTAAAACCTTTGATGTACCACGAAAAAGCACTGCAGCAGTAATCCTCCAAACACAGTTGTTTTCTGAAATACAGTAAGATGAGCTTCTGATAAATAGACACTGACTAATTGAGTGGGAGGTGACCTTATATCCCTGTTAATTAGCACTGCATGCATAATTACCAATTATCACTTACTTTACATAACACTCTAACAATAACTGCAAGCAAAAGATGCCTGCAGCAATTATATCTCATCATTTGCAAGCAGATTTTAATTGAGTCAGCCAGTTTCACTCACGGACGGTAATTATTGTGAATGACTCAATAAAAACACAATTAGCAGACGATGCAGTGTCACATTAAGTGTAGAATATGTTTTTCCGACTGGCAGCATAAGTTAAGACTTAAATAAAAGTGAGAGGGCTCAGGGGAAAAGTGACTAATAGTGTGAGTGTTTGTGTTTACTCTGCTCCCCTTCATCCCTCCCTGAGTCTGCTCCTTCTCTCTTTTTTCCAATTAGGCATTAACAGTTTTCGCCAACCCGTCCGACAAAAGGTTAAATGACTGTAAACGCTACCACCGCGCTCAGTTTCAACTCTAGCGTTTAAAAAGATGTGTCATGTTTCCTCTTGCACCCCTGAGCCAAAGAGAAGGTTGGGAGGTGTGTGTGTGTGTGTGTGTGTGTGTGTGTGTGGGCTCCATTTGTGTTTCATAGATGTATTAAAAACCTTTATTGCCTATGACCACAAAGCCAAGATGAATTGGTGCTTATTGTGAAACAGAGAAACATTTATTTTTTTTAAAAATATAATTTTCAGATGCTTATTTTCGATTGGCTTTACGGATGGCAATGTTGGCCCAGTTATAGCATGGATTGCCATTAATTCAAGTTTATACAGACATTCATGCTCTCCAGGGGAAAAATTCCTAATGCCCATTCAGATCCCCTGGTGAGTGAAATGTCCCGACAACTACTGGATAGACTGACGTGGAATTTGCCACACACATTCATGTCCCCCTCAGGAATAACTGTAATAACTTTGGTCAGCTTTTCATCTAGTGCCATTGTCAGGTCAAACTTTATGATTAAATACTTGCAAAACTGGCATTCCCATCAGCCTCAGCTGTACTTGGCGTTTAGCACTAATTAGCCATTTTAGCATGCTAACAGATTAACAGATGGTGAACATTGAAAACACCTGCATGTTAGCATTGTGACTACATAGGCCTCTTAAACCATATAGTAGTTCTGTTTATACTCGTACTTCAGACAAAAAGACACTGTTGTAGAATGACTTCAGCAGTATTTAACAAAAAAGACCACTAAATATCACATAAACATCAAATAAATTCATTCTATTTCCTCAAAAAAGTTGTTTATTAGTGTTTATAAACCATATGCATATCAACAAGATATTCCTAAACCTAACATGCAAGTGAATAACATTCACTGTCATTCCCGAGAGGAACCATTAATCATATTGAGACTTTTGCATACTTCTGCTTATCACGAGACTTCAAAATCTGAGAATTTATCTGAAGGAGATCGTGATTAATTTGAAACAGAGGTCAAAGAAGGATAAAGTGCAAGTAAACACTGCAGAATCCCCAAGTGAACTGTTCATTTCGATTTTAGGGAAGCCAATCAAAAGAAATCACACGGCTGAATAAATGCAATCAACACGAAAAACAGATGTGGTATGATAATTATGTACAAACACTGAAAAATATGAGCAATAATGTTAGGAGTAGGCTTAAATAATTTGAGAGGAATTAATAAAAAGGCCTTTAGGTTATTGGTTTCTGTTGCAGGTACAAAAAAAAATCAGAGAGAGGTGTCTTCGTGTTGATGCTGGAAGATTGTGTTTGCTCTTAAAGGAAAGGAAAGCAATGATTGGAACAGTCATTATAGGGTAGTTTAACTAAAGAGAATGCAATCCTGTTCTAATAACTTTCACACTGTGTATTCTGGTGCTGCCCTCTGTCTTTTGAACAAGTGGATCTGGTGATTTGGTAACTTTTAGGTTCAGTTTGTACACAGATGTTACAGATTATAGTCCAGTGAATGTTTCCAATTATACAAGGAAGCAGGGAACAGTTCTTACCTCCTTACTTCTTTTTTTTTTTTTCTTTCTTTAATTTCCATCCATTGCAGTCAAGCCTTGATGTTGCGGCTATAATGATCCAACAGGGATTCTACACACTTGCTGGATACTGTTGTTGTGCCAGTGTTACACTTGAGATGTTTCTAGCTTGAGGTGAATATTATTAAAAACACACATACAAATTTGCAGTTCATTGTTCCGGAGGTTTCTTCCGGGAGCCCAGTTATCAGCAGAGGTCTCCTTCTCTCCTTAAAAAATCGGACCCAGTTAATTAAACGGGGAAAAAACACTGAATAAAGCAGTTTCACCTTGAAAATCCCTGTTTCTCCGATGCTGTTTGGCAGACAAAGGACGTCCTGGAAGTCCTGCCAGCCCAGCTGCTGCTAACGTTAGCTCAGCTTGTTTCTCTGATAACTTAAGATCCAAATGTCCAATGACAAAAAAATCCCCCATCAGGTTAAAATACATAGTTAAAAACGACAAAGATCTAAAAATGTATCATAAAAATGTTTAAAAATAATAAAAGTACACAACTCAACAAAATATATAACACAGGTCTAGTGTTTTATAGACATTTTAATGTGGAAATATTACATATAATATTTTTCACTATTGACTGGAAGTTAGCTCAATAAGAGAATGTATGAATGACTGGCCATAGGTTTCACATACTTCACTGTTTATCTGCCAATCTACGATATAGATCTTATCAGATGGGGATTTGGGGGTCCCAAAAAGGTTGAGAACCACTGGCCTACAGGAGCCACCAGTGAGGATTAAAGGTTTATGCAGTGGAAAACCCTCATCCGGGCCTGTTGTCACTCACTCGTTAAGCAACACTCGGTGGAGAGTGTGTGAAAAGGCTGTGTAGAGCAGAGCAGTGAAGTGGAGCAGAGAGTTTATTTTGGTTGATTATCATCAATCATCATTCTTTCATTATATACATGTTGCATATCCGTTTGATCAGCTGCTTCTGCTTTCCTTCACAACACCACTATGATTACAATATTCACACACAAACACGATTAAACCTGTTTGTAGTCATTATCAATGTTGATTTATTTGATGAATATTTGTGTATTTATTCAGGTTACTTACATGCACGGATGAAAGAACCCCAGTATGGTCCTGTAGTGCGGACCACCAAGGCATTGCAGCGCCAATAAAGGACTTACAGAAAACTGAGGGCTTCTTGAGCTGTTGAATAAAATTCTTTGTTTTATGGTTTCGGTAGATTGATCATGATTAGAAAAACAAATTCAGTGAGTTTCTGACATTTATTATTCATTGTGCAGTTATATTACTTTAACAAGCATGTGGGCATGTTGGTTTTTGACTTATAACTGCTTGTGCTGTTGCTTTTGGGGAATTGCTAGGTCATGACCTTAAACTGGGATTATCCAAATTAATGTGTAAGTGTAACTTTTAGGATGCAATAAAACCTCAAAATGAAGTTAGTACTTGTGTTTTTTTTTGACAAGCCAAAGGGTTGAATGTGTAATCACCCTAAACTGACCTTGCACATTTTCATAGGACTTTTGGACTATGAAATAGAGAAAATACTAAACCAAAATCTTGACGTAATGACCCATAAAACATCTTTCCTCTTTGTGTCTTTAGACTTGCACAATACTCTTTTGATGGCTTTGACAAATAACTGCAATCCCACTGGGAAACATCATACACGCTGCATGATTTAAGGATGAATAGGCTCGGGTAAACATTTATTGCACAACATTCACACTATAATGAGTGCCAATCCTATTTGATGAGTCAGTGTCTCTGGTAAATGAGTCGATAAAAAGATAGCGAAGAGTACTTTGTAAAGACAGAAACCAGTTTTCTTGGTAGGGGATAATGTAAGATTTTGGTCCTGTGTTGAGCAACAAGGCCCACATTTCCACCAGGACAAGAGAGGAAAAAAAAAATCTGCAGCAGTGTCAGCTTTCACTGTTCTCACTTGTGATAGTATCAGGTGTACTTTGAACAAGCTTGTGTTTGGTTAAAACTAGCCTTGCGTAGAATGGGTGGGGTAATGTGTTTGAACAGACAAGGTGAAGTCTCCTGTTGTGATACGTGCTCAGGCAAAGAACGGGCATGAATGGAATCTTTTACCTCTCACACTGGAGAGAGCGCACACTAAAGGATTACCCACTCTTTGGAAAGAACTGATTTGAATCTTCATTAAAACCGCAATGGAGGCAACCAGTGACACCACAAAAATCCTTGAGAAGGGTCCTGAATACCTTAGAAAGCAAATGGAACTGGAGGGTGAGGCGAAAGGACGCATGAGCGCCGTGGAAAGGCTCGCTGCAAGCAAACCTAAATATGTCAAAAGCCAACAGGTGGTCAACTCAATTCAGGAGCCAGTGATCAGTCTTGGATCAGCCTCTGTGAGCAGCACCGGGTCTTCTAACCGGAGCTCGAACCGTGGTGGAAATCTTGCCATAGGGAGCAACTCAACGGACCGTACATGCGGTGCACAAAGCTGCTCACCAGGGCAGGTGCGTAGGTCCAGCTCCAAAAAACGAGACTCCCTTCTGTTTTACAGACAGAAATGCGAGTTACTGAGAGGGACAGCAAATGACCGGAAACACCACATAACACGTAAGTTGCTGCTCAGCTCTGTGCAAAAAAATATTCCGTTACCTGAGGCGGCAGATAAGGAGTGTGAGTCTGAGGGCAGCAAGGAAGAAATCACCACACCTGAGGGAACAGCAGAGGAATGCAGCTCATGTATAGTTACCACTCAATCAGAGAGGAGGAGGAACGGAGTAGCAGAACAACACAACGCAGGAGATACTGCTCCTGGGACAAAGGTGACAGCTGGTGTGGCTAATAAATCTGCTGGTCTCTTGACAGTTCCTGAGTTTGAAAGGAGGTCTGGCAAAGGGGTCAGTCGTTCTCACTCTGACATCAGCTCCAGGTACTCCAAAAACTTTACAGACTTTGATGCTTTTTTCAAGTACTGCGGACTGGGCGGTGAGGTCATTGAGTCTTTGGGGAAGGAGAACTTCTCGGCGCGCTCGGATGAGATTGCAATAAACCTCCGGAGTGTCAGCATTTCGACATCGGACGACGGCTTCTCCAGGAACAGCGGTGAAAGCGACGGGCTACTTGAGGACGAGTTACATGAAAAGATACGTCAGGGGACGTCAGTTATTGAGCGCAATGCAAGGATTATCAAATGGCTGTACAGCTGCAAAAATGCCATAGAGACTGGAAAAAAATTAAGAGACCTTGGATGAGCCAATTTAATTTTTACTCTACAGAGGCCAAATGCTTAACTTACACCGTTGTACTGATGATACATTTTATCCATTTATCACATTTTATTGCAGAAAATACATCAAAACACTGTGTGTGTGTCTATGTGTCAAAGTTATTACTATTAATTAAAACTAAACTAAAAACTAAAACTAGGTGTGAAAAAAACAGACTGGGATGTTTACATGACTGTGAGTCATTGTGTTTGTATTGTAATACCTATTCTGAACTTCTTAAATCTGGTCCCTGTCAAATACTATTTAATACCCCCATATTATAACAAAAAAACTAAAACTAACACTGAATTATTTTTTTTATTATTTTTTTTTTAAACTAAACTAAAACTAACTGAAACTAAACTAAAAATGTAAAACAAACATAAAAACTATATATATTATATCATTGTTTCTTTTGGTTTCTGTGAACACTGTATCTTACTTCTGAGAAAAAGCATGTTTGCTTCTGTTCAAACTTGCATGAAATTGTTCCCTGTAACGTTTGAGGCCACAGGAAAGCCCCACACACCGTGAAACACGATGTTGACTGTCTTGAAAATGTGTATTTACCAAACTGTGCATTCTTCATAGATTTATCACACAACTACTCATTTAGAAAATATTGTGTTAGAGGTCAAAACTACGTGCATTTGAAGACACACAAATCCAGAAGAGTAAATAGATTAGAATTTTAGCTTCAGTGATATTCAGCAAAAATGATCCACTGACCAAAAATATTGAAACACTGATGTCTGTCCTCAACTGAAGAACTAATTTCAAACATATTAAGTTCAATTAATAGTACTTTTAAAAAAATACTTAATACTTTTTTAATTTATATATGGTTAATAAATCCTTTATTCATGATCTAAAAGTCAGTTAAAAAACATTATAAAGAACATATTTTTAGTTGCCAGATTGTGAAACTTTTTCCTTTGGCTGAGGTTTTGCTAATACTGTAGTAACAAATGTTCTTAATCCATTAATAATAAGTTAGTTATTAATAAATAGATTTTGGTCCAGATCCACTGAAAGTTAAGTGTTCATCCCTAAAAGGGAATTTTCCCAACCTGGCCACCCAAAAAATGTCTTATTACTAATCTATACAATATCAATAAATTATATATTATCCATTTAAAAACAGTTACAACTGACATTTATAAAAGTTACTATGAATAGAAAGTGGTCCCAGTGAATTCTAGGTAAAGGCTTATAGCTCATATGATGTTCCACAGCAGGACCTTCAGACCACCACAAGCATGAAAGTGCCCTTAAATCATAATTTATGTGACCTGTGTACTCCCCCACTTCTCTAACGGTGAAAGGTGTACATACGATCACACACACACACACACACACACACACACACCGCAGTTAGTATCTTCTTCTATACTTGTTATTGCGGTTAAGTTTCTCTTAATAAAATTGGTAAAATCATTTCATTTAAACTGCAGCCACACTAGAAACTTGTAGACTGGTTACTGTGTGGTTACTTTCCAACCAAAGAATCAGTAGGTCCGTGAGTCCTGTGTGAGAGGAATGTACCTAATAATCTGATAGGCTTAAGTCCAGTGACCCGTTGTAACTGTATCTCCACTTCCCTCCCAAATCCCTGTCTGCTTTGTCTATTCACCACTTTCTCTCTCTTTCTGTCCAACTTTCTGTGCAGATCAAAGCTCAGAGGTTGTAACACGAGTGGGGGGGGGAAAGCAAAGGACAGACTATTGTTGACTCCCTGTGTTAAACGAAATCCATCATTCAATCTGTTTCGTTCTCACGCAGAAGGAAAAAAAATATTTGTGTACAGTGCATGCAAGTATACACGTCGCTCTGCTGCTGTCAACACACCTTTCGGTTCTCCAGAATTCACATCAAAGCAAGTCATGTCTTGCCCTTTCCACGATTTTGTTGCCGGGAAGTTAGACGTTGTATCATCTTTTTGTTTAGGATTTATATTGTATAAAAGTGTTACAATGTTCTCTAAGCTGAAATACTAACTACTATTACCAAAACCAGGTTCAATCTGGGGTTGCTGCTGCCTGTGTAACATTGTTTTATACTGAATTACTGTAAATTCTGCGAAACTTATACACAAATAAAGCTGTTAGTTATTTTTCTTACAAATAATTTGTGTCCACGTTATTTGCACATGTAATCTTATATTTAGGCGAAACAACAGGGTCGAAATGTTTCCTTTTTTTAATGAAGTAAAGTTTTGGTTTAATGTAGGGTGTGGGTTCTCTATTGATATAACTCTATTGTTTCAATAAATAGTATATATTTATATCAATAAGGCCTCCAGTAGAGGTCAGGAATACATTATACTGCTGCTTGTAGTTTGGATTTACTGCATGAGGCCTAAAGGGGGCAGTATCTAACAACAAGATTCAACCTAATTACAGTGTTAAAGAACTCTATGTTATCAGGCCGTACTAAACCTCTGACTTCACTGTGATCACATATACTAACAATGCCCAGAGGACCAATAACCACACATAAACCGGTCTGGATGGATACTAGATATGTAATGCTATTTTTAGACTCTGGGGAAGACAAAGCAACAGGTTTTCCATTAGTGTTTCACCCACAAAGCATAATATGTAATGGCACGAATAAATACCAGAGCTGCAGACTTGTTGATATTATTTACTGTAAGTGGTCTTAACTTACTTGAGACTTGAATCCCTAAAGATTTGACTTGAGACCTGAAAGCAGAAGTTTTGACCTGTTATAATACAGGAACCATTTAATAATAATAAAAAAAGACATTGTTAGGTAGGCCGTACCAGGGACGGATCTGGAGAAGTATTCACGGGGTGGGAGGGTGGCATGGAGACGTTAAGGGGGGGTATCAATATATGCTGATTTAATCGCAGTCACATGTATCATTATTGCTTATTTTACTAAAACTGTTTTATTCCAGATCTTAAAGGCTTTTTCACAAATATATGTTTTGTTTCATCCTCTCACTCAGTCTAACATGTGGCCATAACATTTCATTACATTAATAATTTCTGTTTATAACATGTTCTTTTAAAGATGAATTTAAAGATGAATCATTTGACGCCAAACTCGGGTGGCCAGGTGTCTTCTAAGCCACCCCTGTAGATCCGCCCCTGGGCCTCACATGGCCATTAACCTTGAAAATGTAAAGATGTCAGCCTACAAATTATTAAAGATGCACCGAATACTGTTGTTTTTACACAAAAAAGTGCAATTATCTCATTTTAAAACAATACCTATGCAATCAGAATACTTTGGTCTCAGTTTTATAAAATACACTATTAAAATTAACATTCAGACACCTGTAAAAACAACATTATGACTTGCATTTTACATATTTAGACCTTTGACTTGACTTGCTCTAAAGGACCTGTGACTTGAATAAATACTCACTCTAAAAGGCTTTAGACTTTACTTAGACATCTCCAAAAGACTGGTAAATACAAGTGGTTAAAACAATTAAACAGCAACAGTAAAGCTGTACAATGCTACTATAAGCAGACCAGAGCACGACGTCCTGATAACAACAGCACAGTGACCTCTAAAATCACCACAAACTATAAAATAACAGAGCACTTTAAAACCTCTGATTACACTTATTTGTTTTAAATAAATGTTCACATCATCACTCACACAGCTGCCCAGTGGTCGCCTTCCCATCCTCCATCACAAAATCAAAACACAAGTACATGTGCGCAGTCTCTGTCACGTGTATAAAAAAACCCCAACAAAAACAGAAGGGATAAAAAATTTAAAAAAATAGAAGAACATAATTGACAGCCGCTGGCAGCCAATCAGCGACGCGCTTCTGGGTAGCAACAAGATAAATACCGAGGGCTCGACCAATCAGAGAGCAGCAAGGGGGCGGGGACGAATTCCAGGCTCCGCACTGTGTGTTTACTTCCGTCAATATTTCCAGCACGGCAGGCAGGAGAGTCACAGAAACAGGACAGATACACAACAAAGGAGTCGTTTAAGGTTTGTTTACCTGTTTTATAGAAATTCCCTAAACTCTGCTGTATAATAATTGAGATTCTGTGTGTGTTTCTGTCGTGTTTATGTGCGTTGAACCGACTGACAGCTTGTCTCATCTTTATTATTTTATATATATATATATATATATATATATATATATATATATAAACGTTAAAACGAGTTGGACAGCCACAATGCTGTTATTATTTCAAATGCTCAAGGTAAATGCGTCACAGTGGTTGTCAGGTGTGTTGTTAAAGACATTTGTCTCATTTGGGCCATTTTGTGTCTCTGTGTTTACCGGTAATATCAGGCTTTATACAGACAACGCTTATAAATCTAATGGCCCTTTTTGTTTATTTTTGGTAGTTTTGTCGCACAATAAGGTGATATAAACATGCAGGCTGCAGATTTTATCTATGGAGGCAAAGAAACGCCTTTATAGTTTAATTTATTGTTGGATTTTAAATTTACTGCACTGAAATGTTTTGAAAATCTGAATTTATTTATGAGGTTGTAGTTTTTCCTCTTTGAAGGTCATTTCAGCTGGTGCAAATTCAAAAACTTGCCCACACATTTGGATGCATTTGTCCCAGGTTTCCATTTGCTCTTTTAAACTTTTCTTTCAGAGGTCTAATCGATTGATTGTCCTCATCAGCTCTGATGTTCCTCTTTCACCTTGATGTCTGAATTTCCCTGATCACAACAGATTTTTGGTTTGACTTCAGTGTCAAATTAATTTAAGCAACCTGAATATACTTTTAATGAATTTGAACATTTTAGTCTGTATTTTTGAACCCTAAATATGTGACTAAACTTTCTAAATTGGGTACTCAGTTGTTTACTACGTCCCATTGCTTCCATAGTCTGATAAATAATGTGCATTTTGTTTTTCCTCCAGGTGTTTGCAGTAGCAGCGACCCTCTTCCCTCACAGTCCTCAGCCCCAGCTAAAATGCCTTTCTTGGGCAAGGACTGGAGGTCGCCAGGATGGAGCTGGACCAAGACAGAGCACGGCTGGAAGAGGATTCTCTTCTATGGACACGAGTTGGAAGATAACAACAGAGAGATAGACTTGAAAGAGTAAGATATTAACCTTCGTACTTTCTGTGTTCAAACCATATGGTTAATGAGTCTGGGGCTGGACGACCACTGAATCTAAACATTTATTGTGATATTTAGTGGTATTATATCTTGATGATCATAATGTGGGACTTTTTCTGCTGTCTATAGTAATGATTCAGACTAAAATCTAATTAAAAACTAACTAAATTAGTTTAATTAAGAATTAATTGTTATCTGATTACAGTATTTTATAATTGAAACATGTTACTAACATAATGATATTGATTTCAACCACATTAGTCAGCCCTTTGCTTTGCAGCAGTATAGAGTCTCCCTATACTTATATATATATATATATATATATATATAATACTATAAAATAAGCGTGTTATATTCAGAGCCCAGCAATAAATGCACTCAAAGTAGCCTCAACATTTGCCTATTCTACAGTAATATTATACATACTGAAATAAGCATCAGAATTGGAGGTTCCCTCAGAATCTTACTCCAGTGAACCAGTATAGCCAAGAGTAGATTAGATCTTATTATCTCAGTTTAAAAGTGAGCTCTAATGATTGATTGCAGCTTAACTGACTGCCAACGGCGCACTTTGAGTGTCGACACCTTCCAACTTCCACAAAATACCTCAAAAGTATTTTGAGAGGATTTTTCGAATAATTAAACAAAGGACGGCAGAGATCTGTTAGGAGGAGAAGGGGAGATGGGTTATGACAGTATGTTTTGATTACGCTGTCTTAAACTCTTAGACTACCAAAACTGACTAGAAATGATCTGATCTCTGTATATTTTAGTTGTTTATTGACGGCTCACAGTGTGTGTTAATGCCTGACTGCAAATTAAATCCTAGAATTGAATTTGAACAAGCACAAACTGAACCAGTGACCTTTAGTGGAAATGCTTGATACATCAGGGGAGAGGGAAGAAGTGGCAGGGATAATAACAGTGGTAAACTTCTTGACCGTATTGCACCGATAAGGGCATAGCTACTCAGCGCCAGAAAGGAAACCGTCAGCCCACTCTTATCAAGGCCATAGCGGAGAGTCTTTGATGAGGTGATTTGCATCCCACAATTACAGCCTGTTGTTGCCAAAGGGGCGTCATGGCAACAGACATAGTTGAGTATAGGGTTGGGTTTAGACGCTCGAGAGGGCAATTTTACAGGAGACCAACTTGTCGGTTTACCTTGTTAAAGAAAAGAGAAACATTCACAAATAATTGTGTTCACAATATCACAGAGGAGGATGTTTTAGAGCTGAAGTGTTGAGATCAGAATCTGAAGTATTGAGGTCGGGTGTTTTTTGTGTGTGTGAACTGAGTTGACTTCAAAGTATCCCCTCAAAGCCATAACACACATTCTTGTTGTTTACGAGCACTCGTCATGCAACCTGGTTGTAATATTTAAACTGTTAATGACACTGAATTAACCTGCAAAGGCCTGTGTTCTTCACTAAAAACTAATTGGGTAATTGTAGCCAATGTTTTGGCTACATGATTGACTGACTGTTTCAGTCATGGTAAAGCCTCTGGAAAAAGGATTAGACCTAATCTCTGACTTCTTAATTTACTTATTATCTTTAATGAACACAGTGCTCAGCAGTTGTTCCATTACTCCAGAGAAAGGAGAGTGTACTACAAACTACGCATGTAAAAGCACAGTGAAGTGAGCCTTTAGATAAAAACTATAACCCCAATAATAATAATAGTTTGTATGTATAAAGTATGTTTTCAGATGCCCTGAAATCCAGCAATCCTCCAATATTGGACGTATTGTACAGTATCTGTACAAGAAAGAAAAGAAAAGTCTTGGATGGTACAATTGTAAATCCTGTTAAAGGGTTTTTTTTGCTTGAAATTGTGCGTATTGAATGTTTTTCTGACAGGAGCACACTAGAATAGTTCAAACAATATCTATGGTATGCTTTTATAATAATGTCCCTCCCAAAGGCGTGTTGTGGGTTGAAAGACTTTAATGACTGCTTGTTGAAAGCAACTGAACTGAAAACAGATTCGGCTATTTCTAGTCTGTAGTACATATGCCCTTGTGGGCAGCCTGGATTGCCTCCCAGCATGATAGCTTACCTTGTTATCTGCAGGAAACATGTACTCTTGACACAAGACAACAGACAATGAATGGTCATATAACGAGAGAGAAAAAGAGTTTTTTTTTTTAGTTTGTTTAAACTGCACATGGATTAGCTTTTCTAAACTTTGTGCTCCTCTGTGCTTCTTGCATTTATCTGCCACTCAGTTTCATTACCCTCAAATAAAAATGTATTGCACATTTGTTTTTTGAGATAACCATGGCTATGTATAAAAATGAAGAAATATTTGATATGAATAATTTAATTCAAATTTAGGTTGGACTATATACAAGATAAAATGGACCTTTCTGACTTCATGTGGGTAAGCCTAGAATGTAAAATAATTACGAAAGCATCAAAACCAGTTAATAACACAGCAAACTATTCAGTGAGCTCTGTCCAGCCTCTTCCCCAATTAAGGACAATTGGCTAGAGCCAAACTTAAACAAACACACGTTGGTTGGACTTCCATAAAAACACATAAGCAGAAGTTATAACCAAATATGCCATTTTTTCTTGTACTGTAAGGGCCTGCGTGCTGCAAGGTACAAGGTTGAATTTACTGTCATTCACTGTACATTATTTTAGTATTCAGCGCTATGTTTTACGTAATAAGAACAATTACAATTTAAGAAAAAGACATAAAACACCCACAAAGACAGTAAAGTACAATTAGTTTGAAGTGCAATGAATGAGCAGTGCAAAGTAAAAAATTCCAAGTAAGAATATACATAAAATAAATGCTAATAATACCTACAATGATAAACTGGTGGTACGTGTAGTACTTCTGTGGAATCGGTTCATGATAACCCTTCAGATAAACAGTGGAGGGGACACTGGTGTCCTGCTGGTGCCGATAGGGTTAAGGGTGCCAGTTGGCGACATCTCCCACTCGTCAGCTTCGCCCCTTTCTCTTAATCAACCAACCAACAAAACCTCACAGTGTCACATTAGCTTGTCAGCAGTCTTTTCATGAAAAGGCAAAGGACACAACATCAGACAATAACTGATGACATCATGTTCAATTTGGCCGCTTTCCAAATGCAGCCTCACTCAGAAAGGCCAGTGACTTCATGCGACATGGGTACATTTAGCAGACCATCGCATGTAGGCCAGAAAGAAAGAGGAGCATTATGATGGCCACTGGCATGGTACACCGTGTTACAGAAATAGTGAAGATCATCATGTATCTTTAACGTCAAACGAGCCCCTCTCACTTATTATCTTGCAAGCACTCAAGTGCTAGATAGGTGCTGGAAAGTTGAGTGTCAGCGGAGTATTTGAGCCTCAATTCACTGTCCATCTCTGTGACAGTCCATTTATCTGACACCGTCTGTGCTTCTTTCTTGTTTAGTCATGTTGCAACTTGACACAGCATGTACCTACAGTGAGTAAGTTTAACAACTAAATGTCAGCCACAAACTGTTTTTCTTCCTTCTTCATTTTCACCTACACGCCCCCTTTGGCTCATGTATTTCAGGATATAGTTTAAATATCCACAAATCCCTTTGAACGTTCTTGAGCCTGTGTGATGTCTTTTACTGGCTCTGTGGAGGCCGGCGCTCCGCATGCAACCTGTATACAAAAGGCAGGCTATTGCATTCCTCACTTGTAATTCACTGAGACAGATTACTGTGCTTGCATGTGTGTTTGTGTGTATGCCTGTGCAATTGGATAAATGGATAGAGACGAGGGATTACTGTAGAGCTCATTCACCCCGAGTCAGTTGACTTTGCAGTCAGACAAGCAAAGCCATGCTTGCACATATGCTGGAGGAAAAAGTAAATGAGTTTCTTCATCCAAAAAGCACTGATATCTTCTCCAGCTTACCTCCATGTACGTTTCCTCCAACTTCTGAAAAGTCACGATTAGAAAGTAACCATTCCATGAGAATAAACACCCTGTTGTATGTGCTCTGTGACCTCTTAAAATGCCTGTTATTTCTTGCAACCATCTGATCAGTCTTTCTCTAAAGCAAAGCCTTATAATCAATCTGTTTTTAAATGAAAGTAAATTTTATGTGAGATCCAGAGACTCTTCCAGTCAACCTCAATGTACCATGGTCCGTCCACTTTCTCCTTAAGAGGGAATGCTGGGCACACAGTTGGTGTAAAAAGAAATCCCCACCGCAAACACACAGGTACAGTTTCTTATGAACTGTTTGCAGGTGGGAAGCTGTTGAGGGATCATGTCTTTGTTGCTTCACTAATGATGCCTAGTAGTTGCTTGGGGCACCTTTGCAGACTAGAAAACACTTTCATTATCAATTAATCTGCTGATTCTTTGTTTTTCTATATCATGTCAGAAAAAAGTGAAATATGTCATTATAATGTTTTTGAGTCCAAGCATATCTACTCAGATTCGTCGTTTTGTACCACCAACAGTCCAAAACTAGATATTCACTTGTCTACAATATATATAGAAAGACAAGCAGCAAATGCTCCTCACGTTTGAAGAGCAGCAACCAGCAGAATAAAAAGATGAACACATTGGCAATTCATTTTCTGCCTATTGATTCAGCGACTAATCAGCTAATTGTTTCAGCTCTAGATAGCTCTAAGTCCTCTGGGTGGAACTCCTCACGAGGGTATGAAAAGAAGAAGCTGATGAGTCTGTGTATATCGCAGGGGCCGTATGCACCCTCCCCTGGTCAGCAGTGGTAGACCACAGTGCAGGGGAGTCTATTTTGAATGCGCGAAGAAAGGGAACCAATAAAAATACTCTTATTTTGAAGGTTGTAAACTGTATCAGTCTAACCGAGCTGCCTTTCTGTTCTCAAAGGGGCAATGTTTTGCTCCATCACCACAACCCAAAATAAACTCTGTCATGCCTAAAATAAATGAAAACACACATTCACATATCAAATGTCATGTAGTGGGGATAATATCTGTCCCAATACTAATAATTTCCCAATCAGCTGACCCATATAACGTGCTCGGCATGGAGAGTCAATTACTAGTCCGATCCAGCCCTTTGATCTGTCAGTTAAAGGTCATTAGAGAATGTGTAGTTACAGACGGACAGATCTCAGTACAGACGATTTTATTTTATGTCATTTAATTTTATTGGTTTTAGAAGAAAAGAGAGAAAGTTCTCACAATAGTAGTACGGCAGAGAGATCTGCTGCACTTTCCTAAAACATTTATATTCATGTGCACAGACCCTCATGAACAGACCATCCATACATAATCTGTATCCAGTATATTAACATGCGCTGACATGTTTTCCTTTTAGTTTCTGTTGGAGTTGAGCCAATTCAAGCCTCCCATGTCAACATGTCAAGTTGAGGTCAGCTGCCAAAATTTTAAGATCTATGTTATCAGTAATAACAAGGCCACTAATCAACCAAGCAGGCCCTGAATGGCAGCCAGAAATAACAGAGATCAGATAGAGATCTTATAATGTTTTGCCTGTTTTCTGAGAAAATACTCTCCGAGTCACATCAATGATTCTGTCTCTCAGACTCTAATATATGTCTGCCATCTGCGGCATTTCCTCCACCATAACAGACATTGTGAATCATTATAATTTCACATCTTGCCTATTCTGACTCCTGTTACGTTGCATCTGTTGGCCTGATTATTGGTCCAAATCGTCCAAAAAGCAGCAGCTAGATTTTTGACCAGAAAGATTATTAATACTACTTTTACTTTCTGGAGATCTGTGTCTTTCTAATTTTCAGCTCAAACTTTTGCTGGCCCAGTTAGGTCCAAAATACTGCAGCGCCTAAATTGCCATTATGCCGTGCAACAGGATGATATACGAGACATCAGTAAATAGTCACAGACCTTTTCTTCAGGACTTCCTCCGGTCTGTAATTATTGTATTTTAGCTGTACTGGTCACATTCGCATGCAGTGTTATTAACAAATTCCTCCCATTCTTCGTCTATACAAACAGGCTCTGCAGTGACAACAAAGAAAATCTGTTTGTTGGGGATGTGTGTGAGCTCGCCACCACAAAGAGGAAAAAGGACTTCTACAACAATAACACCAAATCTCAATGTGAGTCTCAACACATATTATGTGCATCACATAACCACTGTTTTGGCTTTGTGAAAGAGTTTGTGGTATGAAAATGAAAGGCCCTCTGTACAAAAAAACAGAGCTGAAGTACTGGTAGGCACAAGTCATAATTGCAGTGAAGGGGCTGCCACCCTTTGAGCACTTTGTTTGCAATGAGATTTATTGGACTTTTTTTAAATTTAATTTATCACCAGAAATCGTCATAGGGAAGCACTTAGTGTGATGGCTTTTCCTGAGATTTACATGAATCCAGAGAGGTGTTACATTTATAATGTTTATCAGTGATATGTTTGCACTAAGTGTGTTTCAGTAACAGTAGTTTAGTCTCATTCTGCCATCCTACAGATAGTCTGTGTTGGAAACATTGTTCGGGGGGGGATTTGACGACCTGGGAATGAGAACGGACTGTGAAGTGTGCTCACTACTTACTATATAGCACTATAATACGTAAACACTAGAAAGTCAACAATGGCTGACTTGAATGTCTTTTATTCCCTTGAAAAGAAACACTGTAGGAAGGAGGATTATAAGGAAATTGTGATTCTGCAGGTGTGCATGAGCCCTGTGGAGCAGTGAGTCTAGATAATAGGGCCATCTGCGCCTGTGCGCCTGGTATGCACCTCAACGACCAGCCGGTTGACCTGAGGGTTGTATGTATGTATGTATATATATATATATACGCTCGGCTCAAACCAGTCTGACATGTCAAACTTGTTGAAAGACAGATCTGAGATTTCAGGTTGTTCGAGTTGTCCATTTCCTTCCTCTTATCTCGGCAAATTTGCACATTCTAGTTTATGACTGGATGTTATCATGTTTTCATCATTGATTTATACATTAGAGGGCAGGTACAATAAAAGTAAGATGTCCTGTGGCTGCACACTTTTAATCACCTTGTTACGATCGGTTATTAACCTAAATGTAGCGTTTATTGCAGCTTAGTACCACAGTCCTGGTTGTCTAGTGTTTGAACAAACACTAGACACTATAACAGAAAGTTTTGATTGAACTGTATGTACATTTCAAGCCTCCTCCACCACCATAAAGAAAGGGGAATAATATTTAACATTAGCCAATAATGATCTTTACAAAGGTAGTATATACCTTTAACTGTAACTGTACGGGCACAAAATTATGCATTTACACCAAAACACTTGTACTCCAGTGAATAATGTGTTTTTCTCCCTTTTCCAGTTGATTTCAGGGATAAATGGATCTACGTACAGAAAGGGAGCACAAAAGAAGTGAGTTCTGCTGCTGATACAAGAATTTTTACATGAAGGATTTATTTGATTTTGATTAAAACAGGAGAATTTATTAGAATTAAATAATTCTTTAATAAGATGTGTGCATGTGTGTGTGTTTTTATTTTTCATGTTAACACATAGCGCCATGGATACTGCACGCTTGGTGAAGCCCTCAACCGTCTAGACTTTTCCAGTGCCATTCAGGACTTGAGAAGATTCAACTATGTTGCAAAAGTGAGCGATGAAAATCACACATATTGATGAAGAATCCTTTTGAAACTGTTGAAACCTGTACAAGGGATTCTTCCTTTTTAACTGGCTCTAATTTTCTCTACTCTGTCTCCCGTAGCTTTTCCAGCTAATAGCCAGGTCTCAGCTCACTTCTTTGAGTGGAGCTGCCCAGAAAAACTATTTCAATATACTGGAGAAGATTGTACGAAAGGGTAAGGAGACCTGAGACGGAGATTGATTATGTGTCGTCGCATTGTAGATTTTAATTTAGGCTCTTGTTGTGTCACTAAAAGTAGCTTTATATTTCACAGAAAGATCATGTCTTATAGATAAATAGTAAGGCTCTGAGCAAGCAGGACATGTTGTTTCTCAAACTACTCAGTCACAGCAGTGTGTCACGGCAGTGTGATTATACTGAATCCCAAACCACAAAACGAGTAGGACCAGTGTGCTCCATCATTATGGGGTTGTGTTGCCTTGTGGAGCAAAGTACAGTCTGTCACATGTAACACGTGTGGTAAAGTGCCTGTCAGACTTTTTTGGTTACACTATGTTTCAAAGAAATGTTCTTTTTCATCTTAATATCGTGCTTTGTGTTTTATGTTTTGTTTTTAGTTCTGGAGGACCAGTACAATCCGCGCCTTGTCAAGGAGCTGCTGCACGACCTCAGCTCGACACTGCACAGTCTGACCATCCATGTTGGCAGGTGCGTCCTCGTGGGCAACGTCAACATCTGGTTGTGCCGACTGGAGACCATTTTCAAATGGCAGCAGCAGCTCAACAACCTGCAGATCCCCAAGGTAGAAGGTGTATTGGGGTTTGTTTGTGTGTAGGCGCATGACTCTGTCGTGTGTGCTTTCCATTGTAGCCCTTCACAAAAGTTGTTTCAGCGTGCGCTGGGCCTCAACACACCTCCAGGTCCAGTTTGAGCTGCCTGTATGTAAATGTGACTTTTAGAAATGGCAGTAGGCTAACAATGTGAAAGCCTTCATGGTCACATGTGCAGTAGTACTGCTCCCACTTGTAAGCTGAATTTAATGAGTGAGGAACATGAAATATGGAAGAGGAAGTATTGACAACATTTATTGTTCAACTGTGTATGAATCATAACACATCATCCTTGGAAAACCCCTTATTTGATTGGAACTTTTTTGCCTTGACTTGTGTTACTCCAGCTGTGATTTTAATGTGTTGCTCTTAATTGTCTCCTCAGCAAATGTGCAACGGGTTGTCATTCAGCGACTTGCCGCTACACATGCAGAACAAGATCCTCTGCAAGTTATCTGATGCCTATGACATCATTAACCTGGGACAGGCCACGCCTACTCTGCACTGCCTCAGTGAGAACAGGATGTTGTGGAAGAAACTCTGCCACTTTCACTTCTCTGACAAACAGGTGAGAGAACAGTGCATTTAATTTAATCAGTTCAATCATGGACTGGAGGAGTGTTTTTAGATAGATCTGTGATTTTTATAATAATTTTAAAATTATTATGCTTAAAACATCCAATAGTAGTTTGTGATGATCCAAAGAGATGAGGGCTGCTGTGCAGTTCACATGTTGACCACTAGAGGGCAGAATTGCCTCAATTTGCTCACAGTGATATAGCTCTCTCACACACACACACACACACTTACACTATCTCACACATTGTATAAACACCCATGTTGGGTTGGTGTTAATGACAAATTGTCCTTAATTATATCTAATTAAACTTTTCCAGTTATAATTACATTCCTGTCCCCTGTGTTTTAAATGCTGTTTTAATTGTTTCCTTTCCATCCGTGTACAGTTCTGTAGGAATTTGGTCCTAACCAAGAGCGATAACGTGGACTGGAAGCTGATGTACTTCACCCTGCAGAAACATTATCCGATGAAGGAGCAGTACGGAGACACCTTGCACTTCTGCAAACACTGTAGCATCCTCTTCTGGAAGGTAAACAAACACCCCTGCAACTACGTTCATCTCATGTAAGAAACACCATATAACCAACCGGTGCTGTTCATCAGAAGTGAATTATACGTTGCACATTACATTGGAGGAAAAAGAAGGTAATTGGTTATTGGTTTAGCCTCCCAGTGTTGTTGTAGCTGAGTAGAAGTAGAAGCAAAGAGTGTGTACAGTAAATTAAACCTGCACTGTTCAAAGAGATGTTTCTCACAGACCTGATAACTCTTAAACTGTACGTATATCAGAGAGTTTATCAAATCAAGTGTCGAGTTTGTACCAGAACAGATTGTGTTTTATTGGCCAAAGAGTCAAAACATCCACACTCACACTTGTTCTGATCACACAGCCTCTCTCACACTGATATCTGTCTCTAGCATGTAGAAATCCCATCTTTATACTATAAACATTTGGCTTGTTGTAAAGACACAAAAAAATGAAAGAAAAAGCCCTGATGTGGCCTTGATTAATTACAGATACATTTATTGTGTGAAAAAAAGCTCAATGTTCTGATTATTAAACAAGAACAAATGAGTCACAAACATAAGCACTGATAATAATGGTAATTCTTGTTGCCAACAGTGAAGTCAGTGAACTCACACATGTATATGTAGCTGCCAGAGGTCAAACAAATGACTTGTGTTCCTCCCCCTCCCTGTGATTATTTACCACCTTCAATCTTGTAATTCTCCTTGACTGGGTCCCTATTGTTTTTAACCTCTGCCCTTTTTGCATCCCTCTCCTTGCGTGTCTCCCTTCCTTCCTGCCTCTTCTCCCTGATTCCCTAAGGATCGCCACCTGGCTTTGTTATTCAAGGTACTTTCTGTCCCATCGTGCCTTTGTGTTTCTTCGGTTGCCAGTTTGTCTCATGTTTCCCAGACGATCTGATTTATGACTTATCTTTTTCCATGCGTTAATCTTTGTCTCGTATTGTTCTCTGTTTCACCTGATGTCTTCATGCTTTGCTCGAGGTGTGTTTAGTCAACAGAGCTGCTCTTTCCACTGACTTTTTAATGGCCTCTAACTGCATTCCTTAAAAAAAATTTCCTTTTTTGTTTTATAAATTCTTCTAAATGTTGAGTTCATGTGTCAGACCTCGTTTAGTTTAACACTGATGTTTCTGTACTAATGTCAAGGATCAGGTTGCACCAGCTATTTGGAAATCCATCACTAAATATGTGTATAAAGTCCTTCTATGTTCTTAGTACCCATGACGAATGTGAGACACAAAATTCCACAGATCAAACCGAGTAATTTATTTAACAAAACTGAAATGTAAGAGTGAAAAGAGATCACAGAGCATGGGGTGTGAATGTCAGTAATGCAGGGTATGCATGGAGGCCAAGTGTGGTGTGTGAATGTTGTAGAATGCATGAAATAAGTGAAGGAGAAACAAAGTCTGCCACAAAGAGAGAGACTAGAGCCTAGATTTATAGTCTGGGCGCAGTTGTCTTCAGAAGGCACTGATTACCAAACCATCGTACAATTAACTACCAGTTAACACACAGTCACTGCTGACTAACAGCACGGGTCGTCACACTTACCTAAACCAGGTGCTGTTAAAACATAAAGCTAGCAAAGATCTTACTAATGTACATACTACAAATCAGTTGCTCTTTACATCTGTAGCTTACATTTTTTCTTTTTAAAAATAGGTGAATTAATAAATTGTGTTTGACTGCCAGTCCTTTGTAAATCTATGTGTTATGTTTCTTTTCTTTATGCATACATTGAAAAATATTTGTGTTTGTGAGATATACGTATTCATGAAATTTGGAGTCAAGAGGGAAATATCCGATTAAACAACTTAATTTGGTCAAATTTCTTTAGTATATTTTGTTATTTTGGGGAACTCAGTTTAATGTCGCTTTCTTAACATATGTGAGAAACTTCTGCTCTGTAGATACATTTTTAGTTAACATAGCTAGGCATATCTACCTAATTCAAGTTATTGTTGACACTCATTGTCATAGTTTTAGAGTGAAGCATACATATTATCATTTTTATAGCAATTTACAACAGTAATTTAAACATTTCAAGACTGACAAAGTTAGCAGATAACTGGTGAACATGGTGGAGCATTTAGCTGCTAAAGAGTCAGATATTTCCTTCAGGAGACCAAAAACTGCGCAAAGACAGGGAATATTGGACCTACATTCGTCACATAATATTTTGTATCTGCAAGATGTGTTAATAAACCGCTGCTAGTATCAATTTAAAAGGTGATAGTATACAGTATATATATCAGTGGTATATTTAGACCTTGTCAGTGATTATAATAACTACAGTAAGTTTGTGTAAAGCGAGTGAATTTTGAGCATATTTTTAGGGAACTTTTTATACTATTCTCTCTGTATTATGTTTTTAAAACAACCATACATACCTAATAGGCTTCTCCTCCTAAAAAAACATGTTTTCTTCTTACTGATGCTTTGCCGTTGTTCTAGTAGCTCTTTTGTTGTTTAACTACGTACTGCAGAGGCTGTTTAGCAGAGAAGGAAGGATCTGTGAATATAGTTAATGTTCAGGCCTTCAATGTTTATATCTTAAATAATAATATAAACTTTAAAAATAACAATGTTGATTTAGCTTTCTCCAGAGAAATGGACGAAATATCTGAGATATAGGTTGACTATATATATTTTTAAATATATAAGTTTTCGTACAACCCTTAAAATCAAGAAGGCTTTGCGACCCCTAGTGGGGGTCCCGATCCCCAGGTTGGGAATCACTGGCCAAAACTTCAGTTATTGCTTGTTTAAGTAATCTCTACATAAGAACTAGTTCGCATGGTGCAGTATTTAATTCAGTGTTGTAACTACACCAAGTTTTTTTTACTTACCAGCTGGTGCAACCGGCTCCAGTGTCCCATGTCCAGTTGCTGTGTGTGAACTGTATGCGTAGCTGCTCCTCTGGTCTATTTTTTTTCTGATAATGTGTTTTTTGACTGTGTTCCAGGACTGTGGCCATCCATGCACAGCCAACGATCCAGACAGCTGCCTCATGCCCATCTCTCCGCAGCACTTTATCGACCTCTTCAAGTTCTAAAACCCTCAGTGTTGCTCTTCAAGCGAAGTTTACCCGAGATGTCGTTTACCCAAATACAAAAGGGCTTCAACTGAAAGAGAGGACTTTCTTTCATCTCTTCATTTCTTTACGCACAAGTGTTTCCATGAGACATAGGAGATTAAAGGTGTTAGTTTGTTGAGTTCAAGAATGTCGGTGATGGGTGAAATATAAAAGGAACTTTAATGTTTTTCTTCCCTCCGCACAAATGTTTGCCTTCTGGACAAAAAAAAAAGGCTATAAGAGAGAAAAAAAATATATGTAAATGTATTATGAATATGTGAAATGATTTATATGTAAAAGGAGTTGTAGCATGTTAATGGTAGGCAAGTGGTGACTGGTAATGTTTTTTGTAAAAGGTAATCTTACAGTGTGGCAGAATAAGGCGACTCGTGTGGTTCATTTAATGGCGTTAAACTATTCTGCTTTTTGCTCTGTTCTCTTTTGGTGGTATTTTCCTGCAATAACTGAATGCATGTCGTGTTTGAGTCTCTGTTTACAACCTGTATGTTGTCCTCTGTGAGTTGTTGCTGTGCTCCATACATTGGAAGCGTCGACACTAAGAGAAGATAATGTAAAACTTCATTAGCCCTACAGGTTTTTACAATCTACTTTTGTCAAAACTGTCAAGTGACAGACAGGAAATGTAAAACATTATTTATGGCGGAAAAAAAGGTTTTGTATCCTTCCTCCAACTTTTGTAATAATCCTTTACTGTTCCCATACTCTTTATGGTACTATTGTGACTTTTATGGGACAGGAACTAGCTATACAAGAATTAAATATTTCTAAAAACCTGTTTTCTTTTCAAGGAATCTATTGTCCTTTTGTTCATTGGATAAATATATTTAATATATTTATATTATAAGACTTGACCTAATCGTAGTTTCCACTCCATGGATGGGGATATAATATGTATTTTCAGCTAAAACAGCAAGGAAAAGTTGTCATCGAACAAAGGAGGAGCAAAGTTTCATGATTTATATTCTTCCTAATTTGCTCCACTCTGAATTTAAATTGAAAGTATAAAGACTTGTGTGCAAATGTGGAAATTGAGGTTGTGTTTTATACAGTAGAATAATAATTTCTGTGGTAACTGTGCAGTCTGTTACAGTATGTTTTACAAGTGGCGGGCTACCTTCAAATGCCCTCTGATGAAGAACTTGGGTACACTCTCTGTTCCGGCCACTATATCAGCGAAAACCATCTGGGTGGTGAAAGAAAAGTCTGGTAAATCAAAGAGTAGGTTTACGCCAGACTGCAAACTGTTGAAAGAAGTAGAGCCAGACAGTCAAACTAAATCTTTATTCTGCTTGAGAAAATGTGACCCAGCCTTCTAGTGAACAAATACAGGATACAGACATCCCTGGAAGTAGACCTGTATCTGTGTGGCTGCATTGAAGCAGACTTCAGTATCAAACAAATTCAGTAAGCAGATTAAAACAAAGAAGAGAAAAAAGAAGCAAAGACCAGTGGCATCTCATTTACCTAAAAGAGAAAATCATTGTAGATATGAAATTACATTATCTCAGTCCTATACAATATACAGATATGCAAACAGCATTTAAGAACCAGCTTTTTATAATGCAGCACACAAACACTTTTACTGCTGGTGGAGCTAACAACATCCAGGGACACTGGTTTGTAACTGGAAACCAAGATGTGTCTGAAAGGCTGGTGCAGCACAGGTGCATGCTGGGTTGTTCCACCTGCACCTGCGTTAGACAATGTGAAGAGCACATCAGGTTTGTGCTGACGGGAGGATTTCGTTTGGTTCACATTAACAGCAAACACATGATGTCACTCTATTGTTACAAGGCAAAGGTGCACGGAGTCGCTGCTTTTCTTGAGAAACAACTATGCACAGAGTTTGTTTTTTATCGTTTCATCCGTTCAGATTTTATAAATATTACTCAGAATCAGATTTAAACATCTATCAGTCAATGTCACTGTGGGGGTTGCTCTGATTGCTCCTCACATTTATTTCCCCTACATACTCCCAACAGAACTTCACATCTCCTTCGCGATGCCAGCTGCGATTCACCAAAACAGATGTGCGTGCATGTCCACCCACACACACTCTCTCTCTCTCTCTCACACACACACACACACACATGATTGCACAGATTTTAAGCCCATCATTGATGTATACGTTGAGGCATCAGACTCACATTCTTCACTCTAACTGCATAGACAAAAGGAAGTGAAAACCAACATGAAGTCTTCAGTAGCAGGTTTGCATATTCTTCATTGATTCTCTACCATTGACGGCCACAATAATTATATAAAAATCACAAATTTTTCATTTCTTGGTAATATAAAATATCTAAATGCCAGTGGATATCACAGTTAAAATGGTACAGTAGTTTAAGGCTTTTATTTGCTGTAATTTACAGTTTATGTCAGTGATCCTAAAGGAGCAGTCCTGCCAAAATAGCCCATTGATAAAAACAGACATATGTTGTCTTCGAGGACTTAAAGGCTAAAATAATAAAGACAAACTTCATGTGTTATGTTCGGGGCTCGACTACAGCATCTCAATACCAGCTGACATAAACACCGGTTTCGTCCAGAACTAGACTACAGAGACAAGCAGATATTTGGTTCAGGTCCTCATCCTCTTTATTGATGGTACACAGGTAAGGAGGGAGGGGGTATCAGAGGTAAAATGGCTACTATTTAAACCCCTCCCAAGCGCTTTCTGACACAATCCCTCTGCTCATCCTGCTAATGCCGGCCAGCTTGACTTTAGCGCGGGCTGTCCATCTAACGGCGGCTGCTGAATCCTTGGAGTCTGACAGGTTAGCATAGCGGGAGGAGTCCTCCTCAAGACCCCGGCCCGCCCAGGAGGACAATTCCAATGGGAGGCTTAGAGAGTCTGGGAAGGACACTGGCGTGTTCCCGTTCTGGCTCTTGTCCTCTGGGGCTTCGTCAGTCACAGTCTCGGTTAAGTTCTCCAGGCGAGGCGGCTCCCAGCCCTCCATCTTCTCCAGTTTTTTGGTGGGCGAGATCTGTCTCATCGTCATGGTAACGCTCTCCCAGAAACAGTGGCCCTTCTCTGGCTTGTCCTTCTTTTCCTTCTCCTTCTCGTCATCCTTGATTTTCTTGTGAGACCTTTGGAGAAAACCAGGGAGAGGAAGAGAAGCACAAACTTTTCAGCGTATGGAATAATCAGTTGACCTCTCATCTGAACTATAAATAGGATTGCGTGAGTGTGTATGAGACATCTCTACACTGGGGAGGGGAACGTTCCCCATACAGCAGGCCATTGTATAGAAATTCCTGGTTGTTTGTCACACAGGGGTGATTAATTTAGCGTTTCCTCGCCATACATGTTCCACTTCCTCCAGAGGTCTGAAAGTTAATAACTGCTGGCAAATGAAGCTCATATAAACAAATACAAGTGGTTGGACGTGACTCCATTATTTCTAATCAGGTTTGTGAATATTTCTGCGACACACACTTCACCGTTGATGGTCGCTGAGTATATAACCCTTACAATGATGTGGACCAGGAAGGATCTGGGCAGGTCTGACATACATTTTACATGATGGTGGTCACACCAATACTTTTAGCACAATGTTACAAAAATCTAGTATTATTGAAAAGTGGTGAATAACTTTTACAGTTTGGTTGTGTTCAGGCCACGGCGACGATCCACAACAGACTTTAAATACACCACACTGACCACTTTATTAATGTAATCCAGTACAACAGCCCTGCCACTATTGCCCTATTGGTTCTTTACAAAGCTTGTAATGGCCAGTTCTTGATAGGGCTTTTTGCATTTTTATTTGTGACATTTACAGCTACCGTAGCTTCTCCTACAGGCTTAAAAGGCGAGCGGTCATACAGTTGGTTTCAATCTGAAAATTCACCGCTAGATGCCACTAAAAATTGCAAACTGGTCCTTTAAAGGTATAGTAGAGATTTTTTATTTTTATTTCTTGGCCAGAGGTACTCTCATGACTGTACGCTGAGTAAGTTGGAGTCAGTAGGCTTAGCTTAGCATACTGAGCCTGGCTCTGTCCAAAGATACAAATGAGATATAACGTGTTAATTAATAAACTTTGGAGGTGATAGTAGGCAATTCTTTTTCTTTGGACAGAGCCATATAACTCTGGCTCTAGCTTCATACTATAGATCTAAAAAAGCCAATAAGCATATGTCAAAAATATCAAACTATCCCTTTAAATGTCTTTAAAAGTGCTTGTATACAGGGAATCTTATAAGTTATTGATACTTGAATTTCATGTAAACGCAGCGTCAGTACATGGGCAAACATCTGTCATGATAACAGTATTATGTGTGTTTAACCTCACCCTCTGCGGTCAGCCAGCTTTACTCCAGTCAACAAGAAGTGCTCGTCATCTTTAGAGGAGAACATCTTCTTCTCCTTCCTCTCTTTCTTGGACATGATCTTCTTCACCTTGGCGTCCTGACAGAAACCGACAGACAACAGAGCATTTGATGTTGAGTTGCAGAGCTAGAATGATTGCCCTCATCTGTTGCATGTTAGCTTATTATCTCTGATGCCTATTTGTGAGTGATTTGTGTTCCCTGAAGAGGTTGATTTCATAAAGTCAGCTTCACAGGAATGTAGAAAAGAAACCTTGTGTTCAGATTGATGAATGTGCAGTTTTGTTTTTTTCTGCTGTGGGCTTCATTGGCTCTGAACTGATGAAACGTGCTCTCCCTCAGATTTAAATCATCCATACAGCCATCATCCATTTTCAAACCCCTCTTTTCAAGTTAAAGGGTGAGTTATGTTTTTTTGTGGGGTTACATAAGGTTCTCATCCATAGTCAGTGTGTTACATACAGTAGATGGTGGTCAACACGCCCCCAGTCCGGAGAAGCTGTCAGTATGGAACCAGTATGGAAGCTAAGTGATGGGCTGCTATGGAAAACTGTATTTTATCAACATAAAAAAAGCACACCTAAAAAAAAAATCTATATCATTGTATGTATGCTAAATTTCAAATATTTTCCCCACTTTACCTTCCATCAGCCCTTTCTGATGGAAAACTGCTATATTACACAGACCAAGGATAAGTACACACTTCATACAACACCACTTCAACAAGTACAAAGAAGAAGGTTTCTCTGAAACCAAGAAATAGTTTAAAATTCCAGGAAACTCACTTTTTTAGCTCTTGCTCAACTGGGCACAGTGAATTCTTGGAGACAAGAATGCCCATAAATATGAAGCTTGATTTCACTCTAGCTTCATATTTACCATACCAACAAGAGAATGGGATCAATCTAAGCTAAGTGGTCAGCATGCTAGTTTGCTTAGCTTCATGCAAAGGGGGAAACAGGATGCTCGTTATTGTATATGAAAGTGATATTGATCCTCCCATTTACCTCTTAGCAAGAAAGCGAAAATGTCGAACCAAAATGTTTAACTATTCCTTTAAGGTAGATTTGTAAAGCTACAACCAACATACACCAGGCAACTTTCTTATTGCTGCTGGACAAAAAAAACTAATAACTCCAGATACAGAGAGAGTTTGAGTGGCATTGACTTGGCACTAACGCACGGCACATTCCAGTGGAAGACCCTCCACTCCCTCTGAAACTCCCCCGTCACATCAGAATTCCTCCCTGCCCTCGCAAGCTCTCCACTGCGCACAGATACCGCCCTCCACAGCGATTATGGAACAAACTTTTGGCTCCGTTTCTCTCCATTCCTGGGAAGAATTCCCAATGTCAATTGTCAAGGTCATAACGTTTACTCCTACTCACATCCGTGCCTGCCTTTGCTTTACCGTTATCAAAACATTCTCAGTACTCAACATTATTAGATGAGTGCATCTGACCCAGGCAACCCCTGTTAACTGCTTGTTTTGTTTTTATATTTCACCTACTGAGGAGGTGCTGGATTCAAAGTGTTTGTGAGCAAGAATGCATGAAACACGCACGTTTCATCTTCAAGATCGGAGGATGCGACAGCAGCTACAACAAGCAAACAACGAGCTGGACATGAAAGCAGCCATTTCTCAAAGCAAACAGGAGAACGTACAATAAGATATGTTAGCACGTCTGAGGTCAAGCTTCAGAATGTCAGTGTAGATAACATGAACTTATACAAGACAGCTTGTCTTACTGATATACAGGTTGCACAAGCTCTACATCTCATCTAAGACCAGAGGTGGCAGGAGTATACACATTGTCTATTCAAGTAGAAGTACAGAGATTTGTGTAAAAAAAAAAAAAGAGACTTCAATAAAAGAAAAGCACTGATTCAACTTCTTTACTCAAGTAAAAGTGAAAAAGTACAGGCTCTGAAAAGTATTCAAAGTATAAAAGTAAAAAGTACTTCTGTGCAAAGCTACCTGCAACTTCAAATGTCGATGCTGCCTCTCATCTGTTTTGTTTTGTTACGTCTTTTTCATCATGTTATGTCTCTTATGCGTGATGTGCACCGGTCTTGATGTTGGGAAGACGTAATATAATACATAATTCCCCTCAAATGCATTAAAACTGAAGTAACAAGCCTGGTTTAAAAATTTAAGAAAAAAAATGCACGTATTTGTGTAAAAATGTAGGGGGTTAAAAGCAAAAGGTTAATACTCAAGTACAGATTGAAAAAAAACACTTAAGTATAGTAATAAAGTATTCGTACTGTTCTTAATTTCTTCACACCTCTGTTTGAAAGCTATGTGACATTTGATGGATTTGTAAAGACTCGGCCTATCTTTGGTATCTCAGGCACTGTTACTGATAAACGAAAACTCTAATCCTCCTCGTCTCACCTCTCATCTCCGTGAACATGCCTGAGGGCAAGAATTCTGCCAGTTCCTCGTAGTTTACTATTATAAAAAAATATTTACAACATTTTCATCTCAACTTTGTCAACACCCAGCCTCTCCTCTTTCTGTCTCTCCTCTCGCTCTGCTTCTTGTTTCCTGCGCGCCGTCAAGTGTAAACTGTGGATCAGATTTGCTGTAGTTTGAGCTTTGAGGGACAGAAACCAGAGATGCCAAAACAGATTGAGTGTATCTGTGTGTATACGTGTGTGTAACTAAATTCCAGCTGTGTATGTGCATGCATGCATGTGTGCACATACAGAGGCCTGCCTATTCACCATTCTCTTCAGCATTAACCTCCGGGCCTCTAGATCCAAAAGCAGCTCAGTGCCCAGTAATCTCTCAAGCCAAAAGTAGGTAAACCAAGCAGCTCACTGAGGCTCGCTGTGTGGGGGAGCTTTACCTACAGCTCCACGCTTGGCAGAACAATAGAGCTCTTATTGGACCAAATTCTTCCATTCGTACCCCAGAGATGGAAGCAGGGAGATTAAAGAGGCATTTGAATTTGGAAATATTGCTAATTCTGGTTATCAGACATAATACAGTCTTTTTTTAGAGACAACAAGCAGGTCATTGCTTTTGGAGGTTATGTAAAAGTCTTAGCTTCTGGTAAAAAAAAAAAACATGTACTTTAAATGGGTTCTGATCAAGTGTGAGACTATTGTGAAGTCATTCATTTGTTTGTGGAGAACCGTTTTAAAGCCTCGGTTTTGGCATAATGGCCGTTGCCATGTTGGCTGTGCGATTTTGAATCCTCTGTAGCAGGAAACAATGGCGGTGCGCCTGGTCACACACGTTCTTGTATTACAGATAAACAGTACGCTAAAATATGTTTCTGAAAAGGCAATGCAGTATTGGATCAGCACTGCCTAGTTTGACAGTTTGACCTCAGTTTTGTGCCGTATTTATCTACAGACGCCTGTGGAGGTCATGTTTCTACAGTATCCTAGAACGGACAAACCACTGGCTGTAGATAAGGCTGTCCGCCTTTTTCCGCGTTTTTCAAAGCCACCATAGTTTCTTCTACACACCTGGAAGGGGATGGTGGAAGCCCATGAGTTGCGACTACACCACAATATGCCACTAAATCCTACACACCGGCCCTTTAACAAATGAGAGCCACTTGTTAAATGTATGTTTTTAAGTGCAAAATCAAGAATGTTTTGCAAGCTTGATTCATTTAATGTTGGAAAATGGTATCATGAAACTCCCTCCATCTAGAAATAGAATCAGCCGTTCACAGTGAACGGTAAACTCCACTTCCAGGACTCCATGTCTACTTTGTGTTTCCTAATATGAGCATAAAACAACCGACGGTGGAAGAATTGTAGCCTTCCACAGTGTCAGAGCAGTCTGTGGCTATTTTCAGCCTTGTTTTTCTTCCACGGTGATTGTTCCCATCCAGAAGGCCCAGCTCCTCGAAAGAATGCTGCGTTTCCTTCCCTTCTCCAGCCACAGCCACCCGTATCCTCACAAACAGGACAGGTCATGAAACATATCCTGTGAACTGCGTCACCTACAGTAGCTATACATACAGAAGGACCGCAGCCAGAGTTCAAAGACAATTCACTGCGAGTATTTGAGCTTTACAGTCAAGCTTTACACAGAATTCAGACATGACCACACATGAGTAAAGACTTGTTGTCAGTACAGATCAGGAGATCTTACATATCTTTCATGAACAGAGACACAGCACATAAGCTCACTCTCACAATGTTTAAAGTGGACACAGCTGCAGATTTCTCCATTTCAGGTCCTCAAACCCACATCATAAAATCATTATTTAAATGATTATAGATGCTGCAGACAAATAAATGTTATCAACCCGACTCATCTTATAAGGTAAACCTACCTATAGGTAAATCTACCTGACTAAGATATCCTCCTTGGATCTTGTTTTGGCACTTGCTGAGTGCTGTTGATGGTTTAGCAAATTCTGGATGGTGCTGCAGCAACTGTTCATAAATCCATCATGTGTGGAGTCCTAAATTCTAAAGCATTGTGCCAGGGAAGGTGTGGAGCTATAAATATATAGAAGAGGTGTAGAACTAACATATAATATGTAAGTATAATAACATAAATACAAAAAAGTTAGTTTTAGGGGCCATAAATCTCACACCTCTCAAAACAAATATCACACCAAATAAAAGGAGGCCACAAAGTGGTACATAAATTAAACAGGCTTTCTTTAAAAGTCATGAGCATCAGGCGTTTTCCATATATTAGTGCCAATATTGGTTTGTAACAGTTACAGAGTGCGTAAAAGACACAATTTGGTTGGCTTTAGTAGACCTTTCACACCTTTTATGTATGTAGTTCATGTATGTGAGTTTTGGTTTTTCTACGTTGCACTACAAACATCTGTTACAAATTGAAATGTCAATAAAAATAAAAATTTAAATTGTGATGAATGCAGAGTCTGTAACAGGTTCATTTACCCATTTCCCCCCATCAATAAAGTATTCCTGTTTCTGATTCTGATTATTTTTATATCAGACCCATACTGTCTGAGATATAGTGTCTATGAAACTGTCCACAGCTGTGTTGAAAAAGCTTCCCAGTATAATACATAGTCAAAAAAACAATTGCTGAGATCATGGAATACATAAACATGTATGGGCAGTCAGACAGGTTGTAAACGAGATAAACAGTTTAGCCAGATCATCAAAATAACTTTATTTGTAGGGTAAACTGAAAGTGTGTGAACCAGACATTTCTAAAATAATCCCTCACACACACACACACACACACACACACACACACACACACACACACACACACACACACACACACACACACACACACACAATAATAATAATAGAAAGTATAGGAGCTCAAAGTAGGAAGTTGGTCTGTAAACTGTGATGAATGTTTACAACAGACTGTTTGAGTGATAATTTTACTGTTTGCTTTTGTTTTTTCTTCCAAATAGTCTGACTGACATTAAAGGACCAGTGTGTAGAGTTTGAGTCTGTTCTGGGCTACAACAGGGCGGTTCAACATGGGAGACTCCATTATCTGCAGATAAAAACGTCTCATTACAAGATAATTCTTATTTTCTGACATTATCTTTATTGGTGTTGGAGCTTTCCCAGATCTCAGCAATCTTAATATCATTGATAAAAAATGATGCTCACCAGAATTATCCATTAAATATTAACCTTAAACTAAAGTGACCTCACTCCACAGTTCCAAACTCTGAGTTTAAGGATAAAGAAAACAGAACACACACACACACACACACACACACACACACACACACACACACACACACACACACACACACACACATGCGCCATAACAACAAACAAGACAGTCTTCCAGTGATAAGGTTAAAGATAAAGCAGGGGATGACAGCTGAAGGCTGGTGTGTTTATAGATAAACACTGCAGCCTCAGTAGTCCTCTGACACTCCTGCTCTACCTCCGCTCCCCCATGAAACACTTTCTGATCATGTGACAGGAAGAAGCTGCTGATGTGCATTGGGAGCACTGAGGTTAACGTAAGTATATAGACGTTTATGGTTGCGGCATCATGAGTGCAATACTAGTGTGTGTGTGCAGTCAATGTGTGAGCAGATAAGAGCATGTTGGACGAGTGCGTATCTTTAGGGGGTAAGGGTGTGTACATTGAGTGCAAGTTTAAAAGAAAGTAGCGTGTTTGTGCCTGTGTTACATCCAAATACCTGTGAAGTTGTGCTGTTTACCTTGGATACTGCAGTGACAGCTTCCTCCTCCTCTTCCTCTCCTTCTATGTCTTTGTCCTGAGACACACACACACACACACACATACGCCAGCAGTGAGTTAACACAAATAGCAACCACCAAACACAAACACACACGCACACACACCACATCCACAGAGTGTGGCACAAGGATGTGTGTATGTGGAGTGTGTGCAGACTTTCCTGTAAAAAGAGAGGGCAGCCGCTTTAAAGCTGTAACATAAACACGCTGTGTTTGGAGGGCGAGATGGAGGGATGGATGGATGGATGGATGGAGGAGTGGGGAAGATGAGGGGAAGCCACTGAGCTCAGAGGGCATATTTAAACAAAAGAGAGAGAAAACAAATTCATGACCTATGCACCAGTACATGCAACAGTACATGAAACTATTTGGGTTTATGAGTGGAGCTATTTTGGTTCCATTGTGTGCCAGTCTCCAGGCTTTTTTTTCCTTCCATTTTTCATTTATCCTTTGTATAATATTTGCGTTAAAGTTTCATTGTTTTTATCATGTTATCTGAGGCACTTTGCTACTTTGCTTTGTTCTATGAATCTAATAATAACAGTGATAATGATTAATGAATACATAGAGCTGTACAACTGATACTTGAATTGGACGACTACCATGAGACTTGACTTGTAAATTATGTTTACAATGCAAACAGTTTTCACTGTGATTAACCTGCCTCTTGAAATCATTTTGCAAATCATAACTTATCAGTGTTATTCATTATATACTTTTTATTACATCTGCCTGCTATTTTTCTGTACTTGTTCTCTTTTTTTTAGGAAGTCATTCCAGCCTGTGTTTCATTGTACGCAAGTATAATGACCAGAAAGTTCAATCTAACTGAATTACAGTGACTTGACTTGGAAGCCAAAACATTCAAGTCACAGATTTGGCCTTAATAAATATAAAACAAACAAGACAGCTTCGGGTAGGGCTCCCATATCCACACAGCTTGAATTAAAGCAACTTGATATGTGAGATACACAAATCTGAACAAAGGAAAATTATCACATGTTGTGTCATTTTAATGGCTTCCCCGAACTGCACCATCTTGGCATATAGCCATGTAAATATCTTGTTTTTTTAACAGATTATGACTACTACATCGGTGCACAGGGCAAAACAAAAATCAGTCTTAAACATGATCTAGTTTAGTATTACACTGAGGGTTATCATAAACCTCATCATAGCACTCCTTAAGAGTCATTTCCTTAAATTCATTAAGAAATCCATTTTCACTGATATCAACCGTTGTCATAGACTTGCACAGTGCTTGTAAAACCTTATGACTGGATCTGGACTTGCTCCAAAAGACTTTACAACATTAAATCATAAAGAGGGCAGCAAGAAGTCACCCGACGTGCCGCTGAGCTTGAGATTACTGAAGTGGAGCCAGAATTCTTGTAAAATGATCAAAGCTGTAAGAACTTCTAACATGTAACGACTCCATGAGAGCGAGGAGGAGAAACGGTGGTTGGACAAGTCAGAGCAAAGTCTGCTGGGTCTCCGCCACCTGAGCAGATCAAAGACACACTCACACACACACACACTCACACATACTGATTGCTGACTACTGTTAGAGCGTAAAAGCATTAACAACTTGGAACAGAGGGAGAGAGTGAGGGGAGGGGAGAATTCGGGGGGGAGAGAGAGACAGAGAGAGAGAGAGAGAGAGAGAGAGGGAGAGAGAGAGAGAGAGAGAGAGAGAGAGAGAGAGAGAGAGAGAGAGAGAGAGAGTAGTGTTTCTGGAAAGAAAACGCTCCAAACAACAGAAAGCAAGAGTTCGGCTTTCACACCTCAGGGGGCCATTTTTTCCTCAGTCTTTCCCTCTTTGACTGAGTCTGTGTGTAAATTTTAGCTCAGTGTTGTCTTTAAAAAAAAAAAAGCCAGATTTCTAGGCAATAAAGACGCACAGTGAATTTAAATACCAAAGTACCAACCGAAGTGTCCAAAAAGCCGTTGCACACCAACAGTACTCCACATTCTCCAAACCCAGGGACTCAGAAAATGTTATCTTTCACCAAAAACTAGACAAGATATACTTAAAAGAATAGCTCGAGTGAGGTAGCAGTGGGTCTTTGCGAAGTATTGGTGGGAAAAACAAATAAAGCCACATAACTGATAAAAAAACACCAAAAGAATTAGGGTTGGAGTTATGTTTTAGTTAGGGGTAGAGGGTCTGAGGCTGACCTGAACGGCATTGTGATGAACTCGTAAGACGAAATTCACAAACGCTTTGACTTCCCCGATTTGAACCCTCGCCCCATCGACGGACGTTCAACTCAGCTTTACCTTTCTTCTCCTCACCACTAATGATTTAGACGTGAAGCCGTCTGAAGTTTTCGCTCAGACCTGATCTGCGCTCTCATGATCCCACTTCACAAAGAGGGCACCCAACAGTGGAATTAAAGTGGTTTTATTGAAGTATTCAGGTGTGTTACCGCTTTAAGCCATAGACAAACAGACGCACGCACCTCCTGCAAGCTCCCAGCTGCCTCTTACAGCCCCGTTGAACTTCAATAAAGAGTGAGTGGTGAGAAAGCAAACAGCCGCACAGGGCCTGTACTGTAGTCGCCCTAGAGCACTGTGGAGGGAGGACAGATATTAACTTTAAATCCTGCATTTTCTCTCCTCCCTTCCCCCTTTATGCACTCCCTCTTTTCCACTGTGTGTCTACGACTGCATTATCCCTTTATAATTGTCTGTCTCTATCTGTCTGCCTGCAGGTCTCTGTCTGTGTCTGTCTGTACGCTGATGCACATTTTCAGCTCATTTGATTGAGATAACAGGTAGTAAACAAGAGAAAGAGAAAGAGAGCTACTGTCCTTTGTAATGGCTTTAAGTAAACACAGCATTATGTTTAAGTGGCTCTGTACAAGAGTCAGACAAAGTAACAGAGCTGGGCTGAAGGACTTGTGGGTCACTGGTCCCATCCCTGTACCACCGAGATTAACGCTGCTGGAAAGAGAGCAGCACCGCATGGGGCCCCTGAATGAGGCCCCTGACCCTAACCTAACAGATCAGACTGTGGTTGTTCTGAGCTGGAACGTGTGTAAAAGTGAGGTTTTCTTTTTGAGGAAAGCATTTGTAACCTCTCTGGATAATTAAAGGTAAAAACAGGCAGATCTAGTATTAGTTTAAAGATTATTTTATTGGATTGGATTAAAATATCAAGTGTTTCTGTTATTTTGTCCACCTTTCGTTCACACACTGTATATGTGATACATTTTAACACAACTAGAGAGGGGAATTGATTTTTAGTGATCGCAATACCATTATTACCATCTGCACCTTTGTCAGTCCCCCTAAGGATTCCTGATCAATTTTCGGTGTGGGAGAAAAAGTAGCCCTACACTGGTTTTCAGCTTCAACTGTTTTATTATCTCTGAGTCTGAACACAGTGTAGAGAAAGAGCAGTATTCAGTAGAGTCTCTTCCTCTGACTCTTTCTTGTTTCCAGCAGTGTAGACACGTGACTTTCATGTCCTTGTTTCGCAATGTGCAGCTGTCAGAAAAACACGCTGGCATTAATAAAAGAGAATTGATAAGCTCGGTATACGACTCCGATGGATCAGACAATTTAGAACTTGTTCTCAATTGGAACCGGTTCTCGGTTCCCATCCCTAACCACATCCTGCCTATGGCACTCTTTGCGCGACAAAAACATGTTATTTAAATTATCTCATCTATATTGTTAATCTGAATCTGTCTCAGTTCAAAGGAACATTACTGGAATAACGATGAACAATTAATATTGTTTTGATGATTGATTAATCGTTTAAGTGATTCTTCAAAAACGTCCGGGTTCCAGCTCCTCAAAATGTGAATATTTGCTTCTTTTCTTTGTGTTGGTTGTGTTAAAATAGTACATTTCATATATATTTGGGTTTTTAACTGTAACTAAATGTATAAAGTAATGCACCGATATAAATTGGCCGAACATCAGTATCAGCTGTTAACAGACGACGGCAAATAAGATGACAATCACCGATATCAGTGGCCGACGTTTATCTTTCGTGTTACATCAGTTTTAGGCTGGTTAATGCTGTGTTTGTTGTTTCCAACTTGTTGATGTTAAAGCCATTTTTTGTCAGCACTGGCACAAGTTCCCCGCAGCAGCACGGACAGTGAGCGGCTGTTCAGCTGTATCTCACATCTGGGATGAGAAGAGAAATAAACTGAGCTGCAACACAGAAGAGGTGTTTATCTTTGAACATTTCTTTGTTTTTTTCCTGGAACGAATGGACGAATAAATAACTCTCTGTTTGTGTTGTGTTGTATCTTGAGCTGCTGTAATAAGTACATTCTGTGGTGTGGGATTAATAAAGTCTTATCCAGTTTTTCTTTATTGGCCCAAAATTTCGCAATCGGAGCATCCTTTGACTTTTATTTTCTTACGTTCTGGGAAATTGTAATGAGCAAGTACAGACCAAGCAATTTATCAATAAATCAAGAAAATCATCAGCAGATTAATATATACTTTGTAACCTATTTTTAACCCCGGCTTTCTCCTTTAATTTCCCTCATGTAGCTTTAAACTTGATTCTATGTTTTATTATTTTTACTGACTTCAGGATCTCCAAAAGAATTTAAAAAGACACTAAACAGATACGTGGTCATGACACAAAAATGCTCCAGATAATCTACCGTTCATCCTCCGTGCTCTGTGCAATTTGAATGAGGGGAAGGAAAAGCCTGCATGTCCAGACTGTGTTTTCATAACTTTTTATCCTTCATCCTGTATCACTACCGGGTTGGATCTGCCTCTTCACTGTGTTTACGACATTTTATGATCCGACCCCTGACCCTTGGATGTACTTTATTGCCATGGCGACTCGACGAGACCTCCCTGATGACTTTCCCAGGAATTCTAAGGAGAAGTGCAGCTCTGATCTCAGATCAGCTGTTTTCATGCCAGAGTACTTCTGGTACCACTTGAGTAACACACAAGCTGAACTCAAAGCAGATCCAAAGAGGTAAGGACCACATGCGTTGGGTTCCCAGGGTAGAAGTTAAGAACGGCCAATAAAACCCAGACAAGGGTCACAGATCTCGACATTATCACAACAACAAATGAAAAATGCTGGGAAATGGTGTTGGCTGATCTTCCCAATTGCTTATACATGACACATTTATACATCCAGTGAATGCTGTCTGGCATGGCACTGAAGCAGCTACAGGCAGTGAATAAAAATGTGACAGGGTTTGTTATCAGAAGTTCACAATGCTTTAAAATGAACTTTTATTTTCTCTCCTGTTGAAACAACAAAAGTATTAACATCTTCTCCTGTATTATTATCTTATTTGTTAATGTGTAGTAGAGCCCTACCAATGATGACCTGATATCGGTCTATGGCAGATATATTATTGTATTGTATCGGTTTTGGTGTATATGTCATCCAGTATATAAAGCAAAAAGGCTTGTAGTTTTTACATTACTCATGTTAATAACATGTTCATAGTTATTTGTTTAAGAAAGCAGCCTCCTGAGTACCTTTGCAGAATCATATCGGTGCAGAATTGGTCTATTTTCATTCCAGCTCAAAAGTTCAATTCATCACTTCAAAAATCAGTCTTAAAAAAACAATATTGGTCGGGATCTAATGTGTAGTTTAACCACTTCAAATGCTGTAACACACGTCCGATTGATACATCAGAACGTCTATGAATGCTTAAATGTATTGATTAACATTGTCCATACAGCCATGATTCATTACCCAGTTGAAAGGTTTTCATCACCCGTACAATAACCTGTAAGTTTCTGTGGTTTTACTGTAAGTCAAAGTGCAATGACACCTGAAAAACACCTGAAACTAACCTATTTAAATTCTACCAGGAGCCTAATCTATATTAAAAAGGATTCTACTACACAAGAAATAACGTGTCAGCTTGCTAGTTCTTATGAGACAGGACTGTTGTATGTCTGTGTGTGTGTCTCTGTGTGTGTGTCTCTGTTTGTGTGTGTGTGTCTTTGTGAGCGTGTTATCATGAATTTTCCCCTATACCCCCCTAAACACCTTGACAGAGCCCAGCTGCTTGCAAGTGCTGATACAGATGATACAGAGGCTCCCGGACCTCACACACCGCTGCTCACCTTTCGAATGTGGATGTGTACGAAGGATTTGTGCAAATGTGTGCGTGCGTTTGTTTGCATCTGAGTGTTTATCATTCTCTTTTTTCCAATAACAAGTAGACAGCAGCAACAGTCACTGTGAGCTGCTCCCTCTTGACAAACAAGTGCTGCCAGTCCAAACTTTTATCTTTAAGATTTAAAGGACACAAATAGATTCAAAGCTGACACAAATTTAAGTCTAAAAACCTTTAAACTGTAACTATAATATTCCTGTTTTATACCTGTGGGTTTATTATGTCTCTGAAGTGCTCAATTATAATTGTGACTTTACTTCCTTCTAAAATATGTTTATAGGATCGGTTTGTTTCTCTCTGGGGAGACAATGAACTAGTTCTTCTTTGACCTCTCTATTTTCTATCACTCTCCTCCTCAGCTGACATGACATTCTAAGCTGGAGCACTTGTCCTCCTCCTCCTCCTCCTCCTCTCTCTGCACCATGATCTCAATTTAACAGGATGTTTTTAGTTACTTTTTAGGAGGTTTAGCAGCTTCCACAGTCATTTAAGAGATTTAAGAGTAATTACTGTACTGTAGTTGTGATTATTTATAATTATTTTAATGGATGTACTATTCATTTACTTTACAACCAATTGAGTAGCCTATTGGTTCACTCTAAAAACACATCTCTACAAATAATTTGAGCAGTGTTTCTTTAAACTAAATCCTGAAACAAGTGAAACGGTGGGCAGAACGAGCGGAATATAAGACATTAAAGTAGAGTTACACACGATCATTCCCCCGATCTTTAACCCCCGTTGTTTAAGTAAAGACCCCGAACATGAACTCTCGTTGTTAGCGGTGGATTGTTTGACTTTCCATCCGTCTCATTACCTTGTAGGAGTGATGATAGTGCCAGGACATGTCGTCTTCCTCTGACGCATAATCCACCAGCACTTTACTCTTGCTTTTTTTAAACATATCTCCACTTGTCGCTGAAACAAGCCGTCTTGATCTTTTGTAAAAAAATAAATAAATAAGTAAATAAATAAAAAGTTTGGCCAATAAAATGTTTTCCCCTGAAGTGTCTTCTCGTTTTCTGGAGAGATCGCAGCGACGCACCAGCTGAAGCGCGTTCCGCTCTTTGAGTTATTTCTGCTGCAGTAAATCCAGGAGGCTTTCTCTGCAAACAGCTTATTCATTCAGATAGGTGCCAGGAGCTGGACGGGTCGAGGTTCTTTCTTTCTTTCTTTCTTTTTTTTTTTTTTTAATGACGCTCACTATTTCGTAAGTGTTTGGCGTGTGTTTGGTGCGTTTTTACGCAGTCTCGACCACCTGGACCTCAAAGCGTCGCTCCTCCCATACCCCCCCTCTCTCTCTCTCCACCTCCCTGCTCCGGTTCCTTCTGAAGTTGCCATGGCAGAGGGAGGAAGGGGTCATACGTCTCATCCCTGGCCAATGCAAGCGTTGAGCTACGCGTTCATGCAAAATAATGTAACTTTTTTCATGTTTTGAATGAATTGGAGCCTGAAAAATAAACACGGAAACGGATATTTGGAAGCTGTCTGACTCACAGTGAAGCACTATTCAGCTTCTAGGAAGTCAGATTTTACTAGTAGATGGCCTACATCTGTGGCATCATCTATGGCAGCGAAATTCAAAATAAAGGGATTTTTTAAATGCAGCATCAAAATGTCATAAACAGTGTTTTAATGTTGCTGCAGGTCAAGGTGGACCTAATTTTAACCACTTAATGTTCAGTGGGGCAGGTTTGTCTAATAATTCATCATATTTTATAAACTGTTCATTGTATTCTTAAAAGCTTTATCTACAAAGTAACTTTAGTTTTCATATAAATGCAGTGTAAAAACTACAATGAAATGTTGTAAAATAGTATAAAGTATACCTCAGAATTGTACTTAAGTACTTATTACCGTCTATATGTGACATAGATGATGTAATATTTACTTATGTTGCTTAATAATATGTAAATATGTATGTTAGTAATTATCTTGCCAGTATTTCTGCCATTAGTTAACAAAAATGGGAAACATTAAGAGGAAATTTATGATTGTGTTACATCTGGAAAAGTCTGATCGATCAATTGATTGACAAAATCCAGAAATACTCTCAGGTGTTACATTTTGTTTAATTTGTTGTTTTTATTCAGTCATCTTCTCTCTGCACTTTTTATCTCCCAAACTGCAAAATAACCAAATAAAATAAATCTTTTCTAGTTTCAGGCACTAAATCAGTTCTTCAGTCAGTTCCTGTCAAAGCTGTATTTGAGAGTCTGTGACATGAAAACAACTGGATTATAGGTTTGTTTTCCTAAAAGGTTGATCTCATATTTACTGTAGACAGAGACTGTTGTATAAAATAAAAATCCACCGCTCTGTATTACAGTAATGTCTATAACGTACACAGTTTCGAGAATGGGTAGAAATGTGCGTATAATGTGTTATATAAACAAGACATTCATTTTCAGAGTTTGTGGTTGTGTATTTTACAAATAAATCTAATATCTCTCTCTCTCTCTCTCTCTCTCTCTCTCTCTCTCTCTCTCTCTCTCACACACACACACACACACACACTCTCTCTCTCTCTCTCTCTCTCTCCTCCCTCTCTAAGACCTCTGACGCCAGGCGAAACAAATGACACATTATGCTGGTGGGCTGACCTCTTAAAATAGCCACAGTTTAGCTCCGGTTAAGACCACTCACCTGATTCAAAGGTCCTTAAAATTCCCGTTTCAATGTCCACATTATACAGTAAGTCAGTGGGGAATGTGGATTGTTAGATGTGTATAACTTACAGGAAAAGAAACCCAAAGAAACACACAGACTCCATTTTGGACGGTCTCTTCTGAGCGACTTCAGTGCTTTTAGTCATACAAGGTGTTATTCAATGTTGCTTTCATATGGGGTTTTTTTTTAATATGGTCAGCTCTTTGTTAGTACCAGCTGACACAACCCATGACTGGCTGTTAGGACGTATCCATCACCTGTTAACTGGCGGGTCAGTGACCTTTGACACTGAAGGTCATCAGCCAGTCATCTGTCCATTTGAGACCCTCTCTGGAACGTGCATTCCCACAGTATCTCTGCAGGGGTTATTTACAGTCTAAGGTGCCAACATAATGTCCCTAATCCATCCTTTTGATGGGCTTTGCACCTACAATAACCAGTTTTTACAAATTAGAAACATTCTCACCTTATTAACATCCATAGCTCTGAGGACAAACTAACATGTGCTCTGTATTAGGAGGGTGAATTATCCATTAGCTTTACCATAACACATGGTCTAATTTAATGCATTTCAGTTTATATCTAATTTTAAGACCCTATTTTGTAGAAGAGACCAAATTAAAACTTTTATGGCCATTTTTATTATTATTTAAATATATATTGTGCTTATAAAGTGCATTTTACGATTGTACAATTATGCGCTTAAGTTACCATGGTAACACTGTACTTTAACCCTGCCACTTAGTATAATTGGCAGGGTATATTAAAATGAAAAAGTTTCCGTAACCCACATCTTTCATCCGGGGGGCCTTCCAGTGAGTTAATCCAGCCCTGCTTAGCGATACAGCCTTTCATGATGTACCGTATGTGTGTCGGCATGTACTGTATGTGCATTGTTAAGGAGCAAATAAGTCACTGTTGCGTCAGATGTTCAGACCATTGAGACAGCAGGTCAGATCTGACAGGATCACACAGTCATGGTAGGACACAGCTGGGATTATCCAACCTGCTTCTAGTGTCTCACATGGACACGGATGCACTGTACAGCTTAAACTGCAGATCTGGGCCTGAAGAATGTTTGAGGACAGTGTGCTTCACTTCTTAATTGCTTAAGTGTGCTTCGCCAAGATGTGAAGTGCTTCAGAAATTGTAGTACAGCTCTAAACTTCCTTCTTATTATTTTAAAGTGGTTAAAATAAATGTTTTATATTAACAGAGGATAACACGGAGAATTAGCTGACTCTGCAGCTCTCCTCAGCGTACTATCCAGCTGTAACAAGAATCAAGAAAAGATTTCAGTGCCGTTCTTTGCTTTTCTTTCAATGAACTCTCCAGTTCTGATATGACCTCTTTAACCCCCGCCATTATTGTTTTTGAGCAAACTGTTACTTCACACCTCGTCACGCGCATCTAGCGTTAAAACCACACCATAAGCTCATGCCATAGCTGCCGGTAATTCCTCATAGGATGCTGTTTGGTCCATTACCACTGTGGTTGGATACAGCTTGAAGGCCTGGCCACATGGATTCTCACGTGAACTTCGATCAGCTGCCTCACAAGGTTGCTATAACTCCATGACATGTGCATAAATACCTAACTGTTAGCTTACCCGTTCATCACATCATATACGAAATATATATAATTATATATTATCCATGTTAATTAGGTTAGATTACACGCGATTCCTGATATTAATTAGCAAACCAAAACTGGTCACATAATCTATGTCCACTTTCTTTATACATCTTTATAAATGTAAAGAATTGTTAAAGTAACCACAACAGAGATGTTTTTGGCTCAGTCCTGTTGTGGTTACACAGCAAACGGAAGGCGCCAGCTGAGATTAACCATGACTCAACAACTATCTGATGAGATTCACAGGTCACACAGTTGTCCAGTGCAAAACCCACGGGACCACATCAAAACTTGTTAGCCAAGAACAGAGATTAAAGCTTTAATTATGTTCACAGGCCAACTCTCAGAGATGTTCCTTAGAGACTCTGGTGTAGCTTTAATGAAGAGTTGGTATCTGAAGAGTGACTTTAAAGTGCCATATAGGATTTAAATTACTGTCTTCTTTAAGTGTATGTGCTCATTTAAACACTGTAGGACACTTTGCATGCAATGTCAATTTCAAAGTTGTAAATCATCGAAATATACAATAAGATCGAGCAAGAAAGGTCAGAGTAAGAAAAGATATCTTTGAGTAAATCAGAAATTAAATCATTAGCGAGAAAAAGCTTGTTTCAACAGGAGACACTGTAGTGTAATTATAGATTGCCCTGAAACCTTTAAACACATTGGCAAAGCAATTTAAGGAAATATTAGAGGTTTAAACACTTTTAAATTACAAACCAAAGAATCACTACTTTGAGCACTTTTTCCCCTTTAGTGTTTCCTGCTCAAAACCTACCTATTATTGAGTTTGCTCAGTTAAATTGGTTCTGGGTGAACTAAAAGCCTTTGTCAGAAAATGTCAGAGGTCAGAGACAGAACCGTTGGGGGGTGAGGTAGTGGAAAAGTAAAAGATCTTGGGGGGTCTTAAAGCTGTAGAGCAGGTAGTTTGATTATCTGACACCTGTGAATTTGAAGTGCTGAGTCATTACTGCGGCTTTAACACAGGGCCCAGAGGAAAGTACGTGCTCTTTCACTCATGCAGTTGTGCTTTGAAGTAACTTCAGATTTCTTTCTATTGGTCTGTCAGGCAATTGTGCATTGGAGTTAGTATGTCTCTATACATCTGTGGACAAACTTCCATATGTGTAAGGAGCATACCATCACATTTATACTTGCAAGAGGATATTTTTAAATTACTGAAGACTTATAATTGGCTACTTAAAGTTCAGAATTTGCATATTCATAGATTCTTGGAAGGAGAAGATGCCTTTTTCGAGGATTTTGAATTGGAAATTAAACTTCTTTTTGCAGAAAAAAACACATCATTCACACATTACTGCCTTATTAAGAAGACTATTTGTATGTATGACTTAATACATGTCTGGAGGGGACCTTTAAGTCAATTCACAACATGGTAATTTTCAGTCACACCTCATCAATTCTGCCCAGCAGACCTAAAATAGATTGGATGTGTCTTGGCATACACACCTCTTTGTGTTTGGCAACAAGCTGCCAGGTAACATCACACATCCAAACAGCTGCTGTGTCCCCTCTCGGTCTGTAAATAAGCCAAGAACAACAACTTAATCACACACAGTAGCTAATATCATTGGTTAATATTTAATGTTTTAGGTTTTATGCATGTATCTGCTCATATGTGTGATTATTTTGTCTTTGTGTGTGTGCATGACGGCACTCGCTTACATTAGCATGGGAAAAAAATCATTAGCTCCTGTACACAAGAGGTGTTTTAATGAGCTCGAGGTAGAGAACACGTTTAAAACAAGGCTAAGCTCTTCCGCTGTTTAAGAGGAGCCATTTAAAGGAAGGAAGAATGTGCTGCGTCACTGAAGACGCACAGAAACCGCCAGACAAATCCACCAGGCTAAAAAAAGGAATTGTGCTTTATCATGCCAGACCACGTGTATACAAGTGTGTTTATGTTTGTGTGTGAATAAAAAGAGAATGACAAAATATGTATAATTATGTAAATACACCAAAAAATATTTAAAACTATTGTAATATTGTAGAATGGGAGAGTAATATTAAGAGTAGTAATTAAATTACACAGGTAGAAGTAAGATAAATGATTTTGAGAGCTACTAATCAGTGTACGTAAAGCTGCAATAACTTTTTTGGGCCACTTGGGAGCAGTGGAAACACGTTTTGAACCCATGACATGTTGGCATATTGTCACCTTTAATAGGACCAGAGTGTAGGATGTAAGTGCATCTAGCAGTGAAGTTGCAGATTACAATTAACTGAATATTGTTCAGCTTCCAAATTTGTAGGAGAAACAACGATGGTCACAAAACACGCGAAGAAACACAGCCAGTGTTAGGTTTGTCCGTTCTGGGCTACTGTAGAAACATGGCAGTGTAATGGTTATTTTCAGGGGATTATACATTAACATACAACATAATTATGAAGATTATATCCCATTTCTGCCACTCATCTTTCTAAATGTTCCACCAAAACTATAAAGTCAAGGGCCGAATAGCTAAACAATGAGATGAAGCTCGCAATAAAGTTCTGTAAAGCCAAGGCAAGATTCAGGTGATATTTTTCTGTAGGTTTTCACACTATTATACTATTTTCACATTGTCATTTGATAATTTTTTATCATAAAAACATTGATTATACATTAAGGAAGTAACTTTCTCAGCACATTTTTGTAACAATTACTTTGTTACATCCTGACTGTATATTTTAAAACACCTTGCCAACCAGTCTTTCTCCACTGTTGTTCCTTCATAAGACAGCTTCCTCATGTTCATTATAAGGAAATGGACATCATTACTGTAGAATAATACTCTATGATTCCTGCCCTGTTAAATGTAGATGAACAAGGTGATGATCTACTCTGTCTCTAAACAAAACTTTAGCAGTAAACTTTGAGCTCTTGAAATTGACTTGATATGACATATTGTATGACCCCTGAGAAAATGTTCCTATCTGCTTACATCCCCTTTATAAAGGGGTCAAGGGTCAAGATCTGCAACAGAAGAGCCACCCTGAATCTGAGAGGGATTCTATGTCTTGCTTAAGGACACTTTACTCGATAGTTGCAAACATTAGGGATTGAACTTGGCTGCCATTAGGTACTGACACATGGGAACAATGCACGCCCTTCTATGTTAACAGTGTTGCCTCCAGCTATCTATCTATGTGTAACTTATAGTCATTTTCTTTCCATGTAAAGGTTTCTTTACAAGCTGAGACTCTGAAGATAGTGTGAGAGGTTGAAATGCGTTCCTTATATATTGTTTTTTTTTTTTTTTTCTGTTAAATATCTGTATAATCGCAATCTTGGTCTGCTTGTGAGTTGTGACCATGTTAGCTGACACTTATGACTGATGACCTGAGGGAACTGTTACAGAGCCTAGCACGGGTGCAGCAGTACATCATACACAGATATATGAAGCTACTCTTGGTATTTGCTCTCATTTGATACACGTATGATACTGTAAGATTAGAGTACAGGTGACACAAACACTCACAACTCCTCAAGGGACACACACACACCTGAACATACACACACAGGCAATACTGAGGCTTTAAATGTTTAGAAGACCTTGTGGATATGTCCCTCAGTCCTTCTCATCCATCTCTTTGGTAGCAAAGACATTCAGCTCTTTGTTGTTGGCTGTAAGAGACGGTAACAAGAGCCTCCTGAGGAGAAGCCACTGAAACAGACACACAATGGACCTCTGTGTGTGTGTGCGCGAGTGTGTGTGTGTGTGTGTGTGTGTGTGTGTGTGTGTGTGTGTGTGTGTGTGTGTGTGTGAACTTGGAGAGAGCGAGGGAGAGTAAGAAATTGTGTCTGCTGTCCCTGACTCCTGGCTCCTCTCTTCCCTGAGGCTGGGAACCTGATAAAAAGTGCAGACCAATGGGTGTGTTTGCCTCCACAAAAGGCTTCTGACAACCACAGTGATGTTTGTATGTGTCCAACTAGTGGTCAAACCTTGTGTTATCCCTGTAGGTGTCGGGAGCTCACAGTATATTTCCAAACATTTTCTCTGTTAAACTCAAACTCTAAGCTCCCATTGAGCCCAGAGTGGCACAACTGTAACCCTGGCTGGCTCCTACTGGGATAGATTTGGGCTCTCTTCCAAAGCAGCTTAGATCTATAACTGGGTCAGAACTCTGCATCTGTAGCCTTGAGGATGAATTGCTAGCAGCTAACTAGCAACACTGGGTGACTTATCAACTTTCCTGGGTTGAGTAATGGTGAATAGGCAAGAAACAAACACATTTCAGGTGTGGAGTGACAAACCACGAACCTCAAAAGTGAGATGCACATTTAAAAACGCGTTTATGTATCCCAGGAACTGGAGCATCTCTGCAGCATAAAAGTTGCCCAAAATGTTGCTCTGTGCATCAAAACAGTGTTAAAGTGATGGTTAACAGACTAAGCAGGTTTGAGGTGGAATTATGAGAAGTGCCACTTGTTTCTGAAACTATTTGGCTTGCTAATCAAATGCCACAATTTCTGTAAGGGTCAATGGTTTCAATTTCCATCTCTCACACACAGTCCAGTCCATTTGCACACCTTAATGGATAATGGCAGAGTAAATCTCACACTGTTGCCTCAGTGTGCGAAAATGGCTGAAAGTCTATGCTGACCTCTAGTGAATGAAGGAAGTATTTTTTTCTTCTTTTTCACAAAACAAGACACAAAAACATCATCAACAACAACATCTGCCCAGTTGTTAACAATCATTTTTATTTATTCTTGCATACAGAGTGATTAAATCATATGAAATAATAAATGTTCAAAGGTGCTTTGTTTCACATTTATAATGCTTCACTTCTGTATTTTCATATACCGTCATATTGTCAGAGGACACTGTCTCCCTCCCTCCTTCTCCCTGTCTCTTTCTAGTTCTAAAAACAAAAACACTTGATTTGCTGTATATCTGTTAACACAAAATTAGGATTAATGAAGTGCATCATTTAAAATGCATCAGATAGTCGATCTGAGCCTAATGCCACCACAACTGAGTTAAATTCACTACTCAACTATATGTAATCCAACATTACAAACTATACAACACCCTCATACTGTATATATGCACCAATGCAAATGTGTAACATAAAAGAACCTCTATGTCTTTTATAAAATCAGATTTCCTTGTAATTAACTCACAGCACAAACTCTGGAAAATCAGCAAGGATTTACATATGATTGGGATAAATATACACAATTTTAAGGTAGATTTCAATAAAAACTCAGATAAGATTGTTCTTTAAAGTGGTATTTGAGACATCCAATGCCTCTGTACCACAATAAGGACTAACAGTCAACAAAAAAAAACCTAACAAACAATAAACTAGCAAATTATTATTTTTTTTAAAACATTCAAAATCACCCTTCCTTCATCAATCAAATATCCATTTGAATACCCTTGTTCAACTAGAATCCCTGTCACAAGGTTAGGTGGCATAAATAACCACACTTCTTGCACTGTCACACTCTTACGTGTCTCCATTTCAGGGTTAGTGACCCATCTCATATGTAAGTATAAGCTGGTCTAAAAAAGACAGGTATTCTAAGAGGATCTGTAAGGGATCACTGTATCACTGCACACACATGTTGACCTGTTAACATCCTGATCTTTTCTTACATATTTAGACATAAACTCTTGTTTGTTCAACCAGAACAGGACACACAATAATCTTTACAATTACAGTATAACTGCTAATTTTCATTCTCGGTCGGTGAAACATTCATATGCTGTCATATTCTATTACGCGCATCAGATATACAGCCAAAAAAAATCTACCTATGTTAGGAGACCGTAGTGGTCATTCATCTACATTCCTCTTGTCTGACAGTGGTGTGCAACAGGGAGAGATCTGGGTGGATTCACATGTTGGTTCAGGTGGTATCCAGGGTGGCTGTCCTGGTTCCTCTGCCTGACAACAACACAGCAGTGCCGTGAGTCAATCCAGCTAGATGTCGCCCCGTCCAGCTCGCAACACAGGCTGGTAGCACCCAATGTCATGCTCTAATAATCTCAAACAGCTTCAAAGTGATATGTACGTGATTATGTACAAGATATGTACACAAAGTATGTACAAAGTGCAAAGTAGCATTGTTCACACATCAAATGTCATTTTCATTTCTTATGTTTCTGTTTGGAGTGTATTTTCTCTGGGCATTTTTAGGAGTTGAGTGCAGCCAAACAGATAGAGAGCAGTTCATTATTTACTCCTCTGGTATTTTGTCACACACACACACACACACACAGGAGGAAGATATCTTTAGAAACACCAAAACTCAGACTGTCAACTCCAGAAATAAGAGTGAAATCCGACTGAAATATAAATGCCTTGATCCTCTGAGTTAAAGCTGCTTCTGATGTGATATCTCTCTCCGTTTCTTGTCTATTTGCAATTTCACTCAAGAAATCCAAAAAAGAGCAAACAGGACAAGACGTCGCAACACTGGCTGTCCTCCGAAAGAGGAGGGAGCTGCCAGCTCTGTGTTACATCATGGAAATTGTGAAAATGCCAGGGGAAAAGTAATGGTGATTAAAAAACGGAGGATTTTGAAGAAGATTTCTAAAGGGCTCAGCTCAAGCTGCGTTTACAAAAGTGTCTTTAAAGACCATTGGTGCATTTGAAAAATATCCTTTACATGGTAAATTCTGAGTAAATACTCCCATGATAAGGCACGGGACATGGGGAGGGATTGTGGTTCAAGTGTAACATCAACTAAGTTCATCGGACACATCAAAAGCTGCCTTTCAGTTTCACTGCATATTAAACACAAGAAACAAAACTACACCGTGCTTGAAAGGAGCGGTAGTTTCAAACAGGGAGAATATTACTATTTACTGAACAAACTGAGCCTTAAGGCAACAATCATTTCATCTCAGACACAACAAAATCATAATGAGACCCAGAACAAGGATGACACTGAACCTGAACCACAAATACTGTAGGGTTGCACAGAGAAAAACAAAAGCAGAAACATATAACCTGGTAGCATCGCCTCCCTCAGTCGTAATCTTTTAATGTTGCTGTTAAAGGAATAGTTAGACATTTTGGGAAATAAACTCAACTATTTGCTTGGTTGGTGAGATAGGCCACACACATGGGAAAGGCTAGCTTGGGTTTGTGAAATGAAAATAAAATCCACCTGTCAGCATCTCTAAAGCTCAATAATTAGGACCTTATCTCTTGCTTCTTTATTCCTGAAGTGTGAAATTGACAATTTGCTGTTATGTGTCGAAGCTTGCTTAATAACAACTAACTTCTCAACTAAGTCTCCGCTTGTTGCCTGGCAACAGCTTGGAGTCAAGAAAGTGGATTTCCCAAAATGTCAAACTTTATCTTTAAGTAAAATATCCATTCGTCTCATCTAAAGAGGTGACTTGACGGCTTGTAGTGCAGTGTGAGTTGACGGGAGCTGTAGCCGGACATGCCGATCCCCATGAAACCCAGCAGGACGGCCATGCGTGCCATCACAGGGGCCTCCCGGCTCTGCAGCACAGTCTGGGCTGCCTGCGTCTGAAAGAGAAAGCAGGGGTCACCACCACCCACGCAGCCACGGCAGCCACCACCTGGTGCGATCAGCGCCAGGGACCAAGGCAGTGTGTTAGCAGCATTCCTCCGGGCTCTGGCCGCAGTAGAGTCCTTAAAGAGGTGACACTGGTCACACACCTGTCTCATCCCAGCGATGGTCTTACCATAAGGGAAGAGCCGCACTACAACCTCCATTATGTTTCAATACACACTGAACCAACTCATACAGTCATTGCCTGTGTGTGTCAGTCCTCTGCGGGTTTGGAGACGTCTCGGAAATTTGAGCCAATCCAAGATATGTCCTAAAGTCAGATATAAACGCAGTTATTTTCTTAGCTCATCACTTTTATGTTAGACAGAGAAAATCAAGGGTCTCCAAATGTGGTGGTTTTGAATTTTTCATATAAACTGAAGCTCTTGAATGTTCCCGATGGGTGAATAAAAAACAATTTAAAACCCCATTGATGGAATATTTGAAAATGGCATTGTTACAAAGCTGATCATTGATGGTTTCATTCATTTTAGAGATACATGATCTTCACAGACAGCAACAGAATCTTATCAACAAGTGAGAATTATCTAACATGAACTCTGATGAGCTGAGACACAGATAATGTAGTTTGAGGTGGCCCATTTAAAACAAACACACTGTAAGCTCCTAAATCCAGCTGCAGGTCTCTGAAATACCCAGCAGGGTGGTTGGGAACATGGCTCTCATGCTAGGCCTCTGGAGATCCAATTAGAAGGCATTTACCTGACCCTGGGGGAGCTAAGGCATCTCTGATTCAAATCCATTCAAAGAAATGCTGTAATCCTCTATTCTAAATCCTGCCATGACACAGACACAAATGGGCACTTTGTGCACAATGATGAGTCAGGCATCAATTTAAAGTGACAGTTCAAAACAAATCTAATTTCTTTTTATGTCTAACTTTTCTTCAGGTATGCATAAAAGGATCTATTTAATGAATATTAAAGCAGTATTAAATAAAATCTTTGGTTTATTATGTTTAAAATCGACACACAACGGCTCTGTCTGCTACAATGCAACCATATTTTTGCTGAAGCAGGTTAGACAGGGAGATGTGCAGGGCCGAGGCTCTAGAGCTCAAGTTGTTTGTTATTAGAGGCTCTAACGGAATTTGCTCAACTGTTGCACCACTGCAGATGTCCCTTGATGTCCAAGACTAATCATTAATCTATCTAAAGAAGAAAATCGCCCTAAAGCGCTTTACCCACCTGGAGGTATCTAATATATCCAGGGGTCAGTCGAGGGATGCGAAAAAACATTGTTGTTGTTGTTCTCTCCAGTGCTTCACAGCTGAGACCACAAGAAACCCCTCTGCAAGCAGCCCTCAGGACTTTCTGCTAGGCAACTTTATCCCTGTGAATCCCTTTGCTCCTTTGCCTTCTGTGTCTCTCTGGCCTGGATCTGCTCCACCAAGCTGAGTGTGGCAGCTCTCCCCTGTGTCCGCAGACACTGTCCTTGCTCCCTCACTCAGATACACCAACAGACACCTGCACTGCAATGATCTCCCTGGAGGGAGAGCAGCCCCTATAGGTAGTATATAAAGCCTTGGCTTTATTGCCTAAGCTGGTCACGTGATGTTGGACTGTATCTGTGTGTGTCTTCCTGTGAATGTGCATTTGTGTCAGTGGAGGATTAGCAGAGCAACTGGAGTTGCGGTGGATTACTATACCTGTGAGAGATGTTCTAAGTCCATTGGTTACCCATTATGTTGGGAAGAAAAACAAACCCATAAATGGATGACAAAAGCAACGCTGTAATGACGTCTGCTGGGTTCACAGGGACACAGTTTAACAATTAGGTATAATCAAAAGGCAAATGGGATTGCAACAGTGGACGCTTGTGATTGGCGCAACAAAAGCTAAAACACAATTGTTTTCAACATATAGGAAGCTGACTTTTATAATATCTCAGCCATAATCAATCCATATGTTTTCTATTCTTTCTATTCCTTAATATTCCTCCTCAGGGTCATGGCTGGGGGGCTGCAGCCTATCCAAGCATACACTAGATAAAAAGCAGTGATACATCATAGATGTGTCACCACTTTCTATCACTTTGTCTGGACATATTTACACTCATTCACATGGATAACTTAGAGCTATTTACTGATCATGCTGTTTTATTTTTGTATAGCTAGATGGCTTTTATAGAGATACTGACCTATTTTTCAAAGAAGCCTAATCTTAAAGGTGCATCAAGAAACAACAGGCAGTTCAGTTAAAACTTACAACTTAGAACTTACTTAACCAAAAGAATATAGTAAAGATATACTGTATAAATACTATACCGTATACTGATGTAAAATCTATACAGCACTATTTTTTATTTATATAATATTAATGTACAATGAAGCAAAGTAATTTAAAGTTACTTTTTGAAGGGGTGAAATAGAATAAATAACTGTGTGCTCTATCAACACAATTTGTGTTACAATTAAAAAGGCATAGGCAAAATGTGTCAAAGATCCAGTGTATCCTGAGTGCTTCCTCTTGTTATCTCCTTGCTGTCACGAAAACAAGGTACTTTTTTCTAAGAAGGATTTCCCAGACTCGTCAATGAAGACATGCGATGTGCTGACAGGTTCGCCTCAAGCTGCATCATTGAAAGAGGAGCATTTAACACCCCTACAGAAGCTACTGTACCTTGCCAAGCACTCACATTTTTTTTAGTTTTAGCCTGTGAGGGAAAAATGATTTGCACTCAATGTGCAGAAAGTCTGGAGCTACAAAGGTTGTACTGACATGTTCTTTTTTATAAACTATTGTAAACCCTTTTAAAGCACCTCTGGCACTGGAAAGGGGCCAATAATTGTTTTGAGGAACAGCTCAGGATCTCTTAACTCACATGTCAAGAACAGATTAGCCCAATGTAACAGACATGCAAGACTGATTAAAAGAAAATGTAATCGCTTAATCACACACACACACACACACACACACACGAGAATGCAATTCAAGTTTTATGTAAATTAGTACTCCCAGCTAATGTTATTGTTTGGTACATGAAAATTAAAGTGTGTGCACCCGCATAAACATGAAGTTGTCATTTTCCCTTTAGTGTCAGTGGTTCGTATCCAGTTTAACTGTGATGAAAAGCAGATTTAATGTTAGTTTTAGATGTTTTTAGATGTTGTTCTTTATTTTAACAGCAGATGGTGATAACGAACAGGATTACCAGTGAAGTCAAACTTTGATGAAAATGCTGAATATTTAATCACTGGAAGAAAAAAACATATTGTGTTCTGGATGAAAGGAAAAGAAAGTTTTGAAATCCTTGCATTAATATGTATGTTGCATTTTACTGCTCTAAATGTGTAAGGCTGATTTAATTTAAACTATTTATATGCTTTGATCTACAGCAATGCATCACATCATATTTAAGACCATCATATGTTTATAGTGTCGCTGTCCAGTGAGAACCACGTATCTCTAAAAAGTGAACTTTCCTTGACTTTTCAGCTTTGGTTTTTAAATAGTTTATTTAGATTAAAAAGTAGGAACACTTCAGTTTATTACAAATACTCATAAACAACACATTTGGAGATTCATGGTTTTTACTGAACTTTAAAGATATAAAAATCTGAAATGTAACTAGTTACTAAAGCTATTAGACAAATGGAGTATAATGTACGATATATTTGCCTCTTAGATGTGGTAGAGTAGAAGTATAAAGAACACTTGTAGCCTACTTAAATACTAGTAATAACAGACACTTAAATTAAATGTATTAGTTACATTGCAACACTGCAAAACACAACCTTGAATACTGAAAACAGGCCAAACTCATATAAATACACATTACACATGAGTTAGTATTTGTTCCTATATTGTTTTAAAGCAGTACCTCCGTTTCGACAGGGGGCGCTGCTCGTTTTATTTCTGCCTTTTAAAGTAAACCAATGAGTCTCTTCCTCTGTGAGGTGAAAGGACACAGAGCAAGCAAGCCAAGATGACAACATTGAGACCATTTACTTGCGATGATTTATTTAAATTCAACAATATGTGAGTGAACTCTTGTCAGTTTTACTATGTAGGCTCTGTTTATTAACCAGCTGTCTTGTGTTACGTTATCCGCACGTCCTTGTTTTTGATGTGCGGCAGCGTTAGCAGTGTGACCACAGATAAGAGTGCTGGCTGGAAAGAATGCTGTGCCAAACTCCATTTAAAAAAATAGAGAATTAAGGTAGTGCCGTTGTTATTGCCAAAGTAAATGATTCCTATTAGTGCTTGACTGAAACAGTGTGAGTTTATAATATCCTCTGAATAAAACGGCATAGATTTAATCAGCTATTTAACTCTGGTTTCGTGAAAAATTGAATCTCTTTGCCTGCTTACGCTAGCTATGTAGCTAAGCTAGCTAGGACCTTAACCATACAGATCAGTTGTTCAGGTGTAATTTTATGTTGCTTACCTTGGATTGTTTGTATCTTTATAAAATATATCCCTATTCTCCTAGAATAACTATTATTGACGAGGGATAAAACTAACTGTTGTTTGTCTGTTTTGTTTAACAGCAACCTGGACCCTTTGACAGAAACTGTATCCTTCATATTCAGATGGAAATATCAGCTCATCTGTCATTTCACATGTAACTTGATAAGCCTCATAAGTCTCTCTTTCATTAGGTCTGGTTATATTAAATGATCACATTTAATATACACTCAGTTGTCAGTTTAATAAGTGGATCAAGTAGTTGGTGCTGCTGTTGAACTGTATTGTGTTATACAGAGGAGTGTTTCTAATATCTGTATGTTTTATATGGAACAGAAGTCTGTAGTTTTCTTTAACTCTTCACCTCCAGTATGGGATCCCATTTTACCTCCAGTACCTTGCCCACTGGCCGGAGTACTTCATCGTTGCTGAGGCTCCCGGTGGTGAACTGATGGGCTACAGTAAGTCCTCTTGTCAGATTTTAATATTTTATTGCATTGGATGGTTGAGTGGTGGTGAGATTGTCCCTTTTTTAATAAGAGAATTTAACTTTGCTTACTTCACTTAACCATTTGTTTTCATTCTATGTACTTGAACAGACTTACATTGTGCACCACATGAGGTTTTCACAATCAATCTCCTCTTGAATAGATTTTCCTCTGGTTTTTTAAAAACTTTTAGCACACATTAATCACATTTACCTGTTGTTGGCAAGAAACTAAATGTCCTTTTTGTACCCATTCCATAACTAATTCTGTTTTAATTATGGTATATGAAGGCAATATACAAAAAGTGTAGACATAACAACAGACCATAAAAGCCTTGGCTGTGCATGCTTTTCGAAAAAACAACATAGTAATAATAAATAATAAAGTAAAAATAATGTCATACGTAGGAAGAAAGAATAAACCAGATCCATCATCCTTGTTACGTCACATTTGGTGCCATTGAGTTTTGGTTTGTTACGGACAGAAGATGAGATACCATAAACAAGAGTTACATGTATTGTAGTGAAAGAACATCAAATCTCCCTAGGAGGTACAGCATGGTATTAATATACTCACGAGTAAAAGTATTATACATAATCAACAGTAGCCTTTCAGTAAATCAACAGTTTACTTTTATGTTACTATTTTTATATTACACAAACAATGTAAGATCAATAATAAATGGATTGCATACAGATAATGGTCCAAAAGATGGCTGCCAGTTAGTTTGGTCCCAGATCTGGGGGTCTACGTGGACTGTGTGAATGAGTAAACAAACAGCTCCTTCAGGGTCTGGACAGAGAGGAGGACACAGACTCAGTTACCATGGCAAACTGAAACGTTTTCCCTCGACTCAGAGTTAACAAACTAAACCCTGTTTTCGTTTCTAGAACAAACCCCCAATGATGTAACAATGTCACTTAAACTACCGTTGCTATGGAACTGCGGCAGAAGTGGTTGCTACTAGCAACAGAACGTTCCAACTGCTGGTGGTAGAATGTTTAGAATTCTAGAACCATTTATCTCTTCCTGGTTGGATTTTAAACCAACTGTACACGACGACAAAGCAATGTCAACAACAAATATATTCGAGCAGAATCCGATCAACAAGTATAATGTTCCCTGGGAGACAAAAAATAGAAATAAGTGAACGATTAAAACATGAATTAAAAGCTGGGGAATAACTTTATCGCCATCTGGTGGTCAGTCGATATGATGACATGTTAATCAGAAAGTTTAATGAAGTACAATCTTCTAAACATTTACTGTCTCATAAATGTTGAACATTTCATGTGTTTTGCCCTTTGGACATATGTTTCTGTTCTTATCAAATTGCTCATTAAAAGCTGCATTAAGTGTCTCATATGAAATGCTCTATTACGCTTTAAAAATCCTGAATCATTTGAAAATAATTTCATTATTAAGGTGAAAGGAAGAACATCGGATTTCAGATTTGAAGTGAGCTGTCTTTGGTTTATTAATCTAACATAACAGCCACACATTTCACTTTATCAGCATACTTCTTTATGTTTTTCTTTTTTTTTTTTTCTTTTTGGGTTTAGTACAATAAACTCAATAAAGCTCATGTGACTCTGACTCGTTGCTTGCTTGCAGTCATGGGGAAGGCGGAGGGATCTGTGGCTCGGGAGGAGTGGCACGGTCATGTCACCGCTCTGTCTGTGGCCCCTGAGTTCAGAAGACTCGGCCTCGCCGCCAAACTCATGGAGATGCTGGAGGAAATCTCAGAGAGGTTTGTACCATCGTTTTCCAGAGTATACGGCCCATACTGGACCGTAACAACAAAACACAATGTTGGACTGATAATTGAAGGAATATCCCAAATTAAAATTTAGTTTAAAAAAGTTAAAATCTGCAAATACTGGAACAAAAATATATTTAAGCAGAGTGTGCATACACAGCTTTTTGAGATTAGTTTGTGTTAAGATGTGGGAAACAAAAATGTGTAAGATCCCTAAAATCTGATGAAATTTTATTCTAAACTCCAAATTTTCTTGAATTCTTTCTAAATTTAGTTTTTCCTTTCTACATTTGTCCATCAGCTCTCAACCAAAATTACACAAATGAATGTTTGACGATCAATGCCCAGGAAACATCACAACTCTTTTTCAATACACATTTCCCTCAATGCGTGAGGTTTTAAAGCTTTTTGTGTTAAAATTCCCTCAACACATCAATACCCTTTGTTCTGATACTTTTATTCTGAAAATCACCTTCTATGCAGTAACAGATGTTGAGGTTTAGGAGCTGAGGGAAGTTATTTCACCATCATGGAGGGCTTACTGTGACTTTTAATGTCGTCTTGTAGGAAGGGCGGATTCTTCGTGGATCTCTTCGTACGAGTCTCCAACCAAGTGGCGGTGAACATGTACAAACGTCTGGGCTACAGCGTCTACAGGACGGTGATCGAGTATTACTCGGCTAGCAACGGAGAACCTGATGAAGACGCATACGGTGAGAGGAGTTATCAAAACGGAAACCAGACAATAAGTGAAAAAAAATATATAATATATATTCCCAGGTTGTCGAGTACAGATGCCAGCAGTGTTTAGTTAGTTTGCAATCTGCAACTTCACCGCTAGATGCCATTAAATCATACACACTGGTCCTTTAAATCACCTGTTGAGTGGTAATGTAACTGAAAGTACTGATGGATATGAAACATCTGACACTGTGGTGCGTTTAGGTGATGGTGTGAAACTTGAGTCGTCTACCAAACACTCAAAAGCTACTGAGCTCTTGAAACTGAAACCAAAATAACCAAATATAATAATGAAGGGATCATGTGACTCTTCTTGCATTAAAGACTGCTCTGCAGACTCTCACCTATTCTACCATACTGTACAGTATGTCACATGCAGTACGCTAAAAATACCAGGATATTGTACTGCATCCAGTCGTACTTTGAAGTATGCAAGCCAGACAGAGATGTCATTTTACTGTCGCCAATATAATGCTGCATGTTGCATACATTACAAAATAACAACAGCAGAACTTTCTGGTGAGCTCGGCAAATAGTGTTTTGTTGTTTCTCCTCTCCAAGGGTAGTAACCCGTTCCAAATAGCATACTTTTTCAAATTTGGCAGATGTATGAGGAAAAGGCAAAAAAATTCAGGGTGTAATGTTATGAAGAAGTAGTATGTCCCAATTGTAATAATACTGCATTAAACAGTATGTACTTTTTAAGGACAGCTGCAGCACGGAAAGTGAAAAGAAAAAGTGTAATCTGGAAAGCAGCCTCAGACTATGGCCCATCTAAAACACAGGGCTGGCATTTTGGGAAAGCTTTGTTTTTAGGGGTTCTCAAAAAAACCAAAATCCAGGTTTGTGTCGATAAACTGATTCAGCAGGGTTGGTGCAGATGTAGTCTGAGGTCTCGTACAGTAGTTGGTTACATAAAGTACAGCAAGTGAAAGCAGTGGAGGTGGCAGTCTGAGAGAACCTTAAATAAATATCTTGAATGTCAGTGTTCTGCATTTAAAGGGCCAAGTTAACTCAAATTATGAACAATTTTCTTAACTACCTTTAGTTGTGTCCATGCCTGCAAATAGTTATTTTTTTTTTAGATGTCTGCTTACCTAATACAATGGAGGTGAATGGAATTTAGTTTCTGTTGCTCAAAGTATTAAAAAAATTCAACACCAACATTTCTTTTTGGGAAACATCCTGGTGTTTTCATTGAAACTGAAGAAATAATCTTCTGTTGAGGTTCCTTTTTAATTTTCAAAGTTTTGAGCAGCACAGATACAATTGTATTAACCTCAATTGTACTGGGGCTTCAGCAGAAGTTTCAGAAAACAAATAAAGCAAAATCCACTGGAGGGAAACTCACATTTTACTGTATTTCGATGACTTTCAATTATCACACTCCACTTATCAAACTCCAGAGCATTATAAACAAATTGTGCTGAAGATGTATATGGCTTTATCACAGAAAGCAGAAGAGGGCGCTGTTTCTCCAGAACAAAATAACTGACAATATATTTTTTTCCCCCTCCTTGTAGATATGAGGAAAGCTCTGTCCAGAGACACAGAGAAGAAGTCGATCATCCCGCTGCCACATCCTGTCAGACCAGAAGACATTGAATAACAGTAGACTGTGGCTCTCTGACGCTCTGCTGTGTGTCCTGATAATCACATGTGAATTATATGTAATTACAGGTCTTGCTCGGTTACATTGTACATAGTTAAACTGCTCATCATTTCTCAGTGCTTAGTCAGAGAGCCACTGGTTGTACACATTTTTAATTTCCTAATTGATCGGATACCCATTCATTTCCTGTAAATTCTAAATTAACTTTTGCTTAAGAAGTAAGACAACAAGCGAGTTTGAATTGATGTATGTATAATGACACAGTGGCAAAGAAAACATGGTCATACAATAAAGACTGCCTGTGAGCTGGTTTTGTTGTTTTTGTAAAAAAAAACATCAGTAGAAAAATCAATCCAGGATGGACTCTTGTCGCTGAGCGGAGGACAAAAACATAAATCTAATCCTTATCTTCATCTCCGCTCTTGTTCTCTTTCTTCTCTTTCACCTCCTTCCCTCCATCATTTTCATCATTACTGTCACTCTCACTACTACTGCTGCTGCTATCATCATCATCATCTCGGTCGTCGTACGTCTTCTCCTGTTCTGTTTCTGACGCAGTGTTTCTGTCGGAGTCGTTTTTCTCTGCCATGTTTTCAGGAGGAGCTGCAGGTTCGTCGGAGGACGCCGGCGATGTCGTCTCTTCAGCCGATGGAGATTCTTCTGGAACGTCCTTGTCCTCTTCCACTATCTGCTGCCTCTTCCACATCTTCGCCATGGCCAGCAGTTTGAGATTGGGCTGGTTGGCGGCGTCCTCTGGGAAGATGTAGTCGTAGTACTCTTCCCAACCTGCGTCCGACTGAAAGAATCAGGAACAGATATTGTGATTAATACCTATGACAGGCTGAAGCTAAGACTTTATTAAATTAGTCAATGTGTCTTTAAAATGTAAAACACAGTGAAGTAATTGAAATTTCTTGTTTTGTCCAACAACCAGAGATATTCAGTTTACAATGATATTCAAATACTCATATTTTAGAGGCTGAAACCAAAACAGGTTTATTTTTCTTTGATAAATAACTTAAAAAAATACATTGATTACCAAGCTTTGTTGGCATGGATATAATTATAAAACCATAATGCCAAAATACTTTATAACCTCTATTTGTTCCCCATCAGATCAAGACTAAAATTTTATCTTAAATAGATAAATAACACTGCAAATGACATTCTGTTGCGTCTTCAATATAACATCACAGCGCTCCGTTATAAACTGGTTTGCTGGTCGACGTCCAGTTCTTACCCCGTCCTCCGCCGTCAGCTTTCTCCTCTTCTTCACCTTCTCCGGCAGCAGATTCCTGACCCTCTCCATGGTGGTGTCGGAGCCAAACTCCTTCTCAAAGTCGCTCCAGGACTCGAGCAGCATCAGCCGCTCCTCCTTCTCCTCGCAGTTCCTCATGCTCTTGTTGGCCTCCTCAAAGATCTGCCGGCACCTCTGCAGCCTGTCGCTGCTGTCGATGGACAGCTCAAACTTGGCGTAGCTAATCCAAACCTGCACCAGAAGAAGAGGAGTCACATCTCAGAGTAATGACTTGGTTGGTTCATTAAGAAAATTGGGATCAGTTTCAAATCTTTCTCAGATTGGAAAGCATTTTTTCCCAGATTTTCAATGAGCACAGAAAGCTAAACTGCAGTCCTTACCTTGACATGCTGGGTGCGCTGCAGCAGCCTTTTGTAAAGGTTTCTGGTGTTTCCAAACTCTTCCTGCTCAATCTCAAAGTCAATGTAGGACTTCCACAGCACCTGAAAAGATGACAGAAGAACTCTGAGGAAAAAAAAACTGTTGTGCTGCGCTGACATGGATTCAGGCAAATGGTAGACCGAGCAGGATAAATCCCAAAGCCCCTCTACTAGATGGTGCCAGTGTTTGGTTGAAGAGATCGGTTATCAATACCTCTGGCATGTCCAGTCGTGGCTGTCCGATGGCGAGTTCGAAGATGCCTCGGGCTCTTTCCATGTCTCCCAGGATTGTCTCCAGCTCTGCGAACTTGATCCAGGTGGTGCAGTTCTCCGGACTGAACTCCAGGTATTTCTCGTACAGCTTCCTGCAGCGGTCAAACTCACGCAGCTGCAGCTCCAGCTCGATGTAGCCCTTCAGCAGCTTGTTCTTCGGGCATTTACCGATCGCTGTACCCTGAGAAGAGAAACAACGATGGTTGGTTAAACCTGGTTAAAGAAAGTAAAATTAAAATGGAGAGACGCAGAAAACATTTACGTAAATGTAACACAGTTAATATCAGAACAGATTAAACTCTAATAAAACTAGACTTACTAATTTATTATTATTATTATTATTATCATTATTTATTATTTTGACAACCCATCAGTTCTGGTGAATCTTACCATGACCTTTCTGGCTCCCTGCAGATTCTTCTGTCGGATCTCAAACTGAGCATATAGCAGCCAAATCTTAGCAAATGTGAACTGAAATGAAAACATAAGATTATTGGAATCTGGTAATAATAGAACCAAAAGTTTAACCACTATATTGACTATACAAGCATTCTGTTTTAGTTCAGAAACACTATTTTTTCAAAACAAAAAAACAATCATTCTAAGAAAGGGCAAAAAATAAATTTACCTTTTTATGCGGGATGAGATCCAGACAGGCCTGGTACACCTGTCGTGTTCTCTCAGGATCCTGACAAAAAGATTAAATAAAGAATGAACATACATCCAACATAATTAGCAGAGCTTACTGTTGATTTCTCATTTGTTTCTCTTTGAAATGGCTTCTTAATTCATTAGAAAATAATTGCAGGTCAGCTAAGTTTTTTTTATTTTGTTTTTTTTCTAACTCATCAATATACATGATTCCTCTCTCCTTAGTCTCTTGAAGGGAAATGAAGGTTGATGATGATGATGATGATGAAGAAGAAAAGCGAGTGAACCGACCTTGACCTCCAGCTCTTCATACAGAGAGTAGTTGATCCACAGATAGATGTATCGTTTCCAGTGTCTCTTCTCCTGGATTGGGGGGATATTGGCGATGGCTCTCTCATAAACCTCTCTCACTGTGTCGGGGTCAGCGTCGTTCTCCACCAGGCGGAGGTAATCAAACCATGCGTCGTAGTTGTGTGGGTTCGCCTGATAGAAAAATGTCAGTGAATAAAGGAAGTAACTTTTATGTATGTTTGTACTCTGTCAACACTTCTTAAGATATATTTTCTCTTAAAACAGGTAATGTAACATAACCTCACTTGTTTTAGGTCAGGTTTATTTGTTTCATGGGGGATTATCGTTCATTAGTGTGGATGCAAACATCGTTACTGTTATACTAATTGTTCTTGGTGTGAATGCCCCTAAACCTAATTCACGATTCACGATTATGATATCAGATTGATTATTTAAAAAATCAAGATATAACTAAATCTTAGCATTAATTCATGTGAATCACAGATGAAGAGCTTCTGATTTTTATAAATATTTGAGTGTGACCATATAGATTTTCTACAACTTCATATTGTAAATACCTTGACTTCCTCCTCGTACTGGAACCTTCGCTTGCTGACGATGACATCCTCGATTCCCCTCCGGTCTCCGAACTTCTTCTCGAACATCGTGTAGTACTTGAAGAGCTCTTGTGCCTGATGTTTAGGAATTCTGTCCAAAGCATACTTATAGATCACCCGAACACGTTCAAACTGTAAAGGAAGGGACATTTCATACAATCAGTCATTCAACAAGTTTGGTTACGAAGCAATGAATTAATTCATACAATATGTTACAGGTTAGTTTTGTTCTATGTTGCACAAACCTCTTTCTGCGTCTCTTCGAACTTGGCGAAGGCCACAAAGAGGTTTTCATCCACATGTTCCTCTCCGAAGAACTCCACCGCCCTCTCGTACACCTTCCTGCTGTGAGCAATGTAGCCATGCTTCTCCTCAAAACGAGCATACTTGATCCAGTTCTTCACTTCGGGGTGAACCATGACGAGTACAGCGGAGTTAAGGAGTTTTTACATAAAAAAACAAATACCATCAAAATACAAAGACTGTCACCGATGTCTTCTTTTGGTGCGTCTGTTCAGAGTTGAGCTAAAATAATTAGGTTAGGTGATTGATGGATGAGTCAAGCCAAAGTAAATTAGTCAGCAACTATTTTGATAATCTATTTTGATTAATTGTTGCACTTCTACAAAACATATTACAAAGATTTTAAAACAACAACAACAACACAAAACATTATCTAGTTCCAGTTTCTTTAAAGTGATGATTTACTGCATTTCTCAGTTTTATAATATTGTTTGAAGATGTCATCTTGGGTTCTGGCCAGGGAAACAGTGATGAGCATTTTTCACAACATTTTATAGTATCTAGTATTTTCTTCTACATTATATACACCGGGGGGAAAAAAAAGCGTTTTCATCAACATATATGCCAATAATATGTCTGCTTGTTTATGCTTATGGCTAGGTGCCTAAATTAACTTTCAACATTCTTTGAGGGAGAACCATAATGTGCCTCCTTGTGTGTGTTTTCGTATCAGTTTTTTTTTTAACAGTCCTTGTTGCTGCTGCGTCCCTCTGTTTGCTTGAGGAGTGTGCAGGCAGCCCTGTATCTCCTATGATGAACATGAAGTCAGAGACCCCTCATCTCAGTGGGTTATTACTCAGAACACAACACATGAAAACACCAACAAAAGGATATATCGCTCATAAATGGTGCGAGCTTTGTCCACCTCCTTGTAGCGGAGCTCAAAGTTGATGTAGGAGTGCCAGGCCTGCTCATCAGGCTCCCATTCCATCCAGCGCTCAAACACCTGCCTGCAGCCGGCCACGTTGCCCAGCATCTCCTCCATGTAGGTGTACTTGTACCTTTCACAGGAAAAAAAGTAAAAACATAAATTAAACGGAGGCAGGCTTTTGGATAGCCATGTGTAAAAATAAAAGAAGGCTACACACCAACGACATTTTTAGAGGTTTCTGAGGTTTTAATCACACTCTCAACAGATGTTCTGTTTCCTGCATTTTCTAATGTAAACAGCTAATCACCTGTTTCCTAGCAATGCAATCCAATTAAAAAAGAATCTGCATTACAATTTAGAAGTCCATTCCTCCAACTTTTTCTGTCTGTACATGTGAAATGATGCTACAAACTACGACGTCTGATTTATAGGCATGTATGTTACAATATGTCCAAACTCAGACAAAAGAATTGTCACTCCACTTTGGAAACTTAAGAGCTGCACTGATCAGTTGATTTATTGACTATTCGTTTAATTAATTTAGTGTAGTATTTACAATCTATAGTTCATATTAACTGCAAAAAGACAAGTGAAATAAGTTAGTTGCAGTGTTTCCTCTAGGATTTCTTTTTAGTAGTGGTGGCAGGCCCATCCGAACAACCCCCCTGGTCACGCCCCCCGTCCCTCACGCCGGCAAACGTTTTACGTATGAAACAGAAGTGACACTTCGCTGCGACACAAACAAATATATTTACCAGATATATATATATGTTTCCAGATGTTTGATATCAGGACGTTGAGCTGAGAACTGACAAGTTGAACGTTGTCCAATTAAAACGGACCCACCGCGGTGACGTTTTTGGTGGAGCTGTTAGTTTAATAGTCGACTTGGAAGAAAGTGAACGTTTTGACAATAAGCTACATCAACACAACAGTATGTGGAGTTACACTGGACAGCCCCAATAACCTCCGAATAGTTCTACTTTTTGTTAAATTGCAATGTGAGCGGCAGCCAACAGGGGTGCATTATGTCGGCAGGATCATTTAAAAGGCAACCGGGACTACATTGTGCGTCTGCCCCATTTCTGATACCGTGGTGGCAGAAATTTAACAGCGGCGGGCCGCCGCTCCAAAATCAACATAGAGGAAACACTGAGTTGTATGCTTTAGTTTATGCATAAGAGGCTTTTGGTAGTATATATGTATATAAAAAAACTATATAGATTTTTTTTTTTCCATGTCATCTAGTCTTTCAACTCTAAACACTCATTTTGTAATACAACCTTGTTATGTATAATGTTTGATTGTTGCTGTTTGCTCCTTAATGAAATACATTTCCCACTGGTCATTACCAGAAGAAGCCAAGGCAAATGTTGCTGTATACTGATGTAATTCGTACCAGAACTGGTTGACACGTGGAAGGATGGTGATGGCTCTGTCCCAGATGTTGCGGGCATGGTTCACCTGGCGGCTCTTCATCTCCATCTCGGCATACTTCAGCCACAGAGTGATGTTGCGGTGATCGACATCCAGCGCTCGCTCGTAAATGGAACGAGCCCTGAAACCAGAGGAAGCATTGATGAAGGAAGATTATATAGCAGGGACGTGGAGGACTGTTAAGGATTTTGTTCTAGCAGAAGCTTTGTGTAAAACAGGCGAAAGGTACCTACAATATCAAAATGTTAAGTTGTTTTTCTTTTTTCTTCAAAATACTGATGTGCAAAAGGCTAATCCAAGTATGAAGCAGTCGTACAGAAGGTTACACATACAAGTTTGCCACTAGAACATTATTATTTCAGTTGAGAAAAACTGTATGGACAAGCAAAGAAAGTCCCTCCATGATGTACTTGAGCAAAACAATCAAACCTTTGAAGCCACCTACACTGACATTCTAGGTTTTTTTTCCTACTATATAATTTCTAAAACTGCAGGAAAAAATGATTTTGTAGCTAAAGGCACAATACCTCAGGATCTCCTTCAGGCTTTCCTCCCATTGTGCGTATTTTATCCAGTTACTGATGACCGTGCGATTCTTTCTGATGTTGTCCTCAAACCCCTGAAAGAAAAGACGGACAATAGTTAGACAAAAAGTAAAAGAAAACAACGTTTTCTTTCAACTCATGGTTCACTTGTATGTCTCACTGGACAAGAAATTATATTAAAATGTGAGTAAAAAATTCTTAGGAGCATGAATTGGAGATTTCACACATCTGCATAATTACATCAAAACATGCCGTCAGTGGAGAAAATAAGAGGTAAACACTTACCTTTCTCTTCTTGAGTTTATAATCATTCAGCTCCTCCTCATCAGTGATCTTCTGTTTTGGTGGTGGTGGCAGAAGTTCAAGCTCCCTCTCTTTGGCCTCCCTCAGCAGCTGCTCAGCAGTGATCTGAACCTCTGCAGGAGCTTTATTCTTCACCTGAAACACAAGAAGTCATTTAACATGTCGTTGCTCCAGTTGTGAGCATAATATGTTGATGTCTTAATGCTGAATATACTTAACCTGTCAACTGTGCAAACCAAACTTCACTCAATAAACTGGGATTATTTTAGAGGTAACTGGGAGCCAGCATAAAATGATATAGGTGAGAGCTAAGATAAATCCCAGTTCATGTTTTAGTGGACATTACATGATGGTTTGAGGGTTTCAATCAGTATTTTTTGTGGCAGAAATAATCATTATTGGAGCACTGGAGTGTAAACAACTCACTTTAATGTTATAACTGTGTACATATGTTGTTTCACCACTGCCAGGGCATATAAAGGTGCTTTATACATCCATGTGGAGTTGTGTATTTCTTCCTCCTCCTCCATACTACTACTCTATGCAGTACTGCCAACTCAACCTAATGTCTATGCAATGTTTAAGACATCTGGTAGCTGTGTTTGTCTAACTAACGTTTACATTAATGGGATTTGGCTTTTTCAAGAAGGGTTTCAAATAACTACTCAGAGCATCAGAGAAGGAAACACCTAATAGGATATCACTCGTGGACAAAAACAGGTATAAAAATAAAACCCCAGATTAAAAAAAAGAAAAGAAAAAAGCAGCATGGTGGAGAAAATATTTACAACAGCTAATACAGCCAACAACTAGCTCAGGTAGGAAAGTAAAGTCGGCGGTAAACAGCTTCCGTGTGGCTAATACTACCACCACAACACATTTTAACGCACATTAATATCCGACATTACAAAATAAAACATATAAACGTGTCCTGAAAGCGGCTACTGGAGAACTCCGCTACCACTAAACTTTAGCGCTATGTGCTATCATTAGCTTAGCCGAAGTGAGCTCGTGGCTCGGATTCGGGCTTTTTGTCCTCTCACCTTCGCCACCTTCGGTATCCGCTGTTTCCCTGCCGCCGTGGAAGCCATTCTGCCGGCAGGTCTTGTCCAAAACTCCCCCAAAAAACTACCTTAAAGCGTCTCGACAACTACGACCGATCAATGAAACGTTTCGCTCACAGCCACCGCGAGCTAACGAGTTACACCATGACAGTACCCAGCATGCCTTGCGAGTTCCCGTTGACTTTCTCCCCCCTCTCCCGCCGCGGCGTTCTGTTACCATGGTGACAGGGGTTTGTGCGTTCCCTAGCTACAACCGTCGATGACAACGACGAGAAGTTGTAGTTTGTATGGAGCTTGTGCTTTTATTTCCAATTTCAGAAAACACTAGAAAGTATTAGAAAGTTACGCCAATGAGACCGACGTTGTAGTTTATAAGGTAAGTAACAGTTGTTCTGGACTGGCTTAACATTTGGACATTTAAGATAGTTTGTTTAACTAACGTCGTCGTCGTTGTTGTTGTTGTTGTTGTTGTTTTGGCTGCTGCTGTTTTTGTTGTTGGTATTGTGATGGTGGATTGAAGATGAGGACTATAACTTCGGCCAGCGGGCAAGAGGAAGCTGTGACCGTCAGAAGAAGCGAATCAGCGGATGCTCAGGGGATCGACAGCCTCATCAGCCCCTCAGCTCTGGCGGTTTTTGGAAGGGTCAATGTAATTCATCTTCTGTAAGACATATAAATGAATATAATGATAATAAATATTAACATATTTCAGTGTCTTTAGTGTAGAGACAAGCTTTCTGTATAGAGGCACACAGTAAATACCTGTAAGTCACCAAGGGGCTTTAATAATTGACAAATGCTGATGACAACTAAAGAAGGTTTTATCTGATTTATTATTATTATGTTAATTCACTTGTCATTTAACACTGACCCAAAGTTAGTTGTTGACTGCAAATAAAGGCTTTTTTGGGGGAGATTTATATTCATACATATCATAGTCACATAGTCCATATTGGCTTATTATTCATTCTGTGTATGTTTCCTAGTATCATTCATTAATATGTATCTAGAATGTGATTTTCTGTTTGTACTTTCTGGTTAGATGCCCATTTTGGGAGATCTCCATTTTGTTATACTGGCACTATAATCTAATCTAATTACTTATTCTGTAATTTGATAGTGAAAACCATTAAAGGTTAGTAATTTGATCCTTTTACTTTGTCAAAGTATGTAAAAAGGAAGTCCTCTCTCCGTTTGGTTCATTGCAAACACACGAATGGGTGGATAGCTGAAGGTGGATTATTTATGCTGCATGAGTACTTTGAAATATTACATACATAATATAGACTGTGGAATATTGCCCTTGTAAGTAATTATAGTAATGATGACATACCTAAAGTATTCTTCCAGCATCTTTTTGTAAAGAAGTCACTGAGGAAGTGTCAATGTCATCTTTACATGATTTTCTTGTTCTTGTTTCCCCCCTTACGCTCCTTCACCTTCCAGAGAGAAAGCCAATCTGGCTGTGACTCTGGCCAATGACAAGGAGGAAATTCTGGCCCACGCTTCCTTCTTCGATCACCCTGTTGGAGACTTGGTGGAGCAGAATCGCTGGGAACCTTTCCTGCAGAAACACTTCAGCAGTAAAAAATGCACAGTCTGTATCAAGATTAATCCTGTTTATGTGTGCTAATAGTTTTTAATTGGACAGGATCACATGCATCTTTGGCACCAACAGAACTAATATGGCTATATACTCACACTAAGACTTTTTCACTGTTTAAGGTTTGAAGTAAGCTGGCTATTTGTTCTTCCCTCTGCAGCCTTTGAACACACTCTTCCTCCACCTTTTTGTGGCACAGCCGAATTTCGGCACAGCAAGTGTGAAGGAAATAATGAGGTACGAAAAAATATTTTAAAAGCTGTGTAAAAGTGGTGCAATTTGTCAGGGTTTTGTGGTATTCTTATCTGGAATACCTAGTTTACAAATTTAAATTAATTCCAGTGTGTTTCCATAAGAAATCATCTGAAGAATAAAATATAGCTGTATATGTTTAAACATTTGATGTGTGGTGTAGTGCTTATAGACAGCTGTACTGTAAAATGTAGAATATGAAAACGGTAGTTACTCTTAGGTTCTTTGGTTAGAAGCAGCCACAAAATATAGATTCATAAAGGTTAATGCAATGTCTGCAAAATTATAATTCTCTTCTTATGCTTCTTTTTTCAGGGCGGTCTTTAATGCTGTCGCAGAGCTTGAGTACATCTGCCTGGTCAGCCCGAATGTCGGGGGTTTAGGTGAAGAACTGCTTTAAATTCATTGTTAAGTTTATCAGTTGTTCAAACTTACTTTGTAGAGACTTGTGAGTCTTGTGATTGCTGTTTGTCCAGAGCCAGCGCTGGATGAGATGTTTGAGCCGCTGCAGCGCCTGACTGACCCCGGGCCTCAGTGCTTAGCATTAATCTGTCACAGACATGAGCACTACCCAAGGCTTCATATCCGCCCAGCCAGGTGATATCAGTTGATTCCTCGCCTACTAACATAGTATCGGCCTAGAAAACAATGTGTATATATTGCATATTCATATAGTGTATTTAAAAGAGAGTGGAGATCAAGGTGGTGGACATCAATGTGTACATTTGCCTTCAACTTAAGATGTTATCAGCTGGATAGATCCCCTCTTTCTTAAAAGACAAACATATACTTTAACAGTCAAATATTGCACTCATATTTTGAAGTAGACGTTGTGATATATTTGTCACGTACAGTGTCTGATCTGTTGCACTGTAACTGGTTAAAGGTAAAGTTGCATTAATTGATTTTTTTTGGTTACTTGGGGGTGGAAGAACTCCCTTACATGCTGTCAAATCACAGGACATGGATTAAAATTATCATCCTATTGGAGTCCTGTTTGTGTCCACCTGATAAATGAAAATCCACCTCTTCTTCTAGCTCTGGTTTAGTCACCACCAGCTCATGAAGAACGTCTTGTAGCCCAGCTGATTTGGTGATAATTATTAGTGGGTTAAGGGCTTGAGCCCTTTAATGCTACAGAGTAATCTGATTCATTGTAATATAAAAAATTACTGGTGGAGCTTTAATGTGTAGGCTGCTCCTCTATTTGTACATTACAGGGTTGAAGATCACGATGACATCATGCGCATATTTACAGAGCAGACAAAAATACTGTCCAAACGTCAGCCGTACTTCCTGGCAGAGCTCATTGAGACACAGAATGAGGAAAATCCCACAGCTGTTTGTGAGGTTTGTTCCAGCTTTTAGCTTTCTCTCACACTCATTTTTGATCTTAACATTTTTGAAAAGTCATCAACAGAATGTATTAGATTGAGAAACCATTTACTGTAGCTCATCCCTCCTGGTTGTCTGACCTTACGTGAGGAATGTGATTTGTTCCCAGTCATTCCTGATCCACTGCTCCAGTCTGAACATAATGTAATAGCAGCTCACTGATGGTGCTTTGACTGATTGTCAGAGACCCTACTGGGGTTTGTTCCCTCTGGACTTGCGAGACGACAGATCTTCTCTCCCCTCCCCGCCACTCGGGCTGACATGTGTTCATGGCAGCATATGGCAGATACGAGCTGATACTTGGCCAAGACATGCTCTCACTGAACATATTGTGTCCAGACATCTGAAGCATTTTGGGCTTTTTGTCTGAATATGTTGAGCACTCAGAGAACAAACAGTCAAACATTACCCCAGAGGGTTGGGCTGTTCATTCCACTGAACGCCTTAAAGTTTTTAGCTACAGAATGTGTCACTTTAATATTTTTTGTGTTATTTTTTATCTGTTTAGACAATCTGTTACAGACAGATCGTGTCTACTTGTGCTTTACGGGTCACAAGCGTTTCAGCTTCAAACTCAAAGCAGCTTGAGAATAAACAGCTGTTTCTAAGCCCAGCTTCATACTGAAAAACTTGACTTTCTAAAATATGATATTATATAGAGGATTCAAAAATATTTTTATCTCACCTCAAGGTCCCTGTAATAGCTGCTCTGGTGCTTTTGATAATATCACATGATCTTTATCAGCAGACAGAGTGCTCAGTTTAAGGCAATTTACCCTTTAAGTGCTCAGAAAAATCTTTAAACACCTACAATTCCAGTTGTCCAATTGTGAGGAGAACAGCTTTTGGTCATTGAGTGGACATTGAGGTGAGAGAGGTCTGTCAACTACTTTTTTCCAAGGTTGACTTGGAACCTTCTTTTTCTTGTCAGTGAACACACCAGAAAGGTAAAGGTTCATCTCTGACTGTGCAGGAGAAAGATGTTTACAACAGAACATGTTAAAACTAACATTATTGTTAAGGACTGTGTGTTGTTCTCCACAGAGTGACGGAGTCGCTGTTGGCTTCATCAGTGTCACGTCTGAGGTCGATTTGAAACGGTTGCAGGACAGCTTTGAGCTGAGTGAGTTTGATGGATTGTACAAACATATAAAACACGATGAGTCTGCTTCACAGTCTGAGTCAACAGAAGAAGAAAACCAGACAACTCAAACTTCAGATTCACAGCAGGTATACTCACTCACTCACTCACATTATTGGTGTTGGTCAGATACATAAAGACATAAACTTTCTGTCCGTTAGTGTAGCAGTTATAAACTGTATAGTTTTTAGTATTTACCTTTTACTTTGTGGTATGTTTGTTTTTGTCGTCACTTACATCTCAGCAGGAGGAGACACAGTCGACTGAAGCAGGACGTTTTTCAGAGAAACCCAACGCTTTTTGTATTCAGTTCTTCATTATTGACAAGAATTATGAAACGAGGTAAGGTCAGGATGAGGTCAGGGTAAGGGTAAAATTAAAGGTCAGTCTGTCTGTACAAGCAGCTTTCATTTTGTGTTGATCTTGGCAATCCCTGTGGACAAAAGTGGTAGTGTTTCTACCACCTGTTCCTGATGGTGGTTTATGTAGGTCATATAGAGGCATTAGTATTAAATTGAGACTGTTTCATAACCAGTTAAAACTCCCTGTAGCATGTTTAAATAGTCTTGAGCATGAAACATTTTAGGCTTGATTTTATATGTTGTGAATGTATATGTGATGAACTTCAAACATATCTCTTTTAATTAAAGTAAATAGAAATAGAATTTAAACTAAACTTAAAAAAAAGATATATTTAACATTTTCTGACATGTAACATGATTTGTAAGCCAAGGAAAGTACACAGTAAAACAAAGTGCTGCACTATGTTGGACAGAATAGCAAGTTGTATTTAAAAATATGAGAAATACAACAGAAGAAGTGAAGAAGATACAGTAATTTGTGCCGTTATATTCTTACAAGTTTCTATAATTCACAGAAATCAAAAGTCAGATACCCGAAGTCCATTCTAAAAAAAAAAAAAAACATTATATTCCATATTTTTTTACTTAAATATTTCCTCACTTAGAATACAATTTTTTGAGGTGGTGCTGATGGCAGCTGTCCAGAGTTACATCAGTCATATGCTGTGTTAAAGCAGGGAGAGTGACTGTTAGTTGGCTCCTGCTGAGCTCCTCTCACCACCGCCTTACCTCCCAGCTGTTACTGAATATGAAGTCGAGTCGCTTCCTGCAGAGAGTGAGCATGTTATTAATGAGAGCTGCGCTTAAAGTGACAGCGTGACAGAGCTGAAGGCGAGAAGTTGAGCTGGAAGCAGCGGGCAGATTGGTTGGCCAGTTGTTCCACCACAGTGATCACCAGCTTTGGCAAGCTCTGCTTTGGTTCTGAAGTTGGCACAGACATATTTTCACTTAACGTCCCCTCCTTCTTTTTTTCTTCTTCTCCTTTTTCTTTATCTTCCAGATCAGTGGACTTTATTCCATACGTTTTCAGACTTTTCCCTGTAAGTATAACCTTTGCATGTTATGTTTAAGTCATTTGCCTGATGCTCTCTACCAGTTTTTTTGTTGTCATTGTTGTTTACGAACTGCACAAACAGACAACAGGAAATATGTCAAAGATGTATGTATATGTATGTAGGTAAAGGAAAAAGTCCCAGTTTGTAATCGTAAAAGGATTCCTTTACACAGCAGGAAGGATTTCCAAGTTATTGAACAAACATGGTATTTATTTACGGGCCTTGGAAAGTTTATAAAGTTTAAGTTCACTGAGGATTATTTAGTAAGTGATATATTGAACCTATCTGCTCGGTGAAGTATTTACATCTTGTCTCTGTCTCTCAGGATCTGGACTTCTGCATCATCACTGTCCCGATGCTGTCACCGGAGTTCGTGTTGCTGCAAAGCTTCCTCAGGGTGCCGCACCGTGACACCAGATCGCTGCACTGTGAACTCTACGTCTTATCCCGGACCGGACTCAGGTGGGTTGTCCTCTTAAAAAAACCAACAGATGACTTTACAGACAGCATCAGTATGTCACTGTCAGATCAATGTTGCTGTCTTGGTTGTGTCTCTCAGGTTAGGAAGTTCAATATTGTTAGGGTTCAGGGTAGAGGTCCCTACGCATTTTTTGGCTGTGAAAGTTACATCTACGAACCAGTATCCCTCTCAGTTTGTGGTTATTTTTGCAGGAGTGTGGAGGTGAGGCCGGCTGTAGCTACAGACCGGCCATCTGTCTCCGATCTGGTGAAGGATCTGAGACTGAACGAGTCCCTGCTGCAGGACCTGGACTGCTTCTATGAGACCCGCAGAGACCCGGTCAGTCAACACACGGTGATATCAACACACCTTCAGCCACTCTACAGGCACTCTGTGAATGTGTTTCCTTCAGACCAGACTGGAGAAATCAATAATGAAGTACATCATCTTAGTGATGTAAACATGTATCCAACATAAAAATCTTATATTTGTCCCCTCCACTTTTACAGGTTTGATATAATTATGAAATACTCTCTAAACATCATACTCTGACAGCCACCATAATCCAGATGAGAGAACCTCTGAGTTTATCAAAATGTTGCTACTCACAGCAATATGTAATCATTTATGAACAGTAATGAGTGCTTTGTGGTGTGCAGACACTACTGAGGGCAGAGGAAGAAATACTTATGCCTCCTTTTTTGGGGTTGAAAAAGCATTTACCCAAATGTACATATATTTTTATTTGCATACTGGTATTTTCCTAAGAAGTTCAATCAAATCAATCAAATAGGACAGTGCTCTTTTTAGTAAAAATTGAAAATTATCAGGTATTTATTTATTAACTAAATGTGATTTGGGTAGGATTAGTGCATTAATATTATTATTTAGGCATAATAACCAATTTCACCATAATGCGTACTTTGCTAAATGTATCTAAATTCAAGAAATAGCATTCACATAGTTTCTGTCCTTTCTTCTTCCTTTTTTTCCTTTGGTTTAAGAGCCTGTGACTTCATTGTGCCCCCTACCTCTGAAGCCAAACCAGCACCCTTGTCCCTTGGAAGTTTCCTCCTGTCATCTCTTTGAATATACTTATCTATTTACTTTTTGATGTTTTTATTTGTTTCCCTATCTTTGTTCATTGTTGATGCTGTAACAGTCTGCCACTGCAGCTAAAACTTTCAAGCTAATTTTGCTAACACTGCTGAAGTATGCCATAATAAAGACATAATAAAACTGTGTTCAGTACTATACAATATATCCTCCTAAAACTGGCCTGTAATATGGTCATTGTTTGGAAATCATTTAATTAGCATAAACAGTAAATAGAGTAAATATCAAGGTTGAAAATCTAACTCAGCCCACTTTGACTTTTAAAATGAAATGATGATTGTTTTGGACAATCAAGTGTGACTCGAGCTGGTGATGATGATTGTCTTGGAATAACGAGGAATATCGCACGTATGCCAGGGAACAGATTGGTGAGAATTCAGTTGAACAGATTTTCCTCTCTGACTGACACCCCAGCTGTCAGTGCTGCAGCTCCAAAACTGATAATTACTTCTCAAATGAGAATGCAGCCACTTCATGTGTATTCATGGCACTGGACTAATACAAGAAGGTGCATTTAGCTCCCATTCAATTCAGTACACAAATGTATTTTACATGTATTTTGATTTGTTCTGCTCTTTGTCAGGACGGGGTGCCGGTGCAGGCCTTCGTGGCCCAGGTGCACAGTCAGGTTGTTGGGATACTGATCATGAAAGACGAGCAGGTGAGTGCAGTTCACAAGTGTCCTCAGATGAACCTGAAAGGGCTGGTGCTTGTTTTTGGGTCTGCGTAACATATTGTGTGACAACATTACATGTAATCAGTATCTACTGTATTATATCATTGAGTGAATGATGTTACAAATAGCACCACAGACTCCATCCCGAATTGCCACGTGTTCATTAAAGTGAAACAGTTTTTCATGATATCCAGTATTAATCATTCAGTTACCAATTATAAATTATGATTATTTCTGGCTTTCATCATTGTAAGTTTAATATATGTGGGTTTTGGACTGTTCTATTGGCTTTATTGGGGTTATATCACACATACATTGAAAGTATAATGAACTATAAAAGTCAGTTATTTTTGCTGCACTTTTTTTGCTGTAATTTCAATCAAGAAGTAATGTTGAAAAAACTTGGACAGGTTGATATGATTAAGATGTTTCTGAAATAATTGTTACGTTACAGTCAGCAGCCGCCTGTGTTTCTTATTATTTGAATGAGACAAAAACAGGGGAACTGTATTAAGCAAAATAAAATAAAATAAAAATTAAAGTAAAATATCAAAAAAGCAAAAATTTGTCCTGGAAATATTCCTCTGTTACCGAGTTTGTCAACAGAAAACTGACTTCATTATTTAATCTGTCTTTTTCAGGACATCGAGTACATTCGTGCCCACTACAACATCGAGAACTTCATCTATTTCAGCCATCACCACTACGAGGAGCATGCTCAGATACTCCACTTTGTCCTCAAACCCTCCTTCCAGCACTTCACCAAACACTTGTTTAAGGAGGTCCTCCGGCTGGCTCAAAAATCCTGCCTGTACCACAGAATCTACCCCTCCTACCACAGCCAGGAGGTGGGTGCACAGGGACCTTCAGGCCCTTCCTGGCCCCTTATCTCTGGGCCCCTTCCAGTCTCTGTGCATGTCTGCTCAGATACACATTGTCATTAGTGTAATGATCGTCAGTTCATACACTGCAAAAAATATCATTTAAACTCTTGATTTCAGTTAACAGAAGTGATAGTTTCTTAACACCGATTGCATGAATATAAGAATAGGCAAATTCGAGAAGCACGTTCAGACAGTTTGCCTGCCTACCTTTAGATGCTTGACTTCTTCTATTTGCTAAATATGTAGAACCTTGTGCAAAATAGTCGATAAAACCTGAGAGAAGGCATGATTTTTGATTTGGTAAACATTTAATGACATGTTGAAATGTACTCTTTAGTTCTGCCAAACCTGGGTCTTCTTTTTGTTTGGCAATGATGTTTGTTATTATAACATTTTACCCACCAGCTTACTTGTTGCTACAACTTCATACAACTTCATTCGACACTTCAGACTGCATACAAGTCCAGTTAAGATAAATTAGTGATACCATGTAATTATTTATTCATTGTATAATGTAAAGGTTTTAAGATGTCAGACTCGAGTTGTTCAAAAAAGTAACATTTCCTTCCTTTTCCTGTGATACACCAGGATTTCATTAGGACAAAGAGACTGAATCTACAGCCTCTTTTGGCTCTTCAGACAAATGGATTTGTTCATGTTAAAATGCTGTAGCTTTTAGAAGGTCATTTTTTGCAGAGTGCCGCCCTCAGCAGGCTGCTGTCCCCGGGGTCGGGGCAGCAGGTGCCGACAGTGCTGCCAGCTCCACCTCTCCACACCATAATAAGACATTTCCTCAACGTGTAGAGGCCTCAACTTCCTCTGCTAATTACCTTCCACAAACAAGCACCAGATTGGGAGATGCTGATGTGCAAATAGAATAATGGCAGAAGATAACCAGAGAATTATCTCTGTTCAGGCAGTGGATGAAACATTGGGTGATGTTTTCCAGGCAGCTTATATCAGTGGTGTAAACCTTGCATCATCTAACCTCTTCACCGGAGCTCATTATCACTCTGTCGCCTTCCAGTTGCCTCCCGAGCCCCACACTGATGCTGTTTAACCTCTGAGGGGATTTTTCTCATTCTGAGCTCATTGTCATTGTGCCCTCTTCTTCTGCACCCAGAATTCCTGCATCCACCATCTGGATTTTGTCCTCAACTGTGCGGTCCCCGTCCGCCCGCGACGCCAGATCATCTACCCACTGGAGGAGCTTGGCATCAACGCCCCTTCCACGCAGATCACCGAGGACCAGGTGGGCACAGTAGCAGCTGGCTGACAGGGAGCAGCCTGCCAGGGAATTTAGATTAGCTGAAGGCCGCTGACAGGGGGAACACAGCAGGGAGTTAATGTGACCACTAGACGGTGCTGTTTCAAAAGGATAAAGCTCAGAGTGACATAGAATGTGATTCACTTAAAGGTATGGAGGGGAAACTCCAGTACAGAAAACACAGTATGATGGAATGAACATTCACATTTTATTTTCTATTACATCTTGTCATAAAGTGAATCCTCAAACAGCATTTCCAAATAATGGTCCATAATAATGGTCACCTCTGAACACACTTAACAAAGACTTCTAAAGACATTTGAACAAAAGAAAATCTTATGTGTGAAAATTGTTCAGTTTGCTAATTTTATTTCAAATACATCTGTATTATAGATATTTCTTTTCAGGTGGCCACAAATATTTTCTTGTCGGTCAACTCAGTTCAGAGTTCAGAAATACATGTTTTACATATGTCGTGAGAGTTTAGCTTTATAGATATCTATGAAACTTAAAGAATTCAAAGTAATTTTTAAAGAAAGTCTACACAAAATATATTTGTGAGTAGACTTTTATGAAGAAGACCTCTGCTTAAAACTGCACATTTTAAACTTAAAATGTTGATTTATTTTGGCTTTAGAAATGATTCATATGGAGAGTAATAGGTCAAGTTAAAGCAGTAAAAGAAGTTGACGTGAAAGTGCTCAAAGGAGTTGTTGTTAGTTGAGGCATATTCACAAGATATAATCGCCAAAAGTAGATGAAGTGTTAGCTTAAGTGAAAGTGGTGAAAGGAGTTGGAGTCAATTTAAGTGTAAACATTTAAACACACACTTAAAAAAAACTAAGATCTAAAAAGAAAGGAAGGGAAGTTAGAATGGAATAATGGAGTTGTGTTGAGTGTTTTACCTGAGTTTCTGTCTGTGTCCTCTCGGATAACTCTAAAATCTACAAAAGATTTTAAAAGGCACTAAGTATTTGGAAAATCTAAAGCTTTAAACCTCTTGTTCTGATATAAGATTCTTCACATAGAGTATTCACTGTGAAGACGATGAGATAGTTGAGTCTGAATGAATCATATTCAACAACAAGTCTGCCCACCTTTGAGTGCAGCCACTCAGAACGCTTTTACCACCCCAGCTTTCAGTTCATCTTTTTATTTAAGTGTTTATAAGTACCTAGGTATGTCTCTCTCCCTCAGGGCTAGATGTCTGTTTGTAGCAACTTAAGCCGATAGTTGAGGGCAACTTTGTTTTATTTATTTTTTAATAAAAACCTAAGAAGGTGGTAAAAGAATGAGTCGGAGGTGAATAACGATAATCACAGCTCTGAATGGTTTCCTCTTCCTCTCCTCTGAACCCTCAATCTTGTATCATAGTCTTAAATCTTCTGATCTTCTTGCTGTGATTTATTTTAACATAAATACTTGCCGCGTGTACAGCAGTGCTCTTTAGACCCAGAGGCGTCGCCGCGTACACTCACATGTTCATTTCACTCTATCAAACCCAGTCCGCCCCCCCTTCACCTCGGTAACACAGCAGTCATGATTTTCAGGCTACCGTGCAGATAAGAGCTTCGCCTCCGAGCTTCTCCCCTGCCTCCCGATGTGGGCCTCGGGATGATTAATCAAATTTAAAGCACCTGTTCCCTCTCTGTCAATACAGGATCATATTACACAGAGCTACGGTCATTGTGTTTAGGGAAGGTGAGGCATCTCTAGCTTGATAAGAGCCGCTGCACCTGCTCCACTGCACATGCAGATGAGACAGGAGCTTTGTTTATCTGAATACCTCATCTGGTTAATTCCTGCAGTATTCAGATGGATGCATATAGGCATTTAATTTATTTGCCTACATGCAATAACAAATATACAATTTTTACATATAAAGTAATACTCATTTTCAATAAATGTCACAATACAGCGTCTGCATGACACACAGCTTAAAAATGATTGTTTATCTGACATGTTTGTAAATATTGTTTTGATAAAAGTGTTTTAATGGATGACTTCTATAAAAAATAATAACAAGCAGTATTTTTCTGCTGACCTCTGGTTCATCTCTTCCACTCCACAAGCAGATTCAGAACGCTTCATCATTGCATTTGGGAACTCAATACATTGCCACAGTTGCTGAATTCATTCAAAACTGACCTAGAACCTTAATGTGAACTGCTAAATGTTTACAGTTTACAACAATTGAGGAATATGTTCTTCAGTTTCAGTAGCTGCTTTTGTTTTATTACTACTACTAAAATTATTTATAAGATCACTTGTTTTTTTGGTGCGCGTACACATACATTTATCATTTAAAATAGCCATATGCTCTTTTATTTTCCTGTGCCACAACATCTCTCAGTATGTGACAGATGTCGGGCACACAGGCCCTCCTGGAAATTATTTGAATATTACACAAAGGTTAATTTCACCCTCGGGTTTCCCCCTTTTTTGCTCAATGCTGTTTTCATCCAACAAGGTGCATTGTGGGGCCAATCTGCCTAATTATAGATGATGAAGGAGCCATTAGCTGCCTCAGATCACATGGGCGAGGACCAGAGACGCTTGGCGGTGGAGGAATTGGGAAATTAGAACGCAGTGTTCTACTAATTCCTGTGGGACTCTTTTGTAATTATTGTGGAAAAGTGTTCCTTAACTGTCAGGTCACACGTCAACACGAGCTCTGTGTTTCCATCTCATTAGAATCTTGAGCTTCACTTATTGCATTTCTCTTATTTTTCTGTGTTTATTGAGTTCTGAGCATATGAATACAGGAAAAACACTTGATTAATACACAAACATGGGTAGACAGTGGGATGAAAGAACACCAAGCAGAAAATATGAATAAATACTATCTCAAAAATACAAAAAGAGTGTTTCGAAGATCAACACAACTATCTCGACGTTGTACAATTTAATTGGCCAAAGAATTCAGAAAAAGGCTGTCATGTTTTCTTGAATTGTTCAGTGGGACCACAAAGCAAATACCTGAGCTTCTCCAGTTTATCACCTCCCCACCACAGAGTGTGAGTAGGACGTTGTTCTAGGTCAGTAAAATTATGTTCTAACTAGTCTTCTAGAAATGTTGTTATATATTAATAATCTGCTTTGCCAAACACATGTTGAGGGGCAGTTTGCAACTGCATAAGATTTTTTCCCCACTGAATGAAGTCCCAGGAGACACAGACATTATGTTCTAGATGGACATTTTCTGACTTGGCAGCTACCATTCCTCATTATGTTGATTAAAAAACAATATTCAGGTGGCAAAAAGTTTCTGGCAAACTTATTTGCTGTTGGAAATTAGTAGGATGTAAACATATTTTCTAGAAGACATTTTGTTAGTGTACATAGTAATCATACTAGCTCCCATTATGAGGCGATTCTCTGTTGAAACACGAAATATCTTAGTTGATGGTTTTGGTTGCAATGGCTTTTGATTGAATTATTTTAGGGAGGTGCAAAACCTGCTTTCTTCACAGTTTGAATTTACGTTAGGGAATATTTAAAGGACCAAATAGATTTTAAATTGCATTCATGATGGTCTTACAAAGATCTTAAAAATATCTTAAATTTAAAACCTGTTGAAACCCTTTATTTGTGTGAAAAAAATGAAACACATAATATGAAATACGTGCAGAAACACAAACTTTCAATGGCATTACCAGACAAGTCTGTAGACTAATCGGAAGCAGAGCTGTGCACAAAAGAAACTGAGGTTACAAACAATTTTTAGGAGCTCCCTGGTGACCTCTGGGTTTAGTCAACCACTTACCATATTATCCTGGGACCTTTGTTGCATGTCATCCCCCATCTCTTTCCTAATTTCCTGTCATCTCTTTACTGTCTATCCTTTAAAGACATTAAAATGCCCAAAAAAGTAAAACATAATTCCTTCTCTTTTTTTCTCTAATCTAAAGTGCTTTAGCCTATAAAATACAGGTAGTCAAGTTCCTTTCAGAAACACAGTTTCTATTGTGAAATGTCTCTTCCTTCAAGGTGTATCTACTTTAGCTACTCTAATGTCTGGAAAAATCTGAATATGCCAACCACCTGTAAAAGGACGGTGCTTCACTTGGCACAGATTTCAGAAGCGTAAGATTTGGCACAAACCTTGCTTAAATGTTGCAGACTATAAAGGTTTTTGCCTGAAAGCTGGACTGTCCCTTCAGCAGGCAGATTAAGTGCTTTAATGAAAGCTAGTTCCACTTCATCCTGTAATATTCAAATGAGAAAAATTGGACACATCATTTTGTCATGCTTTTAGTGTATTAATAATTAAGTCTATGTGCATTTGATGGATTATTTAATTTTCAGAAAATGGCACCAGTCATTTTGGGAGTGACAAATTCCCTCCAGATTTTTTCACTCAAGTAAATCCAGTGAATCTGACTGACTTGTCTTCTCTCTGTGTTTCTCAGGAACCGTTTGCTCTCAGCCTCATCAGCAGAAAGTTAACCATGGAGCCAAAGGTCACCATTAACGCCAGGATTGTGGTGGTGGGGGCTTCTGACACAGGTTTATCTTTCCTTGAGGTGCTTTGTTTCTGGTGAGTCCGTCTCAGAACAAGCTCCTCGGTATCATTTTCCTCCCAGATGTGCAGTAAACTGTGTATACACTGGCCTTGTCTGAATTAGTAGCAGCAGAGACAAATAATGTCACAATTCTTCTTCTGTAACCATGGGCAGATTAACCTCTTAAAGGGCCCTGGGGAACAAAATTGCTGTTGGGCCCCTATTAACCCCCCCCACACACACACACACACGCACACACCTCTCACCATCTGTGCATTGTGTATGCACCCTGTCATCTCCAAGTCCACAACAAGAACAGTGCTTACAGCACTCTGCTTCCAGAAATACCACACCAAATGTGTATTAATCCACCACTGAAAATAGTCCCCAGCAAAGGCAGTATTTCCTCCTATTTGACATTTAGTAAAAACTACAGTGACCAGCGGTTTTAGGGAATTCCTGGGCTTTTTTTTAGGAAACTATAAACTTGTGACCTTTTTTGAACATGTATGTCTTCAGTAGCAACCAATGGGCCACAGACAGGGAAGTCGGAAAGTACTGTGAGACACATTGTTGGTCTGAGTCAGTTCATGGTATTTGTGAACAATAAGACAAATATTACACCAGCCTTATCTTTTATTTAGAGGACAACCATAATGTGAGCGTAACACAATCTAAGACAATACATTTGTTAAAAACTTAAAAACAAGTTAATAGCTGATATTGTACTTTAGTGGTGTGTTTTCTGCTATTGTTTATGTTACCGGAAAACAACTGACATGCAGTCAATCTGGGCTTTCATAGTCTGAAGCCCTGGGTTAGTGGCTGGGTATTTACAGCAACACTGCAGAGGAAAATTAAAATGATAAATATTAAAACTTAGTTTTTTCTGTATACTGTACTGTATACTAGAAGTGCTTTTAATCATAGTAAATTACACTGTTAGGAATCATTACATGCTGCAACCTGCAGTAGAATCAAATTAGGACCAGGCACCAAATCAAAACTTAAACCCAGAACTTCTGTAAGCAGAGGAAAAACTGTCTGTGTCGGTCAGGCAGGTAACAGAAGAAAAGTGTCAAGTACACAGTCGAGTAGTAAAGTGCTCAGAGATGATGCAGGAGGTATAATAGACAGCTAGCAGCTGTCATAATAAAAGTATTCACATGATGATTGATCACAGATTCGGATGTGTCTGTGGAGAAATACTCCAGTGTCCACAGAAACACTGAACCCAAGGAGAGCAGTCCCACAATGAAGCTTTTCTTTCATTATTTTAATCGTTTTATATTCAAGGAATCCAATCTCTGGAAATGTCACTTGACTCCGGGTCGGACGTCTTACATGTTTGCCTTCGTCCTGCCTTTGTGAGATTAACTGCTCCGGCAGATAATAAGAAGCGCACGGCTGCTGATTCAGAACCGGGCGATAGCTGCCAGGCAACCGGGGTCGTTGTTTTGTGGAGTGAGATCTCACAGCTCTCAGCGCTGGCGAGGCTGGCATGGCAGTGATGCTGGGGCGGGCGCACGCAGCTGTCTGAGGCCTGGCATTCAGCAGGGCCAGTGCTGGCCCCCTTTAATTAGCCACTCCACTGTTTCCCCCCGTCAGGGATCTGCTGCAGCGATCTGTGTTTGCTGTCACTAATGAGTTGACTAATGAGGCAGTTAGTGTCCGCTGAACTAATGGTGAGGCGGCGACGCATTGAGAGAGTGAATGATGGGTCAGTTTCGGCCTGCTGGGGCCCCCTTATCAGCCCTGCCCAAACGTCCATCCCCCTTCACCCCTCCCCACCCCAACACAGCTTTCCATGTGCTCATTGAATTCAGCCCAGCAGCACCAGCACCACCCCCCTAACACCATTACTGGCTGGGACAGGGTCAGACAGATAAAGAGCTCTGTGGCGGCTCGGCCCTCTGCTCGCTGCGGTCAGGCTGCAGGGTCACCACGGCCGTCTGTCACCGGCTGATAACAGAGCAAATCCGCAGCTTCTGATTCAGTCACATCCAGACACCAATAATGGGCCTTAATGCCTCAGTGCTGTGGCATAAATCCACCTTCTGGCACAGATTAACAAGGAAAGTTTGACTGCAGTCATTGTCTGATGGTTGATCATTATTATTATTTGCATGTTCAAAATCAAGGATCAAACCACTGATGACACAAAACTCAGAAATGACAGTTGAGGATTCCTGACTTGATCATTCTGTAATCTCTGTTTTGATCAATAAATCTGTATGTATATTCATTTTCATTTTAAACATGCTCATTTTGCTGCTCTCTACAAGAGAGTGATATAACTTGTAAAGAATCAATTAGTCAATTAATCCATTAGTCGATTGACATAAGATTAATCAACTATTCAGTTATTTAGTTATCAAGCACAAATGCCCAAATTTGCTGGTTCCAGCTACTCAAATGTGAGAATTTGCTGCTTTTTTCTGTTTTTATATCATCATAAATTGAATACCTTTGGGTTTTGGGCAGTTGGCTGTTCAAAACAAGCAGTTTGAGGATGTCAGCTTAGGCTCTTGTTTTAGGAAATGGAAAATTAGTCAATCAATGACAAAATCATTAGGGTTAATCAATAATGAGAACCATTGTTAGGCTAGGTTCAGCATGCAGGCACAAGTGGGCAACATTTTTTCAGTCCAGCTCACATGGAATCTGATCTTTTCAATTCTGATTTGTGCCACTTATATGGCCACGTATGTTGTCCTTATTCGGATACAGGCTTTTTTTGCGACCTCAGTCTGAACAATCGTACTGGAATTCATACGACTGTCTCCCACCAGGTCTCGCTAAACGTAGCCTTTGACCTGCTGAAATTTTGGATGAAATCGGTCATTCACATCACGATCCCACCACTCCTGGCTCCAACTTTGCATCCACACACACCTCCGTAGAGTAGTAGCATCCATAGCTCCACTAAAAGCCACAATTAAAAATCTGGCTCTCCTCTCCTCATCCTCATTATCATATAATAATCAGATGGGATTGTCCATTTTTAGCTGATCCACCAAGTTAAATATCTGATAAATCAAGATACTTCATAACAGTGAAGCAAAAATCCTGTAAATGATCATAAAGGAGTTCTCACTGATATGCAATATTATCCACAATGGTTTAATATAACCAGAGATGTGAAGTTTACAAAATCTCTGCTGGTTAACATCAGCTGTCATCATCTCGCTCACAGCATATATTCCCATATTGTCAGTTTACCAGCATTTTAGTGCCTGGTGGTGTAGCTTTGTGCCACTGGGCGTTAATTTAGCAGGAAGCTGAGATAAGAACAGCGCAGAAGGCGATCAGAGGCGTCTGTGTGATAAGGTTGAACACCGCGAGGTACACACTGTGCTATTCAATGGACGGAGGAGCTGGAGCTGCTGTTATCAGCTGTGTAATGTCCCGTATGCCACCACAAAAGAAGTCATTTGCATCACAAGAGATGTTGTATATTGTGGACTGTAAACACACAAGAGGTAGGAGGGCAGTTCAGGATTTTCCATTGGGAACCACAAATGTGTGTATAGGCTGCAGAATTTCCACGTGAGAACCTCCACTGATTCAACGCCTGAGATTTTTAATTTATGTTTAATAATGCTCAGAATATATGTTTGAGGGAGACTCTCAAATAGAGCGACTGTGTTTGAGTTTTACTGAAGCAAATTTTCTAACTATGAATTTTCAATTTAAATATTTCCAGACTGCACCCCACAGTCTTAAAAACTTATTGAATCATGTTTTTGAAAATAAAATCACCTAAACTGCTGAAACTGCTGTTTGCCAGCATATTCCTCTGGTTTAAACCCCAAAAACTATGAAGATAGATAAATAACTACACATCCACACATTTGTTTTTAGTTATTTTGGCTGGTTAAACCTCTGTTACGGATAAAGATGAGCAAATCTATGCTAACTAACTATTTGAATGATAATGGTGTCATTTGTCCTAACGTGCAACACAGCTAACAGGACAGAGAGGTAGATGTTGATCAGACCTTCACAGACATGAGAAGAGGTATAATCAGCCAGTAAAATGACCTGTGTGGGTGTACTTTGGGTGTTCAGGGCCTTTCTGTTATCCACCTTATTCAGGGTCAGACTGTCTGAGAAACATCCTAAACAACCAAAGCATCTTTGGAGAAGTATCATTGTGTTCATCTATTGTACAGAGTTTTATTACATTTTTTTTATTCTTTATCTCTTGACGTGCCTGACATTAGTCAGGCTAAATGTTGTTGCACGTCAGTGGATGAAGAAGGCAGCTGTCGCAGTTGTCCTTCCACAGAAAACATTCCTAACATACTGTGTCCTGTATGTATTCACTGTATTCTGGGGAAAAGCACTCTTGCTTTTCAGTTGTTGTTTGTTCTCTCGTAGCCCTCACCTGAGGTTCAACAACCTGACCCTCATCTCAACACACGGTTTCCCAAGTGACTACAACCACGAGGACATTGGATTTCTGTCCACAAGGTGAGTGAATGTACGACATCAGACATGAAAATGGAAAATTATGTTTTGGCATCTTACATTAAAAACTCAGCATACCATGAGACAGTTCTAAAAACATTTAAATTGTTTAATTATTTTATGTGAAATTAAACTCAACTACTACTTACGACTACATTCGTTAGCTCCAGAAGTTTCCCAGTTATTGTTTTAAATTCATAAATTAATTTAGCGACTTCCGATTGTAATGAAAGACACATAACGAGGGGATTTCAGTGTTTTTCCTCTCCGTAGTGAAAATGCAACAATTAAAAAAAAAAAACTGAAATGTGAAACTTTATATTATAGAACAAGAATAAGAGTCTGCAGCCATTCTAGCCGCTCATATGAGAGGCTATATTTAGGCACAGCCGTACTTTGAGCTACATGTTAACATCAGCATGCTAACAATGTTAATGTTCTGATGTTTAGCAGGTGTAATGTTTAACATCTTCATAATCTTAGTTTGGGATGTTAGCATGTTAACATTTGTTAATTAGGACTAGACACGAACAGCTGAGGCTGAACACAATGCCATTAGATTTAAATGTATTTAGTCATAAACCAAAGTATTGGAATTGGACAAAGTGAATTTAATACCTAATGATGGCTCTAGATGAAAGGTCAGAGAATCAACAAAGTTACTAGAATTCATCCTGAGGGGAGACATGATCGAACCAAACTTCATGGAAATCCATCCAGTAGCTGTAGAGACCTTTAGCTAAAAATTGCAAATGTAAACAATGTAAGCAATAAAATAAGGTTTGAAAAGCTAAAAGTCCATGGTCAGCAGTGATGAAGTTGGAAGTAGTTTTCCAGGTTTCTCGATCAACTCAGTCTTCTTCAACTTCCTGCAGTCATGCATACAGCCGCAGAGACTTGGCCCAGCTGCCTCTGCGTGCCTGTGTCAGCGCGGTGACTGGGAAGATGGTGGGCATCAACAGGAAGTCCAAATATGTCCTTGTGTCTGGTGGTAAGAAGGTGCCCTACGATCACCTCATACTCTGTACAGGCCTGCAGTACCAGGTGAGTTATTTGCTTAGTTAACACCTCCTTAAAGGCCTATTACCCATGTAAACAAAATGCTGTATGTCCGTTAGAATATGCCACTATTAATTATCCCATTAATCTGTTCTTTGACAATCCTACATTACTTCTATGATTCATTATCTTTATTAAGATCCTGAGCTGTTTCAACCGTTTCTAAGGCACTTTGGGTGACATTGTTCTCTGAAATGTACATTATAAATCAAATGTGTGTCATGTGATGCTGTACTGTAGATTCCCAGTCCTACTGGTGTGGATCTGAGCCAGCCCGTCACAAACAGCCAGCTGCAGGCTCAGTCCGCTCACCACACATACAGCGGGCCCGTCCCATCCAACCTCTTCACCCTCAACGACCTCTGTGACTGCATGGCTGCTCGCCGCTGGCTGTGTGCCAACTTTGTGGAGCTAGAGGGTAAGTGAACACCCATACACACACAGGCAGCCCTAAAATTAATCTGTAGTAGTATGTCATTACTCAGCCAGTCAGCGCTGAAGTGCCCCGGTATAATTAGCAGCTAATTAGCTGCAGAGAAATCTTTCATCTCTGTGAATCAGGTCAGCCTCTTCCATCCATTTCCATTATCATATCACTTTCTGAGAGCCAGGCCTTTCAGAGTAGGAAAAAATACACAGTGTCATTAAGCAAAATTAATCTGCTCTCTGAAGGAATTGTGCAGTGATCTAGAGTGAGGCTTTTATACATACTAATTAGCTGATCCCAGTCATAAAGGAAAACCATTAATAAATGTAAATTGTCTCCCGCAGATACCATGTTTATTTCCATATTTTAATAACAACAGCAAACAGGAACAGAGTGAATGTAAATTTAGACTAAAGCAGTCATTTCTGTCCTGTCTCAGCACTAGCTTTAAAGGATATTGACAACAAATCCCATCAAACCTAGTAATGTGTTTTTTTCTTAAAACTTTGTGTTTGTGGCTCTCAGCTCCAAGTCTATTGGTTCAAACTGTAGATGGAAATCTACAGTAAAACAAATCTCAAATAAATATTTTCACTTTTTCCGAACGGCAAAGTAAAAAGCTGGTCACTGTAGTTTTGTTTATATCCAACGTTACTCAAACAGGAGAAAATAGCCCATTTGTGGGCGAGTATTTTCAGGATTAATCCACTTTGGTGCTCTAGTGGGTATTTGGGGCAGTCAAATGAGTCAAAATAAACTACAGTGGGGGCACCCGGTTAGCTCAGTGGGTAGAGCTGGCGACCCATGTACTGAGGCTGAGTCCTTGCTGCAGTGGCCCAGGATGATGAATGATGAACCAGTAGACAATCAGTGTCCCCTAAAACAGGGAATTAATTCCCCAAAAAAAGGACAAGGCACATTCCTTCATGAAAGGTACAAGGTCTTTATTACAGTGGCTACAAGATTAAGTTTATATAGACAGCATACCAGTCTACCTCAGGACCCTGAGGCTTTTTTAGTTTTCTACCTTAACAAAGCAGTGTGCCTTGACTTTCTGAAGATTTCATTCCCATTTTTTTTTTTTGTAGACATAAAAACACGTTTCTCTGGATGGTTCTAGTCATAGTAGCAGGAGTACACAGATGAAGTGAGCAGTGGGATATAGATTTATTGATGAGAAGCTCTGCACTCTGCTGGCCTTGATGGTTCAGTAGCAGCAGCGCTCCTCTCCTTCAGCACCATGGACAGAGACACTCAACGGCAGCCAGCTAAAGCTCAGTGTTACTCCAACTGCAGTGTAAAAAATACTCCATTACTCAAAATACTCCAAGTCTTGAATTCAACATACTTAAGTAAAGAAGTATTATTAGCTAAATGAAGTATCAAAAGAAACAGTTCTGCTACACCTCTGTTAAAATCATGATAGTCCACATTCTGATAATTGAATACATATCTACTCTCTACTCCTCTCTGTTAACTAGTAAGACTTCACATATTTTCCAGCCTCATCCCCACCCCTTTGATATTCAGTAAATGGCAGTAATGGGTCAAGTACAGTGAATACACAGCCTACAGTGAGACTACATTAAAATAAAAGCAGTTTTATGTAATAAACAAAACAAAGGTTTGGAAATGGATCAGGCTTTATATAGTCGATCCAAATGGGAATCCGTAGTATAATGACACCTCTAATTATTCTTTTACATAAGCATAATGCAAGGTACAGAGGTTACGTGTTTACACGTAATAAAAGGATCCGTCGCACAAACAACAAAATATGAACTCCAGCACTAACAAAAAAAAGACATTAACAATTAAAAATACAAATTAATGCACATATTAAATCTCAGTTTTTGTTGTCTTTGTATCACAGACCGCTGGCATGACGGCCCTGCTGCTCCAGGCTTTGTGCTTTAAATGTAATATAATCAGTGAGAGATGAGGATCACATACTCTCATTATATAGGAGCTTGTAAAATGTCAAGAGGCTTCTCAGAAGAGCGAGCATCAAAGGATGTATTTGCACAGGAAAAAAGATCCATTGAGATTTTTTTTACATTACTTTTCGTTTCACATTGTTTCTCTCTCCATGCACCTATGGTGCATGGTTTAGGAATCTGAAGGCTTCCTGTCCTCTACCAAGGCTGCTGAAAACTTGAGAACAAAATTTTGGATTGAAAAAAGGGAATCATTTGTATCATATCTCTATTGTGAAAATAAAGAGCTCCTTTACAAACTACTCTTTTTTTTTTTAGAAATCAATGCTTCATGGTCGTCATTCAGCTCATATAAATTGCAGAGCTTCTTTCCTATTTGAAATATTATAATTTAGTAGATAAACATTCACTGTGCCTACGAGAGCGCTGAAATTGAGAATAATGAATCCAAAATGTTCTTTTTCAGCAAAAGTGTTATTACTGTGGTGGGTAGTTTTCTTTTATATTTTTTAACGCATAAGAACGTCTGATTTTTGACATCTGTTCTCCATAAACAGGAGTAACTGCTGCTGTTTTAGCATGAGGTATTACTTTAACTGGATGTCCAGTGTTGATGATGAAAACATCTACAACTGTTGTCCAAAATAGTTGTAGAGGAGGGAATAGTGGATGCGTTGCCATTACGTTTTGGCCAGATATATTGACATTAGTGTCTCTGACAGTAGGCTAACTGTTTACTCCTTGCATCTTACCAGATAATGCCGTCGTCTATGGAAACAGCATCGATGTCTTCACCACTGTGGAGACTTTGCTCAGCCTCGGCATTCAGGGATATCGTATCCATCTAGTCCTCCCTCCTCCCAAGCTTGGCGTTTCCTGCTTCAGCGACCCTGTCATGGAGAAGGCTGTGGCGACGGCCATGGAAAAGGCAGAGGTCCAGGTCCACAATAACTGCCTGCTGGCCAGGATGAACAATGGAGAACACCCCGATCCTCTCACATCTGTGTCATTCACCACCGACGCAGAGCCCCTCCATCTGCACTGTGGAGTAAGTCAAAGTTTCAAAATCCACTGGATGATTTCACTGCTTTCCCAGTCAGTTATTTCTTTTTTACAAAGGAAAATGTTCTCCAAACAATAGTGGGTTACTGGCCAGGTTGTCTGGTGGTGCTGACAAGCTCACAAACGACAGGCTGAATTCACCAGCTTGTGGCTGTTGGTTGGATGTTAATTTCTCTCCTGGAAGCAAACTGTGTTTGTCAAACACAAAATGATGTTGGTGTGTTTCCCATTTTCATTGTTTCAGACAGGATTCCTGTCCTTTTTTCATTTTAGTCTGAAATAGAAACACCCTGTAAGTGAGGCCTTGTTGTCCTTACATTCTGCTATAGTAAGTAAGTCAAGTGCTATATGCACTGTCAAATCAACAACCACATAGTATTTATACTAAGCTAAGTAGAGCTGCAATGATTAGTTGATTAAGTGATTAGTTGTTGAATTAATTGCCAACTATTTTGATAATCAATTAATCCTTTTGAGTATTATTTTAAGAGAAAATGTCAAAATTATCTGATTTCAGCTTCTCTTCTTAGTGACAGTAAACAGAATATCTTTGAATTGTGGACAAAAGACATTTTAGGACGTCACCTTGGGTTTTATAAAACAGACACTTTATGGACCAAACAACTAATTGATTGATTGAACTAAAAAGATCAAGAGATCAATGGATAATGAAAAAAATGTTAGTTGCAGCCCTAAAGCTTACCATCTCCTGGCTGTAGCTTCATATTCAGCAGGCGGAAATGGGAGTGGAATCAGTTTTATAATCTAACTCTCAGCAAGAAAGTGAAAAGGTGTGATCAAGCTATTGCAAAGAGACACCCTGTAATATAAGGATGAACACCAGGGAAGTTGAAGGGGACGTGCAGAAACGTCAGCTCTTCAACAGGAAAAAGTTGGTTAAGGAAGAATGTGGTCTGAATGTTTAGAATTTGTACCTTTACACTGAATCTAATCATGATATCACAAGAAAACAGAAAAAATAAAATCATCTCCTTTCAGGTGTTCATTAACCTCTCCAATAAAGGAGTTGACTACAACGTCTTCAAGAGCATCAACAACTCCTTCCTGGTCTTTGATAGCAGGCTAGTCATAAATGCCACTTTCCAGACCAGAGATTCAGCCATTTATGCTGCCGGACCTCTCACCAAATTCTCCCGCTGCTACCACGCAGACGAGTGGTCGCACGCCAACTTCAGCTCCAAGGAAGTTGGCCAGGACCTGGCGGCAACGATGCTGCCCCTGTTTGACCCAACACAAGAGCCAGCGGACGAGCCTCCACCTGAAATGGATCGCCTCATACCGCTGTACAAACAGGCTAAGATTCAAGGTCTGATTTCAAGTCACTTTCATAAGTTTCTTACATTTTATCCATCTAGGTTTGATTTATTGTGTGTGACCTCACTGATAGACCATAGAGTGGGAGATGCCCTGGTTCTGGAAGTAGTTTTTTCCAACTGTACAACGTTTTCTTTTAATGATTCCTCAATGTTCCTTAACATAGAAACGCTGGATTCTCTTGTATAATATAATTATATTATAGGTTTAAGTTTAGTTTGGTATGTGTCCTAATATTACAATACCCATGAGCCTCGCCAATCATTGCTACAGAGAAGTTATTGTGAGAAACAAATCATCCATCATTGTCAAAATGATCAAAAAATGCTTTCTTATTTGAATCATTTTAGTTCTGTTCAAAGATTTGTGGTCACTATGTAGTTCTAAGCTAAGCGATTACATTATTGCTCAAATGCACATCGGCATGTACATCAGCACACCAGCAAGTGAATGCATTACTTTTCATTACGTCTGTTGTTGGTTTCTGTTGTTACATTTAGTTCAGTACAAGCACTGTTTGTAAGGTTAACAGCTCAGCTATCCGACCATCTGCAACAGAGAAATTACATTGTTTGTTTGTCCTTCAGTAAGCTTTTTCGGAGGAATTAACGCACAGTATATCACAGCTGAGCTGACAAGCGTCATTGTCTCAGTCACCAGTGAGGGAACTCGAAAAAAAACCTACTGATTTGTTCAATGGCACTAGTGATTCCTTATAGCCAGTTCACTTTGTAGATTCAGTGTTAAAGATTTGTTTGAACGTGTACTAACACCTCTAAAGTGTCCCATAATCTGAAACTGAACTGATTTAAACTACTGTATATTTCAGTAGGGTTCAACAATGCGTAATTTTTAGCTTTTTAGCTTTTTAGCTCTTTGATTTTTATCCAATTCCTAATCCTTGGAATGTGTATTGGACTTGTTTTTATGTCCACTGTTTTGTATTTTTGAGTTTTGAGAACCATCAAAGAACCGGATATTTTCCAACACACACAGTCCCGTACGGTCATGTTAAAAAAGCTCAGAGTAGCAGTTGTGTGCTGCCTTTTTAATGGAGGTGGGGTGATTGACCACATGTACATTTGCAAAACCAACCAATTAGTCTTCATCCAGGAAGTCTTTCCTTTTGGAAAACCAAAAAATACACTCCAGATAAAGCATAAATCTCGCCTTTGTGAGTGCACTAAGCCATAATGGGCTCATTACTGCTCCCAGAGGCCAGACGATAGAAAAACACCCACTGTTACTTGGCAGCTGGTGAGAACCGCTGTTGTAGTGAGTGGATTTCACAATAAGCCCATTTCACGCTCATAAGAGAGATTGAACAAGCAAGATTTATGGTTTATCAGAAATGCTTTCAAACTCTATATTTTGGTTTTACAAAAGAAAAGACTTCAAGGATGGCGATGACTAACTGGTTGGTTTTGCAATTGTACGTCTGGTTAATCACCACATCTCCGTACAGAAGAGCAACACACGGCCCTTTCACTTACCTTCTCAATACAACCTTCAGGGACTCTCCCACACAGTAAATGAGACCCAATGGTGCAAACTCACTTATTCATCTTTTGTACTGGTGGTGTACTGGTGAATAATTAAGAACGAATGGGTGGCCTGGACACCCAATAAACGTGTCCCACTTCACTACTATATTACCTTTCACTGCTATTTTATTCCATTTCCAACTGGCATTCATTAAATAGTTTGTAGGTTAATCATGAACGCAAAATTCCTTCACATTCATCAGCAGATGTCAGGTTTCCATAGGTTTTCAGTGTCTATGTGTTCTTCTTCCTGTCCGTCCATTTTTGTCTGCTTTTATCTGAGAGAATTTACACTGCCAAAATGTTTTCATTATGTTTTTGTCGAACATTCTCCAATCTTTCACCCGCCCACGCACTGCCGATGTTATTGTGGCAAACACTCAAACCATAGCAGGGCATAACAATGCTGTATTGTGCCGCTGTGTATTCACGGAATAACCAAGGCCACTTCACAGGTTACATAAACACAACAGCCACTCTGCTTCGCCCTTCTCAGAGAGATGAAACACACATGAACTTTTCAATGTTCAGGGAGAGCAGAGACGCCATATAGCCGCCAGCTATCTGAGTTCATTGCCTCTGCTCTCTTTTCCTCTGTGGGCGGATGCTAACAGTGAAATACACATTGTAATGTATCCGTTGCTTTGCTGCCAGTTCATGTTTCAGCACTGAAATTAATCTTATTTGAATATTTTCTTCTGATTAAAGGACCTTCTCTTAATAATAACACCACGATTGGTCTTTTTAACTTTTTTTTTTCTTATGAATTTTTGATGTTTCGATGCTTTTTATTATTGTCAAGAATTATATTTCTGATTATTCTTTTAGGTTAGCATATGTAAGAAACAGTCACAGAGTACAAGGTGCAAAATTCTTTATTTTTATTAAGATATTCCACTTTTCCTTTTTTTTTTTAAATCACCACATTTCAGAAGCTGGAACCAGAGAATCTTTGATATTTTTTTTTATAAATAATCGACAAATGATAAATTATTAAAGTTGTTTTTGAGAATGTTCTGTTCATCAACTGATCACTTAGTTGATCAGTTGAATGACTGCTGCTTTCACTATTATTGAGTTATTGTTTTATATATTTTAAGCAGCTCTAACATCGATGATGATGAATAATAGATTCCTGTTCTCTATTACAATATGAATTATATAAACACACATTAACCTTCACCATATGTTTCCTCTCCTCAGGTGGGAAGCTGCCTGGAGGATATAACTACCTGCACGTTACCAAACCGTCCACTACCAGCCTGACAGGTGCTCCTGCTGAACATGTAAGTTTTTACTGTATCTGTCAGTGGTAGGTTTTCTCTGGTTTACATACAGTCTGCTTGAAACAGCAAGGGTTTATTTTCAAGACCAGGATGTGAAGTCTGAACTGCCCCCTCAACTACCCCACTTGTACAAAAGAAAAACAAGTGAACACAACACCTGACTCACAGAGAAATCACCAAATGAAACAGAAAGTTTCAGAATTATTCAAAACTGACACTACACAAAAGCATGATTTTTATTTAGTATTTTATTTTTATTTCAGTTTTTATGTAGCTGGAGCTTCTGGAGCTTCATCACGAGTACCACTGTCTCGGTATCATGACAAATATCACATTGGAGTGACATGAAAGTTGGTTGAATCCCATTATAACTGCCACAAACTAGATATGTATCAGATTGAGGGCAATGTGTATGAAAATGGCCCAAATCTGAATTGAAAATGTGAGATATTGTTATTGTGATTGTAAGATGTGTCACATATAAGGGAAAGAGACACAGCACTATTTCTTTCTATTGTGACATTTTTAAAGATTTATGCCTTTGGTATGAACCAATTGGTTTGGAGCTGAAAGTCACATCTCAGAAATCAACAGACTTTGTGGGGGGGAAAAAAAATAGAATATTGCAACCGTATCTTTTAATCCATCTATCATGTTAGTACAAGTGGAAACAAGTTATCTCACTATCTTGTGTGTTTGTTCATGTAAAGTTACAGGATAGAAGTGTCGTGACCGGGCGAGTGGAGACAGGGAACTACTTCTGTCTACATCTCGACTGCTATGAGCTGGTGGAGACACTCACCTGTTTCTCCCTGAAGCCCCTCCCAGTCTCCAATTACCTGTGTCTGTACGGGAAACACCAGCAGCTGCTCGGCCAGCTGCTGACCCGCTACCAGCAGGGCCTCATCCATGACCTGTACAGGTGGGAGAACAAAGGGCAGTTACTATTTGTTTATGATTCACTGCAGACATTTTGAGTCAAGAAAACTTTGATTTGTCTTTCTGTATTTATAGAATATAAAGGATTCCACCAGTGTTTCTGATTTAGCCTGTAGTGTTATGTCTTAGTTTTGCTCTTAATATTTTTAATAAGTTAGAAGTTTAATAAAAATAAAGACTAAGCAGGGTAACCCACAGATTCAAGGGTTCCATGGTAACAATCACCACATGGCATTTGTAGTAAAGCCTGCCATAGCACCACATAACAAAAAGAAAAAAACATAGCTCGTAATTTGTGGTTTGTTTACAAAGCTGTTGAGCGAGCCGTTAGAAAGGAAATCTAATCTCTTTATTGTCACATATACAATCATAGAGGCTGATCACACAGAAATGCCTCATCTGCAAAACTATTGTTGACCTACCTACGGTATGGTGCTCCTGTCGTGTGCTCCTCTCTTATTGCCGCATCTTACTGGTTTCTACCAGTTCTTAGACGTGCATAAATATTAAAAGTAAAAAATATTGTCGTGCTGCTTATTAATGTTAAACTTGGCCCATACAGCCAATCAAATCAAGCAAGTGGCAGGCTTTATGCCATTTACTATGCCAGTAAATAGGTTAGCTAGTTAGCTGTTGAGCTGTGAGAGAAAAACAGCGACAAAGGTAACGTAATTAGAACACGATTCTTATTTTCAGGTTATTGTACACTAATGAAAACATACTTATGAATATTATGTTCCATTTCTGACAATAGAGCCTCCAAAGTGGTACACACTGGACCTTTCATTTCTCCAGACTTCATGGCAAATGACTCCTACTTACATAGACAGAACTCTGTGTGCAACAGATTAATTGAGACATCTATGTGACTATTAGTTTGATCTATTAAAGTCATAGTGAAACCAGCCCTGGGAACATGGCGACATCGCTACAGAGAACTATTCGGCAGGTTTTAAACAAACCAACAGTTTATCCAGATTATCTGAACCACTTTTATTTGGAGGTCAAACTGGAAGTGAGCACAGCTGAAATGTTAGTAAGAATCCCACATTGCACAGGACAAATGTCAGCACATAACTACAGTAAGCACAGGAGGTCAGAGTCTGTAAACTGTGATGGATGTTAGAAAAGGATAGTTTACTGTTCGACATCATTCACTCCTCTGAATAAATTTGACTACTTTGTTAAGTAGTATCCGTTAATTCACGCCTATACTTTGATTTCTTCTGTATAGGCTGTTGAAATATACTCTAGGAAATACAATAAATTTCTAAGTGGAGTGAACACAGGTCATAAATATTAAATTACAATTTATCATCAGAAAAAATGCCTCTTGCATTACACACAACAAACTTATAACAGTGTAAGAAGAGATATTTTTCTTGAATATCATCTTACTGAAGTCTTTTATTAGCTTCAATAAGGAGGTAAACAAATAGCAGGTAAACAGACGACTTATCGTACAATAGACCTGCAGAAATGATGTGTGGTTTTAGTTTGTTGTCAACAAAACCAATAACAGCTTTACCAAATTGATATTTTCGTCACTGTTATTGTGCTTTGTACCGTGTGTCTGTAATTTGATTTATCCACTTCCAGTCATTGTACGAATACATGTTGCACGTTCAGTTTTTGGTACCAAAATGTAACAGATGGCATGCAGTCAAGTTAAAAAAAAAAAAAAAAGAAATAGCTGTTGTCATGACCAATTTTTGAACAAAAACAAGCTGCTTTCACTGTTTGTGAGTCTGAGAGAGGAAATGCTTTCAGAAAGCTGCAGGTAGTCAAACTTCCCATCACTCATCTGCTGACTGCTGACCTCAAACATCAAAATAACACATAAGTGGTCTGAACAGGCGAGAGAGATTTAGGCCTTCAGTGTCTTTTGTCCTCATGCTGTCTGTGTGTTTGCTGGTGTGACTCTGCAGTGTGTGTGTGTGTGTGTGTGTGTGTGTGTGTGTGTGTGTGTGTGTGTGTGTGTGTGTTTGTCAAACAACGGGTGACCTGCTTCTGAGGTTTCAACACAAATGACCCCCAGATATGGACGACTATTGTCCCCCAACTCCTAATCTGTTTATGCAGCTCCCCAATCTGTCTTTGTGGCCGGTCCAGGACGAGACAAAGCCGGAGTCTCCCCGCTGCAGAGGCTGATTCCTCGTCACGCCGCTCACTCAGCTGACTCCTAAAGTCATTGTGGAGGCTGACGGAGCGACGTGAGCCGTTAAAATAATTGATTGACCGTGTGGCGGCTGGAGGTTATTCAGTCAATACACTTAGTGTAGCTTCTGGTGTGTGTGTGTGTTTGCTTGCTCTAAGGGTTTGCTGATACTGAACTTTTTTCAAGGGTCAGTTCACCCAAATTACAAAGAAAGGTATTTCCTCACCTGCCTCTTGTCGAGTATAGATATGTAAAAAGTACCAATGTATAAATACTCCATCACATGTAAAAGTACTGCATTCAAAATCCTACTTAAAATAAAATGTACTTAAAGTATGAAAAGTTAAAGACAAATAGACCTTGACAGATATATCTATCATATATTATTCATAGATTAGTAATACTGATGGATACATTTGAGAGCAGCAGTTTGAACTACTTTACCGTAGTTATACAGTTTAGTCCAGTGGTTCCCAACCTAGGGGTCAGGGCCCTCCAAAGGGTCAGCAGATAAATATGAGGGGTCGTGAGATGATTAATGGCAGAGGAAATAAGAAAAAACTAAGTTCTGCGACACAAATTTGTGTTAATCTGGACTTTTCTATAATCTTTGCTTTTTTTGTGTGAAATACTGTATAATTAGACCTCTTTGTCCGGTGTGTAACATTTAGGAGGATATATTGGCAGAAATTTTATATCATTATTATATGGGTATGTTGTCATTAGTGTATAATCACCGGAAAATAAGATTCATTGTGTCTTTGTTACCTTTGAGGTACTGAATCACTGAAGACATGAAGGTTGATTCAATCACTGTGTGATCTGGTGGTGTGTATTAATGTGTGTGTTTCCTGCAGTTTCTTCAGACAGAGCTGGTGTTTGGCCGTTTATCACGACAGATTCTCCGACTTTGAGCAAGAGCTTCAGCAGATCACCTCAACTACAGTTCGTACTTTTATTTTCATCCCCGAAATCAACTAGTTTGAGTTTAATCTCCAGCCTTCATGTCTTTCTTTCTTTAACCTTATTGAAAATGTCTGCCGAACCATTTTACAACGGCTGAATAAAATACATTATATATTAATAAGTAACACATTTAAAATGCCAGGACTGCAGCTGTGAAGAGTAATTGTTTTGAACCCATATAAAACATGTTGTAATACCACAACAGTATTCTCTGTCATTTAAAGAGTCACTCAGAGCGTTGCTGTGTCTTTAACCTCCACCCGTGTGTCCCTGCAGGACGATGAGTCGAGGCAGCAGGTGATGGAGGACGCCGCCGACTCAAACGTCCTCCTTCAGGGCAGATTTAAAGATGCTGAGAGTCGAGCGTCTCTGAGGAGCAGCGCTGTGAAATATCTGAGCTACAACCGAAACCTGCTGCCCATGTTCGCCTACCCGGGACAGCTGTGACATCATATGAATTTTAATCCTGTGAAATTCCCACCACAATGTGTGAATCCTTAAAGTCTAAAAAAACGTGTTGACTGTATTCTCTTCCTTATTAAAACATTTGCAAAGCCAATGTTTTTGAGTGTTTTCGAGATCAGTTTATGCCTTCTTCTTCTTCCTTGTCTTTGCTGGTGCATTGCTCCTCTTCTTTACGCGTTACAACCACCAGCTGTGGATCAGTGGAATAGCATAAACCCGACAGCGGGAGCTCCGTAGAGCAACTAGTGGTCGAAAAGTTCACCAGGTACCTCTGAAGAAGAACTCCAACAACTTTACACATCAACGTGTGTTTCCAGGTGAGTTCTACTGCGTATGTGTTAAAAGTTGTATAAAGCTTTTAGTGTCTCCCAGGAGAGCTCCTAACACAGTAAATACGTTAAAGGAATAATTCAACATTTTTTGGAAAAAAAATTATTTGTTCTTTTACAGACAGGTTAGAAAATAGTTTTTTTAAACTGTTGTGAGTCTGACATTGTGATATGAGTGCAATCCTAAATCAGATTCTAAATGTTAAACTACGGCCACAAAGGCCCAATCTAGAGCCAGTGCTTGGTTTGTCCGCTCTGGGCTACTGTATCAACATGGCCACCTCTGTAGAAGAGGACCCGCTCCCTCTGTAGATATATCATTCGAGGGTAATGAAAATGATGCACATATCTAGTAGTTTTTGAGATACAGCCTTTTTGTAACATACCGTAGTTCATCGTTAGCCACTAGAGGTTACTCATTTCATTCTATAGGAATATAAAATCTGCACGATGGCAATACTGGACCAGGAACAAGCAACAACTTAGCACTTTTATTATTCTTAATGTATCTATATTGCAACAGTCCCGAATGTGTATTAAAATATATATTCCTAACCTTTGTTCTAGAGGTGTTTTCTTGTGGCTAACAACTAAAAAAAGGATGTTAAGAAAAACCTCAAAATGTAACTGATTTGAAACATTTAAATGAATTCACTGTAAAGAAAATCAAATCAAATTCCACTGTGGACATTAATGAGTTAATTAGAAAAGTCCCTTCATGTTACAGTAACTTAAAATAGAGAGACTTCCAGTTAATAAAGTCACCAAAAGGTTTTTTTATACATATTTTTTTTTCATTTGTTCCTTAATTCTATCAAATTAAGAGACTTTTCCAGCACTTGAGCCCCACTTTTCCCCCCAATAACAGTTTCTGAGCTTGTACATTTTCCTCATGTCAACATCAGATGAATTGATGATTTATGTCTCTGATTTGAGTTTATATCTGAGTGTGGAAACCCATTACTTATACCACACTTTGACGTGTGTGTTTTTATTTCCTCCACAATGTGCCAACTGTAACTGTGAGTATGAACTCTCCCCTCGGTGACTCTGCAGCACCGTGACCAATCACACGGCCTGTATAGCGGCTGGAGATGAAAGCTTTTGGGAGGAGGAGGAGGAGGAGGAGGAGGAGGGTGTCACTCTACAGCTGTATGCTAATGAGCCTGAGCTGAAGCCTGTCGGGAAAATAACCGCACACAGAACAACATATGTCCGCACCTACAAACAGCCCGCAGGCCCAGAAAACACACTGGTGTCCACATAGAAAGTCACATATTACAGGATTCAGTCGCGTGGATTTGTTGTTGAATAACGATGCAAATCACCAGATTATTCTGAATTCTACATGTATAAGGACTCTTTAATCAAATATAAATCTGAGATTAAATATAAAGAGTTATTGGATAGAAGTTTTTATTGGAAATTGGATATAAATATAATTAATTCATAGTAGTATAGTGACTTCAATTGAAACTTTACTGCACTTTTATACATTAATGTTGCTATGATGTTATTGTGTTATGTTAGTGTTTTTATGGTATATTTATTACACAGGTATTAGTAAAACATGTTCCCTAATGATGTTTTTTTTTATTTACTTGTCACAAACATTCATAATAAATTGAGTTATATATAATATATAAATTATTTCTACACAAAAACATACAAAACTTATCCACTGCAAGAAAGAAATCTCAATCTCTTAAATTATTTTTTGTCCGTTTCTGCCTCCTGAAAATCTTGTTTTCTTAAAACAGTTGAAATAACTTCATACAATAAGATTATTTCAACATGTTTCCAATATTATTTAAGTTGTTATCTATAAATGGGTGTCTTGTGTCTTTAAAAAGAAGACAGAATGATTCAGATTGCAGTAAAATGACTCAGGACAATTCTTGAAACAAGTTGGTTTATGTTGGAAACACGTTAAAATTATCTCACCACTGCATCACTGTTTTACTTGTTTTAAAGAGACTTTTAGGACTCAATAGTGGACAAAATGTAAAACGCTTTTACTAGAAACCAATTTTAAAAAACACCAACTCATGAAAAATGAAGGAAAATAAGAATTGTAGGAAGTTATAATGATATATTGTCTTAAATGGTAATTGTTTGGATTTCAGATCCAAGTTTGAAAACACTAACAGTCAAATATTTGACCAAATCAATCAACCTGATCCTGAGCTGGAAGACCTCAACTGAAAACTGCTGCTTTCCACACTCCTTTAACATCCACACGCTGATTTTTGCATGCGCTCTTTTAAACATTGCAGAGGTCTCCTCGAGCTCAGCACCGACCCATCTTGACATCCCGTCATCCCTCACGATGGAGGACAGACTTACATCCGGCTGACCGGGTCAGATCTGACCTGCAGGAATTGGGTTTGGTGTGTTTTAACCCGCAGATAATCTCGGTTTGCCCCATTTGGAGACACAGAAAAAGCGCACTGATTACGCACAGCACGCGCCGACGGTATCTGGGGGCCAGATTGCTTTTGGGGGGCCCCCCACTTCTTCTTCTCCTTCTTTTTTTTTCAACTGTGCAATTTCCTTTTCAATCACGGCGGGTCTACAGCTTGCACAAGCGCAGCCATTGTGATGCAAAGCAGGAGACCCTCCTCTCGCTATTAATTATGTATGCGTAAAATGACGGATTCATATGTCCGGAGTTAACTGTCACGCCAGCGCACATGCTGCAGGGTCACAGTGGGTTGAAATGTTTGTTTGTTTGTTTGCTGTTTGGTTATTTGTCTAATCTGGTTGGTCGAATTGAACCGCATTGTTCAGTGCGTAAAAGCGCTTTTTAAATCTGTTGTTGGGACCTCGAGTCGTCCGGGGAAGTTTTTGAATGTCTTATATTATAAATTATGAACCCAAATTCTTCAACGGTCCTGAAAACAGTCCAATGAAGTATTTTACCTCAGGACTGGAGCTGTTCTAGCCTTTATTTCCAAAATTGCTCTTAAATTTCATTCTTCCCTTCTGATCCCTCTCTGGATTTTTATATCCAGCTTACAATGCTACATTTTTTTCCCTCATATTTCCTTATTGTTATTGTTTCCAGTCACATCTTCTTGACGCCGTTATGTGGACGGATGTCTCCTTTTTGGACAAACCAGAGCCCCCACCCACCACCCGAAGGAGACACATAAAGCCGAGGCACGTGTAGATTTCTATACAAACTCATCAGACCGTAAAAGCAGGAGGCTCCTGGCGTGTGCCCGGGTCGAGACGACAAGGAAGAGGACGAGGAGGAGGAGGAGAGAGAGTGTGTGTGTGTGTGTGTGTGTGTGTGTGTGTGTGTGTGTGTGTGTGTGTGTGTGTGTGTGTGTGTGTGTGTGTGGGGGAGGGTGGAAGGGCGCGGAGGGGGGGTGAAATACAATAAAACCCTCAGGTACATCTGCTTTGCAATCTGCAAATCCTCCCTCCATCACCCCACTCCTCTCCTCCATCAGCCTCTCCATCCTCCCACACCCACTCCCCAAATCCACGGGGGACCTCGGCTCCTTCTGATTGGTCGGGGATGAGGCAACAAGGGGGGACGGGAACAATGTCATCATGTCGCCTTAAAAAGAGTGCAGCTATGTTGTGGTGAAAGCACCTCGGGAGGAGAACAGAGGATCAGTAGCAGGAGGAAACGACAACAAAAAGACGCATCAGATGTTTCTGTCCGCAAGCGCTTAAAAGTGGATTTCTTCTCTCTGCAGCAGCGTCCAAAGTGCCTTCAGCTCTCCGTCCAGCGCGAACATGCCGAGAGGATTTTTGGTGAAAAGGAACAAGAAAACCAACCCGGTGTCCTACCGGGTTCGCTCCGACGAGGAGGAAACGGAACAAACAGCAGCTGATGCGCCGCCGCTGCCGCCGTGCTCCACCGCGCCTCGCGCCTCCGTCCCGGTGCGCGCACAGACGCCGACGCCCACCTGCGGGGCGGCGGCCACGGCTCCGGAGCATGATGCCAAACCGGTGCAATTCGGAAACCCGGAGGCGGTATACCAAGCACTCTACAGCCCCACCCGCCCCGTCAGCCAGGACCACGACCGCTCCTACTTCGAGAGACGCTTCAACCTCGGATCACCGGTTTCCGCGGAGTCTTTCCCAACACCAGCAGCGCTCACCGCTTTGGACCACCTCTTCGCCCCAGTGGACCTGAAAATCGGCTCCAGCAACAGCAGCCGCACAGACACCAGCGCCACATCCACGGGGACTCTCCCCACCGCCGGGACCAAACGGCAGTCCAGCGACACCGAGCGCAAAAGCAAACCGCCGTCCAAGAAAACCAAAGCTATCCGGAAACTGCACTTTGAGGATGATGTCACCACATCTCCGGTTCTCGGGCTCAAGATTAAAGAGGCGCCGGTTGACCAGAAGCCTCCAAGACCACAGCCGTCCGGAGGTGACAACGTCCCCATGGGCGAGTTCGTGTGCCAGCTGTGCCGGGAGGCGTACGCAGACCCGTTCGCTCTGGCGCAGCACAAGTGCTCCAGGATAGTCCGGGTTGAGTACAGGTGTCCTGAGTGTGACAAGGTGTTCAGCTGCCCGGCTAACCTCGCCTCCCACCGGCGGTGGCACAAACCGAAGCCTCAGACCGGAGCACACGGTGTGCACAATTTGGAGAGCGACAAGGCGTCCGCGTCCGGTAAGACAGCGGATGAAGTGAAGGATTCTAGTGACAGGGACACACCCAGCCCAGGACCGTCCGAGTCCGGCTCGGAGGAAGGGCTGTATGATTGTAATCACTGTGGGAAAAAGTTTAAGCGCCAGGCATACCTGAGGAAGCACCTGGCGTCTCAGCACGGCTCCCCGAAACCGTCGGAGGACGAGGACGCGCCGGCCTGCGAGCAGAGCGCGGCGCCGCTGAACCTGAGCTCCTCCACCTGCCACCTGTGTCCGGTCTGCGGGGAGAACTTTTCCAACAGGGGCAGCCAGGAGCGGCACATCCGCCTGCTACACTCCTCACAGGTCTACCCGTGCAAATACTGCCCCGCCATCTTTTACAGCTCCCCGGGACTCACCAGACACATCAACAAATGCCACCCGTCCGAGAACCGGCAGGTGATCCTGCTGCAGATGCCGCTCCGCCCCGCCTGCTGATCCGGGACTTTTGGGCCGCTTTCATACTCTCAGATAACAAGACAGCAAAGTCCAGCCTTGTTTCTTGGAGGATTTTAGGGTTACGCAGCAAAAATATCCGCCTTATAAAGATTTTTTTGAGCTCCTAAAATCTTACTTTTCTAAAAATCAAGTAAAAAAATATATGGGACTTTGGTGAGAAACTGTAACTGGTTGACTTCACTGTTGATGGGAGTGATTTATTTTCCCTCTTGTTTCAGTTATTTGGTCAAAAATCACCAAAAGTTAAAATGTTCTCCTAGTGTAAGAATTTTAAAACAATGAACTATTAATTTTCTTGAACACTTTGAGAGCGATTTGCCTATTTTTGTCTTCATTCTGGGTGTAAATTCAAGAAAATGCACAAATCACATAAGAATAAAGAGGAATTATTCACTCATCGCCGTTTCTAGACACATTTTGACAACTCACTGAGGTAAAAGAGGAAATTAAAGGATATTTTTGCAGTGTAACTACATGACCCAAATGCACCAATTTGTAGAGGTCAGAGGTCAGCCGCTCACCTCCAGCTGGCAGGGATTCAGTGCCTTGCTCAAGGACACTTCAGCAGGTTCTGGGTGTGTGTTTGAACCCCTCCTGGCCTATAATCCCCCCCCCTCCTTTAAAGGATCTCTGACATCATACTTAAAGCGTTAGACTGTTAATTTATTTTTCTAGCATCTCTGCACAAGTGCTATTAGCTTCTAGACCTAAGAGAGGGGACGACCTGTAGCCAATAAAAAAAAAAAAAAAAACAGAAACCAGAGGGCCTGAAAAGACCTGATCTCATCACTCTGATTAGCTTTAACATAGCTTGTGGATCCGTGGATCAGTAGCTGTTGCCTGGAAAGAAAAAAGAGTAAAAACTAGTGTAGCCGGTAATGCCTTTGGATTAGAAACTCCTGCTGTAAAACTGCCTTAAACTGAACTGATTGTTTTTTGATCACTTATTTATCACTGGCTGGGTATAATATGATTATTATTTTTTACAAAGCCTCCTGTATTACCACTATACAGTATATCTAATTCCCTTTTTTTTTTCTATTTATTTATGTATTTATTAAATTATTTGTGTAAATTATTGCTCTGTGTGCTCTCTGTGATCTGTTGCTGTGCTTTTTAATGATGTAGCCAAATTGATTTATTTTTTCTTTAACTTATATAAAAAAAACGGTGTGTTCAAGTGACATCATAGCAATCAATGAGTTTTATCAGCCGCTCTTGAATAATAACTGAATGCAATCATGATTTTTTGTTTGATTTTGTATGTTTGTTTTGGTTTCTTTGTAACCGTTAGCTCTTATACTGCTTTGGATGTTTCTGCAGTATTTTGCTAAATGTCCAAAAATAATAAAAACCAAACTGAGAAACAGTTTTCATTCTGTCCTGTGTGTCTTCTGGATGTTTTTTAACATAATAAATATATTTCCAGATTTGGTTTAACAGCTGGATTTAAACCCCAAACCAACTTAAATGCAGCTTAAAAAGCAGCCAGGGCCGTAGCCAGCAGTTTAGAAGCACTGAGGCTAAAATCCCCCCACAAACATCTGATCTCCAAACGATTTCTCTGGACTGATGGACAATACAAAACTCTTTAATTTGATCTTTATTTGTGTTTTTTTGGGGCTAAAAACAGTTACATTTTTGAAAATACTTAAAATATTAGAATAAACCTTAAAAAACCAACATGTTTAAAAGGTGTTTCCAGTGGGGGAATGTAACCACTGGAAACTTACTTTAGTACTGTCCTTAAGAAAAAAATCTGAGGTACTTTATCAGAGTATAAAATATTGTCCTTTTTCCACCGCTACATTGTCCTTATAGTTACTCAATCAAGAATTTATAAAACATATGATAATCTGATCAAATATGATGTTTTGGGTTTGGTTAAATTACCCAAAAGTCTGTAAAATAGTCAGCAACTAAGACAGTACAATTCTACTTACACATGACTGCAACAGTTATAATAATCTAATGATAATAAACTTTTACTTTTGACACTTTTGACACAACATTTAGCTAACCGTTTAGAGTATTTTCACAGTTGTATTACTATTAAAGTGCCGCTGTGTGTTGCATCGCAGAGACCTCAGGCTCATTAAACTATTAAACGTCACTGAGGACGTGACCTCTGCGTTCCCAACGGCAGCTTCATGTGAAGGTATTTGCACTGATGACGTCACAACCACACATTTCTGATGTTTCCATTTTTTATGATCTATCAGTGGCAAAACAAAAATGACTTTGTTATCCTGATCAAATTAAGAGAAGTACAATATATATCCAATTAACTCTTGTATCTTAAAATGTGTCCAACAAATGTGATTTCTTGAAGATGAAGAAGACACAACAGCACATGTTCATACACAACAGAACTCTGCAGGATTCATATTATATATTTATTTATATATATTTCATACAATGAAAACAAGAGCCAAAACACAACTAATTGTTAACTTAATAATCCTATTCTTTTATTTCATATCCATGAATTCAAGTTTTCCAGATCTTCCATCTTTTGAATTTGGACAGTTAAGCTCATCAATAATAAGATTGAACCTACTGTACACAGTATAAATGATCTTAAGTACAAAATAACAATCAACAATAACATATACAGAATGCAAATAACTGCACTTATATTCTGTTTTATATTTATGTGTAACAGGATGAACATGTAAATGCGATCACACTGTAAGAGTGAGCAGTGTGTACTGTGTTTACCAGAGGTCGGAGGTCAGGTCAGAGGTCACCAACAGGTCAACACATACAAAAACATTTCTGCATCTGAAAGACATTCCTGCAGTTCCCCCCTTTCTTCTCTTTCTTTCCAGTTCTCTTTCAGCTTTTCTAAACAGTGATATGTGGCTGCCACCTTGTTCTTCTGCACAGCAGCAACTTTAAGGCTTGACTTAAACTGGTGTTGGCGCTCAGTGAAAGTCATTTAAGGTGGTCGGACAAAAAAAATCATCACATTTTCTGTGCCAGTGATGGGAAGTTAACAGGTACTTGTACTTTACTTGAATGTTTGTGCTACTTAATATTTCTGATCTTCTACATTTCAGACGGAAATATTCTTTTTACATCACTACATGTAATAAACTAGTTGCTTGTTACTTTACAAATTAAGATTTTATATGAAAAACAAGAGATACCGACATAAAATATATTGTATTGTTAAAGATTAAACCAGTGGTTTCTAATCTTTTCTGCCTTCTGACCTCTGACTAAAAACTGTCAACGTTTTCTTAAGTTACTTAAAGTTACTTAAAGAAACTTCTATGGTTTCTTTAAATGAGTTTTGAGACACAAAGAGATTAAATTAAGTTGCATTTTACAAGACAAATGTTAACAGAAACAAAAAATAAAAACAGATTTGTCTATCAGAACTTCAACTCACAACCGCTCAGATTTATCTGGTGACCCTTTGAAAGGGGCCTGACCCCTGGGACCCCTAGGTTGGAAACAGTGGACTGAACTAGCTAACTGTATATGAAGTAGTTCAAACTGCCTGTAGCAGCTACAACAGTAAAAGGCTGCTTAAGTAGCAAGGGATCATGGGAGTTGTTGTAGTCATTGTTAAACAGTCACCATTGCTGATGAAAATCTGAAGTGACTCAGGCAGAAATTGTTCACAGACAAGGTAATGTATAAAAGTTTTATTTAAGTTCTGTCTCTCTGTCATGTTAGGTTATAGATAATAAAGTAAGAAAGGCAGTGTTACCTAAATAATATTACCCATTTCTCTGGGTTTAAATATATAGTTGGAAACATTTGGGATAACGCAGAGCATAACTCAACAAAATATATACATATTTTTATATACATAAGTTTTAGTCATTTAAGTAAAAGATCAGAGTTCTTCTTCCACCACTGCAGAAAAATTTACTCCGTTGTACAGGTTTGTTGTAAGTCGACTCGACACAAATAACAACTCTTAAATTGACGTATTTCTTTGATCGACATGGCGCACATTAACTTAAAGTCCTCCAGTTAAAAATCTTTTGCTTATTGTTACTTGAGAACATTTGAACTGTTGAACATTTTGGATTCCACGACACCGAGCAAATAACACAAATTAACTGCTGTTTGTTTCCAACGTGAAGAAAGAAACTCAATAAAAAATAATGAACTTTCTCAGTTTTAATCAGTTGTTTATTTATATTGAAAACTACTTTTGAGGTTAATACATTTGCATTTACATGATTATTAAATGTGCCAATTAATAAATCCATTTTATCATTTTGTCCTGAATAAATTAATGATCTTTTAATGGATTCCCATTCACAATATGATTCTTAAAAGGCTTTTTACTTTTATTTATTCCATTTACCAACGTGTCTTCTTATCATATAAATAAATCCACTACTCATTTGTAACATCTGGTAATTTGCAACACTGAAAATAATTTCACCACAAGGTCTATTTACTAGCTGTTCAGCTCATCCATGTTGGTATTAAAATTTAGATTATAAGTTGCTGTTTTTTTCAGTAGCTGATCTGGAGCTTTCAATCGAATCAGACGGTCTTCATCAACACCTTCTTCCAATGTCATCAATTAACTTTCAATCTCAATGAATGAATTGTTTTCTGAATATATCAGCAAAATAACAAAGTAAAAGATGAATTAACAGCTTTTTCCTCTTTAAGTACTGTATCTGAGCTGAAGAGATGAATAATAAAAGCCTTCAATATGTTTTAAGCATTAATGAAATCCAATAATTTATCAGGACTTACAGAGAACAGTGACTACAGAACAAATAATGATTAAAACAACCTTTTTTTGGAGATATTGCTGAGAATTTTCACAACATCTGGACCTTTTTGTCTCACCTCCACCTTAACCTTTCCATCACACATACTCCTGCACTTTCTCCCAGTCTCTAGCTTTTACCACACACACTTTCACTAAACACACACACACACACACACACACACACACACACACACACAAACACACACACTTTCACCATACACGCACACACAGGGGCAGGCCATCAGTCTGTGTCTCCCTCCTTGTGTGGCTCTGACAGGTGTAAGCCAGCTGGGGAGCAGACTGCAGATAAGAGCTACAGATAACACACACGCATATTAACACACACGCACACAGACACAGACACACCCACACACATAAACACACACACACACACACACACACACACACACACACACACACACACACACTCTCTATAATGGACCACAACAGCGTTTCCACAGAAAATAAAGAGAACAGAGTCTAAACAGAAATCAGAGCTGCAGACCTCAAACTGAACATATGAACATGTCTCCCAGCTGAGCTATAAAATAAACATGTTCTTTTATTTATTTAGTCTTTTATCAGCTTTATGTAATGAAACGTTTCAGCCACACTACTTGTGTTGTTGTCATGAAATTTGGCATTATATCTGCTAAGCATCAACATATTAGCATTGTCATTGTTAGCAGACCTTAGCATTTAGCTTCAAAGCAACACTTTGCCAAAGTAGAGCTTCAATTCACAGAGCTGCTACTGCTGTCGAGTCATGTTCCATCTTGAAAGCTTTTACACATTCGATCCATGTGTGAAAGAACCAACCAGCCAACCATCTATCTTTTCATCATCCCTCCAACCGACTGTCCATACTGGGTCTGAAAAACATTCTGATGTGAAAACTGTTTGTGTATTTAGTCCAATTTTAGGAAAAACTAGTACTAAGAGTTCAGTCCTCTATGACATGCAAATCTGCAAGCTTACCCACTATATATGTCAGTGCCAGTAGTTTTTCCATAATTTGACACCAAAAACATAACATCCTTGGTGGAGGTAACAATTTATTCTAACACATTAAAGAGCTGCTGTTATAACAGCCTCCACTCATCTCATCTTTCAGGCTTTCTCCCAGATCTTGAACCTGCTGCAGGGTTAGCTCCCACTCAGATACCACAGCTCGGTGAAGGCCTCCACGCCAGCTCTTCCACACCAAACTGGGAAAGCCATTCCTTTATGTACCTCACCTTGTGGCATCCGATTTATATCGAGGCCACATTTTACTTTGATTTTATAGTTTAGTCCTTTGTCAGTGAACAGTTGGTAGCTCACTGCATTTGTGTGTTCACATTATACTTGAAGCAGGTAAACTGCTTCAGGTAAGAGGCTGGTCTGTTGTGCTGGCTCTCTGTATATTCAGGCCTTCAGAAGCTTGTGAAGGGAAATATAGCTTTATAGGTTGACTCAATGCTGGAGAGAATCCAGATAAAAACACATGCATTTATATATGTTTAGTGTCTCCTCACAGATGCTCTGTGGTCAGTCGGCGTTAATGTGTTTCCTCATCAGATCTGCTGTTGGTGGTTTTGTGTCTTTCTGCTGCTGTTGTGTGTTTTCTTCACGTCAGGCGACTTGTTATCAGACATGAAAGCAACACGATGTGATTCAATTTGTCTGGTTTAATCAGACATCCACTGCTCTCTAATGCTGTTAGCCCAGGACAGAGAGTAATGTTACAACCTCTGTGTGTGTGTGTGTGTGTGTGTGTGTGTGTGTGTGTGTGTGTGTGTGGATAAATGAATGTGTTTTTGTTTACCTACAGCTTGTGGATGCACATATAAGGGATAAACAGAATCATTTGTAGACTTTAAAGCTTCTATTTTTGTCATTTATTGCAACTCACAATAATTCACACTCACACAAGTAGTGTTTATGTTTCTCATCATTAAGATACATCTGTTATAAATTCCACCACCCATCCACCATTCCTTCCTTTAAACCATCCAATCAACCATTAACCCATCATCACAATCAATCAGTCCACCAATCTATTAAAGCATCCATCCATCCGACTTCTATCCATTTGTTAATCCATCCATCCAACCAGCTCCCCCATCTATTAATCAACACAACCGACCAAATAACCAATCAACTAACCAGCCCTCGATCCATCCGTCTTTCTGTCCGCTCCGTTGTATAGCCCCAAAATCGAATCAAAAGTTATCGCAGCACAGTTTTCAAATAAAGCAGTACTACTTATAAAATTATTGACAATGATACAACAGTCCCCACCATGAGCAAGCACTTGGCGACAGTGGCAAGTAAAAACTTCCTTTTAACAGGTAGAAACCTCGAGCAGCCCCCGGGCGGCTGCCTGCCTTGACCGGTCGGGGTTAGAGGGTGATAGTGGGGGTAGATGGGGGAAAGGGTGGAGGGTTAAAGAGAGAAAGACAGAGACAGAGAGACAGATATTCACAGCAATAACAATAGCAATACTAACAATTATACAAGTAGAAATGACTAAGAATAATAATGATGATAATAATTATGATGAATGATGAGTAATGAATAAGAATGATCTATCATCCATCAATCCGTATTTCTGTCAATCACCCATCATCCATACTCCATTCACCAATCCATCATATCATGCTAATATTCATATAGCTGTCATCTATCTGTTCGCCAGTCCACCCACCCTTCCAACCATTCTTATAACCATCATCAATCCATTGTTCCACCCATCCATCACCCATATTTCCATTCACTTGTTCATCCACAAATCCATCTATCCGTCTGTCCATCCACCTACCCCTTCCACTAATTCATCCACCCAACATCGACCCATACTTTCAGCCATCGTCCAAATGTTCATTTACCCATCCATCATACATCCACATGGATGGATGGATGGTTCATACACCAGGAGCACTATCCAATATGTGAAACTATCTAAAAAAGAGACACAAATGGTTCAAGTGAAATCTGTCCAATTAGGGTCCTTGTGAACATTTCAAACCAGACAACAAGGTAAATAATCAATCTGGTGTATGTAAACTTTTTTCTGGACAATAGCGATAATAAGATTGTTTTACAGGCAGATTACTCAAACATATAAGGTAAATAACACAGAACAGACACATTTTAAATTGTTCAGAAAAGGAACTGCTGCTTAACTTTAAACTGTATTAAATTCTTTATCTCTAAATGTCAGGGGGGTTTTTTTGTTGGAGAACATAAATTCCTGACGAGCAGGTGGTGAGTTACATCACACCACCTCCCTCAGATATTCCAGCCGTCTCTCACATCAACTAGCATCTTTTCACCTCCTCCTCCTCTTCCTCCTCCTCCGCTGCCTGCCCTCCATCATGGCTGCCCTCTCTCAGCTGCTGCTGCCCTGCACGCGCCTCCTCTTATCTCCAACACACTCAAACAAAGAGACAAAAAACAGAGAGAAAGAGGCAGGAGCAGACAGAGTAAACACGGCCTCGCTGCCTCTCTGCGTAGGCCGAGGTAAGTCAAACAAACCCCGGGGGCATTTTCCAGGCTGGCAGGTGTTGGTGTCAGAGGCAGGCAAGCGTGTCGTCGAGAGTCAACAAGTGGAGAAGAACAAGCAGTGAGAGGCAGACGCAAACACAGGAACCGTGTGTTTTAAGTGCAGATTAAGCTTTAGCTGTTTCTACTTGTAGAGTGTTTGCTGCCTGCACTGACTTTTGTTCACTCAACATGTGGGTGCTAAAGTTAAAGTGGTAAATCCTCATGTTTCTCGTTTGTTAAATATACTGTAATGTTTCTAAGCTGCACGACCAACAGGCCTCCTGTCAATCACAACGGAGCAGGTGGGACTTTTACATCTTTATTCTGTCATTATCTATATTTGTGTCTGTCGCAGCTAATCTTCCATATTACTGGACCCAGTTTCAATGTTTTTATGTGCATATTTATGGCTGAATGCCGGGGGGTGAAAGTAGATTGAAGTTCTTCCCTGTACTACTACCACAACTTCCATCGCTTCACATTGTTCTCCTCCCACCCCCAGCTTCATGCATCCCTGAAAACATGCATTAACATTTTTTTTTACACCTATATTTTTGAATAAAGAAATTAGAAATACTTGATATCATGTATAGCAAATTAACTTTCAAAATCATAACAATTTATTTTGTTTTAAATTTGAATAAAAAGAAACTAAATCCATTGACAATAGTTGAACAGTTTACAAGTCTTTCTGTTTTCAGAACATAGGCCATATTCATGAAAGAAGAGATGATGAAGAGTAAAACGTCTCAAAATGTCTTTTCCAAGTGCTGACATCAATACAGTTTGTGGTTTGGTCGAGAAAAAGATTTAAAGTATGGAAACAATTGATCAAACGCACCCTTCATCACTTTGTGTGTTGTTTAGGAAGTAAAGATATGCACACGCACGGTTATTACGCCAGAGTGTATGTTGATCTATTAACAGATATTTTTGCAAAGTGTCCTGGAAAGTCCACTATCACTGAGGATGTTTCAATCCCAGAAATGTGTCTCGGAGGATGGCATAGGCAGTGTAGGAACATGGTAGTGCAGGGATGCAGAATGGACAGGGATGAGAGTGACAATAATATGATGCTACATACTAACTGCAGATGTGTCTTCCGTGTTATCAAGAGATTGTTTCTGCACGTTTCTGTCTGCTCAAATCGGCCGTCAAACAGCGTTCATGTTTTGTTAACTACATAACAGAAGACCTATGAGACAAACTTGTCTCATAGGTACTGACCTCTGCAGACCGGGAACACCCCACAGAGCTGCAGGTTTGGAGATGCTCTGACCCAGTCGTCTAGCCATCACAATGTGGTCCTTGTCAAAGTCGCTCAAGTCCTCACGCTGCCCATTTTTCCTGCTTCTAACACATCAGAATCAGAATCAGAATTAGGTTTATTGCCAGGTAGGTTTTTACACATACGAGGAATTTGTCTTGGTGCATTGATGCATAAAATATACTAATCACACAAACATCACACAAGAAAAAAACACTTTTAAAATATAAATAAATAAAGATAAGAAAGATAAGAAAACTGTACGTCAACTTTGAGGACAAAATGTTCACTTGCTGCCTAATATATCCCACCTATTGACAGGAGCCATGATAACCAGATAATCAGTGTTATTCACGTCACCAGTCAGTGGTCATGATGTTAGGGCTGATCAGTGTATGAGAGTGTGTTCAGAACATCCTCTGTAGCCTTAAAGTATAGAAATACAAAGATTGTAACTGTTCATAAAGTCTTAACTGAGTGCTGCTTGAATTGAATTGAGCCAACACTGCTGCAGTATGTACAAAGATTTAATAACATGTAAGGAATACCTGACCAAGTTAGAGACCCTATTTGTGGTGGACCTTTCAAACAGTTCCTATGTAATGTTTGTATATTAATTTTATTGGCATAAACTGTAGAAATATACTCCACTGTACTGTTTATCCTCTCCACTCTGTGATGAATGACTGAGTGTCACTGAGGTCCACCTTTTTGCCTGTTTAAACCTGTGATATCATTGCCAAGGTCAGGGTCTGCAGATGACTGCTGATCAGCTTTGCAGACCAGGATACAGCTGGCTGTGATACCCATCTCCCCTCTGATTAGCAGGGCTCAAGTAAAACCTTAATCGCCTTGTTGGCTTGAAAGGGCTCTCAAAGTGGGAAAGCTAATTAACTTGAGCCAGCAGAACAGAGAGAGAGAGAGAGACTGAGAGGAATTTCAGAGTTGTTGGAATATACTATATTTGCTTTCTAGTGAGAGAAAAATATAAATGAATAAAAATTCTGCCATAAGTACAAGAATATATCCAACTTTGATACAAACATGAGAGTGAAAAATAAGTGGAGGTACAAAAGTTATTTTCATTCATTAATTTAAGCAAATGAGCATCGTACAAATACTAAAATATATGAAAGATGAAAACAGGAGGAAAATAACAGTATACTATAATATCATCAATATCATCGCGATCCAATACAAGAAATTACTGCCTTCAAATTTTCAAGCTGCAACCGACCTTGCCTTCGCAGTCTCTTTTATTACTTTATAATTTGAGTTAATTAAACACAACTTTCCTTTGTTTCATTAGTTGTCCTTGTAGTAATGTGTGTTAGTACCCTCTCAGGTGTTCTTACAAGGCAACTCATTGCACACTAAATGCTTGTTTAACCAGCAAATTGTCTTTTCATAAATTATATTCTCAGTATTAACTAAGCCAGACTTCTGAGATGCACCAATGCAAAATCGTCTTAACACCGTTCAGTTAGTTGAATTCTGTAACGGCACCAGAGATTTTCTTGCATCTAACTCGCTGAATTAGGGTTTTACAAAACCAGTGTTGGTGATTGTTGTAAAGAAAGTGGAAAGACTAACAAATATGGTTTTGGTGTGTTTTATTTTATTTCTGTCTAAGATAGTGGTGCAACAATGCGACATCCAGTGGCAAGAGAATTTCGTATCTATATAACAAAAATCATGAAATATCAAAGAATAAGCAGCCAAGAAAAGTATTTACCCAGAAAGCATTGCACTGCGTACACTTAAGACCACAGGCTGAACTCCCTCAGCTCCTCATCGAATAGTGTGAAGCATTTGTAGTGTCTTATGGTCATTTTTTTGTCTGTGCAAACACTTAAACGTTTTACTCAGTTATAGGTGACTGTATGAAGTCAATGGGTATGTATTGACGCGCACACTGTTACACAAATACTGTACTCAAGCTTGCGGTGGAAATTAGGGAACAGCTTTTTGCTTCTACTGTGGTTGAAAGCACACGTCTGTTCTGTAATTCCTAAAATCCTGCAAAACATCAGTGTGTTCTGTAAGCTTTTGTTCAGAGGGTTGAGGTAATGGGTGGGGCAGGGGGGTTGTATCTGTGTGTGTGTGTGTGTGTGTGTGTGTGTGTGTGTGTGTGTTTCGAGGGTGGTGGTGGTGGTGGTGGGGGGGGGACAGCTGATTTGAGGGCCCTGGCAAACACAAAGGGGCCGGGACCTCCTCCACACAAGCCCGACACAATGCCCCGGCCCTAATGCTTGTAAATCTATTCACACATCCAGAGGCCAAAGATAATAACAAGCTGTTCAGAATGAATTTCTAATGAGCAAACTGAAGCCTGTCTCTCCCCTGGAAACCTGATTCTGGTTCAGCAGAAATCCTGCTTCACAGTCAGCCATGAAACAAATGCGCCTGTTTAGCATTGATGCAGAGATGTGAGCGTTCTCTGACAAACCAATAGCGTCGGATAAACAACAGACCGGCAGGATGTAGACAGACGACCTGCCTACAAAGGAATCTGAGCAATGAACACGCTCAGATTTAATTTCTTTTTTAATATTTGGGATTTCTAATTCCTAAATCGCTGTCAATATGGACTCCAGTGGTCAAAGCTACAGAACATTCACTTTGAATCTTAAAATTTCCTTCAGATTCTTCAGAAAACGAAAAAATCCATAAGATTATAGTCCTGGTTGTTTTGGCAGCACCTATGGTTACCATAGTAACAGTAAGTGTGGTTTTAATACTACATCAAACACTTGTTGAACAGCAACAACTGGTGTATGGTCAGCCAAACAAACCTACATTGTTTTAATAAAGAAGTCAGTCAATAATTGGGCCTTTTCCTTCATGCCACAAAAGTGTTGGTGATATGGTTTCATGCTGCTAGAAGTTTTCCACACAACAACGGGGCAAAGAGTTGGAGGTATACAGCTCACGTTGGCATTACTTAAAACTGATCCACAGTCAAAAAATGACCACAATGACTGTTGTCTTGTTTGGTAAAAGCTTTTTTGATGAACAACAACAACACATACATACTGTACATGTTGTGAATAGTAGAATAGAATAGTGAATAGCGAACAGTTAAAGGACCAGTTTGCAGGATTTAGTGGCATCTAGTGGTCTTATTTAGGTTATTATAAACACATATTATATTCCATTTCTGCCAATAGATCCGCTTAAATGTTTCACACTGGATCTTATGTTGATACGAACATGATCAAAACTAATGCTGAATTACATGCTGCATCTGCGTTGAGTGTGTATAAAGGCAACTTGAATCCAGCAATCACAATGGCGGATTCCCTTACTAACAATGAGTTTATAATTTAATGGAATCACACCTCATTTCTGCAAATTTCTCTATGGTAGTTTTCTCTGTTAGTGGCGGTGTCCCCCTTTCTCTCTTGGGAATCAAACGAGAGAGTCACAGGAAACGAAGCAGCATGTAATCCGGCGTTGTGTTTGTGCTCTGGTTGAGGCTTTGGCTGTGAAGGTGTTTGAGTCTCGGAGCAGCTGAAGAAAGGTCATCAGAGGTCACAGCAACTCCTCTCCTCATCACTGCAGGAAGCAGGGGCATAATTATGTAAATGACCCCGGATCATCCCCAATGCTGCCAGTCTGCTGGACACACACGCACATCTTACCATACAGTTAAATGGTTATATATAATATTAAGGCTAATTGCTGCGACCTGAAACTGTAAATCTGTAATAAATGTGTAATAAAAGCCAATAAAAACAATACAATTACAGGAACAGTAGGCAATAGTGATTCACAAAGTAGTAAATGCACATCCAATCAGGCAAAGAAGGCACTATATAACAGCAATATATGAGAAAAAAGATGCCTGCACACTTAATAGATGCTCCCAAACAGACCATTTATTAAGTATTATGTCACAAATGCCCTTTTTGGGAGCATCTATTAAGTGTATGGGCGCCTTTTTCTCTTGATAATGAGTAAGTAAGTTTAGTAGGTAAGTATTTCTATTCACAAAATGATAAAATGTCATTTTATTGAAAGCATGCTGGCATTTGGAACATCATTCTGTCATTGTTACCCCATTTGAAAATCTATTTCAAAAATAATAATTAGTTTATAAGTATGCAGCTGAGTCAAATCTTGTGTAACTGCATCAGCAACCAATACAGACAGACGTTGATTAACTATAGAAATCATTAAAAACACGAGGGAGACAAAAAGTATGAAACAAAAATCCAGCCTGAAGTCACACTGCAAGTATTTGTTGATCTGCTTGTTTCCATGTCGATGCTCCAGTGACCTTCACAGCACAACTTCACTTTAATCACTGGTCAATACAGTTAAACACTCGCTCTGACACAGCTGAGTGTGTGCGTGTGCATGTGTGTGTGTGTGTGTGTGTGTGTTCAAACCCCTCCACTTGTCTCATTCAGTCCTAACCTCCTGATGACTGCAGCTAATGAAAAGCCTGCAGAGAGGAAGGAGGTGGAGTTGGGGGGGCGGGGCGGGGGGGGTTTGCTGCCTATTCTTATCCCTGGATGGGGGGCAGGGCCGTGGACCGGTTGCCAGGGCCGATGGTGACTCCCGGGCCCCTGGCTGACAGCAGCAGGCTGTCGGGCCGAGTGGCCGTCTGGCGAGCCGGCCCGGCACTCCTTGGTGAGCTGGCACGCGCCGGCGCAGCAGCCCGGCCGAGGCATGACGAATCACTGAAAGAGAACTCCGCAAGGCCGCGCAGAGGAACACCTGAGCCACCGAGCAGTGGGAGAGGTCAGGGATGGAGGGAGGGGTCCAACAGTCTGGTGGCACAGACGTGGGGACATACAGATGAAACCAAAATGGCCAAAAGGACTTAAACACCAACGGCCCCCAGTATTCTATTTAAATGATCCCTTTAAAGGATCATTTAGGTTTATCTCAATTTGGGTATTATTCCCCTAGTTTTGGCCGTTCTACTCCATATAGCTGACATCCTGAAACACGCAGTGTATGAACTATACTATGGCTTTTGAGGGAGCTCAGAGAGAACAGAGATATTAATAATGTCAATTCAGCACACAGACTGAGTGGGAAAAGAAAGAAATTCATGTCTTATTAAGAGGAGCCAAACTTCCCCCTGGAAACACCTCGACATTGCTAAAAAAAAAAAGACCCACAAATAAGAGTCGTCAGATGATCAGACAGGTTGTAAACCGGCCAACAGTAAATCCAAATTATCTAAACCACTTTATTTGGAGGTCACAGTGAAAGTGAGCACAGCTGATAATAATAATGCCTTATTGCACAGGAAAACTGTGTGCAAAATTACGGGGAGCACAGTAGGTCAAAGTTGAACCAGAAGTGGGGTTGTAGTGTTTTAAGTATTTTATTAGCTAAAATCAATGTCTTCATTCATAAATGTGTCCTCATTGGTGTAAAATTACCTCTGCCAATGATCTGACTTATCCTCGTAAGCGAAGAATTTCTTATCTGTATATACATTGGACGGGCAAGTCCATGGAGGCTCCCATGTCGTTGCGCCATTTTGAAAAACTATAACCGCCGAGAGGGACATAAAGCACTAGCCTACCTGTCCATGTGACTGAAACCAGCTATAACGGAGAAGGAGATCAGTGAGAGGCTCTTGTCACTGCCCGGCACGTTTGAAAGTCTGCACTGCACTTCAGTTAATAATGGAGGATCATACTTATGCCGAGCCACAGGAGAAGGAATCCTCGTCGCCAAAAAAGTGAAAAAGGGAATTAAAAAGGCAACGTGACCGGCAAATTTAAAAAACGAGGGTAAACATCGGGGTAGCTTTTCCCAGGTGGAAAGAGCTAATGAAGGAGAAAGACTTTCAAGGGGACACTGAAGTTGCCTGCTTTCTCCTCGACAGGTAGGCTTCTTGATACATAACGGCTACCGTAGTTGCAATACGTATTTGGAAACGCGAGGCACTAGGGAGCACTATTCGTTTTAATGCAAAATACAATTTCACCGCTAGATGGGAGAAATTCCTACACACACATGTCCCTTTAACCATTTTACTATTTGCCTTTGTTATCTCTAAGTTGGATCTCAGTTTACAAGCTGGTCTTTTGACTGCTCGTGTTTCCTGACCCCTCTGGACTGAGTTCTCCGTTGCCTTGTTATCAGCAGATACTTTGGTGGCTTCATCCGTACATTTACCACCACTCATCCGGGTGCACGTCATGGTGACAGCAGGCTATGCAAGGTAGCCCAGATGTCTTTCTTCCTAGCCACGTCCTAGTAGTTCTTCTCCGGGAATCCTGAGGCACTTCCAGGCCAGATGGGATTTGTAATCCCTCCAGCGTATTCTGGGGTTTCTCTACTTGCCGAATGTGCCTGGAATACCTCCACAGTCAGGTGGCCAGGAGGCAGATACCAGACTCACCTAAATGGTTCCTCCCAATGTGAAGGAGTGTCATTTCTGCTGCAAGTCTCTATGGGTGAAACCAGACTCCCTGCAAATACAAAAAAACTAAAGTTGTGAGAAAACTCATCCTTTCAAAAGATTATTTGCTCATCATCTACCGTTTGAGCTTTAAAACTGGCTGTGAAAAGTACAGCAGATAAGGTCAGTGTCAATTCTTGTTAGTTACAATTTTCAATGTTAAAAAGTTATCACATATCAAATTTAAAAAGGTATTAAAATATCTGTGGCATCTTCTGCAGCCTAATTTACTCCTCTACTGTCCTTTCGTATGCTCAGCCTGTTCAGAACAGTCACATTTTAGCAATGTAATGTACATATGTTTCCGAATCAATGTAAGGAAACGTAACTGCAACAAATGCAAACAGCTTTCCATGTGAGGTGCAAATGGAAGCAGTGTAAAGTGTGCTGCACACAAACAAACATCATTAGAGGCCCCATCTAGAGCCAATGTTTGGCTTGTCCATTCTGGGCTACTGTAGAAACGTGGTGGCTCAACATGGCACATAAATCAAAATGGCTCATTCAAAGGTAACGAAAACACGAAAACAAGAATTCTTATTTTAAGGTGATTTTACACTAATGAAAATAAACCTATGAATCTGCCAATAGAGCCTCCTAAATGTTCCACAATGTAAATTACATTGTGATCTTTGCATTGTAGTTGTTTAATATTGTTACGGAAGCCCTAAAGGGCCATGCATTCATACATTTTATTTCCTCCGTTTTCCGGTGATAACGAGTTAATTAATTCGAGATCTCGAGATAACGACTGTGATATGATAACTGCGGTCAAGCCAGCCGTTACTCCGATCTCCGTGGTCAAATCAGCCGCACCTAAATTTACAGCATATTCACTTCCGGCTTTCAAAATAAAGGCATTAAGAACAGTAAGCTATAATTCAAACCTACATTTGAAATAAAATATGTTACATTAAAGTGTTTCATGCGCCCATGATGAATAAAAAAACATACTTAATATCAAGCATTTTTACTGCACCAAAAAGTAAAAACACATTGCTCAACAGTTCCTGGCTATGGATGGTATATTTGACTTCTACACATATAAGAATACAAGTATACTTAATATCAAGCATTTTTACTGTACCAATTTGGAGAAATTCAACAATAAAATTCCATATTTGTACCTGCTTTTACAGTACCTAGTAGTAGTTATCACGGGAAAACGGAGGAAATAAAATGTATGAATGCATGGCCCTTTAGGGCTTCCATATTGGGGATAATAAAACCTGCCTACATATCATTCCCAAATATAATTAATATTTCATGCAATGTCTATGTTGTAAATGTCCTGTTTTTGGTCTTGCAGCTTTGTGTTTCTTTGTGTTGGATGCTTCAGGGTGAATTGGGGGTCATAACAGAGCCAGTTCAGCTGCTATAGCAACCAAAGCCTCATCACAAAATCACACATTTTACAACGTACAGTATCAAAACATTTTATGACAATTATATAAAAAGCCTAAATGAGGACGTTACAAACCACCATTTTCAGAAAATTGACACCCACTCCAAACAAAATGATTGCTGGCATTAAACTGAAAGGCATTATGGGCTTGCTTTTATGCTATGAGTCATACTAAGAGCTTTGTTTAAAAAAAAAAAAAAAAAAAGCTCAATTTTCAGTATTGGACCATCTGTGTTTTAAAAATAACGACAGATAAACTTCAATCAGCTGCAAAATAATTTTCCCAAATGCCTGCATGTAACTGCAGTAATTGATTTAAAACGAACCTGGGTCCTTGATCTCCATAGGAACGGAGCTTTTCAGATTCGGTTTCACAGAAATGAGTCACTGATGGACGAGCAGCCGGTAAGTTACATGAAATCAGGAGGAGCGAGGAGACCGGCCGCACTCCCTCGGGCGAGTATTGATCCGAGACAGAGGCACTCAAGTCACGTACATCTGTTCGGGAATCTCGTCGTTTCAAAGAGAGGTTGAAGGAACGGTTAAAGACCTTGTGAGGGTTTGTGTAAAATGTTACCAGACATATCTGAGGCTGGTATAAAACATAACACACTGCGTTTGTCTGTGTTGCTGTAGAGTCCTTGATCAAGACACTGAACTTCCACCTGCTCAGATGGCTGCCTGTGACCTCTGACCCCTCTGCAGAAATGAGTGGAGCTATGTTTGTCTCAGCTTCTGTTACAGTGACACTGAAGTCAGAACTTCCACGTGATTTTAAAGCACATGTGCTTCCAAGAAACATGTTGGTTCTCATGTTTGAACATGTTTTTGATCGTTAAATGAAAATAAAGTAGTCAGTGAATGAACTCTACGCATGTGGAATTGAGTTTTCCCAGGTAAAACATAGATGGAATATACATTAAAAATACTTGATCAATCAGTTGATTGACAGAAAAATTATCTGCAACGGTTTTTGATAATCGATTCATTTCATTTTCATGGGAATAAACCAAATATTCACTGGTTCTAGCATTACAGTTATGTGATTTTCTCTCTGGTTTTTTCTCTGCCAACTCCTGAGGGAAATATCTGGCTCTTTAGCTGCTAAATGCTCCACTTTTTTTGACCAACTAGTCTGCAGCTGTGACTGTCTGCTGTTTGCTGCTGGGCAGGTAATATACAGTTGATTTATAAGAGCTGGAAACAAGGCTGAGGGAGCTCTGAGACTGAACCAAAACAGTAAATGTGATGTAAAACCAACACAATGAGATAAAAGAGGGAGAGAGTAGATGACTGTGGCACTGCAAGTCCTCCTTTTTGTATTTCATAACGAGTCATTTGACTCAATATTAATAGTGAAAATATATTGATGACCAAACCCAATAAGATTTTAGATAATATGATATTTCTTTTCTAAATTGTGAAGCCAGACTGTTCAAATGGATTCCTCCTGTCATGCCCGAACAATGACAGGCATCAGTAATTGAAACATTACGGCACCCCAGTGTTGTAGCTGGAGGGCCTGAGCTCTATGGAGACAGCATGTGTGTGTGTGTGTGTGTGGGTGGTTGGGGAGTTGAAGAGGGCGCGGTGCAGACCTGAATCAATAAGGGTCAGGGAGAAAGGGTCGTCTGAAGTCCCCATAAACTGACAGAGGTTTCAAAAGGTTTGGGGATGGTGGCAGCTGAGGCCTTTTACAGAGGAGCTGCTGGCGGATTAACCCCCTCCAACCACACAGTTGGACAACTTGTTTCATTGCCTAATGGAGCTGCAGGCAAGGGGATTATTGCAATGGCAGACCATGACGAGAAGTCTCTCACCTCAAAGACGATGTAGGGACACAAAATCTTCTGGCCTTTGACAGGTCATTATCTGTCACCTGTGTTTGAGAAAAACAGTCGATGGAGCGAACCGTGCTTCTTTTTTCTTTAACCTTGAATTATCCTGTGGGCTAATTCTGCCACAAAATTATTCCATAAACCAAGTAAAAAGAAGTGAACACAACCAAGGAGAAGATTCCACACGGGGTGTTTTGAAGCGTTCGCGTAAAGGGTCAAGCACGCTCAAGGAAACTGTCTCGGCTTTCAGAAGATACGTCCTTCGTTTCAAGAAATTCCTCTGATGGGTAAAGTACCGGGTGACTCACACTCGCTTGCCTCTTGAGCGATGGTTGCTTAATTATCCCCCATCAACGACGCTGACCTTCATGTAACATGCTCGAGAGGCCTGCGGTCACGGCGACCCTCCCTCAGAGAGATAATTGGCCTGTAAATATGAAGCCTTTCACAGGGGGCTCAGTAGGGTGCAGCTATAGAGGCCATCCCTCCCTGCCTGAGTCAATACGTCTGGATGTCAATGATCACTTGCACAGAAAAATATACACTATAATGAAATTATGAGTCATTAGAGTAAAGGAGGACCAATAAGCTACAGTTTGGAAAAGACGACTATTTTCCCATTTAATCCCATTATGTACGGAGCCAGGAAATGTTAGCCTGTAGCTTAGCATAAAGACTGGATTCAGGGGGAAACATCTTGCCCGGCTCTGATCTGTTCGAAAATACAACTACGAACACATGTTGTATTATCTAGGAACTGGTTCCAGACTTGATCAATTGTTGCCTACAGCTAAACATTTTGGCCATTTAACTCTAAATCACTGCTCATAATGTACTAAATAAATGTTATGTGACTCACAGCGGGAGCATTACGACAGCTTGGATCAGCATGAAACTCGGTTCAAGCATTAGTAGATAAAATTAACTGCTTAGAAAACATCTGGTTCTTTGATAAAAAGTTGAATGAACATACATGCTCATAAACATAAAACTAAAAGGGGAACTTGATTACGACCCCCAAGGTGCATTCTGCGCTGCTTAGGCCGGACAAAAGCTATTGTTTATATTGAGTAGGGCAAACTTAAATCCCCATTTCATATTTCAGTGAGTTAAAACCTGCATCACACCAACTCTCTTATACTTTCGCCACCTCCTGGATCTCAAAGACTCTGCGGGGCAGAAAGTTACAAGCATCAGTCTTGTCCCAGATGGCTTGGAGCTGAGATACGATATAATCTAATTTCCATCTCCATTACCCAAATAAGCGAGCAGATTAAATTTTCATCTGCATCTAGGGTTTAGGAAATTAAGACGGTGCTGTAACAGAGATGAGTCTTGATTGAGGCTAAATGTGATTGTCAGCACAGAGTTCATCATGGATGATATTCAGTGACGGTGAAAATTAAGAATTTTCTTTTGTCATTCACATTATACATATTCTTGAGGAAAAACTGAGATGAGTCAAAACAAGATGAATGTAATTAACAGGGAAGAGTGTGAAACCTATAAACAGAATACTCAATCTTACTTTTAACCATTGAAATAATAGCAAAATAAAAATATTCCCCACTTTTCTGGGAACCGGGGGGTTCCAACAACATTACTGCTCATAATTATTGTCTCCCAAGATCGACAAGTGCAAGTCATATGTTTATGACCAGAAATGTTCCCACCTTGAGGAACTTTATTTACACATTCATGTACCAATTAATTGAGTCAAAAAATAATAATAATGGCTTTAACCAAGCGTATACTAAGTGACACAAGGGTCAGGGTCAAAGGTTGTCTTTGGAAATTAGAACAAATGTCTGAATTTGTTTTAATCACTATTTTATTTATCTGTGTTGTTGTTCATGTAATGTATTTTGTTGTTTTTATGTTAATATGGACTACTATATAGTGACAATAAAAGAAAAACTTGCTAATGAATCCAGTGAAGAATACCTTTTACTATTTGTTTTTCTATTATGCTTGTGGTTGGATTAAAACATTTAAAAAAAGAGATGTCCAGTCAAGTTTGGAGGCAGGACAAACTGGAAATGACGCAGAAGTTGAATAAAACTAAAAGTTACGTCTCAAAAACAAAAGCTGACGGTCGGAGCTAGACTCTCTGTTACCTTCTCCTTCCTGAGTGCTGATCAGCCTCCACCCTGTCTGGGCATGCCAACACCCGGGCGTCTAGTTAACTGTTCTGGTGGGAATGGCGAACAGTTTGTGCCGAGGCGGCAGGAGGGTGCAGAGGTGGCTGACGAGACCCTCCCCGCTGTATTAACAAACCACATAACAGCACACAGCAGCGCCTCAGAGTTCTGAGAAAGCTCTTCGTGTGATCATTAGAGAGCATAGAGGAGAGAAAGGCATCTCCCCGAGGTTCGGCACAATACAACAACCACAGCGGGTCCGTGGAAGGAGTGTCTGCTCCAGCAGGCAGCTAATGAAGGCTGAGAGGACCTGTGGCGGCTCGGTAATTGAACCTCGGGGACATTCTCTCACTCTACATCAGCATTCTGCTCTCCTGAAGTTACAGGCACTATCATACTGCTGCTGCTGAGGGTGTGTTTCATGTGCAGGGACAAAGGCACTGTGTTGTTGTGGGAGGGGGATCATCCAATTTTGTTGTCTGAATAGGCCGTATGTTCAGGCCAGTAGTCACAAGCTTAATGGCAACCATGACACAACTGTTGGTTAGTTCACCTTCACTGGCATTTACATTCATTTGTAACTTTGAAGAAAACATAATGCGACTTATTACTTCTTCTCTTAACATGAGTGTAAATGTTGCGAGTGAATGTATCATTATTGTTCGCTGACAGTGCGTCTTTCAATCTTTCAATACAACAGCAAGTGAATACAGCATTATTAAACATTTTATGGCATTTTAAGGCAACGTAAGCAGTTTGGTTAAGGTTAGGGAAAAATTGTTGTCTGGTTTAATACAGAAAAAGTCTACAGTGACTTGGACAAACAACATCGGGTCCTCCGTAGAAGAAGACCTGCTCCCTCTGTAGATAAAGAAAAAGGCTCATTCTAAGGTACGAAAAACTAACCTCTTATTTTCAGATGACTATACGCTTATGAACACACAACTATTATGGGGCACCCAGATAGCTCACCTCCTAGAGCTGGTGTTTCTGTCACTCCAAAAAATGAACAAAATCCTGCTAGCAACGATGTTTGTGACCACAATGTAATAGTGAAATCAATTTAGTAATATATCAACATAAATTGAAATTGTAAGAACTACAAAATACGCCAGTGGCACAAACTCACTCACAGTCCACACACTGACGGTAGCAAAACACATTCATGTGCTGCATTACACTCAAAAAGCAATAATTGAATCACTTCTGCTCCCCATCCCACCTTGTAGTTTCACTCTGCAAAAAGTAGTAGCCTTTCAGCTCTTTGTTTTGGCCCCACAACTACTGTTTTGGTTCACTCTCACAGCTCTCAGCAAAAACCTTCTTTAAACCACCTGCCCAGCACCTAACAAAAGACAAAGTAACAGCTAGCCTGTGAATTTAGTCGAACGTTTAGCTTAAAGAGGCAGATATCTTTCTCAGGAGTTGTTGGAGACAAAACAAAGATCTAAAAGAGAGTAAATATTGGAGGTATGTTCATCAGGTGGATTTGACGTGGATACATCAATGTTGTGTCAACAGCTTGTTGTGCTGCCCCCAAGTGGCCAAAAAAAATCCAATAAAATGCCAATTTTATTGAGTCAAAAAACCAAAACAAAAGCAATCTTTGCCATTTAAGCACCGTCTAGTGATTTTCAAGAGTTTTCACCCTTGTTTCAGGATGCTCACAGTTTTTTTGGTGTCTTATGAGACATTGTCACACGGTTTACCTTTTTCTTTACCTTCTTAAGGTGACTCATTCTCTGTAACAGATGCAAGTTGGAATGTTTTAAAGTAAAATACATAAAGTACACAAGATAACGATTTTCTAATAGTAATGAGAGTAATTGGAATTCGTTCCCTTCCGCCCCTGCCATTCAAAACAGTGTGACTAAACGTGAATCCGGTTGAGATGAAAATAAGCCCCTGTGCCATCACTTCCTGGCACTATTTGAGACACGTCTACCATGTCTGTCCCACAGATGGCTCGGCCCCGCTCTCCCTCTGTCCGCTGGCTGGACCGGCTCTCCGCTGGACGCCACGTTGGTGCCAAAAAAAAAAAAAAAAAACCTCTCCTCCAACAACTCCCTGACTGCTCCTGGCACCGGAGGCAAAGCTCTCTCACTCATCATCTCATCTGACTGCTTCTGTAAATAAATAACAACAACAAAATAGCAACAAGAGGGTGACACCCGGCAGAACCCGGTCGACCACATGGGACCCGCTGGTTGTCACTGTTTGGCGAGGCGCAGGGGTCACAGATGGCTGCACAACCCCCGCGCCGCCCCACATTTTTCCGGGCTGCTGTGCTTTTAGGTCGTCCTCGATCACTAAACCGCCCCTTTTCCAACTAATTTTTTGAATGTTGACACGGGCTCAGATGGGTAAAACACAATAGCAAATAATTAACCAAAGGGGGCTGAATTAAAGGGGGACTTAATATGAGACGGGTGGTGGATGACTCACTTTGCATTAGGCTTTGAAGACGGTCCCTAGTGGCCGGCGTTGTGCGCTCTGGCTTTAAAAGCTAGTGCATCTTGGCACCTTGCTCAATAGAAAAGCAGGCGGTTGATCTGTGCTGCATTAGTGCTGAGCCTTTGTTCTCCCGAAGGGCTGTCAAATGGAGAGACGGCTCCCTGAGACATTTTATAGATACATTCCCCTCAAAGGCAGCTGAGCACCGGCAGGATGAAGCCGGCTCAGAGTATTAACGCTGCAAGTATTCCATTCATCCATTTGTAAACATGGAGGGATATGACTGACAGACAACTCAGAGGTTGCATGAGAGGATGTAAAGTTCAATTTCATTCTTGTCATCGTCCTTTGTTGTTATTTCTTTATTTTTCCTCTCCTCTCTTGAGTTTTCCTGCACTCTCTGATTAAATGCTTTCATGTGTGGCATACACGGGCCAAGGAAATGAATTCTGTATTACGCTTTGCACAATATGACAGAAGTGCTTTGGAGAGCACTTAAAATGTCTGCAGATTGGAGTTTTAGCTCTGCAAATATTTCAGACATAGATATATTCTTTGAAAGGAGCCGTACTGAATCACAAACTATATTTCAAACATCATTTTGGAGTCAAACGTAGCTTTGTGTGGGTTTTTAGATTGATGTTTTAACCTCCTGTCCAGACTTTTTTTATGTTTAAACATATTATTTACCAATGTTTCACTTTGATATATTATATATTTCATTGAGATATATGGGTGTTGGAAGTGTAATAAGGTCTAGAAGTTCTCTTGATTGACTCTAAGTAGAGTAGTTGTATGATACAACTGACACCTGTACACCTGTGCAAGTTGCCAGAAGAGCTGCAGAAACTGAAAAATTACAAACTATTGGCTCTCTGTTCTTAGTTAATGTTGGTCTATTGGGGTTTCCATCACTGACCCACTGACCCTCCAGACTGAAATATCTCAACAACTATCAGACGGATTTCCATGAATTTTTTTACAGACACTCATGGCTCCCAGATGATGAATCCTCGTGATTCTGGCAATTCTCCGAGCTTTCCCTGTAGCGTCACCATGAGGTTGACATTTAGGGTTTTGAGTGCGATATCTTAACAACTGTTGGATGGATTGCCATGAAATTTGGTACAAACATTCATGTTCCCCTCTGGATGAACTGCATCCATCATCACTTCTAAATGTGTATTTGTCCAAGCAGATGTTGGCATGCAAAATTTAGATGGTGAACATAGTAAAAACTATACCTGACATAGTGAAATAAAAATTGGCATGAAATGCAAGTGTTATTGGGGAAAAATGTTATTATGAAGATTGAAGATTATGGGGGAAAAAAGTCCTAAACCGTTAAAATAAAAAGAATGAAATAACATTTTATAACAATGAGTTAAATTTTAACAATTGCTTAAATTATTTCACAAATAAGTGTGTTACATTTATATATTTTCTTCAGTTTATTCATGTCAATTTGCTGTTTGTCTCTGGTATCATTTTTAATCTTTAATCTTTTGTTTTTTGTTTTTCTGGATGTTTTCAAGAGTGAGCAATTATAAATGCAGAAAATATTCCTTTATTGCATCCTTTAAAAAAAGCGAAAGCAAGTTAAAAAGCTACTAGTTTACAATAACAACAGCAGTCGAAATTACTCTCCTAATACGCAGTACTCCTTGTATGCACAACTACAAGGTTATCGTCCCTCCTTAATGTTCCGTGTTGTTCTGTTGTCTGTAAGTAGAATAATCCCGCTGCTGCTGCTGCTTCAGTCCCAGCCGGGCTCCTCCCAGCACCGGGGTCCCACAGGAGATCAGGCAGTCCAGCCCAGTGGACGGTTACCTGGCAGCCGGTGCAGCAGGGAGGCCAAAGGTCCCTGAACACAGCAGCACTCAGCCTGCTCCCACTGATCCTCCTCACTGCATCAGCTCCATCTGTGGCCACAGTCACACTGAGGAAGATTATGTTACATCTACAGTCTGTCTGAGCACTCACACTTTGACTGACTCTATACTGAAATAATAGAAAAACACACCAGTTCAGTTTTCACCTGAGAATTCGATTTATACGTGAAGAAAGTGGGTGCTGAAGTCTGTTTTAGCTTTAAAACCCAACTCTACAGCAGACAGGCAAAGTTAACTGGTGAATATAGTGGAGCATTTAGCAGTTAATTAGCCGGATATTTCCCTCAGGAGTTGATGGAAAACCAAAACAGAGCTAAAAGAAGAGTGAATATGGGGCTTAAATTCATCAGGTGGACAAATGCAGGATATTGTGTAATGTGTAAATAAGCAACTTTAATGCTAATAATTTCAGCATATCAACTTAAAACGTGATGATATGTCACTGTTGTGTTCACAACTTGTTTCCGCTGCCCCCAAGTGGTGAAACAAAACATTGCAGGTGTAAAACTTACTCGTCTGTAAAATTATTTTTATCTAAGGCAAAGAGGTTTTTATTTTATTTTGTAAATACTTTATTAAATCTATATATATATATATAAATATAAGATTTTGAACATTAATATAACAGCAAACAACTATTTGCTATGTAAATATATAGCAGCGTTATAGTGGAGCAGAGAATCTATGCCAGTCTGGCTGCACGTGCATGTGAGTCCCTGAAACTGCTGTTTTTCACATATAGGTCAGTGAATTGAGAATTTATGACCAAACCAGAGTTGGTGATTGTTGGAACAGTAAGGATCCTAAGATGGTTCCTGTGAGTTTTATTTTGTTTCCATGTTTTACAATTAAAGTAGCTTTAGCATCGATGTTGAGTTGTGTTTGTGTCCACCTGATGAATTAAAGTCGAACCTTCATTTATAGTTTTATAGTTTATGTGCAGATGTTTAGAGCTTGTGGACGTGAGGAGAAAATACAAACTCTTGTGGACTCCAGAAGTATTACCTAATGTCTAACAAGCACTGGGTTCAGATCCTGGACCTTCTTGTCTGTGAGGCTGTATCATTAAACTCTGAATCCTTTTTTTTCTTGTTTATTTCTTTGATATATTTTGTTGTGGGTCAAAGAACCAGTGATTATTATTGGTGCAGATGCAGGAATTTTTTAAAAGCTTTCGTGAGACAGGCATGTTTGTACATTCTGAACTGCTGAATCTACCCGAATGAACAAATGTTTTTCTATAATACAGATCTAGATCCAGATGCTGAATAAAATAGTTTTTATTATAAACTCGTTATTACATGATTTATTATTAGAAAAAAATAATTAAGAAGATTGTGCAGCCTTCCTGTAGCAGAGGATTACATCCTCTTTCTAGTTGAAGGGGTGCAAAGAATTACTTGTGCACTTTCCTGGCTGAGATTTGGACCTCTGTGACTCCAAGGGTTCAGGAGTCAGATTTGCTGAAGGCAAATATTCTGTTCCATCCAGCAGCGTTCAGGCCTTGTTGTCATCCAGGAGCAGATAGAGACGCATCCAAACCCCCAGACACGGTGGCTGTTCACCTCAGATAGCCTCCTCGAGCCACGTAACCAAATAAAAACAGCACTCCTGGCCTCTTTCATCCCCTCCTCCCTGAGTCCCTTCCCTTTTTCTTTCATTACCACTGAAGGAGTGTGTGTCTGTCTTGTGTTGCAGTTGGAGTGGGGGGGGGGTAGTGAAAGAAAATGGACTTCTGTGTGCTAGCTAGCAGCAACAGCTTTTTTTAATCCTAGCCCCAAGCTCTGCTGTGCACTGAAGCAAGCTATTACATGGCAACAATTAAGAGGCTGGAGCGCAGCACCTGGTCCTCCCCATTCGCTGGCCTTCAGTGGCAGCTGACTATACAGTTCCCCCCGCCAGGTGGTTCCACTTCAATCACATTAGCTAGTCACTGTAGGGTTAATAAAGAGCCCACTAACCCTCCCTCCACCCTCTCTGCTTCTTTTCTGCAGCAAATCTGAAGACGGAGCATTTTAAAACTCGTTAAAATTAAGATCCCTCCGCCGGCGCTGGATAATTAAAGCAGTGGCAGGACGAGCTCCTTGGAATCCAGGGCTAATGTTTCAGGGAGGGGGTGTCAATGAGGAGGGGGTGGTGGGGGTCCCTATCCGCTTAGTAGTCCATTTGTACAAAGAGCAGAGGATCATAATAGACCTTTTCATGGATAGACAAAACAGATGGAGGCCAATTGAAATGAGACAGGCAGGGAGACTGTACATATCTGCCCGGATACTGGCGATGTGGAGGGATTCACAAAAACAAGTGGCGAGCCAGCAGCAGCAAGCGACGGTGGCCCCGCTCGGCTTTTGTTTGTCCCCGCTGCTCGAAGCGTTATCACACTAAAAACAGCTTGAAAACCAAAACCTGTAAATAAAGGAGTTTGGGGCCGAATGTGTCAGGCTCACAATCAATAGTCATTTGTGAGCACAGAAAGCAGATGTATGCAGTGACATTTAATGCAGCTCGGCCTCCTTTCAGCGGGATGTTAATGGTACGTTGCCCAACTTACCTCCTGTTGCTTTGTTGTTGTTGTCGATTTTCTTATTTTTTGGGGAAAGTTTTATCCTTTTAACCTTTATTCCTTTCACTCTCTCTCAAGGAGGAGGATGCCTTTGTTTGTTCATAAAACATAGATTTTTGGAGAAAAAACATGAGTGGAAGTTCTTTAAAGGAGAATGGTGAGACATCAAAAGAAACTTGGGTTTTGACCCTTTAACATCAACTTTTCTCTTTTTATAGCCATTAAGGTTGATAAAATCTAATTATTCCTCACTGTCTAAAAGTATCATTTTATGTATAAGTTTCAGTTCCAGTTTTTCTGAATCATTTTTTACACAAGTTTGAACAGTTTCGAACAATCTTGAACCACACAGCCCGAGTTTGACAAGACTCACAAGTGGATCAGTGGAGTTTAAGGGGCTACAAAATAAAATAAATCTACTGTGAACTGACAACAGCCTTTATTTTTTTAGTGGTTTGCTTGTAAGATGTTATAACAAACAGACAAATAAGTTGGAATAATAGTTAATGTCTTATTTTTTATTGTCTGAGTCACAAGTTAAGTTATATATTTGTTTAAATTAAAGTTATTTAATTAAAGTGAACATCTATCGACATCAGTTTCTTGTTTGTTTCTTTCACCATCACCAGAACAAAAACCCTCTTTACAAACCCTGATTTTACGTTTTGAGTCCTTTCTCTGGATGTAACTCAACTGTATTTCATGTCTGCCTTCCTCAGAAGCATCACGAGACACATCAAAGCCCCGAGGCCAAGCTGGAGATGGAAGGAGGGAGCGGGAGAGGGGAGGAGGAGGAGGAGGAGGAGGAGGGAGGGAGGGAACGCAGGATGCCCGCACTTTAATCTTCTTTATCCGCTGATGTGAGGACAGACCGTCGCAAATTCCATTTATAAGAGAAATACTGATGCAAAAAGGCTGAGCGTGTCTTTATACCAGAGTGAACAAATTGGGATGCAAATGCGCAGCCTTTGAACTGTGTAAAGTGGCATAATGGGATGATCCATAAATTATTAATCAGTGTTGGTTTAGAGCTGAACCCAGAGGACGGCTGACATCACCGCTGCACAAGAAACCCATCGAAGAAACAATTCTTTTTCCTCTGGTGTTGAGCTGAGTGACATGTTACTGAGACTATGAAAGTTTATGACCACTGACAGATTGACAGAACTGTAAAAATGTCCAGGTTTTAAGTGAAGGTTTTTATTTCAGGGCAGCTTTCATTTTTAGGTTTGGTGACAGAGGTTGGGCAGATTGATACTCTACTTGCTATTTTATGCACTTATAGGCAGTAAAAAAGAATTGGTCATTCCATAATAAATGCTTTCTAACAAATGAATTAAAGGTTTTTTTTATATCAGATTGAAAATTTAGCAACAAACAACTATTTGCCCTTAGAATTACTTTGCTACTACAGCAGCCAGTTTTGTGAATATTTTCACATCTAACTCCGGGAATTACGGATTTATTTCGACCAAACCAGAACCAGGAAATTGTTGGAAAGACTTACTAACAAACACTAACTAGTAACAGGTTTTGATTAATTTTATGTTCTTTAGCGTAGCCCAGCACTGCATGGATTTTCATCTGACAATGACTTGAGTTGATGACGTTTAAAAGCAGCGCCCTCTGTAGCGTAGAGTGGTTTACTGTTGCGTTGTGAAGCGGTTGTTGGAAGCCAGCAATTTATCAGTCAGACTGTTGTTACAGTCTTTCTTGGCATATGCTGCGTATTGCTTGAAAAACAGAGATAGGATCCAGAAGGGGAAGCTACCATTTCACATTTGAAGAGGAATGGTAACAGAAAGAAGAAGAACCAATATTGTGCTTGCTTACAAGTAGCCTCTACAGCCAACATCAACTCACTGTTCGGTCACTGGCGGTGTGTTAACAGTCTGACAACACAGCAACACGCTTAGAGGTGAGTTAGGCATTATTTGACTAGACCCGAGCGATGGTCCATCTCGGCACAGCTCTCTGTGTCTTCTGGATGTATAAATGTCAATGTGCACTGCTTGAGTCTGCTTTTTTCCCGCCCCAACAACTGTCTGTTGAGCTGCCTGTCAGGCTCAATCTAGCCCCAACAAGGTCCATCCATCAGATAGTCACAACAGCCTGACAGGCAGAAATCAGGGGAGCAAAAGAGTGAATGAACATTTTTATACCTCCAAAAGAATATTTTGATAGCAGGTTATTGTTGGATACAATCATTGGTACGTGAAAATAATCTTATTTTCCCATTTTCTTTCATTAAGAGCAGCATTAACGAACATACAGTTGTAATTATTTGGTGGATTCTATATAAAACAGGTAAATAAACATTTACAGTATACAGTTACACTGTGCACACCACACCTTCACCTTCCCTCAGACCCCTTAAATGTCTCAACCCTGGTCTCCTTACCATTAACTCCTTTCTTATCTCTCCGGCAGACATCTGGACAGTCGGAGGACACTGTTTAGAGAGATTTAAGAGAGAGTGAAACAAAATAAAACTGTAAAAGTCTACTCTCTAGTCACCCTCTACCTGCAGTGGAAATTATACCCGCGGTTATTTGTGATGATGTGAACTTTCTCTGTGTGTCTTATCTGACCAAACAAATAATTTTGAGACATCTTTGGACAAAAACAGAGCCTGCAGAACAATGTAAAATCAACATCTGTAGCTTATAGATGTAGTATAAAAATCTATTTTAAAACTTTTCTGACACTGTTATTTGGAGCCTGATTGGCTGCCCTGAAGGAAATGCACGTCAAAAAAAAAGAAGTGCATGTTTTTAAAAAATGATTAAATGAAAACCAGCAAACTGTCATTTCCTCTCACTTGTCTTCAGAGTCAAATTAAGATGAAATGCCTCGTTAGAATTGACTTTTCAGCTCGTTTGCCACACTGAGCACAAAGAAACGTCTCCAGGTTGCACTAATCTTCTTCTACCTGCCTTCAGACCCTCTGGGCCTCTCACATTGTTTGGGAAGCTGGATTAGCGACGCTCTGAGTGACTCGGCATTATTGTGTTGCGTTGTGGAACTCCAACGCCGCCTTTCCTCAGGGATCCACGCCACATGCTGTCCGGGCTAGCGCGCTAGCTAGCGGATAGAAGAGCCAGTGTCGTGGCTGATAGGCTGGCAGGCTGCTGGGCCTCAGAGCCAAAGCACACTGCAAAAAATCACTGGCTGAAAAAGACTCAGAATCAGGTTTTTATTATAAGAAGTGACAAAAACAATAAGCAAATAAGTTCTGATACAAAATGCTCAAACCAGAGGCTTATTGAAATGTTAATGGGTTTTATACATGAATTAATTATATCCAGAGGGTCTGAACGAGGATTTGTCTCTGTTTTTAATAATGCATTGCTTTCCGTATAGTCTCATGGGGGAACTCTCACTTGTGGAAACCCTAAAGTCCCCTAAAATTACATTTTTATACAACTAAATGGTCTTGCCAAATACATTTGGAATACAGCTTTGGAAGGTCTGTTTGTGTAACAGACAGCTAAAGCCTAATATTATCTTCATATGAACTGAAATGGCTTCTTTGATTTTGTCCCCCATCACTTACACTGAAAGGGATCTCTTAATGACCACTATGAACAGGAGGAATTACTAAAAACTGTTTCAGTGTTCATATGAGCACCTGAATATTCTCTGAAGACAAGCTTGAAGAATTCTGAACCTATCCTTTAAGATTAGGAAAAGATGGTGGTTGTGGTTAAAAACGTGTCTCGTGCTTCAAGCCATTGTTAGAGTTTTCAGTGTTTCAGCTTTGTGTTGCCAAAACACATCGATAAAATCATGTTTTAGTTGCCAAGAGAAGATACTACTAGCCCAGAGCGTGAGGTGAGAGAATAGTTGTCCAATTTTCATGAGCGGATGGAGTAAGGAAGAAGGAATAGTTTACTCATAATGCAGAATTATGTAGTTGTCTCACCATCTGTGGGCCTTCTGTGGCTAATGTTAATTTGATAATAATCCTTACTGCCTGAAGTCAAGCAGCAGACCATGTTTGGGTCAAATAATATGCAAGAGTAGTCTTACATGTCACTGTTTATATCACAGGGTGTTTATCCTTTGCTGGGCGGTCTGCGTCATAGAAAACAGTTTGCCTCTTACCTCTTTTCTCCTGATTGGCTGGCAGTGGTGGAAGTACTCGGATCATTTCTGCATTCAAAGCCTTACTTTAGCAAAACTGTGTAACTATTATTACTTTACTTACTACAAAATGTATGTATTTAAGTATTAAAAGTACTTATTGTGCAGTAAAATGGTCTCTAGTAGTGCTTTATTTAATATATGATGTTTTGGATTAATATTACTGCTGCATTGATGTTGCATTTTACTGCTGTAGATGTTTAAAGTTGAGCTCATTTGAACTACTTTTTTAATGTTGGGTAGTTTAATCTACAGTAATGCATCATATTATATATGCATCATATGTTTGTAGCGTCAATGTCCTGTGAGAGCCACATATCTCTAAAAAGTAAAGCTCAGAAGAACAGGCCTGTTTTCAGCTTTGTGACAATGCTGTGAGGGTTTTTAAGTTGTTTATGTATCTTAAGAAGTAGGAGAATGTTCTCAACCCATAAAGGAACATCCTTCAGTTTATCACAAACATTCATAATCAACACATTTGAATTAACAGGTACTCAAATGAGAGACATCAGTTATCTGCATTGTTATATCTTCCTGATTTAAACTCAATACAGTTTCCAAAGTCCAAAGCTCTTTCACTGTTACTTTCTGTTACTGTTATGAAAGTTTTATATTCTTGTGTTACATTAAAGACAAGACAAAACATCTGCTGTGTAGTCAGTTTATAATGACAATGTGATTATGAAGAAAGGTATTCCCAGATCACATGAAACCAGTTTTGACAGCTTGTTTTGTCACATTGAATAATTAATTATATTGAGATCAAAAAACAACAACAATACAAAACATGTTTGTTTATTTTTATTGTTATTCACCGGGTCCATTATGTACACACACCTCAGGGGATCATTGTCACATGTAGACTATAGCACGGCCATGAAAGGAAAACCATGGTTAGCGTTAGTTCCACCCGTGAGAGATAACTGGTAATGTAGCCTGAAGCATCAGTGCCGTTGCCATGGTTTCCTGCTGCTTTATGTTGCATAAGCCACCAAACTGTTGTGTCATCATTACGATCAGACTCAAAACACCAAATTCAAGCGAACACGCTTTTTTCCCCTATAGCCTTTAATCGATAGTGACAGCTGAAGAGTGACAGGAAGGTGAGAGAGAGGAGGGATGACGCTCAGCAGGTTGGAATCAAACCTGGGCCGCTGTGATAAGGACTCAGCCTTTGTACGCCAGAGTGACCCACACACATGCTTTTTGTTAAGATCTCAAACTTTCTCATGATCACATGAAAATCTTACAAAAATGTATTTGTTTTCTAAAAAGTAACTTTAACTTTAAATGAACTGTATTGACGTTATTTGAATTTCAACTTGCTTCTTGCAGCTTCGTGACGGATGACTTAAGCTTACTTGCTTGGACTGACATTTCTTGCAGTGTGTGTGTGGTGGCCAGACTCAGAGCAGCTGGTCAGTTAGCAGGCCACATCAGCGTCAGGCCGCCTCACTGATAATGGGATTAGCTTAAGCCAGGCAGCAGGGAAAGCCGAGAGGGGAGGAGTGTGGAGGGGGGGCAGAGGATGAGTGGGCAGAGGGAGAGGGTGGCGATCGTCACCATACACACAACAGTCGCTGCCCTTAAACCCCCCAAAGAAACCATAACTGTACTCTGCAGGGCCCGGATACTGCAAGTATGTCAGTCAGGTTTCAGACTTCGTATCTGTGTTTAGTGGATGAATTAGAGAGAATATGCTGAAATAAGTTTAATATTGCTTTCAGCAGAGCCAAGGTGAGTTTACTGTTTGTGCTTTTTAAAAATGAATGTTCTGAAGAAAATGGTCCAAATCATGACAGACCAGGTGTATTGGTCTATACCTGATGAAGCCCACAAGCTGAAATGCATAAGTCTGACAATAACATTGTTGTTTACTTTACAAGAGTTGCAGGAGTTTGGACCACTTTTTCCCTTTCTCCATACACCTTGGAAGTCTGTGAAGTCAGGTATCTTGTTCTGTCAGTGACTGCAGAAATATATTTATTACCTGCCATGGAGGAGCACTTTTCATCTCCAGAGTAATGATGCAGTCAGACTGGATTTGGCCCCTAATTTGACCCGCCTCCTTCACTTCAAGCAGTGTTCAATCTGGTTGAACGTAGACAGGTTGAGAGAGGGGTTGGGACTGACCTTTGGGAAATATTGTTTATCTATATTCTTGTTTTATAGCTGCATGCCGACACAATACAGGCTGAGAAGGAAGGATTGTGTTATGGTGTGATACAGGGTAATAACACTAAAAGGTTTAATAAAACAGTTTAATAACTTTATCTTCATGGACTGCTTTTGCCCTCGCAGGTGTTTACAACTCTAATCACACTATTTCCTGTCCCCTCTGTTTTTGGCCACACTACACAAATACATTTTGCCTGGCTGATTTTGGTGTGACTGCTGCAAACCTTAATGAATGTGACTGCATATTACAAGTCAGCTGGTAATCAATTAAGCCGATGAATGAAGCTGATGGTGAAGCATGAATGAAGCAGCTGCTTGACTTCAGTGCTGAACTAACGCTATGCGACATCATGTTGCCAGACGGAGAACCTGCAGTGGTCATCACACAGCTTCACCTTGGTGAAGAAAGCGAGAGAAAGAGTTGTTTACTTTTACAGAGGAGCAACAGGAAGCAGAAACATCACAAACTGGGATGTGCACGGACCAGGACAGGAGTTCCTTGCAGTGAGGGATTAAAACAGCCTAGAAGATCATTGGTACTCATTTAACCTGTGCAGAGCCTGTGCAGACCTGGATGAACTGTCCACATTTCCACATTTGAAGTGATCAATACAAAAATGCACCTTTCCATTCACTCAAAAAAGGTTGCCACTGCACATAATGCAGCAATTATGTTTCCTTTAAAATGTAATTGGCAGAACAAATTAGTAAAAAAGAAGTGGGGTTGAATTTTTCTGTAGTGACACTGTCATCAAATTTAGCAGGATCACTCAAATCTGAATTATTGCCATAACAATTGGTTTAAAATGACAATATACAACTGAATAATCTGTTTATACAGGATATGTGCGGGAAGATTATCAGATTGTTGAAGTAAGGAATCCAAAATTTGTTTCCATATCCTGCTATTTGAAAGTTTACTTTTCATAAATGGTCATTTGGTTGTCTCCCTAAACTCATTGATTGAGTTGTGCTGCTAACTAAGAAATACACAAACAGTCGCAAGAGCATAAAATCTGCTTATTGACAAATATGGTACGGAAGCTTATAACAATTGTTTATACAATCATGTTTTTATAATGACATAAAATGATGTATCACAAGAGAAGGACTTTTGTTTTCCAAATCACAGAATAATTATGGCGAGGTCGAATATGAGTGTCTGACGCTGCTGTTCCTCCATGCATTGTCTATTATCAATGTTGGAATAGCACTCCTGATCTCTCATTTTACATTATAAGCAATAAGAGAAAACAAACCTTTGTTGTCCTAAAGAAAAGTATAAATTCATTTTTTTTCTGTAAACTCAAGCCTATCTAAACTTTTGGGGTGGATATTTTTTGCAGTGCACACTCTCCGCCCCTCAGCTCACCTGCAGTGGAGACGGTTGAACCACACTGGGCTCTAATAGGCTCACAGCAGCTCTATTATCATAGCCAATCTCACTTGCTTGCAGTCTCATCTTGTGCTGTGCCGACCGCAGGCTTTAATGGCTGAAGTCTTTGCAGAGGGGAGCGCTAATAGTGGCATCAATACGAACAGCAATTTTGGTGTGATGAGAAAGCCCTGAAGTCGACATATTACATCCTCTAAACCACCACCAGCAGCAGAAGCACTACCACATAATTTCGCCCTAAAAGCCCCCAGCGCTCCTGCTGAGGGCTGGAGAGGATTGTAGGGGGATTGATCTGTGAGAGTAGATGGATGTGTGAAAGCCTACAGAGCAGCCTATTGATTTCAGACGGAGTGGAGGATGAATCCATGATAACAAAAGGTCACTGCTCCTTAATCCTGGTCTTTAATCAGAACAGAGATCCTGTCCTACAGCCTCCAGCCCACCTAAAAGTATCCACCTGAATTTTTCAAAATAAGGGACGTTTCAGTGGTGTGAGAGCAATATATTTACAAAATCTGTCTTGATGACTGATGATTTTGGAGAAATAGCTACACTCTGAAAAAGACAAAAAAAAAAAAGTGTTGATATCAAGTGGCAGAAAGGAAAGAAAACTCTTCTTAAACACGGGAAAAGTTGAACTTTTAAGCTTTCAAACCAACACTGACTTGTTAAAAGCTTGATAAAAAAAAATGTAAAAGATGCTTTTTGGTTCCTGTGCTGTGCAAATCGACAAACACAGATTTTTGCCTTTCTAATTGTCCACACTCCTTCTCACTTCTTCCCACTCTAAAAAAAAAAAATAGAATCACTGTCCAAAGTGTCTGCAAAAAAAGTCCACATTTTCCAAAAGATGTCCCCACTTTTCACACAAGTCTTCTCCTTCCTCACTCCTCTTGTCTTTCTTGCCATGTCGTCACTGTCCAAAATGACTCCCACTTATTACAAAAATTGTCTTCCATTTCTATAAAAAAAAGTCCCTGCTTTCTAAAAGAGTCCTTACTTTCCAAAATCAACGATGTGCCCACCCTTCAATCTCCAAATTTGTTCTCTCTTTTCCCGAAATGGTCCTCACTTTCTTTGACGTCTTCCCTGTCTAAAAATGTCCCCACTCACCACATAATGTGTTCCTTTTTAAAACTTTTATTTATATTTAAAAGTGTCCTCAGTTTCCAAAAAATGTCCTCATGCACACGCACACGCACACACACACACACACACACACACACACACACACCCGAGAACATTCATACACACACTGCTGCACACTAGTCCCAATTACTTCACACATAGAACACACACACACACACACACACACACACACACACACACACACACACATTTCCCATGAGGCACCTGACACATGCAGCTGCCTGTGGCTCTGACATGTTCATACATGTCATTCCAACATGCTGCTGAGTGGCATCTTGGACAAAACATCTAAACACACACCCACACACATGCACACACACACACACACACACACACACACACACACACACACACACGCATGTGGAAACATCTGAGCTCAACGACCTTCAACAGGGCAGACTGAAATCTTCTCTCTGATGCTGCTTTTAATAACTTAATATGTTTGCATCTTTCTGTCTATAAAATTTTGAATTTGACCTCAAATGAAGATGAACAAGAAACATCAGAAATAAGAAATTAATTCCACAAAAAGCTTTAATGTCGGTCTGGCTGGGCTCGCTCCTAGACGTGTACATGTTGTATGTTCTTGTCTGTTCCTTCTTGTATTGCCTCACATTTAATATTGTTAGATGGGGACCTTTTCTGACAGCAGAGCAGCATTTGATTATATGATGCTGACCTTGAAACGAATAGTTTCTTTTAATTAGATCATTTTGATTTAATTCCACATCATCATAAAAAGTTAACGGCTGAGGATGAACTGTGCCAGTACGAGTTGAATTAACAAGAAGCAGCAGGGGGACAAATTCTGGCCGTAAGCACTAATGAGCTTGTTGAACACACTCCAACCTAATTAAGGACTTTATTTCTGTGTGTGTGTGTGTGTGTGTGTGTGTGTGTGTAATTGGCATGTTATTGGTTTATTCATTTATTTTGGAGAGGAAACAATGACCTTTGAGGCTTCACACATGTTCACGTTGTTTATTTTAGCCTATTTCTACATGTGAAAATGGATCATAGTACTCTAAAGTGCAACAAGGTAGCCACATAGCATCCGTTCGCACACACAGTACAGAAGTATTCAAAGAATAACAGCTGGGAGGTGCCGATCCAGGGAGCTCATGTGATAAATTGCTGTTTTTCTGAAGCGTTGATGCAGCATGAAGATGCTGCCGGTGTGTTTTGGCCTTTAGTCCTCGTAGTAGATGTAGTAGATCTGGGGGATTATGGCTTGTTTTCTTTCCAAGAGATGAGAAGATATAACTCTCATGTCTCTGTTAACACTAAACTGGAGCCAGGAAGTGATTAGCTTAGCTTAGCATAAAGCCTGGAAACGGGGAAACAGCTAGCTTGGTGTGCTGGCTCTGGGAAACTCATCTTCTCTGCATGTTAGCCCCGCAGCAGCAACTGTAGCAACAGTCTGCAAATCCACAACCGGACTAACGTTAGTTACATTACTGTGTCGTTGTTCGCAGCAGTAGTAGAAGTACTAGCATTAATGGTATTGGTGGTATAAGTTTGAAAACTGGAATCAGGCAAATATCAGTTTTAGTATTTGTAGTATAAGTAGTTGTAAAAGCAATTGAGCATGAAAGTTAATTTATGACATTGGAATAAAATGGTAGTTTGACAAAAATAACTTAAAAGACTTCTCAACATAATTATTAATAATACAGCATTATAACATTGGATATAATTAAAAAGACCAAATTCGACGCCCCAAAACCAAATATCTTTTTTATTCCACACATTCTTTTTCCTAGTCAAAACATTGTGCCTACGTTACCCACAATGCAACTCGACCACCGAGATTTGGGTGTGTTAAGCTATTGGTGGTTAATGTAGCCTCTAGTCTGCAGCAGAGATGAGGAGACTTCAGTCACGTGATCACAGGTGGTCGAACAGTGTGTGGAGTATTAGTGTATTATATTGCAGTCTAACAGTGTTGTAATGGTATCAGTACTTGAACGTTGTAGCAGATTACTGTCTTGTTATGCAGATGATGTTATAATGAACAGAGTTGTCCCTCCATTAGCAGGCTGGACCAAAGGAGCTGCAGCAGGGGCTGCTGGGAGTCTGACAGCTCTGGGGTGGTGGTTATGGCTGAGGCAGCAGGGGCTGCTGGGAGCTGCTGGTGCCGTGGAACGATGCCTGAGCCGCCAGCAGCGCTCCTCCACTTCTTTTGCATCGGACACAAGCTGACCCCCCCCCTCCACACACACACACACACACACACACACACACCCTTTACACACACACACGCTCGGCCAGCCGTGCCTTTGTCTGGCGTGTCCACATACATCTGTCATGCATGGCAGCGTTGGCACTGACAGTCTGCTATTGTTACCCACCCCTTCAGCAGGAGACACAGCCACAGTTTGGGGTAATTGCTGGTCCTAATTAGTTCACACACACATCGACACACACACACACACACCTCTCACGTAAACACACACATATATGCCAAAAATACTGATTAAATGCCCAAATCCTATTAAAGGGAAGCTTCACTAAAACAATGTAATGTGTATTTTCTAAAGCGTCATTGTTCATTTCCAAATGGGTACAGACGGATGGTTTATCTCTTAATTCTGTATTTAACAGTTATGTTGATGAGTGGTTGGACACCCACTTTACCTCCTGGTGTTAAGTTTTTTTACTCTGCAGAGGTCAGTGGATTATGGAGGAAAACAAAGCACCAGTTTAAAGGAATTTGTTTTTGACTAATTATGAAAATAATCATAATTTTGTTGTGAAATGAGAACAGTTTGACTTTGTCGCGTTAAATAGTGACATGTTTAAATAAAAAATAGAAATTAAGTGTTTATATTAATTACTCGCAAGACAAATGTTGACATTTTAAAGCTCCCCTACTGTGAAAAAGTCATGTTTGGGTTTTTCTATTATAAAATCCTATTTGCAGACCACTTCATTTCATCCCAGCAAAGTGTTCATTAAAATCTGAACCAACCATACCATCACAGCTTATCTGACCCCACCTACCCTTCTGGAGTTGATTGGTGAGTCTAATTCCCACGTTGTCAAATACCGACGCTTTGGGTTAGGGTAAATGGGAACCACAGTTGCTCAGAGCGAGTCACACAAAACAACAGGTGGCTCCGAGGTCATTAAAATCTGACAACCTGGGAATGAGACTCGACTATCTTTCTCCAGAATGATTGCCCCAACCTTTAAGAAGAAAGATTGTCTCACAATGGGATATGTAGATAAAGAATGAACGCATATTTTTATGATCTCAAGTTCCACTTTTGTCGGGTCAGAAATGTGCTCTGTTGTAATCATAACCACACCCAACAGTGATGTCACTTGGTCTTGGAGTACACTTCGACATCACTGCAGCAAGGTGGGAAGTTAAACTACAAGAAAAAATAAAATAAAGTCAGGGGGTGTCAAAGTACCCAGGAGCATTTTTGACCACTGGTAGCTTTATGGAGCATTGTTTTTGTTGGTAACAATTGACATTATTCCACTGATGTACGGAGGCTTTAAGAAACGGAATAGCAATGCAAAAAGACGACTGCGAGGAAGTTAACAAGGATATAAAAAATGCAGGTTTCAAACTTTTTAAAGAAATCTGCTTTTCAAATATTTTATGAGAAAGGAAATCCATTCAATGCATTTGTTAGACCCTACATCACCGTACAGGGCTATTTTCCCAAAGTTACAAATGATCACCCACCCGCACTCAGTTATGTTTTGCATTTACAGGACAAAAAGCTTCAAGGATGAGGATTAAGAGGTTGGTTTTGCCAGGGTTTAGTTACCCACCTCTGACAGAGAACAGCACACACCAGCTTCACTAAGCTTTTCTATGGGATGCACCTGAGACTGCTTCCCATGCCCATGCCAAGACAGTCCCAAACGGAGCTTGTAGTGGTCATTATGGACAATGTGACCGCCTCAGAGGCCAAGTCTGTGTTTAATCTGCATGTCAAATACAGGTGGACTCTGTTCATTCGAATAATTTCTTAGCAACAGCATCAACATTCAAATACACATTACTCAAACATGGCACTGTTCATCGAGCTGTGATGTTAGGCCATTGCTTCTGACATCTTCAGTTCAGTAGTGCGTTCAGTGCGTCGCTGGATTGAACTGTTTTATTCTGTTCAGTACAAAACAGACCTCCAAAACCACCATTCATAACAGCTCATCAACCATTATCTATCTGCAACAGAGGTAGCACATTTTACACACACAGGCAGTATCACAGTGTGTAACAGTGTGTACAGTTACTTTCCACCACTGATTAAAATATTATCTTTAAACAAAACCTCTGTTCTGTAGAGAACACCATCGCTGAAATAAACTCCTGTTTCTACTCAATAAAGTCCTGTTGCTTTAAGCTGCAGGCTGTTGTCATGGACGCTGTAACCTGATAGTAATCAGGGCTTCGCAGGGGGAATACATGCGAGCGCCTCTACTCGAAATAATCGCCAGAGCGTGGCCTCGTTGGCTCCCAGGAGCCCCGACACCACCACAACCCTGATTTAATCTGCTCATTATTACACGGAAAAATACTGACAAAATACATCAGCAGATCTGGGATTTATCTGAGTGGCAGCGTGATTTGCATTCTGCCTCATAAACCCCCCTTTGGATAATCCACGGTTCACCTGTTAGCAATTTGATCACAACAACTCTGGTGTTTGAATGAAATCAATAAAGACTTTTTTAATGAAAATTCACACTAACGGTGTTTTGTTTGTAAAGGTTTGGATCAAATTCAAGTCTTTATACTGTAGTAGTGACATTTTTCTAGATTTTTATTGTGCAGAATTTAAATTATATGCGCTAACATGCATGGGCAGTTTGATGCACAGCATATTGATGTACATTTTTATTATATTCCCACACACATACAGCAGGTAAATGTGCTTTTATTTATTCACTTCTCAAAGTTTTGATGACTGAGTGCCAGTTCAGGGGGCTAGCATACGATTGAGGGTGACTTTAGTACGTTAGTTCGGATCTTAAAGGTACAGGGTGTAACATTAAGGACAATCTATTGGTAAAAATGGAATATGATCTTTACAGGTATGTTTGCATTAGTGTGTAATCACCTGAATATAGGACTCACTGTGTTTTTGTGACCTTAGAATGAGACATTTTTATCTACAGATGCCTCAAGTTGTCAAATACGCAAGCAGTGTCTTTTAGTTGCAACTTCACCACTTGGTACCACTTAATCCTACACACTGGTCCTTTAAGTCACCCACTCTGGGAATACAAAGGTTGAGGGTTAAAATCCCCAGGTGGAAAGTCCTGCTTGCCAACAGTGTGGCAATTCGTGCATGTGGTGTGGTTTTCAAGTGCTTCATAAAAAAAAACAACAAGCATCCACATGCTGCCTGGACCCCAAACATCGCTGCTTGATTTCACTTTAAAGGACCAGAACAAACCTGTGAGTATTACATTGCATTTCTGATAATAGATCCTCCTAAATGTTACACTCTGGACCTTTAAGCAGCACTTTATTTGGATAGCCCACCTACACATAGTATTTGGAACATTTCAACAGCTCACTAGTTGAGATTCAGCAACTGTTTTCTGATATTACAGCACTATAGTTAAGGTTTGGTTAGGTTTAGGCACAGCAAAGCAAATACAATCAGTAGGTGGACTGTTACCTCACCTTACCACTGATCTGATGAAAGTATTCTGGGTTGTTGTTTTGATTCCTGTAAAATACTTGTGATTAAATTTCAGTCTTCAGTCTATAACAAACCACATGTCGAGAAGGTTAAAGGTGTCTAAATAACCTGCTGTGCTGCAGCAATGTTGGAAACAGTGATGTGATGTGATGACAGTCTTTTGCAAGTCGATCCATTTTCCAAACCACAGCGCCACCTAGGGTTAAAAAAACAAAGCTTGTTTGGAACCATTAAAGTTAAATCCATGAAGTGACAGAGGTAAGATTGTTAATTTAATGCGGACTTACATACAAATTACACTCAAGGTTCATTCTGATGGGGTTTAGACTCATATTTAAATTGTTATTTTTGTTGTTTATTTCAGAATTTTAATAATCTTGTCAACAAATGAATACAATTGAATTAAAAGGACATCATATCTCTCAACTACAGAATTATTTTCCTGCTTTTGAAACAGAATTTAGATCATTGTGAGACAAAATATACCAAAAACATGAGTGAATAGTGTTTGAAATATATATATATTGTCCAGTTAAAACATGCATGCAAATAAGTGCATATTTAATTAAAGAATCCATTAATTGCATATTTAAAATCAACGGTGGAACTTTCATGGTGATATCTATTAGTTAAAATGTTCACCTTATTCACCTGTAGTGTCTTTAAACATGAATCAGAGATAAGGCAGTAGAGAACATTGCAATCATTGTTATTAAAATCACAATAACCAACATCATGATAAGCTTTTTCCTCCACTTCTGAAAAAAGAAAAGTATTTGAAAAATAAAATCAATATAATTGAATAAATGTTTATAGTTATGTGAAATATTTGAATATGTAACATAACAACTGTACACACATAACTTAGTGCCCAAACTTTGAGACGCTTCAACAATCTAAAACCACCAGCAGGTGGCAGCAAAAGACCATGAAAAAAAAAACTAAAAAAAACTAAAACCTGCTCAGGAAGTCTTTGCTGTTTAGTGAGCATGCTCAGATCCTTCCAAACTGCTAAAGATCCTGCATGCGTGACTGTAAATGTTTAACAGAAGTGTTTGTGGTCAGAGTTTAGTCAGGAGCTTCAGACTTGTGCAGAATGGTGAGTTCTCAGTTCTGATCTTTTGAAAACCTTTCTAACTTTGCACTCAACTCAATCCAAAGCACATGTTAGACATCCATTTGTGTAAATGCACTCTGCAGGTTTGTTTGACTTACAGACCTTCACTCTATGAGTCTCATCTTTACACCACCCTTACTTTCATGAAGTTCTCTCTATAGTGTTTGGAGAGACGCAAACTGCAGCAAAGGCAAGAGGGAAATATCCAACTAAACATAATTTACTACTTCATGTTTTAAAGGCCTTTTCAGACTCACAGAACTGAAGCAGATCCTTAAAACTCTAAAACTAAACTCTGACAAATGAGTGTAAGAAGAGTTATAAAGGAAGAAATCAAACCTTGTTCAGTAACCATTTAATGCAGGCCATCAATAAAATTACAATATAATTATGTTCTTCACCTTTATAAGAATCATGTACCAAAAAAATCAAGTAGGACCTTTTAAATGATCAAATATGATGATTATTAAAGCTAAAGATGATTGTTAGTTCACACATTGGCTCGTCAACATGTAGAGTAATGTGATGTTTGCTCCACCTCTCTGCCTGTTTTCTATAAACTCTTTTTAAACTTACGGATCAGTGTGAGCTTCACTGATATCGCCCTCCTCTCCCCCCGCAGGGTCAGAGGTCAGGCTGGTGTTTGGTTAAGCACAGTGATCCTGTTAAAGATCTGAATGGACCACACACACACACACACACACACACACACACACGCACACATCCACTGAACAAAAGTTTTTTTTCAATACATTTAGAGCCCGTTTTACACAGAGACACTTTGTGGTTCTCCAGCTGATCAACATTTAGTTGACACAAACCTTTACTGACCATGTGAATTATGATTCTGGTCTCAGAACCAAGCGTGACTTTGTTATAGCACCACAAAAACCTCTTAATGCCCGCTTCAGACTACAAGACCTTTGTGTTTGTTAAGATGGTTACTGTGTCAGATTAGGTGGTTATAGAGTCATAAATGACATGACAGACTGACCAATCATATATGGCCATCTTTCACGACCTGCGTGTCGTTAGGAAGGAGAATATAAACAAACAATGACATCCAAAGCGTGTGTTTGATACTGACAGAGTTGAAGAGCGCTCTGTGCTCCTGTTGGTCAATGTCACAAAACACACCATGGAATTTTACCGCTCCCGATGAGCAGACTTGCACCTTGCATCAGTGTATGAATTAGAGCCTTGTTAAGGACTTCAGAGCGCACTCTCTGATACATGCACAAACATACACACATTGTTTTCGTCAAAAACATGTCAGTGTCATCAGTGTGCAGGACTTCCGGGACATTGCACTCCAGTAGAGTCTAAAAGCACTCATTTAATGAGGTGTGCCATCATATTTCTGGCAGGGAGGGAAATGTGTAAATAAGGCTTTATTTACTCAATAACTGCAGTATCTGATGAAAAGATGCCCGACTCAAAGCCTTACAGAGAACAAAACTGATGGTGTGTTCAGACACTCTTTGTCAACATATTTTTGGTCAAAATGTTCCAAGTTTTCCAAGAAAGCTCTCAAATTACTGTTGAGGCGTAAAAACTTCTGAAAACCAGTCGACGTATTTGCATCTTGAAGGAAAAAATACTCAAATAAAGAAGTGAAACCATCTTTTTCTCCCAGAGTTCAGCAGGAGGAGGATCCTCCCTTAAGGTCCATGCTGTCCGGTTCGGCCCGGGTCAGGAGCTGTTGGGATCTCTGCAGGCGTTTGTGGCGGAGAGGCGACTCCGAGCGCCGTTCATCATCACCTGCGTCGGCAGCGTCACCAAGGCCACGCTCCGGCTGGCCAACGCCACGGCAACAAATACGAATGAGGTAGTCACTGGCAGCAGCGTGAAGGCCTGATATGAAGTCTTATTAATTTCTTTCAAGTATAAAGCTAAAGCAGGAAGCCAAAATACAAGAAAAATGACACAGGCGCCAATAAAAATGTACAAATCGCTCAAAATGTGATATATATAGAAGAGTTCAAGGTTGATAAAAGGTTGTTTTACTATTCATATACACAAATAAGGAAGAAGACTGACAAAAATAAAATCATAATACAGTTTACTTATATGTCCCAACTTGTGCCAATGTTATTCATCTACAGACAAAAATGAGATACTGTGTGAAACCCACAGTCATACTTTCAACTGGTTTTCTCAGCTTGTCTCTATACAATATATAAATGGAGATTGGTGTTGTTCTGGTGGCCCATTATTCCAAAACCCCAATAGTCTGAATAATCTCCAATTGGACTGAAAGTCTATTTGTCTGACAGCCCATTATCCCGAAAAACAGAACCCCACTGCTCCAAAGGTCTGTTGGTTTTAGGAAAATATCCAGTTTTTTGTTCAAATGTTGTTAGTTATGTCAGTTAAGTTACGTATGTAAGATGGTGATACCAAAGAGTGTATTTTCAGAGCAGTGGACACTTTGGGTGGTGAAAACCAAAACGGAAGATCCATGTGATTTTACATTGTCCTCCATGTAAGCTTGTCATGTTCCCTCAGATGATCCACCTCAGCGGGCGGTTCGAGATTGTCTCCCTGGTCGGTACGCTGAACCCCGACGCCCACCTCCACATCTGCCTGTCAGACTTTGAGGGCAAGACAGTCGGTGGTCACGTGATGGGAGATCTGGAGGTGTTCACCACTGCCGAGGTGGTCGTCGGCGAGGCGGTCGACCTGCAGTTCACCAGAGAGATGGACGATGGGACGGGCTTTCCTGAGCTTGTGGTTAAACCGCGATCACAGAGTAAAGATAACTGAAGGATGTGACAGATGAAGGAGTAAAAATACAATACTGTCACTGCTACTGTATCTACTTTAATGTCACAATGATTTTATATTATTGTATTATTGTAGACTTATGGACAAACAAATAATAGAACAGACCAACTGGCTGACTGACTATGGCAGCTGATGACACCGGCTATTGCATAACTGTCAAAAATACGTGTTTTGTAAAATGTTTTTGGTGATACCTGCTAGATAAACCCATCGCAAGCTTCTTCCTGTAATGTGTTTTTGATTTTTGATCATTCTGTTTGGAGTTGGAGCAGCTCTGTGATCTGATTTACCACATGGCGACTGTGAAAACATCCATCATAAACAGTAGTGTTCTTTGTATGTTGAGTCTGGACTGAGACTGATAGAAAATCTGACCTGCAGAACAGACCATATTGTCTGCGTCTCCTCTGGCTTAAATTCATTGTATAATCGCACAAAGTAATGCTGCCTCTCTCTTTTTGTCAGTTTGTCAGTTCCCAATAGATAGAATTTATTGGGGTCTCAACGTTTATGTTCAATGTGAGCACCATGCTGTGATCGTTTAATTGATCTATGTGTTGTCTGAGAGGTTGCGCAATTTGAGACTGCCTATTTTTCCAACCCCCCATTACTCCAAAATCTTAATAGTCTGAAAAAATGGTAATATATAATATATAAATAATATATTTATGTATTTGGACATGCAGGAAAGGACGAAGTCAGGGGATCTTCCATCGTCATGGTATCAATAGTAAACATTTGGTTAAGGTTGTGAAACTGCCACTTTGGTTAGGTTTAGGCATCAAAACTTGGTCAGACATTTTCCATACTACTGGCTTTTTGGAATAACACACCAGCAGAAGGATGGTATGGCATCAATTAAAATGTGTAGTGTAATGTAACACAACATAGAATATTAGTAAAAGCATATAGCATCTCTCCAGCTTTAAGAACATTGTCAGGGGATGCAGCTTCCAAACACACATACATACATACACGCACCGTTGTCCTGAGCCTCAGCAGCCAATAGGAGCGCCTCTGCAGGGGTCCCAGCTTTCTGCTAATAGATGTTAAACTGAGCTGCGGCCTTTCAGAGCCTCTGACCCCCCCTAAGGATTAGCCATGAGCTCAGCTCAGTCATGGCCACCGCCGCGAAGAAAGGAAGGCCTCTGCTGCCGTGTGGCAGGCGGGTCGGAAGGAGGGGAGAGGGGTGTGGTAACAGCCTTTTGATGGAATCCAGTTCATGGAGTCTAATTGGACCTCGGGCTGATTGATTCCAGTCTGGTTGACGTGTTCCTTCATTACCACAAACACACACACTGTAGTTTATTTTGACTCAATCTGTTCATTACAGAACGCTGTGAATTTAGAATTAAATTAGACCCAGCGTGTAGGATTCAGTGGCATTTAGCAGTTGTTTAACCCTCACCTTCCAAGCATTAAGGAGAAACTATGGTGGTTGCAAAATGGCCCTTTCTAGAGCCAGTGTTTGGTTTACTGTAGAAACATAGATCTGAGATCTGAGCTACATTTTTAGAAGGTTTCATGTGAAAACAGAATTTGGAAGTTTCTTGTATCAAAGTATTTCTCAAATCTTGAATATTGGACCCTCCTCCTCCAAAACAAACATACCACTCAGGAGAATTTTAAAAACATTACCTGTATGCAACCACATTCCCGTGCGACAGTAGTCAAGTTCCTATAGAAATGTAACGCAAATTTTTATCGCAACAAGATGAAAAAAAAAAATTATGATGGAAACAAGAAAACATACGACAATACGACATTTAAGTTTGTTTCATGTATTAATGTGAGGAATGTTACGGTCTCTTCGACGCTCAACACATATCGGATGTTTTTGGCACTTCACCGACTTTTACGCCTCAGATAAGCTTTTTTTGTGATAGTTGGACTTTTTTCAATATTTTTGTATAATTCTAACACTTCTGTTTACAAATGTGATGATGTGATAGAAATCCGCATAAGGCAACCTCAACAACATAATAATAATAATCATAATAAAAGAGTAAATCTTGCTAAATGGAATCTATGTGCATAAAGTTTAACCAGTTAAACCAGTTAAACTTAAACCAGTCAGTGCCTGAAAGAACATAAATCAGTCTATAACTAAAGGATGATTTGTAAAATACTAAGAAAAATAAAGAACGTGTGATTTGTTGTCAATTAATAGAAAATTCAAAAACCACCAGGATGGTCCCAGTTAGGATGAACATCTCTGAAAGTTTCTCCCACAGCTCAGCGATACCCTTGCAGGTCTGTGCAGTTTGTGTTGCTTCCAGGAGGACAAGGCCGCGCGTCAGCGGGGCAGCCGGCCTGCCGCCACATTAAAGCAGAGCAACAAAGCGTCCCCGCTGCAGCTTTGTGCTTTTGTTTTGCTGTGTTGACGCAGCATGGTGGCCGAAAAGCGTTGGTGGTCTGCCCCAGTGCCCCCTGGGAGGCAGTTTTACGCATCCAACTAAAGCAGCTCAGTTGTCGTTCCCGACAAATTGAAAGGCGGCGCAGCAGCCCAAAGCGGATGTTCGGGATTTGAAATATAGCTTTTGATTTAAAGACCGTACTCAATTCCCCTCTTTTTGTCTCTCTGTAAATGGTATCCTCGTGTGGCAGAAATGATTAAACATCCACCGTGTTGTTTTTCCAATGCTTATGTGCACTTCTTACATTTCCACAGGAATAAATGTGTTATCCTTGTTTGAAATATCTGTGAATAACAAGTTGGTTGTAATGTTTGTTGTTTATTAATGTTTCATTGCGACGTTTGCAGTTGGCATCCTGCTGTGAGGCACCAATTACATTTTACTGGGAGACTCTTGCTCAACAAAGAGCTTACTTTAATCTCTGCACAGCTTTAGTGTTCAAGACCGCTGTGGCTGCGTTCACACTGTAGCTCAACACGTCCCTGTTTGTATGTTTTTGTCATGGACAAAGTTATTGATTTCTGTTCCTTCAGGTTAAATGTCCTTGTTATAGAGACCTTTAGTCATATTTTATGTCTTAGTTTTAACTTCATTAAAACAGTTCGAATCTCACACAATGTGGAAAAAGAAGGTACAGACCTTGATTTTTAAGAATGCTGAGTAAGTATTGATTGAACACACTAAAACACATTAATTGACGAGGACGTGGCTGAATAAAGCTAAACTAGTGACTGATTATTTATACCTCCGACTTCTTTGAGTTGTTTCGGTGCATCAGCTCCTCTTTCCAGCAACGGAGGTCATAGTGGAGATGTTTCATCGCCAACGTACTTTTGTTAAATTACACGTGACTCTGTGTTGTCTGTACCTCCACATATCGCCTTTATCAACCACAATACATGCATTACAGTGCATACATACACAGGCAATTCAGAGGAGAATGGAACCATTAAGCCTCAGAAAACAGCTTTGTGTTCAGTCTGAAAAGACTTTTATGGAGGATATGACCGTTCTGTTCTCTTCGATGTCTTTCAGGATGGACACTAAATCATATCATGGCCTGTTGAATTAAAATTGGTGGAGAGACAGACCAACAGTAGCCCACAGGTAAAGTCAGGTGATGTAATATTGTACTAAGCAAGGTAAATGTACTCGCTAGAAAAATAATTTCTCCATTTCCAAACACAAACACGGTTTCTATTTGTTGACCGAGCACTACGCAAGTAAAAGTGAAACAAAAATAAATACTGTCATGTGAGTTGGCGAAGAGTTGAAGTTAAAGGGAGACTGAGTGAATATTTGTGAGACAGAACTGTAATGTGACTGACTGTAATGTGTGTTGCCAGATGATGTTGCATTGCTTTGTAGCAAAGATTGAGCCAAGTTTAAACATTTTACAGACGATGGTGCCTTTTTTTAAGCTGGAGCCTCTACATCAGCACCACACTTTGTCAATGAAATGGTTTCATTGAAATGAATGAGGAGGCTGTGTTTATTCATGTTTTATTCAACTTCATCAGAACTGCTTGTCAGAAGGTCGAATATCTTCTGGCAGTGTCCAACTTTTTAAACTAAAGGGACTGAGACGTACTTAGTGAGATCTGTTTTTATTGTTCTTCCTGTTCTGCTCAGGTGAATCTCCCCCTGAACCAGTAGACCATAGAGACTCTGAGTGACCGACAAGGAGCAGAAAAGCTGGTGAGGAGGCTTGTAATTCCTCTGTTTAGTATCTGCTCTTTCGCTCATTAGTGACTTCTCCTCCCTGTCGCCTTTTGTCTAACTGTCTGTATTATCTGTCTGAGTAATGAGCCGTGTGAGCGGCACAGGGACTCCGTTGTTGATAAGACGCCCCCTCTCCGTTGAGACCAACCCAGGTCATTTGTAAGTCTGCTCCTATTTGGTGAAACAAGAGAAGCCGTGGCGGCGGTCGCAGGCCTTTGCACGTCTTCCGGCGCAGGGATGCAAGTAGCCGCCCCCCCGGGGAGCTGCTGCCGCTGATCAGGCAGCTTTCATGTGGCAGCCAAAGATCTCCCAGGCTAATGACACGCAGCTCTGTTTGAATGTCGCAGCATGGGGCAGAGGGCCGGACGGATAATACACACAGATCAAAACATCCGAGCCATCGCTGTCACTGCTGAGGGAAGTTGTCACAAGTTTGTTGAGTTTTTACACCAACATTGTGCCGTTTTTAACATTTAAAGACTCACAGAGACACTGAGGAGAGTCAAATACACACAAAATCAGAATGACTGTAAACACAAATGGCTTTCATACAGTTCAGTTCTGTCTCCAACAACAACAATGCATCCAGTTCAGAAAGTTTCTCCTCAGAGGTGGGAGAACAAATCCTTTCCCAAAGAAAAATTCAAGTCAATTTTATTTACAGTATATAGCCCAATGTCACAAATCACAATTTTGCCTAAAGAGCCTTTACAATCTCTACAGCACACAACCCTGTATCTTTGGACCCTCGATTCAGATAAAGATCAGATGAAGATGTAAATGAAAGAAATATGTAAAGGAAAGAAAGAAGAAAAGTAAGAAACAGGAAAAAACAAGATACAAAGGGAAGAAATGCAGAAGAAAGAAGGAAGGAAAGAGGAAATTAGTGTGTCATATTCATCCTGTACCGTGCAGCAGGATCTCTTGCTCTCAACATAAAATGACTTGACATACAGTACGTCTGTCTGTTACAGAAGAAAGAATACAACAGATAGACCAGTGACATCGTTGCTGTATGCATTGTTTTTTTATACATCAGTGGGCTAATTTGTCTAATCTTCATGGGTCTTTAGACCGCAGTGGGAGCGGAGACAATACTGAACTGAGTTAGATCCTTGAAAAGTAGTTCCTGAGAATAAAAATTCCAGGAACTTTGGGTGGAAACATTCTTCGTCTAACAACAATACAATATCTAAGAGATTTTATTATTCACATCTAACGCATGGATGAGCTCAGTGTGATGAGAGAAAAGCCTGTTTCTCTCACAAGGTCAAGTCACTGCAGCTGAATATTGTTGGAGAAGGTTGCAAAATTTCGTCTCAAAGGCTGAAACCACAGTAAGAGGACACTGAAGCCTTTTGATGTGGTTTCAGAATCGATGCTTATCGATTGGCCCTTCAATTTTCCATTCAAATGTGGGTATGTTTGAGCTGTGTCAAATGTGTCAGAACACTTTTCAAATCATTTTCTACACTGACTGACCTTCTGTTTGAACCATTTGAACAGAAATATCACAACAATCAATTATGAACGTTTTTTGGAAAGTTGTTTTGACATTTTGGTATATTTACATCAACTAACAGTTTGCTTTTATGTATTTTTCATTTTCAGTTTGTACCTTAAATTTTTATTAGTTATTTTTCATGCAAAAACATTTCTTGGTTCCAGCTTCACAAATGTGAAGATTTGCTGCTTTTTCATATTTTTTCTTATATATTTTGTATTTAGGATTCTTGACTTCTGCTCTAGTTCTTTTCTCTGATCATTGTGACCGTTATGCACCAATAAACCAAAGCAAATTCTTTCAAATGTGCAAACTTTGGCAATAAACCTGATCTGATTCTGATTTAAGTACATTTTCCCAACTATACTTGACTTAAGTAACATTTCCAATGCAGGACGTATATAAGTGTGGTATTAAGTATAGCATCTGAATACTTCCACCTCCACTGGCTAAATTCTAACATTAGCATGCTAACATGCTCACAATGGCAAAGTTATGCCATGCTGATGTTTAGCATGTATAATCAGGCCTTCCATGTTTTACAGGCTTTTTGGAGGGATTGCTGAAGCCTAAATTACCTGATTTCACAGCAGCTTTTCTAAAAAGAACTGTGACACATTATATTTTTAGCTATTTCTTTATGGAATTGCAGGAGAAAGTGAAAATTGCAACAAAAAAAATAAAATACTTGCAATTTTTATTTATAAAGCATACTTGTTTCAGTGAGAATACAATCAGACTGTAGTGTTCCAAAAAGGCAGCGCATAATGAGCGTAAATGTGAGACATTGTACGTCTGCAAGGTCTGTATCTTCACAACTAGAAACAAGAAGGTGTGTTGTGGATTTCCCCAGTGTAGAATCAATCAAGTTACCTTATCTTACGTGAAAAAGTTGCAGCGGTTGGTCAAAAAAGATTGCGTAGAATTCATTGGTATTAGTTAAATTTAACGTTAATTGTTGAAGTAAAAGTAAAAGTAAAATTTGACCTGATGATGGCACCAGATTCAAAGTGAACCAATAACTAAAATTATTACAGTTCTCCCTCAAGGGGACATAAATATCTGAACCAAATTTCATGCCAATCCATCCAATAGTTGGATGTGGGTCGGACGAGAACATTCACTAAAGAAAACACAAATACACCTTATATGGGAGACAACAATGAAATGCAGGGACAAATTGTTGTGAAGTCCTCTAGAATATAATCACATAAAGATAGCTGATGAAAACATCCAGTGTTTCACAGTTTATTTAGCTAAAATGTCTGAAATCTACTTAAAACTGTGATTTTTACTTTTTTCTTGATTTTAAAGTAGGTGTTTGCAGAACTATTTTTCTAGTTAAGTGTATCGACGGCAGCTCAAGTGAATTTGTTCTCTCAGTGTGTCTTTAAGCTTCTGCTCACAGTCACTTCTAGTCCACTGATTGATAATGACACAGATGAAAAGACACAGCATCCCTCTCATGCAACTCTGGATTTGGACTTGTGACCTTTTGGGACCCAGAGGGGGCCTCAGAACCTTGCGGGTGCAGCTGCTACTACCGCTGTTCAGCACCAGGGGGCAGCTTGAGGCAATATGATGGAGGAAGAGGAACGTGGCAGTAGGATCTCTCTGTAATAACAAGGTTTTTTTCAAAAAATCATAAGTGGCGCAAAAATGTCAGAGGAAAGTTTCACTGAGTTACACAAATGAAAAAGTGGAAAATTAGGTGCAAATTATGACGGCAAAAAATGAATGGTGGAAAGTCCGTAAACTAAAGGCAAAGAAAACCTCAAATAAAAGGTAACACACACATTTAGAAGGCTGAGCTGTATTCACTCAGTTGCGATCTGCACCACTAACACTATTCAGACTTGCAAAAATTACATTTTCTGGCCACTTTTGATATATAATCACCTTTTAAAGGTCCAGTGTGTATGATTTAGTGGCCTCTAGTGTAATTGCAGATTGCAACTTCCTCGCTTCACCCTCCAGTTCCAAGCGTGAATGAGAAACTAGTAACCAGTGGTCGCAAAATGCAGCAAAAAGCTAGTCCCTTCTGGGCTACTGTAGAAACATGTGCATCATTATCAGGATCTATAGGTTTGATTTTGTTTGACTTTGGTCTTAAGGAATAAGGAATATTTGGCAATAAGCCTGTACTTTTAGAGATACAGCATTCCTCTTCCATCTCAGTTCACTTACTAAAAATGTATTTATGTATTTGTTTTAATGTATATATATATATATATTTGTTCATGATATTTGTTTCTATACGTTAGAGAATAAGCGATGGCTTTTACAAAATAAACGAGCACAATCAGCCAGAAGAGAATGAGGTCAAACAGATACAGGTATAAACAAATAAAAACTAACTGTCCGATGCATTTTATGAGAGCTCTTACTTCAAGTGCCCTTTCCTTTCTCCTGTTCAACTGCTTTGTGTTTGCAAGGCCTGAGCAGCTCTGTTGTTTGGGGAAAATAGTAGTCTGTTGAATTGGTGCCAGCTCTAAATCCCTTTTCATCCCTTTATCCTGTAGGCGATTATTTTGAGCAATACTAACAGAAAAAAATGTCTCCCAGGGCGGAGTGCTGAAACAAGTTCTGGGAAACATACTCCGCTCAAGGTCATGAAATACATTCAATTGTTCATTTATGAGAAGAACTCCTGGAACGCTCTGAAGTATGAACGAACTGTAATCTCACTCTCCAAAGCTCTTTTAGAAGCCAAAAACACATTTTGATAATGAGGGTCAAACGTGAATGTTAGGTTTGTAACCTAAGCTGGTATCTCATCAGGCTTTTATCCCATGGATGTAATACAGCTGACACAGTGGCAGAACTCACAGCAGGTATCTTGAGCTGACATAAAATGAAAATCACATATTAAAAACATCAATGATGGCTCTATTATATTAAAGTGTCGCCAATCTTCTTCTGTTTTTTGGTGTCTATCAACTCCTGACAGAAATAAATGCTCCACATTGTTCACCAGCTGCTGTTTGTGTAGTGTACAGTGGGTTTTTAGAGCTTTTTCTCATAAAACAGTTGCTGCTTGCTGTGGGTGACAACAATGCTATGAGAGCAGTGAGAGTGAACCAAAACAGTGCACTTGAACACTGAACAGCTAAACAATGAGCTGAAACTCACCCTAGAACTCTGTAAAGACTAGAGCTGCAGATTCAACGGACACTTCTCTGTATGTTGATTACTATGAGCGACCCCTTTCACATCGTCATTTAAATGTATTATGTACCGCTTTTCTGTTTCTGCTATAAAATGTCAGAATTAAATGAAGGTTAATTTTTTTCTGTTGATTCGCCCCTAGCAGCCTATGTACTGACTGTACAGATATTAACTGTTGCTATAGCTACAACATACGCATCAACCAAGTGTGTGTGTGTGTTAGCTCAAACTCTGACTGATCTCAGTCTAAGCTGAACTTTATGTGTAGGTCATGAACTCCAAATAGTGGAAGCAGCCATGTTGATTCACTCACAGAACGATCCATTATCACGGTCTCATTTAATATGAGCCCGGGCGTATTTGTTATGTGCTTTCATGGCGGTTTAAGTGAAACTATATAATTTTCTTACTGCTTGATGAAGTGTCTATTGCCGATACGTGTTGCTATTGTTTTATAGCCCAGGCCTATCCTCAACTGCACTTTGGTTCAACTGAGCTTTGAGCTGAATGCTAATGGCACTGTCTTTCATATTAGATATTAACCCACTGTAGGATGTAGTATTTGTCATGTTGGCATGCTCACCGTCATTATGTTAGCTGCTGATGATTATCAGTGTCAAGGGAATAGTTAAGCCAACCACATCTCCCAGTAGCTATTGATTTATTGTCAAATAATCCTTTATTGACTGCCTTATAATAGTTGCTTCTTCATGTGAAATAGCTTCCTTATTGAGCTACTTTGTAGTAACTCAGTGTAGATTTTTACTTTCAATTAAAGTGTTCATGGAGCTACTTCCAATGCAGAATGTTGATATCATGAATGTTAGCTATACATTCAAATATACAAGTTAAAAGTCCAGTGGCCACACATTTTGTGGCCACTGTAGTTTGTCCTTTGTGCTTGGAAGGGAAGGATGAAGTTATCTGAAACTACACTACACTACACTACACTAATAGTTAAAAACAACATCTGATTAATTATTAAATTTAATGAAATGACAGCATTTTTTTTCAGAAGGCCATTGTTGGTTTCTAACTCTTTTATCAGTTTCAGTTAGTTTCAATTCAGATTTTATGCCGACAATATGTGCAATCGCCAATAACAGATTTCAGATTTTGAGACACGAACAAGCAGAGTCAGATGCTGAGAGCCGCGGCACTCACCTGCACCACCTTTCAGTTGTCTCCTGGTTGCTGGAGTTGTTGCTGCACTGAATTTTGAGAAACTAAAAGTTACCAGGTGTGTCCGCGTAGAGAAGACAGTAAACTTTGGAACAAAGTCACCCTAGATGGCACAGCAGATTTCTGTTTGGGTTCTCCTACTGAAGTTTAATTAACCAATTAGATGATTTCTACATTTGAGAAATGTTTATGTAGCTGAAACTCAGTGTACAGATTGGCCCATCTGCAGCAGACGAGGGCTCCCATTTGAAAATGTGCGGTGAACTTCCATTAACAATAATTGAGTCCCACTCCAGTGAGATGCTAACGGGGGAGAAGGAGGGGGGATAGTCTGTGTTGTTATTAAAATGCCTTCTCCTCTAATGTGCAGGTAAGGACCCCTTCACTTTCACGGCTCACCAGGCCCGCTGCCAGGACCGTCTCTCCCTTTTAAGTGAGCGCCTTCATTGAGACAAATTTAGCTCAATTAAACCGCTTTACCTCTGCCAAGAGTGTTTCACAGCATCAGAGCTTTTTCAATTAGCCACCGTGAGCAGATTCACCACTGATCCTATTACTGTTTGGGTTTGTGACTGTGGTGGTGAAAACCTCCCGCTGCTGCTCTGTCAACATAACCCCGAATGTCCATAATGGAGATCAAGGATGTTTTTAACAGTTTATAACATCAGTAAACAAACAGACTAATTAATAAGTAAATTAATATATAAAATAAATAAATAAGGAAATGAGGCTGAACAATTAAAACAGGAAGGGTGGTGTTTGATTGACAGGTGTAAAGACGAGTTTGTAGACATGCGAGCAACATGGCTGTAGGATGCAAATGTCAGACCACCGCTCTGGTTCAGAAGAAATATCTTATCTTTTTTTTTTTTTTTTTAAAGTGAAATGTCTCAAAATCTCCTGGATGGATTGCCATGACATTTAGTTCACACATGCATGTCTCCCTCATGATGAACTGTATTGTATTTATCCTCTAAAGACAGTAATCAGCTGGCAATCAATTTGTCTGTAACAGTAGATAGCTAAAACCACAATATACTTCACAAGTTTTGCAGTAATGTTAACTTTGACTTTGGTGGGAGTCGGTAGTTGGTTGACATTAGCAGACTCCACTTATAAGCGAACTTCAGCTAGTTTTGCAGATTGTTGACATTGTAGGGAAGCAGCGGGAGAAGGCACTCGAGACCGCGCATAGAAATCGGTCTACAGGCAACCAAGAAAGTCAGTCATCTTTTTAGTTACATTACATTACAAAAAGTGATAAATATATCAAAATAATACGTAAAATGCTTCAGAATCTTACTTATGGCGCCTTTAAGGTTAAAGTTTTTCTACTGATGATCCAAAATGTCACCAATCACACTGTCCCCTATGGCACCCAAAATTTCTTTCCACAAAGAAACATCACAGTGTTTTGTGAAATTCTGCTAAAAGGGAGACCAAATGAGAAGTTTCAATCTGTGTAGCGTTTCATTGGAGGGATAAAAAACGCAAACGCGGCAGGCCTTTATTCCTGCGGCACAATGGGTAGAAACCAACTCAAAGAGGCTCAGATGTGAAGACATTCTGCGAGCCGCTGAGGACACATCACAACCTTGGAGACACAAATTGCTGTATTAAACCATGTGACTTCCTGCTGAGCTTTTCATGTGCAGGCCAAAGGGATCAGCTAATCAAAGGCGCGAGGACGAAGGAGCGCTAACGCATTTGTTAGCACGAAACTACAGTGCAGTTTGAATTGGACTAACACCACGGAAAAAGAGATCCTTTTTCCTTGACGAGCTCTTTCATTAAACTACTATTAATCAGATGATTCATATCTTGTGTGTAAAATACTCCCTGTAGCGAAGCACCGGGGGTGTGGGACCATTAAAGTGTGAGTTTAACCCACAGACACACAGATCAACTCCTGGATCTCCTAAACCAGAGATTAAAGGAGAATAATTGTTGTTTGAATACTTAACTGAGAGCTGCAGCAGCGTCCTTGTGCAAAATGAATCCTCAGAAAGTTTGTTCCAGTGTTTTGTTTCAGATTTAACGCCTGAAGGAGATGATGCATTATCACTGTGTGTGTGTGTGTGTGTGTGTGTGTGTGTGTGTATAATACTTGCAGTCTAAATGAGCAGAGGCCTTGTGTGCTGCAAATCAATGATTTGCTGTGTTATATGATTTACACATAATTATCATCATTCTTCAGTCCTGACTGCTGTAATTAAACCCAATGGAACAGTAAATGTCATTGATTTAACTCCAGAGCAACTTTACATCCCAAGACTGTATTTTAAGTTTGTATGAACTGTAAAAGCCAAGAAATTGCATTTATATTTTTCAAATGTTTGTTTATATTGTGTGCCACTCTTTCACATACTGATGCACTCTCCGTATGGAATAATTGCAACTAAACAGTTTCAAACATTTTCAGTTTTAAACAAGAAGGGGTGCCAACAGTGAAGAAGTCTAAGGCTAATGGTGGAGGAAGTATTCAGATCCTAGATACTAATATCACCCTGTAAAAATATTCTGTTACAAGTTAAAGTAGTTAAGTATTACTCATACATCAATGTTTTACTGTTGCAGTTGGTTGACGTGGAGCTCATTGTGAAGTATTTTGTAAAGGGCTGCAACTTATGATTATTTTCATTATGGATTTTTATGTTCTGCTCATTGTTTTCTCCATTAATCGATTGATTGTTTGGTTTGTAAAAAAAATAGGAAAATAGTGAGAAATGTTCTCACAATTACCCAAAAACCCAAAGTGACCCCTTCACAATGCTTGTTTTGCCAACCAACAGCCCAAACCTCAAAACTGTTACAAATACATTTAAATTATTTAAATAATTAAAAGCAAAAGAGGCAAATCTTTATATTAGTTGAGCTGGAACCATGAAGCCTTTTTACATGATTTTACAGTCGACTAATTGATTCATTGATTAATTGTTTCAGCTGTGCTTGTATAAACTATCATATATGTTATAGCCCGAATGTTCGATAATGAAATATCTGAAATGAGACAGATTAAAATGACAAATGCCAAAGCATGAAAACACACACACACACACACACACACACACACACGGGGGGCTGAAGGCTGGCATGAGGTTTCCTATTGGTTGTAATGGTGATGGTTCACCAGGTGAGGGCGCTCTCTCTCTTTAAGTCATCTGGATTTTGGAGGGAAATCGAGTCAGAGAATATTGAAAAGTCAGCCCACTCACAAACTGAGAAAAGACTCAACCTGTATGTTTTGATTCGGTTTCATCCTGTTTGATGTAAGAAAACAGTTTTCAGCTGTTTGACTGAAACACTTTCTTGGAAGAGTCTTGGAAACGGAAACTTTAGGGTTAAATACTGCTCTGAGTTTGATTTGGTAAACTACATTTAACCATTTTAATAACAAGGTCTTTATGGAATTGTAGTCTATAAGCCAAAGTCCAAAATCAGCTTAATTCTTTAATATAAATGTAGTAAAATGCGTCATCTGCAGCTGTCATAATATATTTTCATGTCACATTCCTCAGCTGTCTCTGTCTGAGTGGGAGGTTTGTGTCGGAGCTCTCACATCTGGGATTTGCATCAGATTTCCCTTCATCTCCTCTGTTTCTCTCCACAAACACTGAAATGATGGTTTCATCCTATTACCTGCAACTCTAGCGTAAATGTTTATGGAAATGGCCCGTCGGAGCAGGCCAAGTGTTTTCCATCAGCAGCTCTTTGCAGTAATAATACTGCAGTGTTGATGTCAGACCCACCCTGCCTCAAGAGGGGAGACTAATGGCCCTCCCCCAGCCCCCCTTTCTCCCTGCATGAACCAGATAGATGAGTAGGGGGGGGAAATCAAATTCACCTTAAATGTGGTGCTGCAGGGTTGGGAAGCGAGAGGGCATCTGTTCAGAGAGTCCCCATTAAAGGAACATTATGTAACATCAGACGGTGGAGGGTGGAGATTCAACCACCATACAATTACGGGGACTGTGGACACGAGTCTGGCTCATGCATTTCACACACCTGGTGGTATTTTGTGGTTTCCTGTTCAATACAACACGCAAAATTCAACCCTTAATGAAATTAACAACAATAATTATCATTATTACTTCAATTATTTGAAACTTTCAACATGTTTTTAAAGGTCCAGTGTGTGACATTAAGGAGGATCTAGTTGAAGAAATGGAATATAATAAGTATAATCACCTGAAAAAAGCTACAGAGGAAGCGGGTCCTCTTCCACAGAGGCCAACATGTTGAAGCGCCATGTTTCTACAGCAGCCCAGAACGGACAAACCAAACACCGGCTCCAGATAGGGCCTTTCGTGCCTTTCACAACCACCGTAGTTTCTCCTGCACGCTTGGAACAGGAGAGTAAGGCGAGGGGGGTTGCAGTCCTACACACTGGACCTTTGAAGGCTGAATTTATCAGCAGTAAACTGATCGCAGGGACACATACACATTAACACAACGATTACAAAACAGCTGTAATGACAAAGAGCATTTAGAAGGCGAATTAAAGATTCCTGTATTATCAGTATGTCAGTATTATCAGATCTGGAAATGTAACAGTGACGTGTACGCTTCAATAATATCTGTGTGAACGGTGAGCTTGAACTTTGCCCCGCGTGTCCTCTTCCAGGTCTCCATTGTAGAGAGGAGGTCATGTGACTCAGGTCTGTTGCTTCACATCTTCTCGGATCCATATTCCTCATATATTTTACAATCGATCTGTAATTTTTTTTTTATAGATTATATTGTCCGTACTGGAATTTAACTATGTGGGTTTATTCTGTACACACTACATGGTGTTCCTGAGAAAAGGGATCCTTCCTCTTGTTACTCTTCTTGAGGTTTCTTGTGTTTTTTTCCTCTTTTAAAAGGGCTTTTTGGGGGGATTTTTCCTCATCGAATCAAGGGTGTAAGGATAAACGGTGATGTGCACTAAAACTGACTTGACTTGACTTATTAAGGACCCCAGGATGAGTTGTTGCCAACATCTAATGAGGATACAAATAAATAATCATCATATAAATCATAAATATAAGAGTATACTTGATTATAGCTGATAACGCTAAACAATTCAATCAATTATCAAATTTATTGATTCTTTTTCTGTTGATTTGATCTTTTCAGCCCATAATCATATAATCAATTAGCCAACAAGAACCGGTTTAGGAAACATTTCAAATTATAGAGTCAGTTGTTTGATGTTTTAGATGTCTCAATTGTATACAATGTTTGCATAAAGTGCAAAGACTTTAACAATCTTTTATAACCAATATAAGGTACTTCAGTAATTAAAACAAAAAAAATTAATAAAAAATGGTAAACAGACTGATCACTTGATTAGTACAACAATTAGACAATTTCAAAACCTAAATAAATAAAACTAATATTGAAATGTAATAATTAAATAACTGAATATGACACAAATAAATGAATTTAGTGCCGGGGGAAAAAATGAAGTTTACAGTGCATATATAACATTTAAGATGTTTGGATGTTACAAATGCTTGACTACCAAAAAAAAAAAAAAAAATCAATGAGCTGCCTGCAGTACCGCTTTATGGCCATTGGGGGTCGCTGTAGGCCGGTGCGACCCTCTGGAATGCTCCGGAAAAAGACGACATAAACCGGAAACAGTACACAATCGGTCATGGCCAACAGCATGTAACTGAACTGTGGGACTGAAATCAAGTTTCCCGTTTTAATTGAGCTGTTTTACCGGTTTTGTACGAGTTAATATTTTTTTTTAGAAGCTGACGGACAAGCGAGTTTTCCACCGGAGATGGGAGTCCCGGCGTTTTTCCGCTGGCTTAGCCGCAAATACGCGTCAATAATTGTGCATTGTGTTGAGGAGAAGGTAAGTGAATAGCATGTTGAGCTACGTTAACCGTTAGCGGGACAACCGTCTAAGTACTCATTGTGCCTTTTTTTTTTATTTTAATTTATTTTATTTTATTTTTAAGGTTTCAGTTCGTGTACATTAAACGACGGAAGTTTGTGGACTTCTCTCTTTGTAAACAAACAAACAAAAAAAAAAAACTGCGCGGGGTTTGTCCTCAACTTACAAAAGACGTTATTTTACCGTTTACGTTCGCGCTCTATGAAGCCAACGGTCAACGGTTATTTAACGGTTATTTAACGGTTAATGTGAATGTTTAAACGTCCATGTTGTTAGAAAGATACTGACCGGCTTTCTGTAATGACGCGTGGTTGTTGTTGTTGTTGTTGTTGTTGTTGTGCATTGGACGACTTTTCCCGCCTCAGCTAACATTTTAAATATTAACGCACTATTAAGATGTTTTTAACGGTGACATTCAAGGGGGGGGGTTGTAACGGGTGTGCGTCGGTAGTTAACGTTAATTAAGGAGGAGTCGACTCCTCCTCCTCCTCCTCCTCCTCCTCCTCTTCCTCCTCTGCGCTGCCGGGCTGCCCTTGAGCAAAGCACCGAGCCCCTGACTGCATTTAAATCAAACTGAGTGAAAGAATTGGGGATTAATAAAGATGATCATCTTTCTAGACATGGGACAATATGAAAATGTTAATCATAAAATTATACTTAATGCTCACATCTTGTTAAGAAACACACATTCATTGCGTTGCAGACCTCATGTCCCATTATGTTAGTATTGAATCTATTTACACACATCCGGTTTGACTTATTTAATATTATTATTATTAAAGCTTATTTTTTGTTGGAGGTTGCTCAGGAAAGAGGCTCCCTGTTGTCAATCAATATCGGGCTGTATGCTGCTCAACTACACAGCTTTTTCAAGTCAAACTATACGAATATATTCACAATTAGCCTGGTTCATGATTATCCGGATAATGGAAAATTCACCAAGATACATTTATATGAGTGTCTTTTGTCATAATATATCGTCCCATCCTTACTTCTTCCTTTTGTTTTAAGAGTTTTCCATGTGTGTAATAATTGTGTCAGTTGTCTAGGCCTGGTGCATCTTCAGACAACGTTATCTGTTTTATCTTCGCAGGGGAAAGAATGTAATGGAGTCCGTATTCCTGTTGATACAACCAAGCCAAACCCCAACGAGGTGGAATTCGACAATTTGTACTTGGACATGAACGGGATCATTCACCCTTGTACACATCCAGAGGACAAGTAGGGAAAATACTTTTTGTTTCTGTTTGCGAGACATTTTAGTGATAACGTGTATGTTTCTTTTTCTGTCGAGGTTTGGTTTGCTCATCTGAAAAATAGTCCACAGATTAATTGATGTATAAAACTATCTCTGGTTGCAGCCCTATATTGCATTGAGAGCATTATTGATGAAGGGACTTGAATGTTGTCTGTGGGATTTCCTCCCATTTATAAAGTGCTTTAAGTTATATTCTACAACTTGGTTGCTTGTACTATATAAGGGAACTTTTTAAATGTTTGGAATGATACATCCCTACAAATAAGAACAGCATAAATAAGGGATTAAAAATTAAACTACTCTCTGATCTCTGCTGTCCACAGAGCTGCTCCCAAAAATGAAGATGAGATGATGGTTGCCATTTTTGAGTACATTGACCGCCTGTTCAATATTGTGCGACCCAGGAGAGTTCTTTATATGGCCATTGATGGAGTGGTAAGCACCTTTCACTTACAGAATCCTGCATACAGAGCAAAGTTTGCATGTGTTTTGGAGCTAATTTGAATATCCTCCAGAGAATCAAACATTTATCAGATCTAACAGATTTTATTTTATCAGTCAAATATTGTTTTCATTTGCTCAATAATATTCTCATTCATCTATCCTATTGAAAATAATCTATTATCTGATTTAATACACACATGGAAATGGCTTTAATGACCAACCTGAAATCACCTGCTGTAAATTAGAAATAACATCCTGCTTATCTATGACCAGGCTCCAAGGGCCAAAATGAACCAGCAGCGCTCTCGGCGTTTTCGTGCCTCCAAAGAAGGAGTGGAATTGGTGGATGAGAAGAATCGCATAAGGGAGGAGATCCTGGCGAGAGGTGTGTGATCTTTTTAAATCCTTACATTGCTTGATAGCAAATACAGAATGTATGTTGACTGATTTTCTTTTAGATTATACAGTTTGTACAAACCTCAGATGGTACAAAACATTACTTATCATTTTCCTACTGGTAGGACGCAAAAGAAACCACTCTCTTTACGTCTCAAGGCTCCTTACTCAGGCCAGCAACTTTCAAAATGCATTGACTAAACTTTCTGAAAAGTCCTGAATTAATCAGACAACCCACTCTGGATGAGTAAACAAATCCCCCATGATTTACAGTTCTACTAGTGTTGTTTTCTGATAGAAGATTCATTGTGTGTTTGTGCAGTAATCTGTAGCTGCATGCTCAGTGTAACCTTACTTGCTATGTTTTTTCCTCTACAGGAGGATATCTTCCACCTGAGGAGATTAAAGAGAGGTTTGACAGCAACTGTATCACTCCGGTAAGTGGGATAAGTACTACATCCTAGAGTTGGGTCCAATCCAGTATCGGTATACTGAGGTGCCAATAATAACTTCATTCACACATCAGCTGCCGGACATCGCAGATCCACATATCGATCTGCATTACATAGTTTGATGCTGTTATGGGGCTTTACTGGAGTTAATTTTTTTGGTGTTGCTTTTTTGTTACTCCTGATTTGTGTGTGTGAGGATCAGCAAGATAGAGAAAGCGAGAGGAAGAAAGTAGGTGAAAGACAGATCGATGTACAAAGAGGGACAGACATGACTTGCAGCCTGCAGTCATACTTATGTTATCTGTCTGGTTGTCCGAGTTCAAGTGTCAGAGAAATGATTTAACAGATATGTATCGGCAGATATCCAAATTCAGGTATCGTGATCGGACCCGAACAGATAAAAAGTGAATCGTGCATCTCGTTAATTTCTGTGATATTCATTTTCATTTTGCTAGACCTTCTATTATGGCTATTTGTTACTTTATGTTTATTATAACTTTACTACTTTATGTTGTTGAATGTGTTTTTTTTTGTGTAAATAAAGGTTGTGTGTTCTAACTAATCTAACTGTTTGTCTCCAGGGAACAGAGTTCATGGACAACTTGGCAAAGTGTCTTCGGTACTACGTCGCAGACAGAGTCAGCAATGATCCTGGATGGAGGAATGTCACAGTGCGTATAACCTTGCTGCTTGATGTTACCAGCAATTTATAATTGTTTTTGACATTTTATAGTTAAAACATGTGATAGATCTTTATTTATTCAGGGAGGTTTCGCTGAGAGGAAGCCTCTCTTTTTCAAAATAAGCAGATTATTCCATTAAACAAGGAATAACAAAATTAACTGTCCCTTTTTACTTTGTTGTGGTTGTTAGTTTTCAGCTCTCTACAGTTGACATGTTGCACCCTGGTTGTATGTTTATATGGGCAGTGTTCACTCACCAACCTTTAACCATAACTCTTTGTTGTCCAGGTCTTTCTGTCTGATGCCAGTGTTCCCGGTGAAGGTGAACACAAGATTATGGACTACATCAGGAGACAGAGAGGTACAGCTGCCGTACACTGATGAATTTTAATAAGTGATGATTGCTTGTTACATACAAGGGATTACTTTAAAGCACATACTGTAGTATGATAAATTATAAACAACAAAAGTTATAAAACTAACTTATAAAACCACAAGTCAAAACAGACAAGACTAAACATTAAAAATCTCAAAAATGACAGCCTTACAAGAAAATACAAAATAAAACATATGAGACAAATCAATATCACACATCATTTTCCCAGTCTGAATCTTCTGCGCGCGCGCACACACACACACACACACACACACACACACACACACACACACACACACACACACACACACACACACACACACACACACTGTGAGACATTCTGACATGTTTGTGATTCGCTTTGACAGCTCAACCCAACCACGACCCCAACACTCACCACTGCCTGTGTGGAGCTGATGGTAAGCCTTTAAGTCCACCTTCTGAAATTTAAAAGCAATGAATGAAAGAAAATTCATGTTAAGTGTTCAAAATAACACCTTTTCTTTTTGTGTGGTGACTGACAATCAGCTGACCTGATCATGCTGGGTCTGGCCACCCACGAGCCAAACTTCACCATCATCAGAGAGGAGTTTAAACCCAACAAACCCCGTCCCTGCGCACTCTGTGGACAGATTGGTCATGAAATCAAAGATTGTCAAGGGACGGCCAGAGAGAAACAGGGAGAGGTGAGCTCTGTTTGTACTTCTGGATATTAAGTTTCTTGACTGTTTGCAAAAAATAGGAAACAAGTATTCATTTGCATTTTCTTTTGCCCAATTACTAAAAAGTCAGTTAAAATTTGCGATACATTTGGATAGAAACACGCCTTGCAACTGTGGAGTGAATGCCAGTATCTTCCAGTCTGGCTTTCTCTCAATCTAATGTGAATTTTACAATAATTGCTGTCATATTTGCAGATTTGTTAATGCTTTAAATTATAACAACTTTCTCTCTGTATATCCAGAAATGTGCCATTAGTGAGACAACTGATATCTGTGTTTTTTTCTCTTTCAGCATGATGAGTTTGCAGACTCAATGCCAGTGTCTGAACAGGAGTTCATATTTATCAGGCTCTGTGTACTGCGGGAGGTATGAGCTTTATGATATTCATTGCTGCCTTCTGGCATTAAAAAAGTGAAATGACATGTTCATTAAACTTTTTTAACTTCATTAAAAATGTCCTAATAGAGTAATGACAAGCACTATTCTCATTTCTCGCAGGTTGTAATTTTTGTATATATTTTTTCTGGGTATATTTATGTCTGTTTGAACTGTAACGGTTGCAAAAGCGAACTTTGGCTTTACAGATAAAAGAACCTGCCAAATGACCTTCTTTTATTATGCTTCCTTCATGCTTTCAGTACCTCGCCAGAGAACTGACCATGGCCAGCCTGCCGTTTCCCTTTGACTTTGAGAGGAGCATCGATGACTGGGTCTTTATGTGTTTCTTTGTTGGAAATGACTTCCTACCACACCTGCCGTCCTTAGAAATCAGGTGAGCTTCGGGCATCTTTTTATGCTGAGAGCTGATTTGAATAATTTGAATATTTTGAAGTGGTAGCGATTGTATGTGTTGGTTCTTTTTAAAAACTTAAACAGTTCTCAGTTATCTAAATTAAAGACCTTAAACAGTACCGGGGTATAATAAATAAATTAAAAAGGCTGCACTTATGTTTCCTGCCGGCTGTTATTCCATGAGCAAACCCAGACATGGGTGAGACTTCAGCTTTGTTTAAGCTTCACAAAAACAGGGTTGATTGTAGGATAGTTGTATTGTGTTTAGATGGTGCAGGTTTTTTTCTTTACTCTCTACAGAAGACAGTCTGATTATTCACTTTCACAGTGATTGTAGTTCTCCCATCTCTTTACTTTAACCTCCAACACTGATCAGCCTGAAAACTGATGGAGAGACTCAGACTTCTGTTCTTCTTGTACACAGATAAAATAGAGCTCCAAATGTTTGTTGGTTACTCGCCAGAGTGGCTCATAGGGCAGCCAAATTTCCTGTTGCTTTAAAAGATAGACTAGTGTTTGGTGTCAGTCCAATGTGTATCCCCATTTAAATTGACACTGACTGATTAATTACTCACTGGTGTCGCTCTTGTGTCTTACAGAGAGGGTGCGATTGATCGACTGGTCAACATCTACAAAGACGTTGTGCATAAAACTGGAGTGGGTATCATCATAAATTTCTGTCGCTGTCAAATTACTGTCTGGTACAGTGCTATAACCAGGCCTGTGTTTGTCTGTAGGGCTACCTGACAGAGAATGGTTTTGTCAATCTGGAGCGAGTTGAGCTGATCATGCAGGCGGTGGGCGTGGCTGAGGACAACATCTTTAAGAAACGCAAAGAGGACGATGTAAGATTTCTACTATTTCACACAATGATCATTACAATTTTGCCTTTATAAAGTCACTTTGTATCACGCCTTTTTTGATGAGGGCCGAAATGTGTTCGTAGTATTTTGGAAGCCCAAGTATAAGATGTTTTTATCAGTTTATTTTTTGTTTATTCTCAGATAGTTCCTGATTGAAATCATAATGTTTTAGACTATTTTATGTTATTTTAGTGCTTCTTGTGTTAAGACAACAGTTAGACCCACAACAAGGAGTTTTAACTAGTTATGAAACATTTCTATGTAGTTATTCTTAATGCCTGCCAGCAGGTTGGATTTGCCTTAGAATAAATTAAACAAGGCGGTAGAAACACTACCACTTAGGTCCACATGGGCCACCAGAATCAACACACAATGATACTTCCTTGTAAGGACTTTCCTCCATTGCCTAATTTTGAGAACTATAAACGGAAAGTTCTTAAATGTTATTGTTTTGGTACCAAAAGTCAAGTTCAAATGATAGCGAGCCATAAGATACAGAAACTGCTGTTTAATCACACAGCTAGCTACAGCCAGGCCAGTTAACCACAGTAGCATTATATATATTTCTGGTCTAACCTTGAGTAATTGTCTTATTGTAAAAGTCTTGACTTTTTCTTTTTAGGAAGGCTTTAAGAGAAGAATGAAAGAAAAACGAAAGAGGATGAAGGTGAGTAAAGCAGTTGTCGTAGGATGATGATATTTTTTACACAAGCTAGCCTGAAAAAACTATTGACAAAATTTGAAGAGTTAGATTTAACGCCATTGCCATTATGTACAAATACAACATGCAGATTAGCATCTAGACTTACATATGTATAGTTGGTATAGTAACAAATAGAATAAACAGCAAGAGGTAGATATGAATATGCTAAAATATGAACGGTGTTAAGTTTTTCTTCAGTGATAGACAATTGTGCATCTAGAAGATGAACTGCAGCAGTGATGGCCTTGTACTGATAAAATAATTGGAGCTCACAAGTGTGTTCAAGTTTCTACTTTTTCAATTTCTTCTTGATCGTGTGATGTTGGCATACATCTCTCACAGTGTTTGATAATCATCAAAGAAAACGCTACACCTGTTTATTTATTTTCTAAACTGCATTTATTTCACTATCATCTTAACATTCTCAGATAGGAGCTGAAGTGTTTATGTTCAGAATAAGGGATGGTTTTTGTGTTTTGTTTTTCAGCATTCTTTAAGTATTTTTCCGCTTGTTTCCATCACATTAAAAGGTTGTCAGTCATCAAGGAATAGCTTTAGATTTATCACAGATGTGTCAAGGTCACCACATAAGATCATCAGCAATAGTCCATCCTTCTGCCCTGCCATATTGTCAAGTTTCCTGTCCATCATCTCGATAGACAGTGGTCCAAACTCTCTGATTTTGATGTTCACTAAAGGTTTATTAGAATTGATTGAATTGTTTTTCTCTCTGTATTATTGCAGATAGAACAGCGAGGTCCAGCCTACATGACCACAGGCCAGTTTGCCCCTCAGGCTCTCGGGAGAAGAGACCGACCTGAGGCTGTCCAGAATGCTCGGCACCAGGCCTACGACATGAGGATGCAGTCCAGGGAGCAACACAACAAGGTTGGACAGCTTGTTTATACACAATATAAAGTTTCTGTGAAGATTTGGAAAAAGATTCTCACAAGTTCCTGGTTTTAAAAAAAGGCTCCCATGCAGACCATGGCACAACTCTTCAAATTCAGGCAAATGCTGTTAGCAGGCTAATATAATCCCTATTAAGTTCTTTGAAGCTGTTTGATTTGTTAATCCTAGATGATATCTCGAGTAAACTGTGTGCTTTTATTTGGAAATAAAAGGAAATTGGAAATTCAAAGTATAGTATTTGACTTATGTATTGTGGATTATAGAATTACAGAGTTGTTTTCCACTCTACTGATCTCTCTTATCCTAATATGTCAGTGAGGAGAATAATCACAGCAAAATTTTGAAAAACTGATAGACGTTGCATCAATATTTTGCATATATAGTGTCGTTGAGGCTGCTGTCCAATTACATATTGTAATATTTTGAGTAAAGCGGTCATCTTTAGATCCAGTCACGAAGGGGAGGACATTTTGCAATATAACATGGTTATGGATAAATCGTAGGAGTGCAGTCATGAAGTGTCTTTTTTTGCAGGATGCTGCTCAGTCCCTGAAAGCCTCGTTGAAGAACGGTGGCAATGTAAGTTCTATGTGAAATGCAAGCTGGACATGTGCACATAAAACATGCATTGTTGGTTTGGTTTCATTTGATTTTTGTATGTTAATAAAATACAAAATCTCAGAATTTTTCAGCCATAAAACGGTTACATCCTGTATTCATTTATGAGAAAAATTAAAAGACGTAACACTTAATACATCCTTGAATATATTCCTCCTATTTAAATTTTTGTTATTTAAATTGCAAGAATAGAACCAATCCTCTGGTTCTGGTCCACTTAGGAAGCCAGTGTTGACCGTTATATCTTCATTATCTCTTGTTTTAAGCATATTTTACAGCATATTTTTGTTTGTTTTACATTATTACAAATCAGCCATCATAAACTACTAAAAACCTTTTTACCTTACAATCTTCTGCCCTTCTTTACTCTGGAGGGTTTGTGTGTTACATGGATTTGGATTTTAATGTGAGCCACTTAGCTGGAGCCTGTAGAACGCAGTGTAATTTTTGCTGGATATACATAATTAAACATTTATTTCTTCTTGAATAAAAAGCATCTTGTTCTCTAGCAGGTAATCTTTCCTTTAGCAAACTATGAAAATGTCTCTAGACTTAGACACTAGTTAAAATGTCTGTCCGTCATTTTGTCATCTTTTCTTATATTATATTCATATAAGTTGGATTGTAGCTGACAGCTGTCTGTTAGAATGTGGACGCCGTCTTGTTGTTGAGTTCATGGTCGTGTTTCTATTAATGTGATTGTTAAGTTGTTAAATTTCCTCCCCGTGTACGTCGTTAAATGTATCGGCCGACAATAGCTGGCCATACATTAGCACATGAATGAAAAGAGCATAAAGGCTTCAGGAAAAAAAGGAAGGCTAAGTAGCTACGGTAGTGATTGTTTTTTCGTTCCATCCTTCAAACATAGAAACCACATACATACATATTAGCAGCTGTACCAGACAGTAGTGCAGTTTCTTTGACATATTCATTGTCCGTGTCCTTTTATAATCGTATGATTTATTTTTATGATTTAGCAACAAACGTCCCTGTTGAATACATGTTTATCTGTCATACATGTGTGTATAAAATATGGATTTAATTTTAGACATTGTTGAACAGTGAGGTGATGTGGGTGTGAGCTTACGTGTTAAAAATTACACTTCTGCTCAATGGAAAATGTTTACAGATGAAATTTGTAGTCGGTTGATCAATTAATCAATCGACCAAAAAAGCAACTGTTTTGATAATTGATTAATTGTTTGAGTCACGTTTTGAGCGAAGATGCCAGACATTCCTGAATTTTACCTTCTCGGTTGTTAGGGTTTACTAGGGATGTTTACTCCTTTTACCCTCCATCAGATATACTGAAATAACATTTGAATTAATTTTAAGATATGACATAGTTTTGTTTGTTTGTTGATCTGCATATTTCCTTTGTTTTTTGTCGCCCTGCCCAGTCTTCTGCAGGGCCCAGCGACAGCACAGACAGCAAGGGGTTGAAGAGGAAAGCTGATGACAGTGACAGCGAGCCGGAGCCTGAAGACAACGTCAGGTAAACCTACACAAGCTGGGTGGGTGATGTCAGGGTGGCGTTGTGGGAAAGTAAGCATGCAAACTAGTGTTTACATCTGCTTCTTAGTGACGAAGACTTGATGGACCTGTTAGACCTCCAAAGTCTCTTAGTTGTGGTCATATATTATGGAAGTATGCCAATACAAGTGGCACATAATTGTGTCTCCACCAGTTTAGTATTGCACTCTCCTGTAATTGACCTGTGTGTGGCATCTAGTGGTGAAGTTGCAGATTGCAACCATTTGAATACAGCTCAGCCTTGTAGGGGGAAAATGCAGCAAAAAAATATCTAGAGCCAGTGTTTGTTTTTTTCTTTCTGGAATACTGTAGAAATATGGTGGTTCAGCAAGGTGTCTTTAAAAATGGCTCAGATTAAGGTAACTAAAACACAGCAATTAGAGAGGGGATTATACACTATGGAAAACATACCAATGAATATTATGTTCAGTTTTACCACGTAGTAACTGATAAAAACTTCAGTGTAGAGGTACATAGTGTATTGATTCGCTCAGCCCCTGTGCTCTCTGTCTCACAAGCACATTAACAACTGACCCTGCCTAACATTGTCTTTAACGTGATAAAACGATAACCCCCTTCACTTTTCTAGCAGTTGGGGAAACAACACAACAACATACACAGTATATTTTCTGCTAAACTGACAGCTTCACTGCTCACCTCTTCATCTGCTCCCATTAACTGTCACTCTGTGCACACACCTTGTGATATACTGGAGCATAGCTATTAAGGGTAGCGTGGTTACAAACAGAATCTAATTCTGTGGAAAAAACTGTCTGTGTCCACCAGACAGTTTGCCTGTACTCAATAAAATAACTTTAAAATAAATCTATACATATCAACCTCAACCAGCGGAGATGGTGTTAACAAACACAACCATAAAGATCCGCTCATTAATGCCACAGTGCTACTGCACAAGCTGTTTAACTCTCTGCCACCTCTCCAGCACACACACACACACACCCCTCTCCCCAGCTCCCACCTTCTTCTGCACGTGATTAATATGGAAAGCAGGAATATTCGAGTAAATTCCTCTGTGACGCACTCATCAAAGCTGCTAAATCTATCGGGCTAAATTGGTATTCATGGAGGCTTTCCTCTCAGGAGTCGGTGCTCCCTGCGGGCCGCTCCGAGGATCCACGACACAGATGCTGGACGGCCTTGATTATGTGTGCAGAACGGCATTGCCGCCCCAAATCTACCAAGAAGTCAAATCCATTAAACTATTCCAGCAACAGTGAGGAAGTTAGTGCAGTTTTTTTCAGCCTATAGATGAACAGAGCAGCGTCCTCAAAACTAGTTATTTTAATAAGCAAATGTAGAATTTAGGTACATTTATACTACAATTATCACATCTGTTGTTTTGACGCTGTTTGATCTAATAGCCAAGAAAAAGAGGTTAACATGGGTGTTAATGCGGCATTTGGTTGGCACTTGGAAGCTCATAGATCTAAAAGTCTAAAATCTAAGTCTGTTTGCTTCCACAGTTACATGTCTCCCGTTCTAGCTCTGAACATTTTGCGCCACACACACTGAGCTGAATTAATGTGTGAAAGTCCTATTTGCGTGAACATGTTCAAGTTTGAACGGAGTTTCTATGTGAATGTATGAATGAGTGGGAAGAGGCTGAAGGTCAGTAGGTTTGAAGGGTTTTCTAATTGATTTCCATTGTAACTTTTTTTTTAGAAACAGGTTGAATATTTGAAAAAGTTTCAATGTGATTTGAAAGTTGAATGTTAGCTAAAATGTCTGAAAGATGTAGAACTATTCAATGTCTGAATGGAGTTTGTAGCTGAGAGTATGAAGAGTTGAAAATTCATGAAAAACTGTGAATTCTGAACATTCCTCACTATGTATGAATGGGGAAAAATCACCAGAAAACCTTGAATATTTCTGAAAGTATGAAATGTATAAACTATCTAAATGCTAGCACACCTGTCCTAATTGAGCCGAATATTTAGACGTTTGAATGAAGTTTCTACGTTTAAAAAATGTGGAAGGAGCTAGGTGCCAAAAAACTGCAGCAGAATAATCATGAAACACCCAATCCCAAGTTAATCCAGTATACAGGATTAATAGAAGTGTACAGTGTCTGCTCAGCTTTGAAGTCTGCAGTTAATGACTCTTTATCATAGCTGACTGCTACATTTTTGCCACTTTCTTTTCAAGGACTGTCTCTTTGTCCGGAAAACTAGTTCCATCTTCTGAATTGGTTGGATCAGTAAAGTATAACAATGTCTATATGTGCTGCAGGTTGTGGGAGGAGGGCTGGAAGCAGAGATACTACAAGACCAAGTTTGACGTGGACGTGACGGATGAGGATTTCAGGCGGAAGGTGGTTAAGTCGTACGTGGAGGGTCTCTGCTGGGTGCTGCGCTACTACTACCAGGTAACACTGAAATCACTGTGGCTTCATTCATATGCGCTCACACAGTAAAATAATCCAACCTGAAGTTACATGACAGTTTTTACTCTTAATGGGCCTTTTCTGCTCAGAACAATTGTGTTTTTTTTCCTGAAAGATTGCGAGTACTTACTCTGTATCAAATTTAATCAGTGTTACCAACTTTTAATTGGCTTCCTTTTAAACTATTCCAGTGATTTTGGTGACCCCCCCTCACCTTTCACAATCAGACCGCATATGCACGAGAAGGTTCAGCTGTATTTAGCATTCCTTAACCTCTACAACTAAACTAGAACGCAGACATCATCGGCCAGCATTACTGTCTTTTAAAAGGCTGTAGCTGGCTCAGTTTAAAGCAAGAGTAAGGATACTGTTATCACATAAACCTAGATGACCTGAGGCATCCATTGGTTCCAACCGCTTGATGGAATTCCTACAGAAGTGTAAACTGTTTTTGATACCAAATGACAGCATGTGTTTTTTTTTGTTTTTTTTATGGTGTTCCTCAAGGTTTTGGTGTCTTAATGTGTACTTTGACCATTCTTATCAGTTTTCGATCTGTGGTATTTCATTAACGTGGTTATTGCGATAAACCTAGATGAGCCTCTCCTATCTTGTACAAACTATAGCTGTTTAAGTCCGTTTTGAAAAGAAACTCTGAGATCCAAAAACATGCTGCAGGTTTGTTGAAAGGGTTTTAGGCTCATTCTTTGTCTTAAGTTTTATTTATTTTTAGTCAAATTCATTTTTATAATGGATCATCTCAGATCATACATTAGTCATTCTGTCCATAGAAAGGAGACCTACAGGGGGACCAGTCTTTTTAACAGAGCGACAGGTTTTCTGTCAAGAACTCCTCACTGTCGAGTGTCTCAACAAATAAACCTCCATACAGCAGTCGCTGATATCTTCACTTATTATTTGGAGTGTGATTATACACTAAATAAGTTTATTGTTGTAAAATATTGATCTTTATCTTGAAATGAAATAATCAGCTGTGGGTACTCTTCAGAAGAGCCAGGGTGTCTCTGGCTTAGTTGGGGGGATTTGTCCGGGCTGATTGTGAGCTGTGTTATATGCATGTTCTGTGTTGACACCACATGCTCGCCAATCCAAAGCCTGTCTCGGGGGGCTGTTCTGGATGAATTCATTAGTGGGCCCTCTGCGGACAGGGACGTGTCTGCTCTCTGCTGCCACACATTCACGGTCCTACCCGCCACTGCAGAGTTATGATCACGCACACCTCGCCAAATGATCCAGGAAGGCAGAGCTGGGTTTATCCAAAAGACAAAATTCACACTTCACACTGTATCTCAGTTTTTCAGATCCTTTGGGTTTTTAAGGTGTGTCACCCTGATGGAGGCGGCATTTTCCATGCTGACAGTCTATTTGAGACCGCTGACCCAAAAATATGGTTTCTGTTTTATAATTCTTATAAAAATCAAACCGACAATAGACAATACCCTCTTTGTCATAAATTAATTCTTTTTCAATCATTTGAAACGATTTTCTGATTAATCGCAATTTTCTTTTTTGTTAAAACCACAAGATCTGCCCATCTGTAGGCGGTGGTTCCTAGTTATAGTTGTATTTTTCTTGGTTTCGCAAATAAATATATATTTATTTTAAAGTGCGTATATTCACTAAGTTGCCAGTTTATTTGGACCACCCAGTTAGAATCCATGCCGTTGAAGCCCTGAAATAAATTCAAACTTTATGGAGGTTATAAAGTCTAGTTTTTGTTTTTAGTGAGCTGTTGATGTAACTTCGTGGTCAGTTTGAAGGCTAATTGTATTGCATTATGTTAAGTGGTGTTTCTAATAGTCATAATAAGTAATAATAAAACACCTCAGCAAGATTTCTTTCATGACTTTTGTATTGGATTGTACCTAATAAACTGGCAATTGAGCTTAATTTTGGACTCAGCAATTTCATAAAATCAAAAGAAAACAGTGTCAAATAAAAATAGATCTAGGTTCCCAGCACACAATCTGAAAAGCACTTTTATGTGGAATATTGGTATTTGTGTAATTTACTTGACTTAAAAAATTCAAACTGAAACAAATCAGTCAGGATTCTTAGGTGAAAATTGAATACAATCAAGAAATCAGTTTAAAGCCCTAAAAAGTCCCCTGTCTGCTTTAATCAACAATCTAGATGCTTCTTAATAATTATTTAATTTATTTAGTTGTATTTGATATTTGGTTTGTAAAGGGCACTTGATTTCATTTTAAACCGAACTGACTGTTCCAAATCTTTAGCAGAACTTCTAATTTTCCAAAATCAACCCTTGTGAAGCTCTGGATGAGAGGGTTTGATTTTATTTTAATCGAAAATACTAAATACCAAACGTTTGGAAATAAGTGATATGATGCTATCAAGAAGATGTTCTTATTATTTATCAAATGTCAGCAAAATTGTAAATAAAATAATCAGATTGATATTGCTTATTTCCCGCTGTTGTGAATGACAGACACATTTAAAAAAAAAAAAAAAAATTATTTATATTTGAATCAGTGATTGTTAAGACAAATGGTTATTTAGACGATGCTGAAAACTGAAAATTATTCTCCAACTGTTTAATAAATGATTTTTTTTTTTATTTTTTTTTTTTTAGATGACAAACAACCAAACATTTGCGGTTTTCTGCTTTATGTTTTAATTGTTGACAAAGAAAAGGTAATCATTTGTTTCGGACTACATCACTTTCCTATTTTAAAGACTAAACGATAAATCTGAAAAATAATTGAAAGATTAATTGGTAATAAAGACGGTCCTAATTTAGGCAACTGTCTGCAGCCAACATGTCTGTATTTGCTGCTGTTGTTTTCTTTCACAGTGACACAATATGATTAAATCATCCAGAGAAGATTACGTTGAAAGATGAGAGAACACAAATGAACCTTTGGCAGTAGTTATGAAACAGTAAATGTATTTCTGTGTTAGTGGTTTGTGGTCTTTGACCCTGCCGGCTGCAGTCACAAATGAATTTCTCCTCGAGACAAAACATTTTGTCATATTAGCATAAATGATTTGTGCGATTATTTGAATGTGGAGATTGTCGCCTCTTCTACCTTTTATTATGGTAAAGTCCCATATTATCATTTGAATGACCATCTTTAATAATAGAGTGCTGAGATTGGCTGAGATGTGAGGATTGGTGGATTTATCAGAGGGCCTCGTTTTCTCAGAGGTGGATTGTGGGAAGTGAAGGTCATTCTTTGGTGTGAGATGTGTTTGCACAGGAAGGATAAGTGTTCCAAATGCTGGATCTGCAGGATTAGATGTTTTTTTTTGTTCCCCCTTTTCTCTTCTTTGCATCACAGAGCTGAGGAAGGGAATTATTTTTGAGATGCAAGAGCTCCTCAGCAGGTGTTGGGGAATATTTTGTCCCCAGATGCGCCAGGCTTCACGATACAGTCTGTTCCAAGGACTGGATTGGTTTTTGCACGATTGTAGTTCAAGTAACAAAAATCAGCCCCCACACACCATCGGCAACAAGTTTGAAAGTGTAGCGCCAACAGGCGGAAATTAAATTTAGGAGTTGGAGCCACTGAGCAGGCAGTTCATACAGTCTCCCATACAGAGTTTAAAACGCACTTCGTCTGATCAGGATTCAGGCCAGTGAAGTTTTTAAATGTCAGCTCAGCCACATTAGTCTGATCAGATTGGATTTTAAGCTTTGTGCTGCAGCGTAACGTTTGTGGAAAAAGGGCAAAGAAAAGCTTTTTTCTTTTCATGTCCTAGTCTTCTTTTAGGGTTTTTTTTTTCTCATTTTGTCCTGTTAACTTAATAGTCAGGAGATTGCTTCTAGTTTAACAGTTAAAATGAAAATGCAATAAGAGAACTCTTCAGTGTGGAGCCAAATCGAACAGCAATGTTAATCAACAGCTATTTTAATAAATGATCAGTAATCACTTTTATCAACCAAAGTGCCAAACATTCACCGGTTCCAGCTCCTCAAATGTGAGGATTAGCGGGTTTTTATGAGTTATATAATATTTAATTAAATATCTTTGGGTTTCATGCAAAACAATAGACGTCTTTTTTGCCCTGGGGAATTGAAATGGACATTTATGTGAATCCTCTATGAAACGTTAGTCGAAGCATTAATTAAATGGTAAATGTATTGTTTCTGTGGTCTGTTTGGTAAAACACAAGCAGTGCGTAAACCAGTATGTGGTAGACTTGGGATTTCTTCTGACATGTCAATGTCATATTAAAGTCAGTGATTGTTTCCATGTTGATTTGCAGGGCTGTGCCTCCTGGAAGTGGTACTTCCCATTCCACTACGCTCCGTTCGCCTCCGACTTCAAAGACATCAAAGGGATGTTCACCGAGTTTGAGAAGGGGACCAAACCGGTAAGAACGGACTGAAAACTTCTATCTTTTGTTGTCTTTGTTCTTCTGTCTCATCTCCTCCCCATGATCACACTCTAAAAAAGAAAAGGTTTTTGTAATCAAAGCATGTTGAATATGCTGCTCCAACCAAATGCCAGTAAACTGCAACTTTTATTATTATAGAAATCCACCAAAACACAACAGTTTTAGAATTTTTACAATAAAAATAGATAAACAGACAAACTTACAGAGCATTTTTCATATTTTTATTGACCATTCAGGATTAAGTTGCCTGCTACACATTATGGCAATAACAACAAAGGAATAAATGTCACATCACAATAGAGGATTGCTGATGAAATGACATTGCTCTCCCTACTATGGACATGGTTAATCAATAAAATCAGTTTAATCAAATATGACAAGACTGTTGAATTTCATCACACTAAGCTACTACTGAGTAAGTATGACTATGTAAACTATTTGTGTATGGTTGGTGTGTGCAGTTCAAGCCACTGGAGCAGCTGATGGGAGTGTTTCCTGCTGCCAGCGGCAACTTCCTGCCCCCGACGTGGCGAAGCCTCATGAGCAGTCCTGTAAGTGTTGAGTCCAGAATGAGGTGCATCAGAAGATTGTATTTTTCCAAGTCTCCTATCATCTCATTTTAAATGCTTCTTTTGACATAGGATTCTTCCATCATCGACTTCTACCCCGACGACTTTGCCATTGATCTCAATGGCAAGAAATACGCCTGGCAGGGTGAGTAACTTTCCGATCAATAATTCAGCATTTAAAGGTGGGTGGATATGTTTTTAACAGTATTGTTTCGGGTTTCTACAAGTAAACTATTGTAGGTGATAGATTCTCTGCCAGGCTGTGTTTTGTAGACCATTTCATGGAACTTTACTAGTTCTATCCACTATTCTTCTCAGGGCCTAGGTTTGCTTTCCAAGGTGGGAGGATACAATTAAGTTTGTTTGAGTCAAGGGCAATATCTTACTTACTGCTGTTTTTTTCTTATTTTCACCCAACCGCTTTACTGTCAAACAAAAGCAACACATTACATGATCTGCATGAAGTTCTTTTCTTTTTCACTCAATGGATCGCACATAGCGCAAATATAACAAGGTGTTAAATTCCTGTATATGTGGCGGGGGTTTTTTCTTTCGAAGGTGTGGCCTTGCTACCTTTTGTGGATGAACGTCGGCTGAGGGCAGCTCTGGCTGACGTCTACCCCGACCTGACACCTGAGGAAGGTGAGCAGAAGCCCCATTGAAACACAAAGATGTTTCTCTGCTGAGATGAAGTGTTTGACATGGACATCGTTTTCTATGTATGATTGTCATTGAAAGAATCTTCAGATTAGATTAAATTCACAATATATAAATATTGAAATGAAAAACATTTACTTTATAAAGTGAAGTGTAACTGAAGAATGAGAACAGATTTGTGTACACTTGAGCTCCTGTGTTTCACAAATAGAAAGGTTAAAGCTGTAAAAAAATATATATTTTTAGTTGCTTTACATTTTCAAATTACATTATGTGTGTATTACATTGTATTACAATGATGTATCTTTCTGTATTTTTATTATTGTTTTTACATTTTATAAATTAAGATAAATTCAACGTTAATGACAACCATTAAATATACTTTAATTGTACTAGTCGCTGTAACTACAGTTGAGAAAACAATTCACTTCACTGGAAATTTTTTCTATAACCATCATCCAAATATCAGTTAAATGCTGTCGTCTTACCCTTTTCTTCTTTCTTCCTGTTTTCCTCTTTCTGACTTCAATTATGTTTTTTCTTTGGTGGCAGTTTTGTTTGTCAGTCTTTTGTCTGGTCTTCCCATTCATCAGACCTCTCATCCCCTCTTCTCTTCTTTCTCCTCAACAATCCTGTACAGTAAAGTCAGCTCCAGTCTCTCCAGTACTCACTGGTTTCTCCCCCCTGACCACAGCTGCTGTCTGTTCTCTGTTGCAGTGAAACGAAACAGCCTGGGAAGCGACGTGTTGTTTCTCGGGAAGTCTCACCCTCTCTTCGACTTCATCCAAGAACTCTACCGTACAGAATCTCTAGAGGTAACAAATCCCGAAACTCTCAGCACATGAGGGCCAACCTAAATTCAATTCAAGCTGATGGCTAAATATATATTTTTCTTTAAACACTCAGAGATTAAACAAAGTTCAAACAGTCAGTGAACTGTTAGACAGGAAGCAATAAAAAGGGGCTGATGGGATATATGGTCTTCATGTTCACAAAGGTAAACACTGACAACGTGCAGCATCTCAAAAGTTTAAACTTGGCAATAAAGCAATTAGTTTCTCATAGTTGCATTTGAATTCTTCTTGGTTCAGTGTTGAATATCTTTACTGTGGTCTAATGCATCATCCAGCTGACACCCTCCACTCTACACACAGTCAGCTGCTTTGTCTAATAATAGTCTTCCTCTGTGGATCAAACTTTCACATCCAGTAAAATAGCTGCATTACTTCCTGCGGCACTCTGCTGCAGATGTGTTTGTGTAGCTGTGCAGGTGTTGGATTTTGTTTTGTTGATTTATGCATTTGTGAACCAAAGCAATTGTTTCGACTTTTTACTTGCTGCCTGAATACTTCTTAATGAGCATGTCTGAACAGTGAAGCAAACATTAACCAGGACTGGTCAGATTTGGCGGGGTTGGGTCGGTTTCTCATTTTTGGCCAGTCGAGCCATTCCAACAGATTAAAAAGGGACAAAAAGCATGCTCTCAGCTCCGTCTGCTGCACATGTAGTGTCACGCATCATAGCTGAGCAGACGAGGTGCAGAGTTAGCGGTGTCTTCACGTTGCTTACTAGTTTGTGAAATACTTTGCTGGAAAATGAATAATTAATGACCCCACTCCATAATTTTCCTTTTTCAATACAACTTTCATATAACCCTGTCCCTGACAACCGTCATGTCCCTCATGCTTATCACATCCATTTACTATGTTAGAATCGCAGCTAGCCAGCTGGTACAGTCCGTTTGCCCTGTTAAAGTTACTGCATCATGCTGTTAATACAAAGTCAGACTTCCTGTATCTCTGTTACCGGTCTGGTCTTGTATTTGGCTTAATATTGAACCTGTTTGAAAATGTTTACATCGGCCCAACCCTGGTCTCACTCAAGTGTTTTCTTACTTAAAACAAGATACAAATCTGAAGCTCTGTTTAGCCAACTGTTACTATATCCCAAAGAACAAACAACATACTGATGCTTTACAGTATCTGTTTTAGTGTTTTACTAGTAGAAGAGCTGAACATGTGAAGATTCCCCCAATTGTGGCATTAGATCAAATGAAAAAAGGCTTCAGGAGCACCAATGTTGTCAAATAGTTTTATGGAAAATGTGGCTCAAACACCTCCTGTGTGGACCAAACATTAGATTATTGATATATTGTATGTAAAGCCCACACATTGTCCAAAATGAGTTATTCCCTTGATGCTAGCAGAACAAAAGTTGCTCCTTGATAAACATTATTTCAGTTTTATAGTCAGTTTCTTTCTCATTTAATAAGGTGTGAGCATAAATTATATGGACTGTTAGTTATGTTCATCTGGTCAGTAAATGCTGCTGCATTGACATCCTGAATCAGATCACCATTTAGCACTTTACTGACTACACTATTATTTCCTTCAGGGCACTGAGATCCCTGCAGAGCTGTGCCATGGAATCCAAGGTACATTAAATCTTGATGACGACCCTATTCTACCAGATAAGTAAGGATTGCCTGCTTTATTCCCACTTTTGTACATTTTGTACATTTTGTCCCATGTTCCAATGTTTATAACACTCACTGAGGGACAGCCGAGCCAGTGTGATGATTCTGACCTGCTTATTTATTCATTCTGTTTTTTTTGACATTTATCCTTCAGGCCGGTGACATCACCCATCCCAATGCTGCGTGACATTTCACAGAACAGTGCAATTGGGTAAGGAACATCTATCATCACCATTAACTGTCTGAAAACAGAAGCAATAAACACTAAGAGTTTGTCATATTTCTAGTTCTTTTGTTCCAACTTGAGAGCAAATCCTCACATCTGCGATCCTGCTACTAGCCGATGATGATAATGACTGAAATCATCATCAAAATGGTTGGCGATACATTTTTCCTCCATCAAGCAATCTATTAACTTTTTTTTCATAGCTTCTTAAAATGTAAAGTTTGGTTGAGACTGTCATAGTTGGTTCAAATCTGTGGGCTTTTCTAAGGTATTGTATTATATGGTCAGATGTTCATGTTATTTTGTCCACCACTTTTGTAAAACCAATCACATATACTTTATGCAAACAAACTATCTAAGACCTTTCTTTCCTGTGTATTTTGTCTGTCCCAGTGATTCACTGATATACTTCCACACAGACATTTGCAGCTCAGCTAGACCACAGATTATTTTTAGACACACAAGTGTGCAGCCATTCACCGAGGCTGAAAGGACATTCAGGAACATGTCGGAAATGACAGGTTGAAGTAGACGAGGCAGGTTGAGCAGAAAATGACAACACTTCATCACAAACTAATACTCAACCTCTAACTTCACAAACTGTTGAGGGGGAAATTCTTCCTTTTTAAAACATTATGTAAGATTTGGTATTTGTATGATTTGACACCTCCAGTTGCAATAATAAGCTGTAAATATGGACACGTGAACATGTGAATTTGTTATGATTATATTAGAGTCCACAACTTTAACACAACCAAACATCAAGCAAGTGCAACAACACAAGACATACTAATCTAACAGCAAGAAGGCCGGGTCACTTTCTGTCTGCAGTCTTTTATTTAATGAAAATCTTGCTAACAACTAAAAGCCAGTCCCACATTTACTGTTGTCCAGCGGCTTTTCTCTCCTTTTCTCTCCTTGACTTCCTTCGTCGTCCTCTTCCCTTCTGCCATTAACTATGGCCGTAGAAGTTACTGAGCCTGGTTACATTGCCCGCTCGCCCGGCTCCCACTGTCCCAGGCCTGATAACTTCCTCTGAGCACCCAGTCCCGGACAATACGGCTTAACTAATAAGATACCAGCAGCTACTTTACTGTCCATCAGAAAACTCTGTAAGGCATTGCACGCCTGTTCAGACCTGGAGCCGAAAGCTATATAGTGCAGAAACATGCATACAGGGCACAGAGTGGAAAATCCCAGAGGCACCGTTGACCCTATTACAACTCAGTGTAGTGTTATTTTAAGGTAGAAAAGTTACATAATGGAGCTTTAAAAATGTGAGTTAATGGAACTACTTTTGTCTTCAGTTGAAAATGATTTTCTTCTGCTTTCCAGGGTGAAGTTCAAGGATCCCCATTACGCAGATGACTTTGTGTTCAAGGCGGTCCTCCTTTCTGGAGCTAAGTGAGTGTTTTTTTTGTTTAGCTCAGAAATACTAAACATTTAAGTCCATTTCTTTTCAGGTGTGGAAAGAGTTTCAATCATTATTATTGCACTTTAATAATGGAACCCATAAATTCTGCTAGCTCCCTCCCTCCCACCAAATTTAAGAAATGAAGCAAATGACATCCCTGGAGAATTGTATTCCATTCTCGGTGGATGTGCCATGGTTGGTTAAAGTTTCTACATCACACTTGTATAAGTTGCATACTGGACCAGGCTTGACTTCCAAATATTTGTCATGGCACAAATCATGCTCGTAGGTCTGTCCCTTTTTTAAAATCTGATTTTCAATGAGCACAGAGAAACTTTCCACTTTCAGCAGATAAATGTGAAAACATCTTTCTAGTGTCAAACTGGCAGATGCATCATACTGCACAGTGAAGATCAAACATCACACTGTAGAAACAAAACATTACTTTGAGGGGTTTTAAAGTTCCCCTCCACTCAAAACAAGCTGTTTTATACAGAATTACACAAAACAGTGAGTGAGTGCTCCAACCAGGAGGCATCACCAACAAATCTTTGATTTTTAAAGTGATAGAAAAGTACACAAACACTAAATTCCACACAACAATAAATGTGGCCAAAGTAGAGTTTGCAGTGTTTGCCATTATTCTTGACATGAAAATCTTTCTCACTGAAGCTTTGACTCTCTCTGTTTGTTGTTTTTTAGGATGCCCAATAAGGTCCTGAAGCCAGGAGACTGGGAGAGGGGGAACAGGGAACCATGGAGACCCCAGCTGGGCTTCAATCCAAACAGGCAGCAGGCTCACCTGGACCAGTCCGGCTTCCGTGCTCTGGGGTAAGTTACCAGTCATAGCGTCCATCTACAAGGTCTGATTAAGCTCTTTTGTTATGAAATTCCTTTTGCAAGAAAGATTCCTCACTTTTATTGTCTTACAGACAGATCAATGACAAATTTGGAAGGAATATAAGTATGAAAAAAATGCAAATAATTTCTTTTTACCAGTCAGAAATGGTTTAGTTAAAAAAATGCAATAGATTTGCTCACAGTAAATTTCCATTTAACTCAAATTTTATAGCAGGCAGTGTTAAACAGTGACTGCTGATTCTGCAGTGACTCTGTATTCAGATTTGGGAGTAGAGTACAGTATCTTAAAATGTTTGTATCCCCCCTAACGGTCCCCATTAACCAGCCATCCTTGATTATGATCTAAGCTCTCTCCTCCACACATTGATATTATCATTAAGGAAATGTGAATAATTGAACATCTGGCTCGGCCCGACTGTAGCGTGTTTGGGAATTAATTATGCACCGATTTGAAGAAACACAGCGTATTCCAATTTTTTTTCTTTTTCCTACTAAACTAAGTCGTTAATTCAGTAATTCAGACAGTTATGTGCCTTGATGGGCCAAACAGGCACGTGCTCAGAGGATGGTGAGCACGAAAAAGAAAAGGATCTTTTTTTGTTGTTGTTCTGATTTTAAATAATTGAATGTTGAATATTGGACTTCACCCAGAATCACTTGTAAGGTTTGAATGAACTCAGTCCAGGTTGTCAATATCCTAAAAGGTCTAAAAATGATAAGTATTTTAAAAATAAATATTTCTCACTATTTGAGCCAGCTACCCAGAAGTTTAGGTCCATGGGTCTGACCTTTTATTTTTTATTTTTATTTTTTTAAAGAAGAAAAGGGAAAAAAAGCCTCTTAGGATGTAAAATCACCTTGATTGCAAACCAGCGACATCACCTGGCAAGGGCTTGCAGCTACCGGTTAAATATGTGCAAGCTCACGTTCGTGGTAGATTACTGTGTAGCTGTGTATTTCTACTGTTTACCACATGACCATCATTACAAAAGGTAAAATAATTAACAGTTTTAATGATATTAGAAGCTGACTTTGAAGCAGTTGGGTTTGTCTGTTTTTTTTTTTCCCGGCGTTTCCTACAACCCCCCACAGCGTAAACGTACTACCCCCAAAATGAATGGGTGGAGGGCCTGGTTCTGTCTGAATTGGTCCTTGTCTTACCTGTACCTGAGGCAGTACGCCCAAACCAATGCAGCTGGCTGTTTTCAGTTTAAACATCCATTTACTGGGTGATATGGCCCTCCATTAGGGAACTGCTAAACCTGGAAATAGAACCCTCCAGTGGGTGAATTAATACAGATTTAGGGTTTTTTCTGTGACAAAAGGTTGAAAGATAGGATAAGTAAAAGGATGTGTTGTTTTGAATCAGATTTTTACAGTAAAACCTTTTTCTCTTCTTTTAGTCACAATATGAACAGAAACCAACATGGCAGAGGACAGTACAGCAACGCGCCTCCACCAGGCAACTACCAACAAGGAAACTACCGTCAACACAGCGGGGGCCAGCAGTCTTACCAACGTAAGACACACACACACACACATCCTGAAAGGAGTTGGTTAAACTACAATAGATGGTAGTTTATTTGATTTACTGCTGTATTTGCATCACAAATTAACATGGGAACCTTTGATATGATTGCAGAAGATATTTAACAAAAAACAGACAAAAATGTATATTGTGGATATGAATTCAAATAAAAGGGTCAGTTTCACCACATTGTGTATCTATCGCGCTCAAATACTAGTAAAATGCCAAAAAATGAAAATAGATTTATTTTTGCCCGACTGGTTTTATTCTGAGATCTCAGAGGTGTAAATAAAACCATAACAGCTCTGTGACACAGCAAACCCATTCTGGTGTGGTGACAGAATCCTTCAAGGTCCTCTCCCTACAGAGTTTGAACAAACATCAGGTGAATATGACTCGATGTATTTGAAAGTTTTATAAAAAAGCAAGTTCGACCGTGACAAACTACTGTTCATTCCCAAGGTCATAAATGAACTTGGGTGAATTGATGGATTCACAGTTGTAGCCTTGTATTGAACAAAGCAATGTGACGTCCTCTATTATTCCACCCCTACTTAATGTACTAGTCCCATTAAATGCAGCTAATATTTTCTTTTGGCCAACAATTTCTTCTCCTTCAATGTGTCTTTCTACCTGAAAAGAAAGATCATTGTGCATGTGTTCATGAGGTTTTTGTTTGTTTTTTATGAGAGAAATGGTACTACTATGGTATTATACTATATGTGTGTGTGTGTGTGTGTATGTGTGTGTGTATATGTATGTGTGTGTATATGTATGTGTATAGATATAGATATAGATACACACACACACACACACACACACATACACACACACACACACACACACACACATATATATTTTATACTTTTGATTTGGTGCTTTCAATTGCCCCGTGTTCCTGGTCACTGAGTCTGCGGTTTGTCACAAACTGTTAATGTACATACAACAGAAACTCAAATATAGTGAAATTAGGTTTTGTGGCACAGTGTGTATTATACTCTTACAACTGTCCGTCCACTAAACTGTAATATTTTGGAGTTTAGAAAGTTTAAACTTTTCTTTAGGTGGTATATGGACATAGTAAAATTAAGAAAAAACACCAAAGAAATGAAGAGTTCAGTGATACTTTATGCTCATCAATGAGCTAATTTGATACAAGAGAATAAATATATATATATATGTAAATAAATAGATAAATATAAATAAATATATATGTAAATGAATAAATAAATAATGTAAATAAATAAAATAAGCAAACACAATAATGTCTAAGTGAGATGGGTTAACTCTTTTTCACTTAGTGTTTAATAATTTAGCTTGGGACAAGTCGTGTTAAGAGATGTCCCAAACCGATCCGAAGATCTGTATTGGGGCTGATTTTGAAGGATTGGCCAGAATAAGGCCAATTTAAAAAGTCTGATCCTTTCTTTGACTGAACCCTTCTTGGCCTGCTGATGTCGCAGTGCTGCTCTCCTTCACGTCAGCCGGGTGCTACAGTGCAGTGTTTCATTCGTATATACTAATGAGAAATATATTTGTGTGTATTGGTGCAAGGGACTCTGTTCTGACACCCAGATTGGCAAAATAGTTACTTTTATTTTTTTCAGGAAGCTCCAACTGGTTCATTAGCAAAGATCATTGTGGAAAACATTGTTTTGCCGGGCGCAAACTGTTACCAGTTAAAATCACTGACAGTAAATAATTAGTGGACAAAGCTTCCGGGTCTGAGAAGTGACGCCAACGTGGAAGTAACTTAAAACTGCATTCTTTCTAATGGCCAGCAGGGGGCAGGTCCACGGTCTACAACAAGAAGTCAGATAGTATGGAGTCGTATGGAGAAATGACCCTACTTCTCACTTGATTTATTACTTCGGTCAAGTTTCCTAATGAGTTAGTTTGTCTCAGTCGCTAGTTTGTAGTTTCCTTCCATTCAGCATGACGTTCATTTTGTAATTTATAGTTTATTTTGTAATAAATAGATGATTAAGCAGGGTGTGTGTTAGGGTGTGATTGTCATTCTCCGAAACTCTAATCAAACTAGGCATTGCTGATCAAATGTGAATGAAAATTCTGTTTCTGCATTTCCTATTTTCTCACCTCAAATCAGAAAAGATCTTTTGTGAGGGAAGAAGGTCCACGCTGTAACGCCACTGTACTGCTGCGAGCGTTATTGTAGTTCCCTCTCCAGCAGAGTGAAAGATCTTGTCTCTAGCTGATCACATGTCAGTTTCAAGAGTCAGATCTTTAATTCATATCATCATATGAATAATTTATGCTTATAAACTTAATAGTTTTTAACCAGGACCTTCAGTATTTGGATTTGGTTTGCAAAACACAAGATGGGGCAGATTTAGTAGCTGCAGCTGTCATGTCCATGTCTCAGATACATATTTAATCAACATTTAGGTGAGTTATAAGCATTTGATAAGATGCAGATACCCAGTACTGAGTGTGTTAAGTGTTCATTTTTTATAAACCATATCAAGCAGGAAAACTCAGAGCTCTGAACATCTCCACTCTCTCCTCTTCTGCAGTTGTGTTCTTGTGCCAGAACACAGAACCTGCTTGTTTTAAGCAAACCGCATAGTCTAAATACATAAAATGTAAACGTAATAGACAAACGGTGACCATTATTATTTCACACTTTATATTCACAGCCACCAAACTGTCGCTCATTAAGAGACAAATAATGTTGGTATATGATTAAATGGCTGCCTTTCGTTCATCATGTGAGGGATGTTTGAGCAGCTCGTCACATATGGAGGCAGAATCTCTTTCCCAGCTCCTAATCACGCTCTGTGCTCGGCCCCGGCCTCGGCCCTGCGGTCCTCTGCCAGCTCTTCTCCAGTTTGACTTTGATGTGCCAATTTGCAAGTAGATGAATAATCTCATCTGCCCACTGATGGCGTGCGGGGGAGTCATAGCTATTCTGGTGGCACTTGATGCAAATGGGGGTTTTTGGCTCCTCCGGATTGCGGTAGCACCTCACCTGGCCTCTGCCGCTCGTTCTTAATGTTAAACTTGCCAATGAGCGGTCCCGGACATTCTTTTTTTAATCTCACTCGCTCTATATTTTTTTCATCATCATTGGGGAAATTGTTACCTTAACAAATGTGAATCTTTATAAATGTTTAACGTGGCTCGCCTGATTCTGGTGACAGAGGATGATTTTTATTATATCAGGTATATTATATCAAGTACCAAGAGCATAAATGCCATTTTTGGAGGTATTACTGATATTAGATTTGATTTCTGCTGATTTTTTGTGTGTTAAGTTCGAAACCCTTTGACTTTTCCTTGAGCGATGACAGTCACATGCTCTATTTTGATCTAAAATAAGATTTTTAACCATCTGCAGCTGAAAAAATTCAGCTTTACTTAATAACACAAATGACTCAGGGATCTGATTTCTGTTTAACATTGATTAACTGGACTTAATGTGGACCAGTGATAATATTGGCATCCCTAGGAATTTGATTATCCAGACAAGTAGGCCTTATCCTGCAGCAGGAGGCCAGAGCCTTGCTTTTGTCCAGATAACACTTTCTCAGGGCCAATCCTCTGCTTGGCCAATAATCACTGCAGGCTTTGCTCCTCTGGGCTTTTGTGATTTGGGGGGGGGTTGTTTGCTGATTAGCGTTGTGGGAGACCTGGGCCAGTAATGAGACTGTTGAGTGGCTCCGCTGGACACAGTGGCCCCCTCTGATAAAAGCATCCGGGAGGATCCCGTTTGATTGGGAGTGTGATGCGCTCTGAAGAGGGTTGAAACCAAAGTTAACTTCCCTCTTTGACAGCGCTGCTACCTCCTGCGGTGATGTGTCAACATGCTGCCTCTGAAACATGCTGCAAGGCTTTGTATGCTGCAGCCAGACCAGCTGGTGTTTAATAACTAGCCGGGGAGTCTCTGCTGGTGGCCATTATTGTCTTGACACACAGTGACACCAAATTTTAACCAGGGCAGCAAAGTAACAGATTCATCCAGCGACCACAGTGGCTGATAAGCCTCCAAACTCCCCAACCACTTCAGAATAACAACTGCACATAATAGCAGCACACACTGCCTGGTAGACCAACTTCAATAACAAGGAGGCACCAAATACATGTGGCCTTGGTGATAACAGTATTTCTGTTCTCTCACAGGACTTTTCTCTGTCAAAAGAAATGAATTACAAAACATATTTATTTTGGAGCTTCTTAAAACAGAGTGTTTTGAGCAATCCAGGAGCTTGTCGTTCTTCTCACAAGGACTAATTTACTGAAGCTCTAGTTTTGCTTGTGCTTTGTTTTAATACTCCTATATTGATTGAAGCTCTGCAGAAAACAACCAAACACATTTTCAAACGGTACACAGTCCTGATTCTTACTATAAATTATTAAAATAAATTATTCTGATTTTAACCGTTGTGCTCTGAACTGGCTTTCATTCTGAGATTTCTTGTCTTGTGGAGCAGCAGTGGCAGATGCTGTTTTGGGAATCTTTCTGCTTTGTCCAGCAGACAGAAAAGTTACTGCCCTGCTACTGTTATCAAACCTGAGCTGGCTGGACGAGAGCTGAGTCAAATAGTCGCTGAACTAATTGAAAAGAGGTGGAGAGAGACGTTTAGTTGTTTAGCGCGGTTGTAATCCCTGCATTAATACAGTGGACACAGCGTGTTTTAAGGATTTAAAGCGTAATCCTTTGGTGGCTTTTGTCCGGCCCAGACTGGAGGTCTATACACTTTCAGATCATTGTTAATTAAAGAGATTGACAGGTGTCCACTTGTAATTCCCTCTTTTGAGTCATCGCTGGCGATGAGGAAAAGAAGACCAGAGTGCCATGGAGTTATAATTGGAGCCCAACTGGGTGGTCCACTTAAAGTTTGTTGGTGGAGGAGATAATCAAACATGAAAACTGAATGACAAAAACAAAATCATGATGTGCCGACAGCAGTCTGCCTGCTTGCTGGTAATTGTGTCTTTTACTACTTTCTGCAGCAGCCAGCAGGGAACTGGTGGAATATTTCCTGCTTAGCTTCTCTTTAAGTTGTCAGCGTGGACTAGATGTGACGTAGTGAGAAGGTGGTGGCTGCTAAAGAGGTTAGCATTGATGCTGCTAGCATCAGATATATCAGAACTGGAGAGTTTTTCTTAATTTTAAGAAGAGAAACGACACTGAAGGTTTGTCTAGATGGAAAAGATGTTTTCGATCTTCTCCCAACTGGCTTCTCTAAGAGTTTGACTGCGTTATATGGTTCGTTGACCTGACTGGTTGAAGTGTGGGCAGGATAACGGTGATGGATGGTTCATTCAATCACCTGCTGAATAGTTTTGGTGCCTGCCCTTTTCCAAATAGTTTACAATAATAGCTTCTGGGATGGTTCTGTGTAACAAACCATCTGGCGCAGTCAGGTTAGATATTAACAGAAGCAGGTGAACATTTCCAGAATTCTAGGAATTCTGCAAAAGAAAATGCTAATTAATGTGCACATTAATTTAAAATGTTCTACATTTGGATGGAAACCTGCCTATAGAAGACCAGCAAATGTTTGCACTTGAGAAGCTTTAACCAGATAACCTAAATAAAATAATCGATCATGAGAATAATTGTTGCAGTCCTAGACCTGCTAAATATGTCAAATTACTGTGATAGAAATGTTCCTGCTCCAGTTTTAGTATCTACACTCGGTATCGACTTTAATCCAGAAACATAAACATCGGCTTCTGTGAACTCGTATCGGTCGAATCTTAATTTTTACACCGACTCCTTCCCAGGTTTGTAAATGTGAGTCTCCAGGTCCTTTTCATGGTACCCTTCACCCACCCTGAGCTGAGCCACTCAGCAGGCCTGCCCCTATAAACAAACAAGTCCGTGGCTTGCAGCTGGTCATCGCCTTGGCAACAGTGAATCTGGAAGAAGCCGTTAGCTCCCTTTTTTTTTTTTTTCTTTTTTTTTTTTTTTAAGTGTGTCTTTGTGAAGGGTTTGCAGCGATGGAACCAGGGTACTTGAGGCGTCCACAATGCTGCCGGCTGAATGCTTATTTCATTTTCTGAACAAAAAATGCAAATGTAGCGCTCTGGCTCGCCCCGCTGCCTCCCCCCCCTCCTCCACCTCCAGAGCTCGCCACGATTCAACGTTTGAAAGAGCTTAATTTTATCATGACAACTGATTCGTTCTGTATCCATGACAGAAATGAAATAGTTGGTATTTTTTGTTTTTTAATCTTCAAGGTTAAAGCTGACTTGAATTGGGTTAATTAGTATCCATGTTTAATGTCAAATCCTTTTGGCTTCCAAACAATGAAACTGGAGGTTTCATCGCAGTTTAACTCAGAAAAGTTGACTCGGATGATGTGAATGTGAAATACTTCTTTTAACAACATTATTATTTTATTTTTTTCCTTGTTGAGTATTTAAACTGAGCCACATGTTTAAAGTTTGAGATAAAAAAATATAGTAAAACAATAACACCTGACAGCAACCTTCTCCTTACTGCTGGTTTCATATTGTATTAAAAGCATTCAGTTGCACATAAAATTTAGGACAAATTGGTCTTTCCTCAGAGGACTGAGCTCTCTGGTTCTTCGAGAACTTCAAACTTAGTCCAGCAGAACCACTTCTGAACATGTTGTCTTTTGTTCTCCGCAGATTCCAGGCAGAACAGCTTGCTGGGAGCGCCTCCCCCCTTCCAGCAGCCCCAATTTCCAAGGTGAGCCGGGCGGTTTGTCTGCTTTTTATAAAACTACGTTTACTGGTTGCCTTGGGCAGTAAAGTTCATGGTCAGCGTGCTGACATTTAGTTGGATATAAACACTGATCCAAAAAAGAGAATTACATAAATTTTCATCCTCTTACTCTAAATGAGGTATTTCTCTTTGTTACAGTATCACTCAAGGACTTTTTCAACCACCCTATCCATTGTAGTCGGTTGGTTTAATTTTATGCCTAATGTTAATGAAATATTTTGAGAGAAAATATCGCTTCCTTTTCGTCTCTGTGTCCTTTTTACAATCGTATGTAGAACTCGTGTGCATTAAACATGTCACAGGCCTAGTTTGTGGGTATTGTAGCTTGTCTCCATCTAAATCCCCCCGCAGATTTCCAGCCTTTCTACACCCGCGCTCTGCCTTCCTCTGTCGAGGGGCTTTGCTGCTGCTGCTGAATTAAGATTTTTCCCCGTCACTCTAAAACAAATTTCTCTCGAGGAGGTTTGTGCAACTTAATGAGGCATCACTAATGCTGTTGGAGGCCGCTTCGTTCCCTGCGCCACAGCAGCACAGTTCGGCTATTGATTCTGGCTCCAGACCTCTCCAAAGTCCTAATCAGGTTCTCCGGTTCAACTTTTCAGGCCCATTGTGGCTTGGTGTCACCTCAGGTCAGTAGTTATTAGCGGCGACTGAAAACAGTTTCTTTAACTGCTCAGGACCGGACCAAATGAAATGCAGGAGGAACTTGGAGAGGGGGGGATTATGGATTCCAGCGCTCGGATAAGTCCGGCGCTGGCCAGAGTGTGACATGGTTCAGTAATGAGGGATGGGGCTGCTGCTCTTAGTCTCTTCTCTCTTCATTGTTACTAATATCACTGTTGGATTGACACATTGTCCGGCAGTGGTTTGGAGGGCCGTGGCGTGCCGACTTTTCACTCGGTCCCACGGACGCAATGCGGCCGCCTCATTTCAGGGATGAGGGCGATCCGAGCCATATGTGAATATGGATCATTTCATACGTCTTCTTTCATGTGCGTCCACACTAAGTCATCTTAGAGGAGAGGCTCTTTTATCTCATTGAGAGCTCGATCCCTCAGTAAACGCCTGTCGATGGGGATTTTAGTGGGGTCACTTCAAAGCAGAGTTAAAGGATCACAAAGTTCAGCGTTTTATCTGTTGGTTGAAAAATCCTCATAACATAAATACATCTAAACTTTTTTGGTTTTCCATCAATAAAATAGAACCTCAGGACTTTTTGAATTGAGGACAAATTGTAACGTAAATCATCGAAAACCTCTGTTTACTTTGTGATGAAACATTTTGAGGTCTCAATCATAACTTTGCCAAAATAAAGTGGTTTAAACTGAGCAGTTATTTTTTAATAAGTCTGCAAATAGTTTAGTCCGGGAAAATGACAGATATTTCTCTTTATTTTCTGACGAGTTCAAGCAGACACCTTCAGATATCATGTTGTTTGACCAAAGAAAACAGAAAAAATAGGCAGATTCTCCCACTGGAGAAGCTGCAGCCAGAGAATGGTTTTAACTTTTTCACTAATTTTGTTTTTAAAAAATGACTGAATCAATCATCAAAATGGTTATTATACAAAAATAGCCAATTATAGTTCTGTCGTCAACTGATTGTTAAATCTCTCCTTCTTTTGTCTGCATGTCTTTAAAACATTAATCACTGGCTTGGCACATTTTATTACATGGAACCACATGTTAATATTACTCAAACGTAGGTATTGAAGAAAGTAGCAGTTTGTCCCTGTGCATAAAGCAGGTACAACTTTTAATTTCTGTATTTAAACAAACAAATATAGAAGAAACTACTATTTGGCCGAGCATTGAACCAAAAGCTGTTCCTGGTTTTAATTCATGCAGAATCGGCCCTTTAATCCACATTAGTTTAACACCATCCAGCCAATAACAAGTGTAACATTTTGAGTAAAAACTCATATTCATTAGAAATTAATCAAAAGGTGATTATGTCAACATGCTTAATGCTTTATAATGGCCTTGTTACTGTGAATGAACCTGTTTTAACCTGTGGTGAAGTATTTCCAACTTCACACTGAGATAACCTGAAAAACCTGAGATTATACAGTATTGTGTTTTGCTTCCTAGCCAAGGATAAAGTACATTAACTGCATTAACAGATTCAGGGATGTTTCAGCCATCAGCAGCAGTTCTTTTTTCAGTTCAGGTACCTCTTCTTCCAAAGTCTTTAAATCCACTTCAGACATAAACACAACCTGGAGTTCAACATGGTAGAAAATGTATGTATAAATTTAAGACCTTGAGTGTACTCAACAGGGATTTTTCAGAAGCTGACAGGTTCAGTGTGTTCGTGTCTCCAGACAGCAGCAGCACCAGTACGGAAGTGGGGGTCACGGTTGGGATCGGGCCCAGCAGTCGCAGCAGTCGGCATACCAGCAGAACGTGAACCGCGGACGGGGAGGGGCCGGGCAAGGCAGCTACCAGCAGCGCTTCGATAACCGTAGAGACGACTGGCATGATCGCAGAGACAACCGGGGACAACAGCATCAGGTAAATACTTCAAATCTGTCGCTGAGATCTTCAGAAACAATCTGTCTGGTCTGACGAGCCGTGGGCGGAGTTAAAGTTTCTTCTGCAGCTCAAAATATTTGATATTAATAGAACGTGATGTCTTTGCATGCAGGTCGTAGTTAAAACTAGAAAAGTTAAGTGAAGCAATCAGTTCTGTCAGAGTTTTGTTCACTCAAACATTTGAAACTTTTATTTCCTGTACTCTTTTTAGTAAAAGTAGCAAAGAGCTGAAGTTCGGTGTGGCTGAACTTCTCGTCCAGGTTGGATTCTCCGATCAGAGCTGAACCGTCTTCACAGTTCACTCAACTTGTTTTGAGATTAATGAAATTCCTTTTGTGGTGATCGTATCGTTAGTGACGTGAAAACAGAATTCACAATCTCAAATTTTAATCCTGTTTTTACATTTTGATTTCTTATTCTCTAAAAAGCATCCAGATTTATGCTGCATATTTCTGGATTCAATTTATCTGTCGATTGTTGTTTTATTAATCTGAGTTTATAAAATGTCAGCAGACTCTAAAACAGATGCTCATTTCACAAACAAGAGTCTCAAACCTTCACAAGCTGCAACCATCAAATGTTTGACTTTTTTGCTCAATAAATGACTTGAAATGATTAATCACTTATCAACAATTACTGACACTTCACTTTATATTAATCAACTAACTGTTTTGACTCCATTATGTTGATATTTTGTTTTTGTAAATTTGAACACATTTTAAGATTTCAGGATATTTTAAACAGAATCATGAAACACCTAAAACTCAACTGACCATTTTTAATCAACACACATGCAGACTGTCTTCTGATGGTGGTAGTAATATGATGGTTTATATCTGACTTGTGTTAGTCTTCTTTTACTCAAATGAAATGGGAAGTTCAGTGTAAAAAAATAAAAAAATGTGTTTGGTTTCATGCAGCTGAAACAGAACAGTTTGTTACTGATCAACCAGGGATTTAATCAGATTTAGTTCACAAAAAAATAACTTCTTTTCTCACTGAAATCTCCAATAATATCAGTCTATGCGTTTCTGTCTGAGGTTTCTGTCATCACCCCAAACCAGTGGAGAATGCATTTTTGGTTTGTGATGCTCTCAAAAAGAAAAAATGTTTTATAATAATCCAAAATTCACTGTCTGTGGTTGTAATGAGGAATATTTCTCCAGTAGAAAATAGTTCCAATGATAAAAATGATTTTAAAAAATTGTAGTTTGTAGTAAACTGACCTCCAATAGACAAAATAAAAATGTATCACTCATCAAACACATAAAATGTTTCAAAATAAAACCTCAAACTTGGTCATTTGTTACTTGTCAATTAGCTTTAGAGTCTGTGAATAAAGTTTTGTTTTTGTTTTTTTAATTAATTTTATGTCTTTCAACATAAAACAGTTCTGTTTTTAAGTGTATTGATTCATGTGATTAAAAATGTCTCTAGCAAAAAAAAATAAGGTGGGGGGGGAACAGAAATTGAAATTGAATTAAAGATAAAAGTCCACTCACTGTTGGAGATAATTTGCATTAATGTAATCCCCAAACTTGGATATACTTGTAACTATGTTTATTTTTCGGTAGATGTATTTAATCACTGTAGCTGTGGTATTATTTACATCTTCTTTCTTAAACACAGAGCTTGTTCTACTGTATATTTCTTGTCTTTCAGGGCTACAGCTCTGGCAGAGGTTACCCTCCTCCTCCTCCATCCAGAAGATATAACTGGAAATAAACTCAAAGTAATGTTGGACTTTGGGGTTTCAATTGGGGGAGGGCAGGGTGACTATTTGTAGGGGAGACGTGATCTTTTTTCATTTTATTGTCTTCTTGTAAAATTCAATGTGGGTTTTTTTTCTTTTTATTCTACTTACAACTTATTATGTAACTTGTGATTTTTAAGATGAACAGCCTGTAAAACTTGTAAAATACAAGTGAGTCACGGACAAAGTGTCCCGCTGTGTTTACTTTTGAGAGAAGTCCCTCCAAAGTGATCTAATGTGTTTAAAACAAAATGAAATAAAACATTGATGTTGGGATTATATTTGTGTAACAGGAATAATATTCTCTATCTTAATACTGATTTATTTACACTTAAATCTTACCAAAATTAAAAAGCACAAACATTTTAAAAGTCGCTCATTTTTAATAAACCTCCCAAAAGAATCGAGATTTCTTCACAAAATGAAAAATGATCATTTTTCGTTGTTAATTTAGATTTAACTTCAGTTTTACTGCAGAATACCTGAAGCTTTGAGTATTTCCTGGTGAATATTCCGGTAAAGTTAAGCGTCGCTATGGAACCGCAAACTACCGTTTATATTGTGGCTTCAGCCTGCTGATTATTATTATCATTGCTTCAAATACAATTTATAAAAAAAAATTAAAAAAAACACTTAAAACGATCACATTTTTTCTTCAGGTTGCACAAAAAAACATTGAAATGTCCAAAATGAAAATATCATTTATTTAATGCTGGAAACAAATAAAAATCAGATGTGACAAAAAGTATGTGATGACTTTACTTCCACTAAAATCTTTCTCACTTCCTTTAATTCCAACCGAGAAACAGCCGGGATTGTTTTTGTTGTCCAACCAGGCCTCATCGTTTCACTTTGTATTAAGTTAATGTTTAAACCTGCAATAATTTAATTTGTCTTAGAGATGAACGGGAAGCACAGTGCGCGTGCCTCATCCTGAATGCCCGCAAATTGGATTTAGTGGTTTTGTTTCATGAGCTTAAAAGCAGCAGCAGTCACAACTGTAATTAACAACAAAAAAATAAGACTTAACAAATATTTCGTTTTGAAGAGGGAGAAAATACATTATCAGCAACATTAAGTCCAGGTTCGAGGCTCTAATGCAGTTTATTTTCGAACCTTGTTGCACAAAACCACTGAGTGTCTTTTGAGTCCCTGTGTGCGTAAAGGAACCAGAACTTTACGCACGGAATGAAAATTAAAAAACGTCTGGTGCTCGTCTTTGACCTGCAGCCGATTCTCTGAAAAATCCAACCCGAGAATGATGCCCCACAGGCCCGATCCCGTCTGTCCACCTCCCGGTATTCCTACCAAGTTCTCCCGTACAGTAAATTGGAGCCGATCATGCTGTTTGTGTACTCGATTAGCGCCGCGTCCGTCTGCGTCATGTTGATCTGACCGTGCAGTCCCAGCGGCGGACTTGGGGACAAGTCCTCCAGCTCCTCCGTGGACGACAGCTGGTTCACCTGCTGCTGCGGGGTCGCGTTCAAGGCCTCCACCGTGTTGCTCTGTCGGTTTCCGGTCTGATTGGAGCCGCTGGAGTCGTTCCGGCAGCTCTTACCGTTCTTGGAGAGGACCGGGGACACGGAGGAGGAGCGGTGGGTCGTCCCGCACAGACCTCCACCGTTTCCGCCGCCGCCGCCGCTGCTCCCGTCCTGCTGCAGCTGCTGCGTGGTCTTGTCCTTGGTCTGCCGCTTCAGCTTGTAGCGGTGATTCTGGAACCAGATTTTCACCTGGTTCGGGCTGAGGTGGATCAGTCCGGCCAGGTGCTCCCTCTCCGGGGCGGACAGGTATTTCTGTTGCTTGAAGCGCCGCTCCAGCTCGTACACCTGCGCCTGAGAGAAAAGCACCCGCCGCTTCCTCCGTGGCGCGGCGTGCAGCGTCACCATGGACTTGCCGGTGGAGTCCATCCCGGACAAACTGCCCACCATCCCGGACATGTTCATCCCGGCGGAGGGGCCCATGAATCTGGAAACTTAGCCAGAAAATTACCAATGTTTAAATGAAAAAGGACGAGCTCAGTGTTGAATTTAACTGGCGATATTGTCCTCAAGAAAACATTTAAAATGATGATGCCAATCCTTAAATCTATCAGCAAATATTATAAATATCTTTATTTTTCTTTAAAATGCTGATTAATACAAAGGCCTGTTAAAAACACATTTTCAAAAAGTAGAAAACAATATTTAAGTTAAGTATTTTTAGTAGAAAGCAAGTAAACATCTTGCTTTTTATTAAATTAGTTTAAGAGTATCTTTCGGATTATCTCCCGTTATCAAAGCAGACAAATTAGCCTATTCATAAATATAATTAATGTACATTAATGTCACCATAAAGAGTTACAGAACTTATAGAAATTAAAGTCACTCTGGAGGACTATAAACTCTCTGTGGTCACTATATGATGATATATAAACGTTACAAATAAAAGAATTTTAAGGTCACAAAACTGAATTTTGAGAAGGCCTGTTTATAAATCCTTTATATAGAAACATAATAGTGCTGCCTGTGGTAATTTAGATACTATAAAATACAGTAAAAGTCACTTTAATCTCACTGTTGAATACCAAACACAGTCTTTAGTTTAAAAACATTTTTTCCCAATCGTCCGGGTCACAATTTCTCTCTTTTTTAAAAAAAACTTTTCTCAGATTAAAAAAAACAAACTTTTTTTTTTTAAGTGAAGCTCCTTACTTGTCGGGTATCTGGGCTCTGGGTTGCTGTACCACGCCGCTGCCGCTCCTCCGCCCCGCACCGTCTCCTGGTAGGACGGCAGGTCTCCGACGTTGCCGATGCCGCCGTTGCAGAACCCGCTGACGGGCCCGGAGAACTGTGGCACCCCGTGGGGCACATGATAGGGCCCGCTGGGTCCCAGGGCGGCTGCTGCTGCTGCTGCGGTGGCCGAGGCTGAGGAAGAGGAGGAGGATGAGGATGAAGAGGAGGACAGGTGGTGATGGTGATGGTGGTGATGATGATGGTGGAGATGAGGCGGCTGATGCTGCTGCCCCTGCTGCTGATGCTGCATACCCGGCTGTGAGACCTGCGGCTGCCGGTAGGCGCTCAGCTGAGACCCTAGGCTCCCCGCGGCGGGATCCATACCTCCGTACCTCCGGTAGCTGTCCTCCATCGGGCTCAAAATGTCGGTGACTGAGAAGGGAGTGGAGTGCTTTGGGCTGAAGGACATGGTGCGGCCACCCCGTGCTCTGGCTGGATGTGGTCGGGTCTGTCCGGTGGGTGTCTGCCTGCGTCCCCCTCCCTCCCTCCGGCTTTTTGCTTCTTCTGCCTCCCTGGGAAGAAGTCCAGCTGATCGGCTGCAGGAGGAGAGGAGTTACCCTTATCCCGCCGGACTCCAACACATGGAGGGGCGGAGCGACGCGGACACGGCAGCCAACAATGGCAATTGACATTACAGAGGTAAGTGGAGAACATGGTTTGGACCTACTTTCTTCCTCCGCAGATGCGGTTTGGTTTTTACAAGGTTTGACTCAAACAAAAATGCGAAGTCACAAACTCTCAAATTCCTTTAAACTCCCAGATGAGTTTCACTCTGTGGAGGTGAAATTTATTAAAATGCTTCTTCATATTGAAATGATCTAATTTCACTCCACTGATCACCAACTGTTAGGTGATTATTATTGATATTAGATCCATAACTTTCAGACTTTTTTACATGATAGAACACTTCACTCTTTGGAAACACAGCTTTAACTGCAGGTTTGTTCAGAACTTTATGTTATAGCTTTATTTTGACAATTAGTTTTGTGTGTTCAGGTCTTTTGTTTGATTTCCAACTACGCACAAATCTGCCTGACTGAAAGCTGCACTTTTATTTTTATATAACTTTTGAAGAAACAAAAGTTGAAGCCTCATTTTCATTTGTTCACATAAAACTGAGACCAGTTAAATTTCTGGTGTTGATGGAAACTTCAGGGGATATTTAAAGTATAATTTGTTTGATTTAACAACCAATCAACCAATCAGATCTCCGAACAGTGTCAGTGGTTTTCTGTTTTTAACTTACCTAACAGGGCAGCTTCTTGTTTGTTTGTTTCAGATTGTCAAATTCAGACAAAATCTGAGTCTTAAAACCTGATGAGAACTTTTTAAAGTTTAGTAGTAAAATAGTAAAAGTTGACTTTTTTTTTCTTATTTTGAAGACATCGAACATTTTTTAATTCAAGTTTTGTTGTTCCATGTTTTTTTGTTTTCTTTATTTTTAAATTTCACACAAATTAGGCTGTTAACTATTTTATCATTTCTGTCGAAATCACCAAAATAGATGTAAATATTAATTAAGCCTATTTATAGTTGTAAAACAAAACACTTCCATAATGTGCCAGCATTCATTTAGCCTATTTGTCTATTTTCTCTATTTTTGCTTTATTTATTATTAATTTATCATAGTGTGTTTGTTTATTTATTTATTTATTTATTTTACCTTCCTTTATTCAGGGCAGTGAGCAGCTCTCTCTCTTCAGGAGCGACCTGATCTCATTCACTGCACGTTAGACTGCTTATTTATAGTCCGTATGTCTGTTTGTCTAATTCTTAACTAAGTTCAAATTAACTCACAATTTCGATAAAAAGTTAAACTTCTAAGAAATTCTTGACTTTTATAAAAGATTTTTAATCTCTCGAAATATGTTTTTATTATTGATTGATTTAGACACAATTATTGGGATGTTTGCTGAGCCACAAAGAAAACAAATGACCACCAAAGTAAAACCACCTCCCGGAATTAAGATTTTTTTTTTTTAACTTAACTAAATAATAATTTCATACTTTAATTATATTTCTCTAGAGACTTTCACTTATAGTCTTTGCAGCCGCTCTGTGTCTCCAGTAAACAGCTGCTGCAGATGTTTCCTGCAGGCTCCTCTTTAGAAACAGTGATGCACCTTTAAACTCAGCTTTACTTCGGTCCCCTGTTAACAGTCCGAGCAGCCAATCACCTGCTGACCTGCTGCCTCACGTCACTTCACGTGCTCTTTGTAGTTTTTCCGGCGTCGGACTTCGCTTTTTACTCTCCGGTAAAACCGTTCAGCTGCAGGAGGGACCGGGACCGGACCGGAGCTTCAGACCGGCTCTCAGAGGTAACCCCGCCGGGACCAGACGGCCCGGAAACACTGGAGCTTCAAGGACTTAATGTGGAGCTCTGCAGCGACCTGATGGTGTTTACAGATGTTTGCAGCTGTAAGCGGTTAATCATAAGTTTATGGTGAATTAATTACAGCTGAAAGGCCTTTTTCATTCTCCTTTTGTCTGAACATATCACTTTAATATTCTATATACTTTCTGTTGGTAGGTATAATGTATCTCTGTTTAATGACTTTACCTGGAATGCTTCTTAATATCATTACAATATTCCTAAAGCTGTCTATATTGGAGTGGATGGTGTGTTTGAGGCCAATATATTACACATAATTATACTGAAAGCCATGTAAAACTATATTTTATGATATGTAGGATATTTCATGGTGCCTCTGGTACATTACAGTATTGTCTCTTAGCTGCTGTCTAATGATTTTATAGTGAATTAATTATGTTTTAATGTTCTAATTCTTAGGGAATGTTATATGAGCTCTGATATTCCTATAATGACTACCTGCTGCCTCTGTTAGTTTCTAACATCACCACAGTTGGTCTATAGACTTATAATATTTCTGCTGCTTGTCTTTTTTTCATTGAACTGAAGCCACTCACTTAGTCACACATGTGTCCATAACAGGTCATTAAATTATGTGTTAACTTTTGTTTTGTTATTTTTAAAATGATTCTAAATTAATGTGTTAAATTTGACAGCATTTGACACCAAACTGGGGTTTCAAGGCATCTTGATCTGCCCCTGTATGAACCTATAGGGACAGTATAATGTATCTGGTAGCTTATAATGATCATTATTTATCAGGAAAGTGTACTTACTAGTATATCTAATGATATACTGTTATGTAATGTATAATTAGATTATTATTACTCATGTATTAATGTTTAGGCCTCTTTTGCCTTTTTGTGAGAAGGATTTTAACAACATCCCTCATATTAAAAACTATTATTTTATTTTATCGTATGAACTGATTCCTGTCGTCTTAGACACAAATGCTTAAATTTGAAGCCAACAAAACAATAAATATATAAACTGCAGTGTGGAGATGGCTTTGAAACAATATAAATACAGTTTTAAGAAACATAATGGACAAGTTAACTGTTATTATTGAGCAGTTGACTATAAAGAAAACACAAAAATATAAATGATTAACCTAAATTACAGAGCTTTTTTTATTTTATGCTGGGGGAACTCATGACTCCTGGTTACAGCCCTGCATCCTCGTATGTGTAGTCTTTATTTTCAGATGATTTTAGTGTTATTCATGTTTTTTTTTTGCAGTTTAATGATTTTTCTCTTTTAAAAAGTCTATTTACTAAACATTTCTTATTAGAACCACAGATCCCTGCAGACCAAAATACCCAGAACCTGGACCTCCATCTCTCCTGCGGTCTGGCTTTCTAGAAAATATTAAATATTTAGGGAAAGCAGCTGTAAAGAAGAAGCAGAGTGAGCTCAAAGAACAGAAATCTTTCCTCTTGCAGAGAATCATTCTCTCATCTTCTGGTTTACATCAGTCTGAAGTTCCTCAACTCGACTCTGTAAAGATGGATGTCTTCAGTCTCTTTAGGTGAGTGAACTCTCTTCTTCCACGTTTTGTTTTTAATAAAAAAAAAAAAAATCCTTTTGTAAATCGGAGAAGAAAAGCATTTGTCAAGTCCAAGGCAGGAGCGTCCTCAACCTCAGGCAGCTTCCTGAATTAGATGCTGTAATAACAACAAAGCAAATTCTTTAAATCCTTCAGTGTTCAAAGGAGTTAATTTGCTGGTAAATCAAGAAAAAGAAAATACTTTTAACAGCCATAAAGAAAGGACACTGAGCTGGATACGAGCTAAAATGTGTCCACAAAGAAGATTTTAGATTAGATTTTAATTCAACTTAAAACCCTCCAGTGTTAAACACATACTACACCTGGAAACTACATTTCAAGGCTTTTCTTGCTGTTTCTGTGATAATATTGTAAATATTCAAAAATATTAAACATTTTTATTCCAGAATAAACCTTAATCATAGCTGATCTGTCACACAGAGCTCCAATACTTTTTATAATACTTTAGACAATTATTTTACGAAAAATTATAGATTTTGTTTACTTTGTTTTCTTCTTGTAAACCACAAAAAAGGACAATTATGAGTTTAAGCTATTAAAATGTGATTTTGAATACACTTAATATGATAAAATGGCATTAAACTGTGGGAGATATTTATGTTGTGACCAGTAGTTCATGGTTAAAGTTAAGATGTGTCAGCTTCAGCAGCAATCGTTCACTGATCTACGTTTAACTCCTCCAGTGGCTGCACTAAAGGGAACATTTTTATATGGATGTCCAGTGTTGATGGTAAATGTAGTCAGTTGAAGTAATACATTCCTCAGTGCTGTGCCATATTGATCGAGAAAGCGCCTCAAAGTCTGTTCTTCTTCCAGCACTGGCGCTGATAATTGACACATACAGTGGTAGATGTGTAGCTTTGATTAGCACCTAGCAGCTAATTTATCTTGCTCAATGGGCGTGGGCTTCAGAAGCTCGACTCCAATGCATCCTGGTACATGTAGGCACTGCCGGCACGCCTCCACAAGCAGAATAACTCAACTTTCTCTGTCAATATAGCACGCACTGAGGAATTTAATGCTCAGGTTGACTACATTTACCATCAACACTGATTGGACATCCACATGAAACATGGAAAATTGTGACTTTATGATGAAAAATATGAATGTCATTATCAGCTGAAGATGTCCCTGGGTGATTTAGAAGGCTTTTTTAGGGCCAGTCAGGCACAGGGCCCCGCACACCTAGCCTAGTATATGGAGGCACCAACGTTCAGGTTTGCTGTCATCATTAAAGGATTAAATCTTCCAAATCCTCAAATAAATCTACCGGTATGTTTAAGTGCTATAGTAACATAAACAGAATATTAGCAGGAAAACTCAAGTTGTTTTGATGTGTCAAGTACTGTTGGGCTCTGGGCATACATATCCCATAATGCACTGTGGACAACAGGTCCATATTTATATTCTGGATAAAATCACAGTCCCATGTTGCTTAAAATCGGTCTGACTCACCTCCTTTGTTACCTGAGTCAGGTCACATGGTTTGTTTATTGATTTTTTCCCTTTACATTTTTCTCCAGGTTATTTTCAGTTCTATTAGTTTTGTGCATATTAACGTCCAGTCGGTCGACCGCTTTAATTCAGACTGAAAAACAAATATTGGATGAAATTTAGTTCACTCGTTCAAGTTCCCCTCAGAATAAATTAACTGGTCAGTTTTTTCATCAGGTCAATATTTAGATTTATATAACTAATGACATTCTCACCAGCCTCAGCTGTACTTTGTATTACTCTGTTTAGAGCAGCTTTTGTTAGTGATAAACTTTATTTGAAAGGAATCTGACCTTCACCTCTGCCTTCTTCAGCATCCCCTACTTTAAATCCACCTTAAAAACCTCTCTACCAACTTAAGAGATTCATGAATACACAAAACACTATAAAAAAAAAAAAATCTAACAAAACAAAATAATCCTTATTTATAATCTGCTTCAGAGGTAGTGTCCACTTTGAACCACAGGAAAGGAAACGTTTACTCAAGTACTGTATCTCAATTGTACTTTCCATTGAATGCTACTTTGTACTTTCACTCCACTACATTTATTTGACAGCTTTAGTTACTTAGTGATTTGATTGTATTCATTACTATTCTAGTAGTTTAGCCAGTAGCATACAAAATAATCTAAAATTGTCTCCACATTGACAACTACAAACATTAAAGTGCTCTTACATTTAATTGTTGGTGATGAAAACAGAATATCATTTTCTATAATAATATTTGAAAGGTGCCATTCTGAACAATAAGAACTTTCACTTTTGATACTTTCATTACATTTAGCTAATAATAAAAGTAACATTTTAAATTCAGCACTATTAAAATGTAGTATATTTAAGTATGGTTTATTTCTGCTTTTACTTAAAGCACCTAGAAGGAACTTCTTTTGTTGATCTTGGCGGACCCAGTGGAGAAAAGCTGATCGATTTTCAATGTGAATCCGAGCTGGTGCTCATAATGCGTATTTTAAATGCCACCCTAAAGATATAGTTCCCCTTTTTGTCTTTCTTTTTCTCCAAACGTAGTCCTCAGCTGAAACCACCTGTGGCATCAACTCATGTCTCTGATTGAGGTTGAAGGTGGAAGAGGTGTTGGGGGGGAGACAACCTCCACCTGCACTCACTCTTTACGTTTCCTGTCTCATCGTTTCTTTTCATTTCCCCTCTACAGACTCCGGTTCTCTGCCTTTCCTCTCAGTCTGTCTCCCCTCAGTTTAATCCTCGGCTCTCTGGAGGAGCATTAGGCCAAGCAGCTGGGGCCCCTGAACGCCTCTTGAAAAGGCAGTCCACTCCATCCAGGAGGGTGAGGGGGAAGGGGGGGCGGCGTCCAGACCACCTGGCTCCTGAAACATAGAAAAATCCACCAACATGCAACTCCACAGTGAGACTTGGGGGGAGTTGGAGGACTCTCACTGAGGTGATGAGACGACCCTCTAGTGGCCACAGCTCCTGGAGGCTAAAATGTCTCGACTCATGAACTGTGTCCTTTCTTTCTTTCTTATTTCTTTCTTTCTTGAACTTACAGCTGGAATCAAAGGATACGACTACAGTTATTCTCTCAATAACTTTGTTAACTATTTACAGAAGTAAATAGGTTTGTACGGTGGCCCTGAGAGCTCAACACACTGCCAACGTCCTAACGTCAGGTTTATTTCTGCTTAAATAATAATTTAAATTTTAAATGTAGTTTTCCTCACAGAAATGAATGAAATGCTGAGATATAGATTATTATTATTACAAATATTACACCACTTAAAATCAATAAAGCCTCGCAACCCCTAGTGGGGGGTCCTGACCTCAAAGTAGGGAACCAGTGGAATAGGAAATGCAGTACTGAGGTGGTTTTCTTATCGGTTTTACTTCTGGCACCGGGGGGGCTGAGTCAGCTACCATTACAGTTACCGTCAGTTACTTTACCAAGTCCATCAGGAAACTCTATAAATCACCTTGATACTCGGTACCGCTGTGGTCAAACTGGCCTCCGTCTGTCCGGATGTTTTCGGCTCTGCTCTGGTAACCTCGCTAACGGCGGCTACAGCAGCAGTTGAGGCAGAGCAGCTGGAGGACATCAGACAAAAAAAAACTGAAAATACTTTTTGTCCAGTAACCAGTGAGACCTGGCCCCCAGAAACACTCTACTCCAGGCTGATGGGTGGATGTCATGATATTACTGGTTGAAATTGGTTGGTTCAAGCTTTACGTAAGCACATGTCACATTTTGTTTTGAAGGGAATAAAAAGATTAGATTTTGATCCAAGAATGCAAAGAAATGTATTTTTTGTAGCATAAACATTAAGAGCCCCATATGAGTGGGAATGGGATCTAAAAGCATTTTTTAAAAATTTCATTTCGATCTCTCAGGGTCACCGTAGATTTATTTTCATAGCTTACATATTCCATTAACTAGAGATTGTTTTGGAAAAGAATATAATGTTCAGATTTGTATAATTTTAAATAAGCAGACTCATAAGATGTGTTTGTTTATTTCTGTACCCCTTTAAGAATTGTTATGTGATTATAGCACCCAACACTTGTCTGTTTATTTCCATCTAGTCTGTTATTGTCTTATTATATGTTGTTACAAGTCATTTTGTACTAAAAACAAAAAAAAATATTAGATTTTATACTGCAGAGTCTCCAAAACAGGATGCCTTTAAGATTCATGTATTTTGCAGCTTAAACCAAAGTCAGATTTCACCACAGTGCTCCTAATGATAGTTATTATAGTTAAAAGTTTTATTAAACCCTTTTTATGTTGCTTCCTGTGATATTTTTCTGCCTGATTTCCCCCATCAGATGTATTGTTTGTTTTTCTTTAAAGAATCAAGGTTAAAGGCTCACACATTTCAGCCTGCACCAGGAGGCGAAAAAAAAAAGACCTCATCTCCACCTGTGTGCAGGGAGAGTTCGGAGGTCACGCATCCAGAAGTGGTCTTCAGAAATCATTCAGTGGGTCTGTGTGCAGGTCGAGGAGGTTAAGGCTGCGTCTCTCCACCACTTGGCAGTTAAAGCTGCATTAAGAAACATGAGAAACATGGAAAACGCTTATGTGTGTGCGTGCGTGTGTGTGTGCGTTGAAGAGCTCTCTGCTGGTTGTTTAAGCGATTCAAAGACACTGAAGCTCCAGAGCGCCATCCTGAGGTTACTCTGTTTCTTTTTTTTTTCTAAAAAAAATAATCTCCACATCTGCTGCACAAACTGAGATTTGTTTAAGTTCAGTGGTTCCAGAGGTGCAATGTATTCAAGTACATTTACTTAAGTACTGTATATAATTACCAATTTATGGTACTTTTTCTTTTTACTTTACTTTAATTCTTGTTTTTTTACAACTTTATACTTCTACTCCACTACATCTCAAGAGACAGACACTGTACTTTTTACTCCACCCTTTCTTTACTTTCTAGCAGTGTTGGGCTTGTTAATCAAAAAATGTAATTTATTACATACATTTTTTTTTACTTATTACTACTTGCCAACAGTAATTAGTTACACTACTAGTTATATTACTTTTCTGTTACTCTCCACAAAATTAGTAATTGTGCCCAGTTTTCTTCGTTAAATCAAACTAATGGGAATATTTCCAGCTGCTGACTGTCAGTCTCCATCTTCCAAGCTAGTTTCCTTCACGATAACAAAAATGAATCCAAGGATGTGACTGAAATGTTGTTGTACCTAATTATTTCCTTAAGCTAAATAAACTATTTAAAAACCCTCTTGGATTAGTTGGAAGATGCATCGTCACAAGCTGTTTTTCCAAGCTGGTGAAACGTTGAGAGAGATACGTGTTTCTCACAGGACAGCAAACATATGATGATCTTATAGAATATGATGCACAGTAGAGTAGTTAAAATGAGCTTAGCCTTGAATATCTACAGCAGTAAAATGCAACATACACATTAATGCAGCAGTAATATTAATCCAAAAACAACATATATAATTTAAAACACTGACACAATGAGTACTTTACACACTTCTACTTAAAGCAGATACAAGGAACTTTCCCTTTTTGGTGATTCTGGCGGCCCCTGTTGATAAAGCGGTTCTGTTTCCACCGCCTCGTTGGGTTGATTTCAAGGGGAGTCTGACCAAATCTGACCTTGTGGCACATCTTGTTTGATTATGTAGGTTATGTAGAGGCATCAGTATTAAATTGAGTTTCAAAACCAACTCCTTTTGAGGTTTAAGTAAGGTTTTGAATACAGGATTTTTACTTTTAGTGGGGTATTTTCACAGTGTGGTATGATAAATGATCTGAATACATCTTCCACAACTGAATGGCCCTAATATTTCTTATATTATGTTGGGTTTCTGTGATTTTGCTCCACCCTCCTCTTCCTCCTCTGTGGCCTTGAAACCACTCAAACATGTGTTTTGCTCCTTGTTACTTCAAGTGGATGTTGGTGTTTGTGCATTTTTCACATTCATCTGCTGAAGGGGGACGTTTGGTACCACCATTCAGAGTGTGATGTGGAAACTTGAAGCCTCCAAGGCTGAAATTACATCCAGCCTGTATATTACTAGATTGTTCTCCCAGTTACATTGTGCTGACGAACGTAATCGCTGCCTGGATTGTGCCGTGTTCTATTGGTCGAAATGAAGCCACAGTCATCAACAGTTTTTTGGGGAGTGGCTTTGGAGGAAGGCCTGAAGAGAGCAGGTGGGATTTTTTTTCACTTGGATACTTTAAAAATGTCGCTGTTTCTTGCTAGTTTCTTCAACGTTACCGACTGTAGCCTTTTAAATATTGATAAACGTGTCGTCTCTCTGCCAGAAACTGGTGGATTTGCACCCACTGGGTTGGCACTGAGTCGCTTCCCCAAGTGATGGAGTTCATCTCAGGGTGTTGTTCCCAACTGAGGATGAAATAGATGGACAAGGGGGTTGGTGCAGGCTCAACCTTTAGAGCAGTGGTTCCCAAACTTTTTTTCTGGGGACCTATTTTAAAAAACTTGACAAACCCAAGTCACAGTGAGAAGGGCAAATATGTGCATAAATTAATGTTCCTGATCGTTTTCACTGCTGTTGCTGCATCACATCAAATTTTTTTGAACAGGTAAACATCCCATTTGAAGACACATGGGTTTTGATAAATCACAACTTCATCGTCAGTAAAACAATCCAAGTGTTTGGGTATTCAAGGTAGCCATGCAACCATATTCTGCTTTATCGTCGTATTTTACTTTAATCGGGACCGTAATTTACAAAAATGAACAACATGCTGTATGGAAGAAGACTAGAAACTAACAATTGAGACCATATACCCCTTAAACTGTTTACTAATAAATGAACTGAGAAGTAGGTTTATTTCTCCATAAGACTCCATACTATCAGATTTTATTGCAGCCTGTGGAGCTGCCCCCTGCTGGCCGTGGCATAGAATACATGTTTAAGACACTTCCACACTGGCTTCACTTCACAGACCCAGACGCTCTGTCCCCTTTACTGTCAATGGGATTTTCCAATAAGAAAGAAAGAGAAGATGAATGAATAAAGTTCAGATTAATTGAAGTTCTTCATGTAAACGACCTGTTAAACACAAAATAGTATTTAGAGCAAAGTATTTTTATATGCTTTAAAACCTACTTGATGGGGGAGCTTTAATTTCAGTCTGTCTCACTGGTTCACAAGCAGCTCCATGATGACTGTTGTAGCCAATAAATCTTTTCCACAGCAGAAATTGAAGCAGCTAAATGGATTTTAGCCATGATTCATTTTATTATTTACACTTGTGTTTTTCCTGATGTGACAAAAAGCCCACGTTTTCTTTTTTTTTTTGGGTGAAGTTGGTATTATAGTATTGCATTTCCCTTCCAGGCCAGTAGGGGGTGATAAATGATTATAGTGCTGGCCCCTGACTATGACATGATAATATAATGCACCTGTGGACTGATTTTGAGTGATTTTTAGATGGCGTGAGGTTCTGGAGATCATCCATGAGCTGTGACAAGTCGAACTTCAAGTCCTCTGCATCGCACACTGTGAAATCATCTGCTTCAGGTTAGTGTTTGAAGCCATCAATTGTTGGTCTGTTTGTATAAGCACTGCTATTTAAAAACTGCCCCAAATACTCACCAGAGCTCCAAATGTGGATTAATCCACCACTGAAAATAGTTCAATAGTACAAATGTGCTTTTTCCTCCTGTTTGAGTCTTCAGTGGGAATTAATGAGCCACAAACAGAAGTCGTGAAGACGCATTGAGAGAAAATATTTCTATTTAATAATGTTTTGTGTTACATAGTAAAGAAATCCATGACTGCAGTTTCAGTCAGACACATTTCCAAGAAGAACAAAGAACAGTTTGATTATAAAATAATGATTTCAAGTCTTTTTTTTTTTTTCTGTGTCTGTCTTCGTGAAGACCAGTTAGAGTTTTCGACCTGTGGGGTCTGATATGAGGACGTTTTGATCAGTCTTCACTTTATAACAGACCTTCAAATGGCTGTTTGATGTTTAACACTTGTTTTTAAGGTTAACATTATATTATTATATTATTATTTAAATGTGATGGTTAATGTTTGGGGGATATGCTAATGAGCGTGCGTGTGTGTGTGTGTGTGTGTGTGTGTGTGTGTGTGTGTGTGTGTGTGTGTGTGTGTGTGTGTGCTGGGAAAAGCGTGCTTTGATTGAGCTTTTGCTGCCACCTGCTGACTACATGATGAACAGAGAGTATGACGTCTGCTGCATTTAAACATGAACAATATGTAGCTCTAACTAGAAAAAAACGACTATATATAAAGAAATCATGAAATAGAGTTAGAGCTGAAAATATAACAAACAAAATCACAATAATTAATAGACTGACATGTACAGATAAAGAGGTGCATGGATCATGAGTGAGGTGACACACACATCTGATAAGTTTGGGGTGGGAATACTAATGAGATTTCTTGCTAAATAAGTTGTCTTCTTCTTAGTGACTGTAAGTATACAGCACCTTACAGACTCAATAATGCAGACACGTGATTTAGTTTACAGAAGAGTCTCTCTTTCTCTCCTTTTGATGGTGAGACTGGCAGCATGGACCAGTGTTTAGAGCTAGTGCTAGAGCAGTTCTTTAGTTTTTGAGGTGTTAAGGTGATCGTTGGACCATGTGCTGAAATGGAATAAGAATAATAATAACTTTATTTATACAGCACCTATAAAAACAGAGTTTACAAAGTTCTTTGACGGACAAAGCAACAGCAGAGAGCCAGTCACTATACGGGCAGGCTGAAATAAAGAACAAGAAGAAGAAACATGGATGAGGGATAGTGGAAGAGAGCCATTAAAAAACATCATTTAAAGGTCCAGTGTGTAACATTTAGGAGGATCTGTTGGCAGAAATGGAATATAATATTAGGTGTGTTTTCATTAGCGTATAATCACTTGAATATAGGAATTGTTTGGTTTTTGTTAAGTTAGAATGAGCTCAACAGGTTGCCTTGAATGGAGTCCGCCATATTTCTACAGTAGCCCAGCCCACTTCTCCTTCACGCTTGGACAGAGAGGTTGACGCGACGGAGTTGTAATTGGCAACTGCACCGCTACACCAAGATCCTCAAACAGCTTCTTACTGTAGTTTTTATCAAACAAACAAACAAACAGGAGGAATTACTGTGTTTGTTTGGGACTAAAGAATATAGATTATCACCCGACCCCTCATTAATTTAATAAAGTCTGCACTAAAGTAAAATATGTGTCGAATGTGAGCTGAAAAAAACGCCAGACTCCAAATCTCTGTTCGTTCTCTTTTCTTCATCCTGGTATCTTTCTGCTTTTCTTCCTCTTCCCCTTTATAGCAGCAGGTGACACATTATAAACATCTCAAAGCTTTAACTGCCCCCCCCCACACACACCACACCACCACCACCCTCCTGTGACATCATCCCTCTCAGATGAGCTGACCTCTGACACCTCTGAATACAGAGACCCCCCAACACACACACACACACACACACACACACGGGGGTCTTTCTTTCCTTTGTCACAACACAGTAAATAGCCGGTTGTCTTGTGGTGAATGAAGTCGTCTCCTGCAGTAGAGACGTTTTAATCCTGTCTCATGTTTAGAAAACAAAATTATTCTAAAGATAATGAATCCACAAACCAACTTACGAGGTTAAATTGTTTCTGTACCTGCATCACATCTGATGCTTTTAAATCAACACATTTTCCACTTTTGAGAAGTGAGTTTTCATCGATATTTAATCAAGTTTTAATATTTTTGATTGTTGTTTTTTTGTTCACTGTGTGTTCAGGTCTGTCCAAAAAGTTAATAATGATATAAATAAGTCTTTAACTAACTTAAACACTGTCAGTGCTGATTAGACCACAGTGATCCAACAGCACTGTGAAAGATGAAACCGTGACCATGATCTCAATATAGAGAAACACACATAGTGAACCTAATATTACAATATTTCTAAAACATTATAAAGTCAAACTTTCTGAAAGTCTCTTTTCAAATATGTGTGAATACTGTAGGATTTTTAAGCATCAAGTGATCATTGAATTCCTTTAAACATTTGTATATTTTTTGAAAATTTCCAAATCATTATTGTAAAATAATCATGTGAAAAGCAATTTTAAAGTAATATTGATATCAATCTCATGTCTGCACCATGAATATGAAGCTGGATGCAGTTAGCTTAGCACAAAGACCGGAAATGGAGGAAAACTGCTAGCCTGGTGATTTCCAAAGGCGAAAAAAACCAAATCCTGTGTGTGTGTGTGTGTGTGTGTGTGTGTGTGTGTGTGTGTGTGTGTGTGTGTGTGTGTGTGTGTGTGTGTGTGTGTGTGTGTGTGTGTGTGTGTGTGTGTGTGTGTGTGTGTGTGTGTGTGTGTGTGTGTTCCCACTGCAGTTTCGACCACATTTAGTTCCTGTACGATTGCTCCGGGGGGCAAAAAAGTTCTCGCTCTGGGGGAAATGTTTTTTATTGTTTTTATGGGCAGCTGCTTCAATTTGTTTACTATTTCATTCATAAAACAAGAAAGTCCTTTAGTATTAATATTGGTACATTTCTTGTTGTTTTTCTATATTAAAACCAAAGTCAGGCTTTGTTGTCAGCTTCCTAATTGCTTTATTAATTGTTTCATGATATAATTTATCTTCTAAAGCAGAAATAACTTTCAAACACTCAGCAGACGATCTGCTCTGGAGTTTTCAGTCTCTTTTTCCTCCTGTTCGTTTATTCATTATATCAAACTCAAACATCAGAATCAGCCAACAGAAAATACAAAGAACACTTTTTATATCCACCCTGGGTCTTATTTGTCTAATCTTCACAGTCCTTCCTAGTTTATTTCCTGAGATTAATTCCTCAAGTTCCAAAGTTCCTGAAACTTTTTGGTTGAAAATGGGTTAAATTAATTCTTATTATGTAACTTATTTGTTTAATTTGTACAAAAACCAGAGTGTGTAAGTAACAATCAGCAGGTTTTCTGGAGGTTATGTGCCGGGAGCTTTAGAGGTGCTAATAGGTGGATTTTGTTGCCTTTGGACAGAGCCAGCTGTTTCCACTCTTTATGTGCTAACTGTCTCCTGGCTGTATCTTCATATCTAACGTACAGACGTGAGAGTAGCATCAACCTTCTCATCTAACTCTCTGCAGGGAAGACGAACCTGTTAAACCCCATCAGACAACCGGTCCTCCTCGTCTGTGCATCACTCCTGGAAAACATGATGACTCTGCGTTTCCTGTGAGGTAATTTGATTAAACACAAATTAATTTAGGAATACGCACAACAAGATCATAATCATCATCATAAATGAATGTGTAAAAGTAGATTCACCTGCAGTCCTTTATATAAAATGGATTAATGTTGTGCATGAGTAAGTTCTCATGTTCTCAAAGTTATAATTTATTACAAAGACAACCTTGACTTTAAAGTAAAAGTACAACAACTCCATTTTCTCCTTAACAAACCAAAGACACATCTGCCTGTACCTCAGATACCTCAGTGGCCCCCAAATGTTTTGGCCCTTTAAATGAGGCATTTCCTACCTGTAACCCAAGCAGACAGATTACATGGACATGAGACTTTTTTAGAGACCTAGAGAGGTGAAAATATCCAGTTTATTATACGAGAAAAACTTCCAGAAAAGGTCTTTTTAATCTTTTTTATTCTTGTAGTCAGATTTAACTTGGTGATCCCCAGGTTGTGAATTTCTGTCTTAAATGTTGCTGATGATCAGTTTGCTCTGATATGATTCAGAGGAGGAACAACAGCTGGTAAAATATAAATGAAGGAAGATGCTATAAAAGCTCTACAACCTTAATAAAAAGTAGTAAGTTCCTAGAAATCGGTAAAATAGTTTTTTCCTAGAAATAAAAATATGTAAATGTACCAAACTCGTAGGATTATTACATATTTAGCTATAATTAAGTACATAATGTTAATCCTTAAATAATGGCTTAACATCTATTTGTTAGATCTGCAGTTTTATTTTATTTTTTAAATATTAAAGTTATTTAGATGTCCACAAATTCACAGGAAAGAAATAGGCCTATATTATAAAGTGACAAACTGTAAGTGACCACTTTTACACAGTAGAGACGCTTTTCTGCAGCAATAATATAGAAATATTTTAGTAATATCTCAGTTTAGGAGCCAGACTGTCCAAAACTTCAATAAATCTATTACGAAATTTGACTTAAAAGTTTATATTGTACATCATGACTACAGTATCAAGTCCTGTTATAGGTTGGATAATGAATCATGGGTGATAACAAGATAAAGAGCAAGAAACTCGAACCCGAATATGCGAAAACATAGACCAACATATCGTTATTGATTTAAAATATAAAAAATAATATTATTAATATTCCTGCCAAAGCGACCATAACCTGATTAACTTCAGTACAGGCTGAAATCAAACAACTCACAACGGCTCCAACTTTTATTCAACATCATAAATATCCAGCTTATTACAAAACAACTCACCGGTCAACATTATAAATAGATTTATGAAACACGCGGAAACAAGTTCTCGCGATAAAAGTGACACTTTTGCAGAAAAACACAACAGAAACAACAACAACAAACAAAAAGTTTCCAAAAACAAGAAAACGTTTGTTTTGATCGGTTTTGTGCACAGTTAAACTTCAGTCTTTTTATCCACATATTCAATAGTGTAGTTTTAGACGTTTTGCGCGTCTGGATGGGGAAAATGTATTTTGTTACCTGTGATGAGGTTAAAAATAAAAAAACAATCAAGCTTTAGGAGACAGGGAAAAAGGGACATTTTTGATGGGATTACACAAAATAAATGTCCTAAAAACAGGTCATCTGAAGAAGGGCTGGAAACTAAATCACAAAGTGAGTCTTAAGTTTAAAACTTCAACTGCGAGAGTTTAATTTTCTCATGTGGCACACTCGTGCTTTTTGAAAAATAGGCCTAGTATTTTGTTTTATTCTGGGAAAAACAAATCCTGATATAAACCAAACTCCATTCAAAAAAAGATGTATTTTTATTCCTTTTTCAATAGTGGCATTTATCGTTTAAGAGAGACTATTCGGACAAGAAAAACAATCAATTCATGGCCGAACTCGAGCTTATAACGTGGATTTCTCAGTGTTTTAGGAATCAGGAAGAGTTTTGGCTTCACCAGCTCCAGTGGTACATGTGCGCCAGCTGCTGCACCGCTGGGTGCTGCTGCGGCAGTCCGGGGTGGTCCGGGCCGTAGGCGGGGTGCAGCAGCGGAGAGTAGGCACACAGAGGTAGACTCAGGCCGGACCTGAGCGTCGCCTCCAGGTTCTGCGCTGTGATTCGGTCGCAGGGCTTCCCGTCCCGCACCAGGACCGGAATGGCGACCCGGCGGGCCGGCAGCAGCTGCAGCGCCTCCAGGCTGCAGTGCTCAACCCGGGAACGCTTCATCTTGTAGCGGTGGTTCTGGAACCAGATCTTCACTTGGTTCGGGGTGAGGCGGATCAGCCCGGCCAGGTGCTCCCTCTCCGGGGCGGACAAGTAGCGCTGCTGCCGGAAGCGACGCTCCAGCTCGAAGGTCTGCGCCTTGGAGAAGAGCACCCGCCGCTTCCTGCCGCGGCTCTTCTGCGCCGCGCCGCCGGTTCCCGCTCCGCGTCTGGGGACTCGTCCGTGGAGAGCTCGGGAGATTTGGGCTCGGTACTGGACTCTAAGGAAAGACCGTGTACTGCAGGGAGACAGTACAAGTAATGTGATTACTCTTTAACACCGCAGAGACAGACTGGAGCTCTGACAGACTTCCATCACAAGTAATTCCTTTAAAACAGAGACTGGAAACATCCCCACAGAAATCAATTAACGACTACATTTTTCTTCTCTAGAACGCATGATCAGAGCCCAGAGTGTTGATTTCATTTCATATTGTATCTGTTTTCCCAGAAATATCCTGAAACTGCTTTTAAATCAGCACAGTGTTGAACTCCCTTAAGAAAAATACGCTTTTTAAGTTCAACATGTGCCTGAATGATTGGGCTCTGTCAAAAACTAAACACCAGCAACGATTTTGAACTGAACGAGTTGAACAGTTAACATTAATAAGGAGGTAATGGTTTAATTATTGATAATATAATGATGTAATGTGAAATCTGAAAGATGGAGAAGAGGGAGACAAAGAGACAGGTTAGGTCTCCAGTTACGCGCGGATGTGTGCGGCTGTACGGACAGAAATGAGGATTAAATTATCATCTAAAGTCATTTTTATCATTTTAAAAGTAAAACTAAAGATACATTTACAAAATATTTGAAGTAATTATTGATTCTTTAAGCAGTATTGTATCGAGTTGGTAATTACGCACGAGCAGAAGTGTCAGATTCAAGAGTCAGAAATGAGAATAATAATAGCCTATATATGTAATAATAGTAAATATAGACTAATGTATGAATATAAGTCACATATATAAATATACTAACTTTTTTTTTTTTTTTTTAAAACAAGTATGCTCACATGAGAAGTGCAGGTTACCGGATCCGCGGCTCCACCTGCCGTAGCTTCCGCCGCCGCGCTCGCACAAACTCCGGCCGCTAAATCCCAATTTCTGCGCGTTTCCCGCCCCTGAAACCTCCGCAGAGGCCTCCTCGGTGTCGTCCTCCTCGGTCTCCTCGGTCCCGGAGCTGCATCTCCTGGTCGGGCTCGGGAGATCCAGAATATCCCGCACGGAGAAGCCCGTTTTTGTGCTGGTGCCAACAGACATGACGCCGGTAAAAAAAGAAAAAAAAGAAAGAGGAGAGACTGAAGGAGACAAAAGTTCCAGGTTTGTGTCCGCGATGGTTCAGCTGCTGCAGCCCGTTAAAGAGGAGCAGCCAGCGGAGGGTTTGGGTCCATGAATGCCGTTAAACGGAGCGGGAGCCCGGAGCTGCACGGGCCGACCGGAGAGGATTTAACAGCATGAAAAATACATGAGGGAAGACATTAAGAGTGTGTGTGTGTGTGTGTGTGTGTGTGTGTGTGTGTGTGTGTGTGTGTGTGTGTGTGTGTGTGTGTGTGTGTGTGTGTGTGTGTGTGTGTGTGTGTGTGTGTGTGTGTGTGTGCCGTTAAAAAGGACGGAGGCGGGTCTCGAGGGTCAAGTGGTTGAGGGTGTGAAAAAAAAACACACACAAAAAACGGGAGCAGCGTATTAAAGAGAGATGCTGGAGCTTCAGGGAGGAGGTGAATGTTTTAATGATGGAGGATTAGTGAGGAAAGAAGTGACTCATTTACATTTATTAGAGTCACTGATCCGCTTCCTGTTTACCAAAAAGAACCAAACAATCCTCAGTGTGTCCAACAAGTTAGTGAGGAGTAAAGATATATAAATATAAGATCTATTAACGCAACATAAAACATTAGCATAATAGAAATAATAACGTGTTTATTCACAATACTGGACAAATATTTATATTATTTACACTATTTTTGGGATAAAAAAAAAAAGACAAAAAGTAAAATTTGGCAAAAAGTTAAAACATAAAGAAAGAAACAATATAAATACCTCAGCCTGCAATCAGTTAACTTCATTATACTTTACTTTTATTCTCTAAATTAATGTCTTTTTAAATGTTCTCTATACTGCAGGAATAAAATACTGGTGTGGAAATGTTGAAGACTCACTTTATATTTATATATTTATTAGTTTGCTGCCATAAATTAGTCAAATTTAAACAAATTAAGTAAAATATATATATACATAAATAAATAGTGGAGTCAGCTGTACCCATGTCCCCCTTTAGCTGGATAAACAACTAAGTTGCCTCCGTTTCTATATCTATTTAGTAGTAAAAATGAAAACTAAAGTAATAAAATAACACTTTTTACACTTTATACATATTTTACTGTGCACACAAAACTGCCTTGAAAAAAATCACTACATTTAGGATGATCAAGTATTAAATGCAAACTTAGAGTGTATTTCAGTGTTTGTTGTGAGGATTAACTCAAGAGTGTTTACACACCAGCTGATGGACTCACTGACACACACACACACACACACACACACACACACACACACACACACACACACACACACACACACAGTCACAGAGTTCATTTCACATCTTTATTGTCGTCCCACAGGGGAAATTATTTACCAACACTTATCTCCATTTCTTTATGGTGGCTGCTCTGCTTTGTATATAATATAGATCTTTTTCACATTGTGCCATGTCACAGTAGGAAAAAGAGCACAAGTGTAAATAATAAATTAAGTGGTATTAAGCTGCAGTAGAAATAACACAAACATGTTTATACATTTTTAGATTGTCATTGCTGTGGTGGAAATTAAGTACATTTACTCAAGTACATTTTGTGTTACTTTATACGTCTACTCCACCACAGTTTGGAGGTATCATCCTCTTTACATCACTACATCTATCTGACAGCTGTAATTCAGATCAGATCTTTAGGGGACATTAATCAGTTACAGCATCTGTTCATTAAAAGTATCACAACCTCTCTGGTCGGCGTCCTTTGCTACATTTCAGATGTCTGTTAGCAGTTTCATCAAAGAGACATTTCACCTTTTGTTGTTTCATTATAATAAGTGAAGACCAAAGAGGTCAAAGTATCCAATATTTAACTACAAATATTAAAGAAAAGTCCAAAATGTTTTATAAATTTGTGTATTAGAACTTTGTTTTTTTCCTCTTTCTTCTCTCATTAATCATCTCAGGGCCCCTCAAATGTATGTATCAGTATTAATTATAAAATAATATCATATATTACTCTCAGGAGACATTTCACTGTAAAACAAGCCCTTTAACTTTTGATACTTTAAGTATATTTTCCTGATAATACTTGTGTGCTGAATCAAGGGATAACCTGCTATAATGGAGTCATCTATATTGATTCAGAGTTAAGATCAATGTGATTATGTAACCGGGGTCCCCCTCTTTAAAGTCCTACAGTAAAAGTATGTTTATTTATTATAAACAACAAGGAGAGCTAGTAAGAAATCAACAAGAAATGAACAACTTAACAAACAATCAAGGCTCTGGCATGTTTTCATCGCTCACTGATGAATTTAAAGGAAGCGTCTCCACTTTGTGATTCTTTATGTATATATTTAACATTAGAATGACGTCCTCTTACTTCCTCAGTTTGTTCATCAATCTACAGTTTAACAGTAACAGTGAGATCAAACTAAATCAACTCCGAGCTCCCATTTAAAGAAACACTCTGACTACTTGGAAAATCCTTTTTTTCCCCTCCAGAATTACACAAGAAGTAGATCTGTTTCAATCATAACATATTTAGAAAAAATCTTTTTTAGTGGTTTTAAGGGCACATCCACAAGCTACAGGAGTTGTTTAGCCTAGCTTAGCATAAACACTGGAAGCAGAGGGAAACTGCTAGCCTAGCTTCATCAAAAGATAAAATAATAATAAGGTTTTTAGCCACTTTACCGCTGCCAAATGTACAAGTTGTATCTTGTTCGTAGGTTAAACAGTTAATTGAAATAGACAAATAACTGTTAGTGTTTGCAACCTTAATATCACTTTAGTGTCTAATTGTAATCTGGACTCAAACCTCTTTAGTCTCAACAACGATTGGAAGGATTAAGATGATTGGAGGAGGAATACTGACTTTGGTGATCTGCTGTGAGGTTGACATTTGTGGTTTTCACTGAAATAGTATAAAAGATGGATTGACATGAAGTTGGATACAAACATTCATGAATCATAATCCCTTAGTGATCCTCTGGCTTTTCCTCTAGCGCCATCATCAGGTCAATTTAGACCATTTGTCCACATACACGGTAAAAAAAAGATTGTCCCTATTTTCTTAAAACAAACCAAAAATCTAAAGTCAACTTGATTCTATAATGCACTGATCCGTCTTCTTCTTCTTCTTTTGTGGTTCTGACCCTAAACTGCTCAAACTGCTCAAACTGCTCTGGGAAGCAGTGGGATGATGTCACTACATCTCAGTTGTCTCTTATTTTAAGATAAAATAAGTGTAATTCAAACAGTAAATTACTTGATAAATGTAACATTTTCCAAACCAGACTTCTTTGGGATTTCTCTTGTTTTTTGGGGCATTTTTTACTGCAGGGTTTGTGTGTTTGGTTAAGTTTTGGTTTTCACTTTTCTCTGTGTGTGATGTGTGTGACAATGACTTCGGCTCTCTCTTTCTGTGTGTGTGTGTGTGTGTGTGTGTGTGTGTGTTGGATCCTGCTGGGTGGTCGAACTCTGCAAACAAACACACAACGAGCTGACGGACACAAAGACCGCACAGCCTCCACATTTATCCCATTTATTCCCCCTGAACACTTTATAATGGCCTGACACACACACACACACACACACACACACACACACACACACACACACACACACACACACACACACAGCTGGGAATACATGTGAGGCTGCTGGGAGTTGTCATGGTATTCAGACTGCTGCCTTCAAAAGACTGTCTTCTATATTCATGACCACACACACACACACACACACACGCAAAGCGGTTTCCATTTGCAGCAGTTAGCAGCTTCCCCGAGTTGATTTATCCTAAATTATTATAATAAACCCTAAAAAAACCCCGGACCCCTTAACTTGTAAAAAACAAAATCCGGTTCATATATAAAAATCCAAAAGTAATAACATAATAAAATAATATAAGGTAAACTAAAATGAAAATGATATAAAAATTAAAAATTAAAATATTTTTTTTTATCAAAACAATGAATAAAATATATAAAGTAGAATAAGAATGAAGATAATAAATATTAAAAAATTTAAAAATAAAACTAAATAAAAAAGGAAAATGATGGTAAAAGTAAACAATAAAATAAAATACATTTTATTTCTGGGACCCAGGTTCAGTTGTAGCCTCATATGAAAATACAAACTGAGCCTTAGTAGCCTAATAAATCAAATAAATGAAAGACATCAAATTTTGAAAGTCTAATCTAATGAAAATAAAAATAAACAACTCATAACTCAAAAATAAAATAAAAGCTGACCCAGGATTAGTTATAACCTCATAATAAATTTGTTTATTAAACATCAGAAGGGTATTTTTAGTTGCCTCGTTGGGCAAAATCATAGTCAACAGTTTTCCTGTTGTTTCCCACTGAAGTGAGTTCTTTAATCCTTAAACACAGAAATGACAAATCACAAAAATGATTACAAATCTTAGTTACACTCATTTAATGTGTCCAACCTTCCTACCTGAGCCTCTGTCCATCTCTGAGCTCAGACTGCCCCCTGCTGTCAGACCGATAAACTTCAGCTCACATCTTCAGTCACAAGAAAACAACATATAGATAAATCAATAGTTACATTTAAATGTAATTTTATCCCGAAAACCTTTTAAATGGAACGTATAAAGAAATTATTGCTAAAAAATAAAGGAAAATGACTAAATATGACCAGAAATCAGGTGTGTTTTTTACAATCCTGAAGGTTTGCTGAATGAATTAGAAGACGTATTAATGTATTATTCATGTAATTAGAATAATTCTGGTTTATTATTCTCTCTTATCAAAATGATCTTTTCTTTCTTTTCTTTTTGTTTAACTTCTGTTATTCTCTAATAATTGAAACATTTATTGAAAGTTTAAAAGACCTACTTGTAATTTTTTATTAATTTTTACATTTTTGCATGTCCAACCGACTAAAAGATGTGATAACTTAGCAATTAATTGTAATTCATTTTCTGTTAGTGTACCAACTGGACTCCTATAATAATTAATTCCAAATTACATGTGTTTCTCTAGAAAACTCAGGTTGAATTATTTGGAATTTACAGACCTACATTTTTTTAAGTAAATAGTTTTACCTTTATTACATAAAAATTAATTAACACATTTTAAATAAATGACAGCAGAGCTTCCACTGAGGGGGAAAAAGCTGTAATGTGGGAAATTGTCCAAAAGGCGGCGCCATTGTACTAAAAATGATCCATGATGCCTTTAAATACAAAGTCAGTGTGGAAGTTTTTACAGTGTATTATTGTGTTTCATACTACAATATAAAACATTATATTTAGGGTTATATAGAAACAAAAATACTTTCATAGCCTGCTAATTGAATGGCTGTTATGGAAGACAGAGACATCACTACTCACTGCGCTATAAGAATTGCCTGCCTGTCAAACTCATACTCCAAACAAACTGAGGACACCATATCACCAGAAAGTGTCCACACCTATCATAAGAATCAGCTAACTTCAGTAGATATCACAGCAACACAATACATAAACGTCTCTGACGTAACGTGAATGCTGTTATTTCTTTACATTCAGTTGACGTTTTTGAATGTTTCAAAGTAAAATTCTTACATATTGCTCCTTTTAAAGCTGCTGCAGGGTCTGAACTCTCTAAAGGAATCACCGCCATGACGACTGAACCCGCTGCTCTTCCAAAAATGGCCGTCATAACTAATGAGGCGTTCAGGTGCTCCTCTTCAGCTCATACAAGTTTATCACCAGGAAGTTGTCTCCTCAAATTGTTGAGAAAGCTGTAACCTGGGAGAAATTATGATTGGATAACTGGCAAACAGTGTAGGTAATATACGCTAACTTCAACTTACACAAAGACTGAGAAAAAAGACATAGAAGAATAAATGTTGGTTCTGCTCGACATCGACTGTGAGATGGAGGCCAAAATTATTACCTAAATACTAAAATTACTTAATAAAATGTGTCACTGTGTCACACACAGTGGGTCTGTTTTGTCCATCAAAGTTTACCTATCAATTTCCTTCTTCAGCTTTGACCTACTGTACTTACCACAGCTGTGCTCGTGTGCAGTAAGTGTTTTTACACCAAAGAATACCAAAGGCCTTTTTATGCATTTAGAGGAAATGGAGAGAAAGGACATTATTTTATTATGTTGATGAAAAACAGGAGCGAATGTACATTCAGCATTAATGTTCATGTTAATGAATTCTGAAATCACCAACGTTACATACAGTTTGAAATCATGAATATGTCTACCTTAGACATGTTATCAAATGACGTACATCCATGATGTTGGATGTCTTAAAACACATTTAATATATATTTAAACAATTTGGCTGCTCAACATGCAGTTATTGGTGAGTTGATTCTTTTTAATTTTTTTGGATCCATTAGCTCCCACAAAGCGGTTGCTGTTGCACACGCACAAACAAAGATGAACATATTTTTAGTATAATGAGACAGAAGCAGATGAGATGTGACTCTTCCCTTTAAGAAATAACCAACATTAACTGTTACGTTCAACTGTCACACAGACTTTCACTGGTAATATCTTCAGTGGGAGTTTGTCCACAGTGCCAAGGTATGGAAACGTCCTCTCTGTGAAAGTGTGTGTGAAGGTGTGTATGTGTGTGTTAGTATCAGGATCAGAGAATGACAGCTTTCCTCTGTTCCAGTCCAGATTCACTCTGATCCTCTGGAGCTTCTTCTGCACACGGAGAACAGTGGATGAAGCTGGCGGTGACTCTGCTGAGTATTTGCCTTCATAGAACCCTATTGTCCATAGTCCAGACAGTTTAAGTCCCTTCCTCTGGACAGACTCTGCTAACACACCCAGTAACCAGCCTGTACTGTCTCCAACCTCGACATCCCAGCTGTGAGTCCCTGAGTTAAAGCCCTCAGATCCCAGGACGATAGGAAAATAATCAAACCTCTCTGGATTGTCAGGAAGCTGCTGCTCCTCTCCTCCTCTCACACTGGTCAGATCTTCAGACAGTATCAGTTCTGGACGAGCAGTGTTTGGATCCAGAATCACAGGACTGTAAGAGACCATCTCCTTCATCTTGTTCCAGATGTTGAAGGTCAGGTTGCCCAGGTGTTTTGCCTCGTCTATCAGAGCTCCTGAGAGCAGCTGCGGATCCTTCAGCAGGAGGCGCTGCTGGACTCTTTCCACTGCAGCCTTGTAGTTGTTCAGGAATGAGACATCTTCAACTCTTACCTCCTCCTCTGTGGCTCTGATTGTGTCTGAAAGAGCTGCTATCTCTCTACTCAGAGCCTCTGTCTTCTCCTTCATCATCCGACTCTTCTGCTCCTCTTCCTCCCTCAGTGCAGCAATCCTGGCCTCCTCTTCCTCATCTAGAAACTGGCGAAGCTTCATAAAGTGTTCTTTAATCTGACTCTCTGTGCGTCGGGCCTGGGCGTTAATGTGTTCTACTGTTTGATCAAACTCCTCTTTAACTTGTTCAAATACCTTTAACTTCTCCTTTAAGGCCTCCAGAGTTTCCTGAAGTTCCTTCTTGTGTTGTCCTGCTGCTTCATCGATGGGTCTGAATCTGTGGTTGTTGTGTTTTTTTGAATCTCTGCAGATGAGACACACTGGCTGCTGATGGTCCAGACAGAAGAGTTTGAGTTTCTCAGAGTGCAGACTGCAGAGAGCCTCTGAAGCTCTCGGATCTCTCTCCTGTAGGAATGCCTCACAAAGGTTCTTTAACACCAGGTTACACGGTAGGCGTTCCTTTGAAGATCTTCTCTTACAGACTGGACACTCACTGGTTTGTTTCTGTCTCCACCAGCTCTTCAGACAGTCTTTACAGAAGCTGTGGCTACATGACAGAACGACAGGATCTCTAAAGACGTCATGACAGACTGGACAGCAGAGATCCTCCTCTAATCTGGAATCCATATTGTGTCTGAGTGAATCTGGAAACACAGCACGATAAAACAGGAAGTCACTTGTGTTTCTCCACCCTGCTGTAGAAAGTTGCCCCAGTTACTTAAACCTTGTGTCTTGAGTGTTTTTTCAGTCCGCAGCAGGTTGAAGTACTTCACTACTTCAGTATACTTAACTACTTCCTCCTGTAACTTTCCTCCCTCAGTTGAAGTCACAGCTTTGTATTAAAGGTAAATCTTACCGTCTGTCTGTGTTTCTCTTCTCAGTGAGAACTGAACAGTAACTGTTTCCTGGTTCGTCTCTAAAAAAAAAAAAGAAGGAAGGATCATTACATCATCACACCAACATTTTAATGCCGACTTTGGTGCCAGTTATTTTGAAGCCCTTAGGAGATGCATGGCATGATTGTTAATTGTGCACTGCCAGGGTATAAACACCCCCTAAGCTATAAAAGAACATATATGTTGTTTTATACTTAAGGGGTTGATTTGCTATGGTGAGCATTTTAATATGACTCGTCATGAACCCTGTAAAGTGCCTATAACCCTCTTTGCATACTATATGGAGACGAACAGCAAATAAACAATGAGCACATTTAGAAATACCCATCAGTATTCTCTGTGTTTTAGTGTGTTCTTCCATCTGGTAGAGGCATTTTCTTCATCAAAGGTTTGCTGTAGGTGCAAGTTCATCATCATGTCAGGGCACACAACGCTCCACGGTCAGGTTGGCAATAATAACACTTGTTAGACACTAACACTGGTTTAGGTTTAGGCACAAAAACTTCTAGCTTAGGTGTAGGAAAAGATTGTAAGTTACAGTACGTACCTGACAACTTAAAAAACGTTACATAAGTTGAAAACAATGTTGACACGAAGAGACCAGATCTTCTCAGTTCACCTTTGTCAACTGGTGTGCACACAAACTAGAGTCCTCTGTGGACATCTCATTCTCATGCATTGTTGAGCAACTTTTACCACACCAATTTGTGCCGGCCTCTAGTTTCATCATAGTAATTGTAACATCCAAACGTCACAAATATAAGCAACAGGTAACCTGCCTCAGCAGAGGAAGCTCCACACTGGCCTCTGCTGTCAACAGCCTGTAGACTGGCTTCAAGTTGACTCTGGTAGTTTCCTACACCTCTACTTTCACAGGCCTCCAAATTCACTGGCCCTCAAGTTGTACCACCTTCTAGTTGCACAGTTATGACTTGGATGTTCAAGTGAATGTTGTTTACAAGTCAAAAACTCCTTCTTGTTTTATAGTGTTTTTATGCTTCTTAAGTCTATGATTTAAGTTAGCTTCCTTATTTTGTGAAGCATGTTGTGACACTCTGAAATTAAATGTGTCTGGTTCTCACTGAGAGGCTACTTGGGGCTTGGTTACTTAAGTAACTCTAGCTCTATGAACATAAGCTCAGTCTCAGAGTTAAATACTGTTTCTTTGTTCTAAGAAAGAACTGAAACCATGAAGCACACTGTGTAAGTTTAATGAACAAAATGTCTGATCAGAATGAGATTTTCTCTCTATTTATGTTTCTCTATTGTATTGTTACTAATCATGTTTTCTGTGATGCCTGTTTCGATTAATAGTTTAATTCACAAACTGCATTTTTCTTAATGCAAATTTTCAGATTTCATTTAGAAAACACACCTGACCAGGTTTTTTACCTTTTTTACTAACGTGTTTATTATGCTCTCAATATTTCACAGATGACGTTCTCGAGCTCTCTTTTTTTATGAACATTCATATGAAACAATCAACTACTGATTTCACTGATTATGTCCAACAAAGTAAAGAGGTCATCATTGTGTGGACTCCTGCTGGTTGTTACTTTTAGCTAATTACAACTGTTTACCCATCATTTAACTATTACAACTGTTAATTCATCCCATTAGGTACTTATACCCTAACTGTTTCAACTGTACAAGCCCTATCCATTATTTTTTTTGATTACTATACATTATTTTTCAAATGTTTGTCCATTAGGCTACTTTTTAGTAACTTTTGATCAATTATCTATGTAAAGTCTACTTTCTACCTAGTTTACGCACACTCTCTATTTTCACATTGAGCTAGTCTTTCTATGTACCCTCAATCAACTGAAGAAGTACCACTGCTTTCACTGCATTGAACAATAGATTGTGTGAGTTCTGCTTTCCAAATAGGGAAAGAAATGCAGCATTACAGAGTCAAAAGGGAAGATCTTTCATCAGCCTGTTATGACGTGTTCAGTGTCAACATGTGGACTTTCAGTGGAATGAGGACTGCAGCTTTAAAATCATGAAAGAGCCCTTCAGGAGCCCTCGTTTTTCTGGGTGCTGACGCCAAATGATCCTCCTGCCCTGCAAACAGGAAACGATGACACGACTTCCACCCAGAGGAGAAGGAGGAGGAGATGGTTCAGATCCCTGCAGACTGCAGTCGGAGTGTTCGATGGTGGATCGGTGAGACGCTGTGGACCCGCAGCTGATGGGTAAGACGACAAAAACTGAACTTTTACACAAAACAGCACAAAGAGAGAGATTTTTGGATGTTATCTTATTGTTTTTGTTCCCTGTTTGGAAATGTAGGCTGTGCTTTTAGAGTCCTTATAGACACCAGCAGCAGGAGGAAAGGAAAGGAAAACCCCCAATTTTCCACCTACAGCTACTACAGCTGCTTTAACTTTATTTAATTTCTCTAGAGGTCTTAAGTTAAGGTATTTTTAAGATATCAGCTTCATGGAGATAAAGGGTTGTCTGGTGTTCTAGTTTTCAGTTTAGTGAAATGTAATTCAATGGAAAAAATTTTATGCTGGACATTTACTATAATCTCCTCACTCAGGGAAAAGTTGTTCACATGCATGGTTGGTTGTAAATTTAGATTAATTGTAGTTCAATTAAAAAGTCAGATAAAAGCAGAAAATAAGTTGAAAATTGTTCATGCAGTTGAATTTGACTCTGATAGTATATTTTAAAAAACAAATCAGTGGTTAAAATGTAAACTGAAAATTTCAGATTAATTAAAACAAACGGAGAGTAAATGCTGCTTCCTGCACATCTTGAGATGTATATTGTAGGTTTAACACTTTGAATGAAATGAGAATGAAGAGACAAATGTTGGATTGGTGCAGTTTGTTGTTTGTCCAGAAATGTAAATGTATCACAAAAACTTGAATATGCTGCTCTATATAGTGTCTGAAATGCTTAAATGAATAAAAGAGAGAGATTGAGTCTGGACATATCCCTGAAGCACTTTTAGTTTTGTAGTTTTAAGTTAAAGCAAAAAAAATGTAAAATACAACCTTCACCCCTAAATTGATTGACAGGCCTTTTTAATAATCTGACAACATAATCTGATTTATTCATGTTTTCTGAGGCTGTTAATGGTTTGTTTACATGAGACAAGTTTGTAATCCCAGCAGGCCAACATGAAATTTAAATCCTCTTCCATAAATCAAACTCTTCATGGTGAATGAGAATAAACCTTAAATTGAAATGGCAAACACTAATTGGCCCTTTAATGATAATGTACTGCCTTGTTGCTGTCATAGTGCCACAGGCCTAATAAACAAGACATTAACACAATAAATGTTTTATTAACATTATTATGATGAAACGAATTTGTGAACATATTTGTGTTAATTAAAATTTTGTATTTGATTTGTGTATACCAACTTATTAAATGCATAAAAACATGTGCAATGAAAGTAAAGAAATCCTCTAATATTCTCCGCCTTCTAAATTACTTACATCTACATTTTTTCGACTATTTATCAAGAAAAAACATGTTTTTTTCTGACAAACCATCAGTTTCTTTTCCATTTAATTTAGTTTTTTTGCACCATTGATGTGACTGAGCTCCAAACCGGACATTATAATCAATAACTGAAGAATAACCGATAAAGGAAACCCGCTTTATGTTCCTGTGTCTGCCCCGTGTGCGCAGAGCAGAGCTACGGGGAGGTGAACCAGCTCGGCGGGATGTTCGTCAACGGGCGGCCGCTTCCCAACGCGGTGCGGCTGCGGATCGTGGAGCTGGCGCAGCTCGGTATGCGGCCCTGCGACATCAGCCGCCAGCTGCGCGTCTCCCACGGCTGCGTGTCCAAGATCCTGGCCCGCTATAACGACACCGGCTCCATCCTGCCCGGAGCCATCGGCGGCAGCAAGCCCCGGGTCACCACCCCCGCCGTGGTGAAGAGCATCCGGGATTACAAGCAGGACGACCCGGGCATCTTCGCCTGGGAGATCCGGGACCGGCTGCTGTCGGACGGGGTGTGTGACAAGTACAACGTGCCGTCTGTGAGCTCCATCAGCCGGATCCTCAGGAATAAAATCGGGACTCTTTCACAGCCGTATGAGAGCAGCAAACCGGCCCCGGCTCAGCTCCAGTACGGACACGTCTACCCGTACTCCTCCTACACCGGGCCCGCAGTCACCCACACCGGGGCCAGGGTCGGCGGCGGCCCTGCAGGACACGTCGGCCTGCCGCGGAGCTGGCACAACATCCTGGGCATCCGAGCCTTCATGGACCCGACAGGTTGGTGGAGAAACTTCCAGATTTATACTTTAAATTCACTGAAAACCAAACTTCTCCCACTGTCACATAAATATAATGATCTGATTATTGATGTTCACAATTAAATATTAAAACACAAGACTTACCCAGGCTACAGGTAAATAGATAAAATAATAATTAGAAATAATAAAAATCGATACTGTGCGTCTTCTGATGACTTATGGGTTTATACACATTTCTCCTAAATTCAGTCACATATTTCTGATATATTTGGACACACACTATATATATATATATATATATTCTCACTCAAATAAAGTTAATTTTGTTTAATGAATGTTTGTCCAAATACAATAATTTTGAAAATATGGAGTCAGTGGTGGTTAAAATGAACCTGAACTGAATTAAAAGCAAAACAACATTATTTTGTTAAGAGAAATGTGAACAAAAAAAAATAATGTTTTGAGATAAATAAAGTAAATAATGAAATGTCTGTGCTTTCTTTTGATTATTAGATTTTTTTTTAAAGAGTTTATTCATACAGTTATTAATTTAATGTTGGTGTAAATAAGGAAAAATAATAACAAACTTAAACCTATTTAATTTGCCAACAAAATATCCAAGAAGTTTACCTGAAAAGATAAACAAATTTAAATTGTCTTCCATAAATCAGTAATTATTAATCAATAAAACCGCCTTTTAAAAACGAATTGTTCACAAATGTTGACGGAGAAAGAAATAAGACAATTAGAATAAACAGAATTTCTGTCCCAAAATTGTCATTGATTTCTACACACTGGTTCAGGAGAATCACAGATTAAATAATACAAATATTATTATATATTATCTCCTTTAATCGCTAATTTATATTAATTATTTCCTCTTTATCATATCAAGTCATATATATGTAGCCTAATGCATTTTTTGGAATCTCCTGTCTTTGGCTTCATCATCACATCGTTGTACAGACGTTGTTCAGAAGTACTTTTATTTTATTTTAAACAGACTTTGCAACAAAGATTGAAAAATATGATCCACACATTAAAACAAAACAAACAGTGCTGGGATGTTTGAGGGTTCGGGGTTATATGATACAGTTATAGCCTATATATATATATATATATATATATATATATTTATTATATACTGACATTGATGGAGAGGTAATAATAGGACCATAACCGATATTATCATGATAAAACACATCAATGTTTTCTAATAATTGTGAATATCCTTACATGGGTTGACTTGAAACAGCTGTCTAGCTCACCAGTAAACAGTCCTACACTAATTTCCTGATTTATTTTGAACAAAACCAACAAAATAATGTATATATTATATTATATTTAAACTGAATATGTGGAAAAAGATTCCAAATATGTGTTTCTAACAAACTGTAGAGTGATGCCAGTTTGTTTTAGATTCCATTTTAAAAGTATGAAGTATATTTTCATGATTGTCACGTTAATATCGCAATTAATTAGGCAATCAAGATAAATATGACGTTACATTTTCATATCATCCCTGTGCTCATTCAGATCCTGTGGTAAAAGTACATTTAAAAACACAGCTGCATGTTACTAAAATGTAAAATAATGTCAGTAATAACCAGGAAAATGTAAAATGTGCCCTGTGGCTGTTGTCATTAGTTCATTATGACTCATGCATTGATGTAAAAGCAGGATTTTACTGCTGCAGCTGGTTGAGGTGAAACTTATTTCTTCACTCTTTTATGTGTTGACTGCAACTAATGATGATGATCATAATGGATTAATTACCAGATTATTTTCACCATTAATCAATTGATTGTTTGGTTGGAAAAAATATGGAAATAGTGAGATATATTTTGTATAATTTTTATTTCTTATATGAGAATTTTCTTGAGTAAAACATTTTAATCTTCCTGCTTGTTAGTCCCTTTAAAAAACTGATATTTGAAGACTGAATATGGCTTAAATTGACTGAATACAAAGCAAACTGATCTTTTACGCCGTGCTTTTGTTAAGAAGCAGCTCAAATAGTTAAATTTGTGTTAAGTCAGTATTTTTTTTCCAGCACTGTCTGGATCTGATGCACACGCAGCCAAAATGGAGGATTGGACCAGTATGACCAGCATGAGAGCGTTTCCCAGTGGAATCAGTGCAGTGGAGAAAACCAACAACGAGCCAGACCTCAAATACCCACAGCAGGTAAATGAAATAAACTCTATAATACTAAAACTATAACAATTACTCTCTAAGAAAATCTGATTTCTCAAGGCCGAATGCGGCAGAAACTTGTAAATTTGAATTATTGATGTTTAACAACAAAAACAGGGACTAACTAACTTTGTAAAGAAATCAAAGAATATTAGTAAAAAGGTTGAATTAAAGAGGGATTTAGGGGCTAATTTGACATCATAGTTACTGAAAGAGAAAATAACAAATTCATTTTTAAAAAGTAAAATTCTTTCTCTTTTTATTTCGATCTGTTCATTTATTCATTTGCCAGCTCTGTTTTTAATTAGTGGCACACTGAGGCATTCACGTGTAATAACCAGAGCTCTTATTGGCTATCATCGAGGCCCACTTCCTGTTTTCCAGCTCGTTTAGGAGTAAACTACAAACAGCTGCAGCTTATTGACGAATGATAATAAATGAAATGTTGGACATTCTTCTTTCTTTCTCTCATTCTTCTTATATGAGAACACTTTCAGTTTATTAATAAAGTAAAACAAAGTGTGACTGTAGTCAGTTTAATGGTTACCTGCAGTTTAATACACATTGAACTGAGAATGGTGGAGTAAGTATTGGCAGGAAGACAAAAGGACTTTTTTACAAGTGTGGATTTTGTTGGGAATCAGTGAAAGTGAACACATTTTTAAAGATGTGGAAATGTTTTGGACATTGTTTTTGGATTCAAAAACATTTTTGAAAAGTAGAATCAAAGTGAGTTAAGATTTGGTTTTAGAGTTAATGTTGAAATATTTAAATTAAGATCAAATTGGGGTCTGGGAAACGGGTAATGTTGGTCAATGATGGTCGTCAAAAGTGAAGGCTCGCAAATACGTGTGTTCGGTTGAATAGAAAACTACATAAATAAGACGTTCTTGTGAAGTGAGGACGTTTTTTGAGATTCAAGGACAATTTTGGGGCGAATTTGGAAAGTATTTTGTTGAAATGTGGATGTTTGAAGGGTTAAGAGTTGGTTTTAAGGTTCAGTTAGAATAAGCTTCAAGTTAATGTTATAATTAGAGTTTAAGAAATGTGTTATGTCAGTGAGGCTCCTAACAAGTTGAGAATTGTGCAGGTATGTTTGTTCTCAAACACCTGCAGGCCAGATTTCTATAAAAGCTGCAGAGGATATTTCTGATCCCTCGGGGTTGAGTCCTGATAATTCAGGTGACTTTTATCTATTCATATACTTATTTTGAAAAACCTTGTCATTGAATATAATTCTGTGTTTTTCAGAAGTTCTCATTAGCGAGGGAGAAACATTGTTTATTTTCTCTTTCCTGTCCTCAGACTTCATCCAGTCTGCCTGGTTACGTCTCAGCTTGTGCGTATTCTCCACCGAACCAGTACGGCGTGTACGGAGGTCCAGCAGCCAACTACATGAGCACTGGACACCACTGGCAGCCCCAGTCCTGCAGTCTATCTCCCAGTTTGACCCAGAGTCAGGCTCGTCCCGGCCCTGCAGCCCCGCTGGAGGCTGCAGATTTCCACACTGCAGCATCTTTCAAACTTCCACAAAGAGATGGTGAGACTGAATCAGACACTTGTTGTGTATTTTTCTTTAGTTTTTATTTTAGTTTCGTTTCCAGAGTGGGTTTGCTCATTTCAGAGTTTTTATTCTTTAAAAATGTTAAGTTTTTATTAGTTTTAATGTTAATTTTAGTGTTTTTATTGTAATATGAGCAGTATCAGTTTGTGAAGGAAATAGACTCACGGTCACGTAGAAATCCCCAGTCTCATGCTTGACTAAACCTAAAGACATTTCCTTTTATTTGTATTTCACTTAACTAAAACGAGTTCCATCTGTTTGACACCATATATACAGAAATTGTGGACTCTGGGAATTTCTTTGCCCCCAGATTCCTCCAGCTCACTGTTGATATTCACAGTATTTCAGTCTTTCGGAGGATGGACGCTGAAGAGGAAGTTAACTTTGTGGCCTGACTGAAAATTACAAATCTAAGAAACTGTCATCTAAAAAGCCGCAGTACTTCCATCCTGTGTTTTAAGCTATAAAAACACATCTGAGGGGCTTTATTTTTTGCTAAATGCTGCGTTTCCCTGCCTAACAACCACTAATGTTTTTTCGAAGCAGGGTAGGGCGTGTTGAGATTAAAATGGTCCCAAATTGCAGCTCCTGGTGTAGTTTTTGTTTTAATTCATATTTTGTCTCAGTTTGTTCGTTCAATCATAAATACACATGATATAATGAAACATTTCTGCTGTGTAAACTGCAGATATGGCTGAGTTTTGGTTGTTATTGAGAGCAGCAGACAATTCATATACACATTCAATATAAAACACTAATTTAACTTTAACTTTAACTAAAATTTTGCCTCTTCAGTCATCGCAATTATTACATTTAAGTCTTTACAAACTCACATTTGCCGTAAAATTTGACTGAGAAAGTTGAAAATAATGATCACAAATCTGATCTCCAACCAGCAGCTTCAAGCCTCATTTCAAGTGCTCATAAACACACAGCAGGCAGAACCAGTTGTTCATGAAGCTCAACAAACAGATAATGATCACCAGAGTTCAACAGGTCGATATTTAAAAGGTGAATAAAGCCGTGCGACGTGTTGAATTTTGATGAACTAATTCAGATGTTGACATGAGATTGATGACCCTGATGGTGACGATTAATGATTTTATTTCCGTTGTTTTCTGTGCAGAGGACAGGAAACCTCAGGGTCCTCTGTACAAACATCATCCTGCTGCTCACAGATTGTCTTCGGCCTCGTGACGACGCTGAGGAATCACAAGAAGACGAAGATGTGACGCTAAAAGACTGTCAGGTTTTATTTTCTGATAGAGCTGAAGACCTGAGAGAGAAATCTCCTCTGACTGTTACAACTCAGCCAGGATCAACTCCTTGCAGTGCGGTGAAGGAAAAACACATAAAATGCACCCAAAAATGTAAAATCCATCACCATTCGTTTTCCTTTTAACGGTCTGTTTTTTCCCCTTTATACCCTGAACAGAAATAAACACAGTTTTAAAGTAATGATTCTACATTTTTGGGAAATATGAGCATATTTCCTGAAATGTAGAATTATAGCTTTCTTGCTGAGAGTTAGATGAGAGGATGGATACCACTCTCTTGCCTGTCTGTTAAACATTACGCCACAGCAAACAGCCAGTTAGCTTAGCTTAGCATAAAGACTGGAAACAGGGTGAAAAAGCTAGCCTGGCTTTATCCAAAGGTAACAAAATACACCTTCCAGCACCTCTAAAGCTCACTAATTGACACATTTTATCTCATTTTGCAATGTTTGTAATGTTCCAGGCTGTGCTTTCATCCGCTCTGATGCTGTCGTAATTTCGATTACAGAAATAGTAACCATTTGTAAAACAGCGAATAGTTGTTTTTAATTCGACACGCACTTTTTGTACAGATTAAACAACCAAGCTGTTATTTAGCGAGCTTTAGAGGCGCTGGTAGCGAGATGTTGTTACATTCAGACAGAGCCAGGCTTGCAGTTTTCTCCTGTTTCCAGTCTTTATGCTAAGCTACGCTAAGCAGCTGCTCACTGTAGCTTTATATTTAACAAACTTGAGAGGATCGATCAATAAGATTATCTGTTGATTAAAGCTCCATTCTTTTTCCATTCTTTTGTCATAAAAGGCAAAAATAAAAATTGCTATCGGGATTGTATCATCTTGTAAAATATTTTGGTAAAGCTGTAAGTATATTTTTCTATAAATGTGCTTAATAAAGACATGCAATAGAAAATGTATGTCAGTAGTATTGAGAGCACGAAGCGGGAACAGTTTTCCAGATGTTGGAGCAGAGCAGAGAAGAATAACAGATGGTCAAATATAATAAATATATTTTTAACCTAAAGTTCAGTTAGTAAATACACACAGTTTTTATAGGATCGTCTACCATGACGTACACAGATATTTATACTCATTTAAAGTAAAGGGGTTTTGCAGAATTGTCCAATATCAACATTGTGTCTGGCAATAATCTGTTTTGTTACCCTGCCATTAAGGGTTAAGCTAACACCAGCTAATCTCCACTGCCATGTTAACTTTAAAGGTCTATCCTTATTATTTAAACTACCTGAAACATAATAAATCATATAGATAATATTTAAAAAAAACAAGTTAAATACTTGAGCTTTAGGATTTTCTGTTGTGGTAAATAACTTATTAATACGTTTATCTGAGAGCTTTAGTTACTAGTTACTTTACAAATGAAGATTTTAAAAACAAAACATACAACAATTTATCAATCATTTATAATCATTTAGGTCATTTTGAATGCAACGTTTTATGCTTCCAGTTTCATAAAGGTGGTAAGTACTTTAACTTTTAATACCTTAAGTATAGTTCCCTGATAACACCTATGTTTTCATGAGTGAATAATCACCTGACAACAGGAATCGTTGTGTTTTTGTTACCTTAGAATTAGTCGTTGGTATCTACAGATGCTGCAGGACGCCTTTCATGGAGTCCGCGACGTTGACCCTCCATCTTTCTACAGTAACCCAGAACGGACAAACCAAACACTGGCTGTACATACGAACATTCATCTTCAACTATGCCACTAAATCCTCCACACTGGACATTTAAAGCAACAACATGGAACTTTTTTTGTTGATTCTGGCGGCCCCTGTAGAGAGCGTGTTTCTACCGCCTTGTTTCATTGATTTCAAGGGGAATCCGAACAAATCCAACCCTGTGGCAGACATGAAGAATAACTACATAGAAAGAGCCAATCTTCCTGCTGATGGTCTTGTTTGTTTAAGTAGGTCATATAGAGGCATCAGTGAGACTGTTTCATCAGTAGTTAAAATTGCTTGTAGTAGGTTTAAGTAACATTTTCAGTGCAGGATCTTTACCTTTACATAACAAATGATTTTTAAAGTGTGTTATTGGTACTAAAGGATCAAACAGGGAAGAAAAACAACCAAACCTGGAAAACCAGCTCCAGTTTGTCACTCATTGTCTGGTCTCTGTGCAGGTCAGGAGAGGTTTCCTGCAGGTAAAGAAAAAGGTGTAAGATGATCCAGCAGCAAACAGCTCAAAGTAAATAGAGGCCGTCCATTAATACCTGAACAATCTGAGTCGGGCTGAGACGCAGACTGACAGAGCAAACATCAGCTCATTGTTTAAAACTGCCTCTGTAGGAAGCGTTTGAGTCATTTAGGAAGCCTGTTAAGTCCTCGTTCTGTTCAGTGAGCTGCTTTGTATTGCTCAGTGATTCAGCTACAAACATCCACCTGGAGTCACTTCCAGGACTCTCAGGGATGGACATTAAAGGATAAGCCCGGTATTCCTCAGTTATAATGACCAAATTAAGGATGGAGATCAGGAAAACGCAACAACGTTCATTTTTATTGATGAAACACGATCAAACAAAACACCAGATTAGCAAAATGTATAAAGAAAAAGACATTTATTTTATTATTATTATTTATAAAATGTAAACAAAACAGTTCACAGACCATCTTATACCTAACACACTTGCCATAGTTGTGCTCACACTGTTTCCTATTGAGTTTTTTGACGAGAAAGGGTATGAAAAAAGAGACAAATATATATATAATGCCTTTGAGATGTAGCCTAGTGGAGTAGAAGTATAAAGTTGCATAAAATGGAAAATTTGTACTCTCTACTGACATTAACAACTGGATTAGAGCTTGTGTTTTGTACACATGCTGCCCCTTTAACCACACCAAACCTCCCTTGTGTTTATGTGTGTTGGTACCTGCTCAGATAATGTTTTGTAATATGACTCATTTTCACCTTTCTGCATAGTTGTTCTTCACACACTCATCGCCCCCACACGCCAACCAACTGGGGTCAACGTTTGTTTCTCAGCACCAACAGAATCAAGGCGCCGGCGCGGTGAAGAAAACTGGCTGAACGTGAAACAACAGTGAGCTGCCGAACTCACAAACCGTGCGCTCTGATACGATCATAATTAGATCAGACGTAGTTTAAACACCTGCTGTTGCAATAACTATGATGCACCAAACTTCTCTGACTTCTTGTATGACTGTGAGTCTTGTACAACATACACATCCTGTTGATGAAGTAGGCATAGAACAATTACTTTAATTGAAATACAGTATCACAGAGTGAGTCAGTCTTGCGTAACTCGTTCATGATCACTAATATCATCTCGGTAGCTGTTAACCACAGTTGAATCTTGCATTGTGAACACCTCACATAGATTCGTGACTGAATGCCGTGTGGTTTCTTCTGAATGCTTGGCTGCAGTCTTCGCCAGTGTAGCGTGGCCTTGCACAAAGCACGTTCCTGGCTTATTACTTCAAAACCCTGTCAACATCAGGTATAAATCATGAGGGCTTAACATGTCAGACAGGGAATCTCCTTTATTTTTTTTCTTTTCCTCTCACGTGATGGAGGTTTTCTCCTCATCGGAATGATTTTGCATGTGCTTGTAATATTATATTCCATTTCTGACAATACATCGTCCTAAATGTTACACACTGGAGCTTTTAACAGCTTCAAAAACATGTTACACATACCCATAAAAAACCTGCTCAAAACCCATTAGATACCATTTTAGAAATTATTTAAATTATATATCTGTTGTGGGGCTGTCCAACTGAAAGACGCATGATGTTTGTCTGATAACAGTCATGAACTCGCTCTGTACTCAAAGTTTCCATAAACACAAACACAACTGTCTCACTGGGGCAGATTTAGATACGGTTCCCATAGATCTCACCTCGATATCATACTGCTGAAAAAACAAGTGTCTTTTGCCATCTGATAGCATCTCTAATGAATAGCTGCCTGTGCTGCAGGAAACTGACAGACAGACAGAGAGACATAACAAAGCTGTGAGGGAGGAGGGAACAGGTTCATGTTGTATGGATAATCACAAATGCCATCTGAGCTATTTGACTGTCGTCCATGATGCCACACACCCTGCTGACATGCCATCTTTAACCTCAAACACTCCTGTAAGATAGTTCCCTGCTGCCACCCAGGCTCTACACTTTCTTCCCGTCAGCTCATCTTTGTGTTATTGTGAATGTTTTGTGTTGCTGCTTATGGCGACTCGTGATAGTGCCACATGAGTAGCTTAATGCAGATCTCCATCAGAGGTATGTCGGGTGTGATAGAGTTTTGTGGGTCTACAAAGCGTGATAGTTTTCAAGATTCATGACTGGAAAGTAAGAAAAATATGTTCCTTCAGGTGAAGGCGTCAAAAACAACAACTATCCCTTTCACAGTCTTCTTCATCCTGATACTGTTGCTTGCTTTTGGACTATGTTTTCCATATTCCATCTCAATAGCACTGAGTTCTAGGACCATAGGCTAGTGCTGTGACAGATGCCTTGTGAGTAATTCTGTTCAAACAAAGATAAAATCTACCCATCAACAAAAGGTTTAAAAGGTTTAAAAAACATAATCAGACCGTCTCAAGTGAATTACCTTATCCCCCAGTCAGATCCACGTTTAGAGGTAGATAATGTTACATTGATGTGGGGTTCCCCTAAAGGCTGTTTCATAGTTGTGTGTCGGCTCTACGGCAAGCCTACGCCACCCCCTATGCAAGTTACCTACGCTGTTATGAGCAACCTGTGCGCTGGTATGTCTGTCGATTTGTAACTAACACTACCAAAAAGTGTCAATCTGTCTTGTGTTTTCCTCGTGTAGTGATAGGTGTGAACATACATATCTAACCAGTAAAGGAATCAGAAAACTATCCCATAAAAACTATGTCAGATCAAAGGTTTTCCGTCGTTTCTGCTGATATTCCATTAGTTTACAGTTTGATGTCTCACCACAATCCCATTAAAGATGCAATTTCACTGTGTCTTTGTTTCTCCCATATACAATAAGCTTAACAGGTTGTTTTATTTACAACTAATCTGGTTGTTTGACAAGCCAATATGATACCCTTAGGTTGTCCAGCAGGTCATAAAGCCGTGGATGAATCTCTGCCGATCACCAGATCTTTTACCTGTGCTGCTGATCTGTTGATGCTTCCTGCTGATCTAAAGGGAAGATCTGGGCTCACACACATCAACAGAAACTCTCACAATATTTGACCTGAGGATTAACACCAAGAGGCTTTTAAAAGAGTTGAGCAAATGGGGGAGGAGGAAGATAAGCAAAAGTCTCAGGTTTCACAGTAAAATGGAAGTGATGGACCTTTCCCCTGGTACCTGAAGGCATCATACCACTGACTTGTTATATGCTGAGATCCTTCGAGCCTTCAGAATACAGTATCTCACCTGTTTAGTGAAGATTGATTTAAAAACAACACAGAGTTGGTAAAGCACTTTTGTCCCAGTTTTTTGTTTTGTTTCACAAAAAAAAGAGGCATACAACTTTTTTCACCTGCACAGGTTTCTTTTCTTAAGGACAAGTGAAGCGTGCCGAGCCACCGCCATGCTCTGCTTCTCACAAGGCATGTTGCGGCTGGTGAGGATGCCATGAAAAAGAGTGGAAGTAACTAACTACGTTTACTCCTGTTATTGCAGTTGTGCAGCTTTGTGGTGACAGTACTTTTTGGGAGTATTACTTAAAGTTGTGGGATTTCTTTTACTTTTCCATATTTTTATGAAGTAGTGTGGGAAAATACAGTTGCAATCACATCCATCATTAGTTGTCAGCGCTTCACAAAGATCAAAAAGTTATGACAACTGTGAGAAACAGAAGAAAAATGACTTTATTTACTTTGTTAGCTGCCTGTATATTCTGTGGTTCTAAGTGACTCTATTTAAATACAATAGTTTTAACTTCATGCTCTTGACCTTTTGAAATGGTGAAGATCATGTTTAAAAATGTTCTCTTATAAACTAAAACAATAAGTTTTGCTTTGCATATAACATGAATTATTCCCAGAATGAGCATTTAACATCTTAGTTGAACTACTTTGTACCAAAGAAATAGTCCCTATAAGAACTATCCTGTTTCAGCAAATGTCCCAAAACGATATATATGTTTGTGTTGAAGTGACTGAAGTTATTATGATTCTTGTAAATTAGAACCAAACAAAAAGGAAGTACTGCTCTTATATCACGTTTTATACACTGACAGTATATAATTAGGGGACAGAGCTTTCGTTGTGAAGCCAACACTTAAGTTTGTTAAATATGCATTCTTTCTAATGACCAGTAGGGGGCAGCTGCATGGGCTGCATAAAAAGAAGCCAGATAGTATTGAGTCATAGGGCCAAATGACCCTACTCCTCACTTGATTTATTAGTTCAATAAACAGTTTCCTAATTAGTTTAGTCTCAATCGCAGGTTCCTAGTGTTCTTCCATACATTATGTAATTATGGTCCAATTTTGAGTAACATAGACGATAAAACTGTCAAACTAGGCCGTGCTGATCAAATACGAATCAAGATTCTGTCATTGTGTTGCCTATTTCTCAACTAAAATCTTTTCAAAAACATATTTTAGTGCACTGTTTATCTGTAATATGAAAACATGCGTGACTAGGGGAGCCACCAGTTGTGGTTATTATTGTAACCATGACAACAAACATCCCCTTACCTTAACCATGTGCTTATTTTAACACAAACCATGATCTTTCCCTATAACCCTAACCAAGTGGTTTGTGTGCCTAAACCTAAACAAACCACAGCTGTGTTAGATAAGAAAACTGAACTTTTCTTTTGCGAATATGTGTCATTCTGGAGAATTTAGATCAAAGTTTAAAAATTGGATAAATTAAATAGAATACAAATAGAACAGACCAGAAGTAAAGTTCACAGATTGCAACTAACTGAACACCACTCGCATCTGTATTTGACGACCGGGTAATGAGAACGAGCTGTGAAGCATGTAGAAGAAACTATGGTGGGCGTTAAAGTTGCGAAAAACACAAAAGGCCCAGTGTGGTGGACTACCGATGTGGCACTTCCTCTCGGCTCAACCGCACTGAATAGACTCGTCTGTATAAACCATGAGATGAACCAACACTTATCTGAATGAGGGTCCATTGAAGAACCTGCAGGGACTCTGGGATGTTTGTCTACTCCTCCACAACACTTGACTGAAGAAGAAGTAAACGCTTAGCTTAAGGGGATAGTGCAGAATTTATTGGACATATTGTTGATAGTTGGTTAGTTAAAGGTCCAGTGTGTAACATTTAGGCCGATCTATTGTTTGTTTTTATTGTTTCTACAGTAGCTCAGAACGGACAAACCAAACACATATGGCCTTTCACGTTCTCCTACACGCTTGGAAGGCAGAGCTGTATTGAAAGAGCTCTGCAACTTCACTGCTAGATGCCATTAAATCCTACACACTGGTCCTTTAAGCTTTATTTATTCAGGAAATCTCACTGACATCATGATCTCTTCATACAATAGATCACAACAAGGCAAGTACGCACACAGACTTATTAATGACAGAGGACTTCATTTTGAACTCATTAGGTCAACTCAACATCTCAACAGCTGACTTTGGTCTAACAGATGTGTGAAAGTATTTGGGGGATTAAATAACATTTTGGCAGCGTGTACTGGGGCTCATGGTGGAGGTCATTCAGCAATAACTCTGTAAACACATTGACTTTCTCCACAAAGTTTTGTTGTCTGGAGAGAATTTTTTCACACCTTTTTACAGTTCCCAACAATGTTTGTTGCTCCAGCGGATTTTTCTCCTCGGCACTGGTTGCTTGCGCAAATGCTTCTTCTTTTTTTGTGTCATTTGAACATTAATATGAGACACTCTGACCTCTGCAGTTTTGCTTATTTTTCTCTTTTAGAATAAAATTAAACAAAGATACAACAGAAATATTTGTTTCTGGAAGAAAAGAACAATTAAAAGACAGTGTTCGGCTTCATTTGCTAACATTAAGTCCACTGTGTATGCCACAGTGGGATTAAAGTGTGCAGAAACAGTGATGGTTATTTGTGGCAATTCAGTGGTTGAATTACATTTGCTCTTGTACTGTCAACTTAAACCAACTTAAAGTGACTCTTATTCTACCCCTGATAGTAAATGATGACAAAAGAGATGCACAACCACAAATTACATTTAATAATCATAACTTATTGAATTCCAGATTAAATGCTGATGTGTAGGTAGTTTAGTTTCAGATAGTTTGAGATGTCAGTTAATTACAGCCTGTTCACTCCAATCAAACGGGAAGTGAAAGCACCTGTGTGAGTGAAACACATCATAACCACAACAAAGGCTTCACTGGTCATGTGAAAAGAAAAAGAGAGACTGCCTGACAAAAGATTTAGAGTGTAAGTACGTTGTAACTTTCTTCAATGTGTGTGCGTGTTGTGGTTAGCTAATTAATGCTTGCTGAGAGCTACATTATCACTTACTCAAGTAAAGTACAAGTACTTTCCTGTCTCCACCACTCAAGACCAAGCATCATACCTGGGGCAATAGAGCATTCTCCATAGCTGCCCCCTCCCTCGTCCTAGACTGTACTGATCCATCCACGTTCAAAAGAATAATCAAAACCCACATCTTCAGAACTGCTTTTAATCAATTCATTGTGTGTGTGTGTATATATAGATGGAAAGATTGATAGATTTTTTTAGTGTGTCGTTTCTATTACCCATTTAACCTATTTTAACTTATGTGAAGTGTTTGTGAATACCATGAAAGGCACTCTATAAATAAAATGTAAAGGTCCACTTACAGTAAATGTTACATAGCTTTCAGCCCCATCTTTCATCACTTTCAATACATATATATACATACATACATATTTAGGTCATGAGATGACAACCGAACAGACTCCGCCACAGAAAGTCAGTACATGTGGCTGAAAGCTCAAGAAGATTTCCAGTAAGCTGGTCTCCTTCAAGACTTTACTATTTGAATTATTTGAACAATCTGGAAGGATCTAACGACTCATAGCTGCAATTATTATGGCAATAAAAACAAGATGTTACCCATCACCACTTTAACAAATTAAATTAAACTTTCCCCCAAAGATGAGTTGGTGGTCTTTGTCCTCTGGTAGGTTAGTACTGTAGGTGGTCTGCCGTTGACTGGGCGGTTGGCAGGGTTTCCCCTCTGTGTGACCTCTGCTGGTGCCCATGACCCCACCATGACATCCCAGGGGTCACCAGGGGAAGGAAACAGATGTCACAGGCCTTTTTTATGAGGATTTTCATGCACTGAGTCCCTCAGCTCCCGTTTAACATCGGCTGTTTGTTTTCGGAAGCTTTTCTGTTTCCGAGCCGTTAAGATATCAGCTGAGGAAAACTGGTGTTTGGGAGCGAAGTAGAAAGGATGAAAACATCATCTTAAACATTATTTCTTCCATTTCTATGAAAATGGGGTAAAAATGTTTGACTTCAAACTTCAAAGAGGGGCAAACAGGAATCAAAACAGTGTTCATATATGAGGATTATTTTCAGAGGTTACTTTTTTCAAATATTCTTTTCCAGTAACCTCCAGTGTTGAACTGTTACACCCCAACATAAATGTTGCATTAAACGTTATGGCAGTAAGTTACATGCAAGTTTCTGAAAAACGTCCCGTGGGACCAAAAGCCTATTTATCCAACAGACCATTATTGAGAAAACAAAAGCTCTGAAGGCCCTTTGTTCTGAAAATATAAAGAAAAAGATCATAGTTTGGGTTCAAAAAAGTATGTTAGTTACGTAAGCCGGTGATACCAGAGTGTGTAATTTCGGAACAACGTGCCTTCAGCGTAATGATCGTTTGTTTTTTTTGGAATAACAGGCTGTCCGACAAATGGGCTTCCGGTCAAATGGGACATTTTTCGGAGTGTTGTGGCTTCAGAATAATGGGCCACCAGCATTACCAATCTGCACTGGGTTTTTTCAAATCTAGAATTTGTTGTTTGTTTGTACTTTGAAGCAGAAGAACTATAGAAGAACTATATATGTCTGATATCATGCCAACTCAAAAGCTACTTTTGTCTTTTCATGAGGATTCTTCGTAAACAGAGAAAAGTACACCAGGAGTTTCATGTAATTTTTTTTAAATTATACTTGAGTCTGCAGAGATTATGGAGTTAGCATGCTAACCAGATAGCCCTGTACCACCATGTCTACCACTTTGTACTTCAAGAGGTGAGGTTAGTAAGTCACTGTAGTGCAGTCAGCCCTCAGGATGAAGGAGGATAAAGACAAGACAAGTGCAAGAAACCACTTTCAACGGCGAAGAAATAAGTGATAGAAGCAAAGCAAGAGTTAACACTAGTGCTGCTTTCCACTGCTAGAGACATCTGTTCTTGGCAAGAAATGGAATAAAGTTTGATGCTGAACTCTAAGCAGCTGTTAATGCTAACGTCGGCTATTAAGCGATAGTTTATAAAGGTTTGTGTAACGTTACTGACAGTGTTAATATGTTTAGGGGCGGACACCCCAACTCTCTGGTGATAAGCTGCCTCCAATTAGTGTGAATTCAACAGGTGGCCTAAATCTATATGTGGGCTAGTTATAGTTCCTTTAAACAGCATTGAGCTCATATCAAATGGTATTATGCACAACTTTATCAGCATTACACAGACCCAGAAGCAATATTTAGGGCAATCGCATCCCATCACTTTCACTTCAGAAAGTTTTCTCATTATCCTATTGGCACATTATATTGCAACACTGTGAGAAATCCCATCATAATGACTTACCATAGGCTGAATTGTATTAATTAAACTTTATTGTTTTCTTGGCAGCAGCGTAATCCATTCTGGATCCCATCGTGCTTTCCAATGGATCGAACAACGAGCCCACTCAGTCTGTCCTGAGACATTAATGTATGCGAATAGTTATTGATTCTTAACTTTGAAAGGCTGCGTTCTCCCGATGCCACAGTCATCAGGATAGTCAGGCGAATAATTACCACAGTCTGACAGTTGGGAAATGTTTATCCAATGCTTTTGAGGAAATTGAGGGTGCTGTTGTTGTTTCTTTTGGATCTGCGAGTCAGCTCTTAGACCAGGTCCTGTTCCAAGTTCTGACTGTATGATGGTACAGTAAATCTCAGGTAATCAGTATTGTATTTTAACCACTCTTAAAACCTCTCCCGCTCTCCTTGGCTCTCTCTGGCCATTAATATATCGTCACCTTGATCCTAAAGTCTGGAAAAACAATAAAAATTCCCCATCTGCACCAAAGCGGTACAGTGGCACTCATTAGCAGAAATAAAACAGATTAATGTGAGAGCAAATGTATGTCGCTCGGACTTACTGCAACTCTCTGTTCGCCACTACATCAACATCATGTCTGCTGATAGAAAACTGCCTTTAATCAACCATTAACAAGTGGAAATAGTGCTTGTTTAAAGAATATCCTAATGGTTGTAAACGCCTTAGTGGCTTTACAGGGTTTGATACTCTACTAATGGACAAAACAACTCGTGTCATTTTCTATTACAATACAGTATTTCCATTAATAAATGACTCCTAGAAAGCAGGACTGATTTTTCATCTGCTACTTGTAACCATAGTCTAAAATATAGTCAAAAAAATTGACAGATTTGATACAAAGAGCTGTTTATGTTCAAATGGTCAAAAGTTACGAATTCAGATTTAATCTAAAGATAACGCTAAATGCTTTTAAATAAATTCAACATGCACTAACAATATTTTTAAGTCATCTCAGTTTGGAAAACATTTTTGATACTTTTCATGAGGTTTTACAGTTTTTTTTTTTTATCTCAGCTGCTCTTACATATAAATTTGTGTTTTTAACCTGTCTGTAATTGATCTTTTCACCCACCTTTATATCTTCGTTAATAAGAACCTGTTTATGACCAGTGTCTGGGTGAACCTGACTCCTCAAGGCTCTGCAGGGTGGAGAGCAGCAGTAAAACCTCCGGTCCGACATTAAAAGAGACGGCTGATCAACAGCAGATGAGGACGAGGATGCTCTGATCTAACGTTGCATGTCACTGGTTTTAAAATTGCACGAGAAGTCGGGAAATGCGGCGCCGTTGATCCCATAAATCAGCAGGACAGTAACAAAACACTGGACGTCTAATGCTTGTGCTGTAACTACGAGTCAATCATTCTTACACTAACTGCTGTCGAGGTTGAGAATAACTGTCCCAACAGAAGAAGTATAAAGCTTTAAAAGTGAGTAGATCAACTTAAAGGTACAGTGTTTAACATTTAGGAGGATCTATTGGCAGAAATCAAATATAATGTTCATAGGTATGTTTTCATTAGTGTATAATCATCTGAAAATAGGAATAGTTGTGTGTTTGTTACCTTTAGAGTGAGCTGTTTTTATCTCCAGAGGGAAGTTGGTCCTTTTCTACAGAGTCCGCCATATTGTACTGCCATGTTTCTACAGTAGCCCAGAATGGACAAACCAAACATTGGCTCTAGATAGGTTTACTTTCACAACCATTTGTCCGACACCCCGTTATTCCAAAAACAAAACCCTGTTTTCCAGAAAATACACACTCTCTCTAGAGTTTTTTAATATCTTTATTTGGACAGAAAAGATAAAGTCAAGTGACCTTCGTCGTCATGATAACAATAATAGAGATGTGGTTAATGTTATTAAATGGTCACAGTTTGGTTCGGTTGGGACATTATTCAGACTACTAGGGTTTCAGAATAATGGGCCATCTGAAGATTAGCCTGGCATCAGCATAAAATGGAGTGGCACAGGCTTGTCCCTTTGCACATGTCAGCAGTGATCACATCACAGTGAGTCACAACTTCCATAACACATTTAACGTTTATTGATTTCGGTCCTTTTAATCTAATTAGTACATTCACAGAACCACATTAAAGTGAAGAAAAATCACTGCAGTTTTACTGTTTATTTACATTCAGAAATAAAAGTTATTGCTGGGGAAACGTTGTAGACGCAACTACACGTCACTTTTTTGTACCTCTCCTACGATGATGTAGCTCTGGTCTATGAGGGTTTATCACTGAAGACTGAGTCAGTAATTAGTCAGTATTATCCTTCCTTCATCAGGAATGTTAAATGTCTTGTGTAGATGACCCCTTGCTGAGCTCTGATAAAACATTGGTGTTTTTGTGACGATGAGTGCATCATGATGTGAAAAAGGACATAAAACCAACTGTACCTTCACATTAAACGTAACCATCAGCCCTCGGGACAGATTCATCAGCAGATATGTTTCTTCATTTGTCAAACACATTGCAGTCATTGTAAAGAGATGTGTAATGGAGAAATGTGGACGGACCACCCACCCTGCTGGTGCTGAAACAGGGTCCACAGAGGGCAGTTACACTGTTTCCACAGGTCACTCGTGTCTGACTTGTTAAATTTGTGAACCAGGACAAGGACGGGGTGTGTGCGCTCAAACTAAATCAGATTGATGAAGATATTTGCCGTATAAGAGTGATAAAAGAGCTGAAAATCTAATGAGCATCTTGCACGCTTACATAAACAATTTAAGTAACAGCAAGTTGGTCGAACTCCAAACTTGTGACTTGTGGACCGACAGCAGAAGGTCATAAATCTCCTCTGAGATAAGTTACAGCAGCTCAGGGACGCTCGGGTGTTTTGGACGGGGGGCTGGCATGTGAAAATAGCCTAGATAATCACGCCATCGCTCGTGGAAAATATCCAACCACGCAAAGAAATAGTCCCATCGAGGATTTTCTGACATTCTCACCCACGTGACATGTGAGCCTGAATTCATGAGAGAAGAAAACAGTTTTCGGGTTGAAGACTAATATCTGCAAACCGAAGCTAAAAGCAGCAAAATTCTGAATTTATTACATTTGAGTGACTCAGATACATTTGTTGATCTGTTAATCAAAAAGCTGCATTCATATTTCTACAATTCCTGTGACATATATAAGACATAAACATGTAAAAGGGGCTTTGTTGATGTGACAATCAGTAGATTTTCTAAAATGTAGGTTTGGTTTCAGAAGCAGGGAAGTACAAGATTCTTCAATAAACAGCAGCAAAGCAATATGAATGATATTTCCTGCATTTATATACATTTACATCAATCTAGCAAATAACGTGATGTGCTGTTCTTTCCATGATATTGGTGGTTCGACAACAACTAACCCTCCAGTCCGGTTTCCTACAGAGATCTTTACACAAACAAAGACCACAACTTGTCTTTAATGTACAATTCTTATGTGTTTTTCTGGAAAATTAACTGTAGACAAAAACATGCAGAGCAGGCGGAACTACTTTCCTTAGCCCTGAGCAATGTCTGCAATCTACGGCTCAATTTCTGTATACTTTCAAAAATCAGTAAATCAGTACTTTTTTTACGAGTGTGTAAGATTCAGCGGCATCTAGTGGTGAAGTTGAGGATTGCAGTAATTTGAATACAGCTCTGCCTTCCAAGCGTGTAGCGAAAATCCGCACTAAAATGCAAAAGGCCCTATATCTAGAGCCAGTGTTTGTGGTTTGTCCATTCTGGGCTACTGTAGAAACATGGGGACTAAACTCAGTAGATAAAAACGGCTCAATCTAAGGTAACAAAAACACAATGGTACTTATGTTCAGTTTAGTTTTCTGTTTTTTTTTTTTTTTTTGTATTGCACCAAATCATAACCTTTTAAATACAGCAAGTCTAGACTGTACTCCTTATATGATGATGACGGCGACAACGACTTGATTAGTCAATTGACAGAAAAAAAAATTATTATTATATGTCAAATGACAGCCTAAATATTTGCTGCTTTTCTCATTTTATATCAGCTCTTGGACATTGTGACAAGCTTTTTTTTCACTCTTGTCTGACATTTTATAGACTAACCGATTAATGAATTTATCAAAACACATAAATAAGAAAATAATCATTAATTTCAGGGCTACATGGCAGAACATCTTTTGTGTTAAACTCAAAGAAACTGACTGATGCAATGTTTTGTTTTTTGTTTTTTCTGCAACCTTACCGAACATCTTGATGTCGTAGACCTGCTCTACATTTTGCCTCTGCGCTGTGTTCTGTAAAAGGTTGGTCATCATGTGTAGGCAGCCTAAATTTGACAGCGACTGCGAGTCTAGGAACTAGACCAGATGGAGATGGCGATGGAGAAGCTGTAAAAACAAGATGGCTGCCAAACTCGCCTTGCATCAGCGGTTGTGGTCCTCTGGGTGTGCTGGGTCCATGTCCAGAGGTGAGGGAGGGTCAGACACAGACAGTGACAGATCTGAAGGAGTGGGACTTCTCAGCTCTGTGTTTTGTCTGCGGTCCTCTTCGTGTACGCTCACGGCGGACCGACGGGTCTTAGTTTGACGTCGGAGGGTGGGGGTGCAGTCGCAGGCCTCAGAGACCGGCGGTACGTTGTGAGTCTGAGATCAAAGACGACCAATCGCTGGCTGGGCTGCTTTACTATACACAACAGGCAGAAGTAATAACACACATGGGTGGAGTGGACTTCATGACATCATGGTGGAATAATGGAGATGTGGATCTTTTTCTTCTTCGCTGCTGCAACCACAACAGTGAGGCTTATAAAACTCTGAGTTTCTCAGGGGCAGAAATAATCTCACAGGTATAAATATTTAAACATATACTGTATGTAAGACGTGGCAGTGAGATCGGTTAAACAGATAGTGTAGAAGGTATTTCAGGAGGCTGCTTGTTGGCAGCATTAAAGGATTCATGGGGATTGGTTAAATTTGCGTTCATTGGTGTGATCGGAACTTCACAACTTCCTGGAGGGACTGAGTACAAAACTGTCGTTTCCTTGGTACATCTGGATTCAAAGTATTAGTCATTGCATGACTTTCAGGCCACATGAACATCAAAAGGATGTGTGGATATCGAGTTGAAGTATAGCAATATACTTAATAATACTCCCAAAATATTAATATGTAGGGTAATATACTGTAAATCTGTGTGCCAAGTGTTTTACTTTATTTACTGGTTAGTTGTGTTGACGCTTCATGCGTATTATTTTAATTGTAAATAAACAAAGATAAGTAGCAGAAATAAGAAAATGAACAGCAGATGATAAAAGTATAGTATGTATGAGAGCTGGTATCAGCAGCAGCCGAGTTGGTGAGGATGGGCCACTTTTTTAATTTAATATACTTGCATACAATTTTATTACATACATGATTCTTAAATGGGTATGTGATTTATAAAAATAATAATAATGGTCATCTTTTGGGGAAAAAAAGATAATTACATAGCCACAAGGCAAAAACATGACCTCCTAATAACAGTGCTACCTGTACCTGGATATGCTCTGAAAACTCTTTAATCAAACAGACTGGTGCAGGAGACTTTGATGTATGGGCATCTTTTTCTTCTTGTTAAGCCTTTATAACTGTTGGGGTGTGTTGTTTTTTAAATATTTAAAGATGCTAATCACGTATCTGCTGTGTGACACTCTGTTATCCCAAAGAGAGCATCTTGCTGTTGCCTGTTTTTTATCTACACATGAAAAGTAGCACCACACCACGCCATGTTTCCATCGAAGTGTGCGGCTGCGCGCTCAGTTCTCGGGTCACATAGGTTTCCACAGTCACTCAAGCTGCTCGGTGAAGAAAACAGACACAGATGCAGTGTTTAAAGTGCCTGATGTGAAAAATATTAAAGGCTGTATAAACACACAGCAGGGTTGAAACTGCCAGGCTACAGTTTGAGTAAACAGCATGATGGATACCTGGTTTTCTTCAGTGAGAGAAATAAATGTGTCTGTAGAGTCAGACAGTGGGAGAATTTCCTGCAGAGTGCTGCCACCTAGTGCCAAAACACATACTTACATGTTAATGTGTGGGATCTGTCTTGCAGGTTTTGTGTAGATAAAGTGGGGGGAAATTCCTATTTTAAAAAAATCTTTTTAATGCTTATTTCTAGTTTCTTCTAAGTGTGTATTTTCTTCTGTCTGCACTCTTCTTGACTGCTGTTTCTAAGTGAGTGATTGATTGTCTGCACGTGCAGTTATAGAGTGCTTAGTTAACATTTATATTCTTCCACTTCCCTTGTCTCGAAGTCAGTGAGTTTTTTTGACTAGGTTTTTGATTAGATGCCTGAAGCTGTCTGGCGATCACATTTGTGGTTTAAAAATCATAATTCATTTGTGAAGATTATCTTGCAGCACTGAACATGTATCATATTGTTCACCACAAAGTTTATCTTCTGCAATAACCAAAATCCAGTGGAAAAATCCCATTGGCTCTTTGCAAAACGAATCAGGACAATTCAAGGTTGGTCTATAAAATATCCCCACAGCACACTAGAGCAACAAAGATGACATTTTTTAACACTGTTTGAGGGAAATATTTGTGCTCTTGACTCAATGCTTATAAAGAAATGGTGTCAGGTGTGTGGACATTAAGCCAGGTTACTCCTTTATTCCCTAACCTCTTGTCTTCTTACCTTTACATATTTGTCCTAGTAGCTACCCAGTAAGCATTTTATTGATTCCATATATTCTCAGGCGCAGAGCTGATGTCTCATTGCAGAGGGGGCGAGCACCTGTAGTGGGCCCTTAAAAGTGCTACTGCTAGAATATAATATACTACAAATAATTACAGGCTCCAATCTTAAAGCATTACTGAATTTTCTTTTGAAATCTAATTTAAAATACATAATATAAAGAGGAGCATTTAACTCTTTTTGAATTACTTTTCTTCACAGTGGTCATTTCTTATTTCTTTTAGACACATAACTACCTGTAATAAAAAATGTTATCCTTCGCACTCGTGCCAGATTTGCAAAACCACCTGCAGGGAAAAAGCGAGCAAACATCTTACGAAGGCTGAATACTATCTATCTCTCCCATCTGGGAGTTAAATGGACGCAGTAAAAATACTTGAACAGAAAAATGGTTCCTTCTGCAGTGGTCTGTGCTCCTCCTGGTCGGGTCGTCCACAGCTGAAACCACTGACTTATGTTTAGAAGGAAAGTTACACATCTATCATCTATTTGAGACACTTTGAGCCCGTCCGTGGGCTGATGGACCAAAGAAAGACGGGGAGACTCACTTTCGAAGCTTTTAATTTTACAATTCATGCATGTTCTGCACACAGAGTAGTAATACTTTACAAAGAAGCTGTAATGGACGGAAGATGAAGTAAAGATAGCCGCCCATGAGCCGCATTTTGGAAGTAAAAGCCTTTAATTTTAAGTATTCTCTGCTCACAACAGCTTTTAAACCAGAACTCAATTTCCAGGTGAATCAGGGGATTTTCTCAAAGGAACAAAGTAAATCCCTGCAAATCATTTATGCTGAATTCAGCTTTGACCAATGGTTGACCAATGGCAAGCTGCCGAACATTACCATGCATCTTGCTAATATTAGCATTCAACTACAGTAAGGCCAAAGCCAAAATCAATTCACTGAGTCATAAATTCGTTTTCCAGAAAATTCTGGATTCGTATTCGGCCAGAACCAGACCACACAGTCCAGTCATCTACACAAATATCCCCGCCTCAGACCCACATGGCGACACCTCCCACTGTATGTTTTCCTTGGCCACCGAGCATACCCAGGGTGCAATACATTGCACATTCTTCTGGTACGATTTAACATATTGACTCCAAAGCTCACAAATGCAGTAAGCGAGTGGAATTTTCCGGACCCAAAACTGGACGGCCGAACAGATACTGACCATACGGACCTGAAGAGGTTTTTATTGCAGCCCACATAACTGTTTCTGTCCATTGTGGTTTTGAGTTTGTAAGTTGGGCCCGGTATACTACTGGAGATATAAATATATATATATATATATAAATACAGTTCCCCTCCACTCAAAAATAGGTTTTTCGTCTTGTTCCTGCAGTTGGACGTTTGAGCTTTACTGTGCAGAATGATGTATGTGCAGAGTTTGACACTAGAAATATGTTTTTACATTCATCTGCTGAAAGTGGAAAGTTTCTCTGAGCTCACTGAAAATCAGATTTTTAAGGGGCGGGGCTTACAAGCATAATTTATGACATCACAAATAGTTCCTGGTCCAGTATGTAAGTGTGATGTAGAAAACGTGAAGCTGTCAGTCCACCTGGACTTTAGTGAAGTAGGAGACATCTTGTGTCCAGCAGGAAAACGAAAAGAGAAGAAAGAAAAGAGTAGAAACCTTTTATGGAACTTACTTTGTGACACATTTGTGTTCCAAGCAGACTGTTTGTATATATGTCTTGATACATGTCAGGAGGGGATCTTTAAAGTATCTTCAACTATGATCAAGTGATAGAATAAGCAGAGTGATAATAAACAATGGAGGGAACAGTACTTGATTGTGACAACAGAGGATATCACTCCCCTCAGAGTGATATCCTCTGTTGTCACAATCAAGTACTGTTCAGTCACTATGTGCAAGTCTTGTTTTTAGTCCTGTAGCCATGTCATTAAAAGGCTTGTTTTTAGTCCTGTAGCCATGTCATTAAAAGGCTTGTTTTTTTGGAGAATTCATCTCTTGGTAACAAAAAAGGCAAAATATTGAGCATTTGTTATTCTGCAATTGGAATTCTTTGTTGACTTTTAGTGTATTCTGTAGTTTTCATCATTTGAGTTATTGGGTTGTTTGATTTTTGAACATCTCAGATTCAGCTTGTCAGGCTCAGGTCTGCATTATTAAACTTTGTTAGCATGCATCTTACGAATATAAGCATTCAGCTACCACACAGTTTAATCTCTTCCTGTTTGAATGAGATTTCCCATCGGTAAAGGTCCCATCACACTAGCACTTAAGATCAATTCATTTTAATAGAATCACCATGTTCAGTGGATTCACTCAGCGTAAATACATGCAAATTATTTGTGTCAAGTTCAACTGTGGTGAACTTTGACAGTGCTGACCTTTAAGGGAGAACCGGAGACAAAATAGAGAAAGCTGTCAGAGCTAATTGTGTCAGAGAGTCTGAGACAGTAGTCAATGGAACAAACACGTCTTTTGAATAATCTGTGTGAACTCATTCTGCCGTTGGCAACAAGGTTGTGAGCTTCGTAAATGACAGCAAGTTTGCTACCAGAGAAAGTTTTTTCATTCCCCTTTAATAACTCTTTTTCACTTGCCATGACATTTTTAATGCTCCATTGCGTGGTTATCTCACCAGCTACAGTAGTTCACCAGCTAGTCCTGCAAGTACTCACTGTCTCATTAGCTTCTAGTAACGCCAGTTTCATGAAGACATGGAGGAATTTCAATGTGCGTCTTTCTGGTGTGAACAGAACTTAATGGTACAGGCAGCAGAATTTAGCATGGTCCATCCATCCTTCATTGAGTCTTTCACGTTTTTATTTTCATTTTGGTGTTTTTATGTGTTTTTCGTTGGATGTCTTTTGGTCAATCTATCCCTCTTATGAACAGCAGACTCCTAAACTAGGCTAAAAACATTTTTATTTCAGCCGACTGAAGTCCATCAGCAGGTGACTCAGGTGAACATTGTGCCAGTGCTGCTGATGTCAACCTCCATTATATTTTTAGTTTTTCTGTATTGCACATATGGTCACAGCGGCTTAGCATGGCGATCAGAGCAGAGGATGGTGGCTTTACAGAAGCTTTACTCTCTCTGGCAGAAAATGACTTGCAGGCTTTCGAACATTAAGACTCGATTTGGAAGTCTGACACAGCAGCTGGTCGTCGTAACGAGCCGTCTCACCCCCCGATCACTTCTCAGGGTTTTCTGCTTAAAGGGATTTCTCTCCCAGATTCCCATTTGGAAGGCAGACAGAAGCATCATGCTGCTGAATGCAGAATGAGAGATGAAATCTAAGACTGAGGGCGTGATCTGTTTCACTTCAAATTATTCCTTATTTCCTTCCCTTGCCTCCTCTTTTCACTCATTCCCTTTCCAAAGTGCCATTTTGAAACTGTGGGAGAAAACAGCCTTAAAATCTCCTTTAAGGGATCTTTTGTCAGAGGAAACATGCAGTAATATCAGGAGACTCACATAAAAATATTGCTCCATAGCACTACTTGTGGTCAAAAACTCCACTTTTAATGCCCAAGCACTATACTTTAAACCTGCAATGACTGATTTCTTTGGCCACTTGGGGCAGTGGAAACAAGTTGTAAACATTGACACAATCATGTAAGCCAACAGATGTCGGGTATTTACACATCTACACTCTTCTTATTTAAACTTTTATGATAATAAAAGCAAAGAGCTGGCCCAGTTCTGACATTCCTCCACTTCCCTCTTCCTTTATAACCAAAGGTTTAAAAAAAAAAAGATGAATTCCTCTTAATAACCACTGATTTGGAGAATAATAAATGGCTAACATTAAATATAACAGAACTGATCTTTGCAGTTGATCAAATTACTTTATTTTCCATGAAGAACTTCATTTGCAGTGGACAAATAAGACAAATGATTACAGACAATAATAGCACAGTCAATGGTCATGATTGGTTAATCGCTGTGTGCAGCCAGGATACATAAAATATTGTACATATAGTTAACATACAAATCAAGATTCAAATGTAATAAAAACCTAGAGTAAATAAAAACCTATAACAAGAGTGAGGGGCAGTAATATTTAGCTATTTGAGGTGTTTTTTACTGTCTGTTTCTTTACTGATGATGCTGAGCAGCTCTTGTTCCCACCTGATGATACAATAATGTTGAGGGGGTTCAGTTCGATAGCACTCATCCCTCTGAACCATACCGTGATGTTGAAGGACGGTATGGATCCCACAAAGGTTCTGCAGCACTGATGGCTGAACCTCTGCTTCACTTTCACTGCAGTGAACTGTGTTGTTGTATCCTGGCCTGTGGGTGGCGCCACAGGTCTGCTCCTCAGCCTGTTGCTCCTGTGTAAAGGAAAGCTTGAACGCTTTCTATTACTGATGATGTTATGCCACTGATACATTTCACATGAACACATATTATCATCTTAGCCCCTTTGTCTCTTAGAAAAGATGTTTTGACCTAAATAGATGATCAATAAGGACAAATTAAAATGTATTGATGGCACAGAAGAATGAGAATCAGCTGTATTGGTGAAGTATGTGTACCCCTCAAAGGAATTTGACTTTAAGTTGCTTTCAGTGTTACACATGGAACAATTTACAAGAAGATAGAAACAGACATACGGCTAAAAATAAGGCCAACAAAGATGGTAAAAATAAACATAAACTATTGTATAAGTACAAATAGGTGAAAAATATGTGTACATGTATATAAATATAGATATGAAACAACAATTACCAACAACATACAATGTCTATATACAAGTCAAATGTTCTGTATACTGTAAGCAAGTACAATCAGTGCAAAGCAATATAATAATGTAATAGTAGTGTAACAGATTACTTCATATACATGAGGTGGGTGGTTACGTACAGTTTATGCATTTATACACACGATACAATTCACCCCTATTGCAATGCAGTGCAATTCAATATGATTTGATTCAACACAATGCAATTCAATGCAATAGGATACAAAAATACGATGCCAAGAAATTCAAGTTTGATTTTATTTCTTCCATTCTCCTTTAGCAGCTTGAGAAACAGTTTAGAGTCAATTTAAATCTTAAATTATTGGGCAATTATATCCTGTAAATGTAGGGATATAGAGCTGTAAAAACTAGGAAGTCAGTATTCAAAGAGGCTGTAGAGAGAGAAGATATACTGTAAAACATTCAACGATTGTAGCAGAAAGCAGTCTGGATACACCAAAAAAAAAGGAGGGTGTGTGTGTGTGTGTGTGTGTGTGTTTGGTGTGTGTGTACTGAATGTTTTCCAGCAGCAGCAGATAAACAGACTGTTTGCTGTAGCTCAGTGAGCCGCAGCTCATCTGGAAATCCACTTTTTCTTCTTCTCTCATATTTCTGTGTCTCTTCAGCAAACAGCAGGAAGGCTTCAGGCCAAACTGCTGATGCTTACACGCTAACTGATACTCTGCTGAGACTTCACTGAAGTTTCCGTTAAAAACAAAATTAAATTATTTAGGTTTTGATGAACTAATTTGTTATCTTGTGACCTCAGTGTGCTAAGGTTTGTGTTCACCTCAAAGCACAAAACAGCTACGTACATCTCCTCCACCTCCTCCACCTCCTCCATCTCCTCCACCACCTTTAAACCTAACTAAGCATCTTAGTGACATAGATTTATATAAAAAAATCTTTGGGGATGAAGCAGCTGGTTTCCTGTCATTTCAGGAGACAGCTGGATAGATTTTTCTCTGTGATCCTGGGAAGATTTTAAGATTTTGAAGGTTGAATCTGCGAAGATGCTCGCTGACATGATCTATATATATTTCACAATCCGTCGGAGTGAGTTTCACCATCTGATATGAGCTTGAATTACGTCACTTTTCTCAAGATGGTAAATGACCACCAGACTTTATTCATTTTCTGCTCATTTATTGTTTACATATCCCAGCATTATTTCTTTGTTGGCTGTAAAACTAGAAATTTGATGAATTTTAAGATGAATTTATTTAAATGTTGTGTTTACTGGCTGGTTTTGAGACATTATTTGGTTTCTTGGTGAAGTCATCAGTTGGAACTGGTCTTAAATAATACTGTTTTAAGAAACCAAATGCAAAATTAAAACCAGACTCCATTTAGAAATTGGTCTTTTTTTTTTTTATTTGTTTCAGTCAGTGAAAGCAAGTGACGACAACATTTGTAGTACTCTAAAGCTCATCAGACAAACAAAACACAGTTTCATCATAGCCATCATAGAAGAAGGAGGCAAACTGATGGATTTCTTTAATATTTAACCTCAGAGGATGCAGGTTTATCTTCTGTTCTTTGTTCAGGATTTTTGATAGCTCGCTCAGTGTTTGCAGCCTCGTTAACAAAGAGCCACTAATCTGCTGATAACACACAGCACAGATGTGTTTATCAGTCCACTGTGTGCTTTACATTGAATGGATGTTAAGTGGAGGTCAGTAACATGGCAGCAGGGATTTTAGCACGAGATAGTTTTAAAGAGAAGGTCTTTGTACGTAGAATGAACCTTTTAAACACGTGGAATTATCAGCATAGTATGAAACTTCTTATGAGTAGCAGGTATGTTGTTTAACCTGTCTGAGAAGTTTGGTTGCTGCAGGTCTTCCAGTTTATGAGACTCAGATGATGATATTAATCCAGATAATTCCAAGAAGGTTCCAGCACCTGTGATGCTTAGACCTTTCTACAAGTCCCTGAAATTAAAAGACAAAATAAGACACGTTTTCTGATCTGATGCCCCTATTAACTGGACAAAATTAGCACTGTTCTTACCCGTGCTGTGGTTAAACCTGCAATAACAGATTTTTGTTAACTTATCATCAACTTTTCAGCTTATATGGCAAACTTGTTTACTTATTTACACATCCAGCAGTTCTGGAGTTACATTATGATTCATTTGGAGTCGTTTTTTGCGTCTACCTGATGAGGCAACTTTACTACCCTCTCTTTTAGCTCTGTTTCTGGTCTCTACCCACTCCTGAGGGAAATATCTGGCTAGTCTCCAACTGCATCTGCCTGCTGTTTGGTGTTGAGCAGGTAGTGTGCAGTGGGTTTTTAGACCTTTTTTCTCTGAAAAAAGATGATGAAAGCGCTGGGAGTGAACCAAAACAGTAAGGTTGCAGCCGGTCAGCTAAACAATGAGCTGAAACTCACTATAGAGCTCTATAAGGGGATCATTCTCTGTAGGCTTATGAGCTCCTTTCACATTGTTTTCAAATTTCATACATTGTTATTATATAAAAATATTGATTACTGCAGCCTGAATACAGGGTGTGCACACTTGGTACGAGGTGAGCTACCGTGTTTTGGAGCTTGACCCATACTAGGGATTAAAAGTCAAGATATCTTGCACAAGCTAGGACCTTCTAGGGTCCACGTGACGTAAATCTCGTCATCAGAGGGTGTACGCATAGGGTCTTTGCCTCCAATTTGTTGTGACTGCGCGGACTGTCTGCATGGCCTCTCCAAGGGCACCTCTTCTTGCAGATGCCGATCTACTGTCCATGTTGTGGAACGTGTCCTCCAGGCGGACTCCAGAAAGCAGGAACAGAATTACTAGGCGTCTGTGGCGTCCTCAGTTGTCTCTGTACACATCCGTCTGGGAGTACATTCAGACCTTAAAAGAGACTTTTGAAATGCAGTATTACACAGCAACAACGTGATTTGACAACAAATATAAGCAAGCCCAATGACTGCAGTTGATTTTCAGATTGAAATGAAAGGAAACCTCTAGTTAAATGCTTTGTAAAGTATATGATTCATAGTAAATGGGCTCGTAATGTAGATCATATGTGTGGTCATTTGCCACAGTTTCTTGTGTACCTGACTCTCTGGAAGAAAGACACAACTAAAATAATCTTTAGACATAATCCTTAAAAACTGTTGACTAAGAGCAAGCAAAACATCCACAATTTTTCCTTGAAATGATTCAGAACCATAAATAAAGGGCTTAAAACAGAGTTGGACTCTTTCTGCTGCCCAATATTTGTACACCTTGTGTAGCGGGAAAGCTTTAATAATCTCCAATAAAACATTTCGGGGAGCGTTTGGTGATGGGTGGCCCGCCCCTTTGGCTTAAAGCAATTAATTCAGCTTTCTGACATCAAACTCTCGGCTCAGCTCGACAGCTTGGAGCTCAAATAAAAAAATAAAAAAAGGCAAGTTCTCCTGGGAACAGAGTAAAGATGGCAGGCTCCTTTCTCCACTGTTTGCTCAGTGGCTCTGAGAGCAATCTTCCCCCCAGCCTGAATGAAATGCGAGGGCACAAACAATGTGCCGGAGGAGAGAAAGGGCCGGCGGGGAATGAACAGTTTGGAGTATTTGCTCAGTGGAGGAGCAGCCACAAAGGCAGAGCCAAGGCGTTCCCATGAATCAAGGCGCCGTCTCAGGCGCCTTTTTGTTGTGGCAGGTCTGCGTTGCCAGCTAATAGACAACACTACATATAACTGGTTTCATGTCATTTAAAGCCTTTTCTCTGTAAAACTGTACCGTCAGGTGACCTGCTCTGACTTGTTTTATTTGGCTGGTTGACGTAGAGGCAGTTGGCTGAGTTTTGTGCTGCACGTGGCGCTGCAGTTCAACTTTAAAAACAGATAAATATTCAGCCTGATATTCAGCCCTCATCGAGTGCTCCCACACTTCAAACGTGGGAGAATGAAGACGACATTTAGGCCAATAACTCTGACGTTTAGCCGTAGTTGACCGTTGCCCCGCCAATTTTTATCCCCACCCCAAACCCCCAGACCCAGAGCTCTCTGGGTGGCCAGGCTTGAGGTCTGAAAGGCATCCAGATTGACGCTTAAGCTCTTTTCACCTTAAGAAAGCGTCATTGTACATCTCCATGAATGGCAAACTGCTGTTTATTTAAGATGGACCCAATTTCTTTCTTTTTTCTTTTTGAAGTATTTGCGGTTAAAAGACGTCCCACTGCTGTGAGACCACAGATTCACCATTTGTTCACTTTGACATTAGAGTAGGAAAAGTATTTTTACACTTAGATTAAAGATGAAGATCTTTTAAGTTGCACTTGGCAAGATTTTAATGTTAAAGTCCAGTGATCTTAACAGTCTGTATCTCTGGCTACAGGAGAGTCTGGCTCTTAATACAGAAAAAACTTAAATTAAAAAAAAAATGAAATTAATATATATACAGTATATATGCTTGGAGTTTGTTTTAACTTGTGCATTTTTATGCTATAAATCTGTAATGTTTCTTTTGGCCAATCTGATCAACTGAATATGGATTAATAATTAAATACATTAATAATGGATCAAATGAGTATGTGTAATGTAAAATATGTCACTCATAGGGATAAACCCACTGTTCCCCTCAGCATTTTAGCGTCTTTCAGCTCATTCTTTTGTTGTGGTTTTACGTCTCCACAACATTATTTTTTTCATTCAGTCTCATTAACCTTGTTTCAAGTTTTCAGTGGTCAGATAAACACATTGTACACAACCTGCACAGCACCAAACAGCAGACAGACACAGTTATAAACTACCTACATACACTTCTTTTATTTTATAGCCTTTAATTGATAGTGACAGCTGAAGAGTGACAGGTAAGGGAGCAGAGAGAGGGGGGGATGACACGCAGCAAAGGGCCACAGGTCGGAGTCCAACCCATGGGCACTGCAGCAAGGACTCGGCCTTTGTACATGGGGCGGCAGCTCTACCAGGTGAGCTAACAGGGCGCCCCAAAAGTGGAACATTTAGCAGCTAAAGAGACCAGAGCTAACAGAAGAGTTAATATTGGACTTGCATTCATCAGGTGGACTGGATATCTTAGTCTATGTGGACCAAGTGGCAAATAAAGCCAACACAGAAGTAACAAAAACTGCAGTTCCTCAATCCCCATAAGCCCCAGTATTAAAATGTCCAATTTTGTCACAGGCGGCTGTTCTCAGTAACCAGGCATCATTCAGCTCTACCCATGCTCCATGCAGACAGAGTCAGGACTGCTAAGATGGCGAAGGCCAGAGCCGACCACACTGAGCTTCACAGCGGCTCATCAGACACCTATGGGTGACGTCACGGAGACTACTAATTTTTTAATTATGCAGTCTATGAGTTGGACCTCGTAGGAAAGGATGAAGTGGGTGACCTTTATCTTCATAATCAGGTGACTTTTGTCATCATGGTTACAATAATAAACACGTGGTCAATCTTGTGAAATAGTGGCAGTTTGGTTAAGTTTAATTACCAAACCTAAGTGGTTTAGGGAAGGATCATGTTTCGGGTTAAAATAAGTACGTCATATTTTGGAATAAAAGGGTTTTAAATATGGCTTACATGTTATAACATTATTATCCACCTTGCACTTACATAGATATTCCAGTCTTAAGTTATTTGTGTTTTAATGTTTTATAATAATTTATTATGTTTTTTGCCCAATATACAACCACCAAGTCTTTGTGTATAAAATGTTGAATAAACTTGTCTATATATAAACCCTGCTTACAGCTATATTACTGCTATTTCTAACAGATGAAGTTTATTCTTAAATGTTTTTATTATTACGTCATTATTTTATGGTGGCTCTGTGTTTTTTTTGGAGTGTGTAACCGGGTGGTTAGTTGTATTCAAATCCCACAATGCATCAAATCACAGTCAACATGAAGGCTTCTGGTTTTTGACTCGTGGCCTCGTGTCTGTCCTGAAACCAACACAAAACATCCCAGATCCTCATCGTCCATGTTGAGCCGCTGAACAAAGCGGAGCAGAGATGATGATTAACCGTATTAAAAACCTGCTGCCTTTGCAGACGGCCGCAGCCTTGGGTTATCTGGCTGCTGCCACTCACTCCGCCTGCAGGCCGAGGGAAAGCTGCTGAGCAAACACAGGTGGCTGCAAGTCAGGGACAACACACTCTGACACACATCAACCCACAACAACAACACTTCCTGGAGCCTGGGATTTGCTTGATGTTGGACTTTGAAGGCTGATATCAAATTTCAATTACAGTTTGATGGGAAATTGCTGCTTGGATTTATCACTGGGAATCTTGTTTCAAATGAGGGAAGTGCAACAGTTTGGGGCAGTTTAGGGTGGATAGTGGGCGCACAAAGTTCAGGACTTTGACATCAAAGACCTGGTTTTGAGTCTAATTTTAAAACAAGGTTATGGAAAGATTCTGTTAAATGTCAATACAGTAAACTTATACATCAAGTCACTGTGGACTTCTTCTGTATGAAGTCAAGAAACATGACCATAACATTTTTTTTTTTATCACATTTTAGTGAGTGGATATTGTAGGAAAACACTCAGTATCAACATTTTGCAACTTACCAGATATGTTGATTAACACTTCCCCTGTTATGGTGATTTAAAAAATGCAACACGGCTAGCATTATGTTTCCTTCAACATGCCAAAATGCTTACGATAGCCGCATTTCCACCCAAAGTACCCAGACCTTTTAGTCCCAGGAACTACTTTTAAATAAAATAACAGGTTCCTTCAGTTCGTTGCTGTCTGTATTTCCAACGCGGTTTAAAGACCCGTGAAGATTAGGTAAATTAATTCAGTGACATATGAAAAAGCAACAAGCGTGTCGTTTGTGTGACGATCGTTGTCGGCCCATCTGTTGTAGGCTTTCCTCTGTAACTCCATGTTTATGTGTGAAAGTACAATAACCACATACATTGTGGCTAAAATATACTGCTGCTAGTACTCGACCAATCAGAAATGTTCAGCGCTGGAAGCCCCAATGTTCCTGTACTTCTAGAAAGTGGAAACGCAACTAATCATAACATTATAATGTAAAAGTATATAACATAATATTTACCAGGTTATCTTAATTTAGCGTGTTGGCACACCAACATTGCTAATTAGCACTCAACGCAAAGTACAGTTGAGGATGGTTGTTATTCTCAGTCTAACTCAGGGTATCATTGGAATATATGATTAGCCACATTTTGTGAGTGCTTGGTCTTTATACCGTCTGTCATATGTGTTGCTCTTCCCACTCTTGTCGACTTATATTAAGCTGTTGAGTTAGATGCTACATAAATAATATTAATGCTATGTTTTTTTCAGACGGTCTCTTTTATTCTGTGAAGCAGGAGTGGACTGAGTAAAAAAGTAAAAAAAGACTCCTTACTTTTCCCGCAGCGCAGCTCAAATTTAGCACGAGTAGCAATTATTTAGGAAGGTGACAGTGTTATTTGCTAATTTCCATTCAGTTTTGCTGCATCCTGCTGTTTCTGATTGCTGTACGGCTCAGATGACCTCACCTCGACCTCCAGCAGCACGGCATCATGTCTCTCTGACATCCTTAAATAAACCAAATAAAAACACTCCCTGTCCTTTAAGGCAAGACATGTCTGCCGGGTTTCACCCCGTCAGCAGTCTTTTTCCCTTTCTGGTGAGTTTGTTCCGTAAACCAATCGAGGGCCTGATAAAGCCAAGCGCAAATATGAGGAAGATGGTCATCGGCATGTGGAGGTTTACCCAGTGTACACACGGCAGCAGGAGCGGCTCGGCCGAGCTCTGCAGAGAAACCAGAGGTCTGAAGGAGGAAGGAGAGGCAAAGAGACAAAGAGAGCAACACAGATGGTCAAATGAACACAACCTCATAAACACAGTCTGTGTTACATACATACAGTAATACATAAAGTTACACTTCTTGAATATTTGTTATGACACCAAACAGTCTCCCAAGTCCTTAAATTTCCTCCCGGCTCATGGTTATTGTTTGAAAACTCAAGCACCAAAAGGATAGTGATTGAATGCAAATGTATCTGGCAGAGTTTTCATTGTAGTAATTAAAATATAGTTAGTTAAGTTATAGTTATAGAATAATAGAGCAAGGAAAGCGAGAATGTTTTTTTAAAAGGTGGTCCAGATGCCGATAGCCTAACCTCTGAAGGAAGTGTATTTTGTGACATTCATTCTTACCAAAATGCATCTTTGTGCTGTGTTCCTCTGAGGTAAGGCCTAAATCCAAAGGGTCTATCCTCCGTTTGATTGCTGTTTTAGGACATTTCAGACACACAGACGTTGACTCTGTGACGTCACCTATAGGTTTCTGAAGAGCCATTTTGAAGCTCAGTGTGACCGGCCGTTGCCATTTTGGAAGCCCTTACTCCACCAGCTCCCAGATAGTCATAGCAAAGACGTGGAGCAGTGGAGCTGAGGTGGGCTTATTGAAACCTGGTTACTGAAACCAGGCACCTGTGACAGCACCCACCTGTCACTCAAAGCGATTGGCACCCTTTTTATAATTTTTATGCCTAGAGTGGCCGTTCAAGGAACTGCAGTTTTTGTTTCCCCCGTGTTGGCTACATTTTTCAACCCAGGAAGTTGCTGCTTGGGCTCTCACTGTCAGACTGGGCCAAGCTTCAATCTAAGCATTTTTCTCCTTGTCGGGTGTAGTGTGATCACATCCATTTCCAGAGTGGCCTCTGGGAAATTAAATGCATTTTTCACAGAGGTTAGCAGTGTTTAGTTTGCCATGCTGTCGTTCAATAAAAGACGGTCTACACACAGGAAGATATGGACCTATTCTGCACTCAGTCAGTCGGTCAGTTTTAAATATTGCAAAAGGGGGTAACGTTACTAGAGGAAACTGCAACATTGAGCTGAGCTGCAGTTTGTGCTGTTTTGCAAGACAACACCTTTTTTCACCTTACCATGCTGACACATAGAAAGCCCACTTTGTATTGCCAGCAGAACTTGAACGGTCAGTAGCGACATTCCTATAAAAAATTGTTATTTGCCATTATCTTTAGTATTAGTATGCAACATTACACACACTAAACTCTAATGATTTGATTTTATCACCTTATTGAGAGCAAGAATAAAGTTAGCATGTTTACATTCTAACATTTAGCATGGAGAGCCAGAAAATGGAAAATTAGAAAATCACCAAAGTCATTCATCCACTGAGGACAATGAATGTCTGTACAAAGTTACATCATAATTGATCCGACATTTCTTGAGATATTTAAGCCTAGTAGTGGGCAGACATTACAGCCTCATTGATCTAAACATGGCGGATGTGGAAAAGCTGGTGTGTCAAAGACAAAAGATGTGATTGAGCCTCCGATTCAACAGATTGACCAAAAAGAAATGAAAGTGCTGGCTGATAAAACAACATGGTGTGTATCAAGAGTAGAGATTAAAGATGTTTAACATGAATATCATAGATTGAAACAAGTGGAAGTTACATAATGTAAGAGCGTCTGAGTTACTTCTGTTATCTTTCATGCTTCTTTTAGAATATTAATTTAACGCCCACTTAAGGAAACACACACTAATTTTGGGAATTAAGCTTAATATTTGGCAATATTGAGATGTACTGTATGAGTTATGTGTTAAAAGGGCTCCCTGCTTTTATTTTTTCTCTGAGGGTTTGTGCGGCACTGTAGGAATAATAGTGCATACAAAGCTTAAGTTAGGACATCCCTCATATGTATGCATGTGTGTGTATGTGTGGTAAAAGCTCCTTGTCCAAACACAGCATCGCTGGCTAAGCTCTGACCTCCAGTCGCTCGGCATGCAGCCTTCCCATTATTCATGGTCAGAAAAAGGTCATTATTATTCATAACAGGCTGATTGCTTTCTTGAGCAAACAGACGCTCAGCGAGACAGCGAGTCCTACGAACCTCCTCATACCTCAACGCCAATCTATGCCTTTGTTTTCCCCTTCATTTTCCCTTTAAATTAGTTACATTTCTCTATCAAACAACACACATATATTCTGCATCATGCATTTACCTTCATCATGATGAGTTCTTTGAAGCTATTTGATGAGAGGAATAGTCAAATGGATGACAGCAGTCTATGGATGGCTCTATGGATAGCAGTATAAAACCACTTTGGTCCTGACTGAAAGAGTTCAACAACTATCTGATGGATAAACACAACATTTTGTACCTTCATGGTCACCAGATGATGAATCTCTCTGACTTTGGCGATCTCCTGGCTCTATCTCTACAGTTTTGAGTTTAAGCGTCTTCACAACTATTGGGTTGACTGCCATTAAATCTAGTACACACATTCATGTTCCCCTCAGGATGAACTGCATCCCTCAGGACTCGTCATCTAGCACCACCATCAGTGCAAAATTTAAGTTTGTCCAGTATTTTAGTTTATGATCAAACACCTGCAAAACAAATTATATTGGCATCAGTCTCAGCTGTACTTTCTGTTTTGTGATAATTAACGTTAGCATTAGAGCTGGATAGCCTATATCAACTGATATCTTCTTGCTTATAAACTCGTGTTTATGTCAGCCAATAAGAAACATTATTGTAGGGTTTTGTTGACTACTCAATTTCGTTTTCTTTAGTAAGTAGGTGTCTAATAAGCGGGATAATGTACACAGGAAGACCAAGTACTGCATCACCCTGTCAGGGTTTATTCCACAATAATGCAATAATTCTCCATTTCTCACAAGTTGGTCACAATAACAAAACAAAACAAATGTAAATGACCCACATTATGACTATTTGTTTATGTTATATGTGTAAAAATGACTAAGAAAGTGGTCAAAATGGCGACATTATACCTGCTAAACATCAGAATATTAGCACTGTCATTGTGAGCATTTAGCTAAAAGCACCCACTGTTCCCAAGTACGGCCTCACAGAGCTGCTATCGTAGCTTTCGGAACAAGAAAAAAAAAAAAAAGCATCCGTTTTTGTTATCAGTTTACAAACAATAGTCCTCTCGTGGCCTAAACCAACTGGATGCAAAAATAAAAACCTCACAATTTCCAGCTGGAGACAACACGTCATGTTTAGAGATGTTAGGTTTTTATGTTCAGTATGAAAAATACAGCAGAGTGAGATAATCCATCACAGAAAACACAATACAGAAACATTTCTGTTGCATTCTTATAGCTGAGTTGAGTGTTTTTATATCAGCGCTGAATGTATTTACAACTAAATGTGCTTCAAATAACACTGATGTGTTTGCTTTTAATTCCTGGCTGTAATGAATTACATCTGACCGGATGTAAACAAGGTTTTCCGGGTAAAACTCTCCTGCACCAGAGAGGTTGAAGTGTTTAATATTCAACATGAGCTGGTGTAGTGGCTGTTTGAACGTCATACATTGATCTTTGTGTGTAAAGTTAATGAACAACCCGCCATGTCTGTAGACGTTATTTCTCTGAAAGCTTCCCAGACAGCTCATGAAATCTGGCTCAGTGTCATTTCACTGCTGCTTCACCGCCGGCAGCTTTCTTGTCCCTCCCCAGTGAAGGGTGGATGTTTTATGATAAGAGTCAGACTGAGCGGCTGGGAGGTATGGTGTTATTAAAAAAAAAACCAACCAAAGTCTTCTTCAGGCTGCTGTGCAGTGGAGTTAGCTGGTACTGACGGGCACTATTGCAAGATTTTTTTTACGGGAACTCAACTCGAAACACCCAATAATGCAAACACAACACACACACACACACACACACACACACACACACACACACACACACACACGCACACACACAGATGAACTGTGACTGTTGATTTCATAGGTCGGTCACAATACAATCTCTTTCGCACAAGGGTGTAAACCTATTTAATACTGTATAAAAGCCAGTTTGAAGCTGTAAGACAGGAGCTGTTTTTGTGTATTGAAGATTGTGTTTCCTCATGGCTGCAGACTGTAGCTGCGATCCAGGTACAAACCAGACTATCACTGAGTTTTATGAAGTAAATCCAGCTACATAGACGGTTATTAGCTGAAATTACATCGATTATATTAATAACTAGTTTGCCCGTAACAGTTGTGAAGCTGTGTGGCAGCACAGACAACACATTTCAAACTATTGGAATATTAAAAGAATATTATAGACTCTCCACATTTCTCCACAGGGCTGGAGGATCAAACAAATCTGCACCATGAAAATACTAAACTATGATTTCTTTTTAGCTCTTGGTACATTACTGTCAAAATTAACATAGTTCAAACTAAAAGGCACAGCTGCAGAAAACATCCTGCTGACTTATTGCACTGTATCCACACATATAGGCCCATCAGACCGAGGGTCCTACTGCAGCTTCATGTCCCAGCTGCTATTGCTGCTACAGCAATAAAGCAAAATGTAAACTATTTAAGTATCAGAAGTAAAAGTACAGATTGTTTAATGTACTATATTCAATATTATTGAGCATTTTAATGTTGAGGTGCAGCTACTTTTCAATGCATGTATATTTTTTGTCATGTATTTGTTGATCAGTAAGCTAGTCAGATGTTTAGAATGTAAAATTAAAGCTATGAAAGAAATGTAGTGGAGTAAAAAGTGAATTATTTAGTCAAATATAATGGAGCAGAAGCATAAAATGGAAATACTGTTAATTGTAAACAAAACCAACAAAGTGTTAGTTCATCTCTTCATGACATCCTGTTGGTTCCTACTGAAGGCGTAAATCATTAAACACACCTCATTAATATATTGTTTCACTTTTTTAAAAAGTCTCAGTAATTTCAACAACAACTAAAACAGCTGCTGTAGTTTTTATCGAACCAACAGCAGGAAATAGTGCATTTGTTGGGGACTATTTACAGCGGCGGATTAATCCACATTTTGTGCTAGTGAGTATTTTGGGGCAGCAGGACGGTGAATGATACATTCACTGTTGGTCTTCTAATTTCTTGACGAAGAAGAGAAATATTAAAATACCTCATAAATATAATATAAAAGAAGTTTTTTGTTTGAGGCTCTTCCTCTTTAGGTCAGCATATATCATCATCACTGTTGTTGTTTCCTTGAATCTGAGAGGTCACCTGGGGTCGTGTTCAACCTGCAGCTTCCTATAGCCTGGACATGATACTGTGTTTATTATTCATGTAGTTGTGTTGTCCTCAGTGTGTTCAGTTGCTGCTCTGTGACTATTAGTCCTGTGTTTGATGGACTTTAAAGGACAATTAAAGAAGTAAGTCATGGTTCACAAACTGTATATAGAAGTGTAAGAGTGAAAGGGTGAATTAATGATCCAAATTCTGTGTAATTTGTTAAAGTAACAGGTATTAGTACTCATATTGTAATTCAATACTGCTGCTATGCTATCTATACACACTAAAAATGGTTTGGATCAATATATAATATCAATATTCCAAGTATTGGACGGTTTTGACCCAGTGTTAACTGTTGGGCTATTTACTTTATTTTATTTAACTAAAATATGGTTATTTTGACTCAATGTATAGATATAGCAGGCTTAAGTTTTACAATAAAAACAGAAACATATTATTAACCATCAGTACTTTCACATACTGTAGAGATATTCTGTTACTCTATAAGTAAATGTCCTGCCTTTAAAACTTTACTTGAATAAAAATACAGAGGTATTAGCAACAAAATGTACTTAAAGTATCCCAATAGGCTGCAGAATGGCCCCTTGCAATGTTATATTACTTTAATATGTATATACTATATTTTCTTATGAACGTATTAATATGTCCATTCTAATGTTGAAGCTACTCTTGGTGCTATTTAGATTCATAGATAATTCAGATAATGTAACACTTTCAGTCTCAGTACAGTACATTTATATGTCAGACATATATGTACAACAATAACCACATTTAAATGTGTAACAAAATGTATATAAATCGAACTAATAAGCTCAACTGCCTCTCATGGTCTGACTCATAAGTGCTGAGATTACATTGTTTTACATTAAGTAGCCTATTTTAGTGAGACTTTATTAGTCCATCATTATTAAAACTGAAAATGAGTTTCTTTAACAAACTGACTTCAGTTAGTTAGTCTACAGCAACCCTTTAATAACAGTCTGTTTGTCATTCTTCCGTCTGTCTGTGAAAGATAAACATCATGGTCAGTTAACATAGATGGGTCTTTGGTCGTGGATGGATTGATTATCACTGAAGCATGCAGTTTACATTTGCTGCTATAGAAATGATTAAACGTGACTTCCCCCAAAAATAAATTTCAACAATTCAACATTTAAATGTTCAATCTAATTTTCTAAAATAAAAACAAATGCTCATTACAACATCTGAAGAAGCTTATAAGCTTATATATCACAGTCCTGCCATGTTTCAAATCTGTAAAATTATCTAAATTTTAAGAGATTTCTTTAGATATTTAATACCAAAGAACATAATTCGTATCATTTCAACAGTTAATTACAATTAATTAGTTTAATAAAGCAGTCCTTTCAGATTTCAAATGTTTAATATCACATTTTGAGCTGAAAGGGACCTCAAAGGGTTTTAAATAGATATATATTTATTGTCTCTTTCCTCGTTAACATTATTTATCTGATAACTGTATGTCCTCCAAACGTCTTATTTTGTCTTATTTTTGCTCAGTTTTTGTGTCAAGAGTATTTATTTAGGTATTTAAATACTAGACCTTTACAATGTTTTAAATTCAACAATCCTAAAAGAGTCTCTGTGAGGTTGAACTTAGACACAGCGGTGCTTTGAGCTAAATGCTAACGTGCTCGTAATGTTTACCATGTTCACCATCTTAGTTTAGCTTGTTAGCATGAGATTAGCTGAGAGGAATAAATACACAGCACAGCTGAGGCTGATGGGAATGTCATTACTGTTACAGGTTTTTAGTTATAAACTGAAGTTTTGGATGAACAATATTGTGACCTTAAAGAGTCATCAAAGTTATTTCCATTCATTCTGAGGGGGGAACATAAAGTCTAATAATAACTGTTGAAATATTTCATTTCCATTTTATATTGGTTGAGAGATTTCAGACAAAGAAGAGGACCTCTGGCAGAGAGACCTTCCACTAGTTTAACTTTCCAAATTGAAATTAAAATGCAACCAGGACAGGTTTGTTTGTAGGAATCAGACATTAAGCTGAACTACTGATATTTAGAGATCAGGGTGAACGATGGACGATATATAATGCTGATATCAAACCAAAGAAAACTCACGTATACTTCTATAATTCCCTGCATATTATAATCGAAACTAACTTTTCCACCACCGAGCACCATCAGCCCCCATCTGTGTGCCATGTTTAAATGAAAAGTTTCACTGCTACTTCAAAGATAAATGACAAACTATTTCGTGGCGACCAGTACTGAGTGAAATCCTGGACTAAACCAATCAAAATCAAATAGAGTGTATAGATTCATCTGCAATGGTTGTTTTGATTGTTGATTCATTTGCTTATTATTTTCTGGATTGGTCCACGAGATGTACGACTGTATCTTTAGGGGGTCTTGTTTTGTTTGATCCCTCAGGAGTCCAACGAATATTAGAAGTCTGCAGCAAGAGGCTGAAACAATTAGTCAATGAATCAATTAGTCAAAGTCCAGAAATCAGGAATTTATTTGATAATCTCCATTTTACAGTTAAAGCTCAAAATATTATTTGGTTCCACCTTCTCCAATGTGACGGTTTGGTGTTTTTCTGTTATTTTATATCATTGTAAATGTTATAAAAGTTGGTTTTGGACAGTTGGTAACAAAACAAGCTATTTGAGACGTCATCTTGGGCTCTGGGAAACTGTGATTGTTCATAAATGTTGACATTTTATGGACTAAACAACTGAGAAATTAAGTAGTATTTAAATTTTTTAAACGATTTGGACGACTAAATGAGTCAAATGGTTGCAGATTGGTTTTCTGTTAATCAATTGTATCTTTTCATCTTTTCTTTATGAACTGACCTATGTTGTACCAGTATGCTACCATTACTTATGGCTCTTATTTTTATTTATTTAGGCTATTTTATTGTTCGTTTTGTGTGTATTTATGTTTATTTGTGATGTTTTGCTATCATTTATATAATAACAATAATACAATTATATAGAAACAGACTTCCCATTGTGTCCTTCTTGTCACACCAAGGACAAAGTTATTGTTTATTAGATTTCTCTAATAAAAACAGTGTTTAAGCTGACAGGCCTGAGCAGCACGGTGTTAGAGAGGCAGATAAATACCCTCCCTGCCTCCTTGAGTGTGAGCTATGAGCTGTGAAGTCTGTTATCTGCTGTTAAACATCATGTCTGTCAGATGTTAATGTGCTTTAAGAGGAGCACAGTTCACCTTGTCACTGTGTCATTGTTCTTGTTGTTATCTGCTGATGCTTTCATGCGCCTCTGTCACTCTGCAGCTGATAAACCATTTAGTGCTAATGAGGAACTTTCAAAGACTTTATCTCATATTAACATATACAGCCAATAGGCCTAAATGTTTATGATTCATTCCATTGTGTGCAACCGAAGCTGTTGTAGCTGCAGTCAAAAATAGGAGTTTTAGGCTTAAAACAAATTACATAAAACATAAAAATTGGTTTTCATATAAAGACTTTTATCTGTTGCACATATACAAACAACACAACTGACAAATGATGAAGTGTGGAAAAAAAAAAAAAACATTTGCAAAAAACACGTTAAGCCTTTTTTTCCTCACATTTATAAATGTTTTCAGTGTAAAAAGTCCGTCGGTTCTTCAGGAGGAGTTCATTATGGGCCTCGGGTACACGCCGCGGTAGTAGTTGGTGTCGGTGTACGCGGGATCCAGACCGGTTTTCGCCGCCACCAGCGCTCCGGACACCGGGCAGCCGTAGCCTCCGTACTGCACCACCGGCTCCAGTTTGTGGTGCTGCGGCTCGGACATGAGGTTGTTGATGGAGAACGGGTGGTTGAAGGAGTAGTGGTGGGGGTGGTAGTGGTCCGGTTTCAGGTGTGCGGCCTCGTGCAGCAGCAGCGGGTGGTGGTGGTGGTGGTGGTGGTGATGGGGATGGGAGAACAGGTGCTGGCTGTGCGCGAGCGGGGAGGGCACGCGCACGGGGCTGGAGGGCAACTGTTCACCCCGGTGCGCTTTGAGGTCGACCCCGACTCCCTTTCCATCTGAGGACGGAGGGGGAGAAGAGGAGGAGTGCGGGGAGTCGGAGTCGGAGCCGCTGCTGCTGCTGGTGCCGGTGGTGGTGCCGGTGGCGGTCACCGAGCCGCCCTCCGTGCCCGCCTTCCCCGCCGACTCCTTGTCACCTCCACCGGCTCTTTTCCCGAGCTTGAAGCGCTTCTGCCGCCGGAGGTAGCAGCCGTTCTCAAACATGTTCCCGGAGTCTGGGTGGAGGGCCCAGAAGGAGCCTTTCCCCGGTTTGTCCGGTAAGCGGGGCACCTTGATGAAGCAGTCGTTAAAGGAGAGCGAGTGTCTGATGGAGTTCTGCCACCGCTGCTGGTTCTGCCGGTAAAACGGGAACAGGTCCATGATCCACTGGTAGATCTCGTTCAGTGTCAGCATCTTGCTGCCCGACTGCTGGATGGCCATGGTGATCAGTGAGATGTACGAGTACGGAGGCTTGGCGTGCGTGTAGTTCCGCCGGTAGGCCGGTTTGGGCTCCCTGGATCGGATCCCGCACGCCTGACCGTACACCGGGCTCATCACCGGCGCCATGCTCCCGTACGGCGGCGGGCTGATGGAGCTCATGCTCGGCGGCAGCGCGGCGCCCAGGCCCGTTAACCCGCCCCCGGACTGCATCACAGCCCCGGGGCTCTGCGACAACCCGGCGGGCATCGAGGAGTGGTTGACCCCGACCGGGTTCACATAATGCGCGTTCATGTGACCGCTGCTGGACATGCCAGGCGCGCTCATGTAGCTGCTCATGGAGTTCATGGACAGACCGGAGTTCATGTTTCCCGCTGTGGTGTAACACTGAAACACACAGAGACACAAGTTAGTACAACTGTTTATCAGCTCTGTAGATTTAGAAGGATTTTTAGCCTTCATTTTATTTTAAATAATAAAAACAAAGATCACAGTTACATAAACGCACAGACACAGATAATACCAATAATTAACTACATATATTATATTTTACATTAAGCTATGGCTGCAAATAGCTTATGGTTACTTTATTCTTTTTTCGATTATTGGTCTAAAAAAGGTCTGGAAAATTGTGAAAAATGACCATCACAGTTTATTTGTTTTGTCCAGAACCAGAAAATATTCAGTTCAATATCCCATAAGACAGAGGAAATTATAAAATCTTCACATTTGAGAAGCTGGGACATGGTAATGTTTGATATAGGCTATATTTGTTTAAAAGATGACTTAAATAATTACTTGATTATCAAAATAGTTAATAATTAATTTTCTTATTAACCAATCGTTGTAACTTTATGCACACTGTGCTCCTGTGTCATTAGTTCACATCTATCATTAACCAGAGAGATTGATTCCATATCCCTTTATTATTATAAATGTTCTGTCTTTTTGATAATACCTTATATGTTGCATGAATAAATAAATCTAACCAGTTTTTAAATGATGGATAATTGCCTATTTATTACACAATAAACTATATAATTTAGTCTTTTTTCCCCATAAAGGTTGACTTATTGCCTCAAACACTTTATGTTTACTGCTGTATAATAAACTCTGTGAAGGACCTAAACACACAGCCTCTCTATTATATTTATAATCATACCAACAATGATAACTAACACATTTAGCCTTTCTTTCAAGGAGATCCCTGTGACAATGTTAACTCAATAACTAAACTCTCAGAACTTTCTTTAAAATTATTTTATATTTTATTACACATTTCTCTCCAGGAAACTTCCTAGGACAAAATTACAGGCCTGTAAACTTTTTCTGTCTCAATATGAAGGAATAAATTCAGTTTAATAGCTCAGGAGGAAAAAAATAAAAGAATACTGGATCTAAAATACAGGAATCAGCCTTATTGTTGTTGAAAAATGCAGAAACCTCGTTGTCTAGAGCCTGAACAGAAGCTTTTTGGTCATTTAGGCTATAAATTATTATTATTATTATTATTATTAATAATAAAAACAAATACATTTTTTAGTTGTTGTAACATAATGACAGAAGAGTCCTTGATATTGGTCATGATGTTCTCTGATTGATGTTTTTTGCTCTTCATAAATATATTTTATATTTAACATTTATTCTAAAAAACTTTAGACTTCACAGTTTAGTCACTTTACATTAAACTCTGGTGCTTAAACCCTCTAAATAATCTTTTAGTTAACCATAAAAGTATAAAGAGAAAGTGAAATTTTACTTTAATTTAACTTCCAGAACAAACCAAGTTCTGTCTCAATATGGTTCCCTGTCTGTACCTGAACTGGAAATTAGAAGAATTATTTCAATAATAATAAAAAACGATTTGAAATTATAATTTTTAAAATGTAAAGGCTTAAATGAAAACTTTAATTAAAAGATAACAGGTTTTTTAGAGTTCATTCTGAACCTTTTTTACAGCATTATTACTTTTTTGTTTGCCACAAAACATCGAAAATGCTTTTAACCGAAGTCTAGCCTCTGATTGTGATGCAATGCAGGGATAAAAGTTGTTAAAAGTTAAAAAATAAACCATCTATTCATAAAAAACATACGTAAACTATACAAATAATATAAATAGTGACTATGTTTGATTAAAAAATATTTCCGTGTAGCTTATTTAAGTGTTAAAATTAGGAGGACACGAGTAAAACACCACTGGGCCTTCATATATATATATATATATATATATAGATATATATATATACATATAATATGTTAACAGGCCTTTATAATAATGTTAATTTAGTTTCTATTTAGTTTGTTAGTCACACAGTTAATTACGGTTGATACGTTCAGACAGATCCCGGTGTAAAGTGCACCGACCTCGGTCTCTCCGTAGTATCCGCCGCTGCTCCAGTCCGGATGTTCGTGTCCCTCCATTTTAACGGCGCTCAGCATCGTGCACGCTCCAACACCAATTCATCCAAAAAACCTTCACGCGAGGCGGGAAAATAATAATAATAAAAAAACAACTAAAAGGACCGCACGTCCCAGCGGCGCGGGGTTCACGGTCCGGTGTATCCCCGACTGTTTCAGAACCGGGACTGGCTCATACCTGAGCAGCGACTGTGACCGGAGACGGTTTCTGCTCAATGAGCGACTCTGGCACCTGCGCTCGCGCTCCTGCTGGAGCCAGCGTCCAATCAGCTGTCTCCCTCTGCCCCCCCTCCTGCTCGCGCTCACGTACTGAGTTGAATATCCTATCAACATCTCGGCACGAGCAGGATGTGTTTAGATCCTCCTCAAGTAAAAAAAAATGTACTTAAAGTTTGAAAGTACTTTTAAATGCAGGGAAATGTCTCAGTTATGTATGATATAGTTTTTATTTGTTCATTTATTTTTATTGGTGATAAACATGATACATTGGTGACAAGTGCGACATTAAAGTAAATACACATACAAGCAACATACAGCAAGACAAACAATTACAAACAATTCCAACATAAACAATAAGGCAGTCAGAGTGTCTGTGGGGGTGTGGAGGAGAGCAATAACATAATTAAAAGGCAAAAGGAGAGTGAAAAAGGTATATATATTATATATTATAATACTTATAATGCCAATAATTGTTCATGTATTAAATAAATAACCAAATAACCCAATAAAACAATGAATAAATAAATAATATACATACATACATACACACAGTATGGTAATATAGTAATAACTATATTATATAGGTTATGATAACATTAGATTACTATGACTCGTTAAATTAAGTTAATAAGAAGGATTTTACTGTTGGTTTTTGTAGGAGTGAAACCATAACGATTATTTTCATTATGGATTAATCTGCTTATTATTCTCTCCATTAATTGATTGTTTGGTTTGTAATCACAATGCTTCTTTTGTCCAAACCTACAAAAAAAAAATAACTCAAATTATCAAAATAATTAAAAGGAAAAGCTGTTTTTACATGAAAATGACAAAATAGTTTCCATTTTTCTGTTCACCAATTAACTAATTACTAATAGTTTCAACTGTTGGGTGCTTTAATTTACAACAAACAAAACATCATATTTTTTAATCTCTGTACTTTGGGTGTATCTTAATTTGTAAAGTAACTAAAGTTGTCAGATAAATGTAGTGAAGAGAAAAGTAGAATATTTCTCTCTGATATTGGACTCAAAGGTACAAAGTACAAATATCTTGAAGTTAACATTTACATTCCACCACTTTCAGTGATGTTGATCATACAACAACATTTATCTTCTATCTTTAGTGATTGTTGACACTTGATGTTTACATGATGTTGACAAATGCTGCTGATCCACTCTCTGAAACTGAAAACCTGATTTATTTGTCAGCCAGATCAGTTTTATTGAACCATTTGATTAATCTGCTGATAATGTCATTACCTGTCTAATGTGATGTTACTTTTATCCAGTTATTTGAGTATTAACACGTTCTGTAACTACAGAGGGAACTATTGTAATGTACTTTTTACTGCATTACATTTATTTGATAACTTTACAAAATTTTTGACAAGCATGTTTCAGCTTAGACGTCTTTTTTTTAACCTCTAAACTTCAAATATTATCCAATAATCCAATATTTCACAAAAAAAATTATATTAATCAAATAAATTTGATTTTAATATATGTTGATGCATCAATGTAATAGATTATATACATAGCATAGAATAGCACTTTGTTTGTTTGTTTGTTTGAGGTGGAGCTGGTTTGAACTATTTTACATACAGTTAGCTAGTTCAGTCCACTGGTTCCCAACCTTGGGCTCAGGGCCCTCCAAAGGGTCACCAGATCACATCTGAGGGGTCGGAAGATGATTGAGAGGAAAGAAGAAAGTTCTGATATGCAAATCTGTATTCAGTTTTTAGTTGGCAAAATATAATATCAGATAATTTTGCCTCTTTGTACCTCAAACAGTTATTTGAATGAAACGTGAAGAGTTAACATCTCACAGACATCTGAAATGTGACAAGCAGACACAACCAGGTGCCGTTTTTTTGTGAAGACAAGCCAACAAATGATGGTAATTACAGTTTTATGAGCTGATTCTAGGATTCATTTAATGTGTACTAGTAAAGTAGCTGCAGCTGTCAGATAAATGCAGAGCAGCAAAATGTAGAATAATTTACCTCTGAAATGTGGTGGAGTTGATGTATAAAGCAGCAGAAAATGAAAATATTCAGAATCTTAAACTTTAAAGTTCATTTTTGACTTTGTTAACTGAAAACAATCTAATCTTAATGTACTTTTTCGTTGAACCTTTCCTTAAATCTTCCTTGTCTATCTGCACTGCAGTTAAATTCCCTGCTTTTCCCAGAAATGACTCCTAACACCCCCGTAAATATTTTCCTGCTGCAATGCATTGTGGTCTACTTTATGCTCTTGTAGATGTAGAAATGGATCTGTGTTTGTTCTCCCTGTATGATAGTTACAATCTGAACTTAAACAAGTGAAAAATGGACATTCCCCCAGTTTGAGAGTGATTTTTGTTTAACATTTTATTCCTGTTCTGTCCTACAGCAAAAGGGGAGACAGTCTGAGATCCTCCTCCTCCTCCTCCTCCTCCTCCTCCTCCTCCTCCTCCTCCTCCTCTCGGGCTGCAGGGTTTACTGTTTGTGGTCTGCCCGAGTGTATTTACCTGGTGATGAATCTGAAAAGACGACAGGACAGAAGGTACACACAGCCGAGGTGAAGGAACAAGAGACGTCGGACCACCATGCTCTCTGCACACACACAAAACTTGTCCTCCCCGTGTGGACGTCAAACAAACCCAAAATATTTCTCTCTTTTGTGGCCCAGAGCAGCTCAACGTGTCTCACAGCACACCGAGACTGTCAGGCACGAAGGGCTGAAATATCTGTGAGGCTTTTAAGATGTGCTCACACTGCTTTCACAAAAAAAAAAAAAAAAAGTTTCAAATAGATTTTCTTAAAAAAAAAAAAAAAAAAAAATACACAAAATCTGAAGCTTTAGCACAAAAATCTGGATCTTGTGCAAGTGTGGTCTTACTGGCCCCCTGTCTCCTTATCCATCCATTCACACACATATACAAATAACTAAACACATGCATGTATAGTTACCATTAGGCAATCAATATCACAACAAAGTGTGTAATACACGCGTCAGTCCACTGTGGCAGTTTCACATTTTCAACACGTATTCATTCAATACACAGACGTACAGTACTTGAGTAAATTTTACCTCCACTGTCAGCTGAGAAACATTTATCTTCTATCTTTAATGATCGTTGATGAGAAGAAATCTGCTTCTGATCAGCTCACTGTGACTGTCTCTGAAGCTTCCTTCAGGTGTTTGAGTGTTATTTTAAATTCAATATTGAACTATTCTAAACAAATTAAGGCTGCAACTAACAATTATTTTATGCCATTAATTAATCTGAAGATTATTTTCTTGATCAATTGATCAAAAACCAGTGAAAAATGCAAAAAACAGAGCACAAGGTGACATCATTAAATGTCTTCTTGTTTCCAAACCCCCCCAAAATATTCAATTTAGTCTCATGTAAGAGCAAACGTGAGCAAAAAAATGACTTTAAATCCAATAATCGACGAATCATTGTGGCTCTAAAATAAAGTCTAACACCTTTCATAGCTGTGTTGGCTTACTTTGCTTTCTCTCTTGGCTGCTGAGGCTCATGGGTACTGTAGTGTTTAACACACCAAACAAACATTGAAAACTGACATTGAGTCAGACAATAATCCAACAGCATTGTTATATTAGGACTGTGTGAGTGTTTGTGTGAAGAAACATAGACGTTATCTTTTTAAAAAGTCAGATTATTTTTCTTCTAGCCACCAAACTTCAACCTGCTGCTGTAAACTCACGTGTTTGTGACTCAGGTGAACAAATATTGTCTCTCAGTTTGGACTCGTGCAGCTGCAGGTTCCTGAGAGTCCTGAGGGGAACAGCAGAGACCTGCAGCTGTGAGACTGTCCACACTATACTGAATAATCTAACCTGCAGCAGGTGCTCGCTCACCTGAGAGAATACTTGAGTCTACATGAAAGAAATTGGTGTTTTTCTCTCAGGAAACCCAAGAAACAGAGATCTTTGCATGTTTTATGAATTCATTCAGCGATTTGATTTGACTTCTTGTGCATGATTTATATATAAAAAAAACTATTTTTCTCACTAACCGGTGATAATCCTCACTCTGTCTCTTACCTGAAGACTTTTTTTAGTTAAATCTGTCTCTTCTCTTTCAGTTTTTGAAGGTAAATATCACAGAACTCACTGTTCCTCTCATGTGAGACATCAACAAGAGCTGTGGGCTGACACCTACTGGAGAGCTCCTGCAGCTACAGCTGTAATCTATTCTAAATCTATTTTTGTTTTTAGTGACATAAAAGAAGGAACACAGAATAAAACCTGTGTATGAAGTTGGATTACAGTCTTTTTTTTTTTTCCAAATGTGTGATGATGATTTGGTCTTTAATTCTGTAATTTCATCAGGATGTTTTAAAGACAAAAAGGTCTCAAATCAAGAGAGTACTTTGTTATTTTTATTGCTTTAACAGACATAAACTATAATCTTATTTATTCCCATATAAATGTTTCTACGAAGGGAAGTTGTGAACCTTCGTATGATAAAATATAGAATCTATTGAATGGTAAAGCTTTATTACCTGAGCGTGTAATAGCTCAATAAATTGCATTGTTTCAGCCAATTATGAATTATCACCCACATATTTATTCATTTGTTTTGTTACTGTTCTATTGCCTTTCCCTATCACCCCACAAACTTTGACTTTATTTATTTATTTATTTATTTATTTATTTATTTATTTATTTCTCATCCTGATTCCTTTCATTATGGAGATTTTTAATGTATATGACACAGTATAAATGTTCAACACCTAAACTCTTTCACTTGTAATATTAAGGAGTCAGGAGTGTGCCACTGTAAAATTTAATATTTAAAAAAAATGAGACCACTGAATTCTTGTAAAATAATATTTTAATTATTTTTAAAATAAAATAAACTTCCAGTAGCACATTAGAAAATACAAGTAGTAGTAATAGTACTAATAACGTACAGCTATCCGGCTATTAAAAGTCATTTTAATTACTGTATAAGTGAAAAAGTCGCGTTTTGTCGCTGCAGTGGTTTGTACCAACCGAGCTTCCGTACCAGGAAGTAGTACCCTGTTAGCTTTGCTTGTGCAACACAAGGACAAAGAGTGTTTGATGTTTTATTTTAACAACATTTATAATCTGAATTCATCCTTAAACACTCTTTAAGCTGTTTCCTGAACCGCGGATGTGAAGGTAAGTTAATAAAAGTTAAAGAGACGTTTTAGGATCTGTTCGCTTTAATGTTTATTATTATATTATGTTGTGTCCCGAAACTGTGAAGAGAATAAATAATGTTATTTTATTTATTTGTTTTTCGTGATTAAAGTCACAGTTTGTCTGAATGTTGTTTGATTAATAGTGAAATAGATTAATGTTTGTGCTCAACAACCTGAAAACTATTAATTACTGACTGTAGATTCAGGACTAATAATAATAATAATAATAATAATAATAATAATAATTATAATCACAGTAAAATGAATTATAAACCTTTCAAACTAAGTTACTGGGTGTTTTACATGAGTTAGGTTCCAGTGAGAGAGGCACATTCAGTAGAACATAAAATGATTTATAATAAAATAAGATTGAAGAATGAATAAAATAATTGTTTATGATGCTTTTTAAAATCTGCACTGATTTCTCTTTACAAAAGGATAAAAGACTGAAAAGAATCAGACATTATAAAGGGTGCCCACAGACCTCACTGTCAGCCATTATAATCAAATATATATATTTATTCACTTTTTTTATAATTCATTTATTTATAATTTGCTTTGGTAGAAATTACTTCCTCTGAAAATGATGACACAAGATAATCAGTCTGATTATCTCTCACAAACAAGTTTAACTCTTTGTTAGCTTTCAAAAGCGTCCTGAAAATGAATGAATGAATGAATGAATGAATGAATGAATGTGTTGATGTCTCCTCAGATGTCTCCCAAACCTCTGGAACCTCTGGCCAAGAAACTCATGAAGGGAGTGATCGCTCTGGAGCTTCTGGGTGTGTTCGGGGCGTACGGTCTGTTTCACATGATGAACAACAGTCGAGGTATCAGTAAAGTAATCAGTGACAGACAAACGCTTAAACCTGTGTTCACTGACTTTATATCTTCTAAAAATGTTTTTATTCCCCCACTTGCAGATTTCAGGAACACCGTGAACAGGCGGTTTCCATCAGTGCTGGAAGGTGAGCAGATATTTGTCCTCTATTAAACTAAATTTAGGGCTACAAGGTGTTGATGTTGGACATTTAATACAATATATCAGATGGTTTTTTTAATCAATAATCCAGTTATTTAAATGTAATGGATTTATTGTGAGTCACGTTGTTGTTTTGAACAGATCTAATTAATTTAGCCGTGAGCTTCTGTTAATTAATTTATAGTGTGTGAAGTTTAATAATCTCTCAGGATGCTGTCGCTCTACGTAATTCTTAAAAACTATAGATGATCCTCCAGGTAGTTTCCCTGCCATCATTGACTTTCACAGCAGTAATGTATAAACAAGTCTGCAACTGATGATTAAAAATATGAGAAAATATGAGAAAATAATGCAAAATTACCCATCGCAAGTTCCCAGAGAACGAAGTGATATCCTTAAAAGTCTTGTTTTGATTAACCAACAGTTGAAAACTCAAAGTTAGTCTGTTTATTATCACAGAAAACAAAGAATAGCAGCAAAATATTCACATTTGAGATGCTGGAGACAGTTAATTTCTGCCAGTTCTACAGTAATTAATAGTCAACTATTTGATTCATCTGTTTAGCTCTAATATAAATATGTTTATCTGTAAGGTGTGGAGCTTCTACAGATTTAAATTCCACAATATTTTTGTACATCAGTATTAATCTAAGTTTACATTTGTGACAAAAAAAAGTTTTATTTTGAAGGGGAGCCCAAACATCAGGGTGCTTTACGTCATTTTTGTGATTATAACTAATTATTCTACGTAATTGATCGTTCTGATGAAAAACTCCACATTGCATATATGTTAAGTCACATTTCAACCTTCACAAAGAGACAGCTGGGAGTAGTTTTAACTAAAGCACAAAATAATTAGTCACAGATAGAGAAAAGACCAAAGTGTTTAATTGATCAGAACTGAAAATATGGGCATTTGTTTACATAATTACTCTTATAAACAAACTGCATCAGAAACTAACTTTAATGTTTGATGCATGTCGTCATATAACACAGGGGCAGAATGAATATGAACTCTGTACAGAGTTAAAATAGATACAGGAAAATCTGTTTTGTATTAAAATTGTTAAATGTATACATAATCATCTGCAGACAGAAATGCGTAACCATGCCAACGCAATGTCCCGTATACCAAAGTCTTTAGTTGTACAAAAAAAAAAAAAACACTAAACACGGCTCCTCTTCAGATCATATTTCGTCCTGTTAATGAGAGAAAAGTCAGACAGCGTGTGTCTTTAATCAGCCGACTCCGTCTGAAAACCAGTTCCTCGTCTGTTTCCAACCAGTTTACTACCAGTCCAACGAGTGGGCGGGGGTCTACGGCATCCGGGAGAAAGACCACGAAGCCTGGTCGGCCAAAGAGGACTGAAGCTGTCAGTCAGTTAACAATCAACAACAAACGGACAGCAGCCGCTACTTCTTCCTCTTCTTGTTCCCGAACGTCTTCCCTGCCGTCCTCGCTCGGCCGAACACCTTCTTCTTGTTGAACATCGCCTTCTTCCTGCGCAGCGTCTTCACGTCACGGCCCTGCATCCAGTCGTCTCGCTGAGCCTCCCACTTCAGCTGCTTCAGGCCTGCAGGGACAAACAGGGTATATGTTAGAGGAGACAAGTCGGCATCACTTCCTGCCTCCAGTGTTCAGGATGACGCGAGGAAACGATTCAAACGATGAGGAGTGACTGAATATCTTTCTTATGGTCAACAAATCTCATGAAAAGAGAAGAAGTTTAAACCGCCTCTACGGCACAGACGAAGGCTTGTTAGTTGTTGTTTTTATGGGATTTGTTTACGATAAGAAACATAAAATATCACCAGACTTATTGTAGAGAATGTATCTAAAGGGAAGCTCCAGTATTTGTCTTATTCTCGTATTTTAGTCCATTTTGACTGATTGGTCATGATAACGTTTCTCTCACCATCTCTGTTGGAGAGATTTAGGGAAAACATGGACTACAACAGGAACAACGTTAAAAGGAGGGAAAGCCTCCAAAAGATTTCCAGTAGACTTCAGTTTAAAAGAAAGAATCTCATTTTGGGTAAAAAGTAAACACTGAACAGATTTGTGTGTGCAAATGAGAGAAGATATTCTGTTTCTGAATTGGATAAACATTAAAACACTTTAAGAGCCCTTACTTAGGATATTTAAACTCTGTATGAATATTTAATAAATGGCTTTTAACTATACTATAAGCCGTTTAATGTACAGTATTTATCCAGAATTATAACTTCTCCTATTAAGACGTCGGTTCCAACAGCAGCCTCTACTTATGGTTGTCCTACAGGAGGAGTTATATTTGTCTTATTTGTGTTTGACTGCAATGTTTTAACCCTTAAGCCTTTACTTGAAGTCTGATACGTTCAGATTTCAGTTCAAGTGAGTGTTCGTTTGTCTTTTAACAACAGAGCTGGAGAGTAAAAACGTTATCATGACCAATAATCACAACAGACAGAAATATGACAATGAGGCTCCTTCAAGTATGAATCCATTAAGACTTTCTAAATGACTTTATTTATAAAAAGTGAGTCATTTTATGGCAAACTGTTGGAAATCTGAGAGATTTTGTCTCTGTGGAGAAGTTATTAAACCTGGCTGGTATCCAGCAAACTGAATAAAAAAACCTTCCTGTTGATTTCTGGCTTCATCTCATATTTTTAATAAAACATGATGCTCATAACTTTTTCAGATCCACTGGCTGTAAACAAATATAAATGAACCTTCTCAAAACATTCATTCTTTTTATACACAAAAAGGTACTTTTTTCTATTTTTATTTAATTATTTGTAGAATTATTGTAGAAATACAAAAGACTTAATATAAAGTTGTGTTATCAGACATATTATAAGGGGCTGTATTTTATGTCTTATTTGGTGTCTGCTGATGTTCTTGGTGTACCTACCCGCTTTGTCAGTGTTGGCCATGGCGTTCAGCCCGATGTTGTCAAACTTGGAGCCGGCGTTCTCATCCAACAGAGAGCCAAACTGAAAAATAACAAACCACACAAAAATCAGAAACCTCCAAAATGTTAACTCTTCAGTAAACGTCAGCTGTGTTTTGGCTGAATGACAGAGTTTTGCTATTTATTGAGGGTTTTATGTGGGTTTTTTTTAAAAGACAAAAAGATTCATAAGATAATTGGCAGAATAACTGATGGTGGAAATAATCATTAGCTGCAGTCCTAAAACCAAGAAGAAGCAAGTTATGCTTTAAGTTGTTTGACGGCATAAATGTCACCATTGGGAGATACAAGGTTTTCACCTGACAGCAACTACAGTGTGTGCAGAGACTGAAGCAGAGACTGATTACAGGTAAGAGATTATTCTGCTCTGCGTTTGTTCCTCCTGGTTTCCATCAAATCTTCATTCAGATATTTTTCCAGAAGCCTTTAAACTTTCAAGGTATTTCTTAGTTGTACTATTTCAATTTAAAAACAAATTATAAAAACAATGTATTTTTATCTTCTCACCTCTTCAGCCGAAGCAAACACGGCTGCGTCTTTCTTTCCTTTCTTCTTCTTCTTCCCCTGTTTGGAACCTGTGAGAAGGAGCAGTGATCAATAACACGACAGCAGCGGGAAGTTTTCAAAATGGTCACAAAAGCAGGAAGATTACTACATTCTAATAAAAGGTATTAATTAGTGGGGATAAAGATAAATAATAAACAAACCTAAAGATCCACCGAAGTCGAGTTCCTCTGAGGATTTCCTTTTCCCCTTCCTGGTACGTGGAGTTATATCTGGAGCTTCCATCTCATCGTCTGAATCTGCAGATAGATCAAAAGGTTTTATGTCTTTATTGAAGCTTTTCTTCAACTCAGTAACACATTTGTCTTACAGATATGACAACAAAGGCTTCTTATTTAAATGTTAATCTTTCTATATTTATATGATGTTCATATGAAAATGTAGTTTGGTGCATTGATGTGGTTTTACCAACAAGTCTTCTTAATGGTGATAGTTTTCATTATTTGTGTGCGCACAGACATCTGTATGTTGTATTTAAAAGGCCTACTTTGTGACTATTATATAATGTATGTGTATATGATCCTATCTGTGTAACGGGATCAAACTGTGATGAAGGTTTGTCTGTGAACTCACCACCAAATGCAGCGTCGTCATCCTCCAGCTCTGGAACTGAAAGAAGACACACAAAAGGGCAGATCAATTTTAAGAAATTAAGATATTTAAATGGCTATCCTTTTAAGAAATACTAATGAACTCCACAAACTCTTGACACAAAACATGAAAGACAAAGATAAAAGACGCCATTTGGACTCAATGTTGTCTACCTTCATCGTCATCTTCATCTCCGCCTCCGTCAGCATCCATGAACATCCCTCCTTCATCCTCCAGCTCATCACCGAAGTCCTCCTCGTCCATGCTGCCCAGAGACACCTCCTCGTCGTCCAGGTCGTCCATGTCCGAGTCGTCCATGTCCGAGTCGGAGTCCTCCGCTTTCTTCTTTCCTTTTTTACTCTTCACATTTCTGACAAACATGGAGGGAGTCAATCAACACACTGCAAACTCTCTTTCGGAGGCTGAGGAACTCATTTTTCACCAAATGTTGGACGTCTGAGCCACTTCAGATTTTCATAGAACAAACAACAATAAAGCTGAGAACTGGTCTGCTCACCCTGCAAAGTCCAGATCATCTACTGGCAGATCAGTGAAGTAAGAGTCTCCCTCACAAGAATCTGTTTAAAAAAACAAGTTATAAAGTTACAGATGAGTTAGATTTCATTAAAAAAGAACAGAAGAGCTTTACAACAAGCACAACAAGTTTGATTTTCTGCTGAAAACAAACTAAAATACTGTCAGTAAAAAAAAATGGATCCTTGAATTTCAAAGTAAAAGTACAACAGTATTAAACTTTTTAAAACATGATACACTCTGGGAGCTAAAGTCAGCAAACATGAACTGAAAGTTGAACCTGTTCCGTCGACTCACCGAGTATTTTCTCAAACTCGTCATCGTCCACATCCTCCACGCTCTCGTTGTCGCCGTCTCCTCGCGGCCGACGAAGATTCTTCTCCTGCTGCCGCTTCTTGAAGAAACTGTCGAAAGAATAAAAATCACAAACTGACTTAAAACGGCATCGACCCGTTGACACATTCTGTATGCCGTATGGCCTATTGTAACGTATTCGAATGTTCTGAGACAATGCAGACCACGCTGTGGGCACAAACTAGTTTTGTTGTGTTTGTATTAAGACAAAGAAATAATTTGAGGAATACATTTTTTTCTCTCTTTATAGAATCGCTTTGAACTCACCGATGGAAGAAGATTTCTTCCACGGGGATCTGACTCTCTTCTTTAGCCAGAAACTCCTCACAGTTCACTGACAGAGACAGAAAACAAGTTCACTTCACTGAAATAACAATTTAAAAACAAAGTGGAGATGGAGACCTTTAATGTAACGATAAGATATTCAATCAACCCAAAAAAAGACTGACTTTTTTGTTGAACCTCACCTGATAAAGAGTTGACAGTCGACCTCTGTTTGGGCTGCAGCGCTGCAGTGTCTGTGTTTTCTAAGAAAATAAAGATATCAAAGCAGAAATTATGTTTTTTTTCTTTATCTGATGACTGGATTCATAGATTTCTGTCAGATATGAATTATTATTCTGTAGTTGAACATTAATATACACTGTAAATACTGTCAGATACTGTCTCTTCTGCTGTAATGTGTTTTAATCGGTTATGTTTTCTGTGTTAATTACGTTTTCCCTTCAGCTGTTTGGGGTTCCTGAAGACGAATCGATCCAAGAATCTGATGAGGGTGAAGTCCTGCAGAGGGTCGCCTGAGTACTGGATGGACCCTCCCTGTGGAAACAACACTTCTGATTACCATACAGCATGTTTACAGAGGAAACAAACATCCACCCAAAAACGGTGTGAAGCAAAGTGAAGAGAAAATGGATGCAGAAATGTTCCATCCACCAGCTCCACAGATACAGAAGCTCTTTGTTTACATGCGATGAAACGGTTTGCTGTAAAGTTTTACCTGCAGGAGAGTTTTGGCAAACAGGGACACTGAGGGGTGGAAGTGCAGGGAGAGCTGCAGACACACAAACAGAAGAAACATTCAACAAGTGTTCAGATGAGATCAGAAACGTCTTTTAAGGTTTAATCCCTGCCGACAGATAACTAAACTATTTATGATTGTCAAAGAAAACATTTCCTGTTCTTTCTATTTATAGTAAGGCCATATTATCATATTGGGGGTTTCAACTATATGATAGCCAATTATTTTAAAATGTTGCCTTCATATTTTATTGTATTTTTACATGTTTTTATGCATTTAAAAAGGTCTATTGTGCACCATTCAAAGTAGGCCCATCCTGCCCGGCTCATCAGAGAGCAGCGATGGTAACCCGATAATGTTCACAAGAATACATCTTCTAAAATGTTATAACACAAACTGAACATTATAAGCTTCATGAAGGGCAGGATTTATCACAGGATTCTTGTTTTAGGGCTTTTGGCCACTGGATACCAAAACAGTACAATGATCAAACTACAGCAAATTAAAAGCGATAAAAGATTTGTTTGTTTGTTTGTTTGTTTCTCACCCTCTGTAGTTCCCATAAAGTCGTGTGGTCGGCGCCGCAGAATAACGGGTTTCTGTGCAGCGGGTCGTAGTTCTGCACGCTCTTCCCTCCTGGAAAACAAGAAGGGAAAACAAAAATCAATATTCAAAAGAGAATGGAAACAACATGGAACAAAGCTATATAATGTATCTGCTGGTACTGTATCTTTAAAATGTTAATGTTAATGGAAAACTACAACCAAGCTGTGACTCTCAATGCGACAGCGGAAATAGTAATTTTAAGAAAAAAATCCTAATTTTACATTTTAAAAACACTAATGTCATCATTTGAAATCTTTGAAAAAATCTGTACTTTGATTCTCATCTATTATATTACATAACTGTCTGTGACTGAACAAACAACAACAAAACAAAAACTCTCAGAGCTGCTCACACACCTTCCAGGTTCTGGTGATGTACCCATGATGCTGCGGGCTTTGCCTCCACTGTCTCTACACTCGCTCCTTCCTCCAGTTTGTCGGCATCCACAAAGCGCTCCTCTTCATCATCATCATCATCATCTTTCTCCTCAGCGAGGTCTTTGAACTCCTCTTCCTCGCCGCCCTGAATACACACAGAAGACAGATAGAAGACACATGAGAAGAAAAGCTAAAAACAGAGTTCAAGCTCTCAGTTCCAACACTAACGTCTCAAATGAACGCTCTGATGAGTTATTGGCGCCGGTACGTTGGGACCTTCTTACCCCGCCCTCCTGCAGCAGCATCTTGAGGCCCGGTTTGGCCTTCATGACCTCCGACACCAGGAAGAGCGCTCCGCAGGCGAAGCTGGCGTTCTGCTCGGCGCTGACCTGCAGCAGCCGCTTCACGAAGGCCTTGACCCGCCGCAGCACGATGTCGGCCTTCAGAGACTTGTACAGCAGGTTGAGGAACATGCTCTGCCGGGAGGACGACGACAGCCCGGGGTCCAGCAACTTCCTGCAGAGAAGAAGAAGAAAAGTCAACATTTAGATTACCTGTGAATATTATATTCCATTTGGGATCTGGAGCTTTAATGGTCAGTGAAAATGCAAACGTAGTTACTGATGAGATGAAGGCTGGGACGAGCTGACAGGTGAGGATGTTTTTACCTGTACAGAGCGACGTAGTACCGGTCAGAGACGGTCTGCTGGGAGTCCATCACCTGGAAGAGCAGCATGAGCGCCTGCACGGCGGTGTTGAACTTCACCACGTGAACCACTTTGAACAGCGTGTCCAGCTGCTCCTTCACCTTATCGTCCCCAGTGCCGGCGTAGGGATACGCCCTGTTCACGCCCGACAGCAGCGCGCTCAGCATCTTCGACTCGATGTCCTTCTTCTTGACGCAGGCGCGGAAGAACGAGAAGTAGATGGTGATGAGTTTGGTGGCGAGCTCGGCCTCGTCGTGGCTCAGCATCACCTGGCTGAGGAAGCAGACGGCGTAGTACTGCGCCTTCGGGCTGATGTTGGGCCGGAACATGAGCCGCTCCACCTCGCAGCACACCACCGCCTTCATGTTGGAGTGTTTGTGCAGCAGCGTCTCCAGCAGGTGCGACGCTTTGGCCGCCGTCTTGTACTCGGGGTCTCCGAGCTTGTTGACGACCTGGATCAGCAGCGCCCTCTCCTGCTCCGGACGGTTGCACAGCATCTCGTGGGCGGTGGCCAGCGCCTTCGCCTTGGTGGCCGCCACCGTGTCGTGAGCCACTGTGTCCAGAGCCATCACAAACTCGGCCACATTGTGCTTCAGCTGGTGCTCAAAGTACCAGAGGACGAGGCGGCGGTCGCGGGCGTCACGGTTGCCACTGGCCTTCTCTTCCAGCTGGTCGAACGGGTGCTGGGCGAAGTGGCGGAGCTTCCTCTGCTCCGGGAGAAGGTCGGACAGCAGTAGCTCTCGCAGTGTGTCCAGAGCCATGAGACCCATCCGCCGGCTGCCCTTCTTCTTCACCATGGACACCAAGTTCTCAACGTGCTCCAGCGTATGCACCGGAGCGTCCTGGATCAGAACCGTCATGGCTGCCATCCTGTCCGCCAACACGCCGGAGGAGACGACCGACTTCATCCAGTTGGAGTTGGCTCCTTTCTGCAGGTTCTTCTTGCTCTTGTAGAGCGCCACCTCGGCCTCGAAGAGCTGCTGAGCGAGCGCCTTGTACTGGGACACCAGTGAGGGATCCTGCTCGGTGGACGAGCCCTCGGCGGTGTAGTCCAGGTCGAACCACTTCCCTCCAGGTTTGATCAGCAGGACCTGCCTCTGCTGAAACTCAAACACATTTATGTTCTGTTTGGCCTTTTTCCCGGCGGTCGTCTGAGCATCTTTCTTCTTTTTCTTCGCCGTCTGTTTGTCCGCCGCCGTCTGGTTGTTGATTACTTGCTGCTGAGAGCTGGACGCTGGTTCCTCGGCTGAAGCTTTCTTGGCTTTGGCCTTTTTACTTTCCTTCTCGCCGGCGTCTGCAGCGTCGCCCTCGGGCTCGTCCGCGATGACCTGCAGTCCGGCGTACGCCTTGATGCCCAGTTTGGTGATGAATTTCTCGAGCTCGCCCTCCTCCAGGTCGTCTATGGCTCCTTTCTTTCCTCCGTCGACGAGCTCGTTGGAGTCGTTCAGGCCGGCAAGCAGGATGTAGTCGGCCTACAGAGGGACAAGAAGAAGAACATAAGAAAACAGCTCTCAAATGATAAATGTCTGAACAAAATAAGTCTAAAAAAGAAAGCTGGTATTTGAGTAAAGTTTGGGATGTTTTGTTAATTGAAAAAACGTTGGGCGAAGAAGTTACTTGGCAATTATTTGCATTGATTTGAGTTTTCAATTGTATTTTTGGGTTTTGTACTATTGGTCGGACACGTTTTCACTATTTTCTGACATTTTACAATTTATAATATAATTTTAAACATTAGTGTTTAATCAACTGATAGAGAACTGGTATTCTGAAAATGTAATAATCATCAACAAACAATATCAAGCATTACTCTGGTCCTCAAATGATGTTTTATATTAATATAAATGATCATTGGGCTCTGGGAACTTGTGCTGAACTTCACTATGTTCTGTCATTTTACTGACTACAATATTAATAGATAATCAGATTAATTAATAAACACAGTCCCTAGTTGCAGTCCTGGTTACTTTGTGGTTATAAAAGGATATTGGCAGCAAAAATAAAACCCAGTTAACCTTTCAAACACACGAAAACTGACGCTAGTTGACGCTGACGTTACTTCGCGTTTATTAGATAGTTAAATTGGAATAATATGACAGTCTCACACTTTAAAACAAACCGGTTTAATTCATCAACTTTGAGGTTTTATCTGGTAAACTCACCTGTGTTCCTCCCAGCCGTAAAACCTCATCCAGGCTGAACTCTTCTTCTACTTCTCCTTTCTTCGCTCTGGCTTCACCTTCCTCGGCGGCGGAATCTCCGTCTTCCTCCCCGCCGCCGTTCTCAGCCTCCATGTCGTCTTCTTGGGGCTGAAATGTCACTTTGCTGGTCGCTCTGGGTTTTTTACGGTGCTTGTTTTTCGCAGCCATGCTTGCTTACAGCATGAGGACGCGGTGACCCGGATGTGGAAGGCGACGTCACTTCCGCGTGTCTTCACTGAGTAGCTTTTCAAAATAATATAGTCTGGCGAAAGGGAGCATTTTCTTGTAGAAAGACGGAAAATCAACTTGTTTAATTTAAGTGTTTAAGGCTATAAAGTGAATTTGTATCGTAATTCTATTCTTAAATTACACACATATTACATGATAGTGTTAAAAAATGATATCCTTAAAAAATTAAAACTGTTAACAAATAGTTAAAATGTGATTTAAAACAAAAAAAAGTACCGTGTTTCAGATTTAAATTGATTTAAAATGAGTTATAAATATTATTATTCGGCACAATAAACATATAAAAAAATAAAATATGTGTTATTGTGTAACTTTTATTGTGAAACCTAGCCGGATGTTGTATTTGTCACTGCGGTGTGTTACCACTTAGCGTTAGCACAAAGGACTCTGCAACTTTTAGCTGCTTTCAAACGACCGACAGACACAAACTAACATTTTAAAACATTTCTATCATTTGTACCCGAATAACAAGACGTTATTTAACTTAACGTGACTAACGCGACTAACGTGACCCTGCCGGCCGCCGTCCTGTCAGCGAGCAGAGAGTTGGTCCATGTGGTTTGAACTTCACATTAGACTCAAAATAATGTCACCGAGGCGTTTATAGTTGTGCTTCAGGGTGAACACACAGCAGGATGAGGGTTTGTGTGGGTGTCAGGACTCAGCAGCTCATCCACAGAGTCTCCATTCATCCTGTCCGTCCATCAGCAGCAGGTGAGAGCAGACACATCCGATTATAAACACACTGATCTGACTTTATCTAATCTAAATTAAACGTGCAAACACACCCCGAAGTTAAGAATATTCCACTTAAACTGCAAGGAAAACATCCCTGGTGTTATGTGACACTGTTCATGCTGTGAATCCTAAATGTCATCAGATGTTTGCATGTTTTTCTGGGTGATAGGATCTGTTTTGTGGTTTGTATTTCACATTATAGTATATAATATATATAATATATCATAGTTTGTTGGTTTGTTTCCTAGGTGCATCCCTTATTATTGAGTAGTGTTGAATATATGCCACATGTTTACAATATTAATGTAAAATATCTATGTGTATCTGTTCAGTCATCATATTATATATACATATTATTATTATATTATTATTAATATTGTCATTATATACTGTTATTATCAATAACACTACCATCATGTCATCAGTACTATTACCACCATCAACAACTACAACTCTTTGCACCTTATCTACCTATTTATCTTTTTTTTATCTTTTCTATCTAAGTATTTTATTCTATTGTTGTATTTTATTCTATTTATTGTATTTTAATGTACCTGGCTGCTATGACGACCCAGTTTCCCTCTGGGGATTAATAAAGTCTATCTGGTGTAATTGTAATAATTGTATTGTTTTTGTTTACTAGTTTTTATTTTTTAGTTTCTGAACTATAAATTGATTTTAACTCTATTATGTGTAAATTAAAACATTTAATCAGAACATTAAAATCCATTGTGCCAGGAGCATGACTCTTAAAAAAAAAAAAAAAGAAACACCACACAACTTTGCAACGTCAGTTTTAAACTATCTGAACAGATCATGTGTGAATAAATAAGTTTCCTTTATTATTAGAGTGATCAGTGTCTGTAAACTACTGAACATCTTAATCAAGAAAAGTGTTTTTAATTGTTTTCAATGTTTGTGTTTAACAGTGCGATGGCGAGCAGCCCAGACCAGACTCTTCTGCAGCCCTCCAACAGAAGAGGAAAAGCCCCGGCCCTCCATGCTGCGACACCTGACCTCCAAAATAAAAGCCACAGGTCCGATTACAGTGGCAGAGTACATGAGAGAGGTGCTCACCAACCCTGTGACAGTAAGTGATGATCAGTAAACCATTGACAGTATTATTATAACAACAACCAGACTGTCTGCAGGTCCTGAATCAGTTAAAATATCTTATAAAGTTAAAATGTTGTTAATTCTTTGACCCGCATTTAAATTAATTAATGTTCTTACTTTTATTTTGCAATAACACTGAAATACAAATGTATAGTATAAATCAGTTTCCCCCCTCTGTCGTTGTTGTGTTTGGCCACTGGGGGGCGACAGAGACAACCAGTCTTTCTCCTTAGTCACTACTATCCTCAGCCTGATATTTAGTTGCTTTTATTGTGAAGCACTTTTGTTACTTTTATTTTGAAAAGTAATAATAATAATTTCCATCCCTAGCAACCACCCGTTAACCACATAGCAACAATCACCATACAAATCACATAGCCACATAGCATCCTGATGAAAATATTGATTCAACTATTGACTCTTTTTTTCTGATTAAAAACAACCGTTTTTAAAAGCCAATAATTGATCTCGGTCTGATGATGATAATAATAATAATACATTTTATTTAAAAAGCGCTTTTCTGAATACTCAAAGACACTGTACAATATAATATAAGAAGAATACAAGAACATCAATCAGTAAAACAATATAAAACAGTACATTACATACGTTAAAAACACTTTAGACTGAGCTAGATTTTAAAAGCCATTTTAAAAAGGTGAGTTTTTGTCAGTGATTTGAATGTTGGAGGGTCGGTACAGTCACGGATGGGTTTGGGGAGAGAGATCCAGAGGGAGGGGGCAGCTACAGAGAACCCTCTGTCGCCCCAGGTTCGGTGCTTGGTCCGGGGTGGTGGAGTCAGGAGGTTTGCGTCAGATGAGCGGAGGCTGTGGGATGGATTGTGGCGATGGAGCAGGTCAGTGAGGCAGGAAGGAGCCGCCTGGTTATGGAGGGCTTTGTGTGTGAGGAGGAGGATTTTGAACTGTATGCGCTGTGGAACTGGGAGCCAGTGGAGGTTCTGGAGGACGGGAGTGATGTGATCACGGGTGCGGGCGTGGGTGAGCATACGTGCAGCGGAGTAGAGTTTTGGAGGGTGTGCCGTACAGGATGCTGTTGCAGTAGTCGATTCTGGAGGTGATGAAGGCGTGGAGAGCAGCAGAGAAGGAGAGTGATGGGCGAAGACGGGCGATGTTCTTGAGATGAAAGAAGGCAGTTCTGGTGATTTGGTTTATGTGATGTTCAAAGGAGAGGTTATTGTCAAAGATGACTCCGAGGTTGCGACTGCGGGGGGATGGAGACAGGGTGGAGTTGTCAATGGTGAGGTGGAAACTGTCTGTGGTTTTGGTGAGGGATTTGGGGCCGATTAAAGATCTGATGATCTGATTTGTGTAAAATGGCTTATCTAACATACTCTAACTGTCTCATCGTCCTTCATCCAGACTGATTAGTGTTCTCTTTCAGGGTTATTATGTGAGGAACAACATGCTGGGACCTGAAGGAGATTTTATCACATCACCAGAAATCAGTCAGATATTTGGAGAGGTGAGTTAAATTCCACACACTCTGATACACAGTTTGATCTGATGAGTGTGTCCTCTTTCTCGGTTTATTTGAGATGAAATGCTTTATTTTACATTTTGTATCCACCCGACCCTCCACCTCATCTACAGTGACTTCAGTTTCAGCTACATTACTGTTAGTTACTGTTAATGGTTGTTAAATATCAGCTGTTTCAGCTTCAAGATTCAAGCTTAAAGATTCCCTCAAACACATGGAAATCCTGGATTTACTTCAAAACCTGGGCAATATAAATTCCAGCATCAGATCTTTTTCTTTGCTTGATCATTAATAAAAAAATAAAAAAAACACTCCTTAAGCTGATTGATTAAACATCACACTCTCAAATCATACAACTGTTTCAGACGTAATTCTGTTTGTCCAACTGCATCCTGAAAATCCCAAAAGACACATTTTACGTCTTTTAGCAGGAGAGCCGAATAACAAAGTTTGAAAATAGGAATATTTCTTCTCAGTTAGATGAGGTTTGTTTGTTTTGTTTGAAGTGTTCGAATGTATTTCCTGTTCCAGCTGATCGGTGTGTGGATCATCAGCGAGTGGATGGGAGCAGGTCAACCCAAACAGCTGAAGCTGGTCGAGCTCGGACCTGGAAAGGGATCGTTGGCCAGCGACATCCTCAGGGTACGAACTTGATTTAGTACAGCAGCAGGACTTCATGCTGATCAGGGAATATCATTAGATCTGTTAGACAGCTGGAAAGTCAGGAGGTTTTAGAAATGGGTTCCCTTTTTGTCACTTTAGAAGTTTGAGGTTGTTTTCATGCAGCCGACTACCTTGAGTCCGGTCCTTAATGAGCGTAGCACATAGCATATCTCTGGCTGTAGCTTTACATTTACTATACAAACATGAGGGTAGTGAAATGGTGAAAAATGTCGTTCACTGTTTCCCAAAGACCACGGTGACGTTCTCAAATGTCTCGTTTCGTCCACAACCAAAAGTCACTGTCACAGAGGACTAAAGAAACCAGAAAATATTCACATTTGAGAAGCTGGAATCAGAAAATTTGCACTTGTTTTCTTAAAAATGGCTCAAAATAGTTAATTGATTATCAAAATAGTTGGTGAGTCGATTAACCGATTAATCGCTGCAGCTATATTTCAGTAATTGTGTTATTTTTCTGTGCAGGTGTTCAGTCAGTTGCGGCCCGTGCTCGGCAAGGCCTCGGTGTCTCTCCACCTGGTCGAGGTGAGTCCGACTCTGAGTCGTCTCCAGGCCCAGATTCTGACCGGGAACTGCAGCCAGGAGGCAGACGCAGAGGATGAGCCGGTCTACCGCCGCGGTGAAACTGCTGCCGGGCTGCCGGTGTCCTGGTACCGCCGCTTAGCCGACGTCCCCACAGGTACACCGAAGCAGAGACTGCGGAAAGAGTGAATCTTTATCGGGCAGATTTTATCTGTCAAGCTTGGGACAGAAGACTTAATACAAGTAATGTAACACGTAAGAAGTTATGTTCATGCTCAACCGTCAGTGCTTCCAGAGAGAGCTGCGTGAAGGCTGATAAATGTCCTCAAGTGATGTCACTCGAGTCAGCGTTGGTTGAAGACGACAAGTGTCTGTTGGCGTGGAGTTAAAAAGAAGTGATCTTACTAAACCTCTGTAGCTGCTGCGTGCTAGAGGCTCCAGCCTACATTAGCCACTACTAGCATCAACGCCTGAGCTGTTAGCAGTCGAGTTGCATTGTGGGTAATGTGCGCGGCAGGTTTTGACAAGGAAGAAGAATGTGTGGAATAAAATAGACAATATCTCTGGTTCTGCTGCATCAATTTCCAGACTTTTTTAAATGCTAAATCAGTGACGTTAAATCCTTTTAATAGAAAGTTATAAAAATACACCAACACACGTCGACACTCTTGCTCTTCATGAGGTGTCCCGACTATTTTTTCATTTTTAAAATGAGTCTTTTTACCCACAGGGAGCACCAGTGGGTGCGTGGGACCTGGGATCCTGTTTAGAGTATTTTTATTCACGCCATAAGGAAGTAAAAATGTATTTGTTTTAGTCATTGGGTGAATTATCTCACAGTCAGTTTCTGTCTTCTTCTCACAGGATTCAGCATCTTTTACGCTCACGAGTTCTTCGACGCGCTGCCGATCCACAAGTTTCAGGTTAGTTTAAAGCCACTGGGTGTATAATCCTTGTGTGATCATATCTCCTTTTATTAATATGTGTTTGTAGAAAAAATAAAAATGTTCTGGTGAAGATTGTGTTCAGCTTTCCGCCCATTCATCTCAGCCGCTCTGGGTTGTTGTACCATAGTGTTATTGTATTATACTACCACCAGATGGTGTCAAGTCCAACCCCTCGTGTAACAATATATAGAGAAATATTAAAATGATTTACAGTATCAGCAGGCTGTAGCTGCATTTGTTTCAGTGTGAATTTCTGAACAGCTGGGTTTTTATTATATCTGTTTCCACACTGAATTGTGTCCAAACGGACCACTTAAAGAAAGAAAAAATAATAATTTTGCATCTCCATATGATTTTCTTGTGTGATAGGATGAAAAAAAAAGAATTTTATTGATATTTTTATAGTTTGTTTGTCACACGTTGAATTAAGTTTGACTTTTAAAACCTGTAAGAAACTGGCAGCTTTAAAGAAATGTTCTTTTTCTGTCTTTTTTAAACTTATTTGTATATAAAGAAAAAACCCTTCAGACAGACAGATGTCCTGGTAGCTGCTCTCATATCTCCCACGCGTGTTTTTTTGTGGTGTTTTGGAGTCTTTAGTGCAACCTTCAGCGGCCCTCATACAAAGAAACCGCTCTCGGGTGTTTTGTACACAGCGGCCTGTATACGTTTATGTTTGTTTGTTTTGGGTAGAGGACGGAGAAAGGCTGGAGGGAGGTCATGGTGGACATCGACCCAGAGAAGCCGGACCAGCTGAGGTTTGTCGTGGCGCCGTCTCCCACTCCGGCCTCGTCTGTGCTCATACAGGTCAGTACCCGGGCGGCTCGGTTTTTGTGACTCACCTGGAGCAACAGCAGTCTCACCACAGGGCCCTTTAGTGGCTGTTCTTTAGCTTTCGACCACGTCTTCCTCAGCGGAGAGTTGCTCAACTGTCACAGCATCGTAGATGTAAATTTTTCTGAGCAGGTTGAAGGATTTCTCGTCTTGTTTCCGAGGTCGAGAATGAACTCCTTAAGTCCAAACCTCATCCGTTGATGAAGACTGTGTGATACGATCGAAAGCTCCAGAACAGCTTTCCAAGCTCTAGAATGAACTTTTAACAACGTTTTAAGGTTCTTCTAGCATCCAGCAACATGTTCATTACACCCCGAAATATGAAAAAGTGGCTGATCAACCAGGACGCCTCCAGGTGAAGGACCAGTGTCTGGGATTAGTGGCATCTAGTGGTGAGATTGCAGATTGCTACCAACCGAGACCCTTTTGACTCAAAGGAGAATCTACAGTGGCTGTGAAAACCTAGAGCCAGTGTTTGGTTTGTCCATTCTGGGCTACTGTAGAAACATGGCTCCATAGAAGAGGACCCACTTCCTCTGTAGATAGAAACGGCTCATTCTAAGGTAACAGAAACACAATGATTCCTATTTTCCTATTTTCTAGCGAACCAGGAGGAGATATTCACTGATTCGCCTTTGATTGACGTTTCCTTGCACAAGTCACACTCAGGGAACATGTGACCTATAACTGACTGTTTAAATATCACAATACAGCCTCTGTAGAATAACTCTGCCTAATCAAATAAGAGCAAGATTCTGAAATAGGAAGAGAATCAACAATCAGAATCCAGGCCGTCCGTCCCAAATACCCACACTTACTGTATTTTCAATTAGTCAAGTGCCTACTTGTTTTTCGGTAATTGCCGCAGCGCCCATTAAAACCAGAAGCATGTGGAGGTTTGTCAGAGCTCACTGGGGCACACTTGACTAATGAGGACGTCCACTGGCCCGAAACAAATACATGACTCACTCGAGCTCAGAAGTTTAGTTTGTGTTGTTTTATTTTCGCACAAAGAACAGATGATCAGCGTTATGGATGATGAGTGGGAAACAAACGCACATTCAGGAGCTGAGAGGAGTAAAGAATAAATTAAATTGAGATATATATATAGGAGCATGTTGGACATTTTGAATTCTGTCTCATTACATTGTTAGAAAAGGAACACATTTGTCAAAACTGACAAAGATTATAATTATTTTTTAACAATCATTCAGTCAATCGAATGTCAGGAAATAAATAAGAATAAAGAAAATATTAAAAGTGACTCACTCAGATTTCTTGTTATGTCTGACCAACAGTGTAAACTCAAGATATTCAATTTACAAAGATATAAAAAAGATTAAAGTGCCAAATCCTCACATTTCAACAGCTGATTATCAAAAATGTTGACCCTTTTTCTATCACCTCATGTCTTCAAATGACTTTTTTTTTTTTTTAATAAATCTGTGAAAAATGATTCAGATAAAAGTTATATTCAGATATTTCTTTTTAGAGCTCCTTGTTCAGACCTTTTGTACCGGTGTTATAAAACTGAATTCCAGTGTAGATGAAGAATTATACTGAAATACAAAGAAAATGTCCTTGAAAACACCAAAATATTACTCAGATTGGACCGGTTACCAGGGATGAAGATGTTCTACTATTCCATGAGCTGAAAATGCAGCTTGGCCTGAAAGTTTCTGCATTTGTACAGCTGAGATCTATCTTAAATAATCTCACAGCAAAGGGTATCACATTGAGATCTTAAATTGTTACGATGGCAAATTAAGGGATGCTGCTACAGTCTATCCCTATCTCTTCCTCACAGCACTATCTCCAAATTACAGTGAGAGCAAGACATTAGTTGACCCACTTACTGTAGATCAATGGGACTCAATACCAAAGCATTCAATATTTATGTCCAACTGTGTAAGATATAAAATTATTTAAATGAATGTCATACACAGCGCTTATATTAGACCGTATATGTTTAAAATAGTTCTGAATTGGCTCGGTTGTTGTAGTTTTACAGGATATAATGAGTTTTCTTATTTCTAAATGTCATGTTGCATAATGGGATATAGGACGGAAAATATACACGCAAGAATGACACAACGTACTTCCTCTTTGTAAAGAGGACTTCTACAAACCTTGGACTGCGTTAATATACATAACTGGCTGGACTTCCTGGACTTAATATCAATGGAGAGTGCAGCCTCAGCTCTCATAGACTTGATAATGGGCTAGGTGCCCCACAGACTCCCATTAAAGAGTACATGAATAATAGAATAATAGATTAATAACCTGATTCCAAAGTACATATGCACATGCTACATGATTGTGAGTAAGACCTGAGCTGATGTAAGCTAATGGATCTGGACTGGGCGGATTAGGAAACCTGCCTCGGCATCATCATCCCCAATGTTAAAGGTGCTCTGTACGACTATATGTCGCATTAGAGCACAACATCTCAGAGCAACACAAACAAGCAAGCGTTACAGGCCACCAGACTCCAACAATTCTACCTCACAGATCATAAAACACACTTCATTCAACCTCGAGCAGGAACTCACCGCTGAGTCTTTCCGCTGTTCCAACAACAGTTGACATAATTCACATTTAGATGAGAAAATAGCCGTGAACAGACCGCGAAGGCTGCCACGTAGCTAACGTTTGCTAATCCTTGGGGACTAAAGTAAAGATCCTTTTTGTTTTACCAGAAACAGCCATAACATCACTATCGCTTGCCACCAGACTCCATAGATAAAAACAGTAATTTAACAGCAGTTGTTTTGTTTTTTATTAGTTTCTTTTTAATGTTATTCAAGGTGTCTTGTTGTAATGTTGTAATTATTGTCTTTCTTGTCCTGTTGAAGTGTCAAGAAGGTGTACTCGCTCATAAAAAAAAAATACAACAACCTAGAAATACAAACGTAGAGGCGGTTTTAACTTAACTCGAGAGCGCTCATAAGAGCTGTATAATTTTAACTTTAAAGTACAGAATGAAGAATGTCTTTAATCTTTTAAACACTGTGGAAATGAACTCCTCAGATAAACTCTTAGCGGTTTGTTTTATAGCCTCCATCTGGTTTTTATTGCCCACATTTATACCAGCTATACATTCACAGCCTGTTTGATTTGGCCTCTCTGGCTCACTTCAGACACTTTGAACATCCTGCCAGAGGCCTGACATCATCATCATCATCCTCATCAGTCTGTTTGGATGAAGAACCTGCTCTTAAATCTAGTTTGAGGGGCTGGAGCTCAGAGTTCAGCCTCCGTATCATCAAACCAGACAAAAAAACGTGAAACTTTAGAAAGTAAGTTTGCAGGAAAAAAGGATTAATGTCGAAACTGAGGTCGTCTGTGTTTAAAGGTTTAAACAATGGGCCGTTTTAACTGGTTTCTAGATCCAAAGAGGCATTAGTATGTGATGTGGTAACAATAAACGAGGAAAAGTTCACTCAGAAAAGAGTTAGTGTCCTGACAAACAGCATCATAATGAACTTCTCTTGTCCTGAAGAGATGCCCTGGTCTACAAGTCTTGTTCTCCTGTTTGTTTTCTACGGACCCCAACACATTTTAATAGCTTTTTCAGTGAAAAGTACAGTTTGGATACATAAAAAGATCATTCCACCTAATCATGAATCATAATGAAATCTGAATATCTGTGAAAAATAATGGCAATATGATGTTTTTACCATATTGTGCAGCCCTAGTAGGAAATCACTCACAAAAACAGCATAAAAAGGCAAATAATTTAAATGTGTGTGTGTGTGTGTGTGTGTGTGTGTGTGTGTGTGTGTGTGTGTGTGTGTGTGTGTGTGTGTGTGTGTGTGTGTGTGTGTGTGTGTGTGTGTGTGTGTGTGTGTGTGTGTGTGTGTGTGTCAGGCAGATGAAAGGCGGAGTCACGTGGAGGTGTGTGCGGAGGGCGGAGTCATCATTCACCAGATAGCCCAGCGCATCGCAGGAGACGGCGGCGCAGCGCTGATCGCCGACTACGGCCACAATGGGACCAAGATGGACACGTTCAGAGTAAGATTAGAAAGTAACACTTTACACTCAGTGGCCACCTTATTAGGGACACCTGTACAATCTAGTGTAGCCCAATACCACAGCTCGGCTCATAACAGGTATGTTTAAGAAGCTCATAATGTCAGAAATGTTTATTTTAAACACATTTTTCTTTCTTTTCCAGCAGTTTTTCTTAACAATACTGAGAGCACAGACTACATTAATGTGGCCCATAAGTAACAGTTTGAACCAAGTAGAATTTATATTATTTTACAGTAAATTGAGCTTCTAGAAAGTTAAATAGTTAATTGCACGTATAAATCATCTTCATATGTATTTATCAACCACAGCAACCACCCATTAATAGGCTGAATGCATGTAGATAAGAGAATTTCGCTCACAGCTTTGGAAAAAATAGACTAGATCCCGAAAAGACCACTGCAAGTCAGTTCCACTTCGCTTCTGGTAACGCTGTTTTGAAGTGTCATATAGTATATCCAACCAACAGTCAAGTTTCAAACAAAATATGTACCCAGGTTTACGTAGATTAGCTGAGTGAGGGCCTAAAATACAAAAACAATCCAGAATAACAGATTATTTCCAGGACATTATATTGAGAGATTATATATTTTATCTCATATATTGAGCTTCTAATTTTTTGTCCTTCCTATTTACATACAAGCGAGAGGGCAGAATATTAGAATCATCATTGAATGCAGTCCAGTACAACACCATAAAAACATATGATTGAATTATCACCTTTATGACAGTGTCAATAAAAACTGAACATATTAGACATCATAACAAACCAGTCGGACTTTAAAGTGAGGGCATTTTCGGTCAGCAAGGACATTTTGTCAGACCCTCTTTTCAGTTACAGTTGAAGGAAACAGATGTAGGAAGCATGGGCTGCAGGCGGAGAGGAAACCAGGGTCGATGGGCTCGCTGCTCCTCTTCCCCGACTCCTCTTCTGCCTCTGACATTTTCATTTTCTCAGTTTTCATATCATAAATTTAAACTTTTGAACTTGAATTTAACTAATTCTGAATCAGTTCTGAATATCCTCAAGACGGGAAATTATTTTCTACATCCGTACTGCCATTTTCTGCAGAATTGTTGATGCTAAATATAATAATGGGAATATATGTAATGGCCATAAAACCTGTTGCATTTATGTGATGGTGCTTTAATCACATGTGTGGGTTTCTGAGCTCAGAGAACTGAAACGAACAGCAGACTGACGTTGAATCTGTTCTTTTCCAAACCGAGAGAAAATGAAAACATCTGAGGCTCTACTTTAGTTGTTATTTTATTTTTTATTCATCAGGGTTTTAAAGATCACCAGCTCCACGACGTCCTGTCCTCCCCCGGCTCGGCTGACCTCACCGCCGACGTGGACTTCAACTACCTGCGGAGGATAGCAGGACGGGACGTGGCCTGTGTGGGACCCATCTCTCAGAGGACGTTCCTGAAAAACATGGGTATTGACTCCCGAATGCAGGTGAGTCTGACACCGGTGGAGGAGGAGACAATGATTGTTTTAAGATATCATAATTTAATGATTATTTATCCACACAGTCAGAAGATTATGACCACCTGGGCACCCTGGTGGAGGAGTTCAGAAACCTTTCAGATGTTTTAACTCCCCTGCTGTTCTCTTCAGGTTCTTCTGAGGAACTGCAGCGACGCGTCCACCAGGAAGCAGCTGATCAGCAGCTACAACATGCTGACCAACCCCACCGAGATGGGCGACCGCTTCCATTTCTTCAGCCTGCTGCAGCACAGCCGGCTGGCCAGACCCAAGACGGTACAGGGGCTGAACATGGACAAGAAGAGCCCCGCACCGCTGCCTGTGGCCGGATTCACAGAGCTCAGCTTCTCCTGAGGGGGCTTTGGAGACTTCAATCAACAGTCCGGACATTTCTAGAGAGGTTTTGTAGCTCGGGCAGACGTTACAGGATATTTCAGAAGATCATGTTCATCGGACGATTCTGTTTTTACAGCTGACGTTAAAAAAACCCACCGTATTCGTGCAGAAGGACGAGAGTGTCTCTAATGTAGAGAAAAAGAAGAAACTTGCCGTAACAGGTTTATATGTGAAACATGAAGTGAACTATAAAGAGATTTTGAGCTAAAAAAGAAAAAAATAAAACATTTGTGTATTTTTTTTTTTTTACATTTATTGTATTGCTTTTCAAATTCCTAATTGTCTAAATGGCTTCAAAATTCCCGGTCATGTCACCGGATACCGAGCAATGGGAGAAAACTGTGACACCACTTAAGGTCAGAGGTCATCCCGCGGCAGAAGGATCCCTTCCCCTCCCTGTTTTGCCGCCGCTCGGGCCCGTCAGCCTTCGTCCACATCTTGAAGCAGTTAGCTGAGCTCACAGTTGTGCAGCAGCCATTCACAACGAGCCCGCCGCTCCTCCGGTAGCAATTAAAAGATTCAGTTACACATGTTGAGGGGGGTGGTGGGGTCGCCGCTGCCAAAACAAGCAGCCGTCCTCCAGAGGAGCGGCGGAGCGAGGCGATCATGTTCAGGATTGGTAATTAAATGATCGTTTCCAAACATCCTGCTGTGGATCGTTATCAGCTTTTCCTCTGATTCAGGAGGGTCTGTTCTTTTTTTTTTTTTTCTGACCAGGTTTGATGAGTTTGACTCATGCATTTGGAAAGAGTTAAAAGATTTTATTGAACCCCGTCCAGCTGAAGATGTTTAAAAAGCTTTCTCACCTGGAAACCGCCACTTCCAAAAAATCTGATGTTTAAGTGATGGTTTGGGTTGTGCCTTTAAATCTGACTTTAGTTTGGGATTAGACGCTCTGTAAAAAGGTAACTGTGGTGTTTTACAATCGAGTCAATCGAGTCACTGACTCACATTGTTGTTCCAAGTCTCTGACAACATTAACGAAAAGCTCTATGTCTGTAAGGATCCTTTCCATAAAGAGTAAAATCCTTTTCCTTTAACCAGAGACAGCCATTATTTCGCGCTGTTCAAAGCCACCAGAAAAAAAACAAAACAAACTATTTGTGTTTTAATAAGTTATTTTGAACTTAGCAAAGTTACACAATTACACAAACTAATCGACCACAAGTTAAAGTTACCGGGTTTTCTTTCAGTGAGTCTGGTGTTGTTTCTGGTTAAAAGTTAAAATGTTATCAGATACTTAATAGTAATAATAATAATAATAATAATAATAATAATCTGAGCAAATCAGTGACAATCACTTTTAGTTGTTAAATGCCCTGAAGCCAGCTGCCGGCTGCAGTCCTTTCGCTCAATACTTTATTAACCATTAATCCATAATTAACTCGACAGGATAAGCAGGGTAAAAAAAAGTACAAAGATTAGCAGAATTTTGACATAGTTGACACTACACTCCTTCCACCATCTGCATTCAACAGGAACCTTTACTAACAGCACCCTTTACCTGCCATAGAGCCTCTTAACTCCACATTATATGAACATCTCAAAAGTAACGCAGTTGATTGGCGACTTTACCTTACCTTTGTTTTCCTTCCCTTCCAACTTCTCTTATCTTTTTTTAAAAAATGATTTGTGAGAATTAAAGATTTGTGTGAATTATAGATCAGTGATGCTGCTGTTGGTTGTAATGTCTGACGGAGGATCGGAGTTAAATAAGTACGATTTTTCCCAAAGTAAACCATTCAGCTTTAATATTTTAAGTCACCCACATGACACAACATTTCTTGCAAAAATATAAAATGTGTGGAATAAATTCTCAGGCTGGAGTCAGATCAGATCAACAACGCTCTACAGTTGAGTTGTTTTTTTTCTCAGGCAGGTTTCCAAAGAAAGACAATAGCAGCTCGACTCAGCTCGTCTTCATCCAAAGGTTCAGAAAGAATCACTCTGAAAACAACTCTGAATTTGTCTCTCTGCAAAAGTATTACAGGCAGCAGCCTGGTGTCTGCTCTTAAATAGAGTTTTATGGGTCTCAAGCTTTATTTTTGGTTATGAGATTAACAGAGATGTATTTTGATTCAGACATTCACAGTCCCCAGAGGATGAAACTTAATAACTGATTCTTCCTTCTAAAATTTAAAAGTAAAATATTTAAAAATACCTCGGAAACTAATGACTAATACTAACATACAAAAAGCATGTTACACTAAAATGCTAAATGTTAGCAAATATGCTAAACTCCACTTTCACAGGGTACTATTGACATCAATTACGCAGCTAACATTGAGCATTTTAACATTAGCTACGATTTCTGTGCTTATTAGATTTGCTGGAAAAAAGTCTTGGAAGTAAATCTCTATGCAAGTAGTATAAAAAGCTAATCTGGGAGGCTTCTTTCAATGTTGGACTTGGAGACAAGGAACGTTTTAGGACGCTCACGCTGCTTGCCACGATATGTTTGTGGGTTTTTTTATTTAGATTGTTGTGTTGCAAAATTAGCATGACATATTTGTCAAAAACCGCCACAACTATGAGAACAAGACCCAAGTTGTAAAATACCAAAATTGTCCTGTAACATTTTGACGGTTTCCCGAATCGCTTCAATTGAGGTTGTGAGCTAGAAATAAAACCCAGGGTGAAGAATAGTGGACGTTTTCATTTACTATCTAATACTTTGTATGCATGGTAACCACACACTCGTTAATATTCTGTATCATAACATTAACATTCAGCTCTGACCGATGAAAGCTGAATCTGTGCAGAGTTGAGTCTGACAAGCTGAGTCCGAGATGTCCTAAAAAGGCCACCGTACAGAGGATGAACCGTTTTGATTTTGGTAAGATGACCTTTCCTCAAAACTTTACAATTACTTCCCGGCTAGTGGAAAGTTTTTTCATTAATCCAGATAACTCTGTTTTCAACCATTTTTGCAGATGAACAAACAAAAAGTTATTATCATTGAAATTCTCCTTTTAAAAGAGTTTCCCAATAGTGCAAAGACATCTTAACGAAGAACAACGAAAAGGATGAAAACAAAACATTAGAATCAAAACATAATCGATACATTAAACATGTTTGTTTCTGCTGAGTTCCAGTTAGCGTCACGTAGGACAACTTTAACAAATGTGAAAAATACCTAATCGCTACATGAGATCTAAAATGTAACAACGGCGTCATAAAAATATGCTATCTCAGCTGAAAAAGTATATAAAGGCTCTCGATTTGTCTTTAGCTAGCCCTTCTGTGGCTTGACTGGCATGGCAGACATTTATTGTATGTGGAATTCTGGGAAAAGAAAAAGTCCCTCCAGCTTTTGGCCTCCAGGGTGTTTTTCCTGGCTTATTGAAGAATGCAGTGAAACAGGAAAAAAAAAGTTAAGATGTGTTAAAATTAAAGTTCTCTGGACCTGAATTATCGCCGCAGTGAGCATGTCACAATGTCCTCACACAGCTGCCTGACCGCCGCATCCTGGCGATGCACGAACAAACGTTATTCCTGCCGCCATCTTAGGGAAAGCTCGCAGTCTCCATGGTGACAGTTTCCATGGACTCGTCCGACGCAACCGTTGAGGGACTCTTCGGTGTTGCTGCTTCCTTTTGTGTGAAATGTCTACCCTCCGTGGGTCTCTAGGGGTCCTCCTCCATGTCGTCCAGGTTGGGCGACATGATGAAGTGTTTGGGGTAGTGCAGGCCTCTCTCGTCAGCGTGCTCTTCCCAGCGTGCGTCGTCGCTCTCGTGGGTGATGTAGCGCTCGCCTCGCCGCGTCTCAAACTCCCTGAGGTCCAGCCAGGTCTGGTAGTCCTGCAAGATGACGAGGACAGTAAACAAACAGCCCCAAACTTCAACCCAAAGAGTGGTAAAAACATCACACTCACAGTGGGCAGTTTTAAAGGTGAGATTCTGAAGCCCCTTTTTATAGCTTCAAACAACTAATTAAAACTAAACGTATCAGATTTCTTGGTCATGTAAACATGTAAGCATGTATCTAATCTGCTTTTTACATACTGTATGAGCATGTGAGCATGAGACTTTGCCCTGTAAGGAAAAACTGTGCTCTTACACAAGCAGCATATTGTATCACCGCAACACTTCAGATAAATAAGTAATTGCTTTCTAACTAAGGTGTGATTTCGCTGACTAACCTTGTTATTTGAGTACATACAGGTCATTCCTTGATGACAAAAGCGCAAACGTAGTAGTGTGGATGCAGCCTAAGGTTTGTAAAAAAAAAAAAAAAAAGAAAAACAGCTTGGGTTACCTGCAGCCACGGGTGGCTCAGTGACTTGTCCACGCTGTAGCGCTTCCTCATCTTCACCTGCAGCAGGTTATTAATGAGGTCTGTGGCTGTGAGGAAGAACAAACACTCAGAGTCAAAATCCTCTCTCTTCGCTTGGAAGCTTCTTTAGTCGTTTAAAGCTTAAGTTTAAAGCCTTAAAGCCATGTCTCAAGGGGAGAAGTAAAGGAGAAATGTATTTAATTAATTAAAAAACAACATTAAAACCTTTAAAAATAAGTATCGTTAAAAACATAAACACTTTTTCACGTTTAGGTTGAGTTTAATTGTAAATCTGAGATCTAGTCAACTTATCTGTTCTGGTCTCAATTTATTTTTCTCTTCAGCACTACAAGCTGTTTAAAGGACAACAGCTACACATAGAGATACACTGGTACTAAAATAAACTTGCATTTATTTAGGGCTGCAACAATTATTATTAATCCGAAGACTATTTTCTTGACTCATTTTTGGGGTAAAATGTAAAACATTTACTTGCTGACGTCATCAAACGTCTTATTTTGTGCAACCCGAGATCCAAAACATTAAGATATTCAGTTTACAATAATATAAAACTGAGAAAAACACTGCAACCAGAGGATTTTTAAACGATTAATTGATTAATAAAACAGTTGCCAATTAATTTTCTGTCGCTCAATGAATCTACTAATCGTTGCAGCTCCACATTTATTAGCTGGATGTTGAGGAGTTTTGTCACAAACTTTATCATACGAGAGCCCAAACTTACCCTCCTCTGAGATCTCCTTCCAGGGGTTGGGTGGGTACATGAAGGCGGCGTTTTGGATCTGGTCGTTGATGTCCTCGTCTTCATTGAAGGGAAACGTCCCGCTCAGACTGACGTAGATGATGACGCCGACCGACCACATGTCCAGAGATCGGTTGTAGCCTTTGCTGCGAAGCACCTCGGGCGCCAGATAGGCCGGAGTGCCGACCACCGAGCGACGGAACGACTTCTCCCCGATGATACGAGCAAAGCCGAAGTCACAGAGCTTCACCTGGAGGACGAGAGAGGCGAATGTTGAAGTTTGTTGAAGTTGTGATTTGTTCTGCTGAGCTCTGAAGTCTCATCAAACATTTAAAGCGACAAAAAGAGAAGAAACGATGATGATTTGAGGCGATTTGTTCTAACCTGAGGGAAGGGTTCTGCTGAGGCCAGGAGAACGTTCTCAGGCTTCAGATCACAGTGGACGACGTTCTTGAAGTGCAGATGTCTCAGGGCCTCCAGGATCTATGGACACAACATGTACAAGCTGATTTTACACACAACAGTTGGGGCATTGAACCGTAATCGATCTTATGGTCATTCACACACACACACACACACACACACACACACACACACACACACACACACAGACTCTAAAAACTTTAAAAAAAATGTCTGATGACTAATGATTGTCAAAATTCTCTTGCATCAAAACCGGCGGTTGGATCTCTGGCTTGATCAAGACACCGAACCTCAGGTTGTTCCCGATGGGCAGGTATGGACTGGTTATTGATATCTTGTAGAGCGGGTGTGTTTGTGCTTGTGGGTCCCGCCTTAAAGGACGAAGCCTCTTTAAACTGTGGGCCCTACTGGGTTACTTTAACTCGCCGAAGGAAAAGCTGTTCTTGGGAGCCGACTGTTCGGTCCAACTTGTGCGCACTGTGAGACCGAGGAGGGGCCCACACAGTACGTGGGTGTAAATTAAAAGTCTTCAGTGCTGTGATAATGAGGGGATGAACCCACTAGAGATTGCCTCAGAGGGGTGCGGCTGTACTCACGGAATCTGGAGTTATGATACATAAATAATGTTGGCACCTATTCATTTTGAAAGAGCAATGGCCAACACTCAACCAACCAATGGTGTAACTTCATCCCCCAGAAACTCAGCTCGAGAAAGACTTTCATACTTATAGTGCTCGCAACTCTGTGGGTTTGTTACTTTGACTTTCAGAGTAGGGACGATAATCAAATGTTGGACGCCATCATTCAGAAGGTTCCTGGTTGTCACTGACCTGTGTGACCAGGAACTTGGTGAGGCGTTCAGGCAGTCGACTCTTCTCGCTGGATAAAATCATCTCCAACATGTCCCCGTGAAGTTTCTCCATGACGACAAACACCTGCTCGGGCGTCTCGAACATGCACTCCAGGTTGACAATCCCCGGGTGGTGAAGGTTCTGTCAGAAACATAATAATGAGGAAATTTAAACATAGTTTTAGTACAGTTTCCTTCTCTGAATACTTTATTTTCAGTTGCATGTAAAATAAGAAATCAAAGATGAATTTCAGTTAGATTTCATCAGATTTTATATCATTTTAATCACTCGGAGCGTCGCACCTGGAGAATGGCCACTTCATTCCTCAGCTGGCTCTCCTGCTTCGTTGGAAACCTCATTTTGTCGATGATTTTGATCGCCACGTCTCTGCCGGTCTTTCTGTGTTTACCTGCAGAGGACGAGGAGAGAGCTAACATTTTAGCTCTCTACTGACATTTTCATTAATCTGCAATGGCTAACTTAATAAAGGGAAACACAATGATGATCCACAAATGCCGTAATCTGCATTTCCCACATGTTCAGACAGACGGGTGGAGTCAATCTGTCAAAATAAAACGCTGTGAGCCTCTTTTTGGCAGATTTAAGAGGATGACATGATTGCATCAGACTCAGACTGTTTTCATTTGGTCTGAACTGTAAGTGCTGCCAGTGCGGTTGTGTTTAATTTGACCAAGTTTTCTGCCATGTGACTCACCTCCATAGACGATCCCAAACTGTCCAGAGCCGAGGACCTCGTCGGCAAAGATCTGATACACTGAACTGATATCCTGAACAACACAGACATCAGACAAACACATATGTAAACGGGTGAATCCAAATGTCTTCATCCTGACAAATGACACACTAATGACATAAAAGGTCTGTGAGTCCGTTGCTAGCTAGTTTACACCAGATGTCTATAAAGCTGGTAAACTATATTGGCTGTATGTCCGCAAAGAATCAGTGTAATGAGCATTACAGTCTCATGGGGTCGATATCAAAGCCTGTAGACTTTAATCTTGTTTATTTCTTAAACTGGATGTTAAGAAAACATAAGCATCTGTTCTTACAACCCATTTTACAGTAAATATTATATATATATTCAGTTAAATGTTTGAGTGTTTGTCGCTCTAGGACTCCGTAAGTAGAAAAAAAATCTGTCTGAACTCAGAAATCAGATGCTGTAGAAAACTCTAACCACTGGTATCTCTCTAACCAAACTTAAATGATTAATTATTAAATAGAAAATTCAACACAGAACATGTTGGGTTTGGTTCATCATATGAGACATTTGTCATAACCACATAATAATCTTCTGTAAGAAGATAATATAAGTGATGACTTACCACATTTTCCTGTATCTGGGAGTTGGACACTGATATGCTGATAGATAATTCCTCTGAGGAGACAAAAAAAACACATTACATTATAAAAATGTACAAGCCACAGATACTGCAACCCATAAACCACACACACGTAAACTCCCTCACTTACAGCAGACACGTGTGAGGTTTTATTTTTCTAACCTTCAAATCATTAAAATCTCATTTCCTATGTTTCCTTGTTTGTTAAAGAAAAAGGCGACAGAGGAGATTTCCAGCTGAGATCAAACCTACAGATTTGTTTGTTCAACACATGATGAAAGAACATGAGGATGTTTCCAGCTGCGACGACGACCTCCAAATCATTTTCCAGATTTCACAATAATTAAAGCTTCCATTTCCTGTCTCCCTCTTTCTCTCTGTGTTTAATTACGTGTAAATACAAAGGAGACGCTCACAAACTGCTGCTAATGTTAATTCGGCATGACATTAAAAGGCCGAAGGCGCGTTTGGTGTGCGAGTGAATTTCCACTGATGAGCTGATAATGATTTCAGATCGCTGGTCGGACTTTGATCGGGTCATCCCTCTGCGATCGATACCAACAGTCTGCTGTAACAGGTCATCGGTTAGGTCATCAATCAGAGAGTTTACATAACTTCATCGATCGAAATGTAAACTGTGGGAAGTCCAGATCTGTAGTTCAAATTCTTAAATTGCAGGACCCCCACTGACCTTAATGGAAGAGGCTTCTTGTGACTTTTTATATGATTGCTGTTGGTATTGTTTGTGGTTACTTTACCAATCTGCCTGGAGTGCTTTTATTTTGTATATGTCGCAGGAAATGAATTGTTTTTTGGGGGAAGTTGGGGAAATATGCTTATTTACGTTCTTTCCGAGGGTTAGAAGATTTATATCAATGTCACATGTGGGCTTTAAGTACAGAGATGGAGTCAGGACGTGTGTTTTGTTGTCTGGTTTGTTTGTTGTTGTTTTTTCTAATGTTTGTGCTTATAAAAATGAAAAACCAATAAAAAGAGTATTAAAAAAAATTGTGAAACATCTTCAGGAAGTGTTACATTTTACTAAGAGGAGCTTAACATCACAAAAACATTAAGGAAGAGCCAAATTATTCTGAATGTCAGTCCTGACTTTATTTTATTATGCTCGGTTAGGAAATGTCTGTTTCCTTCAATCCACCACAGTCTGTGTTTTGGGGTAATGTTTTGTAATTTATTGTTTATTATATTCTCACTTTTTCCACAGTTTCCTGGATGAGGAAAAATATGTAGACCTTACTGTTTATTCTTAAAGAACTAATAGTATAAATTCAGTGCATTGGTTTATGTACTATTGCAGTGTTTGGCATTGAGATGATTAAAAAAAAAAGCCTTGTTACATCATCTGTCCATTAACTTATTGATGTGTGTTGCTGTAATTTCATGGAAAATGGAAAACCAAACATTTATTTTTGGAAAGAAACAGAAGCTTGACATTAATTACTCAACAGGTGGAAAACGCAGCTGACTGCATCCTCTTAAGTACAACTGTTTTATAATAATGAAAGTCTTCCATAATAGTTAATGGTGATTTTTTTTAAAGCCATGAGGTCCATTTAGTCATTTAGTGCTAAAGATCTCATTCTGGGAACTTAAAACTCTTATTTTCAGACAAAAAGACACTTTAACCTGAGATGAATCAGAGCGGAAAATCCTCTGAAATCCCTTCAATCATGTTAAAATGTCAGCAGGCGGTCAGTCTCTCTCTGTGTGTGTGTGTGTGTGTGTGTGTGTGTGTGTGTGTGTGTGTGTGTGTGTGTGTGTGTAGAGGTGGTGGTGTTGTATAACAGTTGTCCCCTGAAACAATATTTGAAAACTCTTACCAGACAAATACATCCATAAAAACATATCAGAGTCTAATCTGATTTGAGAAATGACTCCACTGCTGTGTCAAAGGGTAAAAGACATGCAGTGTTGTGGGTTCAGTTCCTCATAAAGCTCAACTGAGAGGCCTTTCTAATGAGAATAAAACAAAATCTGCATTTATTAATATCAGAATAGATGTTTTTTTTAAATCTCCTTTAACAGTATCCCCCCCTGTAGCCCTGACAGCTCGTGGAGTCCCTCAGGGATAATTTTTGGGGCCAGTCTTGTTCTGTTAATGCTTCCCCAAGGACACATTGTAAATAGGCGTCTTATTGTAAAACAAAATCGAAAGAGTGCCGAACAAATGCACAATTTCCTTCTATTTGAGTTCAGTTTGCTAGAAGAAAAACTGAATAGAGCAAGAGAACATGAAGTTGGACTAAAGTGGACGTTTCTGGCAGTTACTCACTGTGGACCTTCCCCTGGCCGGGCCCTGTGCAGACACTCGCTTTGGGAGTGACGGGCATCATCGCCTGTCGGATGGCCTTCTCCCAGCTCTGGCCGACGTCGCGCCCCACGCCGGTCGCCGCCAGAACAGGGTTGTGGTGCAGGCCGCCGTTGTTCTCCCCAACGTAGTACACCATGTTGTCTGTGATCACCTCGAAGCAGTGAGGGTTGCTGCCCTGGGGCAGGCTGCCGAAGTCCTGCGCCGGCTCCACCTGGAGGATCTCGGACAGTGGGATCTCCTGTTGTTTGTTAGGATAAATAAAAAGTCACATAGAACATTTAGATTCCTGCTGTCGTAGGTCATAAAAGTCCCGAAAAAGACCAAAATAATCACCAAAAAAAATGTTCTTCTGGTTGGACATACCTCCACTTTCAGCTCATAAACCCAAACCTCTGAGCTTGTACATCTCCCCCCTTCAAATTCTGGTAAAACTGTACCATCTTAAGAGTCATTTCCTCCAATAAGAAGCACCCAGAAGCGCTTGAAATTATCCAAAAGACACTGTTCCAGCTCCCTCCATCCTAACACCTCTCCTCTCTCTGCTGAACTGTGAGACGCTCTTTGAGTTTCAGTGTTTGAAACTTTCCTTCCTTCCTTTTCTGGCAGAGTGCACCCCCTCCTCCCCCCAAAAAAACCACCCCACCCCTCCAAAACCTCTGCCAGATCAAACATATAAAAAGGAGCACGATCGGCCCAGCGGTGTCTTCGTGCCCCTCAGTGTCATCTGAACGTTTTGTGTTTTGCCAAGTTCATCCGCCGCCCCCCTCCTCACCCCTAACCACAAACTCCGATCAGCATCTATTCATCCCGCCGCTCTGATTAAAAGGCAGGACGTGCCTCAGCCACTTTGGGCACGAGGCAGCGTGGCGACAGGCCAGAGAGACGGCAGGGAAGCGACCCGAGGTCCCAAAAACCACCACAAATCTCCCCCTCTGCCTTGTCCCCCTCCCTCAACCCGCTCTCGCTTTCTCTTCAAAGGAAGGTCTCTGCAGCGCTTTGTGGTAAAGGTCAGCAGGTCGCCGGCAGACACAAGATGAAAGGAGGTGGAGTATGAGAGAGGAAAATGATACAGAATGAAAAGAGCTGCAGCTGTACTGACCTGAATTCAAATGTGATCATTTGATATTTCAAGGAAACATTTTTTTCCTTTTCTCAAAATTTTAAATTGGATCAAAATGTCAGAAAAATTTTACCACCTGATTTTGTTTTAGTTCAATCTTAAACCTTCTGTTTAATTCCTCCAGGTTTCTAAATGGTTGGCGGGTCTCCACTTAAACTGTAGAGGACAACTCTACTAATTCAGCTTAACCACCATTCAAAATCATGTATAGAAAACTGGAAGTGATTACAGCAACAGTATCGAACTGTTGATTCATTAATAAAAAAAGTTCCAGTCATTCTCTGGTTCCAGCTTCTCAAATGTGATAATTTGCTGATTTTCTCTGTTTGATAATGAGCGCCTGCTTATTTATTTTATTTTATTTATTGCTTATTACTCCTCCTGCAGCATACAGCTGCTCTGCCTGGCCGTGGAAGTTGAAGCTGTGGATATGATCATTGCTCGGGCTGCATTTGTGATTGAATCTACGATGCTATGGCTACAGGAGCTGTACTGTGACTTCTTTTTATTATCTTTTACTTTCTCTTTTTATCAGTGCTTATTTCTGTCCTTGTGCTGCTGCGACACCTGAATTTCCCCTCTGGGGATCAATAAAGGCCTTATCTTATCTTACTGCTGCTATAAAGAGCAGCCAAGAAAGCATTGTTGAGCCATACGAGTATGAACCCGCGCTGCTTCTATCAGATAAACAGCTGTGTTACCAATATACCACAAGACAGTTCAGGAATACAGTAGCTTCACAATGCTCAGCCAACATAACTACGTCAATTCACTGTAAACACACCACCCCTGCATGTAGTTATTGTTGCAGCCATTATAAAGTAATGTGTCACAGCTATAATGATAACAAAGAAAGCACCGCCATGACTACAGCCACAATCACAGCGACAGAAACAGACAAAGCTCTGTCGTCCCACTGCTATCGTCACCATCACAGCTACAGAACCGGGCTCTGCAGCAGTCGGTGAGAGAGCGAGGCTCCATCAGCCAGAGCAGCCACAGCTGAGGTTGTGCCCAATCGCACTCTGGGCACAACCGGCAGTGGTCTAATACAAAATACTGGCTAATAATACGGCTCAGAGGGATGGATTAGAGGGAAAGTTATTGCAAGGGAACGCAGAATTAGTTCCACTGTGACCATTCGGGCTCCATATTCTTATAGCTTTGTGAATTATTGTTTGGCTTTGGACAAGCGGCAGACTCTGTGGCTGACAAATAACGCCAAAATCTACAGTTCCCTGAATGGCCACTTGAGGCTCACTACAAAGGCAAGTCAATCTCCATAAGTCCCCATTAAAATGCCTTTACTTTAAAGAAGAAATGTTAACAGCCTGGTTCAAAGAATGATTTTGATCTCGACAGCTAATTTCCTTGTTCATGACTGTAGGTGGGGTTGATTTTTTACATAACTCAACCATTGAAATTATATCAAGGCTTAAAGAAATGCATAATTAGGGGCCGGCCAGAGTGACCTCACTGAGCTTCTTCAGAAACCTTTGGGTGACACCACGGAGACTACGTCCACTTTTATGCAGCCTATGGTTTTAGATTGTTGGCTGGACTAAACAACATATCTGAAGTCGTCACATTGAGCTCTGTTGTTCTATTTTATGATTTCAGTGACTGAACAAGTAATTCTGAATCCTGATATTTGTTTGCATGATTGAGTGAATGAGAATAAATAATGTAAATATTAACAAAAGCTCACCACAAAGCCCATTTACTATTTTAAAAAGCTCAGAAAAATTCATGTCAACTGGGCAAACTCCATCTACTGAGTGAGTCTGTGTAATACAACTAAAAAAGCTCCAGAACAGCTACTAAATGGATCCTGCTGGGACATCACTATTTTAAAATAATGTTGTTTTAGAAATGCATTGAAATGTTAATTTTACTATTGTTTCCCTTAGTGGAAGGTTACAACTTACTGCAAACATCCAGACCTGATAAGAATAATTACAGCGAATGATCTGGTTATAATTAAACAGTGATGTGTGTTAATGTCTCGTGGCTGTTACTGCATGAACCTGACTCCCTCCACTCTTCTCTTCACGTTGCTGCTTTGTTTGGCCGAGCAGCTGAAACCAGATCTGCTCTGACTGGGTCTCCTACCTTGTAAAACTTGGCTCCACTTTCATTCTGAAACAGAGTCAGACTCTTGCTGTCCAGCCTCCAGTAATGTCTCTTCCTCTGGAAAGACAAAATTAAGTTCATCAGGATAAAAACTTTATAGATTCAAAAGTGTTTAATTTACATATACACAGGACTGGTCAGTATTTCACTTTATACTAAATACTGTACTTTTTACTCAACTACATTTACTGTGTTTGTAAGATTTTACGAACAAAACGTGATCAGTTTATAAAATATTATGAATTATTTAAGAGTACTCTACCTAACAGTATATAAAAATAATTAAAAGGTAGCTCCACCATGACCAGCTGCAACATTAAAGTACCACTTTCATAATAATAATCACTGAAAGGAGCCATTCATTATAATGAGCACTTTTTATGCTTATAATCCTTCAAACCCCATTTTATAGTTATAATTATGGTCTGCATCAATGTGTTTTCATTCACAGAATGGAGTCCGCCATTCCCGCCCTGAATTCAAAGTGGCTACACAGTCACAAGGGATTCACAGACACACACACACACACATACATATTTTGTGTTTGTGTTTGTATGTTTGGTATCTCTTCTCACCAGGTTGTCGCGGCTGGTATAGTGGACCATCCAGCCCTCTTTAACCACTGTGGAGCTTTTCCTCTTGGTGTGTTTGATGGACTGAACCACACGCATCAGAGGGATGTTACTGCTGGTGCACGGGCTGCATGTGAACAAATGAACAACAAACCATAATTTAGAATACAGTCACCTTATTAAAAAACTATCTTGGTGTGCTGACCTTTAATGACCTCTGACGTCTCATTAAACACACTAGACGCTGTTTTTACGGCGCATAAGAGCTTCAAAATGGGGAATGTGGACAGTTCTTCCTGCTTGTCCGTACAGCTTCAGCAACAGTGTTTTTTATCATCTTCATTTCAAAAATCCAATCTTTCTCAACATTTTAAGACACAGAGATCATTTTACATGCCTTCAATCTCATCACGCCTGGATTATTGCGACAGCCTGAACCCAAAATCTATTGATCAGCTCCAGACTCTACAGAACTCAGCTGCCAGGCTCTTAACCAGAAGCAAGAAACATGATCACATCACTGCTGTTTTATTCTCTTTACACTGGCTCCCAGTATGTTTTAGAATTAATTTTAAGATTTTACTGATTACTTTTAAGGCTCTTTGTGGCCTCTCCCCCTGCTTTATCTCCAACCTATCAGTACTATACGTTACTATTTCTTATGCTTGTGTTTACCACAGATCTTATTTCAGGCATCTAACCAAAAGCACATTCAAGAAACTCATTGACTTTGAGGCAAGTGGAACTGGAGGTGCAAAAATAATAACTCATTCTGGGTTTTAGGACTAATTCTTGAAGCACTCTGTTAAGTTAAAAATATAAAGTTAGTGGACTGACTAAGTAATATGCGTTATACTGCAATATTTGGATACAATTAGCTAATACTGGCCACCATAAGCTACTGATAACAGAGCAAGTAAAGCTGATTGACTTAATGACCACTAAATTTAAAGCTTGTCTTCAAATGATATCTTCTACTTTTAACATTTCTAACTTCTTAACTCTTCTGGTGAGAGAAGTGCTGATTATTTAAAAAAACTAATTGACTTGTGCAAATACTGGATCCAAAGTATGAATGAATTTCTATAATGGTTTATAGTTTGAAGAAACTGACATCTTGAAGTGTCCACTTTCTAAGTAGTATCCATCCATCATATTCTGAACTCACCTGATGGCTCTGAGCGTCTCGTCATCCTTCTCACCGTCCGTGCAGGGACCCTCGATGAAGAAGAGCTTGTCGTCGGGGGTGGACAGTTCGTCCTGCTCGTCCATGCTGTGACCGCCGTCACTGTTGACGTCACAGTTGTCCACCTCCATCGTCGCCTCGGAGTCCAAACTGGGACTGGCTGGTTCTGTGGAAAAACAAAGTCAAAAGTACTTTAGAGCAGCAGTTCCTCAAATGGCTGCAAAAAAAGAACGAAAACGGCACAATATATTATCTCCAGAGACTTAATTTTAATAGCACAGGTTTAAAGTGCTTTACAACAAAATGAAACAGAATACACACACACACACACACACACACACACACACACACACACACAGTTTAAGGGTTTTCACTTCGTCTGATGTGAATCCTGATGGTAATTCTGAAAATATACAATTGCAAGTATAAAATGTGTTGCTGTCAGTAACTAATACAATATTTGTTATTGACAAATAGAAAAAAGGTAAAGTTACGGCTCTTGTTTTTATTGGGTGGCTAACGTACAACATTGCTGCTTCTGTGCATTTTTGGATCCTTCTATACAGATATCACCGCAATTTACTAAAAATGAATAAATATATATATATTCAAAATTTACAGATGTGATATTAGACTTTGTAATAATGTAAGTATAGATTAAAGTGAGGATAACTGGTGTCAGGTGCGCACAAACTCACCTCCATTAAAGTCGACCTCACCGAGGCAGTCTCGAGGTACTTTGGCCGCACATCTCTTATGGCAGTTAAATTTACAATCTGAAGTAGAAGAGATGAGCAATGTAATCAAACATTCATCATAAATTTTAGGGGCAACCCAGCCAACTTATTTGGTTGAATTATACATAAAAATATTTATAATAGTTTAAATTAAATATTTTAGAATATATCATCACCTTTGCACTGCATCCCCTGGCGGAAGAGGCCCTTAAGCAGACGCTTGCAGAACTGGCAGATGGTGGGACGAGTGTAGGTATGGACGGAGAAGGTGTGAGGGACTTTGACCCGACCCAGGACCATCTTCTCCATCCAGATTGGACGGCCGCTCAGCAGGGAGTTACGCTTCCCGGCACCCAGGAGGGGGCGCTGCTTCAACCAGGGAGGGAAAAACGGAAGGTAAAACGTTGGAAGAAATGGAGAAGAAACTCAAACAATTTATATTTTAAACAAGTTATTACAGATATAGCCTGGACGATACTGGATTTTTTAGGATGATTCCGAGAGCATTAAAAGTATCTGATAACAAGCCAATTGCATTTTTTCATAAACTCACAACATAAGCAAACATTATTTTATTTCTTAAATTTGTCCCGTGTTTTTGACAGAAGTAAACTAAACTTGTCAAAGCTCTCTGGTAGATAGACAGTGAAGGTAGAGTGTTAAAAAATCGAAATTACAATATGTTGTGTAATGATTTTTGTATTCAAACGACAAACCACTAGATAGCAGTGTTGTAAATGTGAACAGAGGGCTATAATGTTGGCTGTTACAGAGACTGACTGATTAATACAAACGCAAACAAAAGCAGAATTTGTTTTACTCAGATTTTATGTATATTGTGGTGTGTTCTTAGTACTATATATGTATGTTTGCCTAAAATTAGATTTTTTTTAAAATCACAATATATATTGTGTTGCTCCCAGTATCGCAATATATGGCAATATATTGAATTGTAACCACTGTATCGTGGTACGTATCATCAGATTCTTGCCAATACACTGCCCTAATGCCTACATGATGATCAGG